>NC_140594.1:501352858-502777217 GCF_964204655.1 Triturus cristatus | reverse complement strand
TTGTTTTTAAATAAGAACTTCTAGAGTCTAATTCCTACGTTATACTCTTAAGACGCCTACTTCTTTGGGACTATATGGGTCATCTTAGTAGGGCTAGCAGTCGTAGGTTTCTTACCTTAAAATAATTTTGTCGATGTATGAACCGGCGGCGTCTCTGCGTCCTACTCGGTCTGTTGCGGTACGTTCTATATTTCCCTTTCCCTCTGTGTTATTTAAGTATATCTTCGCGCGTGGGATCAAATATCTCATTGGTTGACAACTTTGTCTATGGCCCTATTCTCTTTTGTAAATTCTAATTGGATATCGGCGGTCTTGTGGCTTGGCGCTGCTTTCCAATTGGTTGCTTAGGATCCAGTTAAATTCTCTTTTACAGATTTATGTTGGATATCAGAGGTATTGCAGTGAAACAATCGTTGCTAATTGGTTCCTTAAGGGTGGATTAGTAGAAAATTTCGCTACAATCTCTTTCATAGGATTTCATAGGATATCGAGGGAATTAGACCGGGGAATTCATTTCCAATTGGTTACCTAGGGGTAGGTTTGTGCGGATTCGCTACATTCTCTTTCTACGATATCCAAGGAAAGCTGTGATAGGACAAGAGTTCTACCCTGTGTTTTCTTTTCAAATGGCCAAACTGTATTGGCAATTTATGTATGATAATGCAAAATAATACTTGTAGAAGGGTAAATGGTTATCTTTACAGTTATACCGAATCTCTCATTAGATGTTCGTATAGTACAGTGTGTCACAATCCTAGATCTGATATAAACATTTTTCTTCTATATAAATATTAATAATTCAGGGAGTTCTACTACTTTGGAGTTGTTTTCTCTATAATATCTATTTAATCAGATTGCATTTTCCCAGGGTAGCTCATTGTTGAGCCCATTTGTTGCTGTATTAAGAGAAAAAATCCAATAGACTTCTCTCAACTTTCGGATTCTGCTATTTTCATTTTCTCCTGTGCATTTAATTTTTTCTAGTATTCTCCATTGCATTTGTTCAGGTTTATGCTCTAAATCAATGTAGTGTTTCACTAGAGGGGCAGTAAGTTTAGCAGTTCTGATTGCTGAACGGTGTTCAGTTAGTCTTGTGTGGATTGCTCTAGAAGTCTCTCCTACGTACCCCAATCTACAGGGACATATGATTAAGTAGACTACATTTTGTGTCTTGCAGTTCCACATTTTTGATGCACGAATCACATAATTATTGAAAATCAGAACTTCTCCTTCTAGGACAGAGTCACAAGATTTGCAAGATAGACATTTATAGGTTCCCTTTAAGGGTTGATCTCCATCAATTGTTTTCTGTATGAAAGTATTAACTTTAGAAAACCTTGAGTGTACTACCATATCTTTAATGTTCTTATTGCGTTTATAAGCAAATAAAGGTTTCGGTATGGTGTACTCTTGTGTGGGGTCGCTATTTAAGATATGCCAGTTGGAATTTATGATTTGTTTGACTTTAGCATTGAGTGTCGAATGTTTAGTGACACATACAAGCTGTGTGGTTCTTTTTTTAGAGGTTCTTTTTAGAAGGTTATCTCTGTCGTAGTATCTGGCTCTTTTATATGATTCCCTCACCAATCGGTGTGGGTATCCTCTAGCTATGAATTTTTGTTTCATTGAGACGGCCTGATTATTAAAGTCTATTAGTCTCGTGCAGTTACGTCTAACTCTTAAAAACTGGGAGAATGGTATACTTTGTTTTTGTATTCTAGGATGATAGCTGTCGAAGTGGAGAAGTGTATTTCTCGAGGTAGGCTTTACAAATAGGTCTACTTCTAAAGTACCACAGTTATGTTTTATGAGAATGTCCAGAAATTCTACTTTTTGTGTACTTGAATGTGCTGTAAATTTGAGATTTGGATCAGTGAGGTTTAGCCATGTTAAGAATTCGTCGAGTTCATGATCATCATCGGTCCAGATAAAAAAGATGTCGTCTATATATCTAGACCAATGAGTGATCGACTCAAAGAAGGGGGCAATTTCATTAAAAATATTCTTGGTTTCAAACAGAGCCATGTATATGTTGGCTACAGAAGGCGCTTCCGAGGCTCCCATACTTACGCCTTTAGTTTGTCTATAAAGGCTATTTCCAAATTCGAAGTTGTTTTCATTTAGAACAATTTCCAAACAGTCAAGTATGAATTTTGTAGGGCCTGGGACTTCATATTGATTTATGAACCATGTAACGGCTTCTAAAGCTTCCTTTTGCGGAATATTAGAATATAATGATTCTATGTCAAGGGTTACTAATGTACTCCTACCTGGATTAAATTCAAGACCTTCCACTTTGTTAATTATGTCCCTAGTATCTTTAATATAGGACTGTATCTTAGGAATATAGGGTCTCAGTTTACAGTCAACATATTTCGACAAGGGTTCAGTTACCGAGCCGATAGTGGAGACTATAGGACGGTAAGGAGGGTCTAATTCATTCTTATGTACCTTTGGGATTCCATATATGCATGGCATTTTTTCAAGGGAACTATTGAGATATTCGTGTTCCTTATTACTAATTTCTCCTTTATCATAGGCACTGTCTGTCAAATTTTTAATTTTATGACTGATTTTTTTAGTAGGATTTGATTTGATTTTGGAGTAAAATCTTTGATCATTAAGCATGGTGGTCATTTTCTGTTCGTATATTACAGTGTCAATCACTGCAATGCCCCCATCTTTATCACAATTTTTTATGGTCAATGTAGAGTTCTCTCTTAACTCTTTCAGAGTAAGATATTCTTCTCTATTTAGATTGTATATTGGTTTGGGGATAAACTTGCATACTTGATTCAGACGTTTTAGCACTGTGTGTTCAAACACGCCTACTTCTGGACCAATTTGTTCGAGTGAAGGTGTGAAGTTTGATTTCACATGTAGTTCGTTGTATTCCGATGCTTCCATGCAATTATTATTGTCTCCAAAAAATTTTTTAAGTCTAATCTTACGGAAAAATGAGATAATATCTCTGTGTAGTTCAAATTTGTTAGTCACTGTGTGGGGGACATAGGATAAACCTTTAGATAGTAAAGAAAGGATACTTGTATTAAGGGGTTCTGTGGAAAGATTGAAGATTGGTATTTCCTTCCTCATCTCCAATACTGTCTCTTGCGTGTCTCTAGGACATGGGATGTTTCTGGCTGGTATTGGTGATTCTGATATTCTTCCCTTGCTGGTAGTTGAAAGCTCACTCTCTGTCTCCCTCGTCGTCCCCCGCGTTGGGCTAAAAAAGGACGACGTGATTGTTGGTTTGGTTGATATGATCTTTGTAAACTCTGGGGTTCATAGTAATTAGAGTTATCTTCACCTTCTGAGTCTGTGGTATCTGAGAAAGTTTTAACTTTCTGTTGTCTAGGGATATTATCATTAACATATTGATTTTGTTTATAGAAATTCTCTCCTAGATAAGGGTACGTTTTTTCTAAAGAATGATAACGTTTGTCTTTACTCAACTTCTCTGTTTTCCGTTTTGTTAAATAATCTGAGAAGGATGAAAGTTCTCTCTCAGAGTTCTCTAATTTCTTTTTTGCTTCTTCAAACTCATTGGATTTCTTAATTTTTTTTTCTAATTCTGTAATTTCTAATTTCAACTTGTTGACTAGTTCTTTTGCAGTTTCTATAATTAAGATCATGAAATCTCTGGAGCACCTGTTGGCAATCATGCTCCATTTTTCTAGGAATTGTCTATACTCGACAAAGAGACCCGGAATATTGCGAATACGTAATCCTTGTGGTATTATTCCAACTTTAAGATATTCGAGCATAAAGGCTCCATGGGCTTCCATGCGCTTCACTTTTTTCTTAAGGTCTATTAATTGGTTTATATCTTCATTATTACGAATATTAGTGTTGGAAATGTTACTAAAGGAATTGCTAGTTCCTACTAAGGTGGCAAAGTCTTCATCAGAAAAGCCAAATGTTTTCAATTGTTCCATATTGGAAGGAGGATGGTTAATTTAGATATAATAAACTGCAAAAACTGGCTCTGCGTCAGAGTATAGACAAAACCTAATGTGCTCCAGTTACAATCTGATATAGTACAGTATAATTGTAGGATTAACAATAGAAAAAGTTACAAATAAACAATATTGATAGAAATCACGGATTACGGTTCAGAAAGAGTGATAGTCATACAATATTCTTAATTCACATGAGGTATATGTCACTAGGCTTTGGTGTACATTTAGTATAGAGGTCAACAGCCGATATTTGGAGAGTTAATAAGGAAGAAATGAAGCCCCATACAGACAGGCTGTGGGTAATGTTCAAATGAGAAAGCAAGGGCCCCCTGTACAATAGTTGTATAATTCCTAGGGCAGGGTACTATCAAGTAAGGTATAAATCCCTAGGCAAATATGTTTAAATTGTCTGTAGTCTATTGATAAATCTATGCCCAATTAGTGCATTTGAATTCTTTGAGATATTGGAGTGCAACTTATATAAATTCAACTAACACTTACTATATTTAAAAACATTCATTTAATAACATATTAAAAAGCATTTCATAATACAAAGTAAAATACAGTTGTTAGAATTTCTGAAATATTACACTTTTATCACATCACATAATAATTACAGTTACATAAGTACATATTCATTAGTGGCTGACGAGTAGATTCTTTCTCGACGCGCGTTTCGACGCAAACTGCGTCTTCATCAGGAGGGGCCACACGTTAACCTACAACATAATGTGATAATTACACTCCAATCTCTGATGTTTTACAAATCGACATGTTTTGGACCTTCACCAACACCTCTGTGACTCAATTTATCTAATTGTTGTAATTCTAGCTTTTCAGTTAGTGCTTTCATTCTTTTATCAGCCATGGAGATTTAAAATGATATTCATATTGTTAATCTCTTTTGTGGCTGTTTTTTAACTTTTTTTAGTAGATTCTTTCAATAATAATACATGCTTACGTTGTTTGTATCCTCAATACGTTTCCAACAATCTAACAACGTTGTTTCTTTTACTTCGTTATCGTTCTTGTATTCTGGTTGATTCTTGGTACTAAAAAGCAATAATATTTATTTAAGTCAAATATATATCTCCATCGTTAGTTTGGAGACATTGACCCTTCCCTTTGTTACTTACAGTAGTTTGTTCTCTAGATTTGGAAATCTCTTCTTTTTTATTGCATTATAACGGATGTAATTCAAAGTATACTGAAACGAAGAGACAAAAAATATATACATCTCAATGTTTTGCTCTCGCTTCGGATTTAATCAATATTCTATAGAAAGATTTCATAAATTTACCTAATATAACATATTCCGTCGTGGAATGATATGGGAATAATGATGAAGGCGTTATAATGCAATAAAAAAGAAGAGATTTCCAAATCTAGAGAACAAACTACTGTAAGTAACAAAGGGAAGGGTCAATGTCTCCAAACTAACGATGGAGATATATATTTGACTTAAATAAATATTATTGCTTTTTAGTACCAAGAATCAACCAGAATACAAGAACGATAACGAAGTAAAAGAAACAACGTTGTTAGATTGTTGGAAACGTATTGAGGATACAAACAACGTAAGCATGTATTATTATTGAAAGAATCTACTAAAAAAAGTTAAAAAACAGCCACAAAAGAGATTAACAATATGAATATCATTTTAAATCTCCATGGCTGATAAAAGAATGAAAGCACTAACTGAAAAGCTAGAATTACAACAATTAGATAAATTGAGTCACAGAGGTGTTGGTGAAGGTCCAAAACATGTCGATTTGTAAAACATCAGAGATTGGAGTGTAATTATCACATTATGTTGTAGGTTAACGTGTGGCCCCTCCTGATGAAGACGCAGTTTGCGTCGAAACGCGCGTCGAGAAAGAATCTACTCGTCAGCCACTAATGAATATGTACTTATGTAACTGTAATTATTATGTGATGTGATAAAAGTGTAATATTTCAGAAATTCTAACAACTGTATTTTACTTTGTATTATGAAATGCTTTTTAATATGTTATTAAATGAATGTTTTTAAATATAGTAAGTGTTAGTTGAATTTATATAAGTTGCACTCCAATATCTCAAAGAATTCAAATGCACTAATTGGGCATAGATTTATCAATAGACTACAGACAATTTAAACATATTTGCCTAGGGATTTATACCTTACTTGATAGTACCCTGCCCTAGGAATTATACAACTATTGTACAGGGGGCCCTTGCTTTCTCATTTGAACATTACCCACAGCCTGTCTGTATGGGGCTTCATTTCTTCCTTATTAACTCTCCAAATATCGGCTGTTGACCTCTATACTAAATGTACACCAAAGCCTAGTGACATATACCTCATGTGAATTAAGAATATTGTATGACTATCACTCTTTCTGAACCGTAATCCGTGATTTCTATCAATATTGTTTATTTGTAACTTTTTCTATTGTTAATCCTACAATTATACTGTACTATATCAGATTGTAACTGGAGCACATTAGGTTTTGTCTATACTCTGACGCAGAGCCAGTTTTTGCAGTTTATTATATCTAAATTAACCATCCTCCTTCCAATATGGAACAATTGAAAACATTTGGCTTTTCTGATGAAGACTTTGCCACCTTAGTAGGAACTAGCAATTCCTTTAGTAACATTTCCAACACTAATATTCGTAATAATGAAGATATAAACCAATTAATAGACCTTAAGAAAAAAGTGAAGCGCATGGAAGCCCATGGAGCCTTTATGCTCGAATATCTTAAAGTTGGAATAATACCACAAGGATTACGTATTCGCAATATTCCGGGTCTCTTTGTCGAGTATAGACAATTCCTAGAAAAATGGAGCATGATTGCCAACAGGTGCTCCAGAGATTTCATGATCTTAATTATAGAAACTGCAAAAGAACTAGTAAACAAGTTGAAATTAGAAATTACAGAATTAGAAGAAAAAATTAAGAAATCCAATGAGTTTGAAGAAGCAAAAAAGAAATTAGAGAACTCTGAGAGAGAACTTTCATCCTTCTCAGATTATTTAACAAAACGGAAAACAGAGAAGTTGAGTAAAGACAAACGTTATCATTCTTTAGAAAAAACGTACCCTTATCTAGGAGAGAATTTCTATAAACAAAATCAATATGTTAATGATAATATCCCTAGACAACAGAAAGTTAAAACTTTCTCAGATACCACAGACTCAGAAGGTGAAGATAACTCTAATTACTATGAACCCCAGAGTTTACAAAGATCATATCAACCAAACCAACAATCACGTCGTCCTTTTTTAGCCCAACGCGGGGGACGACGAGGGAGACAGAGAGTGAGCTTTCAACTACCAGCAAGGGAAGAATATCAGAATCACCAATACCAACCAGAAACATCCCATGTCCTAGAGACACGCAAGAGACAGTATTGGAGATGAGGAAGGAAATACCAATCTTCAATCTTTCCACAGAACCCCTTAATACAAGTAGCCTTTCTTTACTATCTAAAGGTTTATCCTATGTCCCCCACACAGTGACTAACAAATTTGAACTACACAGAGATATTATCTCATTTTTCCGTAAGATTAGACTTAAAAAAATTTTTGGAGACAATAATAATTGCATGGAAGCATCGGAATACAACGAACTACATGTGAAATCAAACTTCACACCTTCACTCGAACAAATTGGTCCAGAAGTAGGCGTGTTTGAACACACAGTGCTAAAACGTCTGAATCAAGTATGCAAGTTTATCCCCAAACCAATATACAATCTAAATGGAGAAGAATATCTTACTCTGAAAGAGTTAAGAGAGAACTCTACATTGACCATAAAAAATTGTGATAAAGGTGGGGGCATTGCAGTGATTGACACTGTAATATACGAACAGAAAATGACCACCATGCTTAATGATCAAAGATTTTACTCCAAAATCAAATCCAATCCTACTAAAAAAATCAGTCATAAAATTAAAAATTTGACAGACAGTGCCTATGATAAAGGAGAAATTAGTAATAAGGAACACGAATATCTCAATAGTTCCCTTGAAAAAATGCCATGCATATATGGAATCCCAAAGGTACATAAGAATGAATTAGACCCTCCTTACCGTCCTATAGTCTCCACTATCGGCTCGGTAACTGAACCCTTGTCGAAATATGTTGACTGTAAACTGAGACCCTATATTCCTAAGATACAGTCCTATATTAAAGATACTAGGGACATAATTAACAAAGTGGAAGGTCTTGAATTTAATGCAGGTAGGAGTACATTAGTAACCCTTGACATAGAATCATTATATTCTAATATTCCGCAAAAGGAAGCTTTAGAAGCCGTTACATGGTTCATAAATCAATATGAAGTCCCAGGCCCTACAAAATTCATACTTGACTGTTTGGAAATTGTTCTAAATGAAAATAACTTCGAATTTGGAAATAGCCTTTATAGACAAACTAAAGGCGTAAGTATGGGAGCCTCGGTAGCGCCTTCTGTAGCCAACATATACATGGCTCTGTTTGAAACCAAGAATATTTTTAATGAAATTGCCCCCTTCTTTGAGTCAATCACTCATTGGTCTAGATATATAGACGACATCTTTTTTATCTGGACCGATGATGATCATGAACTCGACGAATTCTTAACATGGCTAAACCTCACTGATCCAAATCTCAAATTTACAGCACATTCAAGTACACAAAAAGTAGAATTTCTGGACATTCTCATAAAACATAACTGTGGTACTTTAGAAGTAGACCTATTTGTAAAGCCTACCTCGAGAAATACACTTCTCCACTTCGACAGCTATCATCCTAGAATACAAAAACAAAGTATACCATTCTCCCAGTTTTTAAGAGTTAGACGTAACTGCACGAGACTAATAGACTTTGATAATCAGGCCGTCTCAATGAAACAAAAATTCATAGCTAGAGGATACCCACACCGATTGGTGAGGGAATCATATAAAAGAGCCAGATACTACGACAGAGATCACCTTCTAAAAGGAACCTCTAAAAAAAGAACCACACAGCTTGTATGTGTCACTAAACATTCGACACTCAATGCTAAAGTCAAACAAATCATAAATTCCAACTGGCATATCTTAAATAGCGACCCCACACAAGAGTACACCATACCGAAACCTTTATTTGCTTATAAACGCAATAAGAACATTAAAGATATGGTAGTACACTCAAGGTTTTCTAAAGTTAATACTTTCATACAGAAAACAATTGATGGAGATCAACCCTTAAAGGGAACCTATAAATGTCTATCTTGCAAATCTTGTGACTCTGTCCTAGAAGGAGAAGTTCTGATTTTCAATAATTATGTGATTCGTGCATCAGAAATGTGGAACTGCAAGACACAAAATGTAGTCTACTTAATCATATGTCCCTGTAGATTGGGGTACGTAGGAGAGACTTCTAGAGCAATCCACACAAGACTAACTGAACACCGTTCAGCAATCAGAACTGCTAAACTTACTGCCCCTCTAGTGAAACACTACATTGATTTAGAGCATAAACCTGAACAAATGCAATGGAGAATACTAGAAAAAATTAAATGCACAGGAGAAAATGAAAATAGCAGAATCCGAAAGTTGAGAGAAGTCTATTGGATTTTTTCTCTTAATACAGCAACAAATGGGCTCAACAATGAGCTACCCTGGGAAAATGCAATCTGATTAAATAGATATTATAGAGAAAACAACTCCAAAGTAGTAGAACTCCCTGAATTATTAATATTTATATAGAAGAAAAATGTTTATATCAGATCTAGGATTGTGACACAATGTACTATACGAACATCTAATGAGAGATTCGGTATAACTGTAAAGATAACCATTTACCCTTCTACAAGTATTATTTTGCATTATCATACATAAATTGCCAATAAAGTTTGGCCATTTGAAAAGAAAACACAGGGTAGAACTCTTGTCCTATCACAGCTTTCCTTGGATATCGTAGAAAGAGAATGTAGCGAATCCGCACAAACCTACCCCTAGGTAACCAATTGGAAATGAATTCCCCGGTCTAATTCCCTCGATATCCTATGAAATCCTATGAAAGAGATTGTAGCGAAATTTTCTACTAATCCACCCTTAAGGAACCAATTAGCAACGATTGTTTCACTGCAATACCTCTGATATCCAACATAAATCTGTAAAAGAGAATTTAACTGGATCCTAAGCAACCAATTGGAAAGCAGCGCCAAGCCACAAGACCGCCGATATCCAATTAGAATTTACAAAAGAGAATAGGGCCATAGACAAAATTGTCAACCAATGAGATATTTGATCCCACGCGCGAAGATATACTTAAATAACACAGAGGGAAAGGGAAATATAGAACGTACCGCAACAGACCGAGTAGGACGCAGAGACGCCGCCGGTTCATACATCGACAAAATTATTTTAAGGTAAGAAACCTACGACTGCTAGCCCTACTAAGATGACCCATATAGTCCCAAAGAAGTAGGCGTCTTAAGAGTATAACGTAGGAATTAGACTCTAGAAGTTCTTATTTAAAAACAATGTGAAAACTAGTCCAGAATAAATGATGTATACTTTTAAGATAGTAAAGACATACTCACTATGACGACCGATATTCACTTAAATGAATTACGATGTCTTTCAAATCAACACTGAAAAACGTAAAAGTAAAACAACAACTGTCTGAATATATATCACATCTCATTTTTTAGTTTTACCCGTATGACGACAATTGCCTTAAAAAAAGACCGTCACCTTCATCATTATTCCCATATCATTCCACGACGGAATACGTTATATTAGGTAAATTTATGAAATCTTTCAATAGAATATTGATTAAATCCGAAGCGAGAGCAAAACATTGAGATGTATATATTTTTTGTCTCTTCGTTTCAGTATACTTTGAATTACATCCGTTATAATGCAATAAAAAAGAAGAGATTTCCAAATCTAGAGAACAAACTACTGTAAGTAACAAAGGGAAGGGTCAATGTCTCCAAACTAATGATGGAGATATATATTTGACTTAAATAAATATTATTGCTTTTTAGTACCAAGAATCAACCAGAATACAAGAACGATAACGAAGTAAAAGAAACAACGTTGTTAGATTGTTGGAAACGTATTGAGGATACAAACAACGTAAGCATGTATTATTATTGAAAGAATCTACTAAAAAAAGTTAAAAAACAGCCACAAAAGAGATTAACAATATGAATATCATTTTAAATCTCCATGGCTGATAAAAGAATGAAAGCACTAACTGAAAAGCTAGAATTACAACAATTAGATAAATTGAGTCACAGAGGTGTTGGTGAAGGTCCAAAACATGTCGATTTGTAAAACATCAGAGATTGGAGTGTAATTATCACATTATGTTGTAGGTTAACGTGTGGCCCCTCCTGATGAAGACGCAGTTTGCGTCGAAACGCGCGTCGAGAAAGAATCTACTCGTCAGCCACTAATGAATATGTACTTATGTAACTGTAATTATTATGTGATGTGATAAAAGTGTAATATTTCAGAAATTCTAACAACTGTATTTTACTTTGTATTATGAAATGCTTTTTAATATGTTATTAAATGAATGTTTTTAAATATAGTAAGTGTTAGTTGAATTTATATAAGTTGCACTCCAATATCTCAAAGAATTCAAATGCACTAATTGGGCATAGATTTATCAATAGACTACAGACAATTTAAACATATTTGCCTAGGGATTTATACCTTACTTGATAGTACCCTGCCCTAGGAATTATACAACTATTGTACAGGGGGCCCTTGCTTTCTCATTTGAACATTACCCACAGCCTGTCTGTATGGGGCTTCATTTCTTCCTTATTAACTCTCCAAATATCGGCTGTTGACCTCTATACTAAATGTACACCAAAGCCTAGTGACATATACCTCATGTGAATTAAGAATATTGTATGACTATCACTCTTTCTGAACCGTAATCCGTGATTTCTATCAATATTGTTTATTTGTAACTTTTTCTATTGTTAATCCTACAATTATACTGTACTATATCAGATTGTAACTGGAGCACATTAGGTTTTGTCTATACTCTGACGCAGAGCCAGTTTTTGCAGTTTATTATATCTAAATTAACCATCCTCCTTTCAATATGGAACAATTGAAAACATTTGGCTTTTCTGATGAAGACTTTGCCACCTTAGTAGGAACTAGCAATTCCTTTAGTAACATTTCCAACACTAATATTCGTAATAATGAAGATATAAACCAATTAATAGACCTTAAGAAAAAAGTGAAGCGCATGGAAGCCCATGGAGCCTTTATGCTCGAATATCTTAAAGTTGGAATAATACCACAAGGATTACCTATTCGCAATATTCCGGGTCTCTTTGTCGAGTATAGACAATTCCTAGAAAAATGGAGCATGATTGCCAACAGGTGCTCCAGAGATTTCATGATCTTAATTATAGAAACTGCAAAAGAACTAGTAAACAAGTTGAAATTAGAAATTACAGAATTAGAAGAAAAAATTAAGAAATCCAATGAGTTTGAAAAAGCAAAAAAGAAATTAGAGAACTCTGAGAGAGAACTTTCATCCTTCTCAGATTATTTAACAAAACGGAAAACAGAGAAGTTGAGTAAAGACAAACGTTATCATTCTTTAGAAAAAACGTACCCTTATCTAGGAGAGAATTTCTATAAACAAAATCAATATTTTAATGATAATATCCCTAGACAACAGAAAGTTAAAACTTTCTCAGATACCACAGACTCAGAAGGTGAAGATAACTCTAATTACTATGAACCCCAGAGTTTACAAAGATCATATCAACCAAACCAACAATCACGTCGTCCTTTTTTAGCCCAACGCGGGGGACGACGAGGGAGACAGAGAGTGAGCTTTCAACTACCAGCAAGGGAAGAATATCAGAATCACCAATACCAACCAGAAACATCCCATGTCCTAGAGACACGCAAGAGACAGTATTGGAGATGAGGAAGGAAATACCAATCTTCAATCTTTCCACAGAACCCCTTAATACAAGTAGCCTTTCTTTACTATCTAAAGGTTTATCCTATGTCCCCCACACAGTGACTAACAAATTTGAACTACACAGAGATATTATCTCATTTTTCCGTAAGATTAGACTTAAAAAATTTTTTGGAGACAATAATAATTGCATGGAAGCATCGGAATACAACGAACTACATGTGAAATCAAACTTCACACCTTCACTCGAACAAATTGGTCCAGAAGTAGGCGTGTTTGAACACACAGTGCTAAAACGTCTGAATCAAGTATGCAAGTTTATCCCCAAACCAATATACAATCTAAATAGAGAAGAATATCTTACTCTGAAAGAGTTAAGAGAGAACTCTACATTGACCATAAAAAATTGTGATAAAGGTGGGGGCATTGCAGTGATTGACACTGTAATATACGAACAGAAAATGACCACCATGCTTAATGATCAAAGATTTTACTCCAAAATCAAATCAAATCCTACTAAAAAAATCAGTCATAAAATTAAAAATTTGACAGACAGTGCCTATGATAAAGGAGAAATTAGTAATAAGGAACACGAATATCTCAATAGTTCCCTTGAAAAAATGCCATGCATATATGGAATCCCAAAGGTACATAAGAATGAATTAGACCCTCCTTACCGTCCTATAGTCTCCACTATCGGCTCGGTAACTGAACCCTTGTCGAAATATGTTGACTGTAAACTGAGACCCTATATTCCTAAGATACAGTCCTATATTAAAGATACTAGGGACATAATTAACAAAGTGGAAGGTCTTGAATTTAATCCAGGTAGGAGTACATTAGTAACCCTTGACATAGAATCATTATATTCTAATATTCCGCAAAAGGAAGCTTTAGAAGCCGTTACATGGTTCATAAATCAATATGAAGTCCCAGGCCCTACAAAATTCATACTTGACTGTTTGGAAATTGTTCTAAATGAAAACAACTTCGAATTTGGAAATAGCCTTTATAGACAAACTAAAGGCGTAAGTATGGGAGCCTCGGTAGCGCCTTCTGTAGCCAACATATACATGGCTCTGTTTGAAACCAAGAATATTTTTAATGAAATTGCCCCCTTCTTTGAGTCGATCACTCATTGGTCTAGATATATAGACGACATCTTTTTTATCTGGACCGATGATGATCATGAACTCGACGAATTCTTAACATGGCTAAACCTCACTGATCCAAATCTCAAATTTACAGCACATTCAAGTACACAAAAAGTAGAATTTCTGGACATTCTCATAAAACATAACTGTGGTACTTTAGAAGTAGACCTATTTGTAAAGCCTACCTCGAGAAATACACTTCTCCACTTCGACAGCTATCATCCTAGAATACAAAAACAAAGTATACCATTCTCCCAGTTTTTAAGAGTTAGACGTAACTGCACGAGACTAATAGACTTTGATAATCAGGCCGTCTCAATGAAACAAAAATTCATAGCTAGAGGATACCCACACCGATTGGTGAGGGAATCATATAAAAGAGCCAGATACTACGACAGAGATCACCTTCTAAAAGGAACCTCTAAAAAAAGAACCACACAGCTTGTATGTGTCACTAAACATTCGACACTCAATGCTAAAGTCAAACAAATCATAAATTCCAACTGGCATATCTTAAATAGCGACCCCACACAAGAGTACACCATACCGAAACCTTTATTTGCTTATAAACGCAATAAGAACATTAAAGATATGGTAGTACACTCAAGGTTTTCTAAAGTTAATACTTTCATACAGAAAACAATTGATGGAGATCAACCCTTAAAGGGAACCTATAAATGTCTATCTTGCAAATCTTGTGACTCTGTCCTAGAAGGAGAAGTTCTGATTTTCAATAATTATGTGATTCGTGCATCAGAAATGTGGAACTGCAAGACACAAAATGTAGTCTACTTAATCATATGTCCCTGTAGATTGGGGTACGTAGGAGAGACTTCTAGAGCAATCCACACAAGACTAACTGAACACCGTTCAGCAATCAGAACTGCTAAACTTACTGCCCCTCTAGTGAAACACTACATTGATTTAGAGCATAAACCTGAACAAATGCAATGGAGAATACTAGAAAAAATTAAATGCACAGGAGAAAATGAAAATAGCAGAATCCGAAAGTTGAGAGAAGTCTATTGGATTTTTTCTCTTAATACAGCAACAAATGGGCTCAACAATGAGCTACCCTGGGAAAATGCAATCTGATTAAATAGATATTATAGAGAAAACAACTCCAAAGTAGTAGAACTCCCTGAATTATTAATATTTATATAGAAGAAAAATGTTTATATCAGATCTAGGATTGTGACACACTGTACTATACGAACATCTAATGAGAGATTCGGAATAACTGTAAAGATAACCATTTACCCTTCTACAAGTATTATTTTGCATTATCATACATAAATTGCCAATAAAGTTTGGCCATTTGAAAAGAAAACACAGGGTAGAACTCTTGTCCTATCACAGCTTTCCTTGGATATCGTAGAAAGAGAATGTAGCGAATCCGCACAAACCTACCCCTAGGTAACCAATTGGAAATGAATTCCCCGGTCTAATTCCCTCGATATCCTATGAAATCCTATGAAAGAGATTGTAGCGAAATTTTCTACTAATCCACCCTTAAGGAACCAATTAGCAACGATTGTTTCACTGCAATACCTCTGATATCCAACATAAATCTGTAAAAGAGAATTTAACTGGATCCTAAGCAACCAATTGGAAAGCAGCGCCAAGCCACAAGACCGCCGATATCCAATTAGAATTTACAAAAGAGAATAGGGCCATAGACAAAATTGTCAACCAATGAGATATTTGATCCCACGCGCGAAGATATACTTAAATAACACAGAGGGAAAGGGAAATATAGAACGTACCGCAACAGACCGAGTAGGACGCAGAGACGCCGCCGGTTCATACATCGACAAAATTATTTTAAGGTAAGAAACCTACGACTGCTAGCCCTACTAAGATGACCCATATAGTCCCAAAGAAGTAGGCGTCTTAAGAGTATAACGTAGGAATTAGACTCTAGAAGTTCTTATTTAAAAACAATGTGAAAACTAGTCCAGAATAAATGATGTATACTTTTAAGATAGTAAAGACATACTCACTATGACGACCGATATTCACTTAAATGAATTACGATGTCTTTCAAATCAACACTGAAAAACGTAAAAGTAAAACAACAACTGTCTGAATATATATCACATCTCATTTTTTAGTTTTACCCGTATGACGACAATTGCCTTAAAAAAAGACCGTCGCCTTCATCATTATTCCCATATCATTCCACGACGGAATACGTTATATTAGGTAAATTTATGAAATCTTTCAATAGAATATTGATTAAATCCGAAGCGAGAGCAAAACATTGAGATGTATATATTTTTTGTCTCTTCGTTTCAGTATACTTTGAATTACATCCATTATAATGCAATAAAAAAGAAGAGATTTCCAAATCTAGAGAACAAACTACTGTAAGTAACAAAGGGAAGGGTCAATGTCTCCAAACTAACGATGGAGATATATATTTGACTTAAATAAATATTATTGCTTTTTAGTACCAAGAATCAACCAGAATACAAGAACGATAACGAAGTAAAAGAAACAACGTTGTTAGATTGTTGGAAACGTATTGAGGATACAAACAACGTAAGCATGTATTATTATTGAAAGAATCTACTAAAAAAAGTTAAAAAACAGCCACAAAAGAGATTAACAATATGAATATCATTTTAAATCTCCATGGCTGATAAAAGAATGAAAGCACTAACTGAAAAGCTAGAATTACAACAATTAGATAAATTGAGTCACAGAGGTGTTGGTGAAGGTCCAAAACATGTCGATTTGTAAAACATCAGAGATTGGAGTGTAATTATCACATTATGTTGTAGGTTAACGTGTGGCCCCTCCTGATGAAGACGCAGTTTGCGTCGAAACGCGCGTCGAGAAAGAATCTACTCGTCAGCCACTAATGAATATGTACTTATGTAACTGTAATTATTATGTGATGTGATAAAAGTGTAATATTTCAGAAATTCTAACAACTGTATTTTACTTTGTATTATGAAATGCTTTTTAATATGTTATTAAATGAATGTTTTTAAATATAGTAAGTGTTAGTTGAATTTATATAAGTTGCACTCCAATATCTCAAAGAATTCAAATGCACTAATTGGGCATAGATTTATCAATAGACTACAGACAATTTAAACATATTTGCCTAGGGATTTATACCTTACTTGATAGTACTCTATACCAGTCATGGCTTATGAAACATATTTCTCTATATACTGGCTGTTTTCATTACTCAACACTCTAGCCTCAAAACACATCTGGGTTGTCATCTATCCCTCCCAGTGTCATGATATGACCATTGACAGCCATCCCAAAATGCTGCCAGTGACAGTTGAAGGCTATACATATGCCAGACAACATAACACATAAGTATACAAAAAAGTGACAGGCCAGGTCCTCCATGAACTAGAACACAATCAACCCGCAACCGGTTTCACCCTTATTAGAGCTCATCAGTCAAGTATAGCTTGCCTCTAGTAGCATAATGTGTACAGGGCCCATGACTGGTCATACACATCCCATTTAGGGTGTCACACTGAAGTATACAAAAAAGTGATGGACAGAATGCTTGAACTAATCACAGCCACTGGTGATTATCTGGGCCCGCATCCCCGCCCGTCGTTATTTTGCACACCATACCACCTCAGTTTGGACCAGCCATATGCAAGTCAATCTTAGCCCTGCTACAGTGGGAATAGACCAGCTAGATCAGGTTGTCCCTGAGTTTGAACAAAAGTAACCCAGTACCAGTTTCACCCTTATTAGGGCTCATCAGCAAGATTTAGCTTGGTTCCAGTAGCTCAGTGTGCATGTGCTAAAAAAAATAGCTCCAAAAAAGCCATAAGAACCACGAACAAAAGTTGCTTGCATATTGTCTTTCATTTTGTCTCCATGTGCTCCTGCTAAATTTTTCAAAATATACGGAAATCCATGTAACAAAAGTGACTCACTTTGCTGAAATTATGCGAGATGCGTTGGCGTGACACAAATTTTACCCAGGCCTAGCTTCAATCTGCCAATGACTCAGAGGGCTGTCTGAGGACAGCTACCTTACCAAGACCTCAGCATCCACCTTTTGCTGCAATTTCAACAGGAAACGGGGCACTGGAGTTGAGGATAGTGCAGCCACATATTGATGCCCTTTTCCCAGACAATTGTCTTCCTGTCTCATAGTTGGAGTGGGAAACAAAGAAGATAGGACAGCTCCTTTCCCTCATGAGGGCCCCTGATGATTGCACCAGACCTTTGTATAGCACATTGTAAATGGTAGGATTGTAGTATTTTTACTGTGCCTACAAGCATGTCTCCAAAGTGAAGACTTCTGTTAGCTGCATTTATGTGCATAATAGTTACCTTCCAGCTTCCTGTAAGCCGCCATATTTGGGCCCTAAAGTAATAATTACTTATAAAGCACAATCACGATTTGAAAACTTGGCTTATTGCGCAGACCATTAGAGTTACCCAAAAAAATGGTCTGCGCTACCTAACCGTGCCCTTCCCAATACGACCTAAATAAAACACAAATTCCACACTGTCCTTCAGGGACTGTCCTCTCCTGTAGAGTTTAAAAATAATCCAGGAAAATTTGATTAAACTTGGCAGGGACAGCAGATCTCCTAATTTCCACATAAATTAGGGTGGTTTGGAGAAAAACAGTTTGCCAGTCTGCCATTCAAATTTATAGTTGAATTATAATTTATATATTTACCACTTAGGAATAAGGCAATCTAAAACCGCGATAAAAATATGATTGAGTGGGGAAACTGCACAGTTAACATCTAGGTTTTTGTAGCTTTTGAAAGGTGCTTACAAGATGATTAATAAGAGTGTTCTGGTTAGATAATGCTGCATCACTTTCTAGTTGCTTGAATTTATTACTATTTTCTTTTTAGCACTTTTTATGAATAGTGGCATTGTTATTTTTATCGCCACACGCTCCATTTTATTAAGTAGCCTCTATATTGAAGTTTTTGATTGGTGCTTACAAGATAATAAGAGCGCATCCTTTGAATAGTATATTGTTACTCAATTTGTAACAATTTTTTTAGTATTTCTTTTGAATAGTGGCATTGTTATTCTTAAAACGGACGTTGCACTTTATTGAGTTGCCTCTGTATCTTGCTGTCTTTTTTATCTTGTCTACTAGATACTTATGCACTGTATCTAAATTTTTTGTGAATAATGGTACAGTTACTGTAAGCTCTTACAGATTGCATGTTGTATAGTTATCCCTGAATAGGAGTGCATTACGAAAACGTTTTCTAGAGAAAATAGGTTAGGGTTTAATTTAGCCTAGATGTATTTCTTGAATTATGGTTTTGTTATCACAGCTAAGCTTGTATGATGACATAAAATAACCATACTACGCATTGTATGATGAATTTGAATTTTCTTTTATACTTGACAAATTGTGACGGTTTCAATTAACTGAAAACAATGACATTGTCTTACTTACGTATTCCAATGTATAACTTGGGAGTAGCATGTCATTGTTGGGGGTTGAGGAGTGGTGTAGGAGTTACACCTATGGAAGTCTTGTATGTGAGGGAATTGTGCATCACTGTCGTCCATCCCATGCTTCAGACTGTCCTGCACGTAGTATGGTCATTATCTGCGGGAAGGAAGTTGAAGAGTGCATTGGGGATTGTTATATATGGGTAGGAATGTATTTTGATAAGAGAATGAAGAGTTATAACCAGCTCATAAGGCTGTGGAACCAAAAAAAGTGACAGCAATGAGTACCTTGAAACTACTAAGAGCTAAGATCTGAACTAGCTGGTAAAGGATCTTGCTACATTGTAAAAAGGAGAAAAACAGCCCAGATGACACAGGTGAAAATGTCCTCCATTAAAGGTAATTGCTACGTTATTGCCGGGTGCAGATCAGGAGGGAAATGAAAGATTGAAGCTCTGATTAGAGACTGTTTTAAAATTTCAAAGCAGTGTCTGTTAAAGATTCTATTATGGTCTGATTTTTCTTGAACATATGCGTGTTCATGTACAGCTGCTTGTCCACCATAAAACCATTTAAGTGATAAACCCTCTCGTCTGCCTTTTAGAAAACTAGAGCCTTTTTGGTTCATTTAACTTTTTAGGTCGAGCCTGGGTAACACATGCGCTGCTGCAAGGCGTGCTTTATTAAGGTTAGGCATAAAAGCTTCACCAATTTCCCCGTCCATCTTTTTAATTGGCTCCTGTTACTGTCCTTGCCGAATTCTTGCTTTTCACTTGTGAATAGGTTTGTTATTCCCTCCTTGGTACCGCCTTGTCTGCATGTGTAACCTCCCATAAAGACTGGACCTTTACACTTACTTGTCTTGTTACACAATCTGCTTTTTAAGTCAGTGAGCACTATTTTGTTCAATGAATAATGGGGACAATGGCGGCTGCTTCTTCTATGTGCAGCGCACCCACACTGCACTTGCTGGACGATTGCAGCTGCTACTTGTATGGAGCACTATGCTTGCTTTCACTTTAAAAGTGGCTGCCTGTAGAGTACGTAGGTATATGTTTGTACATTGGTTCACTTTGATGTCATGTCTTTATTGTACATTCTGTATTCTGTGGCGTGCGCTTCTTGAGGGTGTGTTTACTTTCAAGAAGTGCTCGCGTCTTGCCTCTGTTGTGGAGAGAATTTCAAACTGAAGAACGGGTAGTCAGCAGTTTGATTTCTTCCACAACAGACGTGCTCCAGTAACTTCCTTTCTACCAGAAGAATAAATCTACTTCAAACAAAGGATTATCGATATAAACATTTTATTTACATTTTGTCTTCATTTGCTTGGATCTGTATAATTACATTTTGGCGACAATTTATTTAGAAGGAAGAGTTCACAAAATTTGCACGCCCTACCTCATCAAACAAAGCTTGGATTGTTGTCGGCAGCCTTTCAAGATAATTGGTGAACTTTCCTGTGATCCGTTACCATCTGTGGGGAGCCATTGGCGGAATTTTGAGTGCTTTCCCATTTCATGGATAACGCTCTCATCTGACGCCTCACGCTTCTAACGTGGTATCCTAGCAACGTTGCACATCATCACGCACAGACCGCACAGACCGGACCGGCGGACATTTTGAGGAATAAACAAGTTCGTTTCCATAGCTACGGAGTCTCCGAGCGGACGAATTTGATCGGAAAAAGAGATTATTTTACACCGGCTTGCGCATAGTGTATATTCTTCAGCGATATACATGCTAAATATGCAAATTTGAGATATAAAGCCTGCATTTGGAGTTAAGAAAAGGGTGTCAAACACAGAAAGGAAAGAAATTTTGAGGTATTTTTTTAATTTTATTTATACAATACAAAAGAGAGAAGGAAATAATAATTCTTATGGAGAAAAAATATATTCAATTTTACATAAGTTACATTTTGACAGTAACACTTGTTTAAACAGTAACTTTATTTAAAGCACTAAAAATATTCCTTTAGATAAATAATATACAATATAATGGCAGCAAATCAACAAATTGTACTTCTTGAACAATGTCTTCAAATCTCTGGCAAACCCAAAGAAATATGGAAAACCTGGTTTCGTAGTTTCCAGAGTTATTTGGTTGCAATTGATGCTGATGATTATTCTGCAAAAAGAAAGTTGGCAATCTTGTATAGTCACTTGGGAAAAGCGGGACGGGAAATATTTGATAATCTTCCTCCCGGTATTCCCCCGCCTGGAAATGGAGATGGATGGAATGTTTTTTCTGATGCAGTTCAAAGACTGAATAAAAAATTTCTGGAACAACCGAATGTTATGCTTGAACGATATCATTTTATGAGAAGAAAACAAGAGCCAAATGAATCAGTGGAAGAGTTTATTTCGGCTCTCAGAAATTTAGCAGCAGAATGCAATTTTGGTGCTTATCTTGACATAGTCATCAGGGATCAATTTGTATACAAGTGTTATCATAAAAAAATACAAGAAAGAATTTTAAGCTGCCGTGATCCAACATTATCAGAGGTAAAAGATATGGCTAAAAGCATTGAGCGATCTATCATTTTCATCACAATGCATTTCACAAGAAACAGCTTTCTCACAAAATTCACAGAACGAATCACAAGTCAATGCCATTTCTGCAAAAAGCAAATTTGTTAAAACTTTTGTAAAACCTTTTCAAAGGAGCACAACTTCTTCATGCTATAGATGTGGGTCAAGAACACATCTTGGGAACAGTCCTATTTGACAGGCTCTTGGAAAGAAATGTTCAAATTGGCAAAAGATTGGACATTTTTACACAGTTTGTAGGAGCAAGAGATTTGTTCAAGTCAGTGCTGTCTCTTCAATAGAATATCCAGACATAAATATTGCTTCTGTTTATTCGTCTCTGCAAAACTTGGATATTAATACTGTTAATATTTCGTCGCAGTCTTTAAAGAAAAAGATAATTCTCGCAATTGATACTGATGGAGAGTCATCAATGAATAGTCTGCAAAAGAACCTACATGCGAAGTTATGATTAACAACATTTCTTTCAGTATGATGGCAGACTCTGGTGCACCTGTAACCATCATTTCTGATGTTTTATTTAATTTTCATTGGCCATCTCATTCCATGAAGTTAAATCCTTTAGATATTGTTCCAAAGGGTTATGGTGGCAAAGACATCGACATGTTGGGTTATTTTATGGGTGATGTGACATGTTTGGGAAGGTGCATTTGTACAAAAATCTATGTTGCAATCGAAGGAAGATGTATTGTAGGTTGGCAAGATCTTGCAAAATTGGGCCTTAAGCTAGTTCCAGGTTCTGATTCTCCAGTGCAAGTTAATGATGTCTCCATTTCATTAGTGTCAGAAAATTTAAATGATCTAGTTAGTGGTATTATTTCAGAGTTTCCAGAAGTTTTCAAAGAATCTGTTGGGAAAATCAAAAACTATGAGCATTTAATCAAGCTTAAACCAGGTGCAATCCCTGTTATGCACAAATTAAGGACAATACCCTTAAATGTTAAAGATGATATAAAAAAATTGTTAGATAAAATGGTCTCTGAAGGCATAATTGAAACAACCAATTCTTCACAATGGGTCAGTCCAATAGTCATCGTTAAAAAGAAGGATTCTAGCATTTGTTTGTGTGCTGACCTTCGCTCATTAAATCAAAATATAATCATTGACTGTCATCCTCTTCCAAAAATTCAAGATTTACTCACTGGTATCTCTGGTTCAATTTTTTTTACTTTGCTTGATTTACGGAGTGCATATCACCAAATTCCTTTGTCATCATCATCATCTGAGCTTACTACATTTATCACTCCTTTCGGAGCATATAAATATTTAAGACTCCCTTTTGGTTTGGCTTCTGCAGCGAGCATTTTTCAGAAATTTATGGATGACCTACTTAGAGATATACCATCTGTACAAGCGTACCAGGATGACGTTCTTAGTTTCTCAAAGAACAAGATTGATCATATTCACACTTTGAAGGCAGTTTTATTCCGTTTTAAGGAGGTTGGTGTAACTTTAGGGAAAGACAAATGCAGATTTTTTGCAAAGGAAGTAGATTATTTGGGACACTCACTTTCAGAAAATGGAGTAAAGCCAAAATGTTCACTTACTCAGACAATATCAAATGTACCAATTCCCTCTGATAAAGATTCGTTGAAATCTTTTTTAGGGTTGACAGAGTATTATTCTCGGTTTATCCAGGGTTACTCCCAGATTGTTCAGCCTTTGCGTGCTCTTCTCAAGAAAAATGAGAAATTTAATTGGTCAAGTGAGGTTGAATATGCATTTAACCTAGTTAAGAACGTCATAATTGAGGCTCCTGTCTTGTCATCATTTACTCCAGGATTAAAATGTACCATCTCTGTTGATGCCAGTCAATATGGATTGGGTGCAGTTCTTTGTCAATGGATAGGTTCAAAAGAGCATACCATAGGGTTTGCTTCCAGATCTCTAAGTAGTGCTGAAAGAAATTATAGCACTATTGACAGAGAAGCTTTAGCCTGCTCATGAGCAGTTGAAAAATTTTAAACGTATATTTGGGGTTCACACGTCATTCTTCTTAGTGATCATAAACCCTTGTTCCACCTCCACAATGGTAATGGCACTGGTAAAGCCTCAGCCAGGTTAGTCAGAATTTTGTCAAGATTACATGAATACAACTTCACCATACGACACATTTCGGGAGGACATAATTTGAGAGCAGATTGTCTTTCTAGATTATCTTTAAAAGAAAACTCACCTGCTTCAAGTTTTGATGATGTAGAATGTGTTGTTGCTTCAATTGAGGACTTGGTTCTTTCTCCTTTCAATATTTCACGATCGGAATGGGTCAAAGCTTATTGCGATGATTCCACACTTTCTGCCGTTAAGAATATGATTATATCAGGATGGCCCAAAGAACGTTCCCTTCCTGCCCCCTTAAAATCATTTGCTCAAGTGTCAAATGATTTATCTATTGTCAATGATGTGATTTTTCGTGGAGATCAATGTGTTCCTCCATCCATTTTTAGAAACAAACTTTTTCATGCAGCTCATGAAGGACATTTAGGGATAGGTGCCACTTCAAGAAAATTTAAAGAACACTTTTGGTGGCCAGGTCTAGATGGAGATATATCTAATTGTATTAACAATTGTAATACATGTTTGGTTTCAGATAAACATTGGAAGACATCTCATCTTCCTTTACACTGTGTTCCTTTGCCTGAGGAGCCTTGGTCCAAAATTGCAATTGATTTTGCTGGTCCTTTTGTTGTTTTACCTCAGCATAGACAGTATATTATTACACTCACTGATTATCATTCAAAATGGGTTGATTTTGATTTTTGTGAAACTCCAAATTCTCATGCTGTCATCAAATTTCTTAACAGAGTTTTTCTAGCTGAGGGTTCACCAAGAGAAGTTGTTACGGATAATGGGTCTCATTTCTGTTCTTCTTTAATGCAGGAGTATGTTAATGCACACAACATTAAGCATCTAAGGGTTGCATTGTACTCTCCTTCCCCGAACGGTCTCATTGAAAGAATGAATAGATTCATTAAGGAGGGCATTCAGTCTGCTATTTCCACCAATGTTGACGTTGAAGACTTTCTAAGAAAAAAAATGTGGTCATACATTGTTACCCCTCATTCCACTACTGGCATATCTCCCTTTAGATTACTGAAAAGAAGGAATCCTAATGGGAACATTTGCCCATCTTGGATAAAAGGTCTCTCAAGTAAAGAGAGTAATTGCTTAGCTTGTAATGATAAGCATATTCTTAGAAGAAATGTCTTGGTACAACAGGAAGTACAAAGGAGAAACTTTGATTCTGTTGTTAAACCTGTTGTACATACATTCCAAGTTGGTGATTGGGTCATGATCAAAAATCCATGTAGAGTAGATGATGTAAAGTACGTAGGTATAGGTTTGTACATTGGTTCACTTTGATGTCATGTCTTTATTGTACATTCTGTATTCTGTGGCGTGCGCTTCTTGAGGGTGTGTTTACTTTCAAGGAGTGCTCGCATTTTGCCTCTGTTGCGGAGAGAATTCCAAACTGAAGAACGGGTAGTCAGCAGTTGGATTTCTTCTGCAACAGACGTACTCCAGTGACTTCCTTTCTACCAGAAGAATAAATCTACTTCAAACAAAGCATTATCGATATAGACATTTTATTTACATTTTGTCTTCATTTGCTTGGATCTGTATCTTTACACTGCTCCCACCCTACCTCCCCACACAGCAATCGCGGGACAATGGAGCGGGGCACCCACTTCAGGAACACTGTGTCCTGTTTCATTTGTTTTCTATATTTAAATGCGGAGCACGGTGCCTGCTTCAGGGACACCGCACTCTGTTTTAGCGTTTTTTTTTTTTTACTTTAAAGTGGAGCGCAAAGCCCGCTTCAGGGACACTGTGCCCTGTTTCATTTAAAAAGATTTTTTTTGTAACTTAAATGCTGAGTGCAGTGCCCGCTTCAGTTACACCGCTCTTTGTTTTAGCTTTTTTTTTTTTTACTTAAATGCTAAGCGTGGCGCCCTCTTCAGGGGCACCTTGCTCTGTTTCAGCTTCTTTTTTTTTTTCAATTTAAACTTTCACGCGGAGTGCAGCATCCACTTTAGGGACACTGCGCTCTCTGTAATGCAATAGATCTTCGCATTTGCCAAACTTTGACCTATTGGTATTGTACATGACAACGCCTATCATTCCAGATTTTTAGAAACAAAAATAAAATGCTTTGTCATTTACCAATAGCTCAAAATCTCGCAATTGCGAGATCTATTACATTGCAAATGCTTGTTACTACATCTCGTCGGTCTGAGAACAAAAGTTCTCCTTTGAAAAAGCTAAAGAGGACTTAACATTGTTCTTAAAAGAAACGTGGAAGTGCATTAGGTAAGATTGATCTGAAGTTAACTCTGCTAGAAGCCCAAGATCAATTCAGATAACCTTGTTAATAATCCTGTCATTCCCAAAAACAAATATTTTTGATTTAATCCTAAGAGAAAGAAAGAACCAAGCCAAAAGTTTCTGATATGCTTGTATTTGTAGATCTATGTGGCATTTGTCCAATGCAAACTTAGTTGAAAGACAGTAAAGCACTTCATAGGATGCTATGCAGAGATACAGAGAGTCAAACCAGGAGGGGGCACTGGGATCTCTGAAGGGACGTGGACCATTTATTATACCACAATGTAGCGGTGTGCCTTGATCTCTTTCGTAAATTGAAGAAAGGTAGGGTAGTACTGATGAGGATATGGATGTTCTTCCAACTCATGGGTGCATAGATGTAGAAGGCTTTTTATCCTGTCTTTTATTTCTTCAACTTTTTCATTTCCAGTCTGATGGGGTCCTGGGCATGCGTGTGCTGAGAGCCACACTGTTGGTTGTGAGCTTGTCAATGAGGTATCCAGGCATGCGGGTCTTGATGGGTTTGATGATGATGCATTTGGGTTTGAATGCGATGTGGCACAGTGAGTGGAGACAATAGAGTGCCATCCAACATGAACCATAAACTACCTATAAGGAAAAAGGTGGGTTATTCAGAATGAGTAGCCTTCACCTTTTTTTATATCTGAATAAAGAATACAATGATACTTATGTAACACAACCAATACCCAGACTGCATCTAGGAACTATCAGACTCGAGCACTAGGTAAGAAGATTATGACTCATAGAACAGCCAAGTCTTAAGCTTTACCTTAGACAGAAGTTCAAAGTAGTTTTGATGTGCAATGGAAGATTTTTTCATAAGCTGGCAGCAAGAAAAGGATTTTGCTCCTTGTGTACAAAGGTAGCTCCAGGGGATGCAAACTTGAGATTTTGTGAGGTAGTGAAGAGGGAGCTTACAGGGTGATATCATGTGAATCTTTTCCCTATGTAAGTAGATCCAGTGTAATTTAAATCTTTGTGTGTAAAACACAAGGCTATAAATATAAAGTGTTGGTAAACTGCAAGCCAGTGTAATTCCTCCAAGTGCTCCATGATTGAATTATAGTCATACATTTTGAATATGAGTCTAGATGCAGGATTTTGCTTCTGTGGGCGCTGACAAATATATTATTGGATAAATGTACATACATGTATATAATATTTCTGTAGTGCTGACCTAGCCAAAAGGTAGCAGAATGCTGCACATGGCCAAAGACAAACATACAGTCAATGGGTAATAGGACAGGAAGCTGGGTTGTGGACGGTTAATACATTGTGATTTAGTATTCTTTTTTTTTTCAAAGTGATTGTTCAACTTTTTCCTAAATTGGTGCAGTGTTGGGACGGTCCTGATGATTACAGGGATGCTGTTCCAGTTCCTAGGTGCATAGATGGACAAGGCCTGTTGTCTTGTAAGGGGAGCCAGCAGAGTTCTAAATAAAATGAGTTCCTGTGACATGAGGACTACAGATTTGTGGGAAGATACTGAGAGTAGAGTGAAGATCTATCAAAGTTTTTGCTCAACCAAATAATATAGGGTAGTGGGACCGAAGAATGCGAGCATAAACTCTGCTGTCCTTAAGATCTGTGGTCATTCGTTGCTAGGAAAATCGGAATTTTAGGTCAAAAGAAGGAGGCTATAGTTTTGCAAGTTAGAATTTAAGTAATATCCTATACAGAACCATTGTTTATATGTTTAATAGAAACAAGGTGAAGATAAAGTCTGCTGACCAGTCTCTTAATCTTATAATACCTCTAACAACCAACTAGAGCCTCCAAATCATAATTGTCAATGCTCGTTTGGCACTTTATCAAACTGAGCCAATCGGCCAATCAAAGAATAAAGACTGGAAGGTGATTTTCCATTAAAATTACCAACTGTGATCCAGAGACATCTCTAAGGCATCGAAGCTCATTGTTTTAGAACACACAACTGGGGGTTCCCAGGATTTTCAGAATATGGAATGAAGATTGAAAAATAGCTTCATACCTGAAAAGAGATTAATAACTTTTACCCTGAGATTCAGTCGGGTAGTTTACAACTATGAAGTTCCACCATTTAAATATCCACAATACAAATCCTCAAAATCATCCAATCATCATATCTTAAACCAATGTAACTGACGTCTGTTGCAATACAATTGTAACAACTCACAGTTAAGATGTGGCACCTGCAATCTTTCTCCTTTTTGTTACTCTGTGACACACATAGTGTTCATTTATTACTTTGGGCTAGGAGTCTAGGGCAGAGCCAGTCACACGGCAGGTCAGTGGGAATGGGGTACAACGTATCCCATGTCAGGCTTGTAAGGCTGGGACAAAGCCATGACAATTGCCGCACCTGTGTGACAGAGTGGATCAAGTCATATGGGAGGCCGCTAGGTTTGGTCACAGCTTAATGAAGTTGTGATGTATCATTGGGTGCAGTGATTATGAAACAGCCACTCATTTGATAATCTGGTTGCTGAATTAACAAATCGACGTAAGCAAGGGCCACTATGGTGATGTCTAGCTAGGTTCATTTTTATGTAAACATACATGCATTGAGTGGCCTGAACTGGGGTCTGCCTTGGGGTTTGCCTTGTGCCTGTGGTGCTAGGTTAAAAATCTACCATGGTGGTACCCTCCTCTGTTTTCCTTTTTGTCTTCCTGTGCAAGAAGTACTCATTGCTTATTTATGTATTACTGACACCAATGATGGTGTAACAGATTCTGCTTTAATTAACCAGATGGCTGACCAAACTTCAAGTCGTGCCTATTTACTCATATCGGGTCACACCCAACACTCATTCACCCAGTTCGATCTTTGTGTATTTAAAAGATATCAGACTTTTAATCTTCACATCCTAGTCTCATTGAAGGTCTCTCATTCTGACAACAGATTAGGGGTTTTGAGCATATTTTGGTATTTTCTTTGAAATACTGTTAGGATGAGAATGTCACTTATGTTGCTCTTGAGAGCATGCACCCTGTGTTACCCAAGTAGCGAGATTAGATATTTTGTTTATGTTAGACCATTCTTTATTGATAACACAGGAGCATGATACATGCCATACCAAGCCAGTCTATCTTCTCTTAACAGGCTGTATGTCTATCATATGCTCGCCTGAACCCAAAAATTGTCTACCTCATGGAATCTGCTGTGATGCATCAAATACTGTATACTCATCCCCTCTACCAAATGAGATGAAAAAAACATCATCAGCATTACAACCTTCCACGGAATACCCATGACAATGGAGTGTGAGCAAGCCAGAGAACGGGCAAGCTATAGTGATGTATGATAAGTTATCACCCCTACCCAATTGCTCTACAATGACAGGAAAGACAGAGGAGAGTAACACCCGCCATCCTCCTATCAACAGACTCCGTGTGTATTCATCCTTTCTGCATATCAGTTAGATCCCTGTTGGAAAACTGAAGTAGTGGCATGTATATGGTAGAGTAAGCGAAGCCAGTGTATCCGTTCCACACCTCGTGTCATGGCGGTCGTGCCATCAAAAAGTATCCCCAGCTGCGGTAAAAGTTCTATAGATGGTCATAAAGCTTATAGATGACCTGTTCAGGTAAACTTGTACATTTCTTGGACCCATGTTTGTATGTCTGGGCAGTGTGGGGTTCTCCATAGCCAGAGAATGCAGGGCATGTGATGTGCAATCCCTGGAAACTTTGTCACATTATTTAGTAGGATCGTCCAGCCGGTAAGCAGGCCATGAGGTCCCAGGACATGAAGAACCAGAACCTTTTGGGTCTGGCGGCGCAGGGTACGCCCAAGTCTCCGGAGTTTTCCTGCTCAGCTACACAGAGACACGGGACACTCTGCTGGCGTTAGAAGATCAGATTTATTTAGCTGCAGCTAGTACAGTTATCCTAGAAGTACACAAAGTAGGTTCTCAGGAGACTGCCACTTCACTCTGTGGCGCACAGGGTTTTATACTATATAAGGTTCATATTCATTAACCAAAAGCACTCCCAGAACTCACAAGAAAGAGCCAATAAGGAAAGTTGGAAAACAGGATAGAACCAATAGGAGAAATTGGAAAACAAAAGTGTCAGATGACTCGAAGAAACCTCTCCTCCAACTATGTTTGTCACCCCTCCCTCAAGCTAATTCATTAACAGACTCATAACTAACTTGCAGGTGGCGAGATACGTTTGTGTGTGTTGGAGGACAGTTGTGAAACGAGAGAATGCTAGCAGAAGACAGTGAAGGCCAGAGGATAAGATAAAGTCAGGAAAGAATGGTGTGAATCAACAGATAGTTGAGACGGGGATTAGGAAAGCCAGACAGGGATTAGTGTACTCGGTCAGTCCTAACACCAGCTTTGTAAATAGAGGCAGAAAGCGTATTTCGACACCAGGTTGCAGAAAAAGCAGAATAGACTTTGCTCGTCGTGCTGCCTGAGTGATGGCAACACAAAATGGTGGCGGAGCACAAAATGGCTGGTCGATTCGATCACGATCAGAAATCGAAGTTCCTCAGACCCTCCTTTTGCCAGAACTCAGGCAAGATAGACTCATGCTAATCTGAGTCAATGTCGATAGTCATGAGGTCATCGAGTTATTGCTGTAACATCATTCTTATGTTTTCTGTTACTTGTGGTTTGGGTTTTGGGATACACATAGTAGCACAAAGGTCACATATAGCGGGACCACAGTGCATACAAAGGCAACAGGAGAAAATAATGGTCAGAATTATTCCAAGAAATGTCAATGCTTTCCAACCCCATTTGGACAGTAGTCCCCAAAACCACTCCGTAAAAGACCAATCTCCTTCGTCCTGGTGAATAGACTCAGAGATTATGTGCAACTTGGAGATAGCTTGGTATACTGTCGGAGCGTCATTAGGTATGAAAATACAGCAACTTGACCCGATAAATTTGCACACTCCACCACGATCGGCAAGAACAAAGTCTAAGGCAACTCGATTCTGTAATGTCATAAGACGGTCCACCTGTACTTCTGCCGTGATGTTACTTAAGGCACCTACAGTGATGTCTATTGTGGTCTCTACGACACGAACCAGTTGCCTTATATTTCTGCTGTTGGCCATTGGACACCAGAAGGGAAGAAATCCTTTGAGGAAATCTGCTCCTTCTTGTCCTGCTGTGTCCTTCGAATCAATAATCCCTCTGCCGTATCTGGTTCGATGATGATTTGCGGAAGCGGTGTAAGTAGGGGGAAGAAGAAAGGCTATATAACAAGTACCAGAGAAACCCGTTGGTAACCAAGTATAAGCCCTATTATAGCAAATGAAATAGGTGCCTTGAGACGGCACTAGAGGAGGCGAGTTCTGAGAGGAATAAACGTACGTGTAGGAGCAGTTATTCCTTTGTATAGTGCCAGAAGAGCGATCGTTTGTCTGTAAGCAGAAGTTGCCCTGATGTGGTATAGTCCAAATCGGTGAAGACTTTCCTTTCTTAACTTTATCACTAAGACTAGACATATATTGGGTAACGTTCCAGTTAGTGTATGCTTTTCTTTCATCAATGGAGATTTTACTATTTTCCATGATTTTAGCCATAGCTACCATTCCCTTAATCAAAGAACTATTACTAAAATCCGGATCGCTAACATGTGAACTAACAGATCGTCTGAATTTGCTTTGATAAGCATTGGAGAAGATGACGAAGTAAGCCCAAGCAGAACTCTCATAAGAAAACGGGAGAACTAAATATGGCATTCCTTTCTCTGTGGTGTGTGGCATAAGTCCACACACCCAACAGTTAGTTGTATTGACCACTAACTGGTGCTGATGTAATAGCTGGACAAAGGAATTGTTATAATATTCAATTCTTCTAATGAGTTCATGTTGAGGAAGAGTATGAAAGAGATGTGGAGAGACAGTTGAAGAAGACGAAGAAGAAGAAGGAGAGACATCTTTTGGCTGCAGAGCATAAATAATCCAACCTATAAATGCCAAAACAATACACAATAATATAATAACACATAATGTTATACTGAAACGACTGTACATTATTTTACAGGATTTTTTATTTATTTCTTCTTTTCTCTCTCTTTTGCCTAGTGTAGTTTCCATCTTGCTAATGGATGCTCACGGCAATCTTCCTCGATCGCTCAATCACGATTGTCTGCCGTCCTGTGACACTGCAAGTCCTGCAGGCCTATTGCCACTACTCAGGTCGCAATTCAGACTCCTACCGTGACCCTGCAACCGGGACAGAATACTACACAAGAGAGAAATCTTAAGTGTTCTTTGGTCTAGGTCTTAAATTTTATCGTTCCCTCCCAGGAATGTTCTGGTTTGGGAACAATGTTCGTGGATTAGTCGTATCCAAGCGACGATGTGGTGGTATTGCTTCCTGCAAAACGTCGTCGTCCTCTTTCTCAGACAGTGTTCCATTCAGGTGTGCATCACTGAAAGGCACGAATCGTGGAACTTTTTCACCTTCACAGTCACCAATACCCCTGCGTACCCATTGATCGTAGGGCAAAGGCAAAGGCACTTTCTTACAATGCACACCGTGAATCCAATTTTTCTTTCCCTCGACTTTAACTGCTGTTCTCGTTGTGAGTAAAACCATCCGGGGCTCTCGCCATCTGGGTTCCAAATTCCTCGTCCTCTGGAAATTTTTAATGCAGACCCAGTCGCCTGGTCGGATGGAATGACCTGGGTCTGTGGAAGCCTTCGGCAGAGCACTCTGAACCTGTTGATGGAGAACATGCAATTTAGTCGTAAGATCATGCAGGTAGTCAATTAGCATTGGATATGGCAAGTCTGAGTATTTTTTAGGGCGATGGACTCCCCATACATTAGCTGGGCGTCCAAAAACCACTTCGTAAGGGCTAAGTCCCAAACGAGAGTGTACTGCAGTTCTGGTGGATAGCAAGGCTAATGGCAAAGCATCCTGTACTCGCTTGAACCTTTGCTAGCTTTAACTTCAAGGTTCCGTTGTAACATTCTACTAAACCCGCTGACTGTGGATGATTTGCCGCATGGAACTTTTGCCTCGATACCAAGACCTGCACAAACTTTCTGCATAACTTGGCCAACAAATTCGCTCCCATTGTCACTCCAGACAATGCGCTGCAAACCAAACCTGGGGAAGAATTCTTTCAGTAGAACTTTAGCTGTGGATAAGGCTGTGTTATCTTTTAGAGGGTATGCTTCTATCCATCTTGAAAAGGCGCATACTACCACCAGAACATATTTGAGGTTGTTGCATCGCTCCATATGAATATAATCGATTTGCAACACCTCAAATGGATATGTCGGAGGAGCAAAATGACCCGCTGGAGTTGGGGTTCCCTTTCCTGGATTGTACATTAAACAAACAATACAGTGCTTCACTACATTGTCTGCACATTTTGGGATACCTTCATTTTGCCACACTGGAGCCAGAAATTTAAAAATACCTCTTGCACCTAAGTGGGCTGGACCATGTGCCATAGTAACCACTGGGAGTACATAGGCATCTGGTAACAGCCAACGTTGATGTTCAGATAGTTCTATCCAACAACCCATCTCATCTAACATTCCTGTACTTTCTTTCCACTTGCTCAACTCCCTCTCTGAAGCCTTTTTCTGAATCGCTTTTACACTTTCTACTGTATCCTCATACATTCCTCTCTCTCTGACCCAATTCGCAGGACCTGCCACATACATTCGACTTGTTGAATCTCTCGCTGTCTTTTTCGCTATTTTATCCGCAAATGCATTTCCTCGACCAACATCATCCGTAATCTTTTTGTGTGCACTACACTTCACGATTGCTATTTGGGTGGGTAAGGCAAGTGATTCGAGGAGATCAGTTACTAACTGACCATGTTGTATTTTGGTGAAGTGAGAAAACCCCTTTCCTTCCATAGGCGCCCGAAGTTGAACGCTACACCAAAAGCGTATTAGCTGTCGGTGTACACGTTCACTCTTTTCTCTTTCGACAATACACAGGCTCTCGTTAAAGCTATCAATTCTGCTGCTTGCACTGAATTGTGTCTAATGCGTGCAGTTTCCACAACTGTATGTAAAGTAGTTACAGCATAGGCTGAAACTGTATCTCCATTATGCATTTTAAAACAAGAACCGTCTACCCATAGAGTTCCATCCGGATTCTCTAACGGTGTGTCTTTCAGGTCAATTCTTCCTTTTGTCTCTTCCTCAGTACGGAAGAAACAATCATGCTGTTCCTCAACACTTTCCTCATCTGGAAGGGGCAACAGAGTAGCTGGATTCAGGGTATTACATCGTTTGATGTGTGCGTGACTAGCCAAAAGCGTCAGCTCGTATCCAGTTAGTCGAGCACTCGTAAGGTGCTGCGTTTTTGTTCTGTTTAATAAAGTATCCACTGCATGTGGCACCATGACAATGAGAGTGTTATCCAACACCACTACAGCAGACTGTCGAATAGAAATTGCTGCTGTCGCTTTGAGACAACTGGGCAATGCTTTAGCTACAGGATCTAACGTAGCCGAAAAATAGGCACATGGCCGCTGTTTGTCTCCAAACTGCTGTGTTAAAACTGGCAATGCACAACCTTCTCTCTCATGAACATAGAGCGTAAAAGGCTTAGTGTAATCAGGGGTGCCTAGTACAGGAGCAGAACACAGAGCGGTACGTAAATCAGTGAATCTCTTTTGGCACTCATCAGTCCAAGGAAGGGGCTGAGGCGTATCTTTTAAAGTGAGTGCCAACAAAGGTTTGGCTATTAGAGAGAAGTTAGGGATCCACTGTCTACAATAAGAAGTAATACCCAGAAAGGCACGTACCTCCCTTTGTGTGGATGGCACGGACATTCGTGCAATCGCCTGTATTCGTTCTGGTGTTAGTCGCCGTCCCTCCTTTGATAGGAGATGACCCAAGTAGGTAACCTCTCGACAAACATATTGTAGTTTGTAAGGTGAAACCTTATGATTCAGATTAAACAAATGGCGTAATAATGCAACAGTGACATCTTTGCAGATATCTTCTGAATCAGCGGCAACTAACAATTTCATCCATATACTGGATAAGAGCAGCACCAGACGGCAAATGAAAAGTATCAAGATGACATTTTAAAGCTTGGCTGTAAATAGAGGGACTTTCACAATAGCCTTGAGGTGCGCGCTTAATCCGGAAGCTTCGGCCTCCAAGAGAGAAGCCAAAAATGTCCCTACTCTCTTCTGCAATGGGGATACTAAAGAAGGCATTCTTTAGATCGATAACAGAGAACCAAGTCGCTGTGGAAGGTATCATTGTCAACAAAGCAGTGATATCTGGAACGACAGGAAATTTTGGGACAACAATTTTGTTTTCCTCCCGCAGATCAATTACGAAACGATACACAGGAGGCTGAGAAGGATCAGTGCGTTTGAGAATAGGAGGAATAGGACTATTGCATGTGTTACCTCTTGTTTCTTCAACCACACCCTTCCGAATCAAGTCATAAATGATTCCCAAAAGCGCATTCTCACCTTCAGCAGAAATTCTATTCTGCGGGATGCGCGGTAATTCAACGTTGGGCTTGAGAGTGACAACATAAGGTGGAATCTCAAGACAACCCACATCGTTCGGACCCATGGCCCAAAGCGCTGCTGGAAGAGAAAGTAATTCAGGTGGAAACTGATCTTTGGACAAATACATTGGGGAGACCGATTTCTGTCCTAAAGTAAGATGTACACCAGAAGGAGAACAATATATTGTAGCATGCATTCTTTTCAATAGGTCTAGACCCAACAGATTCTCACCGCAACCATTCGTCAACAGAAGTGGAGCTTCCAAATCATAAGGACCAACTGAAATAGGCAAGGGCAAGAAACTGGATTGCGAACAGGGGCGCCAGAAAATCCTACAGAAACATTCGTTAAGCCAGACAAAGGTGCCCCAGGGAGTTTAGAATGAATGATAGAACTTCTCATTGCCCCAGTATCCAGAAGAAATGGCTCTGAAACACCCATTGTAGTGACGTTAACATAATTCATTCTGATCTACTGGAATCAACACAACTCCCTTACTTTGTCCATGGCTGTCCTAGTTAGTATGAAGACTTTCATTCTCACCTTCAATATAATGGTCTTCTTGTAATACTGTGCAGACCTTACATTTTGCTGATCAAAGTAGTTCACGGAATTGAGAGAAGGAAGGGCACGCTGTTCTTGAGTCAACACACCCCGACCTCTACCTCTGTTTGCTGACTGGAGGCCAGCACGACCTCGTGGAGCAGATAATGCTCCATTGCGCTGCAATAAAACCGGACAACTATTCTTAAAATGACCTTCCTCTCTACAATAGGCACATTGATTAGGTGCTAACAAAGGTCGTGGAATGTATGGCTCAGGTTTTTGATACAACCTCTGAAACTGCGGAGGCTGTTGAAATTGAAGCTGAACATAACGTGGAGGATAGGCTTGTTGCAAGTGAACCTTCGTTTTTAATTCTTTCGTCTTTTTCTCTTGCTTTTCTTTTTCTTCTTTGTCCCTGTTTTCATAATATTGCGCAGTAGCCAATATCTGGGCAGAAGAAGAAACAGCCCATGAACTTTCAGAATCTTTTAATTTGTGTGACAGCTCGGGAAGCAAATTGAATACGAATTTGTCCACAAATAATCGCTGTCCACCCTCTGTAGCCATGTCTTGACCACTGTGGTCGATAAATGTCTCCTCGAAACGAGTAAAGAAATCAGAGACACTTTCATCTTTCTTTTGTTGGCATGCTGCTAGTTTATCCCAATTAACTCTTGTTAGAAATGGGATTTCTGGTTGGCTAAGGCTTGCGCCAAAGTCAGGCAGAAATCCCCACTCTAGTCAGGGCAAGGAAGTTACACGCCAAAGATAACCCCTGCTCACCCCCTTGGTAGCTTGGCACGAACAGACAGGCTTATCCCTGAGGCGATGTGTAAAGCGTTTGCGCGCGCACCCAGCAACAACATCCAAGGCCCACCACAAAGGAAACTCCACACAAGGTATTCTATAAAAATAGCCTTTGTATTATACACAACACATTAGATAAAAACACACACTTTACAATGTGCCAACAGGCACGGGCAGAGTTTACAAGGGATTATATGTACAGGGGACAGGGCCACATGGACCACTGTCCGGAATTAGCATAGAAAATTACTGTAGCACAAAATAACATGTAGCACACAACCAGTAACTACTGGTATCAGGTAAGTACCACCTACGCAACCCTAACCACCTTAGGCAATTATTGCGCAGGGAATCAGGACCTCACTAGCACCACCTGTACTAGGGAGAAAACAACCACCTAAGTATCACAATACCTGTAGGGGTCTAAGCACATAAACACATGATGCATAACATTCAGAGGTGTAAAACAGGGCCCATGACGCATAAAACACATTCAGAGGTGCAGGGTTAGGGACAATAGCGCAAAACTCACATTAGCCACTACCTGTGGCAGTCCCTAGGCCACTGGCCTTGAAGGGGCAAGGACGCCCTGTGTCCCAATGTCAGGGCAAGGCTGCGCAAGCTGCGCAAGCCAAAGTGCACAGGGGCACAACCTAAACGTGGCAGCTGCCCACTAAGTGCTGGGCAGCTGTAGGGACTGAGGCCTGGGCACCTCTGGGCCCTTAGAACAATTGCGGCCTACGTTGGAGCCTCGCTGGGCTCTGAAACTAATATGCCCCCGTGAAGCCTCGTGGGCTCGAGAAATATTGCCCCCAGCGTGGGAGTCCCTCTGGACTTTGAGCAATGTGCCGTCGTTCGAGTCCCGCTCGGGGGACTCGAAAGCGCCAAAAGAAATGCCCCCGGGGAGCCTTCTAGGCTCGAACAATGTGCCTTTCTTGTGGAGCCTTCAGGCTCTGAATCCAAGAGTGGGGGCCAATGTTGGAGCGGCCCGCTGCCTTCCGGGGCCGCTCTTCTCCGAAAAACAACTGCCCCCGTATGTTGGAGCGCCACTAGCGCTCTCAGCTATTAAGGCCTCTGCGGGGGCGGACGGGCGCTCTCGTGAGTGCAGCCCCCGTCGGAGCAGCCCGCAACTGCTGCGCCGCTGCGGGGGACGGGGGGACAGAGACCACTACCACAGGGAGTCCCGCTTACCTGGGACTCCCGCGTTGCCTCCGCTCTCCGCTGGCTCTTCAGGGACCGGCAGCACTCCGATCGGGCAGCCGCGACGCTGCTTGGACGTCTCCGGTGGTGGCGGCGTTTCTTTACTCGGCGCGGGGCTTCCCTCGATCCGGAAGTCCCGCCCACGGAGTCCTTGCCTTCCGGGTCGCGCTGGGCAGCGGCCCGGAGGGAATCCTATGCGCTGCTCGGGCCGCGGCGGTGATTCCCCGGCCGTAAGAGGGGTAGGCTCCCTCAGAATCACCACCACTAAGCGGGGTGGGCACCCGCCGGCTAATTACACAAATAAGCGGGGTGGGCACCCGCCAACGAGCACACCATGCGGGGTGGGCTCCCGCCTTACAACCGGCAAAAGCGGGGGAATCCCTATGTCGGGGTTCCCTTGCAGCTTGTCGTAGCGCCGCGCTACGGGCCAAATTGACGGCGCTCTGCAGGGAAAGCGCCTCTCGGTGCTGGGGCCACAACCAGAGCGCTTCTAGCGCTATAAGTGAAATAAAAGCGCTTCCAGGCGCTTACGGGAGAAGGCCAGTCCAGCAAAGTTTAGGAAGGTAGGCAGGGGGACAGGCTGGGCCAGGGGCCAGCTCACTGGGCCCTCCAGGGCAGGAAGGCAGTCCCTAGTGGCGGTTCCTCCTGGCCTCCAGCAGCAGCAGCTGCAGCCCCCCCTCAGGATCCTGGAAGTGAACAGTTTCTGTGGGGACACAGCCCCATTTTTATACACTAAAACCCTTTGTTCTGGGTTCAGGGTGAGGGGGAAAACCAGTCGCAGCTGGTTGGGGAGCACCCTGAAATGCCAGAAACCGGTTCTAGGAAGCTTGTTTCCAGTCCAGGAAAGGCATGGCTTGGCAGTTCGGGCTGGACTGTTCCCTTGAGGCACAGGGTCAGACTGATTTGCATATGGCCATGTCTGAACTGGGGTGGCAGGGTGGGCTAAAGAACGGTGATGGATCAAACCCAGATCTGTTGACTGGGTGTGAGTGTTTGATTGGTTCTGATGCTCCGTCCATCACCACCCCTTTTGTACCGCTTTGTTCGCCATAAGTTGGCAGGGTATGCTCAGACGTGAGTCCCTTGCTCACTTTGCCACTGGATTCAAGCAAGCCTGGCTGAAGACGGCTGAAATGCCAGAAACCGGTTCTAGGAAGCTTGTTTCCAGTCCAGGAAAGGCATGGCTTGGCAGTTCGGGCTGGACTGTTCCCTTGAGGCACAGGGTCAGACTGATTTGCATATGGCCATGTCTGAACTGGGGTGGCAGAGTGGGCTAAAGAACGGTGATGGATCAAACCCAGATCTGTTGACTGGGTGTGAGTGTTTGATTGGTTCTGATGCTCCGTCCATCACCACCCCTTTTGTACCGCTTTGTTCGCCATAAGTTGGCAGGGTATGCTCAGACGTGAGTCCCTTGCTCACTTTGCCACTGGATTCAAGCAAGCCTGGCTGAAGACGGCTGAAATGCCAGAAACCGGTTCTAGGAAGCTTGTTTCCAGTCCAGGAAAGGCATGGCTTGGCAGTTCGGGCTGGACTGTTCCCTTGAGGCACAGGGTCAGACTGATTTGCATATGGCCATGTCTGAACTGGGGTGGCAGAGTGGGCTAAAGAACGGTGATGGATCAAACCCAGATCTGTTGACTGGGTGTGAGTGTTTGATTGGTTCTGATGCTCCGTCCATCACCACCCCTTTTGTACCGCTTTGTTCGCCATAAGTTGGCAGGGTATGCTCAGACGTGAGTCCCTTGCTCACTTTGCCACTGGATTCAAGCAAGCCTGGCTGAAGACGGCTGAAATGCCAGAAACCGGTTCTAGGAAGCTTGTTTCCAGTCCAGGAAAGGCATGGCTTGGCAGTTCGGGCTGGACTGTTCCCTTGAGGCACAGGGTCAGACTGATTTGCATATGGCCATGTCTGAACTGGGGTGGCAGAGTGGGCTAAAGAACGGTGATGGATCAAACCCAGATCTGTTGACTGGGTGTGAGTGTTTGATTGGTTCTGATGCTCCGTCCATCACCACCCCTTTTGTACCGCTTTGTTCGCCATAAGTTGGCAGGGTATGCTCAGACGTGAGTCCCTTGCTCACTTTGCCACTGGATTCAAGCTTGCCTGGCTGAAGACGGCTGAAATGCCAGAAACCGGTTCTAGGAAGCTTGTTTCCAGTCCAGGAAAGGCATGGCTTGGCAGTTCGGGCTGGACTGTTCCCTTGAGGCACAGGGTCAGACTGATTTGCATATGGCCATGTCTGAACTGGGGTGGCAGAGTGGGCTAAAGAACGGTGATGGATCAAACCCAGATCTGTTGACTGGGTGTGAGTGTTTGATTGGTTCTGATGCTCCGTCCATCACCACCCCTTTTGTACCGCTTTGTTCGCCATAAGTTGGCAGGGTATGCTCAGACGTGAGTCCCTTGCTCACTTTGCCACTGGATTCAAGCAAGCCTGGCTGAAGACGGCTGAAATGCCAGAAACCGGTTCTAGGAAGCTTGTTTCCAGTCCAGGAAAGGCATGGCTTGGCAGTTCGGGCTGGACTGTTCCCTTGAGGCACAGGGTCAGACTGATTTGCATATGGCCATGTCTGAACTGGGGTGGCAGAGTGGGCTAAAGAACGGTGATGGATCAAACCCAGATCTGTTGACTGGGTGTGAGTGTTTGATTGGTTCTGATGCTCCGTCCATCACCACCCCTTTTGTACCGCTTTGTTCGCCATAAGTTGGCAGGGTATGCTCAGACGTGAGTCCCTTGCTCACTTTGCCACTGGATTCAAGCAAGCCTGGCTGAAGACGGCTGAAATGCCAGAAACCGGTTCTAGGAAGCTTGTTTCCAGTCCAGGAAAGTCATGGCTTGGCAGTTCGGGCTGGACTGTTCCCTTGAGGCACAGGGTCAGACTGATTTGCATATGGCCATGTATGAACTGGGGTGGCAGAGTGGGCTAAAGAACGGTGATGGATCAAACCCAGATCTGTTGACTGGGTGTGAGTGTTTGATTGGTTCTGATGCTCCGTCCATCACCACCCCTTTTGTACCGCACGGGCCAAATTGACGGCGCTCTGCAGGGAAAGCGCCTCTCGGTGCTGGGGCCACAACCAGAGCGCTTCTAGCGCTATAAGTGAAATAAAAGCGCTTCCAGGCGCTTACGGGAGAAGGCCAGTCCAGCAAAGTTTACGAAGGTAGGCAGGGGGACAGGCTGGGCCAGGGGCCAGCTCACTGGGCCCTCCAGGGCAGGAAGGCAGTCCCAAGTGGCGGTTCCTCCTGGCCTCCAGCAGCAGCAGCTGCAGCCCCCCCTCAGGATCCTGGAAGTGAACAGTTTCTGTGGGGACACAGCCCCATTTTTATACACTAAAACCCTTTGTTCTGGGTTCAGGGTGAGGGGGAAAACCAGTCGCAGCTGGTTGGGGAGCACCCTTGATGTGCTCAGCCCCTCACTCTATTCACTGGCAGGGCTAGGGTCGTCAGTCGCACCACAGGGGGCGGAGCCAGCATTGTTTGGGGAAAACCCTGCCCTATTCAGGACCCAGGTGTACTCCTCCCACCCATCTAGCTGCTGATCTCCCCATTCACCACTGGGTGACTCATCCTGACTCTGGGGAATCCCTAGCCCGTCACATGACATGACCAGCCAATCACGCGACAAGGCACACATTTCACACTGCACACCGAAGTGCCCACTTCTAGAAGTGGCACTTCCACACTAGGTACATGCACGCCACACACATCATCGCGCAGCATTCAATCCCACGAGTCCGCACATACCAAACTCGGGCCTGCACACCCCACGCATCAGGAACTACTAGGGACACATACATTCCCCATGCATTCCTATGGGAGGACAGGCCTATCTCACCACATGCACTCAGAATGCGCACGCACTTTCCTCTGGGACACAGGGAAAGTGCGCAGAAACCAAAAATCACCACACCAAGTCATCATTAAAAAAGCAAAAAAGTTCAGGGGTGAACCTGCCAGAAGGGCCAAGTCCAACAACTCTCAATGCAGGCATCATAGTTTTCATTAATGTAATAATCCTACCAGGGAGTTCCGAAATCAACGCGTCAGGCTTTGCGCCACCCACTTGGTCTCTATCTGTAGTAGTTATAACATCCCAAGTAGCACCTAATTCCTGCGCGTGATCCTCTATACGAATCTTAGCCCATATTGTCTGTGGGACTACATTTCCCATCAACATGTCGATATCTGCTAGGTTCATGATGCAAGCATCAACTGTCTGTGATAATTCTTTTTAATAACCTGCAGGGTTTTTACGCGGATCCGGTAGAGTCTGCTTAAGAGCCAAAACTTCAGATCTCTTCCAAGGGACATGTACCCATATACGCTGAAAATGAGCAGGAATAAGTGGTACGTTGCCTGCTGCTGGAACCTCTTCCTTCCATACTGGAGGAACCTCTCTCCTAGGATAATTTTTCAGTGTCAGTTTAACTGACGGACCAGAATCAAGGAAAGCCTGAGAGAACAATAAGGATCTATAAGAAATAAGTGTCCTTACAGCTTTCTCAACTTTAGAACCCACAATAAGTCCTTTATCAAAATCTGTCTGAACATTTACCAGATCTTGTGGGATCGGACTCGAACTCACATCTTCCCATTCTTTAATGAGAGTGTTGCACATTGCATTAAAAACATATCTTTGCGTAGGCGCATTCCATTTACGTGCAAGAGAGTCCAACTTCTCTCGTTCTTCAAAATCTGGGAACTGACTACGAGACTGTCTTCGAGCAAAAGCCGGAGACAGATTTAAAGCTTCAAAGAAAGGAGATAGAATACCAGTAACAGTGTCTATGAGACGCTTACGCACAGACGGAGAATTAGACATAAGAATTGGAGACAAAGTATTAGGAGAACTGACAGGTGAAGAACCGATAATTGCAGGAGGAGCAGAAGGCAAAGGAGATCTAAGATCAGGAGATGAGGGCAAAGAAGTCAAAGTTAATGGTAAAACCGGCAAGGGCGGTAATACTGGAGGAGGCAAATGCGGATGAGCCAGAACAGGCGGAGGTACCGCTGGCGGCTGAACAGGCTGTAAAGGCTGAGGTGCATTGGCACTTTGTGCATAGGGCGGAGGCAACCTTAATAAGTGGGACATTAGGGGATCTTCTTCTATATCTTTCTTATTATCAGAAGGAGAAACAGGCAACACCGGATAGCATTTATCTATCGCCATACGATGCTGTCTTTCTGAAATTTCAGTCGCATTGTCAATTTCATCGTCTTTAAACTGTTGGGCAGCCTGTATAATTGTCATACCCTGTGCTTTCCTATCTCGTTTTGCTTGTTTAATTTCTTTCTGTTTGGCATCCTTACGCCAAAGGCGAAGAGAGTCAAACATTGCCAGCCGGGCTTTTCTTTAGAATAAAACTGCTTCCAAATTGTCTAGCACATCAGGATCAAAACTACAATTTTCTGGCCATTTTAGAACACCATCTTTCTTCGTGTATCGGGTCCATGTCTCGTTAAAGGCAATGGGGCCAATACCATGTTTTGAATAGAGCTCATATGTGGGAGTTCCAACCGAAGGAATCGGACAAGAGTCCTCAAGTCGGGAATCCCTATTACAACCAAGACAACAAATTCTTCCAAATTTAGTCAGACCAGGCATCTCGAGATGTCACTGGACTGTTCACAAACTTCAAGGGAGTAAAACTCAGTTTTACGCAGGACAAATGCACTTACCCTCGGCTTTGTTTATTGCAATAGACAAATCTAAGAACCGAAGAAAAACAAAGAACCAAAATTGTGGGCGCGACCCACGAAAATACTTAACTAAGGACGTCTTCTCCCACCAACAGAGGCTCGTCTATCGTCTCGCCTTACCATACATCATCAAAGGAAGGGCCAAAGCAGGGCGGCAGTCAGGGCAGTGGTCGTCAGTAGCCATCAGGAAGGAGTAACCGCGCTGCAAAAGACCTTTGGACCACTTTCGACATACAGGGGTCGCTTAATGTGGCTCGCGAACCCTCCGGAATTTTCTTGCGGGGTTCCTCACGACCTTCAGGCAGAACCGGTACCACTGAAGCCGCCCCACATTGGGCGCCAGTTGAAGAACCAGAACCTTTTGGGTCTGGCGGCGCAGGGTATGCCCAAGTCTCCGGAGTTCTCCTGCTCAGCTACACAGGGACACGGGACACTCTGCCGGCGTTAGAAGATCAGATTTATTTAGCTGCAGCTACTACAGTTATCCTAGAAGTACACAAAGTAGGTTCTCAGCAGACTGCCACTTCACTCTGTGGCGCACAGGGTTTTATACTATATAAGGTTCATATTCATTAACCAAAAGCACTCCCAGAACTCACAAGAAAGAGCCAATAAGGAAAGTTGGAAAACAGGATAGAACCAATAGGAGAAATTGGAAAACAAAAGTGTCAGATGACTCGAAGAAACCTCTCCTCCAACTATGTTTTTCACCCCTCCCTCAAGCTAATTCATTAACAGACTCATAACTAACTTGCAGGTGGCGAGATACGTTTGTGTGTGTTGGAGGACAGTTGTGAAACAAGAGAATGCTAGCAGAAGACAGTGAAGGCCAGAGGATAAGATAAAGTCAGGAAAGAATGGTGTGAATTAACAGATAGTTGAGACGGGGATTAGGAAAGCCAGACAGGGATTAGTTTACTCGGTCAGTCCTAACACCAGCTTTGTAAATAGAGGCAGAAAGCGTATTTCGACACCAGGTTGCAGAAAAAGCAGAATAGACTTTGCTCGTCCTGCTGCCTGAGTGATGGCAACACAAAATGGTGGTGGAGCACAAAATGGCGGGTCGATTCGATCGCGATCAGAAATCGAAGTTCCTCAGACATGTGTCATGTACCCCCAGACCACTACTCAAAAGGATGTTAATGTCGAGCATTCTAAGACAATACATACAATAACGCATCCCGGATGTCAGCATCTCTAGCACTTTACCCTAGGTAAGAGTACCGTGTTGTGTACCTGTTTGAGGGGGTCAAGTCCCACCTATGGAGTATCTTCAAATGGCTGAATTTAGGGCACGCCTTCATCAGAGCTTTGTTATGAGCGGTCTGTAAGTCCGGCCAATCATCATCGTTGTAGTCAAGATGTAGTTGGCCAGTCCACCTACCTTTAAGTCCATGGAATTTGGGGCTGAAGAAATCCTTACCAGTGAACAGTTCAGAGAAGCCTGACAGCATTCCCCTTTAAGTTCTCCACTTGGAAAGGAAAGAACGAGGAGTTGGGTAGAGTCCATAGCAGTAAAGGGCCTAGTGAGTGGAGACAATGTTGTAGCCTTTGAAAGACTCAAAACTAGCCAGGCAGAGGTGAAATTCATCCTCAGCCTCCGCAAATGTCTTTACCCCTGTCATGTAAAAAGAGTTGACCCCTCCACACAATGCCCTTTGCTCCATCCAATTGGACATCAGCAAATTCCTGTGGGATGGCACAAAACACCCCCCCTTCATCAGCATGTGCTTTACTGCTCGAAGCAAGATGATGCGCTGGTGGTTCCTCTTCTACTCAGCTACTACCACGCTACACAACTCAGATTTCTAGTGGATTAAAATCGCCTTGTCTCTGAAAAACATTGGTCCTTTATGGATCAAGCAGTCCCTGGTTACAACATATGGAAAGTATAGTTGCTGCATAAACATAGGGCTTAGGGCCTCTACTCCTAACTGGAGAATAGCTCCACGCTTTGAGTGTGGGACTCTGCAGCACTCAGCTTTTACTTAGAAAGAGTGGGAGGAAATGTGGTCAGATAACATTTCCTGGCTACATCAGCTACGGTTTATCGTGGGGATGGAGCTACTGTTCATGTCAGTGGATCCAAGCTGCACCTCTTATCCTAACAGGTGGGCACAATTCATTCAATTTATTTTCTCTGAGTTTCGAGAACTGACAAGTATATGGTTATGTCAGAGTGCGAGAAGTCTATGCCATTTCGATCCGTCTAAATTAATTCCAGGATCATATATTATCAAAGCCAGTCTAAACTGGTTCCTTCCTCCTCATCTTTGTGCTGGACACCCCACTCCACTCCATGCCCCTCCATGCTTATCCAGGGACTTAACTCTCCTTTTCAATATTCAGAACTGTTACAAGTACCAGGACCAAGAATCCCCTCCATCTCTGCCCTAAGCCTCGCACCGATCTCAGTCTCAGAAAATTGTTCGATAGGCAATCTCCTCAGGCACTAATTGTACTGTCCTGGAGATGATCCCAGCATTAATTTAGAGGGATTTAAATGTTGTAGACTTCTCACACTCTGACATAACCATAAACTTTGTATTAATATGTGGTATGGTGCTCTAATGTATTCTATGTTGGCCTAATTGTTGCAATATTTTGGGCCATAGCTTTTGTATTGCCTGAGCTCCTTTTTGCTCTAATGATCTACATGTCCCCAGTTGTATGTTTTCTTTCACTTTTTACAATAAATGATTATGTCCAGTTGGACAGCCAAAAATAGATATCATTGCATTTCTATATACATGTTTTGTCACAAAAATGTCTCTGTTAGGGAGCATTGTTCCTTAAAACATAAATTTGGGTCAGAGCATCCTAAACTTCCCATACTACCTGCTGTGATCCTACCATGTGCTCATTTTCTGTCAGGTGTGTTTATAACATGGATACAAGTTTTCATTTATCCAAGGGTTGTTGATAGTGGGACTGAGTTGCCACTGGCTCAGTTGGGGTACTGAATGAATGAATGAATTGTATTTATTGCACAGTTACTTAAAACCATTTGCAATATGATTTACAAACAATTTAAAAGAGAGTTAAAAGAACCCTATAAAATGCATTTACATACAACATTATTAAAAACATAAAAACGGCAAGAGATTTGCCAATGCAATCTTTTGCAAGTTTAGTACAGGTTCTATAGTTTAATAGTTAAAAATGACATCTGGAGACTAATTGTTTAATGAACCAGATTGACTTTCGTGTTGCCTGGCCCCTCTTCCACCATAAGCCTGAGTCGAAGCACGGCCATGTATCTCCCAAACCTGGCCAAGTCTTCCGGTAGCGTACAGGAGAAAAGTGCCGAGGCAGCTTCTTTTACTGTCCGAACTCCGTTACGCAGCCATATTTGTTTTAAAAGGATCTGACGGAGCTGAAGCATACCGGGACAACAACAGATCAGGTGTAGCAGGGATTCATGTTTGAAGTTGCAAATTCTACATCTGATTATATGTTCAAGGGACTTCCACCCAGGATTTAGTTCTTTGATTGGGAGGGGCACTAGTCTGGCCCATACGATGTTTTTGAGTGCTTTCCTTCCCAAGGCTTGCTTGAGATAGGGCTGGATTTTGTGCCCTGCATATGATGTTGACAGTCCAAGAGAACCTATTCCCGTGACATGTGCCGCTAGGTCGTTTGTATGGGACAGTTGGTAACATTGTTTGTTAATTGAGTTTTTAATGGCCAAATAATTTATAGATTATTTGTCCCAATTTTCAATTGCCAAACTCAGTGTTGCCACTGCTTTCTCCATATAGCATTGCCACGGGTTGATTGATCCTCCATAAATAGGCTTCAGCATGCTTTTTAAGCTACCGGGTGGGGCTGTCAAAACTTGATAGTAGTATTTTGCGTGAATTCCCAAACATTCTTTGCTTTGTTGGTTCAGTCCGAATTCCAAATGAATTAGGCTGTTGCGAGTGTATTTGGGCAGTTTGAAGATGCGTTTGTAGGCCAGGCATTGTACTTTATCCAACATTGCTTCTATTTTTCCCGGGAATGCCTGCTGTGCATAGCCTGCCGTTGCCCTAATTTTGGTTTGTATTACTTTTCTGCTAGGGACTGTTGTTGGACTATGCATTAACTCATTTAGCTTGCATAGGGCATAAGTTGTTGACTGTGCCCTGGCCTTCATTTTGTGGAGATGTAAAGTTGCTTTGCCTGTTTCACTTAACCAGCACCCAAGGTAGTTGTAAGATTTTGCAGTGTCGATAATTTATTTGCCCACGTGCCATTTTAGTAAGACTTTTTTAGGGAGATTGCTAAAAATGACTACTTTTGTTTTTTGAGCGTTGATGACAAGCTCATTTATTTCGTTATAATTATTGAGGGCGTCTAGGCCCCTTTGTAGCCCGATTTTTGTGTGGTCCATTACCACTAAATCATCTGCGTATTGTAATATTTGGAGTTTGTTAGTTCCAATTTTGGGAGTTATCAAGCTGGCATTGTGAAGGTTCTTCCCCAGGTCTGTGGTATATAGGTTAAACAATGTAGGGGCAAGTACACATCCCTGTTGGGGTACTGTTAGTCCAAGGATCAACAAGATCACTCAATTTGGTAAAATTACAGTGTCCACTATTCCGCCCAGCAGAGAGACCGATGTCTGTGGGAGAGCTGCATGTTGGATACATTGCATACTAACTGTCCGCAGGGTGCCATAGTCTCCAGGGGTCATGAGAGAAGTCTGTCTGAAGGTTATGCAGTACACCACTAATGGCGTATGCATTGTGAGGCCAGGCATCAGTATTTGTCTAAGTGCACATCTGGGGAAATATTCCAGTCTCCTCCTAAGAGGATATGCATGTGTGGATGTTGCAGAAGTATGTGGAAGAGGTTTCTGAACATGCTAGTCTTGTGTGTCACTGGCCCACAGATAGAGCCCACTAGACGGTTGTAGTGGATGGTCAGGTTAGGCATTGCTTTAACAGACTATCCAGATTTCCACAGCCAGACTGATCCTTGACATCCCCCTTTGCAGTCACATCACCCTACACCTCCACGATCTCCACTGGCTTCCAGTCAAAAGAATAATAATTTTCAAACGCCTCACCCATGCATACCCACCCGGTGCCCTTTACAACACCGGAGCAGCATACCTGAACAGCCGCCTCTCCTTCCACACACCCAAAAGCCACCTCCGATTAGCCCAGCTTTCTCTGGCCTCCGTCCCACATATCAATAAGACCAGAACGGGAGGAAAGTCCCTCTCCTACCTCGCAACCAAAGCCTGGAACACCCTTCCCCCCCCACCTCTGTCAATCTCCCGCATTGCCCCAGTTCAGGAAGGACCTCAAGACCTGGCTCTTCGGATAATCCCAGCACTCAACGGAGCCACCCCCCCTCACCCCTGCTCCATTAGCACCTCACGGGTGAATAATTTTTTAACAACAATGATTGATTGATTGATTGATTGAATGTGACTGGAAGACCCTTCTGTATGATTTGAACACAAGTTGGTCGCACACTGCTCGTCACACCAGCAAGTTGCCCCAAAGGACTGTGGTGAATGTAGTGGCGACGGCGGGTACGCCTATGCCACGATGTGTATAAAGAAAAAAGTATGTGTTGCATTTAGCCATCCCTGGACACGTGTTTCGAGGTAGTTGCCTCTCGTCAGCAGGGAGCAGGACAATGTAAAGGGGTGCCGAGTGGACTGCCAAAATGTAATTAAAACAGGTCAAATACCTCTCATGGCGCGCCAGGAGAGGTACTTGACCTGCTTTTAATTACATTTGGCAGTCCACGCGGCACCCCTTTACACTGACCTGCTCCCTGCTGACGAGAGGCAACTACCTCGAAACACGTGTCCAGGGATGGCTAACGCATACACATACTGTTCTATTGACTTTTTGTGGCATAGGCATACCCGCCGTCGCCACTACATTTCCCACAGTCCTTTGGGGCAACTTGCTGGTGTGACGAGCGGTGTGCGACCTACTTTCTCTCACCCTTCTGTATGATAATGGCCACTCCCCCTTTACAATCCGGCCAAGATGGGGCCAGTAGAGAGGGGTCATCGGTCTCTTGATAGGTGTGGTCTTCCAGTCCGACCCAATCCCTTCATGGCTTTTTACTTTCCACATCAGATAGGTGTGTTTCTTGGGTAAGCACCATATTCTGGTGCTGTGTGTCTACATATGTCAGTATTTTCTTCTGTTTGAGGAAGTGGGACATTCCATTACCATTAAGGGATGTGATTTTGAGACTAAGCATGGCATTGGATATTCTATCACAAGGTACGATTGAAGAGAGCATGAAAGGGTCTATTGGACCTTATATGAGGTGGGTCTGAGGTTCGCTGACTAGCCCCTTCAAAGGAAACTGTGACTGCGGGGTAGTGGACTGCCCAGGAAGGGGAGGGGGTGCAACCAATGGCTCTTATTAAAGGCTGAGTAAAGGGTGGGCATGTTGCTAATTGACTAGTCTCTGAGTGGGCAGGGCATAGTTATGCAGGATCATGGCAGTGTTTTGGGACAGGGAGGATTCATGAAGATGGACAACAAACCCATTGAACTCCCATATTACACGGTGTCTTGGATCTATGTGACCTTCTCAACAGTTAGATGTGACTACGACTGGCCACCCATGTAGGGAAGAGGGGGTTCCTGCTGAGAGCCATGTTCGCTGAGGGATCCAACATGGTACAAACGCCCAAGGGAAGTAAAGGAATTGCCCCTGTAAGAAAGATATGAGACATAAATTAGCCTTTAAGAGCCAGAGCCCAACAAATGCTTCTCCAACATTTGCACAGTAATTATTTAAACGTTCAATCATTCAACAAAGGATGTAAAGTCGGAGCCAACATCGTTTAGGCCCCAAGCATCCTAGTGCCCAGTGATAGTCTAGTGATGGTGGAGCTTTTTCGAGGACTTCAGTGGTGAGCACAATTTGTCCCAGGACTGGTGAGGTCTCCCTACCTGTTTCTGCTTCATGCCTTCACCCAGTGATAAGTAACTTCCTCCAAATGTGTCTGTGCATCCGACTGAAAGACCCTGCAGTCATCCCTTGGTTTAGGGGGCGGTGTTACAGATTGGTCTCTATATGGGGTCACCTCCATCTCCTGGTCATCCAACAAGTCCAGCCAACCTTCCAACTGACCAGGGTCCTCGATTTCCAGTGTCCTATCATAACAGGTAACTAGCATAGTAGGAGGGTCCAGTAGACCATATTGGATTTACAGATTCTTGAGGTGAGAATGGAGGGGCAAAAATCTCTTCCTGTGTTGCAAAGCCTCCTGAAAGAAGTCCTCTGTAATGGTAATCTTCAGCTCCTTGTTTGTGAACTGGCCATGTTGCTTGGCTTCCTAAATGATTTGGTGCACTTGCTGGTGTCTCAAGAAGCATGCTATGATCTGACGAGGCCTTTCATTGTTTTGTAGCCTCTGTCTATTAAGCCTATGAGCTCTTTGGAATTCCAGGGAAGGGTTGGACTGGAGTTCACTGATTTCAAGGATAAAGCACATCAGGGACACTGGCATGTCTGCTCCTTTCAGTTGCTCTGAGCTCCCTGAACAGCAGAGGTTTCCTTCAGTGATTCCAGTCCTCCAGCTCCATTATTTTGCACTGGAGGAACCAGTGGTCTAGTTCCAAGACTATGGAGGCTGCTAAGTTTATGCACCACTTATTGTAGCCTGTCCTCCATTTGTTGCATGTGGGAATTAAAGGAGGCAAAGTCTGAGTGGTTCGCGGAAAGGTCTGATGCATTTATTTTCAATAGTGGTCTCCACAGTGGTCATGAAGAGCCAGAGAGGCTAGTCCTTCCAATATGGTATCCAGCATTGAGTATGCTAATGGTTTCAGTGTATCCCAGTCCATTTTTGAGGTCTTCCCTGCTATGGCTTCCACAAATAGTAGCTGCCTACTGGGATTTAACAGGGTTGCACACTCAACAAAGTCAGACAGCTGAGAATTGATGGTAAGATACCTGGTACTGGAGAGTCTGTACACAAACCAGAAGATCCCTGAAGAATTATAGCTGTGAACTCAGAAGGTGTGAGGGGGAGTGACCCCTTAGGAAAAGTTGTAAAAGAGGTGCCAATGGCTGTATGGAAGGAAGGAAGTGGTGCGCCACAGTGGAGAAGATGACTTATCTATGAGGGTGTGGATTGGAGCGGTGCCCACCGTTTGAGTCACTATGGGCTAAATGGGCATATCGGTGATATATGTCTCATGCTCCGCGCTGTCTCCAAGTGCATCCGCTGTCATGGAGAGGGCAAAGAGGCACCTGAGGAGGATCAGCTGTAAGAGTGTCCTCCACCTGTACAATGTGGAATCACCTCTACCTCCAAGGTGGTGTCCGTAATAGTCTAATTTCCATTACCATACGAGGCCAGGCTGGGCTGTGGATGGGAGCGGTATGCACAGGGAACTGTCTGCAATCCTGGGGTCAGAGCAGATAAGAAGGAGCAGTGGTCCCTGGTTCTGTGCTCCTGGTTCTGCATCCCATCACTTGGGAAAGGATGGGGAGACGTTGTCTCTGGTGCTGGTGGTCGTATGTTAGGAGTCAAATGCACATAGTCTGGGCTGCTAAGCAGGCCTTATGACTGTGTGGGCAGCCCCAGCAGAAGGATCGGCTTCAGGAGGGCCTTGGGTGTCAGTATGCCATGCCCACCCATCAGGGTATTGTTGCATATCTGGAGCAGGTTGTGGATAAACCGACAGATGAGCTTGGTTGTGGAGAAGCTCTATCCAAGAGCCATCATTTTTTCAGGCATGTAGCTCTGCTCATGAGTATAGATATTTTTGGCTTCTTCTCGTGACAATCATATGTGTATTTTGAGGGTCCACTATGACAAGGATGTGATCCATAACTGAGCTTTGGGGCATGGAGGAGCACACAATGTGCACCCCTCCTTTATTGAACATTGCTATCTTGAGCTTACTGGGCTGCAGAGGACTGACTGTGGTGGAAGTGTATGTGTATAGTAGCAGGACAAGGCTTTTTACATGTGCTGTGCAGAGAAAGTGGCCTATTGAGCTCTCCTGCCACAAATTGCTTGTCAATCGTTGCAACTAATCCCTCACTCCATCATTTTGTGAACAGATTTCTCATGTATATTTACACAGCATAAGTAAAACAGGATGAGCATGGAGAGTGTGTGTTATGTGTGAATGTTGGCACACTGGAATCTATTTTATATCTCCTTTCTACAGATGGTGTACTGGATGGGGGGGTGGAGGGTAGTAAGAGCCTACCAGACACCAATATATTTTGCTAAGATCCTTCATAGTAAGTGCTTGACTGGAGGTGGAAGGATGCACCCAAACAGCCAATGGTCTTAACTGGGAGGAAAATAATCACACTGATTTGAGTAAACACATGATTGACAAAGTCTCAAACCAATGGCTGAAAAATGGTGGCTAAAAAAGCCAATAGTTGTAGGGCGCCGCCCCAAGTCCATTGAATGTATATTGGTAAAAACAGGTCAGTTTGACCACTTTGCTGTCAAAATCGAGACCTAAAAATTAACTTAAGTGGTTTAATATGCTGATGTCAGTAGTTTGTGATTTGCTGTGGAGAATAGTGAACTTAGTAGTCATCAAAACACCTCAATGAATCACAGATGGATGTTACGCTTTTCTGTAAGAGAGGTCCACCCTGGCTGAAGTTCCACTGCTATAATCACTGGCGACCTGCCACCTCTTGTTTCCAAAGTTAGACACTACATATCACCAGCATTTATGTTCACACCTCAAGTGAACAATGTGACAAAGAATGCACCAGCACATCTGTTTAGCAAAGTCAAACTAATACATATGTTTCTTTAGAAAAGTGATTTCATCAATGTTCTTGTAGTGTTCTGTCTAATCTATTCAAAGAACATTTACATAAGCCTGCCCTAGAATTTTCAATAGAACTGCAGCTGAAATCTGTCATCCATTTTGAACAAGGATGACATGTAGGTGTGAGTAATCCAAGTGTTTACAGTAGACTGTGATTGTAATGTGCCTGTCACATCTGGCTGTGACCATACAATAATCCATTTTGATTTCCTTCTCTGGGATGGAACTTAAGATGGGGAATTGGAGAGCGCCCCAGACTGCAAAGTAAGTTGCAGGGCTTCTCCCAAGTACTTCTGATGTCCTTTGAAATGGAGCAAGGGCTTTATAGTTTAGGGCTCACTTTTGCAATGTACCTCATGAGCTTCCATTCAAAGCACATTAAGAGCCTAGAAACACTGAAGATTGAAAATCCATGACTGCAGCCAGTGACCATACCTGCAGAACTGAGAGTTGTGCTTCAGACCAAGAGCCGCTCCACACAGGCAGTGATGCATCAACCTATATCCCTCAATCACCAATGTGACCTGAAATGGGTTCTTCACTTTGGGTTCAGGGCCTGTGTTTCGGCCAGAGTGCTCCCTTTGCATGACTGATGCTGGCATTGCGGATGATCACCCAACAAGCGCAAGCTTGTGTGCACCGAAAGTGGACTGTGGGAATGTAATCTAGGCCAAGGCAGAATCAGCAAAATTCTTCTGGGTGGTCCGTGCAGGAACCTGCACCATGGGGAGCGGTGCTGCTCCCACCGTGCACAGGCACTCACCAGCCCAACCTGTTCATCAGGAAAGAAAAGAACAGTAGGGTACTTTTGAAGTGGGAGACACCCTGGTGGGTGTACCAGGCCCCAATGGGACTAAGTAAACCACTTAAGGGAGGTTGGCAGGGCAACAGGGAGTCAGTTATGAATGTGCATCACAAACTCTCTCTGGGAGGGCAATTGTCTGACTTCCATTGTTTGACCATTGCATACCTGTCCCAGCCGAGCAGCTTGGGCTGACTCCAATTAACACTGGTTGTTAATGTAAGCCATGTGTACCACTCCCCCATTGATGACTGTCGACAGTATTTTGTTGACTTTTTCTTCTCAGTGTAAATGCGCTCGCTGGACCTTGAATTATTACTCTGCTGTTTGATGTCTCAGTGAGTTGTGGGTTCTACCTTTCTACCCTACACCACTTCCCTGAGAAAACCCTGGACTCTTCAACCTCACCAGCGGGAGGATCAAGTCGTAAAGGAGTATACCTGGGGCTCAGTTTTGGACTCCATACTAGGGTCATACTTGGCACACCGGTGGCAATCAGCTGTGAGTGTTACAGTCTGAGCCAAGTAACTGCTACCTGCCAATTGACTTCCCAAAAATGTTTCCACACAAGGTGTAATTTTCAAGATGCTATGTATTACCTACCATGATTACTGGGATGGAACGTGATGCAATAGAGCTGCATCGTCCCTGCCTATTCTTTCTGTACTCATTTGCGACTCACTCCTAATGTTTACCTTTTACTTTACCTTTAATTTATTGCCTCCTTTCTACAGTGTAGAACTCCAAAGGTGTCTGCAAGAGGAACGTGCCTAAGAATTCACCCAAAAATAAACACACTTATGGTGAGTTTCAATCAGTTGATTTGTACCTCGTTCCTTCTGCTGTTCGTAGCTTCTGTCCTGCAAGGTCCATGTAAGCAAATGGTGAATGCAACCCTTATTTGTTCATGTGTGAACCCAAACAAGTGTATCATGTGCGCTCTGCGGATATGCCTCATTAACAAACAAAATACAAAGTCTTCTGTACATTCTATCAGAGTATGCTTGTGCATAGGAGAGTGTACAGAAAACAGACACAAAAAGACATCCAAAGTCACCACTCTGTCTGTGTGAAGGTGGACCTGCCACCTGTGAGGAGAGGTAGAGTTCCTTTTAAGCCACCACTCTGTCTGTGTGAAGGTGGACCTGCCACCTGTGAGTCGACATTGGTAGAGTTCCTTTTTAGCCACCACTCTGTCTGTGTGAAGGTGGAACTGCCACCTGTGAGAAGAAATCGGTAGAGTTCCTTTTTAGCCACCACTCTGTCTGTGTGAAGGAGGACCTGCCACCTGTGAGGAGTCATTTGTAGAGTTCCTTTTCAGCCACCACTCTGTCTGTGTGAAGGTGGACCTGCCACCTGTGAGGAGTCATTGGTAGAGTTCCTTTTTAGCCACCACTCTGTCTGTGTGAAGGTGGACCTGCCACCTGTGAGGAGTCATTGGTAGAGTTCCTTTTTAGCCACCACTCTGTCTGTGTGAAGGAGGACCTGCCACCTGTGAGGAGTCATTTGTAGAGTTCCTTTTTAGCCACCACTCTGTCTGTGTGAAGGTGGACCTGCCACCTGTGAGTCGACATTGGCAGAGTTCCTTTTTAGCCACCAATCTGTCTGTGTGAAGTTGGATCTGCCACCTGTGAGAAGACATTGGCAGAGTTCCTTTTTAGCCTCCAATCTGTCTATGTGAAAGTGGATCTGCCACCTGTGAAGAGACATTGGTAGAGTTTCTTTTTAGCCACCACTCTGTCTGAGTGAAGGTGGGTCTGCCACCTGTGGGAAGACAGCGGTAGAGTTCCTTTTTTTCATGAAGGAAGGTTAACATCAGGATGGGAACTCTTACCAGTCTACCCCCACCCAGATATTCGCCATCAGGTCCACCTCAAGATCTGTGTGTAGGGTGCTTGTGTAGGTTCTTGATGCGCGTCGCCTTCCATGTCAGTTTCTGTACATGTGCACCACTTCCACTATTAGCACTATGTTCCAGCTCCTGGTGGTGCACATTCAGCGTCCCCTTCCCCGAGGCCTCGAGTTAGTATTAAGCAGCACATCGACCTGTGAGATTACATCGTGTGAATGGTGCACCCCTTTACGAATATTGGTACACCCATGTATGAATGCATCCCCACTACGAGAAAAGTGTGTCCCTGTCTGTTAATTAAACTCGCCCCCCGCCCCATCGGCCAGAAAAAGAGCCACAGATCACTGCAAAGCCTCTCCATGGACCATCAGAAACAAATGTATTACCTATAAATACCGTCACATTATTTGATTTTGAATATCTCTAGAAGTAAATGGCAAGTGCATTCATTGGAACAACAATAAAGGGCAATCTATCTCTACCTCTCTCTCACTTGTCTTTCAAAAGGAGAAATAAGGGGCGGGAAAATAAAATAAGTTGCCCAAAGTTTACAAATGTACTCAACTATGCAAGCCGTGCTTAAAGACCACGCACTGTTCGACATCACGTGATTGCAATATATTTAACAGGGTGTGTTATGTCCCTTCCGGTACCCACGGCGATTCGCCATTGAATGTGGCAGCCGTCGCCCCGCCCCCTCCGTGTTATGATTAGTCACCCGCTCCCTGCAGCCTCTCTGTATCTCTAATGCTGCATGCACGGGGCCGCTTCTCTGGCTCCCTTTAGCTTCCGTATCCTAATAGGCAACCGCTGTTCCCGCAAGGGTATAACTGCCCGCGTCTCATCGAGTACAACATCCATCAGGTAATTGTGTGTGATTATGAAAGCTAATGTACTGTGACATCCTCGCGCGTCTAATAAGTTTATCCAATAAAATGTGTTACTACCTCGAACTGCAGCACAGAATGTTCATCCTCGTAAAGGAAATGATAGGCCTGCGCGGAAATGCAGCGCGCGGTGGGCATCCGAGCACATTCTGCGCAGCATTATTTTAATTGAGAAGGTTAGTGAGATATGCAAGAGATCCTCAAGAGGAAGAATTAATTGGATGTCACCCTCGACAACGGGGCACTAAGATCTATTTGCACAATTCAGTAGGAAAGTTAAAACGCTGCACAATGCGAATCAAATAACTAATTCCATGAGGGCACAAGTGGGGTCATCTCGCTGCCGGACCCCTGAGATGCTGCGTTCAAGGCAGGGAAATTCTGCCCAGGCAGGTTAAATTCTGTCTATGGGCATAAGCAGTGCCAAGCTTGGTCGTAGGCTGAAAGAAACGCCCAAGTTTGCATTAGGGTGTGAATTCACGTGTTTGTACGTTGGAACTTCTGGAAAAACTAAATCATAATTCCTGAAATAATATTGTGACCTTGTTGATATAAAATACATTAATACAGGTCATTCCATAAGTGAGAGGAATATGATGAGATGTATTACCTTCTGCTATCGACGCAGGTAATTGAGTGCAAATGTAACAATTCTTTGCACCTATGGTATCAAAATAACAAAAAATAAATATAAAATATGCATTGAAGATTAAATCCCACATTGAAACATCCTTGCGTAGCAACTTAATTTTTTTATTGCGAAATCTCTCTGTAGAAGGAACAAGTGGTTTGGGGTTGGGTGTGAATATAAGAGGATCAGTAAGAATGGGGAAACTTAACCCTGTAGGAAAAGCAGTCAGCACTAGGATAGTAAAGATTAATTCTCCAGCTATTATCAGCCTACCCTTATCAGGGCTGTAGCTATTCATGGCTACTCCACAATCAGACCATTCAAGTCGAAATAGCAGCCAACAGAGTTTCTCTGCAACGTTTCTACTTGTATAAACTGAAAACTGATTTGAATGAAATATTGTGGATAGTCTTGGATTCAGCAGTCTTTGTGAGTCATCCCTATCCCTACTCCATCTTCTTCTAGAATGACAACCATTATCTTCTCCTGCAGCCTTGGCCTAGGGACTCTTTTTAATTCAATAGGACAACAGTTCATTAGAATGTCAAAGTTTTTGTCAAATGTCATAGTCCAGTTCCAGGAGGATTCCACAGAAGCACCGTGCATCATCCATCTAATTTAATCATGAAATCAAAGTCAATAAGGAAATTCATTGGTAGGGTTTGTTTTCATGGAGGTGGAGGCGCTGTTAGCAGTGCACTGTTACTGCTCGGATCATAAATAGCTTGATCAATGTAGTCGCTTACGTAGTACGTACACTCAGGAGCTGAATACCTCCTGCAAGGTACTCATGCTCTTTTGGATCTACTGAGTACTGGCTGCTCATCTTCATGGCCAATCAACTTGCTGGTTTCAGTCTCCTCTGTGGCAGTTTGTGGTATGCATTCACAAGACAAACTTGGCCTTACGCTCTCATGTCTCTTTGGCCATTTGTCTTGACCTCGACCTCAGCTTGTCACATCGCTTGGTCCTAAGGCAGGTTCATAGTCGATCTCCACCTGCGCCAGTGACCAAGTGCTTTCAGTTGCTCCAGCTTCAACCACGCTTGAGTCAAAGCTTGCCTCAACCCCTTCTCGCACCACTTCAGAATCTCACTCACTAGTGGATCTTGGTGCTCTGGTTCACTCACGCCACCCCTTCTGGTACTTTGGGAGACTCAGTAAATTCTGATTGTGCTTGGAGAATTGGCACTGTCACCTCACCGAAGGGACACTCCATCCACTGGTTATGTGATGTATGAAACCAGTTGGTTAGCATCCCACACTTAACAACTGTGTTTGTCGTTAGGATGACTTGGGAAGCGTCTTTCCAGTGAGGTCCCAGATGTGTTTTTCAGATATGCTTCTTCACTATTACCCAGTCTCCAGGGCTAAAGTCATGGCACTGCTCCTGCTGTGGCAGAGTGGTAAAAACTCTGATCTGGTGAGACATAATGAACCACATCAGCCAGTGCCTTGCAGTAGTCAAGAATCACATAATATGTAATATTTATAAGTGCATCCACAGGCACAGCAGGCAGGCAGGCTCATGGCTTCACCCATGATGATTTCAAGGGGTGACAGCCCTGTCCTCCGGTTAGGAGTAATACAGAGATTTATCAGCACCTAAGGCAAGGCATTAGGCCAGTTTCAGGAGGCAGACACGTTCACTTTCGCTAGTTGAGACTTCAAAGTTCTGTTGACTTGTTCCACTACTCCAGAAGCCTTGGGGAGGTAACCACAGTGTAATCTCTGTTCCACCTGTAATGCTACACAAAACAGTTTCAGGCCCTCATTATTTGTGTCCCCTGGTCTGATTACAGAGCAGTCAGAAACTCAAAACGGGGTATCAACTCTCTCACAACAACTTTGCTACAGTGAGACCTTCATTCCTCCTAGTTGATATGCCTCAACCCATCATGAGAAAATGCACACAGTAACCAAAACATATTCTGAGCCCATTACACAAAGGCATTTTGATAAAATCCAGTTGCATCCGGTTAAATTGACCTCCTGGTCTCCCTATGTGACTCATAGTCACAGGGACCCTTCTCCATTCATTTATCTAATGACACACGACAAATCAGTGGCATAAATTCTAAGCCATACCCATTTTTAACCTGAAGCGGGGACTTAATCAGTTCTGTCGAAACAACCTAACCATAGCGTCTTCCCCTACGTTTCTGGACCATGAAAATGTCTTGTCATCGGGGGCAACAGACTATAAGGACAACACACGTCTTCCTTCCGTCAACATCCAAATTTCATACTCATTCATAACACACCCTGCTCTGATCCAGCTCTGCTGTTTAATTTCTAGCACTTCCTCCTGTAACCTTTCAATTCCCTCCGAAGTATCAGCTATAGTCAACAAAAGATTTAAGATGGTCTCATTTTCAGATTCATTTCCGTATTCTCTGTTAAATGCACAGGAACCATGAGGGAAGTAGTGAGCAACTTTATCAGCATTCTGGCTGCCAGCTGTCACATAATCATTTCCGTTCCTGTGCGCTGCACATTTTTAACCACTGCAATTTCTCGAGGCATTTGTAGCACCTCCAGCAATCTCATATCTTTTTCCCCACTCCTTATGGGAGAGTCTGCAAATGTCATAAACCCCCCTCGTGACCACAACTGTCCAAAATCATGGAGTACGACAAAGCTATACAGACTGTCAGTAATAATGGTCACCGTCAATTGGTCTGAAATGCTGCAAAATCACGTAATAGCAACTAACTTACCCACTTGCGCAGATGCATCCACTACACCTTCCATATTGCACCCCGCATATGCTGCTCTCAGGTTCCCTCCATCAGCCCTCAAGCAGGATCTGTATACAAACAATATAGATCTGACTCTTCAAGGGGTTTATCTTTAATATTGTGTCTTGGCTTGATGCATAACTCCATGACATCCAAACAATCATGCTCAACCTCCCCTTCAAACATTTCATTTTCTGGTAGTGGTAACAATGTAGCAGAATTTATTGATGAGCACCTCTTTATAGTAATATTTTCAGCAGTCTACGTAACCTGTTTATACTTTGTTAATTGGCTATTTGTCAGGTGCTGCTTTCGGGTTTTGGTCAGTATGATTTCCATAAAATTAGGAACCAGCACTATGAAAGAATGTCCCATAACTATACTCTCACATCTTTCAATTTTGATACCTACTGCAGCAACAGTTTATGAGAGCTAGGCAGTCCTGTGGCTACAGGATCAAGGGTGGTAGAAAAACATTCCACAGGTTTTCGAGCATCTCCGTGTACTTGTGTAAGCACTGAGAGAGCACAGGCTTCCCTCTCACTGATCTATAATCTAGCATTACTAGTGCTGGGGCACGACAGAGACTTTCTCTCAGCTTTAGGAAAGCAATCAAGAAGTTGTCCCATGGTGGTGGATCAGGCACATCTTTGTGGGTTAACCTCTGTGGAGGTTTGACCACTAAGGAAAAGTTGGGCATCCACTGTTTACAGTAGCCCACAATAAGGTGTCAAACACAAATCATCCACAAATGAAGAATGTTAACTCAGTGCAAATGCTAATTAACCAAATGCAGAGAATTCAAAATCCTAACATGTCTCATGCCCCAACTATGCAAGCTCCTCAAGCCCTGGTGCCATAACAGAACTCAGGGAATCCTAGATTTAACTTACACCAAGGTCCTGAGGCATTTCAAATCCTTTTTCCAACCAGGGTGCTTTTCATTAATTTCCTGTTGTTAATTCTTCAAAGGGCTATGGCTCTGATCAGTCACAATGCATTCGTCCTAGCCACCTTCGGCAAGCCCACAGTGGGTCACTCTATTGATACTTTACATTCAGCCCACAAGTCACTAGGGACCATTAATTCAAACAAATTGTTCAAATCCTCCCACATGATCTTTGCAATTTTTCAAATCAGTCAGCTTGATTTTACCACTAATTATGGTTTTCTCCTAATTTTGAGTATTGATTTGTGAACGTGGCAAGATCACCTTGACTCCAAGGTACATGTACATACCTTCCACTGTGTACCTCTTGTAGGGAAACATTTTGAGTTGGCATCCTATCTGGGGTAGCTGCAGGCAGTTTCTCGCTCTCTTTCAAAGCAACTATGATATGATCTCCTTCTCCTACTTCTTTTCCAATCTACTCTTCCATTCTATTCCATACTGACAGCCAATTCTTTCACCTGAAATTTCATTCCAGAAGCCCTCATATTCAGGACAGCCTCCTGGTCAAATTGAGCACAAAAACCTTTCTGCAATATTTTAATTCAGTTAATATTTATTTCATACAAATTTGTTAACTCCAGCAACTTGTCATGTGCTTGAGCCGCATGGCGAATAATGTCCTTACTCACATATAAGATTTCATTTTCCTGGTGTTTATCTAAATTAGAAAGGTCAAGATGCCCCGAGATTAACTTATCCAGTCCTGTTTACACCCTAAAAAATATAATGGTCTCTTAATTGGTGGAGACTGATGCTCCTTGCTTGCTACGACGGTCTCACCACTATCGGGAGTTATGTTAAAGAAATGAATTAATTCATCAATCTCAGTTGAACTCGTTTCATTCTGAGTGGTCGGGGTTGTAAACACTAACCTCCTTCCAGGTCTGTTACTCTGCACAATTTGAGATGGACTCTAAACAGTTACCTGAGAATCCTGGGACTTAGGAGTAAGCTCCACTGTGGGCCTCCTCCTACCGCCCCCACCGTGGTGGACATTTGAGCACTAACCAATGATGCAGTCATTGTTGAGACAGCAGCAGCCTGTGCATGCAATGTGAGTGCTGACAACCCAAAAACAGGTGAGGCCGGCCCATAGGCATGTGGAATAGTTCTACTGGCAACAGATGTATTGGGCATGGCAGCCACGTATAGGGCTGTAGAGGGACCTCCAGCTTGAGTCACATTGGGGTCAACAGGGGCTGTAGCAAGAGCACCACTATTAGTGGCACCATCACTGTTTGAAAATGGGGCAGTATTTTAAATCAAAGGACGGGATGACAATCATCGTCTAGAAAATCATCACTGGAGTCACTATTTGTACCAGATTTGCCTGGTTTCTATGCATCTTTCTCTCCCCTGGCTTTTTGTTTCTTACGTTTCTCATTTGTTAATACAGGGTACATCCTACCCCCTTGATTTTTTCCTTTCCTTGCTTTTCTGCTCTGCATCCCATTCAGCATCCATATAACTCTGAATATTTTCTTAGTTCTGTTCTGATATTTCTCCTTGTCTTTGGCATGAGCAATGCACTACTAAGTTTTCCAAACCTCATATTGAGCAGGTCTGTGCAGAGGTTTCATATCATATAATTCCAGCCTAAATGTTCAATTATTCTCAAATTTGATGTCCCATAATGAGGAAATTATAATGGAGCTTCTTTCTCTGTGATCTTATACCACTGGTTAAGCCAAACACACATGTAGAGCCCCACATTTAACTACATATAATGACCTAGTATACCCCTCATTATTTCTTTATAGCTCTGCAACATTACATTTGTGTGCCAATTTCAACAGTCAAGTAACAAGAAACCTATTCCAAACAATTTGTATTAAATCACAACTGATTATTTTACAGTACCAGTTTCCAATCTCTACACTGCTCTTCTCATCCTGACCAATACAATGCAATACTTGATGATGTAACAACAAATACCAACGCGACACCTACACCCACCATCCAATCACAGCACTGCACACTGTGATACAACTCTCGCTCCTTGCATCGGTTCACCTCCCTTTACAATGTCTCCATACACACAAAAACTATCTCTAAAAGCACTGAAGCAAGTACTATCAATACAAAATCCTTGTCCGCTCCACTAAAGAAATTCAAAGTAACATTCATACAAGGGGATGTTCTCCTAGATTAGCATACACACAGATGAGATTGCGACCAGTTGGAAATCACCTTGACTAATAAAGTTTCTCCTTTGTGCAACAGGCTCTAACTGCATCAATTATAGTTAGTGCTTTCACAACAAAGATACAGTACCCTATCTATTTGTGCGGTAGATGGTACCGCAGAAACCAAAACTACAAACCTGTATCAGACAAGTTAACAATATATATTCTTATTTATCCAGGGTTCTTTGACTGCAAGGAGTACAATATCAACTTCAACTGCTCAACATTCCGTGCATGTGTATCTATAAATAAGTTGAAAAGCATCATCACACCACAAAGCATACATCTGTAACGTCACACCGGAATATTGGCATACACAATCTTGACACGCAACCCATTTCATACTCCCTCTTCAGCTTCAGTGAACTCCTTCAAACTCATTGTAACACCACTCCGGCAATCTTTCGAACTGAGCCATATATGTTATAGGCATGGATTGTGCTCAGGCAACTCTCGATTTCTTTCAGCGTATTTTGAATCCACAACACCCTCTAATCTCTATCATTTGATCGAGCTCGGGTATTTAAATCTCAGTCTCTTGGTAATGTCATCAAATTATATCCCCCGCTGGTTGTATAGTCCTTTGGTTGTTGACCTGAAACACTGAGAGGGAGCTACTATCAGAAATCTATTTCTAATACAGTAAAGTCAAAGGGTTTCACACTGATGACAGACAGGATGGTAGTTTAACCATAACAGTTTATTTTTTGGGGGAATTAGTCTATCATGAATCAGAAAATTTGGCAATAGTGAAGAAAGCATAGTAATGCAGGCAAAATATTCAGGGGCTCAAGCATTCTAAATTTAAGTATTACAAAATATAAGATAGTAACAAACAATATGTAAAGAATGCAAAATATCCATATAATGTGTTTGCTAAAGAAATCCAGTCTGTCTCTATTAAAATTAAGACAGAGTTGGGGATTTCTACAGAGGAAGGGAAGAAGGTATCAGCATTCTGTGAACTCAGTAGAAGTTCAGAGGAAATGAAAGAGTGTCTACCATAAAGCTTTCTATTCAGGGGAAAAACAAAACAGAAATGTCTGTTCACTTGTGAGTCAAGGTAGGGTCTTACTGTAACTACTATTATTATTTAGCATTTGTTAGGCACATAGCTACCCGGAGGCATCGCAGCACTAACAACGTCAGGCAGAGCAACAGGCAAATAGTTATCAAGCCGTATTCTGAAACAGCCAGGTCTTCTATAGCCTTTAAAAGGAGAGATGATGACTCACTGAGCGGAGATGTGGAGGGAGAGCATTCCATAATCTGGCAGTGTTATATGAAAAGGCACGGCCTCCCGATCAAGCCCTTTTCATTTGGGGACTGATGCTAGGAATGGGTTGGCTAAAGTGATGAGAGAGTGATTGGCTGTGCATCCTTTACCCCAGAGGGTCTTGTGGGTTATGCACAGTAATTTGAATTTTATTCTTTTGTTTATTGGCAACCAATGTAGCATCTTGAGGGCAGGCTTGGCAGACTGAGTTTTGGGAGTGGTGAGCAGCAACCTGGCTGCACAGTTCTGCACGACTTAGAGTTTTCTTGTCGTGGATTTCGGGGTACCGAGGTTAAGGGAATTCCCGTAGTCCAGGCAGGAAAGGACTAGTGCCTGGACCATGACTCTCCTGGCTGACATAGGAAGGAGAGATAGGATTTTCTGGAGCAGTCTGAGGACGCCATAGCAGGTCCCTGCCAGTTTTACAGTTTGGTGGTCAAATTTGAAAGACCTATCCAGCCAAACACCTAAGCTTTTAATCTTGGATTTTGGAGCCAGCGGGGGGGCTGAGACAGTTTGACCAGGCCAGTCTGAGATTGGAGATAGAGGGGTTGCCCATGACCATTAGCTCAGTCTTATCTCCATTGAGCTTAAGACAAGAGTGTTCCATCCATCTGGCCACCTTCTGCAGGCAGGCTTCCAGGTCAGAAAGGAGGTTCTGTGAGTGGTTCAAAGTGACCACCAGTTGAGTAACGTTGGCATATGTAACAATGTGGATCCCGTGTGGCAGAACTAACTCAGCGAGGGGTCTCATGTATACATTAAACAATGTGGGGCTCAATGAGGAGCTTTGAGGTGACAAGCTCTTGGAGGTGTTACATTCTGCAAAAGCCTGGAATTATCTGTCTTATAAGAAGGACTGAAGACAGGTGATGACGCCACCCCAGACTCTGTTGAGAAGGCTATCATAATTGACAGTATCAAAAGCGGAGCTCAGGTCAAAAAGGATAATGGCAACAGCTCCCCCCGGTTGAGGATTTTCTTGGATTCCTCGACTACTGCAAGGAGGGCAGTTTCCGTACCGTTTTGTGGTCGAAATCTGGTTTCAGATGTGTGTAATAAGTTGTTGCTTTCTAGGAACACGGAGAGAATCCTGTTAACGTATTTCTCTAAAACCGTGCTTATCCCAGGGAGAAGCGAGATGGGACGGTATTTACCTAGAATCACAGGGTTTAAACTTGTTTTTTTAAGCAGCGTTCTCCCCATGGCATGTTTACAGGATGGAGGGACTTGGCTAGTGGAGATAGACAGGATTAGCACTTCCAGTAGAACTGGGAGTATGGCTTCCTCTGCCTTACGAACAAAATGGAGGGGTGCTGGATCTCAAGGGGAGCCATTTTTAACCTGGGAGAAAATTTGAGATAAGGTGTCCAGGTTTATGATTGGGAGTTCCTCCAGACAGTGTTCAATGTCAGATTGGGAGTTATCTCTTGGGAAAAGGTTGCTGGGGCAGAGGGTGTGGGGGAAAGTATTATATATGTCTTGGATTTTTTGGTGGAAAAATTCTGCGAGTTCATTGTAGTGGAATGGAGGAGGATCATGTTGTGTCTCTGGCAGAGGACGCTCTATGAGCTTCTTCGCAATACGTAAAATTTCCCGGGAGGCGCTAGTTGCGGAATACATTTTAGCTTCAAAATAAAGTGCTTGTGCTTTTTTATTTCAATTTGGTACATTTTTATGGACACTCTGTATTTCTATTTATTTTATACATCATAATCTTTCCTCCATTTCCATTCCAGTCTTTTACAGATTTGTTTAAGTTCCCAGAATTTAGGTGAGTACCAGGGAGACACTTTCTCATTTCCTTGTGTGAAGCAAGATTTAATAGGGATGACTGCATCCAGGGACGACTCAATCCACCGATTCAATTTTTCTGTGGCTGAGATAGGATTGGAGTCTAGCATAGGCCAAGACCTTGTGAGGGCTTGAATCCAGAGTTCTAAAGGAAGTTTAGCCCATGGACATTCTCAACTGCAAATCGATTGAACAGCAGTGATTTGTGTCGGAGCGTTCCATCGGATAGGGATTAAAAAGTGATCTGTCCAGGGCACAGGGATGGGGTCACCTACTAAGAGCTTTCATTACTGGAGAAGACTGGGTCCAAAGTATGGCCTTTACTGTGGGTGGGGCCATTGACTTTTTGAGTTAGTTGGATAGTTAATAGATCTTGGGTAAGTTCCAAGACTTCGGACTTTGAAGGGCCCTCTAGATGCAGATTGAAATCTCCTAGAAGGGTGAAAATGTGGGAGGAACATACTAACGTGGCAGCAGTTTCCAGGAAGGATTTAAGAATACCTTATGGAGCCACGTTTCAGTTAGAAACAATACATCGGGTTGTTCCCCCTTCAAGAAATATGTAAAGATCAGAGTAATGTTTGGGTAAAGACCTGCAATTTAGTAGATACATTTGATAAGAGTGGGGGTTGGCAATTTTTGCCGGGTCCTTGGGGTAGGGCAGCAACTAAAAGAGCAGTGAATACACGGAGCGAGGCCGTTCATTAGGCAGATAGAGTGAAGGCATTTGTCTTTGCAGGGAGTCCATAATTGAAGAAGTTGGCTGGAGGAATATAACATTTTACTTCCAGGAAAAGGGACGGGGGTTCTGGCCCCTGGCCCCAGATGGACACGGATGGACGTAGACAGGCTTGCTTTTGGCGCGCCTTCAATACGCCGGTGGCGCGCCTGCTGTGCGCGTCTGCACTACCATGCGGCTTTAGTACTGGCGAGGAGTATGCCTCCTGTGACCTCCGATCAGGATGTTGCAACGGCTGCTCTGGCTGGCTCCCTCCCAGGGGCGTAGCACAGGCTCCTGCAGCCCCCGCGGTGCAGGGGGGCCCCAAGCTCCAAGGGGCACCCTCGGCACTGCACTCTGGCTGGAGAGCTCCTGATTGAGCCCGTAGGGGGCACCTCTATGTACCTTGCAGGGAGGCCCCCTCAATGTTCGGTATGCCAGTGTTACCTCCACGCAAAATGGAAAATCCACGGTGGACCTGGGAGCGAGCGAGAGGCAGAGGCCATCAAGAGGGTGAGTTAAAAGGTTTAAAATGAGATCAGTAAGAACAGCTTTTGAAAATAAAAATGACTCTGTAATGTGCAACAAGTTATAAAGTGCCCAGTGCAGGGTAAACAACCACGTCTACCTAAATGCCGCTGTGCATTCAAATTAGAAACAGAATCAAAGGTTCCAGAAAATCAATCTCTCACTCTCATAGTCCAAGACCAATACTGTAGGAGCATTTGCAGAGAACCAGTAGACTCCCCAAATTCCCACTCTACACAATTAGGTACAAATCTGCTTGTCATTGAGAGCTGCATCTTCCTAGCATGCTGGACACAGGATGCTCCTCTCAACATCATCCCTTCACGTTAGCTGCCAGCTTTCTCTTCCCAGGCCTTCCTAGCAGTCTAAGATATAGCAATAAACCGTTCTCTAGCTAACGAGGAATCTGATAACACACTTGTACAGAAAAGAGAAAAAGCATACTAGCAAATTTAAAGTGTGAAATACTCAGCTAATGCCCAGCATCGGGCTAAGTTACTTTGAAAATTAGAAGCACATTTCGGTATTGTTAATCCTTAACAATCATCATCATCATAAAACTTTATTCCGCCAACAATACAGCCATAAAAGTACAAGCATACTATAGAATAACATTTTAACCACAATCTGTATATACTCAATTTGTCATAAAATTGCATTTCAAGTAAAAGCCTCAGAGTGCATAAAATCATAAAAAATCGGTGTGTGCATTGGCAGAGGGCATGCAAGACCAACAGAGCCTACCACATAAATGCTGGCTCACTGTGTCATTAAAAATGCAATACGTAACTCAAACCAGCCCTTATTTCTGAACCATGTTGCATGTTAAAACTGAATTTTATTGATCAAAATAGCTATGTTCATTCGTAATAATAAAAGAATATAAAACATTTCTACAAAAACTTGATTAGTCAAAGTGCATAGTGCCCCTCAAGCGAAATGTGGCATTGACAATCAAATAATTATCATTAAAGTGTAAGTACATTCAGTAACTGCAGTTACATGGATCATCATTCAACTTAGTACAATTCCACACGATTTCTCACCACAATGACTTATTACAATTCTTATTAACAAGGATAAGTGCCATTAACCATATATTGAATCACACGTAAATGCATACAAATGATATATAGAAGGTGAAGCCTTAACCCATGGAAAAACATGACAGGTCAATGAGTGTTCTTACTTAAAATACCATGCTTCGCATTGCTATTGTTGCATACATTTCTCCTTTTGTTCACCTGAAAGGACTGCACGCCCTGAAAGTGATGACATGTCCTTGGAGAATCCAAGTGTGACAGCAGCAGAAAGACAAGACAGTTAAAAAGTTTGAGTCTTGAGTGCTGGACAAGTACTTCACCGTGGTACTTACAGCGTTAACTAAGATTTGCTGCACATGCCAAGGGCAGGAGACACGAAATGGTGACGACAAAGGGCTGTGTAATGAATACTTTAGAACAAAGAACTGTAGTACTTGTTCATGATTTGAAAGGATGATTTTCAAAGACTGATTGCATTGATATATATATATATTTTTTTTATAAGAAGTTGTGTTCTTTCTACAAATAGAGAAATGCTATAAGATGTTTTTTGTAGACGGGAACTGGTCTTCTGGGCATAGTCTGATGATACAGTAGTGCATTTGAGGAGCTAGTGACCCTGTGTTTTGTTTACGGGGTCAAGTGCTGAAAGATGTATGGCCTTGAAATATAAATGAGCATACTTTTTACAAATTATTATTATCTTCCTGCTCTGATGATATGTTGGATATTCAACAGCGGTGGGCGGAGAAGACGAACTGTGATAGCAATTCGATTCAGACATCTATTTTGCTTGCTAACTCTGTTTTTATTGACGGGCAGAATGCGTGCTCAGCATTTTATGGCCATCTTTGACCTGTATTATACTCCTGCAAAAATTTCTAAATGGGGCTCAACCACTGGTAATGCATGTAGTAGATGTGGGTTATTTGCTGCTGACGCAGTTCACATGTTTTGTAGCTGCCCACGTTTAACATCTTTGCTACATGAAATTCAATCCTTCCTCACTGTAGTACTTGGATCTGTAATAACAATAACACCTGAATTAGTTCTGTTAGGAGTTTCTTCCAAGATATCGAATGAGTATAATAGAAACCTGGTATTTATCCTTATGGCAATTCTTCGAGGGTGTATTACCCAAGAGTGGATTAGTCGTGAAGCACCATCGTTTTGTACCTGGAGGGCACGTTTATTAGCAATATATAATCTGGAATATGCTATATATAGAACAAAAGGGACTCCTAATCCCTTCTTATATCTGACGAAAGGTAGATGCACAGAACTGGTTGGGGTGGCTTCTTTTTTTTTCACAGTGTCTCTCTTGCCGTTTCACAAACACATTTGTAAAACTGGGCACAAGCAAGTGTGAACTCTCTACACCTGACTATCAACAGTCACAAAGACGGAGATCCAGAGCGGAACACGGCTAGCCTCATCTCGAGAACAATAGAGACTACAGCCCCCCACCCCTCCCCGTTCACCAAATGGCAGTACTGCAGGTAGGCTAATCAGCAGCTTCTCTCAGCAAGAGAACTTATTAGAATTTCTATAGCAGCCTTGTCTCCTTTGTTCTCAATTCAATATCTAGGCCTCCTCCTTCTAACACACATCCACTGTCTTGGAAAAACAATCTCAACCCCATTTTATGCACTGGAACAGTTAAGCACAGTGAGGCAGGGCGCAGCAGGGGGAAGCCGACAGACGAAGGAATATTTATATTTATTTACTTAATTATACCTATTCCGTCATCTGTCGACTTTCCCCCTCCCACTCCTCGCCCACCCCGCCGCATCACCTCACCGCATTTACCTGTGCCGGCCGCCGCTGTCCAGGAACTTAAAAAATGGAACCCACAGGCCTCCATTACTTTACTTTATTTATATGTACAATGCCTATACTACATGGGTCACATACACAAACATGCACAGCATACATTTGAGAAGTGAGCTGTAGGCACCTTCATATCAACTGTTGCTCTGTTATACTGTAGAAATACCTAGAATGGAATTAGGTGACAAAATAAAGAACAATTATAACTGCACATTGGCAAGATGCTCTCAGCCAATGTCAAATGACTCTTATGTAGTAAGTAAAAAATCTTTAACCCCTTCAACGCTGCGTGAATTCTCCAGCTGTGGGGGAGAATTAATGAGTGGGCGAGTTTTGGACGGCCAAGGCCGTCCTCCGCACACGCCCACCTTGGCGTCGGATTGGCCGGGATCCGTCCTGAGCCCCGAAAAGGTTAATACAGAATAGTCACGTAAGATGTTTAAATTAGATGTTTTCCTTTACTCTGTGACAACTCCCCTCGTATAGTGTACAGACCCTTTTCCAAATCTGGGATATTCTAGATATGTTTAAGAGGGCTGCCTTGGGCTTGGCACATGGTAGGCTTGGGCTCGTAATGTTTAAAGAATGTGTGCACTCGGACTCACATGTTTAAGCTGTCTGCCCCGGATATGGAACACTGTGTTTATTATTGTCTCTTCGTACAGTTTACATCCTCAGATTGCTTTCTATCTCATTAAGTCTTCTCCCACGATATTTCTCGATCTCTGTGGGAAAAATTTTATTTGACTTGCTTCCGCTTTTATCCCCTCCATTCTTGCTTCAGAGCGGCTCTCTTCTACGTTCCATCCTCTGCATGCCTTCTATTTCTGAGTATTACCTCCTTTCAGTCCGTTGGATGTCTGCCTTAATTTTTTGTAATTCTCCAATTGGCTGATACACCTTTTCGTAGATCACAAACTCTCCTCTTTTAAACACTTTCCCTGAAGCCTAACATTACCTAATCTCTGCCAGCCTATTTATCTCACCCAGCCATTAACCTGGAACCACAAAGCACTAATGACTACAACTAACAGGTATCAATATAATCTATCACAAAGTACCTGGAGTAAATGCATGCAAATTGTTTTCTTGAGAGCACGCGACTAATTGCATTTACCAGCAATAATGACTTGATTAACCACTAACTTGAGTTCCGAAGTAGTATGCTGTAAAGCACTTCAACACCTTGTCTGTGGTAGTAAGCACTATATAAATACAGTACAATACAACAGAGTCACCTGATCCCCTCTATAATGTTTGAAACAAGACACACATACAAAGAAATCTAAAAGATTGTGGAATTCATGAAGGAGAACCAGATGTAGCAAGCAGATTGTGCTGCGGAAAGTGTGGTTTTAATAGGACCATGACCAGAGGGCATGCATCACGGCAAAATGTACCTTTATTGTTAGTATGCTATGTTTTGTTTTGCCTTCCAGCTACCTCTTTTTGCTATCTTTGTTTTTGGTGGCTTTAGGACTCTGCACACCTTTCCACTGTGACCCAGGGCTAAAGTGTGTCTACTCTCTCATTTAATCATAGTAAAATTAGCTTGCATCCAATTAGCGTAATGAATTTACGTGTCAGACCCTAGTAATGCAGCTAGAGGGCCTGCAGCACTCAGTGCGCCACCCACTCTAGTAGCCCTTTGAACATATCTCGGGCCTACCATTGCAGCCTCTGTCTGCAGTTTTAAACTGCCAGTCCAACCTGGCAAAAATAAACCTTATGACAAAACGAAATTATGCTAGCGATGCACACCGCAAGGAGTAATGCAAAGGTAAGGATGTAGAGTAGTAATAGTTCACCTAACTTGAATGATAGTGTGTGCTAAACAGTAATTGTGGCCTGCCCGTTCCACATCTGAAATTGGTATAGAAATTGATCAAGCAGCACAGTTGACTGAATTAACTGTGTGCACTACTGAAAAATGTTTTGACACTTTTGTAACAATATTGAATGACAATAACACAATGATGATAAACAATGCTCATACAGAAAAACACCGTCACAAATGTATATCCATTAATATTTTCATTGTTTCACAGAACAAACAAATATCAGAAGGATAAACAATTCCAATCAAATTACACCGTATATTCTAGTGCACTTTATACATGGTACAAAAAACAAAAGAATGAGGTAAAGTCTTCTTGATTCACTCAATTGCGTAATGCCCTATGCATTTCGGGGCCCATCGTCCCTTCTTCAGGGGTCACTGTGGAATAAACAAAAATTAACCACTAATTACTACCATGTTGTAGTAACCATTACCTGTAGTTACCCAATTTAATGACACCCCTTCTAGGGTGAGTCAACAAGTTCATGGTAGAGGATTCGTGACATGCAGAAACTCTACGTGCATACCGAACTTCCGAATAAAAGATTGAGTTGCCGCTGTAACTAGTCACTGCTGCTGTACATATACAACTCCTATGGAGCCCCACAGGATAGACGCCAATGTCATAATGATAGTAACTATTACATGCAAGAGATGCAAAACTACAATAAACCGAATAACGTGAACGATAAGACAGTGCTCAAAATTCCTCATATGTGGTGAACATGCTAAAAGTGAATTCTGTAGCCAATGGTAACGCCGTTTGGTACTTACTGTCAAACGAGGACAGCGTTGAGAAGTTTTAAGGGAACGGTAATGCTGTGTGTTCCTAAAAACACAACTGCATATACGTTAAAACTAAATGTGATAAGAGATGCAGTGCACAGTGAGTTGAGAAGAATGCAAAAAATACTTGTTGTAATAACCGTTATACTTGGCAGAGCATAAAACATGTAAAAAGAAAACAGCGCATCAGCGCCATGTAATAACCAAAGAAAAAGGACATTAGTTTCCTAAAGAACAAAGCTTACAGGAACATGAAAATGATCTAAAGACGGCAGGTACACAAGCTTGGGAAGACGCTAACTTTCGGTCTTCAAAATACATACAAAGCGGTTACCACGCCCTCTTGGTACAGGTCATGTGATGGTTACTCTGCCCTGACTACAAACCATCTCAACATCTTAAGTATTGTGGTGGCCATGTTTGAAGAGGTGAATGGAATAACAATAATGTGCAAAACAGATAAAGAATTGTTTACAAGAACAAAACATAGTTAATATGAACTAAAAAGTGATGGCAGAGGCAACCATCCCGCATGTCATAAGAGAATAATTTAAAGTGCAGGTAACACACAAAATCAACCCGCCTTTTGGAAAGACAACTGGTGAGTTGAGGCTGATATAACTAAAGTATGTCGAATACAAAAATAGTGCCTGCTATTAGTCAAAATATAACACATGACTAGATCGAGAAAGTATATAAATCCTAATGCCAAAAAGCACCTGACGATGATCTCGTTGACCGGGAGTATCATTAAATGTTACCATGCTGTAAGACAATAATGTAAAAGCACCATGTCCAAAATTAAATCACAATCCTATTTTGTTGGCATAATCTGTTTGTCATGAGTGATTGATTAATACAATGAGTGCAATATCACATGTAAAATGCAACAGATATGCTGAATTCTCATCAACAAACTGATTACAGGATAATTGGAACAGAATATACAGTGATGTCAAACATAGACAAACAAAGAGTGTATAAAAGTGAATATGTTCAAATTCTAGGTCCTATTCTGTGTGGTGATCAAGAACGTGGAATGTTGCAGAGATTCTGCTCATGCACAGAACTATGCGCAGGAAACCAGGACCTCAGTGAATTGTGGTGTACCAAAAAACTCACCTCAGTACCCAGAACCCCTATCCGACCAGCATCAGTGTCCCATTCGTTATCCGTATTATCACGGAGGTCCCAATGTATAGACAACCCAGAACAAGCGACTTAGAGTACTCTCAGGAATGGTGGGAATCAGAAATACCTGTTCGTAATTATTCTCATATCAGTCCACAACAAGAGTAATCAGAGACACAGTAACGTTTATTTTATAAACTACGTGTCCTAAGATGCAGTACTTTGGCTAACATAAGCAGACAAATGATTAAAATCAACACCATCAGCATTGTTACAATGCCATAGAAAATGAAAGGAGAAATCATAGTATAAATGACAGTGGAATACAGCCACCTTCCTTATCGCTAGTAAACTAGTATTATTAGACTAGTAGAAGGTCTCTAGGCTTGAATGGGGAACCCCATACCGTAAAGATCAGCTTCGTTGAATCACATCACAGGATCAGGTGTGCTCTGCTCCTGGGAAAGCTCTTCTTCAGAATGTGTGTAAAGCATGCAGTCTGCAATATTAAAAGCACTCGACTTTCAGGTATTTGCAGCTGCGTGCGTGTTATGGCTAAATAGTGGGCAACCCCGTCAGGCTGACGGTAAAGGAAAGCAAGACGAGTTTGAACGTCATCGTCCCCCGTTTCAGAAGAAGGTTGCTGCGCTAACAGCGAGGTGTGCCACAAATAGTGCGGACGCAGCTTCGGAACCTGACATGGGCGATAACGCTGCTCGACAGCGCGGCGGAGGTTACAGTAGTGCGGCAAACACTACGTCCATTTCTGGAGGCGACAGCAGCTGACACGTTCATTACTGTAGAAACTCCCCCTGACAGACTATATGATATAGTCCTCTTAATTGAAGGTGACATACAACGTACAATACAAGGGATTTTTTGGGATAATCTGACCTCTTCCTATGACATTCTCTTGGCAGGGGCAGACTGGCCCCCGACTTTCATTTTAGATGCTCCCAGAGGGGAGGAGGTAATCCTCCCGTCCTTTGCGCATACTGTGCCGAAGGAGCATGCTGAAAGGTTTGCCGAAGAGTGGGCTCAGGTGCTTGCACCGGCTTTGTATCGTACTCAGGTGGGCAGGGATAAATTGTCCACCAGCCATGAGATTCCCTTACGGTCTATGCCTCAACCACAACCCCAATATCCCATGCGCCGCGAAGCTAGATCTCACGTTGCGGAAATCCTTGAGCAATTGGAATATCAAGGAGTTATTGAAACATGTGTGTCACCCATGAATAGTTCTTTATTCACTGTAACGAAGCCTGATGAGTCGTACCGCCTAGTTTTGGATTACCGGCATTTAAACTCTCATTGCCGGACGTGCGCGGTACAGAATACCCACAGTGCTGCCCTCGTTGATAGTCTTGTGCGTAAAAGATTTAAAACCACACTTGACATATCCAATGGCTTTTACAGCCATAACCTGTCCTCTATGAGTAGTCAGTGGACAGCGTTTACTTCAGGCGGCAAACAAAAACATTTTAAGAGATTAGCCATGGGCTATAAAAACAGCCCTGGCGTCTTTGCCGCTCGTGTTGTCTCTCTGTTAGAGAGCATAGACCCTGATGCGTACTCGTATGTTGATGATATCTATCTCACGGACGACGAGTTGTGGCCGCATCTGTGTCGCGTTGATCGCATTATTGTTATGTTTGCAGACTTCGGTTACAAATTCAACTTTGCCAAGTCTCACATTGCAGAGTATACAGTGTTGTTTTTGGGCTACGAGCTCAACAATGAGGGTTGAGGATTGGCTCCTCACTTTTTGGAGAAGTGCGCATGTTTGCGTGCTCCAACAACATTGAAAAAATTACAGTCTTTGCTGGGCTTTCAGAATTTTGGTCGTACGTACATTCCTGATTATGCCCAGCATATCAAGCCGCTTTATGCCTTGGTACAACCTACTTTTTCCAAAACGAGCTGGCTGCCAGAGCATTCAGTAATTTTGCAATCTTTGCAAGCTGATCTTCTTGCTTCAAAATACTTAATGACACGTGATAACCACACTAACCTGGTAATAAGAATCGTGCCAGGTGCAGTGGGTTTCACGTACTGGACGTTCAATAAGGGCGACACCGTCCCCATTGCATACAAATCACACCTGTACACTTCGGCTGAGCTGCGCTTTTCTTCTGTCGAGAAAGTTTTGACGGCAGTACAGATGGCGATTCTTAAAGAACGAGCGCTGTCGCAAGGAAAACGCATGTTGGTGGTCACACTGTATCCTGCCCTAGAGGAAGTGACGAAAGCAAGTGTACCCAATTCTAAAGCTTTGCATCCACGTTGGATACAATGGGCCACTTCCTTGACATCGCCCGATGTCACCTATATCTTTGATGCCTCGTTACAGACTCAGGAGTATTTACAGTATGAATTTGTTCATCCTGCTCCTCTGTCCTTGCGCCCGCTCGAAGATTACCATTGTGTCATTTACACTGACGGTTCGGCGCAACCGGCGACTGGATCGAAGCATGCATATTCAGCGGCCTGCGCAATTGTGGCAGGTACTTTCGTAAACGGTGAATTCCAATCTGATGTCGTGCATATGCAGTCATTGGGCGATTGTAACGCACAGTTGGCGGAACTCCGTGCTCTAGTGCTTGCACTGGAGTTTGCTGATCCTCGAGTCACTACTCTTATAGTCAGTGAATCGTTTTACTGTGTTCAATCCTTCAACGACAATCTATTCTTTTGGTCTCAAAATGAATATCGTGATTCCAAAGGTAGCACAATTAAGCATAAAATGCTTTGAGTTCGAGTGGCAGAACTTAAAGAACATCTGCCTCTCGTGAATATAATACACACTCTTGGGCACCAGCGAGTTGGTGTCCACGCTGTAGGCAACAGCTTAGCTGACGAAGCAGCGAAAACAGCAGTGGCGACATATCTAGTAGCAGCAGTTACAAGATCCAAAAGTAAGATCGATGACATCTTGGCAGCTATTGCTGCTACAGAGAAGGGAAGTAATTACCCAAGAGGTTTCCCTTCTCGTTACCATTATCACTTAAGTCCTGATAACGTCCCATTAGTGAGAATTAACGACGTTGGTGACAGATTGATTCCCAACGTGGACTGCAGACCATCCTTGATAACAGCAGCTCACGAGGGTATGGCCTCTGCCCACGCCGGCGTTGCAGCTACTGTTAATCTGTTACAACAACGTTACTGGTGGCGTGGGTTATATAAACAGGCTCGCACTTATGTTCTTGATTGTGACATTTGCCAGCAGATTAAACCTTCAACTGCTGCGCGTCCACCACAAACTCACTTGTACATATCCAATAAACCACATGGGTGTGTTTATTTGGATCACTGCGGTCCTTTCTCCTCTGATACTGCGTACAAGTATATCTTAGTTGCAGTGGATTCGTGCACAAGTTTTCTGTGGGAATGGCCACAAAGGAGTGCTGATGCCCATTCTGTCATCAGAGATTTGCGTGTCTTTGTGGGAAGTTTTGCCTGTGACACCTTTCATTCTGATCAGGGCCCTGCGTTCGCCTCTAAGGCGTACAGAGAGGCCATGAAAAATTTGGGGGTCCAAGTCAAATTTTTGTCTCCCAACCGACCTGAGGGTAATAGTGTGGTGGAGTGAATGAACCGTGACTTAAAGCAATCCTTGACAGCTAGGGTTTTAGGCACTGGCCGGAACTGGTTAGCCCATTTGTATGACGTCCAACGTGCACTTAATAATCTCCCTAGAAGGTCTCTGGGTGGGCGGACCCCATACATGATGCTCTTTGGCATAAAAATGTTTGTCCCGGACCTTGACGGTCTAGACATGGCGGCGCCTGCCGCACCCTTTGACGTAGATGATCACTGTGCTGTATTGCAGACTCTACAGGAAGCCAGAGACAGTCTCGCGAAGGAACATATGCCCTCCACATCTGATGCTGCACTTCAGATTCCAGTAGTCGGCTGGCTACCTCGACTTCCAATGCCCCGTCAAAGGTTTCCATTTTTGCTGTTTGGTTCAAACGACAGTTTTTAATTCCCCCTTGGACTTACATTTGGCTGATGCTCATATGTATTTTTTTGTTCATGTCCATTGGATTTGTAGTGGTATTTTTTCATCTTGTGAATGGACACTACCTTAAAGAAAGATCTACAATTAGACTAATTGATGGAACTTTGGCCCCGCACTCCTCATCACACATCATGAAGAGGGACCAGACTTTTGTGAATATTACTGCCTGGCCAGTGTTAGATGGGATTGCGTGGGATGCTGTTAAATTTCAGATTCATGGTCCAACTGAGGTTATCAATGTACCAAATGTATTTCGAGTTTCTATGGGTGATGTGGTTAAACAAAACATCCGTTCTGATGATTGGGACGTTCAGGTTATCACATTGTATCTTCTCATCATATCCTAGCAACATTAGAGTTGGGGTTATTCTGATGGTATTCTCTATAGCTGCTATCAGAAATGTTTCTATTTGTTTTATTAGAGGAGCTAAGTTCTCACAGCTATAAAACATATGGACTATATCCGCTGGCCCTTGATCGCATCTGGGACATTTATCGTCCACCCTTTTCCCCCATCGAAATAGTTTTGCAGGTGTAAATTATAAGTCATATATTGCATAGTAATGTTGGACTTTTAGGTTTGCTGCAAGAAATGTTTCCTTTGCTAGTGCTAAAGAGCTATCCAGATCAATATCGCCATCTCCGATTCTTATAGCCCATTTGGTTTCTGCTGCCTCAAGATCATACGGGAGTGTATCGATTAAGATTTTATAAATATATTTGATCTTTGTCTGGGACTGGCAGATAGTTTCAATTAACAAGTTCCTATGCAAGGAAAATCCCTTCTCCTTCATTCTATTTAGAAGGCTTGTGAACTGTGTATATTTAAAGTATGTTCCAGCAGATATACCATATCTTTGTTGCAAATCAGAAAACGACAATCTCTGGTCTATTAAGTAGAGATCCCCCATTCTCACTATTCCCCTTTCCTCCCATTGCCTAGCCAATTTATCATACATTGGGATAGGAAAAAGGGGAGATCGCCAGAGTGGGGTATATCTATTATAAATAGGTGGTTTTGCAAGGCCGATCACCCTTTTCCAAATTTTCCATATTGCTATCACCACCTTAAATTTGTTTTTTTTAGAATAGCTGGGTTCAATTTGTTGAAGAAGTATTCCTTGTGCATTGGCTCCTATAGCTAATTCATATATTGAGGGGAGATCCCCCTCTATATTACGTTGTCAATTCCCTGTACCTGGTAAGATCACGAATGCCATATGCTGTAAAAAGCATGCATAGTAATAATATCTGAGATTGGGGACGGATAATCCTCCTCGATTTTGTGGTAGCGTTAAGAGTTTAAGGGAGCGGCGAATTTTAGAGTACTTCCATAAAAAATTACTAAATATACTGTCTATTTTTTTTAAAAAGTGATCTTCAATTTCTATTGGGATAGATCTAAACATATATAAAATTTTAGGGAGCATAACCATTTTCAGGATGTTGCATCGACCTATAAGTGATAGCCGGAGTTTATCAAGACGGCGCCATATTTATTTTCCAAATGGACTCCATATTGCTGTTAATATAGATACCTAGATAAATTACCTCAGTTAGCCTCCGAGGATCGTTACATGGGGTTTTAGAATTACATAAAATCTGAGTTTTCCCCGAGTTTAACAGATAACCTGATTTTTGGCCATATTCATCCGCTAGTTTTTGAATTTGTGGCATTGCTGTTTCTGGGTCCATGGTTACAATTGCCAGATCATCAGCATAGGCCATTATTTTTGTTTCATGCCCATTGCACTTAACTGGAGTGATAATCTTATCTTGAAGAATTTGCTCTATGAAAATATCAATAGACAAAGCAACTAATATCGGAGAACAGGGACACCCCTGTCTCGTCCCTTGTGCAATATCGATGGCAATTGATTCCTGACCCATTATATTTAGTCTAGCATAGGGTTTCTAGTACATTGCCTGTATAACAGTCAACATACCTGATCCAAATCCCCTCTGTTCCATAGTTGTCCAGAGATACTGCCATGCCACACGATCGAATGCTTTCTCGGCATCGAGGAGGATCATAGCCATCTTCTCACCTGTTGTCTCCGTGATATCAAAGAGGGCTATAGCACGTCTGATGTGATCTGTTGTGCCCCTTGCTGGTACAAAACCGTGCTGCCATGGTGAGACTAAATGGGCTATGATCCCCCCCAGCCTAGTGGCTAAGATTTTGGAATAAAGCTTTGTATCCACATTCATAAGGGATATAGGTCTATACGATGCAGGATTGTCTGCAGGTTTCCCCTTTTTTAAAAACACCACAATATCTGCTCTTTGCCAGGACTCTGTGGCAATCCCACTATACTGTACTCCAAGAAATAGATCTAGCAATAAAGGAGTTATTTCCTGCAGAATTGCTTTATATAGCTCCAGTGGAATTCTATCAGGACCTGCCGCTTTCCCTAAGGCCATTGTTTGCAGTGCAGAAAGAACCTCTTCTTTAGATATGTCTTTATCCATCTCTTGCTGCATTTCTTCACTAAGTCTACGCTGGTTACCAAAGATTAACTCGGTATAGTTGGTAGGCATAGGTTCATTGTTGCCCTGCATATATAAGTCATGATAGAATTTCTCAAAGGTCCCAATGATGTCCTTCTTTTCTGTATAGAGGATTCCATCTTGACCCTTGATTTCCGTTATATTATTTCTAGCTGCTTTTTGCTTAGTCCGTAAGGCGAGAACCTTCCCAACGGTCTCCCCATATTCATATCCCTCATTCTTATGTACTTGAAAAATAGCTGCTCCCTTCTTGGTATAATGATCATTTAATTTGGCTTTTGTGATCGCTATTTTTTGTCGTAGTACAAGTTAATCTCTCCCTTGATTTTGTCTGATTGCTTTTATATATTCTTTTTCAAATTCTCTCAATTCAGATATCAATGTATTAATTTCCTTCTTCTCTTGTTTTATAGCTTTCCCCACAAAACTAATTGTTTCTCCCCGGAGGCCTGCTTTAAAACTATCCCATACTACATTGCGGGAAGAGCTATAACGGTTAATGTCATAATATTCTATAACCCATTTTTTTATATATTTGAGATAATCCTCATTAGCTAACAGCGACCTATCAAATGTCTACCTTACCGATCGACAATCTAAATTCTGAAGCATTAAATCCATAACTAAGGGATTGTGGTCTGATAAAACTTTGGGTAATTTCTTTATTCTCATAGTTGAGATCAAAGAGGAGGATACCAAAAAATAATCAAGCCTGAAAAAATTCTTGTGGGGGTTTGAAAAATATGTGTAACCAGAATCCGTAGGATGTTTCGTCTCCCATGCATCTCTCAAATCATAGCTAGTTTGTAAAGCTAATAAAGCTTGATAAACATGAGGTTTTCTCCCTTGATACTTCTGAGTTCTGTTGCATCCCTTCTCATAATGAATATTCAAATCCCCACAAATTACCAACGGGTCCGGCCATGATGCTAGCTCGATTTCTAGATCATAAAAAATCTGTGGATCGTCTTCATTTGATCCATATATTGTGCATATAGTGAATCCCATGGGGAGTTGTGCGATAGCCCATCTCCCCCATTTATCTTCCAGAACCCGGTTAGGTAATGCAAAACAGTTTCTTACATGAATCGTGACCCCTCTAATGGTTGAGGTTTGTGTAGAACAAGCTACAAGATTATACCCCCTTATAGCCAGCATATCTCGTTTCCCCCAAGGAATATGTGTTTCTTGCTGACATATTATGTCAGCTTTCCCATCTCTTAGTATTTCAACAGTCCTGATACGCTTTGACCTTTCATTAAGGCCTCCTACATTAATCGAACATATAGTGATTTTACTCATTTAGCTTATTTAATATCTTCTGCCTATATCGCCTATATCGACCGTGCCTACTGATACCTGTTGTCTCGCATTTTTTTTAATGTATCCTCTCCAAAAGTTTTCTCCCCTTTCTACTATCCCTCCCCCCTAAGTGCCCCCCACCAGCCCCCTCCCCTTCTTCCCCGCCCTTCCTTCACCCACCCAACCATCATGCCCATACATTTAACTGTCCCACATACCCCACCCGCACCCCACCCCATTTAGAAAGGCATTCAGACAATAGTCTGTTGCGATGATTGGTGCCCCCTGACTCGTATTTTTACCTATCTGGCAATTAGATTATCAAAAAAAAAAGAAAAATACAGACAATAAAGCACGAGCATTCTAGCAGTATAGCACATAAAAGAGAAGAAGAGAAAGGATAAAGGAGAAGCATGCAGGTAAACAACAGATTGAAAACATGACTTCCTATCCTAGATGTCTGAGCAGTCTTTCAGTTAAAGAGAGAGGAAAGCTTAAAGCATATAGAGTCCATATTATGTTAATCAGTCTATTATTTCGTATCCCAGTTCTCCAAATAATCTTTCAGTTTAATTTCTGAGGTGAAAAAATGGACTTGATCTCCTTTTATCACTTTTAGGCGGGCTGGATGAAGCAAATATGCTTGCCCTCCTCGATCTTGCACTGGCTGTATCATCTGTCGAAGACGCCATCGTCTTTCCACCGTGAAGTGACAGAGATCTGGTGGACACAAAAAGAATAGTCCCCACCACTGCGCTTTGTTGTTGGTTTTGCTTTGTCATAGATTTCCTGTCGCAATAAAAAGTTACCAAAATAAACCAACATGGCACGAGGTTTCATATCAGACTTCACAGGTGATTTAAGATTAAAAGGAACTCGATGGGCTCTTTGCACTTCCAGTGCCCAATTCCATCCCTCCAAATCTGGAAATGCCTTAGCAAGCATATCAGCCATATAGCGCCGGGTATCTGACCCTTTCTTTCCCTCCGGTATGCCAAGGACCCTTAGAATATTTCGGCGTTACCGATTTGCATAGTCTTCGAGTTTCCATTGAATATCTATTAATTGAGCATCATGCGAGATAGTGCTTGTACGTGTAGTTGGTAGGTAATTTTCCAAGGCTTCGGTACGTACTTCGAGGGTTGTGAGGCGTTCCGTAATAACAGCGCAGGACTTTGCGACTTTTCTGACAGCTTCTTGAATCTTTCGCATTGTCGTTTGTGCGCATTTGCTGTCTTGGCGTGTTTCTTCGCGATGGGAGAGTATACATTGGATAACCGTATCCAAGGTTGGGGGTACTGGGGGAGATGTATTTTCGCCTTTAGTTGGTGAGGCAGTACCAGTGCTGAGTAAATCTGCGCCCGAATAGTCCCATTTAAGATTTTTTTTTTTTGTGGACTGGGGTGGCTGATTCTCTTTGCTATCTTGCGCATTGTGGCTATAGTGTCTCTTCTGCCAGTGTCTGAGTTTTCCTCACTGGAGTCACCTTGCTCACTATGATTTGGAGACGTATTGCGATTAGTAGCCATAGTCATAGCATGAATGGGTAAGAAGGTGCCTTCAAGGGATTTATTTAATGAAAGTAGAAAACTTTTTGATATTAATCAATGGTAGGTTAGTAATATCCCTACAGTCTTAGTCGCTGTTATTTATATAATTTTAGAACAACTTAATTTCTCAAAATGTTCGTTAGATAAATGGAAGCATATCAATGCAAATTAGTCTTAACTATGCTACGGAGGAGAGAAAAACTGAACAAAATGATCAAAAGAAAGGTGTGTATTAAAAATTCAATTTTATAATCAAAATTCAAAAGGGTACTTTACATAGCAGCAATTGAACATGAAGTGAAAGAAAATAATTGAATCATTCAAGTCTTCACATTGATAATTGGTCAAACACTTTTTCACAAAATCATAGACAGTTAATTCATTGGAAAACAGTGTGAAGTCGACGTTTCGGTCTTTGCAGTTTCTTTTATAAGACCATCCTCAGGACTAAATGATTTAAAATGATGACCCCTGGTGACAAAACAATAATGAAATGAAGTCACAAATAATGAAACATCAAAGTAAACAATTAACACCTTTAACAACAATACTCTTCCTCCAAAAAGTATGTATCTAAAAATCTTCATTTTTTGTAGCATTCCTGTACATATGATATGTCAAACGGAGAATTTATTGGTCAAGCTATATGAATAACCAGTCAGTGTTATATAAAGTCAATTCATACCAAACAGTTATGCATTGGTTAACCATACATTTATAAACGGGAGCTTCTATTCAATCATAATGCATTTCGCGTTTCAAAATAATCCAATTAGTGACCATAAAGCATGTTATTGAGGTCCTATATTCGATCTAACACTAATTATTGTTAGAGATAATATATATTAAAGAGTTTCTGTTCTTGTTACTCTTTTCAGTACGTTCTCTGTATTTCTTTTTTATCTTTTTTGAACTCGTCTCAAGTCATTAAGGTATTTGCAATCTAAGATGTAGGGAGGATAACATCACCTAAATTAGCAAGATTCATATCTGAAATATATTTTAGTATCTAAATAGTGATCATTAATCAACTATTGTGGCATTAGTCTAAGACAAGAGATGTAAACATCAATGGTATTGCTGCTTTATATGGCAAAAAGATACTAATAACGTTGTTAAAAAATTCAGTTACTGCTGCAATATACATGCTGAACATTACTCGTTATCGGGTATATTTAATTCACCTTTGTTAAAAGGAGAATATCCTTGGTATCAGTGATATGAAAATAAGACATACCTTGCGTGGCATATTAATTTCTTTAGCCAATGAGAATAATCAAAGAGCCGTATAGGCGAGTCTTTCGTTAGTTTTCAAATGAGGAGTCAATCGTTTCTCATGTGAGTAACGTTATGCGTAGTTTCAAGTGAATCTGGGAAGTAATCGGTAAACTAGAATAAATTTATTGTTAAACGTTGGTGTATTTCTCAAGAGAATTTAAAGGACGTTTTAAACATACCTCATTTATGAAAAATTCAATCGTCTCAGATTTCGATAATGATGTGGACGCTCTCAATTTAATCTAGAATATAAACATTCAAAAGGCAGTTGTAAATCCGCATTCCCTAGTGACATACCATTTGGAAATATTCAGAGGGCGCTTTGAACATACCTGGCGTCTAAAACGAAAAGCGAAGCACGTCAAGTCGTGTACGCAGCGAGCGAAGCTAGGCGTTTCGATGTTCGCGGTATTTAAAGTGATTGGCTGAGAAATAGAAAGCGGACTGAGAGGTCCGCGAATTACTTGTTGGGTGCCATCTTTAGATGGGAAAGTTGTTATATACATCATAGGGGATTACTTCTTGGGAATGGCAAAGTAAAAGATGTCTAAGTATTCAGCGGCCATCTTTGTAGGGAGTAATGATGTCGGCTTAAGTGGCACATTATACAAGATTAGCATTTTTTGTATAACAAATTAGATTGTATTAATCACAGCTAATGATGGAAGGCTGTAAGTTCGTTATTTACAAATATAATCACATATCGAAAGGTGATCGCTCAAGATTTTAATTAAAGATTCAGGTTAGTACTGAAAATATTATCGACCTGTAATTCATCATATTTCAGAATTGTGTATACACATTAAGATAGTTGTCAGAGCATTTCTTGTTACAATGGATTAAGAATGCCAATTTATCTTAAATCATGATAACCTGCCTATACAAATCTGAATTGTATAACAGTGTTTAAACTGGTACAGAAATATGTAATTGACATTCGTTAAAGTATCCTTGCAGAACATCGAAAATGTAGATGAAGATCATTGGGGAATTAGGCTAGACAGGCTAAAGTATGCCATTCAGTTGCCGAATTTAAACCATGACTAACAACGTCAGTTAGACAGATTAGTTTGCCCTCTTTGATAGTTAATAAGTGGTCAACATTGGTCTGTCTTTTTGTTGGTTTAATTACTTCAAGCACCCACCAGCGCATTTCTTTTTCAGAATGACCCTGTTTGCGGTAATGCTCTACCAGAGGAGCATTGTCTGTAGAACATCTGATATGGGACTGGTGTTGCAAAATTCTTTTTTTAACTGGTTGTATCGTTTTACCTATGTAATGCAGATTACAGGGGCATTGTATACAATACACCACATTGGGTGTGTTGCAATTCGAAAAAGATTTGAGATTGATGGTAATGTTGTTAATCATACATGTTTTGGTGGTTTGTGTGGTGTTGCACGCCAAACACATATTGCATTTGTAATGGCCAATGATCGGGGAAAGTTGGCGCATATTGTCTATAAGATCTTTGTGATTGTCATCATAGGCTCGGACCAATCTATCCTGTAGATTGGTTCCTCTTTTGAAAGCAAACATTGGTTTTTGAAAAAATATAGGTATGCTTTTCAAAAGGTTCCAATGTTTATTTACAATTTTTTTAATTGCATTTGAGTGGGTTCCAAATGTAGATACACATATTAATTGTGAGTTGGTTGGTCGATCTTTAACACGCAGCAATGCGTCTCTATCATTGTACCATGCACGTTTCATGGATTTTTTCAGTAATTTAGATGGGTATCCACGAGCTTAAACGCTAACGTTATCCCTACGGGCTTACAAATTCGCAACATCCCCATCATTTTTACTGATGATGAAGAATTCAAGATAGGTTTTAGTTTTTCGGCCAACAAATGCTCCCGCACTTGGATGGTCTTAAGCATTGAAACTGCCCTAAGACAACTTAAAATCTTGGCAAAGGAAATAGAAACTCTAGAAAAAAAGATATTGGGAGATTCTACAATAACAAATAGCAAATTCCTTTTAGAAAAAGTACAACAAACTATAAAGGAATTCGAAGAATTTAATGCCCATAAAAAAACTGAAAAACTTCAGAACGACATCAAACGATACAACAAAGAGAAAACGTATCCCTATCTAAATAAAGATTTTTATAAGCCCCAAGGCTCCAACCAGAGCACAAGAAAAAGGATCACCTTCTCCGATACAAATTCGGATACTGGAAGTGATCAATCCACTGATACCAATTATAGACATTACGAACAGCAACCGTCGACCTCGCGACAAGCTTTTTTAGGACAAGACCGTCGGAGCACGGGTCCACCCCGGAGACCACGGTCACAAAGACGAGGATGGTATCGCAATCAATACACGCCGGGCTTCCGGCAGACACGCAATCAATACTACGAGTGGTAGAAGAGAATCAAATGATTCCTATTTTTAATCTATCTTCACATATTCTATCAGAACAGGAAATTGCAGTTCTTTCAGCAGGTCTAAGTTTTGTTCCAACATATAGAAATGACTTGTTTCAGACAAAACTTGAACTGTATAAATTCTTCCGCAAGATAAGATTAAAAGACTTCTTCTCAAATAATGATTCAAACAACACCAGTGGGTTTACAGGTTTAAGAAATAAATCGACATTCTACCCAATAAACTCAATGGTCAAAAAAGAAATTACCACTTTTGAAAATGCCATCCTCATAGAGATTGAGAATCTCTTTAAGACCAATATACATTACAAATCCAACTTTTCCAAAGAAAAACAACTAGCACTTAAGAATCTCCAATCGCTCCCTAACGCCCTAATAAAACCTGCGGATAAGGGTGGTGGAATAGTTCTCTGGGAAAAAGATAAATATAACAGTGAACTTCTCAAACAATTATCTAATACATCACATTACAGGAAACTAACATCTAACCCAACAAACAGACTAGTCCAAGAGATTACAAACCTAAGTAAACTGGGTTTTGATGGAGGTTGGCTGAATGAAAAGGAAGCTGCATTCCTAATCAACAAGACACCCACAGTACCTGCCATCTACCTACTACCTAAGATGCATAAAGACCCGGTCAACCCCCCGGGACGTCCAATCGTCTCGGGTTGCAATTCCATACTTAAACCTCTTGCACAGTACGCAGATTTCTTTATAAGGCCTTTTGCCATTAATCATCCGGCCTATATAAGAGACACAATGGCAGTCATCAATACAGTTGAAAATTTAGAATTTGATCCTCAAAACGAACTTCTAGTCTCTATGGATATAGAGAGTTTGTATACTAACATCCCACAACAAGAAGTTTTACAGATCTTAATGACTCTTCTTGATACAAGACCTAGACCACACCCTGTGCCTACCGATTTTATACTAGAATGTGTACGTATTTCTCTGTGTGAAAATTTTTTCCTTTTCCAAAACACATTCTATTTGCAACAGAAAGGAGTAGCAATGGGTGCAATTTATGCCCCAGATATTGCTAATATCTATGTGTCTACATTCGAGAGTGAATACATCTTACACCCATCTAATCCTTTTCAAATTAACATCAGAAAATGGCTTAGATATATAGATGATGTTTTCCTAATCTGGCACGGCACACAAGAAGAACTCCAAACATTCCATGAGTGGATAAATTCCATAAGTCCACATTTACAATTTTCCATGGAATCTGATAACTCAGAATTACATTTTCTTGACATCACGATCAAAAATGACACATCTAATCATCTATATACTACTCTCTATACCAAACCTACCTCTAGAAATACTCTTCTAAATTACCAAAGCCATCACCCTCAAGCATTAAAAGATGGTTTGCCTTTCGGACAATTCCTGCGTTTACGCAGAAATTGTACTTTCAGAGATGATTATTTTCTAGAGGCTAAGAAACTTAAAGAGAAACTCAAAGCTCGTGGATACCCATCTAAATTACTGAAAAAATCCATGAAACGTGCATGGTACAATGATAGAGACGCATTGCTGCGTGTTAAAGATCGACCAACCAACTCACAATTAATATGTGTATCTACATTTGGAACCCACTCAAATGCAATTAAAAAAATTGTAAATAAACATTGGAACCTTTTGAAAAGCATACCTATATTTTTTCAAAAACCAATGTTTGCTTTCAAAAGAGGAACCAATCTACAAGATAGATTGGTCCGAGCCTATGATGACAATCACAAAGATCTTATAGACAATATGCGCCAACTTTCCCCGATCATTGGCCATTACAAATGCAATATGTGTTTGGCGTGCAACACCACACAAACCACCAAAACATGTATGATTAACAACATTACCATCAATCTCAAATCTTTTTCGAATTGCAACACACCCAATGTGGTGTATTGTATACAATGCCCCTGTAATCTGCATTACATAGGTAAAACGATACAACCAGTTAAAAAAAGAATTTTGCAACACCAGTCCCGTATCAGATGTTCTACAGACAATGCTCCTCTGGTAGAGCATTACCGCAAACAGGGTCATTCTGAAAAAGAAATGCGCTGGTGGGTGCTTGAAGTAATTAAACCAACAAAAAGACAGACCAATGTTGACCACTTATTAACTATCAAAGAGGGCAAACTAATCTGTCTAACTGACGTTGTTAGTCATGGTTTAAATTCGGCAACTGAATGGCATACTTTAGCCTGTCTAGCCTAATTCCCCAATGATCTTCATCTACATTATCGATGTTCTGCAAGGATACTTTAACGAATGTCAATTACATATTTCTGTACCAGTTTAAACACTGTTATACAATTCAGATTTGTATAGGCAGGTTATCATGATTTAAGATAAATTGGCATTCTTAATCCATTGTAACAAGAAATGCTCTGACAACTATCTTAATGTGTATACACAATTCTGAAATATGATGAATTACAGGTCGATAATATTTTCAGTACTAACCTGAATCTTTAATTAAAATCTTGAGCGATCACCTTTCGATATGTGATTATATTTGTAAATAACGAACTTACAGCCTTCCATCATTAGCTGTGATTAATACAATCTAATTTGTTATACAAAAAATGCTAATCTTGTATAATGTGCCACTTAAGCCGACATCATTACTCCCTACAAAGATGGCCGCTGAATACTTAGACATCTTTTACTTTGCCATTCCCAAGAAGTAATCCCCTATGATGTATATAACAACTTTCCCATCTAAAGATGGCACCCAACAAGTAATTCGCGGACCTCTCAGTCCGCTTTCTATTTCTCAGCCAATCACTTTAAATACCGCGAACATCGAAACGCCTAGCTTCGCTCGCTGCGTACACGACTTGACGTGCTTCGCTTTTCGTTTTAGACGCCAGGTATGTTCAAAGCGCCCTCTGAATATTTCCAAATGGTATGTCACTAGGGAATGCGGATTTACAACTGCCTTTTGAATGTTTATATTCTAGATTAAATTGAGAGCGTCCACATCATTATCGAAATCTGAGACGATTGAATTTTTCATAAATGAGGTATGTTTAAAACGTCCTTTAAATTCTCTTGAGAAATACACCAACGTTTAACAATAAATTTATTCTAGTTTACCGATTACTTCCCAGATTCACTTGAAACTACGCATAACGTTACTCACATGAGAAACGATTGACTCCTCATTTGAAAACTAACGAAAGACTCGCCTATACGGCTCTTTGATTATTCTCATTGGCTAAAGAAATTAATATGCCACGCAAGGTATGTCTTATTTTCATATCACTGATACCAAGGATATTCTCCTTTTAACAAAGGTGAATTAAATATACCCGATAACGAGTAATGTTCAGCATGTATATTGCAGCAGTAACTGAATTTTTTAACAACGTTATTAGTATCTTTTTGCCATATAAAGCAGCAATACCATTGATGTTTACATCTCTTGTCTTAGACTAATGCCACAATAGTTGATTAATGATCACTATTTAGATACTAAAATATATTTCAGATATGAATCTTGCTAATTTAGGTGATGTTATCCTCCCTACATCTTAGATTGCAAATACCTTAATGACTTGAGACGAGTTCAAAAAAGATAAAAAAGAAATACAGAGAACGTACTGAAAAGAGTAACAAGAACAGAAACTCTTTAATATATATTATCTCTAACAATAATTAGTGTTAGATCGAATATAGGACCTCAATAACATGCTTTATGGTCACTAATTGGATTATTTTGAAACGCGAAATGCATTATGATTGAATAGAAGCTCCCGTTTATAAATGTATGGTTAACCAATGCATAACTGTTTGGTATGAATTGACTTTATATAACACTGACTGGTTATTCATATAGCTTGACCAATAAATTCTCCGTTTGACATATCATATGTACAGGAATGCTACAAAAAATGAAGATTTTTAGATACATACTTTTTGGAGGAAGAGTATTGTTGTTAAAGGTGTTAATTGTTTACTTTGATGTTTCATTATTTGTGACTTCATTTCATTATTGTTTTGTCACCAGGGGTCATCATTTTAAATCATTTAGTCCTGAGGATGGTCTTATAAAAGAAACTGCAAAGACCGAAACGTCGACTTCACACTGTTTTCCAATGAATTAACTGTCTATGATTTTGTGAAAAAGTGTTTGACCAATTATCAATGTGAAGACTTGAATGATTCAATTATTTTCTTTCACTTCATGTTCAATTGCTGCTATGTAAAGTACCCTTTTGAATTTTGATTATAAAATTGAATTTTTAATACACACCTTTCTTTTGATCATTTTGTTCAGTTTTTCTCTCCTCCGTAGCATAGTTAAGACTAATTTGCATTGATATGCTTCCATTTATCTAACGAACATTTTGAGAAATTAAGTTGTTCTAAAATTATATAAATAACAGCGACTAAGACTGTAGGGATATTACTAACCTACCATTGATTAATATCAAAAAGTTTTCTACTTTCATTAAATAAATCCCTTGAAGGCACCTTCTTACCCATTCATTTATATTTGCCCAAGCCCTCAAGGGTATATTGGGTTGTCCACTACACGTACTCTATAGTCATAGCATAGCAGAGGGGAGTTAAAGCCAGTAGCCCCCAATATACAGTCTCCTCCTTGAATCGCTGGCCCTAAACCAGTTCCTACATTCAAGATGTCTACTATCTGTGGTTGCAGGCGGGGGGGTGGGGGGTAGGGGGAGAGAAGGCTGAGGCTGAGTATATTGGTTGGACAAAGGTGTTGCTATACCTGTACTCGGGATCAGTGTTTCAGCTGAGGAGCAAAAGTTATGCCACCAACCTCCCTGTTCACATCTCCCCTCTCCATGTTACTCCCCCCCTGGTGCTGCTCACCTTTTTGCTCTCCTTGCCCTTGTAGTTGTTTTGCCCCTGGCATTGCACGTAGGAGATCCAGCACAGTTGGCTCAGCTGCTCAGCTGCTGGTCGAACGCCCACTTCAGCGGTGTAAGCGGTGCCAGCTGTCTTTGTGCTGGTGTCATTAGTGTCATTGGAAACACCACCAATTTTGCCCAGTTAACCTGGAGGCCATATACGCTAGCGTGATTATTTAAAAGAGTCATGATAGACTGTATGATCCCGGCCTCACCGCGGAGATAAATCAGCGCGTCATCGGCGCATAACGAGAGAATGTGCCATCGTTGATCGACCTGTATACCCCACTCCCTCACCCGCAACGGTAACCTGAAAGCTAACAGTTCCATGGCCAGAGCAAAGAGGATCGGTGACAGGGGGCAGCCCTGACGTGTCCCCTTCGCTATGGACAGAAGCGATGAATAAGTGTGGCCCGTTTTTCCCTGGCCTGGGGCCGCCGATACAATATTCGTATCCACCGTAGCAAATGGGAGCCCATGCCGAACCCTGCCAGGGTCGCCTCGAGGTAAGACCAACTTAAGGTGTCAAACGCTTTTTCCACATCAAGCGAGGTGATCCAAGGCTGTTCCTCCCCAGCCCGCGCCCACTCTCTCCAGGAGCATGAATAACCGCTGTAGATTCAGCCCCGTACTGCGGCCTGGAATAAAGCCATTCTGGTCCTCATGGACCAGCAGGGGGACCGTAGCAAGTAGTCGATTAGCTAGTAATTTCCCGAGGATCTTATAATCGAAATTCAGCATTGACAGGGGACATAGGAGGCCATCAGGAGAGGATCTCGGCCTGGTTTAGGTAAAACAACCAGTGACACCTTTCTCATAGTGGGTGGTAATTCACCCGTCTCACAGGCCGCAACATACATCTTGGCCAGCCGAGGTGCTAGCTGTGTAGAGAAGGCACTAGAAAATTCAGCCGGCCACCCATCTGTCCCCGGCATCTTGCTCGCTGCCAGCTGCCGATTGGCATCCGTGATCTCATCGATCGCAATGGGCTGTTCTAGGGCATCTCGGTGGGCCGGGGTGATCTGTGGGAGCTGAACTCCCTCTAAGAATTCCCTAATGTGGGCAGGGTCATGTGGATTCAGGGCCGCGTACAACATGGCGCAGTACTCATGGAAGGAGGAATTAATAGCCGCTTGTGTATTCACCAAGGCCCCAGCACTTGTGTATATGGCAGTAATGGGAGACTGGGTAGCGTCGGATCGAAGGAGCCATGCCAGGAGCTTCCCGGCCTTATCACCCTCTCCGTGCCTGCGCTCCAGATGCGTTCTGTAGTCCAAGGCACACAGGTCATCCATTGCATTCTTATACGCCAATTGAGCCTGGGCGAATGAGGGGGCAAGTTGGGGATCGTTCAGAATACGCGGCTCAACTACTCTGAATCGCAGACTCGTGCGTGGCCAGTGCCGTAGTCAAGGCTTTACGAGCCCCATAAGTGGTCTTGAGGGCATGGCACCTTAGAACAGACTTGAAGGCATCCTACTCCACTCCTACCGATGAGGCAGTCCCCTCATTCTCCTCAAAGTAGGAGGTGATGGACTCCAGGAGGGTGGCCCGATAGGAGGAATCAGCGAGTGCTGCCCCAGGCAAGCGCCAAGTCGAGATTGCAGGCTGTTGAGCACCCCAGGTCAGGTTCAGTTGTAAGGTTGTATGGTCAGAGAGCACGCGCGCCAAAAACTCAGCATATACCACACTGTGCAGAGCACCCTCCGAGCAAAACACCATGTCGATCCGCGTATACAAATCATGCAGTGCAGAGTAATGATACTATACGAGCGCCTTCGGATGTAATCTGCGCAATACATCATGTAGCTGCATTTGAAGTGCCCATTCCCGCATGTGGTGTGCCAGTGTGATGGATTGTGCCCCTGTGAGAGGAGGGCGGGAACGATCTAAGGCGAGATCCCATACTCCATTGAAATCACCACCCCAATATGTGGGGACCGTGGGGTCCGCAAGCAGCGAGGGCATGAGGAGTTGCAAGAAGTTGAACTGACCCGAGTTTGGGGCATGCAGAGCCCAGCGCCAGGGGGGAACCATTCAACACGCCCTCCATGGTAACATATCAGCCCTGTGGATCCAACCTGGAATGAGTGATTTGAAGAGGAGTCCCGGGAGCCACCCAATTAAGCGCCCCCCATAGCGAATCCCTAATATGTCGTGTCCAGGACCATGCCCCGCCAACCCTTGCGGAGCGACGTTAGTGTCTGTGTCGTGAGGTGCGTCTCCTGAAACAACGCGATCATGATCAAGTGACTGCGTAGGTATTGGTTCACTTTGTGACGTTTGGCGCATCCTGCCAACCCCTTCATATTCCAGGTCAATAAGGAGTAAGGAGCCATCTACGTAGGTGTGTACAAGAACTGTGCAAAGATCCACCCATTACACTACAGCCCACATTCCCATCGGCACACTTACAGTCCCCGACTACTGTACTCATACATGTTACATCACCAGGTCTTGTGGATGCAGAACATAAAAAGAAAACAACAAAGAAACCAGCGAGAATATCCCAACTTCCCACCCCAGGCCTGGTTGCCAATGGGCAATGGGCCATTCGCACTAAACTGCAAATTCAAGAACACACAATTCAAAACATATAGTAAAAGAAGAACCAAATGAGTTGCTGTATCAGCTACTTATTGCTCGTTGGGGGGTACTACAAAGTGCGTGAGCAGATGGCTGCCACAATACTTAAGATGTTGAGATGGTTTGTAGTCAGGGCGGAGTAACCATCACGTGACCTGTACCAGGAGGGCACGGTAAACGCTTTGTATATATTTTGAAAACCATAAGTTAGCGTCTTCCTAAGCTTGTGTACCTGCTGTCTTTAGATGAAGATCATTTTCATGTTCCGGTAAGCTTTGTTCTTTAGTAAACTAACTTTCTTTTTCCTGCGTTACTTCATGGTGCTGACGCGCAATTTTCTTTTTACGTGTTTTAGGCTCTGCCAAGCATAGCGGTTATTTCAACAGGTATTTTTTGCATTCTTCACAACTCATCGTGCACTACATCTCTTATCACATTACGTTCTAACGCATATGTGGTTGTGTTTTTAGGAAGACACAGCCTTACCATACCCTTAAAACTTCCCAACGCTGTTCTCGTTTGACAGTAAGTACCGAACTGCGTTACCATTGGTTACGGAATTCACTTTTAGCATGTACACCACGTATGAGTAATTTTGAGCACTGTCTTATCGTTCACGTTTTTTGGTTTATTATATTTTTGCACCTCTTGCATGTAATGGTTACTATCATTGTGACATTGACGTCTATCCTGTGGGGTTCCATAGCAGTTTGTATATGTACAGCAGAAGTGACTAGTTGCAGCAGCAACTCATTGTTTTTTTTCGGACGTTCAGTATGCACCTAGGGTTTCTGCATGTCACGAATCCTCTATCATGAACTTGTTGACTCACCCTAGAAGGGGTGTCATTAAATTGGGTAGCTACAGGTAATGGTTACTACACCATGGTAGTAATTAGTGGTTGATTTTTGTTTATTCCACAGTGGCCCCTGAAGAAGGGATGATGGGTCCCGAAATGCATAGGGCATTACGCAATTGAGTGGAACTTGAATCAAGAAGACTATACCTCATTCTTATGTTTTTTGTACCATGTATAAAGTGTACTAGAATATATGGTGTAATTTGATTGGAATTGTTTATCCTTCTGATATTTGTTTGTTTTGTGAAACAATGAAAATATTCATGAATGTACATTTTTGACTACGTCGTTTTTCTGTATGAACATTATTTATCATTGTGTTATTGACAGTCAACATTGTTATCAAAGTGTCAAAAAAATTTCAGTAGTGCACACAGTTAATTCAAAATTAAACCTTATGCCAGGTCAAAGCCTTCTTTTTTAATACATATAAGTCACTCATATGGTAGACTCTAAACAGCCCATAGGTCAGGGTGCAGTGTATTTAAAAAGGTGGACAGCCACCTTTACATGTCCTGGTAGTGGAAAACTCTTAAATTCATTTTTCACGACTGCCAGGCCTATCACTCTCATAAGATAACGCTGGGTTAACTTATTACATTTAATAAATGATAACTTTTAATTGGGAGCAAGTAGGATTGTGAAGTCTGCTGTCTAAATAATTGTAATTTAAACCCCTATTTAATAGTAAAGTCAAATTTTAAATCAGAATTCTAAAAAGGCCACTTTTAGAAAGTTGGCATTTTCTTGTCCATACCATTCGGTGTCTACAGCCTGTTTCCAGGGTCAATTGACTAGGTGTAGCTGGCTGTTGGTCTTTGTATGTTGCTCCTAGACAGAGAGACAAAGGAGCATAGGTGTTGGCAGGATGAGCCATCTATGACTTGATGACGGAGAGGAGTTGTCACCTACCACACTTGCTCATCACAAAGGCTCTTCCTGAGCACACTCACAAAGGGTTTGACACTAGTCTATTGTGCTCCTAGACAATCTGGGGCCTGGGCAGGGAGACAGGGAATTGCAAGTTTCTCTGGGGTTGGAAACCTTCAGAATCGTATCCTATTTCAAAGTGGACACCAGGTATAAATATTGGACCCTCATACCCAACTCTTCAGTGCACCTCTGGACCTGTGGTAGACTCAGAAGGACTGGTGTGCTGCTCTGCAGGGAGGACTGCTACTCTGTTGCCCTGATGACCTGCTTCCCTGATGCCTGAGTGAAGGACTGGACCTTCATCTTGAATCCAGGATCACTAAAGTGACTGCAAAGGCCAGTTGGCTGACCTCCTTATAAGAGCCTCAGGGACATAACATGCTTCAACAACCTTGAACCTAGCACCTGGACACTGCCAACTGTGAGTCCTGTCATCCCAAGTGGTGCCACCACAGTCCTAGACCACTGGAAGTGGGTCTGCAGGTTCTCTGCAAGGCCATCTGTGGTTTCAGCAGAACCAAAGCAAGGCTCCGCATCAGAACCACTGCGCAACACATCCCAGATGCAGGACTTTGAATAGCAGCCCATAACTCCCTCGGACTGCTGCTTCATGACGAATCTCCATGCTGGACATCACCCCTACGACTCCTTGCTGAATGATACACCTCACTGCCTGGACCTTGCATCACCACTGCTGCTCCACCGGATCCGCCACTGCATGATGCATCTCCATGGAAGGTCCTTGCATTGCCTCTGCTGCGCAGCAATCTTCGATATGGTACTTCGCATAGCTCTTCAACCAGGATTTAAGGTACTTTTGTTCATCAGACCTAGCTTGGTCTCTGTAGCCAGCCTGGTGCCTCATCATGGTCAGCCCAAGCTTGTGACTTTGTCCCAGTCCGGCGCGACCAGATAACCACAGTTGCCACTTTGTGCTTATAGGTACTATTTTTACTTAAAATTTAGAAATCACATATCACAAATCACAATTATTCATTACATTTTACTCTTTTTTTTAAAAAATTGATATGGGATTTTTCTTATGTTATGTTTTCACTTTATTACTGTGTGAAATGTTGCATAAATACTTTACACATTGCCTCTAAGTAACGCCTGACTGCTTTTGTGCCAAACTACCAGAGGGTTTAGCACAGGTTAATTTGGGGTTTTCGTGTGACTGCACCCTGACAAGAGTTGTGGCTGCTACTCGAGTAGGGTTTAGTCCCCCTAACGAGTAACCTAATTTCCAACAAGGTGTAAAAAGGTGTGCAGCTTAGGACCTAGTGTTGTGGGGTCACGATCTTTGGTTGAAGGGGGAAACGTTAGTCCTCAATGACAGATGTAACTGTTCATGGGACAAGACTGGTATTTTTTATCCCTAGACTGGAGTAGCCCCATCCTCAGATATCTCCTAAATCAACCACTACATTTGTAGTGGTCTTAGCCTCTATTCGGAGTCTCATAGCCTATGAACGCATCACTCACCAGACAGGATGAAGACTTCTGGCATGTCTCCTCTATTTCCTCCTCAGTGATTGTTTCTTTTCCATGTGCTTCGTTACCAACAAACGCCCTTTTTTCTCTACCATCTTATCCCTGGTGGCCACCGTTTGTTTCTTCTGTGCTCGCTGAAAAAGAATGATAAGCGAACAGGAGACTTATGAATGTATGTCCACAACTTTGTGTACATAACAACATACCAAATTGTTTTTGCAGTAGCCATTGAGACAAAGATTGACGTCGTCTAACACCACACTCTCCTGTCTCATGCAAGGTTAATATCACCCAATTCCATTTTTAACAATGTGTCACTGCGGGAAGAAAATAAGGAGCTGTAGCACATGGTAATTCCCCTTCAAAGATAATACCTTGTCAGAGACATAGAGAATAAAACTTTACATTTGTATATGGCATTCCATTCACTTACATTTCCCTCATATTACCTAATGATGCCAGACAGGAATGCATGAATCTGAGGTCCACAGGGAATTAGCATTGAGTGCGTAATGCATGGCTGTTAACTAGTCACGCGTTGCTAGTCTCTTCTAGACACTTCTAAGAGTACGTTGGTTGAAAACAGCTTAAGAATGAACCTTATGGGTGGCTTTGGTGCCAGGGAGGATGGCCGCTCTGCCAGGAGGCTCCGTGACGGCATGAGGAGGCAAGCTCGCCCGTGGCGGTGTTTTCTGCTTCCTGGACACTGCAGCTGCCTACTTCGTCCTACAATGCGCAGCGGCACATTTTGGGCTGCTTTTTCATATAAATGGTGAGCGTTAACTCCCTTTCTTCATTGCTGGATTGACGCCGCATCGCCACTCGCAGCCGCAATTTTGTTTTTGCTCTTCAGAACGGACTTTCTCCTCATGTTATTTTCGTGACCAGAATTTCCCTTCATGTCATTTTGACGACTGGAACTTCCCCTCATATCGTTTTTATGGCCAGCCATATATCATCACCATTTGTGCTGTTTTAGAGCCAATTTCCTGCAGTTTCTGGCCCATATTCCTCTGCCTTTGCTAAATAGCAAATGTGAAATTTTCTTCTCCTGTTTCTCTTATGCATGGCTTATAATTGCTTATTGTTTCCTGAGGAATACTCTGTCACAGTGATTAATTTTCTTTTTTCACGACTCCTGACAGCTTTGATCAATATTTCTTACCTCAATTAGCCTCTTTGGATGCAGAGTGCACCTACTTGGCTTGTCATATGGCAAACACGCGCTCTTCTAGTGGTGGTGTAGTCTCCTCTAATTCTTCTTTGTTGGAGGATTACAACCCCTTTAGTATTTTGCAAGAAAACATGGAAGAGCTGGAGTCTGGTCCTACTGCCATAGGAGGTGTGACGCCCACTATGCCTCGTAATGCATCTAAACAAGCCTCTAAAATACCTGATGCTTCATCATCTGTAACAGGCAAACATGTAAAAAAAGACGCACCCTCTCCTTCTAATTTCTCGTCAGCACTATCTATGGAGTTGCTTTTAGAGTAAATTTGTGCTCTCAAACCTTATATGGAGGACACAAATACTCTTCTGCAAAGTCTTGAGAACAAATGGTCTCACACAGATCAAAAGTTGATCACTTGGAACAACGAGTGGACTCTATTCAAGGTGTTACTGATCAAGTCCCTTCTTTGCATTTGGAGATTTCGCATCTTAAACAGCAAGTGGAAAATTTGGAAAACCGTATTAGGCGTAATAACCTATGCATTTATGGCCTTGTGGAGGGTCTTGAAGGTACAGATCCTCTCTCCTTTTTTCAATCTTTTCTTTCGACTCTCCTGGGTCTTCCCGAGTCTCCAAAACCGAATATTCAAAGAGCTCATAGTTTGGGGCAAACCCCAAGTTTATCATCTTCCTCAACCAAGCCAAGAAGTGTTATCCTGTATTTTTGAGAAAACACTGACTTACTTAAAGTTCTACAAGCTGTTTGACTTAAAGGGAAAATCTCATGGCAAGGTTCCGGTCTGTTCTTCACTCAGGATTATGCTAAAGCAACAGCAGATCGAAGGAAGAAATATTTGAACATGAGACCTGCTCTTCGAAGCCAAAATGCTAGATATGGCCTATTTCATCTTTGTCATATGAAAGTAACTTATAATAACAAAACCACTACCTATGAAGATCCGGCCCGCCTACAGCATTTCTTGGATACCTGCAGAGGGGAGAACATGGAGATTCCTCATTTATCGATGTTATGATTGCTTTTTCATGTTGTCTGTTATATGTCTGCACTTCACACATTTTGTATTCATATTGATGTTTTGTTCTTATTGCTGTTTGTTGTATCTCCTATAACCAGTTCCCTTTGCTTTAATGTCAGGAGCAGTTTATCGTGGTCCCCTGCTATTTGACCCTATTTGATTCCCTATGCCCGCCTAGAGGATGTCTTCCTTCCTCGTCTTCGTCCTGGACTTTCCCGCTTGATTGTACCGTCTTCCTTATGTGGTTCCACCACCCCCATGTTCATTAAATGTTTTGTGGTATGTCTTTTTGGTTTTTTTCTTGTTTTCCTATTATTCTCTTTTTGTACTGCCATTTTTCCATTGTATTTCCCTTGTCCTTTTTTCCTTACTTGCTTTGCTTTCTCCTCTTTTTTTGTCTTCACTTCTTTTCATACTGATTCTATGCTTCTCCTCTCCTCTATTTCTTCCTCTCTATGTCTCCCACTGGTCTTTTTTTCCTTGCTTTCCATTATTATTCATTTTTTGTCTCACTATGATAATCTTTCCTACTTTATCTCTCTTTTACATAAGACTTTTCTTTTTGGTTCTGTTTACCGGCAGTTCGCTTATGATGCATCCTTGTATTTTAATATTTGCTCTTCATATTAAATTTTCTTAAATATCTTGCTTGAATAGATGTCATTGAAAGTTATAACCTGGAATGTTAAAGGATTAGGCTCCCCCATAAAACGTCAATGAGTTTTATCTCATATCGCTGGATTAAAAGGTGATATAGTTTTATTACAAGAAATTCATGTAACAAGTAAAGAAATTGCCAAACTCCAGCGTCAACGGGTGGGTCATGTCAATGTTTCTCCGGGTTCAGGCAAGCATAATGGTGTAGCTATCCTGTGTCATAAATGTTTAGATATTCAACTTGTTCATCAAGATGCGGATTCTGAAGGTAGATGGGTTTCAGTTTTGTTACTAGTCAATAAAATTTCCCTAACTATTTTAAATTTATATACACCTATCACCCCAGATAAGCTCTTTTGGCCTCTGATTTTGTCTAAATTGATGTTATACACTGATGATTATTTAATATTGGGTGGAGATTGAAATATGGTTATGGACCCCTTCATAGACAGATGCTCTAAGTCTAAATGTATCACCTCTTCCATACACAATCAATTTACAGCTACTATAACTTAAAGATCCCTTTTGGACACCTGGAGATTATGTCACCCCACTCTCCAGGAGTATACATTCTTTTCACTAGTTCACTCCACACAATCCCGTATAGATTACTTATTTATTTCGAAACCTCTTACTCAACATATTTTCCATTCTGACATAGGATCTATATTAATCTCTGCCCACGCTCCTGTATCCTCAGATTTCGATGTACTCCCCCCCCATTAAAGGAACTAGGCGATGGAGACTTAATAATGCCCTTCTATTAGATCCTAAATTCACACCTGCTTTTCAGAAATTTGCAGATACTTTCCTTTTAGAAAATTAATTTCCCCATACCTCTCCTCCTCTTATTTGGGACACTTTCAAAGCTGCATCTAGAGACTTCATTATTTCATTTATGGCTCAAAAGAGGAGAGCATCCGCCCAAATCATACGCTCCCTTGATTCACGTATTGAACAGCTGGAGCATTCCTATTATTCCACAAAGGCCCCTTCTGACTTGAGTGAACTTATTAAAGCAAAATTTGCTTTTAATAAATTCTCCACTGAATCTGCTAATTTATACTTACTTAAATCTAGTGCTAAATATTATAGCGCACAAAATAAAGCTGGTAATCTCCTTGCCAACTATCTCAAGATCAAAAAATAACGCAACAAAATTGAATCTATTTTAACATCAACTAATACTGCAGTCCAGAAAAATTAAGATATTCTTTTAGAATTTTTTTAACTTCTATCAACAGCTTTATACTCCTGAATCTCCATCTCAGCAATCAGATATTACTCAATATCTATGCTCTATCCCTCCTCCTTCGTCTCTTAATGTAGATTTTCCTTCTCTGGAAGAAGACATCCAAACTACTGATATTATTACTGCTATTCGAGCTATTAAAAAAGGGAAAGCTCCAGGACCTGATAGCTTTTACCATTGAATTCTATTTGCATTCTTCCCCACTTCTTCTTCCCAAATGACATCACTTATTCACATATTTTATTTCTACTCGAAAATCTGAAGGATCTTTTCAGGAAGCGTTGATTTGTCTTCTCCCAAAAGAAAACAAAGAACACTCGCTCTGTAAAAATTATAGGCCCATTTCTTTAATTAATTTAGATTATAAAATATTTGCAAAAATCCTTGACCTGCGTTTGGATTCCTTCTTGCCCAAATTGATTGGAAAGGAACAATGTGGTTTCATTAAGGGTCGTCACTTATCAGATAATACTATATTGTTTTTTAATGTCCTAAGTCAATCTAAATCGTATAAAAAATAGTTAGCAGCAATCTTATTAGACACCGAAAAAGCCTTCGATAAAGTTAGTTGGTCTTTCATATTTTCAACCCTTGCTTGGTTTGGTTTAGGTCCAAAATTCAATAATTATGTCTCTTTACTATATTCCTCTCCCAGGTCCATTATTTTAGCTAATGGTCTTGTATTCCCATCTTTTTCTCTTCATCGAGGAGTTCCGCAAGGCTGCCCACTATCTCCACTTTTATTTATCCTTTCCTTAGAGCCTTTTTTAATAAAAATTCGGTCAAACACGAACACTACTGGTTTCTCATATGGTACCAATCAATTAAAGTTCTCAGTATACGTGGATGATATTTTATTATTTATCTCAAACTCGCATTCCTCCCTACCTGCATTGTTATCAGAAGTGTCTGACTTTGCTCTTGTTTCAGGTTATTAGCTCAATGTAGACAAACGTGAGATCCTTCCGCTGAACAAACTTTGCTTTTGGGCTGATTTCTTAGCCTCTTAGTTACATTAGAACCCAGTAAAAATTAAATTCCTGGGAATTTGGTTCACTTCCTCTATTAAATATACTGTTAATTTAAACCTAAAAGAGCTACAATCATCTTTAACCACTTCTACCTCACGCTGGCATCCTTTATTTCTATCCTGGTGGGGTAGGCTAGATTCTCTAAAAATGATGCTTGTTCCAGTGATATTGTTCTATTTATCCAATATTCCCATTACTATTCCTAAGTCTTTCTATAAAACTATTTATACAATTCTTTCAAATTTTTTATGGCAGAACAAACCACCCAGGATGTCTCTTTGTAAACTTAAAAAGCCTAAGCACTTGGGTGGCGTTAATTTTCTGGATTTTTATTCTTACCACACATCATTGTTTCTTAAACACTCCTCCTTTTTACTGTCTGAAAGTGGAATTGATTCTAATTCTTACTCATTATGGGTAGACATTGAAAAAACCTTTTTTCACCCCTTTTCTTTCAAAGAGTATGTTTCTCTTTCCTATGTTCCCTCATCAACATCTCTTCCTATCCTTAAAAATGCTCGAAAAAAATGTCATCCACTTTCTCATCTGGTTTAGATGAACGTTCACAATTTTTTAATTCATCACTTCGGTATAATAAATTTATTAAACTTCACAATAAACACGTTTTCTGGAAAGACTAGTTATCTTATGGTCTCCCATGGACTCACCAACTTTTTCAGGTTGGTACTTGTATACCCTTCTCAACATTGCTGTCTCTTTTTTCCCTTCCTTCTTCATATCACTCTAAGTATATATCTTTAACAGCAGCTGCCCAAACCTCCTACAATTCTTTACTTTCCTCTCATGCTCCTACCCGCTCAACTCCTATTTCCGCATCCTTTTTAAATAGCTCTCCTTCTGCTTCTTTAATATACAAAAAATGAATGGACATTCCTATTTCTCGTGACAAATCTGACGTGAAACGTTGTTGGGAATATGATTTGGGTGCATCTTTTCCTATTCCAATGTGGAATAAAATCTGGACTAAATGAAGAAAGTTTTCTAGAGCAGCTAATTCCACTCAAACTTTATTCTTTATTTATAACAGACTCTAAATCACTCCAGCTAAACTACATAAGATCGACCCTAACACCCCCTCTACCTGTTGGTCATGTAACGCTCTGTTAGCAGATCTCAAACATATGCTTTTTGAATGCCCAGCAATTCACACGTTCTGGACCCAAGTTTGGCGACAAATTAATACTATTTGTCATTCCCATATATCTTTTCTTTCTTAGATTTTTTTTAGGTAGCGTTTCCGAAGTGTGGTCCTCTTTCTCTACCAATTTTCATATTATTGATCTGCTCATAGCTGTTGCATTTCGACAGATTACTAAGTCATGGAAGGACACCTCTGCAGTGTCTTTTCAAGCATGGTGGTATGGCATTTGCTATAACCATAGATTGGCTAGAGCTTATGCACACCCAGTCACACTTGCTATTAAACAAGAGTTACTTTGGTTGCCCGATACTGAGTTTTTAAATGTTTCAGCTAAAAAGCTACCTACGCACAAACCCTGCATTGAAGGAGTACCCAAACCCCCTTGAATTTACAATTATTACTGTTATAATTACTGTTTTGCTTATAGTTAAACAATATTTCAATATAAGTAGGAACTTTTTTGCATAATTGTTACCTTTTTGCATAGAATGTTTAATATGGTTGTACCACCCCCTTCCCTCTCTTTTCTTTCTTTATATCCCCCTATTTTTTCTTTCTTTTCCTCCTTGCCCCCGTTTTCAGATAGTTAAGCATTATTATTCTGTATGTATGTATGTATTATTCTTTGATTACTGTATTATGTCTAATTTTATCACAAATAAACTTCTTTTAAACTAAAAGAATGAACCTTATGAGTGTGTCACAATGTCAGAATGGTTTAGATGTTCACACTGTCTATAATCTTTTGCCTGAGATGAGAGAAGTAGAAATGGGCTAAAGTCCCATGTATATTTAGCAATACAAAGTGCCAGAGTCATAAAATTAGGACATGTGACCACGGTGACATGTACAGTCTTCTGAAAGATACACATAATCCAAAATAATTTAGTTCCTATGTGCCAACCTGTGATAAAACAGCATGTAATTGATGTATTTTGTTAAATATTACAAATCTATTGCCCTTGTGCTTTCAATTATACCTAACTCTTGAGACTATGCCATCCAGAAAACAAAGCAAAAGACCCATCAAACAGGACACTAAAGCAAAAGCACCTGCATTCCACAGATAAAGGAGTACGCTTTTTCTATCTGCAGTCACTTACCTCTGTGCAGCTTTTCAAAGGACTCAAGGTGAGTATAAACGTCCGGCTAATCTGTTTTCAGAACCCTCCTGTCCAGTGAGAAGAGCTAAGAAGAGATACTCCTAGCACATCCTAGGCCTTCAGGCATGCCTCAACTGATAGTCCGTTTAGCATTTCATGCTCTCCCTGGCTCAAAGGGTGTAAACGTCTCATTGCACTACATCACCTGCAAATGTTCAGAAGATGTAAGTGTAGAACATGGAGCCTAAGTTATGTTTGAGAATTCTCCATGTGTAACATGGATTTATCTCCACACTATGTAGAGAGTGCCGTGATGTGAGGTGAAATTACCAGTGTGATTAAATTATATATGTCAAACGTTTGAAAGTGTGAGTAAATGAATAAGTGTAGTTAGTGTGTGCAGATGCATAGTACATTTATAATTGCATATTTGGTTGTGGCATCATGATGATGCAATGGCTGTGTGTCAGGAAGGTATGCATGAATCTTGGCATAGTCCACTTTTCATCATTGGCCTAACATTTTCCATCCACTGATGCAGCAAACATTCTTCGAGCTTATGTCAAATATGAGAGCACCAGTCAGCCATGTACCTGCAGGACCTGAACTCTGGGCTGTGGACTTCCTCAAGAACCTCTGTGAAGGCATAATTCAGGGATAATGTATACATATAGGCTCTATTGCAGGTGATGTTTTGCAACACTCAGAAGGCGACAATGATCTTTTGCAAACTGCTTCTGGGAATACTGTGGCGTCACCACTGTGGGAACAAGACACCTAAAAATGACTTTGGGATCACAAAGGTGCACTCAATTATGTCACGCCTACATGTGGGTGCTCTCTTTTACCTCTATGGATGCCGGAAGGGGAGAAAGAGACAGGAAGATAGGCCATACCCAGTGTTACCTTCTAAAAAGACCGATGATATTTAATTTACAGTTCTTATTGGTAGAATGCTGCAGGCATTCCATATACATGAAATTATTGTTTGTACATGGGTGTATTCAGATGGGGTGACGTTATGGGTAAATATCTTTATGAAGGCATTCTCATGGAATAAGTGTTCCCAGTTTCAATTACGTAAACTTACATATTAGCCACATGTTACTGAAATCCCTAGGAAACAAACTGATGTGCAATAGTAGACTGCTGGAAAATATAGCCTTCACAATAAGGGGCAAATCTATAAATGTATTCATCAACATGGGTAACAAATGGGTAAAAAATGTTTGATTGTGGCGTTGGCTTTTTTAATTTTGTGGACAGGCTGTGTATTGTTGGCTGCTGGTTTGCTGAGTTTCACCTGCTGGTGTACGTGATGAAATCATGACCTTTGATATCTCCACTTTCTGCATACAGAAAATATTTTGCCATGTGTAGAAAGTCCCTCCACTACACCCTACCAAATGTGGAGTTTTACGTTTCCTTTCCCATCCTTGGAGTGTACTTAATCTATCTTGGTTAAAGTAAAGCTCAGAACATTTCAATACTAGAAAAGGTTGTGTTGGAAATGGCCCTTTTTGCAGGGTTATTATCCCCAAACCTTTTTCTTCTCCCTCCTATTTTTTCCTGGCCTGTTGCTGTTGGCAATAGGACTCTGGGCACTATGCCACTGCTGATCAGTGATAAAGTGCATATACTCTCTGTGTAAATTGTTATTGTGATTGGTTATCCATGATTGGCGCATTTGATTTGCCAGTAGGTCCCTAGTAAAGTCCACTGAGTGTGCCAGGGCTGGAAAATCAAATGCTACTAGTGAGCCTGCAGCACTGATTGTGCCACCCACATGAGTAGCCCTAAAAAGATGTCTCAGGCCTGCCACCACAGTGCCTGTGCGCAGTTTGTTTACTGTCATGTCAACTTGGCAAGTGCACCCACTTTCCAGGCCCTAACCTTCCCTTTTCTTACATAGATGGCACCCCTACTGTAGGCCCAAGGTAACCCCCTGGGCAGGGTATAGGGTATGTGAAAGGTAGGACATGTACTGGTGTGTGTAACATGTCCTGCTAGTGAAATACTGCCAATTTCGTTTTTTCACTATTGAAAGGCTATCTTGCCCCATAGAACAGAATTGGGAATAGTTTGTACCAATCTGCAAGCATATCTTCCCATAGGGATAAGATGGAAAAATGGAGTTTGGTATCCCTGAACTCAGGATTTAACAACACATCTTTTAGTAAAGATAGTTTTTATATTGTGTGTTCGAAAATACCATTTTTAGAAAGTGGCTATTTTCTTGTTCAACCATCCTGTGTGCATCTGTCTGTTTGTGGATTGACTGTCTGGCTTTGTAGTGACGGGGCTGGGGAGATGCAGTTGCTCCAGGAGTCTGGATAAGTCAGCACTAGGCTGCATAGGCCTGATATGCATTTGTAGTCGGGGAGGAGTAGCACTTGTACCTGAATAGGGCTGTGGCTGCCTTCCACAATGCTGGCTCCGCCCCCCTGTGGTGTATCTGGAGCCAAAGCTTACACTGACAATGGATGTTGTGCACTTGCAGAGCACCCCCAGAGCTGGTTTGAACCGGGCACAGAGCCCCTTGCACAAAGAGAACAAAGACATTTTGGGGTATAAGTATCAGACCGAAAAAAAACAGATTTTAGATCATTCCTGGAATTAAAGAGTAACCTTTACCAAAGAGAAGAGCCAGAAAGATTGAGGAGAAATACTGCCCTTGCTGTGTGTCTGGGGTTGGACTGCAGTTGGTGTTTCTGCCAAGGGAAGGAGAAGAACATTGCTGTGATCTGTGCCCCCTGCTTGAAGAAGATCTCCAAGAGCCTTGAGTGAGCTGGCATCCTGTTCTAAAGTCTCAGGGACACACAGACTTCACCCCCAGCTCCCCTGATCTCTGCTGCTGTGAGTTCTAGCCTGACAAGAGGTGCGTGTGCCAGTGTTGGGCCTCTGGAGGTTGTTGCTGCTGTTTGGGAGCTGGAAGAAAGAAGAAACTCAAAGAACTACAGAAATCGATGCATCGTTCTTCAAGACGAATTTCCACACATCGCCGCGCCGTTGCGGAAACTGCTGAAGCGACTGTCTCCACTGCAAGAATCAATGCATCGAGGGATCGCGGCTGAAGAGGACCGATGCAGCGCCTCTCTACACTGCCGCATCGATCGCCGATGCATCCCGGATTTCCACGCATCATACCGGTGCAGCAGGTTCTTCCGACGCATCACTTGCGGACTGAAACCGTCATGAAGAATCGACGCATAACTCCCTAGACAGACCACATTGGATGCAACCCTTCCTGTGCGTGCAGCGGGACTGTCTCATCGCCTCCTCAAGGTCTAAGGAGCGTTGCATCTATTTGTTTCCGACGCTGCGGCTGTTTAGTTTGAGAACTTTGACGCACCTACAGGGACTTTAGTGAAAACTCACGCATCCATAGTTTTGTATGGTACAAGTTCTTGAAACCTTTTGAAAGTCATATTTTAACTGTGTATTTTGGATTTTCTTTTACTTTTGGTCTTGTTATGTTTAGTTAAAGCTATTTAATTTTTATAAACTGGTGTGGTGTCTATTTGCGGTGTTTTAACTGTGTTACTGTGAGTGTTGGTACAAATACTTTACACATTGCCTTTGGGATAAGCCTTTCTGCTTGTGCCAAGCTACCTAGGGGGTGAGCAGGTGTTATCTAATGTGTGTATCCCCCCTACCCTGACTAGAAGCAAGGGTCCCTATTTGGACAAAGGTACCTACCTCTGCCAACTACAGACCCCCATTTCTAACATTGGTGGTCAGCGGTGAGGATTTGTAGCTGTATTTGTACCTGACCAACAGTGATTGGTGTACATCACTAGTTTAGTGCAGACCACTACTCAACCACATACTGTGTTTTGTTTTTGGTTCTATTTTTGAATAACCCTTAAAAGTATCCACGCATCATGTCTCAGAAGGGTAAACCAGCAAATTATATTGCAGAACTGGAGTTTGATATCGAAATGTTAAGTTGTTACAAAGTAGGTCAACTCAAGCGGTTCTGCAGGAGCTTTGGATATCCCATGAAGAGCAGCTCCGGGAAGGAGGAGCTACAGAAGGCCTTAAGGGCCCGGTGGGAGGCCAGAGAGGCTGTGGAGGAAGAGGATGCAGAGGTGGATGAGGATGCACAAGTGGATGGTTTCTGACCACAGGATCTGCCTGTGGGAAGAGAAATCTCCAGGGCTGGCAGCAATCATTCCTCTAGCAGTTTTGCATATACCTTTAAATGCTCACTTCCAATGTGGAACATATGACTGTGGATGTTTTCCACACTCCCGGAGGAATCCTCAGTAGTAAATCCATTTACATCAGTCAAGAATGCTTTTTAAAAATTCATGGTGGACATAAAGTGAGGTATTTCCAGCTGTACACATACGGTTAGGATGGAAATTATCTTTGTGTTTAGTGCCCTACGTGTCTGTATTTGGACTCCTGTGGGGCCTCAAACCCATGGTAGTGTATCTGAAATCTGAACTTTGCAGCAGTCATGTCTAAGTGTATGCTCTGAAGTCCATCTATTAATAACTTAGGGAAGGAAGTCATGCATGCTGAAAAGGATTGTTTGTGACAATCAAAGAGATTTAGAAATAAGACACTTTTCATAATTTTTGTTCTCAGACTTGCGCTTTTATTAGGTCTCAAGGAAGAGATGATGCTTTATTTAATGATATGCACAATTTCGATGTGGGTGGTGAATAAAGAATACTAAATAGGGGTACTTACTTTGAATTTGATTGGATTTTTATTAACTTGTCCTCTCCTCCTAGTTCTCGGACTCTATACCAAATCCACAGGCGCCCTTGTGGTGATACCTTCTGAAAATGCCAACTAAACAAATAATTAAAAAATAGCTATTAAAAGGAGTTTGAAACACGGCCATAAAAAAATATGTTTTATACTCATCATGCCTACCTAGCGGTGCCATGCTCCAAACATTGAAGAAATGGTGTACGACAAGAAGCAAGCATAACTGACCAGCATGAAACATGAGGTACTACACGTTAATTCTTCTTCAGGGGCTTCATGTAGAGGCAGGCATTAAAAGAGCTTCCTCCGATGCCCTTTCTGCCCACTTCTTGGTTCAACACCTCATTTAAAAATGGGGAACTGCATTAGTTTCTGACAGGAACCACAAACTCCATGTCATTGGAAAAATTCCTCTACGTCAAACTGGACTATATAGCAATCCTGCAGGCCCGAAATGGCTGGTCTTACTGGGGAGTGTGTGGGACAGTTTGATTGGCAGTTTCTAGCCCAAATCTCTATTGAAACACTTTTTCTCTTGATTTCCCTGACATTACCACAAACATTGCCTGGGGCAAGCACAAATGCATGCAGTCTCCCAGACCTGGAAAAAGACCTATACAGCAGGTCTTTACAAGTTAAAAATAGCCCCAATTTGCTAACATAGGTCACCTTTTAACTACCTGATTCGTTGGTGGGGGCCACTTTTATTTTGGTGCCCTGGGCCTATTTTTTACCCCAGTCTGATTCTAATGAGGTAGGGTTTTTTAGTTTTTTTCCTTGCTTGAGTTCACCATGCACAGCACGCGGACCCAAGCATGATAGAAAGAACAATGCCCTAACACACTAGGACAAAGCTTCGGGTAGGTTAGGAACGCTGATTTTGTATTGTCTTTTAAAAGCAAAATACCACATCCACCCAACTGATTGGCACTTCAAACACAGATAAGAACAATAGTGTGTTCCATGAACAATAACGCAATACTTTCCAAACTTATTTCTCTCCATGTCAGTGATTTTCTCTTGTGTATTAAACATCTACTATTTTGTTGAAAACATTTTACATTGTATTCCCATTGGAGCAGCCTAATTTAGGCTCCATCCTGTAAACGTTATGTATATACGTTTATGCACCTATATAGGGCATTTATGTTGGAAGAGCGGTCACATTTTATTAAGGTGTGCGGCACATTTTACTTAAATGATAATAATATGTAGCCATTATGGTTGCTAGCAGTTTACATATGTATTAGGCTAATTCATAGATTGGTGTAATCATGTTGAATGAATGATTTATTTGATACCGCATACGAAGCACCCCACCATGGGTATCTCAGCTCAACAGTCAGTGCAGTAGTTTGGAGTAAAGTTAAAATAGCACTGTTTTTAGTGTTTTCCTGAATTTATTATAGTCAGAGCTGGTTCTAACATGGAGTGGTAGTTTGTTCCAAAGGGTCGAAGCCTGATTTGTTCAACATATATTCACACTTGACATTGATTGTTGGTTTCTCATTGTTTTATACTACTATATTATGCATTCATTTTAATTCTCAATTTAATTTAGCTTGACATTAGGCCTGAGCAGAAAGTGTTTGCTTTAACGCTGCCAGCCTGCTGTTTTCTCTCCTCTGCGGGTGGGTTATTGTGATCCTCTTTAGCAAATGAAAGGGTTATTGTTGGATATTAGACTGCTGAAAGTGAGATCTGGGAGAAGAAAGTTGGCAATGAATGTGGAGCATTGATGGTGCGAGAAAGTCTCATGGCTATGGTGTACCAAGCGGACGCAACATCTAAGGCCAACAGTTGCATCCATGACAGTGTGGAGAAGGGAACTTAGGGAGGACATTGACTGCCCTCAAGCACAGTATAGGGATTGGCTGTCAGTGGTGGAAAAGAGATATGGATGTTCTTGAGATGGTTGATTGTATTTTTAATTGGTGTTCTCATAGTTAGTTGGGCAGGCTTTATCCTGACTTTCAGAGGGAACAGGTCTCTCTGCTGGGCTTTGTGCTGAACACTCTTCCCTTTTTATGGACTAGTGCTGACACCTTCTATGCTTTCTGTTTAGAAACCCCTTCAAGAGTCTTGGTCCTAGCTTAAGTTTAAATTTGGAAAGGAAAGTTTCTTTCAGGAACACATGATTGCAACAATCTGCTTCCGTTACATTTTGGCTGTTTGATATCTTTTTTTTATTGCAACTTATTTTATTGTCACAGTTTTAGTCTCCAGACTGTGTTGTTTCATCTTTCAAATGTGTTCCTGAATTGCCTATAAAATAAACCTTTATGGTTGTATTAATTGATTCCTGGTCCTTATTGTGGAGTCACAATGGCTTCACAGCAATGGACATGAAATTGTGATGTTCGCTCCCTTGCAACACTTTAAGTCGTCTAACAAAGGTCCCTATGACCAATGGGGAAATATATTTGATGGTTTCATTTAGAGACTGAGGTTGAGATATCCACACTCCATCAAAATAAATTACTTCTGTTGATTGTTTTACAAGTGATATCTTCCAGTTAGTCTCCAATTAACTCTCACTGCACTATAGACCAACTCTTGCTGCCTTTGGTGACCACAAACCATCTTAATCGGTTTATTTTATTCCCATTGCATTTATACATTGAATTTAGATGTCTGCCACTTATATTTACATTTACCATTCCAACTCCTGCCAAAAAGAGGACACTTTTGAGCAAGGTTCATCTTCTCATCTCTCTTCATGCCTACCTAAAACCTTTCAAATGAACAAGTTCTTTCTATATGATCCCATCCTGGCTTTCAGTTTTACTTAGCCAAAGTAATGAGCAGATACTATGAGGTATAGAGTAAGCACCCTAATCCTTTATAAACGCATGCAGAGTCTTTGTATCAGAGATCCAGCTGCCACTACTATTTTCCCCTGCAGGCTCAAAGTATTTTAGATCTAAGACACCACTGCTAACTGTTGTTGTTTTTTGGTCTGAATGCAGACAGTCTAGGTGTCTGCCACAGCTCTTGTCAACACAGCAACAATACACAGTTAGGGCATTAGGCAACCTTCCTTAAGCAATTGGCTTATATGAGGTATCACCCTACTGCAAAGTACCTAACATATTGTAACAGCCCAATAAAGTTTATGGATGTTTACATTTTGCAGTCGTCATCAGCAAAGGAGTCCCCCTGTAGTATCACATTTTATGAGAGAGACATGACAGCAGTACATCAAGAGCCACATAGAAGATACTTACTGCCTTCCTGTGACTATGATCTTAGTTTAGGAGGCGGATGCCCTTGCTCAGCGGCTTTTGGTCCACCTAGAGTAACACAATACTTTAGCTTGCTTGGTGAGCCCTGATTGTTTATTATTCGTTGACGTGGCCGCCAAGCTAATCTCATTGGTTTGTAAGAGAAAGGCTCTCATCATACCACAAGTCTGCTGCAGCACAAGTTCAACCGGGGCGGGCGTGTTAGCTGTTATGATTCCCCTCAGAATATATTGGTTTATACCAAATGGGTAATATCCATCTCCCACTGTTGCAGTGCAAGAGTCTGTCTTGGTACTCCAGTACACATGGTTTCACCACAATTAAGCCAGCATTACATTCTTTAAGCATGGAGGTCTCTAAGTGCTGTGGTCCTGAATTAGGGAGTGTGCAGATAGTCTGACGCCGTGGACGTCCTCCTGAATGTCCCCAAGCCAAGTGGAGTGCTGGCTACGACTGGTGCCACAGCATGGCATATAAACAATTGCATGGACTAGCATGCCATCTGTTTGTTTGATGACTTACTAGACCAGGTGCTGTTGAGCAGCAGAGATGACACACTGTGGCAATAGATAGGCCTCCGAAAAAAGGTAGCTGATGAAACATCTGTGGAGGGCAGATCACCCAGGCTTAACTCTAACTCTGAGTGCACTTTAAACCTACGCTATTTCTGCCCCACGCACTAAACCTATGAAAAACCTGCAAGCACTGGATATTAGTAGTGCTGTAAATATGGGTGTATTCTGATGATTAGATAGTGATGTTGCAAATGTAGCAGCTGAGTGAAGGTGCACATAGGAATACATACTAGATTTCCAGAGTGATGGTGCTGCTACGACTTTCAAGTGATAGTGCACAGCTGGTGTGACACCCAAAATATAAGATAATGTGAATATGCATACACATGAATAATGGAGAATATCTGAACATGAATACTGATTGCAAATTTGTGTTAGCTTTTGACATATTGTGGACATCCTTAACAATGGCCACCCCAAGTGAAGTCCTTGCAGTCAGGGGTGTAGTTATTTTAAGGAGAGCAAAATATTATAGCTTAACTGTGAATTTATGTTTAGATTTTATTGAAGTGTAAAATTATTGTATGTGATTCCATTGTACTCTCATGGTCAATATTGACTAAATAAAGATGATGATAATAAACCACATAGCGCGGTATATGCTGCCCCCATAAACAGGAATACAAAGTGTTGGACTTGGCCATTTATGTAGGGTGACGCCCAAACCTTTTGCCTTCCCCCCACCTGCTTACTGAATTCCGTTTTGGTTATCATTTGGTCTCTGTGCACTTTACCACTGCTAACCAGTTCTGAAGGGTTTGTGCTCTCTCCTTAAAACATGCTATTATTAGTCAAACGAATTTAATTCAGTGGGGAGCAGTAGGGAGCAAAAAGATGAATCTGTAGAGAGGAATGTAGGTCACAGGAGTGACAAGTATTTATTTCCACAAAATCAATTATAGAGTGCTCACATACATAGAAAGCGTGGTGTGAAAATAGTGACGGTGGGTTTTAAAAAGACATTGCATTGACAGCAAAGAACAGCTGAATTCCTTAAGTGATTTATACAGTTTTTAAAGGAATTCATGTTGTGAAATGGTCAACGGCCTTTCGAACCCAATTATTGGGGTTCATCTTCAGGACAAAGTCAGCAAACTGTAATTTAAAAGAGGGAAGGGAAGGGGAAAAAAACATATGTTTAAGACCCTCTACATATATGTATTACTTAATTCTATAGGTAGTTATGCTCCCTAATTCAAAAGAATACAAGCATTCGAGCCATGCAAAATACTTGGTGAGGCTCATGACATTAAATAAAAGCCATATCAAAAACAATCAAGTTGGTTGCAAAACGTTTTAAGGCAAGCGGAAGTTTTTTCAATGGTGAATAATTAGCAATGAATGGTGGCAAGCGCCTACCAGTATTTGGTATGCAAATATAATGGCCAAGGTTAGAAAGAACAAAGCGCACATGGTGTACTAGTAGCGAGCGCGACTGGTGAGCGCGAGCTGCCGGTGTGAGCGGAGGACCATGATCATGAAAACAAATAAATAACAATTTAAGAGAGCTCTAAGACTTGCAACGACGGTAATACAGTGCCAGTGAGTGCGAGCTACCGGTGTGTCCGGAGGGCAACGGGCGTGAAAACAAGTTAAGATAAATTAAGAGAGCTCTGATAGTTGCAGCGACCGCGATTAAGTGCTACAAGGGTTGGGTCTAGCGAACTTACGCGTCTGCTAGAAATTAATTCGAACGATCTTAGGAAGAGTTCCAGTTCGTCAATCAACTGGGAGGAATGGATCAAGGACTCCGGGCTGTGGGAAGAGGGAGAGTATTGGCTACTGCTGGTGGAAATTGAATAAGGAAAAGTAATAATGGGCACGCAATGGCAAACTTACTTAGCAAAATGTGTGAAAGGGTATTAAGTCAAAAATGTTCGCTATGCAGCCAGGGGGGCATTTCATAGTGTGAGAACATCATGCTCTCGTCCTCGTGTTTCCATAAGGGACGGGGACTTTTCTGCTAAAATTGCATATGTACTGGCAGGTTTGATAAAAATACAATTTATACAGTGAATAGTTTGTACATATTTACATACAGTGATGTAGGCATACAGAATCAGATGTAATATATATATGGCCTTTGTGACGATAGTCTAGGGTGGCCAGAGGTTTATTCAAAGAATGGCATTCCACTCCTCAGGAGAGTTCAGTCCATTTTCAATAGTGCGACATTTAAAAATCCATTTACATTCAAGGCGGTTCAGGGTTTGTTGTTGGTTACCACCTCTGTGATTGGGGAGTAATCTGTCGATCAATTGCCAGGTGAAGTCTGTTTCCGAGTGTCCTTTCTCCATGAAGTGTTCCACAAGTGGCGCTGTTGTAATCTTGCATTTGATTCTGCTCTTGTGCTGGGCAATTCACACATTTTGCTTCCTTGGCGCCCTTCGATTTAAACCACTGAGCTTCGGGGCTTAAATTAATTCTTAATTACGTGCTCTCGCATCACTTGCTATGTGTTAATATTGTGCTGTCATTCGCGTGCATCCATTTATTCAATTAGTTCGGCTCTCAGCCTAACTGATTCACCCGTTCGCGCGCGCGTAAACCCCGCCCCTCATCCATGCCCCCAGAATTTCCCCAGCTGAGCAGCACCTTAATTAGCACAGCCGATCAACGCCTCTCTCGCACTCAACGGCCAGCTCCAGCAGCAAGAGGATCGCATTCCCTGCTCGGCTTCAGGCACCCATTTACTGACCTGTTGCCGCACGACCAAGTAAGTCCCGCCCCTCCCTCCTCTGTTCCCCGCTGCAATTCCCAGCACCCAAAGTCTATTACTCGACTCACCTACCCTCTCCCCCCGCAGATAACGGATATCGTCGTGGCGACCTCCTAATTTTCCCAGCTGCCTCCATCTGATTTATTTCTAAGTAAGTTTGCCATTGCGCACCCATTATTACTTTTCCTTATTCAATTTCCACCAGCAGTACCCAATACTCTCCCTCTTCCCATAGCCCGGAGCCCTTGATCCATTCCTCCCAGTTGATTGATGAACTGGAACTCTTCCTAAGATCGTTCGAATTAATTTCTAGCACACGCATAAGTTCGCTAGACCCTACCCTTGTAGCACTTAATCGCCGTCACTGCAACTATCAGAGCTCTCTTAATTTATCTTAACTTGTTTTCGTGCCCGTGGCCCTCCAGACACCCCGGTAGCTCGCGCTCACTGGCACTGTATTACCGTTGTTACAAGTATTAGAGCTCTCTTAAATTGTTATTTAATTGTTTTCATGATCATGGTCCTCCGCTCACAACGGCAGCTCGCGCTCACCAGTCGCGCTCACTACTAGTACACCATGTGCGCTTTGTTCTAACCTTGGCAATTATATTTGCATACCAAATACTGGCAGGCGCTTGCCACCATTCATTGCTAATTATTTACCGTTGAAAAAACTTCCGCTTGCCTTAAAACGTTTTGCAACCAACTTGATTGTTTTTGATATGGCTTTTATTTAATGTCATGAGCCTCACCAAGTATTTTGCATGGCTCGAATGCTTGTATTCTTTTGATTTAGGGAGCATAACTACATATAGAATTAATTAATGCATATATTTAGAGGGTCTTAAACATATGTTTTTTCCCCTGCTCTCTTTTAAATTACAGTTTGCTCACTTTGTCCTGAAGATGAACCCCAATAATTGGGTTTGAAACGCCGTCGACCATTTCACAACATGAATTCCTTTAAAAACTGTAGAAATCACTTAAGGAATTCAGCTGTTCTTTGCTGTCAATGCGATGTCTTTTTAAAACCCACAGTCACTATTTTCACACCACGCTTTCTATGTATGTGAGCACTCTATAATTGATTTCATGGAAATAACTATTTGTCACTCCTGTGACCTACATTCCCCTCTACAGATTCATCTTTTTGCTCCCCACTGAATTAAATTTTTTTGACCAATAATAGCAGGGTCCCTCCTTGGGTAACCCCTTGTATTTCTGGACCTTTTTAGGCCACATCTGAGCCATTGTTCACTAAATATTAATCATCACCCCTGGTTAAAATATCGGGATCCCCTTGTTTTCCTAAACCTCTCCTTAAAACATGGCAAATTTGGCCTATTCCTGATTGACACATTTAATTTACTTATAAGTCCTTAGTGAATGGTACTACATGGTACCAAGGGCACGTAAATAAATTGCTATCCGTGGACCTTAAGCACTCATTGTGCCACCCACTAAAAAGCACTTTAAAACATATGTCTGGCCTGGAAATGCACCTTGTTGTTCAGTTTTAAACTGCCAAATCGATCTAGTAAAATAAACCTTTTGCCAGGCCTGAACATTTCTTTTTAACACATATGAGCCACCCTCAATGTAGGGGCTAAAAAGCCAATAAGACAAGGTGCAATGTAGTTAAAAAGCAGGACATTTGTTCAAAACTTCTAAATTAGTTGTTCAGTACTATAAGGCCTACCTCTCCCCTAGAATAACATTGGTTACCTGACTTTGCAGTAGCTCTTGCTACATTCTTCTCTGCAGCAACAAATCCTCTTCAGCGGAACCTCTGAGTGATGGTATCCGGCCTTGTGGACCCTACTTTGGCTACAGCTTTATCCCACTGGAGGCTTTCGACTTCCAAAAGTTGTCACTCCATCGACGATGCCAACCTCGTCGGCTTGGAAATCTCCCACTCTGAGTTTTGTCCCTCCATCCTCGATGGCTTCATCAAGACTTCATCCAGTGCTCCCCGATGATCACAATTCATACGACACAGCTTACTTCCTTGCCCTGCTGAACTTTACTTTCTCCTAGAATTTTCCACAAAATATCTTCGAAGTCCAAGGATAAGCCAAGACTGGGCCCAATTTACCACCTGTATCTTATCCATCATGGTCGGCCTTAACTTTTTCTTCTTTTTGAAAATGCTTGTATTGGTGGTAGGGCTATATGTGTCAAATACAATATAGTAAAATCACAACAAGGCGCAGTGCATTCGAAATACCTCCTCACATCCCTCCCATTGAACCCCACATGTAATTAGGAAGGTCGTCCACCCACTCTACATCTTCACCTTTGAACCCCATAGCTAAGAATTTTAATCTCCAAGGTATTTATGCAATTGTCCCTCTGTGTGATGGTGATAAACCACCCATCCTTGCCAAATTGTAATGAATTTTTGGGGGCAACTCAAACCTTCATACACTGTTTGCTCCTTATTCATGCACCAGTCCAACCGTTTCTTCCATTCGTTAATCAAGGGTGATGCATCTGCTTTCCAATAGAGGGCGATGGCGCTTTTAGCCACTGTCAGGCCATAGATGTGTGGCTTCATAACAGTCCACCCCAATATCTGTAGTGATATGTAAAATAATCAGTTTGGGGTCCTGTGGTATGGAAAATTCCAAAATGCAGCCCAAACAGTATATTATCGACTTTAGCATGTATTTAAACACAACACCATATGATGTTCAGGAGATCGCCTTCCTCTGCCATGCATCAAAGGCAAGAGGGGAAGGGCATTGCACCCATTGACCAAAGTTTGCATCGTGTAGGATACACCCCATGGAGATTTTTTATGAGAATGAAACAGAGTTGCAATGGCATTGCCAAATACTTTGGGGATCGCCTCTCTGTCCACTCCCCATCTTTATGGGCCCCTAGGTCCTATTTACAGGCCGCTTGTACAGAAGTGAAGGAGTCAGGCATATGGGCTATCAATGTGCATACATTTGTGTAATGTTGTGATCTCCAAATCCACCATGAGTAGTTTGGCTTCCAGTGGATTGTATTTGGGAAGTTAAGCCAGCCCCAGGATGTGTGGTGTCAAGGCATATCATAGCTGGACAATCCATAGAGTGGACTATGGTGTAGTCTGAATTTGTCCAGTAGGGCCAAAAATGATTTCAGCATAATATCCTCCATGATATCCCCCAGGGTAGAAATGCCTATAGTATATTACTTAGAGAATCCATTTAGCACCACCACTTGATGTAGTGCTGTCCTCACCCACAATGGAGTCTGTTCTGTGAGTCTCCACTTCCAATCCGTTGCTGACGAGGCAGTTTCTCAGGTTTGAAGTACCACTTTTGTCACCGGGGATCAGAATTTGTGGCTCCCCACTATATGGTAAGTGTTGAAGTCGGGGTGCCTTGGAGCGCCCATTTTTCTGAGGTATAAACTGGGTCACCACCCTGTGTGTTATAACACCATTCATTAATATTTATCAGGTGGGAAGCCTGATAGTATGATTTAATGTCAGCCACTGAGATACCTACTTTGCACCTACAGTTAAAACATCTTTTAAGGACTATGCAGAGGGAACCTTGATTCCTTAAAAAATCACAAGAAGCATCAAGTGTACTGTCCAGACAAAAGGATTGAGGCAGAGAGTATGGGTAGTTTTGCAGTTGGTAATGCAGGGATCAAAACCATTTTGAAAGTGGCCGATTGTCCCAAGAGAGATGAGGGGAGAGCCAACCACATTTGAAGCTCTGCCACCAATGCATCTGAGAGCGGTTAAATATTCAACGCCCAGGCTACTGAGGTACTGTGTGCAATATGGACTCCCAGGTTTCTGAAACTACGCATAATAGTTTGTAGGTCAAATGCCTATTCTAGGTTCTGGGGTAATGGAGGACTGGAAAGACCGAGGACTTTCCATATTTATGGAGAGATCCACTGTCCTACCAAAATCCAAAGGATTTGGGGCCAGATGTACAACCCACCAATTAGCGAGTCACAAATTGTGTCGCATTTGTGCCTCACTAATTGGGATGCACAACAGTGTCTGAAACATGGTTTGCGATTCCCAATGGGGTCGCAAATTGCATGCTTCATGCATATTAATGAGCCTGTCTCAATTTGCAACCCCATTGGGAACTACCTCCTCACATCCCTCCCTTTGAACCCCACATGTAATTAGGTCGACCACCCACTCTACAGCTTCACCTTCGAACCTCATAGCTAAGAATTTTAATCTCCAAAGTATTTATGCAATTGTCCCTCTGTGTGATGGTGATAAACCACCCATCCTTGCCAAAGTTTGCATCGTGTAGGATAGACTCCATGGAGATATTTTATGTGAATGACACCATCCCAGGAATGGTAGCCTGCTGGAGTCAGCAGACCTCCATGTCTGGGACTGCTTTTAAACAAAGCAGTTTTTTAAAAAAATGCAGCTCATTTTTCTTAAAGGAAAACGGAATGCATTTAAAAAATAAAAATGAAAATTTTCAGTTTCATTGTTTAAGGGCAGGTAGTGTCCCTGGGATTCTTTCCATTTGCGAGTGCTTTACCACCCTTCTGAGAAGGTGGTAAACTGCAAGTGTTTTGCAACTGCAATTGCGATCGTGAAACATTATTACATAGCTTGAGGAGTCGCTATTAGGAACGGATGCCCTTGGAATGCCCCTTCCTAATAGCGAGTTGCTAATCCTATTTTGAGAGTCGCAAAATGATTTGTGACTCATAAAATAGGATTTAAGTTTTTAGGTTTTTGATTGGTTCGACTGGTTGCCCGTTTGCAGTAAGTGGGTCTTTTAGTACATGGGCCACAGCTGTTTTTGTGGGTGCAGACAGGTCTAAAACCCATTCGTGCATGCAAAAAACTTTGGTACATATTACCCTTAAAGTACCCGTGGACCTGAGATCTTGCGATCAGTCAGAAAAATCAGGGCATCATGTGCGTATAAAGTCAATCAATCAGGGAATTGTAAGCGCGCTACTCACCCAAGAGGTTCTCTAGGCACTAAGGGGGGCGGGGTCCGTAGACCTGTCTAGCCGAAGAGCCAGGTCTTGAGGGTCTTCCTGAAGGTGTTCAGGGAGGGGGCTCGTCTCATGTCTACCAGTAGCTCGTTCCAGGTCTTGGCCGCAATGTGGGAGAAGGATCTTCTGCCTGCTCTGGCTCTGTGGATGCGCGGGGTTTTGGCCAGTGCGAGGTTAGAAGATAGGAGGTTTCTTTTGGGTAAGTGGAAGTTGATTCTGTCGTTAAGGTATTTTGGTCTGTCACTGTGTAGGCATTTGTAGGCGTGAGTGAGGATTTGAAGGTGACTCTTCTCTCCACGGGGAGCCAGTGGAGTCTTAGTAGGCGCTGACTGATGTGTTCGTGCTGGGGGATGCTGAGGACGAGTCTGGTGGCGGTGTTCTGTATCATCTGGAGTTTGCGGAGTACGGACTTGTTGATGCCGGCGTAGAGTGCATTTCCGTTGTCCAGTCTGCTGGTGATGAGTGTGTGGGTGACTGTCTTCCTTGACTCAGGTGGGATTCATTTGAAGGTTTTGCGGAGGATGCGGAGGGTGTTGAAGCAGCTGGTGGTGACAGCGTTGACCTGTCGGTTCATGATGACTGATGAGTCATGTACAATGCTGAGGTTCCTAGTGTGGTTTGCGGGGGTAGGTGGGCTTCCGAGGGCATCAGACACCAGGTGCTGTCCCATGCAAAGTGGCCCTATCCAAGATCTCCCTCAGCAACATAAACCCCCTCACTTTTGCGTTGATACACAGCCGCTCAGCTAGGGGCTATAGCAAATAATAGTGGGGCCAACAGGCATCCCTGACATTTGCCTCATCAGATGTTGAAGGCCTCAGAGCTCACAGTTCCTACCCAGACATAGGTTAATAGGTCAGTGTATAGGAGTTGTACATATGTCATAAATATAGGCCTGAATTTAAATCTCTGAAGCAAATCAAATAAATACGTACAGTGCACCAAATTAAATACTTTTTCTATGTTGCAGGTGATATTGCTACTGGATCATCTAGTCTGCCCACTATGGCAAGTGCATTATGTAGTATCTGGATGTTATGCCTTGTGGCATGTCGGAGCATAAAGCCTACCTGATCAGGATGATTTACCCTAAGGAGACAGACAGTCAATGCCTTGACTAAGATTTTAGCTTCGGTGTTTATGAGGGAAATGGGGTGGTATGAGGAGCATAGGTCCAGGGGCTTACCCAGCATTAGAAGCACCACTATTTTCACCCCCTGAAAGTTGGGTGGTAACCACCACTTTCAGGACTTCATCCAGGGGGTCACTAAGTGTGCTCATAAATAATTTGAAGAATTTGTAAGGAATCTGTTGGGGTCTGGTATTTTTCATGATCGCTAGTGGCTCAGGGCAGCTGTTGGGCCATCGGATTTAAGGTTCCCATCCAATATCTCTCTCTCCTTCCATGACAGAGTCTTGAGGGGCAAATCTGATACAAAGCAAACTATTTGTGATCTGGCAGAGGGTTGGTCAGGGTCATAATTTGATGTAATAGCAAGTGAATTGCTGTGTTATAGTTCTGTCCTGATGATTCTCAAACCAGACAAGTCCAGCAGGTACATGATGGGGGTGTAATGTATAATGATAGCGTAAAGGTAGTGCAAGAGCTTACTGGCTTTGTCTCCCAATTGAAAAAGATGGGATTGTGAGGAGAAATAAGCAGCTTTGGCCTCATCTAGCTGCAGATGTTGCAGTTGTGATTGGGCACTGGTTCATGACAATGGATGTAATAATGTTTCAATATCTAGATTTCAGTTCTAAATCCCAGGTAGACTTCAATTTCCTACGCATTTTCCCAACCTAGTAACTTATGATTTCTCCTTAGAGAGTGGCTTTAAGGGCCTCCCACGGTATACCTGGGGATCACACAGAATGTCGATTCCATGTCAATTTGGTGTCTCTTGTTTCTCCTAGATGTTAAATAAGTGCTGTGTTGTGGAGCAACTAGGGGATTAAATGTCACCTGAAGAGTCCTCTGGTATGAGCCCTCCGCAGGCGGAGAATTATCGGGGAATGATCGGAGAGTTCACAAGGTAAGATCTGTGCATTGATTACCTTATGCATCTCTGTCTTGGGGAGAAGGAAATAATCGAGGCGGGAAAGAGTATAATATACCCCAAATATAAGTGTATCCCCTGTTTTCTTGATGGAGTCTTCATCAGACATCTGACAGTCCCATAGCTTCCGGGAATGGCCTCAGCAGGTAGCGGTTCCTCGGAGTCCCCCTCCTTGGAGTCTGTCAAGATTATCATCTACCATCCCATTCCAGTCCCCAACCAGCACCAGGGGTGTCACCGGGAGGTCTATGATGAGTCTTGTGATCATCTCTAAAAAGGAAGTGACCGGGGTTGGAGAATAATTGTTCATTAGTGTCAAGATTTTCCCATACAAATGGCAAGTGATGGCAATATGCCTGCTCCATTGATCGATCCAGGTTTGTTTGACAACAAAAGAGAGGTTTCCTTAAATTATTATCTCTACCCCCTACAGCCCCTAGTAAGCCCTGAATGAAGAGATTGAGTGTATCCATATCATGCCAGAAAGGAAGCATTGTTTCCCAATAAGTGTGTTTCTTGAAAACGTTGTCTCATAGCGGACCGGAGAACTGTTGTTCTCTTGACCTTTTCTAGAGGGCCATTAGCATTTCATGACAATCAAATGAACCCTGTCTGACAGAGCCTGATCATCATTACTTCTCATCCATGGAGAATGTGAAGTTCATGGTGGAATCATTATCCGAGTCAGTGTTCATCTGGTATGTTAGGGTCATCAGTAACATAAGTAAAAACTCAAGACAATACCAGTAACTTCCCCAACCCTCCACATGTATACTCTGAAAACATGAAGTTTCTGTCACAGGACAGATCAACCACTGCCACCAACCAAGAGACAGTGTTGCCATGCCCTAACTTATCACCCCAGACAAACTAGTTTCAGTGACAATAATCCATCTCTAAAAGTTTAGGCTCTACGTGGCAAGAGTTCTTCAGCACCGGGGTGGCTCTATTGTTCTTGACACCCATGTTTGCAGCACAAAAACCATCATTGAGCTAATGTCCCTAGTCACTTAGCAAGTATTGTAACTATGGATTAAAACAAGTCCCTCATGACTAAGTTCCCCATGCTCTTGTTTCCGCTCAGGAGCATTCAGCCTGCAGAGCAGTCTGGTGAGATGGGCCCAGTCATCTCCATGGATGCAACTCCTCCTCAGTCATGGCTGGTCCTTTCCGAGAAATCTGTGGTCTCTCTAGGTCATCACATTTAGTGAGCTAGGATGATTACAAGCTGTTTCTGTTGCGTACCTGGTTCCTGGTCTGCTGTTGGGAGGACTGAGTGGTTGGGTTCATGGTGGGTCCTCTATTAAGGGGAAGGGGGTGTGTGGCTGATGACAGAACCGCTAATCGATCCACTGAAACACCTCTTCTGGTGTGTCAAAGAAGAGGCTCTTAGATTAGAAGTTCTACTTAAGTTTCAGGAGGAACAACAGCTTGTAGCAAATATTAAGGCTGCATGGTTTCTTTTTCTCTTCGATGAATGACCACTGCTGCTCCTGGACTTATCTGGTATAGTTCAGAAATATCATTATTTTGTGGGACTGGAAAGGTAGCAAGTCTTGTGAGGGGAAATGCTAGAAAATAGCATCTATGTCCAGGTAGCTGAAGATGCGCACTATCATGAGTCTGATGGAGGCCTCCAGGAGCGGCCTCTAGAACAAGGCCCTGTGTGCACGTTCGACAACAAAGCAGGAGGGCAAGGTGGTGGTAGGCAGCTTTGAGTAGAGCCATTGAGCGGAAAATGCCTCAGGTGAGAGCTGTTCAGAGCTCAGAAGAAACCTCGTGAAGCAGAGGTCATTTCTACGAGCCCCCACCCTCTGCGTCCTCCACCCTTGTGGCCAGGTCTTTGCAGTTTGTAGAGAGCTTTGAAATCTTCAGTTGCATCTCCGTCACTGCGTCTTCTACACCAGAGACTCTCACCTCTCTTTCCGTTATTCTGTACACCAACTTGCATAAGTCCTGGGGTAACAGAATACCATTGCTGTCTAACGCACCTATTTTGGCCTTGAGTGCATCATGTGATTCATTTTTACCTGCCAGAATCATGGTTGTGTCAGGGGTAGTGGTGTGACACAGCATCAGTTGATTTCACTGTCATATGGGCTAATTTATCCAGCATGCTTTCTCTACTCCCAGGAGGAGATTTGTCTTACTCTACGTTCCAGTATAGGGATGTATAATGGAATACACTCTCCCAGTTCAGCTGGCCAGCCGGCATGGGGATCCATAAGCCAGCATGAGTGGTCAGCTGTTTGGCCCTCTTCCTCCAGGGGGTCTCCCCAGGCTATTAGTGGCATCCATCAGGAAGGAGATTGCAGGTGGCCCACACCAAGCAATGGACGAAGGGGGAGGAAGAGCCCCAGTCCCCCAGTCCCAGGACAAGGCAGAGGTATATTGTTTCAGTAGACCAGTCAATCTTCTTAGGCCACGATGTGCCACTCTCTACTAGGTCTCAATCCCCGGTCTCCAGGGCGAGCTGCAGAGGCACCAGGGCCTCCAAAGGCACCACAGTGCAATGCCAGACCTGGGGCCCATATTAATATTAGGCCCTAAGTACCAGTTCACACTAGGGCCTGACCTCCAGGGCCCTAGTATGAACTGCAGGGGAACAATGCTGGGCTCTCTCCTTATTTTCTATTTGTCACCACAGCCTCTCCCGGGCTTTCAAGCCCCAAGACTTCCTGATCAAGCTGCTGCAGTAGTGTGTGGCCGCACTTCTGGTATACAGCCGAGGCAGGCCCACCCACTGGCCCCACTCATCATAATCCTCACTTTCATTGTGCCCCGTCTGCCATTCACTTCCTCCTAGATGGGGTCTGGGATGCTGGAAATCATCCAGGTCAGGGTAAAGGACTAGGACTCTCCACTGCCCATCCTGCGTCTCCACGTCGGGCCCCAGTTACTCCCTGCCCCTTCAGCTTGACCACCGTTGTCTGATGGCTCCACAAAACCGGGTCCAGGATTGGCCGCATCACAGCTTCCCAGCAAGCCACGATCTACCTGGGACACCACATGGGCCTAGGATCAGCATCGTCATGGCATGTCAGGCCCACTAAACTCCATCGGGCCCCAACTGTCTGCTCCCCCACGGACAGAAGTCCAGTGACTCGAGGGCATTGTCGGCTCTCTAGGGCTGTCAACTCACTTAATTAAACCCTGTTGTCTTCCATCAGGGGGATAAGAGGCAGGATGGTGTAGGATGTGGTCCTAGTGCTGCAGAGCTGTTTTCGCTTGCAACCACCAAGCCTATCATGAAGCCCTTGTGGACCCACTTTGGTTCTCCGCTTAGTTTTACATTTTGCACATTGTGGCAGACTTCTTCTTAGTATTGTTACATTTTACATATTTTATTTCTGCAATATAATTTTAAATAATGCTGCACATGCTGCTTGTATTTAGACAGCCTTCCATGTGACAATATCAGTACACTTCATTTTAGGCTATGAACATCAAACAAGAGAATCTGGTACATATGTTGCACGCTTGGAGACAACTTCTAGCATTTAGAGTACACAAAACATCACTTGCATCAGACATGTAACTCTAACAAAGTGGTTTTATTGTTTAAACAGTACACTGCCCCTTTGTGGGTCAGAGGGGATGCTCCAGTCATAATGGTCCTGGGACAACTGTTGTGATTGGCATGCAGCTCTGCCAATGCTGATCCTGCAGAGAGGGACAGACTTAAAACAGACTTAAAACAGACTTAAGACAGACTTAAGACAAACTTAAGACAAACTTAGGACAGACTTAAGACAGACTTAAGACAAAATCCTAACTTTACTACTACTAAATGCCTTCTGTGAATACCAAAAGTAGTAAGTTTAGGATTTTGTCTTAAGTTAGTTCTGTGAATCGGGCCCGGAGTCTCTAAGTTAAGCTTGACTGCTTTTATGCCAAGCTACCAGAGGGTGCAGCACCAGTTAATTTAGTGACTTTTGTTGTTCACCCTGACAAAGTTTGGGGTTGTTTCCTGAGTGGAGCTTCCACAGCCTCAAACAATAACGTGAATTCTTACGAGTGTTTGTGGATTCCTGTGCTTCTCACATTTTACAGATTTCCCTATAACTTAAAGGACAAAGTGATCTCAGGGATGCCTGTGTCTTAGTGATGGAGATGGGACTGTTGGAGAAGAACAGAGTATAGACATAACTGCTCCTCAATATGTTATAATTAAGTAAAACGCCTCATGTTGAAATTTCCACAAATAATATTTTTACCTGAAAATTTAGTTAAGCTCTGTTAGTTAAAACAAATGTGTGCACACCCCTGTCACGAAAGTAAGATGCACTTGCAGGCTTTATTTTGTGATCAAAGATGAAACGAAGAAAGGGAATTTTGTTGGTGTGCTACTTGGTTGGCTTTGATGTGATATAGTGCACATGCAAAGCTGGCGGTCTGTCTAATGTATTCTATTATTATTGTGGAATTCTGTACAAAGACTGTATTGTGTTTCTGGATATCATCGTTATAATATACAGATGGTAAGAGTATTGTATTGTGTGCATGAGGGTACAGGTGGACTGCAGGAGCCATTAAAGTTTATTAGGTTGAAGGATTAAATAAACCATTTAGTTATTGTTTTACAATACCGTACTTAACTGTGCATTGTATACACTGCATTACAGTTAAAACATATTATTATATATGATAATACTTGATTGTCTAACATACTAGTATATTTTAAAATAAAGCACCACATTGGGATATGTTAATGCGTTAATGTTTAATTAAGTTGATACACTACCAGGCTTTCCTAATTCTACAGAACAAAGAAAGGTCTTCCAAAAACTCGGAATCCACCCTCTTCTGGATTCTTTAGAGCTTCTTAAATCAAACAGGCCTTCTGCAGAGAACAATGTTGATAAGCCACACTCTTGACAGTGATAGACTGAAAGGCTTATGCATTTGGTAATGCATTGTACCATCTGACTGATAATACATTAGGAGGTCCTTCTTCTTCTGCCTTCACTTTGCCTTTTAAACAATGAGAGGCTGAGAAACTGTTGACATTTTGAATATATTTCAGCACATTGAAATCTATTTCTAATGGTTTTTCTAAATCTTTGTTCATTCATTTTATTATATGGAGAGTAAATATTATTTCACTTGGATTTCAACATTTTCTTCTGCAAATTTAATTACCAACAACTATAGAACAAGTCCAACAAACATAAAATATGTACATCTACTCCCGAAAAGTCCTCCCTTAATCTCCTCCAACTACTATGCCATGTAAGTCATTTCTCAATAAAAGGAAGGTAAACAGCTAGTTTTTCAGCTCTGATAAGAGGATATCAAAGATTCCAACAAAGGGTTCATGGGATAGCGGAAAAGGTGACACTAACTTAAAGTAAAATTGCCTGTATTATTCAGTATCTTTGAAATCAGAGCTTACACAGTTAATATAGCCTTATAGCCCGCCGGAGCGGGCTATACCGGCTGTTAAAGGCCCGCTGCAGCATTGAAGGCCCGAGCCGAAGGCGAGGGACTTTAACAACAGCAGCGGGACTCTAAAAGCCGGTATAGCCCTGCTACGAAGGGCTATAAGGCTATTAGAACATTCTGCCACTAGAGGACAGAATGTTCTAACAAAACGAAGCCTTCAGGGAGCGCGAGGGGATTCAAATCCTCTCCGGCTCCCTGAAGTCTTTGTTCACAGCCAGAGCTGTGAACAAAGACACATTGGAATGTTGGCGCTCCGGGCTTATACCAGCCATTATAAGCCCGGAGCGCTCCATTGTTTTCAATGGAGCTGCCAACATTCCAATGTTCTCATAAAGGTTATAATTTGGTAAGAGCTTCCATACAAAGCCGATTTTTTGTTTCTCTAATAACTTTGGTGCCGTTTGATAAATCTTCACGAAATGTTTAAATTTTACAAAAAAATCGTTCATCAACCTCAGCTCCTTCTTGTAAAGTTTTAGCGGGATCCATCAAGTGGGGGCTGAGAAAAAAGGGGGGTCTCAAAATCATTTCCCCACATGTATATTCTCATAAGGATTTTGGGGGGTAATACAGGGCAACAGCTGAACAGAATTACACCAAATTGGGCAGAAAGTTAGATCTTTACTCAAAAAGCGGGCCATTTGTGATTTGGTGTAAATACTTTCATCCATTTTTGGTGAAAATAAAGTTAAAAATATAGTAAAATCTGGACAGTTGGTCTTGTGGAGTACGGCAGTACTCTTGCGGTATTGCGGTACTGAAAAATCAAAAAAGAAGCAATCTGATTTGCTGAGAGGGCTTTTATTCTATTCGCCATCTGGGTCACTTGCGATTATAGTGGTCCAGCAGAACTGAGCGATCTGATTGGTCTAGCCGCAACCAAACAGAGCTGTTGCAGCTGCCATTACAGGCCACGGGATCTCGGTCCTGTTACCAATATTATGTTGACTTTAATTCTTTTACCTTTAATACCTTCATTTTAACGGAGTAAAGCTGAATTAACTATGCAGTTACCAGTTTGAATTGCCCTTTCTAAGCATTTTGTTATAGGGAATGGCACTCTACTGTGACAGACCCTTACACAATATTCCAAGACTGCTGATCTTGCATCTTGAATACTATGAACAGTAGTGGTCTGAGAAACCTTAGCCTCTGTACGAGACTCACAAAAGAACAGCATCAGACCCGATATCTCAGCAACTTGACTGCCCCATTTGCAACTTTGGGGAGTCTCACTTGTCTTGTTTTCCCAGCAACCCATGAACTACTGAATTTCAATTTGCAGCAGTCTAAACCACATCTGCGACTGACGAGCAGCTGGTTCAAGTTTGCGCATTGATACCTTATTACCTTGACAATCCTAAAAATAACTGTGCTGATTGTGCCATATGATCAATTCTGCACCTCACTTACGGGGCCCAACCATGTCTTTCTGGGCATGGGGTGATTGGCTGTTTGTTCAAAGGGGACGTGTTATGTAAGCTTGGGCAAACTTTTAAATAACTCTGAATGGGGGCTTGTGTTGTAGGAACACATCCTACAAAGCTCTTTAAGAGCCCCCTGCTGGTGTAAATATACTAGAACACTCTCCTATTACTAATGAGGAAACACAGGGCCTGAGTCAAAAGCTGAACTGTGTACTAAGTTTTGAGGTACTAAAAATTGGAGTTTGCGAGCTTCATGCAGAGTTCTTTGCATTACCTATACATATGTGTGCAGAATTCTACGCCCTGACTGATGAGTAGCTGCACACTTTGACGTTAGTAGTACATTAACACTTGCAGATATTTCCCCCAAAATTCGGTTACATTTGGAAGCAATTTTCTTATGGAGAGAGTACTTTGAAAAAGGGGGACAGAATAAACTAAAAGTACTAAATTAAGCCTTATGTATCGTCATTAACAGGGGAGAAAAGTGGAGGATAGGAAAACAGACAAAACATGGAAACTGCTGCTTAGATTTTAATATATCATCTGGTTTTGGCATCGAGAGGACTGTTTTGAAGTTAGCGGTGCTCATGTGGCCTTCATTATGCGCCTCCCGTACCTTTGTTTGAGGATGTTTGAGCGAGTGAATCAGACAGGTGCTTCCACAGATCAGCGTTGAATAAGGCATGTTGCCTAATAACTAAATAGGATTAGCAAACAGACGTCACAGGCGCGAGGGAGGTACAAGGCTTTCGACTGCCCATCGGCTATTTCCATTACCCAGTTCTGTAACCTTTTGATTACAATTTACATAATCTCTCCATCCAGAACGCCACTGCCGGGTACGAAGGAATTACTCACAGATCGGGGCCGGCGCACCCATTTTTCAACTTTCTAGAACCTTAAAATGTGTTCCATATTGAAGAACAAATGAACTTTTATTCATGGTGCTTTGGAAATAAAATGCTTAACTCCCTTCTTTTATGAGGCCTGCTGCATGATTGTTTAGTAGGAAATGCAGCTCTTTGAGACTGTGTGAGACGATTTCGTGTTTAGGTTTCATGGACCGATGCAAGCGATGCTTTCTTGCAGCAGAATGCACTTTTTAACTCTACTCAAATAAGAATTTACAAATTGGAGTGCTCCCCATACAATGAACAAGCATTAGTTTAGACAATAGGTCTCACCAATGACACTGGCCAGTGCTTTTTCACCCAGATGGAATCAATCAATCAATCAGCATTTGTAAAGAGCACTCTGTCACCCCTAGGGGTCTCTGGGTGCTGTGTCTGTCGAAGAGCCAGATCTTGAGTCTCTTTCTGTACTCGGCCAGGGAGTGCTCCTTACGTCAGGGGTTGCCTGCTATATAGGAGAGGGAGCCGCCGGCGTTGTGGGTACCGCAAATGTGGGGGGGGGGGGGTGAGTGCGAGGGTGAGTGAAGAGGAGCGTAGTAGTCTAGTGGGTTGGTGGAAAGTTTAGTCGATGATTGAGGTAGACAGGACTTAGGTCATGGAGGGCTTTGTATGCGTGCGTGAGGATCTTGAACTTGCCTCTTTCCTGGATGTGGAGCCAGTGGAGGTCTTTCAGGTGGGGGTGATATGGGTTTGCTTGGGGAACTTCCAGGATGAGTTTGGCTGCAGCGTTCTTTATGGTCTGGAGTCTTCTGAGGATCTGGATGGAGATGCCTGAATGGAGGGAGTGACTGTAGTCGAGGCAGCTAGTGATGAGGGCCTGAGTGACGGTCTTTCTGGTGTTGGTTGGGATCCATCTGAAGATTCTGCAGAGAATGCGAAGTGTGTGTAAACAGGAGGAGGTGACTATGTTAATTTGTTGTTTCATGGTCAGTTGGCTATCGAGGGAGATGCCGAGGTTGTGTGCGTTTTCAGTCAGTAAAGGGGACGGTCTGAGTTCTGAAGGCCACCAGCTGTGGTCCCATGCACAGGTGTTCATTCTGAAGATCAGTAGTTCAGTTTTGTCGGAGTTGAGTTGGAAGCTGTTGTCTTTCATCTATTTGGCTATGTCGGTCATGGCATTGCAGAAGTTGAATTTGGCGTTGGAGGAGTTGTCGATGAGCGAAAGGAAGAGTTGAGTTTTGTCTGTGTAGGAGATTGCGTTGAGTCCGTGGGATCTGATGACGTCTGCGAGGGGAATCATGGAGATGTTGAACAAGGTTGGGATGATGGATGATCCTCATGGTACACCTCATATGATGTCTTTGGGTACGGAGGTGAAGGGAAGCAGTCAGATGCTCTGCATGCATCCTGTAAGGGAGGAGGCGATCCACTTGAGGCCGTCTTGCGGTGTGCCTTTGTTGTAGAGTCTGTTGATGAGGGTGTTGTTAGAGACTGTGTCAAATGCTTTGGAGTGGTCAAGGAGGATCAGGGCCACAGTTTCTCTACGGTTGAGGAGTGTACTGATGTTGTGTGTGGTGGCAATCAGCACAGTGTCAGTGCTGTGGCTGGCACAAAATCCTGATTGAGAGGTGTCCGGTAGGTGGTTTTGTTTCAGGAATTTAGTGAGCTGCTGGTTGATGGCTTTCTCAAGAACTTCGGCTGTGTAGGGGAGCAGGGAGATCGGGCGATCATTTTTAATCATTGGGGTCAGTGGAGGGTTCTTTAGGGGGGCCTGACATCTGTGTGTTTCCCTCTGTCCAGGAAGGTTGCTGTAGCGATGGAGGAGTTAAGGATGCTAGTGAGTTGAGTGCTGATTGGGTTCGTTGCGAGGCTGTAGATGTTGTGGTGGCAGGGATCGGTGGGTATCCTGGAGTGGATGGAAAACATGATGGCTGAGGTGGTCAAGGTGGTGTGCGGAGACCAGGTGGTGATGGTTTGGCTGGTGTTTGCTGGTTGGATTAGGTCAATGGGTTTGAGGGTGGAGGGATGGATGTTGAAATTTTGAACATGTTGTTGATCTTGCTGTGAGAGTAGTCTAAGAGGGTGTTGCAGAGTTCTTGGAAGGGGTGGCTGGTGTTCCCTATGGCTGTCAGGTTGGCGAATTCTTTGACTATTTTGAAGAGTTCCTTCAGTGGTTGGCAGCAGAGTCGATGCGGGTAGTGATGGATACTTTTTGGGCTTCTTTGATGTGCTGGTGGCAGTTGCTGAGGACTTTTGTGAGCTGCTCTGTCAGCGGGGTTCTTGGTGATGCGTCATTGTTTCTCCAGTTAGTGACAGTTGCCCTTGGTGCTCCTGAGTTCTCGGATGTACCTGCTGGCATGTTTGCGGGTCTTGGTTTTTGAAGGTTTCAGCTTTCTTTTGTATTTAGAAATATCATTCAAATATGGTTGCCATGGACCACTCATATGTGCAGTAGCCATCTTTTGAATGATTTTTCTCCACAAGTAGAAAAAAAATTCCAACATGACCACTGCATATATGTACACATTTACTGATACGCATGATCACATCGGAATAGTTTCAAATCTATTTAAAGATGGCACCACAAAGGGTATCAGTAAAAGTGTGAGAGGTGTGAGGGACTAATAATTCATAAGGAGACTGAGGGGTCCTAGAGTATCAGGGGAAGCAGCTGGAGACATAGAAAGGGGTGGAAAGTAGTATGTCATGCACAGCAGGGGAAAGTTCTGATATCAGAAATTGAATGATTCAAATCATCCAATCTGAACACAGTGAGACCGAAATACTGTTTGGCCAGGACAAACACAAAAATAGGCAGACATTTTATTGCACCAGGAGTAGCAAACTGAGCTAGACAAGAATTACTTTGAATCATGAGCAAGGGTTGGACACAACCCTCATCTATGTCTATATTGACTGCAATAGATTTGCTTGCCTGTAGGCAAGGCCTTCAAGGGGCCATTTCTCACGGCTTTATCCCCGATCTCAAAGTTACCAGTAGGTGGTAATCTATGCTCCTATGTCACCCTACCTCATGGAAGTATCAATCCTGGAGATACATAGCTGCAGGGAATTGCTTGGTGCACCGATGGGCACCATTAACTACTGAGCAGAGAGAATTTTGCTTGCTAATACTCAACTGTCTTTAACCTTGAGAAACAGCAGATGGATGGCAGCCTTACATCTGTGGCTCCCCATCGCTGGAAGTCCACCCTCTTAGAGGGGGGAAATTCAGACAGTAGACCATGTCAATGAGGAGCTGGCTAGCAGTGTACAACTGCTCACAGCACTGAGCAGCAGTAGTGTCAATTTCCTGCTGATGTTCTTGGTTCTTTTTCTCTCCCTTTTATTTTTAGAAATTGCCAACTTTGAGCAACACTATTACATGAAGTACCTAAGCAATTTTCTGCAGTGGCGGCTGGTAGCATTTGAAAGTGGAAGGGCATAAAAGTTAGGGATGAATTAAGCAGTGAGCGAGCACTGCATATTCTTTTACTTTCACTTTGTCATTATTTTGAAAACTATGTACCCCCATCATGCCCATTTGCATCGAATCAAAAATACAACTGGAATACATATCCACTGCCCTGTGCGCTCTCTAGGAAGGCCAACGACTGGATGGCCATGTATCCTGAACACCCTTTTTGACTCACTGACAGGCATTCTGAGAATCTAGCAGTGCTCTCAGCCTCAGCTCCAGAGCTCTCAATCGTAGCCTGTTATAAACTTGTGTTGCGACTCAGGTTAAAGTATGCACTGTACAAGAGTAATGTGCTACATGAAAAAAATAAAGAAACAACATCCTGAAAATAGCTAACACTATGCGATATTAAGTAAAAGCACCCAAAAATAATTTTGACTTGGACTCTGAAGTGACCTCCACCCCAATTGTTCGAAATGTTAGCCCCCACCCCCAGTCCCTTTCCCAAGACGTTTCTGGCTAAATACACACAACACCCTCTACCTATGTTTATTTGAGGACAGTGTTTGAAAACATGTAGTCTAATGACTTAATGTGTCTGCTGTATTGTACTCCTAGACATAGCACATAATTAAACAGATCTAATTTACCAGCCATGCACCACTGCAGTGTTGGTACTACGAGACATTTAATTGCACATACACAACTTGGATCTATATACATATCGCTTTATTCATGCAGCACATTGCCCGAGGGAAAAATCACACTGCTCTTGCATACCTGCTGTCCATCCACCCTACAATCGGGCACATTAGACACATTGGTGTTAACTAACACCATCCCAGTTTCTCTGATTTAGTTTATAGTTTTGTGCGAGGTATCTTGAATTTTAAAGCAGTCCGATTTGGAGAGAAGAGCAAATGCGAAAGTTTAGACAGCACTAAAGCCTAGATGGAGAATATTGTGGGCCTCTCATGTCATCAGACCATTATTTAAATGCCTAAAAATTAATCTCTTTTTTCCAAGCCTGTTGTTCCCAGCTGAAATATCGATACAACTAGACTTATTACACGGATTCAGGAAAACTACATTTTAAAAGCCTTTTTTGCTTTTGGGAATTCTTAAGAATATGAAGCACTGACTGCGTGTTTCACTAACTGCCTCACAGGGGTCATTCATTTGCTTAGGTGAGCTCTGTGGCCGGAAAAAGAAAATGATACACTTAACTATATCACTCAATAAGTGTTTGTTTTTGTCTTATGATATTAAAACATATAATAGAATGGTACCTCGATGCAGCTGCAGGATGTGGATCTGAGTGAAAGGTCTCAGACCAGAGAAAACTAACTTCACCAATCCAGGAGCTGCTCTCATGACTCGCCAGGTTTGGAAGGAGCAGGCCAACCCAGCACTCTTTCTGAAACTGGGTGCCTGTGCATCACCTAGCTGTCTAACACAGCTCAGGTTGGAATGGTCTGAAATGGTCATGTCAGGCTGGCCGACACAAGAGAGCTGGCCAATCTGACATGCGCACATAAGACTTTAGGCTAAGAAATTCCTGCTGCCGTACAGCAGGAATGGCCCAGCCCCCCACCCTCAAACCTGGGCTAGACGGGTTCGCTTTGCCCTTTGTAATAACATTTTTGGTACGGTTGCATGCTCACAGCAGGGAGTCAATGCTCCTCTGCCCTAGAGGGGGAGCCGCCTCTGATTATCTGACAGTCTGATGAATTACAACTGCAGATGGAAGGTACTGCAAGAAATATAGTAATTATAACTGATTCTGCAGACATCAACAACTGTTAGTTTCCCATCAACGTTTATGTGCACCAACCATAGGCAACTGCCGATAATGGATGCAGTGCAGTTTAAAACAATGTGATTAAGGACTCTTTGGTGATGAGTACTGCAACAAACTCATGGTGATACCACAATCTTCTCTTCCTCCCAACCTCTGCCTCCACTCAGCCCCTTATACACCCCTGTTGCATACTTCATATCCAGCCTTCAAGCCCTCTGACTCTGCTCTTTCATCCCAAATTACTTCTGGCCTTATTATGAGTTTGGCGGTCCATGAACCCCCATACTGGCAGTGGTGGTCCACCGCAGCGAAGTCGGCAGTGTGACTGCTGTATAACGAGTTGGGCAGATTGCTACTGCTGAGACCGTTACTGAACTGGTGACACCTCCAGCACACTGCTGAACGCCTGGGTCTCAGTTGGGGAATGGCAGCTGCCATAGGGTGGTACTGAGGAGGAGCTCCACTGTCGTGCATATTACAAGTTGGCTTTCTGACAAGCCGACCGTGGTGGTCTGACCACCAGATTCAAGTCGGTGGTAGCAATGGATTTGAGGGTGCATACTCATCCCTCTTCTGTTCTTCCAGGCAGAGTTTGACATGGATTCCTTTTCCAGGTCTCCCCTTCACAGCAGCATCTTCACCCTGAAGAATACAACCCTGTTTGCTGAGAAGTACAGGACTGCCCACATATGGGTCAGACTCCAGCAATGGGTAGGTGGTATTTTTTCACATATATCATGCATATGTGTGCATTCGACACATAATCAGTAGAAATGTTCACACACGCATCGATACATATAGAAACATAATCACCACTGATGCAACTTCTCCACAGCCACACCACCGGCACATGATCAACTTGTAATATGGCTGTCTAAAGACCCTCAGCACTGTGGGCTACAGGCAGCCATGACCACAGTTTTTGGGTGTTCGGACCGCCAAATTCCTAATAAGGCTCTTGATTCTTTTCACTGTTCCCAAAATCACATAATCAAAAAACACATCTTCTCTTAGACTCTGCACCATCTTCACTCCGCACTTCACTCATTCCTGTATCCTGTATCCCGAAACAACTGCTATATGCTTCATACCCAAGATGCTGCTTCAAAGATACAATGTACAGTTGCCATTACTGCTGAAGAAATGAGGTAGAGCAGGGGGTTGAACACTAGAGTAAAATATGATATCAAAACAAAAAAGGTGATGGATGAAAAGTTTGCAAAGTTCTGATTTACTGGCAATGCTCAGTCGACCTTCCAGTCTTTTGTTTTGTGCCCACTGCACACTCCAGACAGGGATCAACTATACTTCAATCAGTCTTGAGCCTTCTCAATAGAAATAGTCCAATCAAACATGCCTTGTAAGGGGCCAGTGAAAATGCATAATTAAAAAAAAAAACTTTGTGAAACTCCATAAGATTTCCTTAAACCACAATTTTTGAGCAAAATGTGGTTTGCAGTTAACTTGTGTGACTTTTTTCACACGAGTTTGCGCTTAGCATTACTGTGGCGGAAGATGAAACACTGACGATGGAGACTCTCCCATTGGACACTCATAACCCTTTTACTCCCTTAACCCAGACGTCAGACTGATCAGGTGATACCACAAGGTTGAGATCGTCCATGGGAGGTAACAAGGTTGAGGGATCCAGAACTGGCGGTGGGGGCTGCAAACTGTAAGGAAGGGATCTAAACAGTGAGATATACTTTAATTTAACGAGAGCCATAGCGGGACTCAATAATGCTGAGGTTAATTATTGGATTGACACCCTAAGATGGAATACATTGAGGCGTGATCCTTTAACTGAGTACGGGGACTCCGGGACTCAGATATCCGTAACTAGCTGAGCGCCTAGTTGAACTCATGAGAAACAGGGTTCAGGGGTTCCGGTTGGATTAAGGCATCTAATACGAAGTGTTGTGTTGAGTATTATTTAGTTTGCATGAAGAGGCCCTGAGGCAGGGTATTTCCACCTCCTCCTTGATAGTTGGGGAATGCAAGATGGTATAGGGGGCCACTGCCTGTGGGAGAGGGGGTTGCTGGGGATACGTTTCTCCAGGTTTTGGAGCTCAAAGTTTTGAACAGTTGCTGACGTTCTTCTTTCAGTTGAATATCCTTTTGCTAATAAGTTCAATTCCAAAAGGTTTAAGAAAGCAAAATGCCCGGGGGAGACAAAGTAAAGTCCTATAATTCATAACATTGAATGTGAGGGGCCTAAACAATCCATCAAAACGCTATTGTGTAATCACTTATCTCAAACGCTATGGGGTAGCAATTGCCTTCATACAAGAAAAGCAATGGTGAGGAGACTGTCTTAAGTCCCTACAACGATGGTGGAATGGCAAAATCTTTGCTACATCCTGCTCGGTTTGTGCAAGGGGAGCCTTGATATGGATAGCCCCAGGGACCCCATTCCAGAGCATTAAAGTATTTACAGATACAGAGAGCAGATACATAATCCTAGAAGGGACACTAGATGCACTTTTTCTGTGCCTTATTAATATCTATGCCCCAAATACAGATGATGGGGACTTTATAGGAACAGTGCTCCAGGCCACACAAGTAGGCCCTAACATAGAGATTGTGATGGCTGGGGACTTCAATTGTCCATTAAGTGGAGAGATGGCTAGGTCACCTCCCCAGTTAGGAATTAAACCACGGCTAACGCCAGCATTGCAGCAAGCAAAGCAAAACCTGAGCCTGATTGATATTTGGCACATTCACCACCCACATACCCGTACATTTTCCTGCTACAGTCCAGCCACAGATACTTACAGTCGTCTAGAATTGTTTTATACAAAGGATGGCTGTACATCGGATAGGCGACGTGCAGTACCTGGCCCAATATCTTTCCGACCACTCCTCTTTGCTGTTGTCCTACACCCTTGATAGACGACCTCCCAGCGTTCCTTATGGCGGTTGAACACTGAGCTCCTCTTAGACCTGGTTTTCCAGAGCATCCTACATTCGTCTTTAACTCAATACTTTAACAAAAACTGGGAAACGGCAAGTACTAGAGCAATAGATGGGGATGCGATGATGGTAGTAATTTGAGAGGTTTGGCTTTCAATTATGGTAGGGTCCGTCACGCTTTTGAAACTGACTTAGCTAAACAAGAAAAAATCCTAAAGGAAATGGAAAAGGATCTATGCAAAGCTACTTCCAACAGAGTCAATTTGGATCCAGAGAAAAACAAATTAGGAGAGCACTGGGACCAGTTGGAAAAATTTGACAAGAAGAAAAGTAGACAGCACCGGTATGTGTAGGAGAATGAAGCGGAAAGAATGTTGCAACACTTGATTACAACAGAGTTGGCCCCGCAACCAATCCTTTCTGTTAGGGATTATGAGGGCCGGGTGGCTTAGACGCATTACGCCATTAATTCAGTTTTTGAGGCCCACCTACGTGAGGTATATACTGAACCGCAGCAGACATCTGGGGAGGGAAGGAGACAAATGTCTAGATCACCTCTTATCACCGACCATTTCGGCGGCAGATCGATTGCTAAAGGGGGCCCCTATAATTATGCAGGAACTTCAAGAAGCAATCGATGGCCACTGCACAGACGCCATGTGGGGATGGCCTCCCAAACCTGAATTTTATAAAACTTTCCCAAATGTCTTACTAGATAGACTGGTCCAGGTGTTTGCATATGAGCAACAAGAGTTTCCACGCTCAATGTCTGAAGCCCTGATAGCTGTGATACCAAAGCCGGGTAGGGATCTCCTTGAACCAGGTTCGGCCCATATCAATGCTGAACATGGATCTTAAGCTCAGTCATGTGCTAGTGGCATGCCTCCTACCCCACCTCCTACGACTGATCCACGAGGACCAGTCCGGATTTATTCTTCATAGAAACACCCAACATATTCTGCGTCGACTCTAGTTATGAATTCCACGTTGGGCCAAGAGGGACGCTCTGTGCTGGCTTTTGTAGATATTGAACAAGCCTTTGACTACCTTAACTGGAAATATATGTGGACAGTACTAACTAAAGCGGGAGTGGGAACACCATACATAAACTGGGTCAAGCTATTATACTCGAAACCAAGAGCCAGGATCCATCCTGGATGATAGATATCAGAAGCTATAGTTCTACAACGGGGAACAAGGCAGGGATGTCCCCTGTCTCCAACACTCTTTACCATGGCAAATGAGCCCCTGGCATGTAAACTTCGGTAGACTCTGCAGGTTTGGGGAATCCCAGTGGGCAATACAGAGCATATAATCTTGTTATATGCAGATGATGCCTTGGTTTATCTTTTACAACCTGAAGTATCGGTCCTGATCCTTCTAGTGGTAATGCGGGAATTCTGGGAGATCTCGGACTCCAGATAAATGCAAAAAAATCGACATTGTTCCAGTTGGGCCTATTAGTTAACCACCATATAGAAGCGTTGTTAGATTTAGTTCTCTAATGAAAGTCAGATAGCATTAAATATCTGGGTGTCAATATTGCCTGACACGAAAAGCAATACTATGACCTTAACATGGGATGGGTCATTGCTGTGTTAAAACCACCTATACAATTTTGGAACTCCCTTCAGTTATCTTTGATGGGGAAAATAACACGTCTTAAAATGGTGGTGCTCCCACGCTGTCTATACCAAATGCAGGACACCTACTAAGCTCCCGCGAACAGTGTTTGCGGAGATTGACAACTTGACTATGACACTTCTCTGGCATTGTAACTTAAGAGATGTAGAGTGAGCTTAGCAACCTTAAGACGGGAATAGGAGAAAGAAGGCATGGAAGTTTCGGACTTCAAATTATAATACTTTGCAGCACAATTACGATATGCAGTGCATTGGTTGGATGGAGAACCAAATTGAGAGTGGGACCTGTTGGAGGGAACTCACAATGGATACCATTGGGAGAACTGTTAATGAAAGGATCTTGGATTCCTTTGGCACTCCCCCCGGTGATTCGGCACATGGGGAAAATATGGGAGAGAGTGGTCAGGTGCATACTTAAGAGAACCCCATAGGCCCCAGACATGGATATTTGTTCGCTAGTACCATTTTCACAAATTGCACACACAATGACTACAGATAAATGGTAGGAGGGTGGCTGCTTAATGCTATCCGATCTATATCTCGGAGATAGATTTATCTGTATGCAAGAAGCCCAGGAAGCATTCAATCTGGATAAAGGCCAATTCTTACAATGCAGCGACGGTGAGACAAATATGGCCCACCTTCCCGGAGGCACCAGAGTGCAACGGAACTCTGGTTACACTGCTAGAGATGGCAGGGGGCTGTAAATTAATAACTCACTTGCACCATGCACTTCGATCTGTTGCAAGCCCTACCAATAGAGAATGCTTGGCCAAAGACCGAATCTCTCAGCAAGAATGGCTCAAAATACATGTAGGGGTTAAAAGGGCCTTGGTGAGTGCCCGCTCTAAATTAATACAATATAATCATATACGTATGACCTGGCTCAAAATACATGTAGGGGTTAAAAGGGCCTCGGTGAGTGCCCGCTTTAAATTAATACAATATAACCATATACATACGATCTATTTATCCCCAAAACGTCTACTTAAGAGATACCCCAACAGAGACCCACAATTACCGAAACATCACTCGGTGCCGGCAGACTTTTTGCATATCACATGGCACTGCCCCATAGTACGCCATTACTGAACGGAAATTTTGGGTCAGCTATGGGAGACCACAGGTTGGAGAATCCCCCAGACATTAAAGGTGTGTCTTCTGGGCCTTGTCTCTGAGAATCCCAAAAAAAGATAAGTAGAGGACATGCTATCTTAGGCCTCCTTATAGCGAAAAGACGACTTGCAATTCACTGGATCAGCCCACGGGTTCCAACATGGGAGGCCTGGGAGGCGTACATGGTGGAGTGGGTGGGAGCAGCAGAGGTACATATGAGGCAGACACACAGGGGCCCCAAGGCACAGGAAACACTAGCGGCATGGGCGCAGATGACACAAAGCCTACTTACATTACATGTTTCCAGAGTAGGGCCTCGCTTCCGAGATCCGGAGGGAATACATAATGGCTAGAAGGCAAAGAGAGACACCCCCACAGGTAGATGGGTGTCAATCCGTAAGGAAAGGTAGCGCACAAACTGACTCTGTGGGGGAATTGATGCATTACGAGAACAAACTTGAAAATTACATTTTAGGGAAGCTCAAGGGGGGTGGGGGGGTGGGGGGGTGGGGGAGGGGTAAAGTTTCAGGTTTAACTGTTTTAATAGCTTGATGTCCTATTGGATATGAGAGACCGGGGGGGACTTTATCTAGGATCAAGGGTTATGTTTGATTTTGATTCTGATACTTTGAAAATATGTATCTAAACAATCTATGTGTGGACTGTTTCCCTGATCTATATACATTAAAAATAAAGATTTTTTTAAAAAACATTTGCGCTTAGCTTAAAAAAGTCTTGGAATATACCAGCAGGTGACTGGTTCGACCAGAAAATTGGGGCCTATTCTTAAACTGTAGTTTTGTAATAACGTTTGTAGTACTGCAAAATATAATACAACATGCTATTCTCAAACCTACGTGCAAAGTTTACGCTTCCACCTCTTCTGCCTTTATCTACGCATAGATTTCTACCAGGACTGCATAGTATTTGCATACCTAAGTATACGTTTTAGTACAATATGTGAGAGGGGGTGGCTGGAAAATACAGAATAATTACTTCTAAGGAGGAGAGGAATAGGGAGGAGTAAGGAGGGGTTAAGAAATGGTTAAGGAGGGGTTTAGTGGCGGACGTGTACCCACCTACAAAACAGTAAGCCGATTTCTTTTCTCACATTGCTCTTCTAAACCTACTGCAGGCAAAAAGGGACCAAAAACGGTACTAATTTACTCCAGTTGACAGCTGAAGTAAGCCCAGCACCACACAAGGCCAACCACTGGCACTGCAACACCCTTTCATAGAAATCAATAGAAGTAAGGTCTTAAAATAAAAGTGTATAGGAAATAGTGTTAAATTAAATTATATTCTTTAAAATATTTAAAACTATGAATAATTATAATTTAAAGTTTTAATTACCTTTTGCATTTTTAAAGATGATGTAACAATACATTGTATTGAATATACTTACATTGATTTTACTTAATTAGTTGCATTACTTTTAATCATTCTTAAAGCATTAAAAAAAAACTTAGTTAAAGTGGGAATTAATTTTTATTTTTAAACTTGAGAAAAATAATTTTAATGTCATTCAATAGATTTATAATAATTAAATATCTATTTTGAAATTTAGTAATTGGTGTTGCCGTCATTTTCTTTAGATCTACATTTAAAATAAATATATAACATGAATTTCCATTGATATTTAACAGAAACATGTTTCTACAAACCTTTTCTAAGTTTAAAAAAGCTGTTTAATTTTCCCCATTGTTGGACCTGATACTCATCAGGTAGTGTTTTTCCTGACCTTTTTCACTTTTTCTGCCTGTGTTTTGCGGATTCGCTTTGTGGCCTCCGAGCTCTGGGCACTTTCCCACTGTAAATACGGTGTGAAAGTGTGCACACCTTTCTACATGTGTTGGGAAGTGGTGATGGTTCGATATTCTGAAAAGTCTATCGTGACTAAATTTGTGAGCAGCCTGCCATTGTAGGCCGCTGTATGGGTGGACCCGCACCTTTGGTGCCTGTGTTTGCATGTGCCATCTAACACCACAGGCTTGTGCGCACACACTGACACACGCATCAGTTAACCCGATGTCCACTCGGGCGGACACACTTGCACCCCTGGTGCTGGGGACTATGTGTCCAAACTGTAATCACAGTTCTGTGTGTGTACAAGTGCACATACACCCAGGGAGTGAGTAATACTTGTTTTCACTACCTATGAGGCCTCCTCTTCCTATAGGTTAACATGGGTAAGTGGTTGACATTACTTTGGGCTGCAATAGTGGATTGCAGCGAAACACCCTCATGATGTTTCCTATTCATGGATTCGCAATCCCAAACCCTTTCCATTGGGAAAGGGGGTTCTGGCATAACTCACTTAGAAATACCACTTTCAGAATATGGACACTTCTATGCTCAAAGAGTCTTGTGTTCCGTGGTGCCTGGCTCCATTGGACACCGGACGTCGGAGAGCACATCTGTGCATTCCCCCCAAGTGACAGCCATAAACCATGAGCATCCCACAAGAACGGCAGACCTCTGCCATTTCAGGGCCAAATGGGATAGACTGGAGAGAGAGGTTTTGACACTTAGCCTTTAGGGGCCAGATCATGGCCCCACTAAAGATTAAGATATGCATTTTATGGCCTCATGGCAGACAGGGCTACGATTTAGGGGTGACATCTGTGGTTCTAAAGGAAACCCCCTTACCACCCCTAACTTTAAAGACACATGACAAGGACCTCCTGAAGTGTGGCACCCTGCACTGTTCTTTCCAAAGGCACCACCACGGGTCTCCTGTTCTCCCCGAGATCTAAGGGACATCAGAGACACCTACACCATCTACCTGTGACATCTAGAGAGCAATGCCCTCTCAATTACCTACATCGGCTACTGAATCCCAACTGGTAGTGCAGTGTGAGCTTGGAACTAAGACGTGTTTTTGGAGAATGGATTGTCTAGTGCGGAGCCCAGAAATCTTGTCCGCATCTAAGACATGTGGTTCCTGTACTGCGGGGACCCTGACAATCATAAGCGTCTAGTTGGTGGAGAGCGGATTGACTGGTTGTGGGACCCTGCATGAACCGTTTCATTGATCGTGCTGCATTTCTCTCATGCAATACGCTGACTGCATGCTGAATGCATGCAGGGTCTGATTTGCAGGGTGTGACCCTCGGAGGTGGGGGTTTACCCATAGTGGTGCCTTATTCTGCCGCATGCGGCTCTGCTGAATTTGCGCCTGTGTATGTGTGACTGGATTGGTCTGGTGCAACCTTAATCATCGTGCACGGGATGCTGTGCCTCATTTCCAGGGGGGTAGGGAATCACAACTCTTTGCTGTGTGACCAGAATTGCCTGGTGCAACCCATCTCAATGTGCATCAGTCAGTGTACCTCATTTCCAGGGAGGTGCAGAATTTGCAACTCTTCGTGTTTAAAATCGGAAGTGTCTGGCATGAGCACCATGCACTGTGCCCGGAATGCCTGGGCATGACCCTGATCATTATGTACCAATTTGTGCACCTCCTCCTATCATGACACTCCCCTCTGTTACTCCTCATTCATCTGTTGTTCCCTTCTTTCCCTCATCACGGCAGACCAACTGCTCTCTCCTCACCTGGCCCCTCCCAAAGACATCTTGGTACCATGTAGTAGCGAAAGAGATTGACTGGGTTGAAGGAATGCTTCTGAGACAGTTCAGAAGCGGGTCAGGAGACTGTGTGACTCCTTTGTGTTTTGAGACCTGTGGGTAAACTTCCTAAGTAGCTGCTAAACTCCCCTTGTTTACATCTATTTCCTAATCAAAACTGCTACATATTCCCACCTGCTCCCCGCGGACCCAGACTAACTGTGACTTTGGCCGTGTGTTGTCCAGTGTCAGGGAGACAGTGCTGGTTATCTTCCATCCAGGGGTATGGGACAATCAGGGTGAACTACAGGGTGGACGGAGGTTGGGCCACAGAGTCTGCAGGGTGTGATCCATTGACCTGCTGGGTATCAGTGGCAACGCATTAGGGGCTGGTGTGCATATGTGTGTAAGAACATGACATACGGACTGGTTGTTAGAAATGGGGGTCTCTGGTTGGCAGTGGATGGCCACTGTCCAAGCAGGGACCCTTCTTCCTAAGTCAGAGTGAAGGGCTGCACCCCTTTGACAACCCCTGCTCCACCCTGTGGTAACGTAGCACGAGCAGTTAGGCTAATATCAGAGGCAGAGTGTTAAGCGTTTATGACCATACACAGTAATACAGTGAGGAGCACTACAAAAGGACACAACACAGGTAGGTATCAAAAGAAAATAGTTATCTTTATATATAGGTTTATCACAAGACCAAATAACGGGAAAGCCACAATACTGTGCAAAAATGATTCTCTCTGGATGCTGCAAAAATAGTTCAAATGGGGAAGGCAAAGTTCAGTTCAGGGCAATGGTCTCTGCGACCCTTTTTACTCACAGTTCCGGGATGTTGTTGTCAATAATACACAAAAACTGGGGTTAGCGATAATTTTAAGGCCCGCAAATGTGCGGGGCGATGATCAGGCCAGCAAGCCCTCAGCGGCAGCGACGCGATTAATTTCTTGACGCTTCGTGACTGTGGCGATAATTTTGAGGCCCGCAAATGTGCGGGGTGATGATCAGGCCAGCGAGCCCTCAGCGGCAGCAGGGCGACGATTTTTTCTGACGCCCCGTGGCTGTAGCGATAATTTGTAGGCCCGCAAGCATGCGGGGCGATGATCAGGCCAGCGAGCCCTTGGCGGCAGCAGTGCGATGATTTTCTTGACGCTCCTCGGCTGCGGCGGCTCGCTAACAGGCATAAGCGACAAAATGAAGTCTACTGGTCCTGAGACTTCAGTCAGGAGGCTAGTTCTCTCTCTAGCCCTTGGGTGATTGCAGGTTCAAGATTAAAATGTTCTCTTACAGCTCCTTTTCCCTCCTATTTCCAGTCCAATGAAAACTACTGCAGGCCAATCCAGGGAACAGCACACAACACCAGGACAGTCCTCTCCTGCAGCTTCCTTCAGTTCCACGGACAGAGGTTCGTCTCGAGATTCAGGGGCAATACAATTTGTAGGGGTTTCAGCACAGATATTTGTACCCCAAAAGTCTTTGTTCTCAGAACCTACAAGTCACTGAACCCAGACAGAACCAGTTCTGCCCAGCCCTGGAGCACTTTGTTTACCAGGCTGCATCCTTCCTTTCAGAAAGAGGGGGTCTGCCATCGGACGCACAGTGGGAGGTGGCGCCAGCATTCACCTTGCCAGGCACAGCCCTATTCAGGTCCAGGAGCTACCCCTCCCCACACTCCAATGCAGATCTTTCTATTCAACCCGGGTCTGACTCAGCCTGCCTTATCCCTCCAAAACCAGACAGCCAATACACATAACAGCAGAGCACACTGGAAGGCTTAGGCAAGAAAATACCTACTTTCTAATAGTGGTATTTTCAAACACAGAATATAAAAATAAACTTCACTAAAAGATGTATTTTAATATTCTGAGCTCATTCATACTAAAATTGTTTTTCTACCATGTTCTATGGGTCAGTTAGGACTATAGAATGTAGTAGCCAAACCTCCCATTCTGGCCTATGGAGAACAGTTAGCCTTACAGTAGTGAAAAACGAAATTGGGTGTAATTCACTATCAGGACATGCTACACACATCAGAGCATGTCCTACCTTATACATACAATGCACCCTACCATAGGGGTGGCTTACATGATGCCAAGGGAAGGTTCAGGGGCTGGGAGGTGGGTGCACTTCACAGCCAAGATGGCAGTTCTAGACTGCACACAGACACTGCAGTGGCAGGTCTGAGACACACTTTACAAGCTGCTTCTGTGGGAGGCGCAAACGAGCCGTGCAGGCCCACCAGCAGCATTTGGATTACCAGCCCTGGGCACACACACACCACATTACTAGCATTACTAGGGACTAACATGTAGAGCAAATAAGCCAATCAGGTATACATCAATTCATATGTCATCTTTACACAGGGAGCATCCGCGCTGCGGCACTGAATGGCAGAAGCGCAGCGCCCAGAGCATCTATCACCAGAAAAACAGAGGAGGCACAGCGAAAAAATGGATGGGAGACTTACGCCAATGGTGCCAGGTCTAACACTGGTTGATACATGTCGCACTGCTACGAGGTGTGGAGTGAGCGTGTGTGTGTGAGTGGGAGTGATCGTGTGTGGACCACCTGTGATTCATGACACTGGCCGGCGGTGCCGATTTATACGTTGATTGGATGACAAAAGCACAATACATTTAACATTGGGCTTAACAATGCGGCTCCAGCCTGCAATGCTGCTAAAAAGTGTTCTATTTTCATGCACGCACATATTTTTGATATCGTGCACCACATAAGAGTGCTCTCTCCCAATGGGGGGGGGGTCACATTAGGAATTGTCCAAAGTGTGTATAATATTGCTATCATAAAAATACGATTGAGCCTAGTACTGCTAGCAATATTTCCAAATGTGTTTTATGCCCAAAAGTATATGATGTTCATGTTATAATGATTGAATGTGTATGTTGAATATAAATGTTACATACATCCTGTTTGAAGTCTCTTTTGTGATGTTCAATGTATTTATCACAAGTGACTACTGTGCCTTTGCTTTACACATTGCGTCTGTAGTAACCATGACGGCTCAGTGCCAAGCCACCCAAGGGTGAGCAAGGGTTATATAGCGAGTGTAATCACCTGCCCTTAATGTAAGCAATAGGTTCTGCCTGGCTGGTGGGCACCCCTTCAGCCAACCAGACACTGCTGGTTCCAACACCTATACTTTACCATGAGGAGACCTCACTGTTGGAGTGGAGATCTCCATATGCTAAAGTATAGGGAAAAGGTCTCATAACTTGACCATGGAGAGATGTCCACGATCTGGGCTGAGATCTCCACACCAAAACCAAAGAATTTATCCTATTTCCCAAAGTAAACACACTCCCTGTGTGTAAAGTGGTGGTGTCATGTACCCATTAAAAATAAAAACAATTACCTTAGTGCTAATGGATGAGCTGAGTAAAAACAAACACCCACTCTTGAGAGAGGTTAGTAAACGCACCACCAGCTGAACTTTCCAGTAGTTCACAATGGGGCCACAAATGCATGCTGTGTCCAACTCTTGAGTCAGAAGGTTTCCCAGACTTATAAATCAGCTCCTGTCAAACTCTCTGAGATGCAGGCTTCCACCTCTTCCCATGAAGCTTCTCTCATCTATGACTTCTATTTAATATTCCTTCACTTTCAGCTAAAGAAGAACGTTGGAAGTTCATTATCCCTATTTTCTCTATCATTCTATAACTCATATTAGCAAAACACACAAATATGATAGCGACAGGAAATCGGAGCACTTGTATGTCAACTTAAGTCTTTTTCAGTTCACCCATTCATGCAGAACGGTGGGCTACATAAACTTCCAGCCTATCCACTAACTCCTGACTTACAACTGCAGCTCGCAAAATAGATTTGTCAACCCTAAGGTAATCAAAAGAGGTACACCATGACCACTATTTGGTGCTTATATTTTCTATGCAGAACCTACATGACTTGCTGGCATGTATGTGACCACATCTTTGTAACAAAAACTCTTACACAGATTAGCTACCTCAAACACTCTCTATAAATTGAATACATGAAATGGAGCGTGCTCTGTGAAAAGCTAGTGTTAATTATCTTGTGTTTAATAAACAGAACTTAAAAACCCATTTGTAAAAAATACAAATTATTTTATTCTCAATATCATACATAAAAATATAAAAAACATCTCATAAAAACACAATTCCAAAATTCACCAGGAACCCATCTGTTACTTAAACCCATAATCAATGTCTCCACAGAGTTATACAGTATTTATAGCTCATTCTTTCTGATAGTTCTATATGTAACCAATCACAAGCTGGATTGTTTGGCAATTTTAGACAGATCAAACCTGTGTCCTCCAGCATCTTGCCACTTCTTCAGGGCATTTCACTTTCACATAAGCATAGGAAATAGCAGAAACTTTAATTATGTCATAAATCAGACATAGTTTATCAATAACATGTATCAGCCCATCACAATGAAATAAATTGCTTTATTATGCAAAAAATGTTACCCACTAGAATAATACAATATTATGAGCAAGATTACACTGACATTAAATAACTTGAAAGACAAACAGTAAAAATAAAATAGGAAAAGTACACAGAGAAGAAAAAAGCAATTCTGATTTAGCAGGCATGTAAGCAACCTTACATGCATCACTAGAACTCACAGAATATGTCATCCTTTTTAATCCATTCTTGTAATGATCGTGTAAAGTTCTTTGAATCTTGCTTTAAATAAACAACTCATATGAATTTTTCACAATACAATAAATATTTCCAATTAATACTACAGCAAAGGAGACCCTACATGTGTTCAGATGACAGGATTATAACCTTGGTTCAAATCATTCTCTTTTTCAAGAGCATAAATGAAAATTCTAAAACACAAAAAGAGAAACACAAACACATTTTAGACATGATCATTTTATTACAACTAAAACTATTGTTTAATTGCAATACAAGTCTAATTTCACACCATATTTATACAATGTCTTTAACTATCATCTTACCAATAAACTTGAATAATGGCACACCAAACAAGTCAGACAATCAAACATTTAAAGACTCAATTTTCAGTCAAATTAGATTAGAGAATGTATGTGTAAGAGAACACCTTAAATTTAAATCATAGCAGGACCACCCTACTATACATTCACACAATACACTTTCTGGCAACACATGTTATACTCCACAAATATAATGGGTTTTTATATACAGAACATAATCCATCACCCATTTGAACAAAAATCAGCCCAAAAGCACACAGTTCTTCAATTCCTAAATACCACATCAGCTTTCAATACCTACTCATCGAACCACAGAGTCATCTAAAATCGTATACAACAAACGTCCATTACATTAATGTTCTAACGCCTGTTAGGATCAAATGCACCAAATATCCAGTTTTATAATTTCCCTACAACCATTAAGAAACACACAAAAGATAATAAAAGTGCCCCAAACAAACTGTTTTAAAACACAATTCAGAGTCTATCTCCAATATTCTTACCCCAGTAAGGAACGTACTAGGTCACAGGGGTTAGTAACCTGACATACATGGCACCCAACAGAGGAAAAAGAGAGGTAGAAGGTGTACAAGGAGATTCTGGAAATCTAGTAGTAATAAGGAGATACCAGAAAAGGATAGAGAAAAAGTAAATGAAAATGTTATTATGAATTAGTCTAATAGACTACTAGCTAAGGCTGCAGGGCATAGTTTTATCTAAAGGTCTCTTATTCACTCTCACTTGACATTTCGATGCCTTTGAGCTAAAGGCTGATCTTTTCCAATTTTTTAGAAATCTGAAATTAAAAGAATACGTTTTACCAAACCACTGAAAGGTATGGAAATAAAGGGACTTTTCAGTTATCTTACTTTACCACCACAGATTTAGAAGATGTACGGATCCTAATGAGTATCTGAGATGACAATGTTTATGACATTGAAGACATTATGCATGATTTCGAAAATAATGTTATTAGAAGCAGTGGTCGGACTACTAAATCCCATTTTACTCCTACTATGCCGAAGGGTAATGGTATTGATGTATTTGCTGATCTGGTTTCTACTGAAATTGATTAAATTACATACAAGTACTATGTTAAGAATTATCTATTAAATAAAGGAATGCATTACACCAATTGTAGGATGAATTTTCAATAATACTAAGACAGGCAAACAAGAGTTTAAATGATATCTTTAAATAAAAATATTTGTAAAACCAAGACGTACTGCTACAATTGTCTATGAGAAAATGTTTTGTTGAATGCAAAAGTGCTGAATATGCCAAGGTTTGAAGGAATTTGTCACAAATGTTAGAGAGACTTTTTGAAAAAGGGATTCTCGATCAAGAAGAATTTATATTTTTGAATACCAAAAATCAAATGATTCCTATTATCTAATTTCTACTGAAAATACATAATGGGGGCAAAAGTCATCCTGGACACCCTATGAATACAGTGATAAGGTTGTATACTGAGAATTATTTGAGTGCATAGATATTCTTTTGTCAGCCAAAGTTAATAATCTCCCTTCCTACATAAAAGATTCTAAGGATCTTTTAAAGAAGATATGCAATAACCATTGGGAAGATATTTTTAGCTGTTAGTCACTATGGATATGAAAAGTCTATATACTGTGAATCAACACAAAGGTGGACAAGCTGCTTTGAAATAATTCTTCTCATTTAAAAATCTCCCCGTCATATATTACACATGAAGATGATGTTGAAATTAACTGAATATTTTTTCAACAAAAATGATTTCCTGTATCAAAAGAGGATGTTTCATCAGATCTGTGGAACTGCTATGGAAGCCAGGTTTGCTCGCTAATATTCCAACCTCTTTATGTGTTGGTATGAGATGGAGCATGCCTGAAATTATCCCCTACATGAAGGTCACACCTATGTTTCCAAAGATGTTCCTTTCTTTTTGAATACTAATGATACAAACATAAAACTAACAATAGAATACCATAAATTCAAGATCAGGTTTTCAAATCTAGAATTATACACTAAGGGTCAAAAACATTTTCGTTTTTCCTTTAGAAAATAAACAGAAAGTAATAATATTGTTCATTATAAATCAGGACATACTCAAGTACAGAAAACATTCCTTTTAGAGAACTACTGAGATGCAAAAGAAACTGTTGTGAGAATGAAAAGTATAAGAGAGAAGAAAAGAAGGTTGTCAAAAGACCATATGGCAGAGGTTATCACATGAGAATATTGCAACAGTCTGCTAAAAAGGTCCAGCCTATCAACAGATGGACTTTGTTGCAAAAAAGGCTAACATACTGAAAAAGAACTGTAGTCATGAATCTATTAAAGTTGTAATTAAATGTTTATACCAACAGAAGAGAGGTGCACCACACGAGAAACTTAAGAACACAGAATTCATTTGTAATTATAACATTTCTTCAGAGACCATTCCTTATATTCATTTTATTTTCATTTTTATGATAATTCCAAGAGACATGACATTCAGTTCATATGACTCTACAGAAAGACCAGCCGACGCGTTTCGTCCTGAACCAGGACTTCTTCAGGGCTGTTAATCATAAGCAGAGAAGTACATATAAATAACACACATATAAAAATACATATACATATATAAAAAACATATACATATATAAAAACACCAAAAAGACAGAGCGACATTGTGTACTAGGGGAAAGAAGAAATAATTCCCAGTTCTAGAATATATTTACAATTTATAACAACATTCTTCCTATGTTGAGAATTAAAGCAAAACATTCCAAACAATACATTGTATTTAATAAGAATCCAATACATTTTACAGGGGCCAAACGAGAAAAGGATAACTTGTATTAACTACTGAAAACAAAACAACAACACATAAGAGTTATGACAGAAGGTGAGAGAGGAAATAGAAGAGAAGAAATTAGATAAAGAGGAGGGAAAAGGAGGAGGAACCTAACCTACCACTGAATTGTAACGAAGATCAAAAAAAGGGTATCTTCATGAGTGTTCACCAATCTTTTAAACTTTCATACTGAGAGGCAGAGTTCCATCCAATCAGATCTATAGTAAAAACACAATCAAAAGGGCACCTAAAATCAATAATAAGTCTAAAGTGTCAAAACGGAAAAGGAGAATGCTGACACAAATATATATATATATATCAGACAGACTACGTGTGACTCACAAAATCACGCCAACACTGGGTTATCAATGGCAGAGCTGTGATCCAGTGGGTTCATGTCGCAACAGTTCCACAATCACAGGAACCATACACACTTAAGTACTTGGAATGTTCCCATTTATCACTGTCCCAATATTCTAAAAAGAAGCGAGAATATATATCTTAAATAGGGATAATGAACATAATCACAATTTTCTATAACTACACGGGGATATATATCTTTCTTGGAAAGAATGAACATGGCCACAGAGCTTTTCACAAATAGTGACTAAAAAAAGGGGAGAAGAAAAATTTCTCAAACGGGCAGTAAAGCAGGTCACCATAGCGACCTGGCTCTGGAAATGAAAGAAATACCCAGAACGGAAAAGGGCTGCATTAAGTCAATTACAAATTACATAGGAATATATCTCTGTCCCCCCTGCCTGCCAAGTCGTTGCTCCAAAACCTAATGCGCACAGAAAATAAACAGTGCACATTAATATAAAGATAAGGTCGGACGGGGGGCCCAATTACAGAATAAATCGTTGCTGCAACCCGTAGTGAGCACAGGGAAAAAAACGTGCTTATCGATATGTACAATCGAAGTAAAGATGGTCCCAACTGTGAAATACGAAGCCTAAGTAAGCCTCAATGAGCGGGGCGGTCTGTAGTTCGAGACTTACCGCAATATGCTAGTTGCAGGTCCAAAGAACAAAAAAGAATCTCCAAAGGACAAATTAATGGTCCAATGCCCAGGCGAGAAACCTGACCCATTTTCCAGCGATCTTTAAATAGTGTGCGCAAGGGGTCTAGATGAAGAAACCACGTGGGTAGTTTCCATGGCAACCTGCATTGCCAAGTCCTACTCGTTCGTTGCGGCAGCCATATTGTTATTACCTATGCTCTTGTTAGTCATAAAAAGAGCATTTGATATTCATCGAAAAGAGCGAACTCAAACCACCCGTGTCGTTAGATTCTAATAATGTTTTAACTGCAGGCATAATGCAGCCAGTCTTAAAAATCGTGCAAACATGTTAATGTAAGCCGAAATAGGCGTTCCTTATTGTCACCACAGTGGCGGCCATCTTAACATGTTGCACGCTATCTAGTGTGTAATGGGAATATAAGTATACATCAAATTAAGCATAAAATAAGATAGCATAAAAATCGCAATTTATCTGCTTGTTATGTTGTTAAATGCAACTCTAACCAAAGACCTATACCATATATTAACAAGAATTATGTCCCTCGGTAAGAATTGTTATATAAATATCAATATTCAAAATTGAATCTCCCACCACGGAGAGCAGAAAGAATCAAAGGAAGAGAGGCATACACCATAATACGCGTATAAATAGAGCACTATTATTCAGAGTACTTATATAAAGAGTTTCCAAAGTACCCTTCATAAACACTCATTCCTCTCTTATTGCGGCAGTCCTATTCTGATATAATCAAACCCCGCTAGGAATCCATAAGGAGGGTAATGGCAATGGAAAACGCTTCTCAATTATAACAACCATTTAGAAGAGCTCCAATAGCATAAATCCACAGGCTTAGAGATAATAATAACTTGAACATCCAGTCATTAAAGATGGGAGTGGTCACTTGTTAAATCATAAGTATAACTGAGCATTTAGAAGAAGGGGAAAGAATCGAGAGGGAACCGTATGGTATAAGTCGGATCTTACCAACCTAAGTGTGATGGCAGTAAGACTCAGCATATGAGATGTGATAATGGCTAGGTCCCCAACTAACCTCTTAATAACCTAGAAATACCATAATTTAGTGTAACACTGAAGGGAAAATAATAACATATAATCTTTCAAAGTGGAGAAAGCCAGTGAATATAAGATGGTCAAGACATAAGCAGAAGAGCATGTAGCAACTAGGATAGCATGGATAAAGGCCAAGCACAATGTATTTGCATGTTTATTTCAGACAATCTTAATGGTATATTCAGCTTTGGTTATAAAGGGCAAGTCACTTGTTTCAAACCTGAGCAGTGATAGCAGAATATCAAGCCACTGACATTACAGAAAATAATGCATTTCGTCATCGCTATTGTATCCAAATTCAACACTTCGTAATTTACAGATCCATCCTGCCTCATTTCTTCTTAGGGACAGTTCCCGATTGCCACCCCTCAGGTTGGCGGGTATGTGATCTATTCCCATGAACCACAGTTCTTCTTCAGTTGTGTGATTTTCCTGCATGTGATGGGTGAGTGGATATCTGAGATCACCATTACGACGAGCTCGAACATATTCCTGCATTCTTACTTTCAAAGCTCTTTTGGTGCTGCCCACATATATCTTATCACAGGGGCAGCCTAACACATACTTTACATATTTGGAATTACAATTAATTAGATGATTTATCGATTTATCGAATAACTGCGTTTGGTATTAAAACTAAAAGTTTTTGTTTTGTTTTTCCCCAATTTGCAAACATTGCATTGATTGCAAGTGTAAAAGCCAATCATCTTAGATTTAAGCCAGGTTTGTGGTTTCGAAGTGGTGACATAACTTGGACACAGGATGTTACGTAAATTTTGTCCTCTTCTGTATGTAACCTTTGGTTTAGTTGGTATAATATCCTTGAGGCCTGGTATCTCCACCAACAGATGCCAATGTTTTCTTAGGATAGTATATACCTTATTGCTTCGGTCATCAAATTGTTTCCCAAAGGCCATAGGAGCTTTTTGGGACTTGCTAATTGGCTTGTGTTACACTTTAAAACCTGGTCGTGGCCCCTGACCCCTAACAACCTTTAGAACTCGGTCCAGATCCCGTGTTAGCCAGAAAAACTACATGTCCCAGAAGGTAGTGGGAAGAGGGAGGAGGTTGTGTGCACTCGCAGAGATCACCTGATTTGCGAGGCGGATAAATAGCGTCACTCTACGTCATGCCGGCGCTTGACAATCCCTCCTTGTGATGGACCACGCCTCCCGCAGCTGTGTATCGGACCTTTGATTGCTGTTGGAATTCGTCAGGCGGCGTGTTGCTGCTTTCCTGCTTTGACCACGACTGTTTCACTTGCTTGTTGTGCGTTACCGCAAACCCTGCCCGTTTCCTTTTTCCTTGGCTACTTTTTTGTTCCTCTGCGGTCTCGCGGACTAGCGAAAATATCTTTGGACACCGCCGGAGGTCGAGAGTCTGCAGGTTCTCCATCCGGTGTCTCATCCTCCAATTGCCGTCAGTATTTTCCCCCGCCTCCGTCTGGCCTCTTTCAGACTGCCTCCGGTTTCAAGACCCGCACCTGGTAAAATCCACGTAGGGTGCCTGACTTTGCTACACCCTCATTTCCCCCTGACAGTCAGTACAGGACTTTCCTCTCAGTGCTGCTTGGTTGGATACGATTATCCCGCTTCCAAGCTCGAGTGCGTGGCTTGCACTTCCCAAGGAGTTAAAGACTCTCAAAAGGAGCCCTGGTGACCCCCGTGACTCCGCCGACGTGAGCGTGCATCTTCTCCAGCTCTCCTGCCATTCCTGTGGATTATATTCATCCTCGGACTCCTTCCAGTCTCCTGCTGTTGCCAAGACATCACCTACATCATCACACCCCGGTGAGTCTGAGAGAGCACACAACCTAGGGGGGGTAGCTACGGTAGGATTAGAGAGATAACAGGCGGGAGGGGGGAAAGACGTTAGAGAGAGTTTCCTGCCATATTCTTTCACTTACCTGCTGTTTCCTTTCTCTCTCTGTAGGGACATTCCCACTCCTGAGAGTCTTACATCTCTGCAATCCCTTCTCGAAGACTGGTGGTCCTTCGCTGTCTCTTACCTCCCCGTGGGGCAGTTGATCTGTTCTCAAACTTATATTTGAGTCTGGTCGTGCCCTGAGGGGAGCGTGGAGAATATTCTTCGCTCCTGAGGTTTTGAATCCTTTGTCTGAAATCGTGCCCTGACAGATTGTCAAGCCCACGTTTTTAAAAAAAAAACCCGAGCGAAGATGGATAAGGATATGACACCTATGGCTGGGGCCATGGCAGACCCTAACCATGCTGTCAATATGTCTGAGTTGGCCGTTTTAGTCAGTAATTTACAACAAGAGCTCCAAACCGTAAAAAACGAAAATATACGTCTCCACCTAGAACTGAACACTTTAAAAACCCAATCCATGCCCAATTTCAGTAATCCAGACGGGTCAGTTAAGCAAAAAAAGACGTATATTCAGCCTGCCTGGTTTCAAATGCCTTCTCTTGCGGCAGACCCCTCCCTAGGGGTTAATCTGGCGCCGGTGATTGTAACGATTCTGACTCCTCCTCAGACTCCCCTTGCTATGCCAGAGAGGTTCTCTTGAGAAAGTCAGAAATACGCCGTGTTCATGAACCAATGCCACTTGCAGTTTCTATGCCGATCTGCATCTTTCCCTGACGATGCGGCAAAAGTGGCGTTCATCATATCATATTTGTCTGGCAATGCTGCCTTATGGGCGGTTCCGCTAATTGAAAACGACGACCCCGTTCTGTATGATTTGACCCGCTTCAAAGAGCGTATGAAAAACCTTTTCTCTCGTCACACATATATGCAGGCAAGTGATAATGAGTTGTTAGGGCTGAAACAAGACTCCAAAGATTTGGTGACTTATATCACTACCTTCAATCGGCTGGTGGCCGAGACTCAATGGCCAGAAGAGAAACGGACTTCTTTGTTTTATAGAGGACTCCGAGACGATTTGAAGGACATCCTCTCACAAATCGTAGATCCACCTGAAGACTGTACTTCGTTCATTGATTTAGTGGTCAAGCTGGACCACAGAATTAGTGAGAGGAAGGGAGAACGCACAAAAGGAGACTTTCCTCGCTTGCTGGTGACGCGTAATGAGAGAAAAGAGGTGAAAGACGGAGTAGAGCCTATGCAAATAGGTGGTATCCGTGGACCACTCAGCAAAGAAGAAAGAGAGAAGCGTAGAAAACTCGATCTGTGCTTGTACTGTGGGAAAGGAGGACACTACGCCAAAGATTACTTGGTTAAACCCAAGACTAGCGCTAGGGCGGGTGTGGGTAAAATAGGATCATCCGTGCAGGCGGAAAACTAGTTGACTTGGAGAAACACAAGACCAGTTCTTCAAGTCCGCTTACCTCTTTGGTCTCTAGTTTTTTAGCTAACACCTCCTCTTCTACGCCCAAGCACTTAACTTTATCAGTGGTGTTGTTTTTATCCTTCACCGATAAGACCACGCTGTCGCTCATGTTGGATTCCGGGGCTACCGGTAACTTCCTAGACATTACTTTAGCCAAAAAATTAGGGATAGAATTCATATCCAAGACACATCCTGAAACAGTCAAGGCTGTGGACGGTACTGAGTTATCCTCAGGTAGAATCACATACCAAACACCTGTAATGGTGATGGTGTGTGATAACGGACATACTGAAAAGGTCCAATTTGACTTAATCGGGGCTCCAAACTTCGGTGCCATAGTTGTAGTGCCTTGGCTTCAGACACATAACCCTCACATTGATTGGGTAACGCGTAAAGTTACGCTTAGGTCTCCCTATTGCTTGCAGCATTGCTACCGGGATACCACGCCCACCACCACCTCTGTTACCTGTGCCCTCGCAGAGTCTCTTACCACCACTTTACCTGCAGAATATCACGACTATGCTGTGGTGTTTGATGAGGTCAAGGCGGTGGCTCTGCCACCGCATAGACCATTTGACTGTCGCATCGACTTAATCCCAGGCGCAGACATGCCCGTGAGTCGAGTCTATGCGTTGACTGAACCTGAAAGCAAATATTTGCAAGAATACCTGGAGGACATGTTAAAAAAGGGCTTTATCCGCCAATCGACCTCCCCCGTCTCTTCCCCGCTTTTTTTCATACCGAAACGGGAAGGGGGTTTGAGAGCTTGCCTAGACTACAGAGCCCTTAACAAAGTAACTATAAAAAACAAGTATCCTCTTCCATTAATTCCTGGACTGTTAGACCAAGTCCGAAAGGCTAAGATATTCACGAAACTAGACCTGAGAGGCGCGTATCATCTCATTCGCGTGAAAGAGGGAGATGAATGGAAAACGGCATTCCGCACTAAGTTTGGACTCTATGAGTACTGCGTAATGCCGTTTGGCTTCTGCAACGCTCCAGCAGCATTTCAATTTTTTATCAACGAAATCCTGCGTGAATACTTGGATGTGTGTGTCATTGTCTATATAGACGACATTTTAGTATATTCACAGAACATACATGAATGCGTCTTTCATGTAAAGAAGATCCTCCAGATACTCCAAGACAACCATCTCTTTGCCAAATTGGAGAAGTGCCTGTTTCATGTAGAGAAAGTAGACTTTTTAGGATTTGTGATTTCCCCTGAAGGCATTTATATGGATCCAGCTAAAATCTCGGCCATTACACAGTGGGCCAGTCCCTCGTCCGTCAAAGACATACAATCCTTCCTTGGCTTCGCCAATTTTTATAGGCGTCTCATAGATCATTTCTCAGATCTCATCACACCCATCACCAGACTACTAAAGAAGGGAGTGGTGTTCAATTGGGATGAGAAAGCTGAAGATTCTTTCCAAGCCTTAAAAGACAAATTCGTGTCAGCCCCGATATTGAGACACGCAGATGAAACCCAATCCTATTACGTGGAAGCTGATGCTTCGCAATATGCTGTGGGTGGGGTACTGTTGCAGAGAGACCTTTTGACGGGAACACTCCATCCCGTGGCCTATTTTTCAAAAACTCTTGCCCCCGCTGAGCAAAATTATACCATAGGAGAGAGAGAACTCCTAGCGATCAAGTTGGCCTTCCAGGAGTGGAGGCACTATTTGTTGGGCTCTCCTCATGTCATAACCATATATTCAGACCACAAGAACCTGCAGTTCTTTAGATCAGCGAAGGCACTCACTCCTCGCCAGATGCGATGGGTGTCTTTCTTTTGTGAGTACGACTTTGTCATAAATTTCAGACCCGGAGCGATACATCGCAGAGCCGACGCCTTTTCTCGTTTAGGTAAGGACGCCAAACACACTATAGAAGAACCTGTGCCTTTGATACCCGCCAATAAGATCATAGCAGTGGGGGAAACGTTAGAAGAAGCAGACACCCCGTTTGTGGAGAAATTGGTGCAGGCGTACAAGGCCCTAAAGGAAGAAGACTGGTTACTAGACCCTTTGAATAAAGTCGAAAATGCCCTATTCTTTCATGACGGATTGCTGTATGTTCCTTCTACGGAATTACAGAAAGAAATAATCCAGTGGTGTCATGCTCTTCCTCTTGCGGGACACCCCGGGGGTGATAAGACTTTACAGTTATGCAAAAGGTGGTTTTGGTGGCCTAACATGTCTCTGTGCATTCACGACTATGTTAAGGCCTGTCCTGTCTGTGCGCGACAGAAATCTCTCCATCGTGTTCCCCCAGGGTTGCTACGCCCCTTACCTATACCCTCAAGCCCCTGGTCATCCATCAGTATGGATTTTATTACTGATTTACCCTGTTCCCAGGGTTATACGGCCGTGCTTGTGGTAGTTGATATGCTGACAAAAATGGCGCATTTTATACCACTCAAAAAACTACCCTCATCCAATGATTTAATAGAGGCATTTATCATACATGTAGTACGATTGCATGGACTGCCCTCGGTCATTGTTTCCGATAGAGGCCCCCAATTTGTTTCCAAATTCTGGCAGGGAGTATGTGCAGCTCTTCACTTAGATCATCGCCTATCTTCTGCATATCACCCTCAAACAGACGGGCAAACGGAACGCACCAATCAGACGCTGGAACAGTATCTAAGATGTCTGTTGAGTACTGTTACAGGGGATTGGGTACAAGCGCTTCCGTTGGTGGAATTTGCCTACAACAATACAAACCACTCTGCCTCTAAAATCTCTCCCTTTTTCTTTTCCTATGGTTATCATGCAAGGTTCTTGCCCCTGTCTCTTCCCCCTAGTGTAACAAAGTTCCCTGCAGTAACAGAACATCACGCCTTACTAACACAGATTTGGAAGCAAGCAATACATGAGCTCGCTGCAGCTAAAGACAGAATGAAGAAGCAGGCTGACACACATAGAAGACCGGCTCCTGAGTATCAAGAAGGTGATCAGGTCTGGTTAGCCACAAAGAATCTGAGAATGCCGGGACCACGCAAGCTGCAACCCAGATATATAGGTCCTTATGAGGTGAAACAAGTCATCAATCCCGTAGCGATGAAGTTAGACCTCCCTGGAGAAATGAAGATCCATCCAGTGTTTCACACTTCATTGCTTAAACCCTATTTAACGCCCTCTTGTACAGAACCTCCTCCTCCTCCACTTATCATTAATGGAGAAGAAGAGTATGAAGTCAGGCGTATTGTAGACTCTAGAAGGATACAGGGCAAACTACAATACTTAGTCGATTGGGTAGGCTATGGCCCTGACGACAGAACTTGGGAACCAGCTGCACATGTACATGCCCCTACTCTGGTTAGGCGATTTTACACACTGCACCCCGACAAGCCTAGACTAGTGGGAAGATCTTTAGGGAGGGGAACTGTTACACCTTAAAACCTGGTCGTGGCCCCTGACCCCTAACACCCTTTAGAACCCGGTCCAGATCCCGTGTTAGCCAGAAAAACTACATGTCCCAGAAGGTAGTGGGAAGAGGGAGGAGGTTGTGTGCACTCGCAGAGATCACCTGATTTGCGAGGCGGATAAATAGCGTCACTCTGCGTGATGCCGGCGCTTGACAATCCCTCCTTGTGATGGACCACGCCTCCCGCAGCTGTGTATCGGACCTTTGATTGCTGTTGGAATTCGTCAGGTGGCGTGTTGCTGCTTTCCTGCTTTGACCACGACTGTTTCACTTGCTTGTTGTGCGTTACCGCAAACCCGCACCTGGTAAAATCCACGTAGGGTGCCTGACTTTGCTACACCCTCATTTCCCACCGACAGTCAGTACAGGACTTTCCTCTCAATGCTGCTTGGTTGGATACGATTATCCCGCTTCCAAGCTCGAGTGCGTGGCTTGCACTTCCCAAGGAGTTAAAGACTCTCAATAAGAGCCCTGGTGACCCCAGTGACTCCGCCGACGTGAGCGTGCATCTTCTCCAGCTCTCCTGCCGTTCCTGTGGATTATATTCGTCCTCGGACTCCTTCCAGTCTCCTGCTGTTGCCAAGACATCACCTACATGATCACACCCCGGTGAGTCTGAGAGAGCACACAACCTAGGGGGGGTAGCTACAGTAGGATTAGAGAGATAACAGGCGGGAGGGGGGAAAGACGTTAGAGAGAGTTTCCTGCCATATTCTTTCACTTACCTGCTGTTTCCTTTCTCTCTCTGTAGGGACATTCCCACTCCTGAGAGTCTTACATCCCTGCAATCCCTTCTCGAAGACTGGTGGTCCTTCGATGTCTCTTACCTCCCCGTGGGGCAGTTGATCTGTTCTCAAACTTATATTTGAGTCTGGTCGTGCCCTGAGGGGAGTGTGGAGAATATTGTTCGCTCCTGAGGTTTTGTATCCTTTGTCTGAAATCGTGCCCTGACAGCTTGGTTGTTAAAGTATCTTGTCTCGAAATTTTCAATACCTTTGTATGAGCTTTTTTCAATACAGTTTCCGGATATCCTCTGTCCCGGAACCGTTTCTTAGTTTCTCCTACATTGTGAACAAAGGTCTCATCCATGCTACAATTTCGACGCATGCAAATCATTTCCCCATAGGGGATGTTGGAAATGACATGTTGAGGGTGTGAGCTTTGGTAATGCAGTGTGCTATTGCAAGCCGTGATCTTCCTATGGGTACGGCTATGTATATGTTCATCATGGATAAAAAAAGTGATATCCAAGAAATCTATTTCCCGCTGACTATAACTGATGGTAAATCTCACATTAAAGGGATTATCATTAAGATAGTCATGATAGTCCATGAGTTTGGCGATAGGTCCATCCCACAACACAATTACATCGTCGATGTACCTACCCCAAAAGATCACATGCTCCATCCAATTGGCTGCATGTTGGCCTCAGGCATGCTCCCGCTCAAACCAGCCCTTGAAGAGCCCGGCGTAGGCGGGAGCAAACCTGGAACCCATGGCCGTACCCTGGATTTGATGAAACCATGTTGAATCATGCAGGAAGACATTTTTTGACAGGATAATGTCAGTCATTTCAAGTAATACTTCATTATGAGAATAATGATCAGCCGTTCTTTGTCCCAAGAAGGATTGTAATGCTTTCATCCCAAACTCCTTCTTGATGCAGGTGTATAAACTGGTGACGTCCATCGTCACAAAAGACAAGGGACTCCGACCACTTAAATCCTTCAAATTTCCCCAAGATGTCTTTCGTATCTTTGATATATGCAGGTAAATTTTGCACCAGTGAGGAAGAATGCAGATACTTAACAGTCTTGGAACCCACCTTTCCTTGTATCTACACCCTCCCGAAAATACACAAGGGCAGCCAGTTTCCACCAGGCCGCCCTATTATTTCTGGAGTAAATTCACCTACGGGAAAACTTTCCGAATATGTGGATTTTTATATTCAGCCACTGGTGCAAAATGTACCTGCATATATCAAAGATACGAAAGACATCTTGGGGAAATTTGAAGGATTTAAGTGGTCGGAGTCCCTTGTCTTTGTGACGATGGACGTCGCCAGTTTATACACCTGCATCAAGAAGGAGTTTGGGATGAAAGCATTACAATCCTTCTTGGGACAAAGAACGGCTGATCATTATTCTCATAATGAAGTATTACTTGAAATGACTGACATTATCCTGTCAAAAAATTTCTTCCTGCATGATTCAACATGGTTTCATCAAATCCAGGGTACGGCCATGGGTTCCAGGTTTGCTCCCGCCTACGCCGGGCTCTTCATGGGCTGGTTTGAGCGGGAGCATGCCTGGGGCCGACATGCGGCCAATTGGATGGAGCATGTGATCTTTTGGGGTAGGTACATCGACGATGTAATTGTGTTGTGGGATAGACCTATCGCCAAACTCATGGACTATCATGACTATCTTAATGATAATCCCTTTAATGTGAGATTTACCATCAGTTATAGTCAGCGGGAAATAGATTTCTTGGATATCACTTTTTTTATCCATGATGAACATATACATAGCCGTACCCATAGGAAGATCACGGCTTGCAATAGCACACTGCATTACCAAAGCTCACACCCCCAACATGTCATTTCCAACATCCCCTATGGGGAAATGATTCACATGCGTCGAAATTGTAGCATGAATGAGACCTTTGTTCACAATGTAGGAGAAACTAAGAAACGGTTCCTGGACAGAGGATATCCGAAAACTGTATTGAAAAAAGCTCATACAAAGGTATTGAAAATTTTGAGACAAGATACTTTAACAACCAAGCCAATTAGCAAGTCCCAAAAAGCTCCTATTGCCTTTGGGACACAATTTGATGACCGAAGCAATAAGGTATATAATATCCTAAGAAAACATTGGCATCTGTTGGTGGAGATACCAGGCCTCAAGGATATTATACCAACTAAACCAAAGGTTACATACAGAAGAGGACAAAATTTACGTAACATCCTGTGTCCAAGTTATGTCACCACTTCAAAACCACAAACCTGGCTTAAATCTAAGATGATTGGCTTTTACACTTGCAATCAATGCAATGTTTGCAAATTGGGGAAAAACAAAACAAAAACTTTTAGTTTTAATACCAAAAGCAGTTATTCGATAAATCATCTAATTAATTGTAATTCCAAATACGTAACGTATGTGTTAGGCTGCCCCTGTGATAAGATATATGTGGGCAGCACCAAAAGAGCTTTGAAAGTAAGAATGCAGGAACATGTTCGAGCTCGTCGTAATGGTGATCTCAGATATCCACTCACCGATCACATGCAGGAAAATCACACAACTGAAGAAGAACTGTGGTTCATGGGAATAGATCACATACCCGCCAACCTGAGGGGTGGCAATCGGAAACTGTCCCTGAGAAGAAATGAGGCAGGATGGATCTGTAAATTACGAAGTGTTGAATTTGGATACAATAGCGATGACGAAATGCATTATTTTCTGTAATGTCAGTGGCTTGATATTCTGCGATCACTGCTCAGGTTTGAAACAAGTGACTTGCCCTTCATAACCAAAGCTGAATATACCATGAGGATTGTCTGAAAGAAACATGCAAATACATTGCGCTTGGCCTTTATCCATGCTATCCTAGTTGCTACATGCTCTTCTGCTTATGTCTTGATCATCTTATATTCACTGGCTTTCTCCACTTTGAAAGTTTATATGTTATTATTTTCCCTTCAGTGTTACACTAAATTAAGGTATTTCTAGGTTATTAAGAGGTTAGTTGGGGACCTAGCCATTATCACCTCTCATATGCTGAGTCTTACTGCCATCACTCTTAGGTTGGTAAGATCCGACTTATACCATACGGTTCCCTCTCGATTCTTTCCCCTTCTTCTAAATGCTCAGTTATACTTATGATTTACAAGTGACCACTCCCATCTTTAATGACTGGATGTTCAAGGTATTATTATCTCTAAGCCTGAGGATTTATGCTATTGGAGCTCTTCTAAATGGTTGTTATAATTGAGAAGCGTTTTCCATTGCCATTACCCTCCTTATGGATTCATAGCGGGGTTTGGTTATATCAAAATAGGACTGCCGCAATAAGAGAGGAATGAGTGTTTATGAAGGGTACTTTGGAAACTCTTTATATAAGTACTCTGAATAACAGTGCTCTATTTATACGCGTATTATGGTGTATGCCTCTCTTCCTTTGATTCTTTCTGCTCTCCGTGGTGGGAGATTCAATTTTGAATATTGATAGTTATATAACAATTCTTACCAAGGGACATAATTCTTGTTAATATATTGTATAGGTCTTTGGTTAGAGTTGCATTTAACAACATTACAAGCAGATAAATTGCGATTTTTATGCTATCTTATTTTATGCTTAATTTGATGTATAGTTATATTCCCATTACACACTAGATAGCGTGCAACATGTTAAGATGGCCGCCACTGTGGTGACAATAAGGAACGCCTATTTCGGCTTACATTAACATGTTTGCACGTCGTTTTTAAGACTGGCTGCGCTATGCCCGCAGTTAAAACATTATTAGAATCTAACGACACGGGTGGTTTGAGTTCGCTCTTTTCGATGAATATCAAATGCTCTTTTTATGACTAACAAGAGCATAGGTAATAACAATATGGCTGCCGCAACGAACGAGTAGGACTTGGCAACGCAGGTTGCCATGGAAACTACCCACGTGGTTTCTTCAGCTAGACCCCTTGCGCGCACTATTTAAAGATCGCTGGAAAATGGGTCAGGTTTCTCTCCTGGGTATTGGACCATTAGTTTGTCCTTTGGAGATTCTTTTTTGTTCTTTGGACCTACAACTAGCATATTGCGGTAAGTCTCGAACTACAGACCGCCCCGCTCATTGAGGCTTGCTTAGGCTTCGTATTTCACAGTTGGCACCATCTTTACTTCGATTGTACATATCGATGAGCACGGTTTTTTCCCTGTGCTCACTACGGGTTGCAGCAACAATTTATTCTGTAATTGGGCCCCCCGTCCGACCTTATCTTTATATTAATGTGCACTGTTTATTTTCTGTGCGCATTAGGTTTTGGAGCAACGACTTGGGAGGCAGGGGGGACAGAGATATATTCCTATGTAATTTGTAATTGACTTAATGCAGCCGTTTTCCCTTCTGGGTATTTCTTTCATTTCCCGAGCCAGGTCGCTATGCTGACCTGCTTTACTGCCCATTTGAGAAATTATTCTTCTCCCCTTTTTTTAGTCACTATTTGTGAAAAGCTCTGTGGCCATGTTCATTCTTTCCAAGAAAGATATATATTTCCGTGTAGTTATAGAAAATTGTGATTATGTTCATTTTCCCTATTTAAGATATATATTCTCGCTTCTTTTTAGAATATTGGGACAGTGATAAATGGGAACATTCCAAGTACTTAAGTGTGTATGGTTCCTGTGATTGTGGAACTGTTGCGACGTGAACCCACTGGATCTCATGAAGTACTGTGTATTTTAGTCCCAGCGGTGCAGGGGCACACACCCTATGACTTCTGGGTTCACCCTGTTCCAGACCTACAGAAACACAGAGTCTTCTGGGTGAAGTCAAAGATTCATTTATTGGCTGCAGACCAATTACAGGTATCCTAGAAGTACAACAGCGTGTATGTTCTCAGGAGACTGCTAAAGATCATAGGAACGGGCTTCTCCTTAAATACAAAATATCATGCTTCAGGCACACATTCCTTGGTTTACGATATGGCCATTACAAGTATACATTACAAACGAAAAAGCAGAGTCATGATGACCATCCCACATTCCAGTTCGGCCAGCTCACAATGATTTACACAGTAAGGTTCAGATCCCACATTTGATGTCAATAGACCCCCCAATAAACATGAGCATCTCCTGTTTTGGGAAACAAGTCATAAAGCAGGAACAAGCAGGTGTGAAAGAGATTAGCCGGAGGATTGTGTAGAATGAAAGGGTTTTATGATGGGTCAAGCCCTGATGCTAATCACAGGTGTACGGAGGAAGGGGAGCTCGTGAGACCGGTTTGACCTGGGGCAGCAGAGCCAGCTGCCCAGATCACAGAGAAGTCAGAGGGAAAGCCCATGTACTGTGAGGCCCGTATTTACTCCATCATAGCCTATGTGAGGGCAATGACAAGATGGCCACTGCTTCCAAAATGGAACCCGCGTAGTGAAGCAGAATAACGTGTACACAGTGCATTCATAGCTAGAACGATATATAAAGCACTTGTACATGCCGCATTTACCATTTGCGGTTTGCTAATACCAAGATAGACAGGGGTAGGGCCCTGTTCCCTACGCGGTCACAGAGATTAAAGTACGACAGACCCTCCTTTTGCCCTTACATAGGCAATCACTATACTCATCTTAATCCGAGTCTAGGTCGATGTTCACGAAATCATGGAGATGTTGCTGTAGCATCATCCTATTACTTAGCTCGTCCCTCGATACAGGTTTCCTTACACATAAGGTAGCACAGAGGCCACATATCGTAGGAGCACACTGTATGCACAGACAGAACAGGAAAAGAATGGCTTAAGATCATTCCAATGACCATCAGAACTTTCCAACCCCAGGCAGATATCAATTCCCAGAACCACCCCACCAGTGACCAATCTCCCTTATCCACGTGTATGGATTCAGATATTTTATGGAGTTTGGAGATGGCTTGATACACTGTTGGAGCATTATGTGGTATGAAAATGCAGCAACTGGATTGGATGACCTTGCATACCCCACCGCGGTCTGCAAGAATAACGTCTAGAACCATGCGGTTCTGTAAAGTCATAAGGCGATCCGCTTGGAGCTCAGCTGTCAGATTACCAAGGGCACCAGCCGTTACATTGACAGTGGATTCAACCACACGAGTCAGCTGTCTCAGGTTCCTACTATTGACCATAGGTCCCCAAAACGGCAGGAAACCCAAGAAGAAGTCTCCCGCTTCCTGACCGGCAGTATCCTCCTTACTAATCACACCTCTCACAACTCTGGTCTTGTGATAGTCAGAGGCAGCAGTAAATGTAGGCGGTAGCAAGTTCGCAATATAACATGTGCCCGAGAAATCAGGGGGCAGCCATGTATATGCTCGGTCATTACAGATGAAATATGTGCCCTTGGCAGCCAAAAACGCAGGGGAAAACTGTGACGGGAAAGTGTACGTTTCAGTACAGTCACTTCTTCCCAGTTGAGCTCTAGGATTCTGACCATTACCTTGTAAGCAGAACCGACCCATGTGGGGTACGACCCAGATTGGGGATGAGATTTTTCGCTGTCTTTCACCCAGACTAATACTATACCCCGTCGCGTTCCATCCTACATAAGGTCTCAACTCTTCTTTGGGAATGGATGAGTATGCATCGATATCCCTACTCATATCGGCAACTCCTTTCATCAAAGCCTTATTATTGGTGATAGGTCTAATGGAACGCGGTTGGCGTGGGGAGTACGTATCTAGAGCATAGAGAAACATGGTCTGGAATGCCCATGACGATCCATTGTAACTATACGGCAGCACCAGGTAGGGAATACCCTTGTTAATGGTATGTGGCATTAACCCACACACCCAGCAATTGGTCGTATTCATTACTAGTTGGTGCTGGTGCAAGAGCTGGATAAACGAGTTATTTACGAACTCCGATCGTCTGGTCTGTTCGTGCTCAGGCAAAGGGTGAAAAGAGTGAGAGGAGGCAGTAGAAAGAGGTATAGGCTGTTCAGTGGGTTCAATGGGCTTTTGAGCAGAGAAAAACACAAACCCTACAATAAACATCATTATACTACACAGTGTAAAAAGGCACAAAAATACAAAACATTTACTTTTTACAATTCTACACATCCTTGTGTTAAAGTTCATTTCCTCAATCGGTCTCTCCATCTTAAAAAACTCCATCCTCTACTCGGGCCGCTCGCGGCGGATGAGTGTCTTCTGCTAAGGAGTACGCCTGTCAGTCCAGGGAAACGCCCTAGACCAACCAGAACCGTTGACCTAGCGTCTTCGGCCTGTACCCCAAAGTCTTGGCACCGCGACCCTGCGGCAGAACCCGGATGGTGGTTCGAAAAACAAAAATCAAGAAAGTCCTTCAGATGGGAGAGCAAAAATGTCAAAAAGGAAATAGTAAGGAAATCTTTATTTGTCCATGGGCCTTGGTCTCAAATTATAGCGGAGACGGCCAGGTGCTGTTTGGTCTTGAAATAAAAGTTGAGGCTCAGTGGTGTCCAGTCGATTTGATGGTGGCACAGCTTCCTGCAGAATATTGTCACTCTCTTGGTCTGAAACTGTGTCTTTTATGCGTGCGTCACTGAATGGTACAAAACGAGGTACAGTGCCTGTCTCAGAGTCGGCGATACCCTCCTTGACCCACTGGTCATATGACAGAGGCAAGGGGACTACTTTACAGTGGGTACCATGGATCCAGTGTTTCTTCCCTTTTACTCGCACCGCTGACCTTGTCGACAGGAGCACAAGGTGAGGGCCGATCCAGCGAGGCTCGTCGTTGCTCTTACGCTGGAAATTTCGGATCAGCACCCACGAGCCAGGGTTGATAGGGTGTCCAGGAGGTTCAGAAGCTTGGGGAAGAGTATCATGTACCTGTTGGTGCAAAACACGCAGTTTAACAGTCAAATCATACAGGTAATTGAGTAGTACTGGATGCTCAATCTCACTGAACTTCGTAGGCCTCGGTACACCCCATACGTTGGCCGGGCGGCCAAAAACAACCTCGTAAGGGCTAAGTCCCACTCGTGAGTGTATGGTCATTCTGGTGGACAGGAGTGCTAAAGGCAGAGCGTCAGGCCATTTAAGACCGGTGCTCGCCTGAATTTTGGCCAGCTTGAGCTTTAAGGCTCCATTGTAGCGTTCTACTAATCCAGCTGATTGGGGGTGATTTGCAGCGTGGAACTTCTGCTTTATCCCTAGCCCTTCACATACATTCTTCATCACTTTACCCACAAACTCACTTCCATTATCACACCACACCATTCTTGGCATCCCAAACCTAGGGAAAAATTCCTTCACAAGGGCTTTGGCTGTGGATAGGGCAGTGTTATCTTTCAGAGGATAAGCCTCTATCCATTTTGAGAAAGCACAAACAACCACCAGTACATATTTCAGGTTGTTGCATCTTTCCATGTGAATAAAGTCCAGCTGCAAAACTTCAAATGGACATGATGGGGGTGCAAAGTGACCAGCTGGAGTTGGGGTTCCCCTACCAGGGTTGTACTTCAAGCATACTATGCAATTTTTGACCACATTCTCTGCACACTTGGGAATCCCAGCATTCTGCCATACTGGAGCCAACAACTTGCATATACCTTTCGTACTGATATGTGCCATTCCATGTGCCATAGTAACCACTGGAAGCACATATGCATCAGGCAATAACCATCGCCTATGTTCTGTCAGATCAATCCAACAACCATTCTCATCCAACTTACCCATACTTTCTCTCCACTTGCTTAACTCTTTCTCTGTGGCTTCAGCTTGAAGCGACTTCACACTCTCTATTGCGTTCTCACACATTCCCACATCATTAACCCATCTTGCGGGGCCTGCAACATACATTCTAGTCTTCACATTCTGTGCTGTTTCTTTCGCCGTCTCATCAGCAAACGCATTCCCACGTCCAACATCATCTGTGACTTTCCTGTGCGCACTGCATTTCATGATCGCAACTTGCAACGGTAGGGTCAGTGACTCAAGGAGATCATTCACCAACTTGCCATTCTGAATTTTAGCTCCATGCGATGTCAGGAACCCACGCTCCTTCCACAAACGCCCAAAATTATGAGCCACGCCAAAGGCGTACTGGCTATCTGTGTATATATTTACTCTCATTCCTTCAGACAACACGCATGCTCTCGTGAGGGCGATTAATTATGCTGCTTGGGCCGAATTATGTGGCACTCGTGCAGTTTCCACGACCGTGTGCAAAGTCGTGATAGCATATGTAGCAGTCGTGTCACCATTAGGGAGCTTGAAACACGAACCATCTACCCATAAAGTGCCATCACACTCAGTCAGGGGAGTATCTTTTAGATCTACTCTCCCTTTCGTCTCTTCTTCCGTTCTGAACAGACAGTCATGTTGCTCAATCTCATCTGAGTCTGCTGGAATTGGCAACAATCTGGCTGGATTCAGCGTATTGCATCTCTTTATGTGTATGTGATTTGCTAACAGTGTGAGCTCATAGCCTGATAATCGCGCACTAGTCAAGTGTTGTGTCTTGGTCCTATTTAATAATGTGTCTACAGCGTGTGGAACCATAACAATCAATGTATTGTCCATTACCAAACCAGCAGATTGTCGGATAGACATCGCTGCAGCAGCTGTCGCTCTCAGACAGCTTGGCAATGCCCTCGCTACAGGGTCCAAGGTTGATGAAAAATATGCGCATGGGCGCGGTCTGTCGCCAAAAGGCTGTGTTAACACTGACAACGCACATCCATCTTTCTCGTGAACATACAATGTAAAAGGCTTACTGTGGTCAGGGGTACCCAACACAGGAGCCGAACATAATGCATTACGCAATTCCACAAAACTTTTCTGGCACTCTTCAGACCATGGGATAGGATTCGGTGTGTCTTTGCATGTTAAGGCTAACAAAGGTTTTGCCAACAAAGAAAAACTAGGGATCCAATGCCTACAGTATGAAGTGATGCCCAAGAAAGCACGCACTTCTCTCTGTGTTTTTGGCACACTCAACTGTGCAATGGCTTGAATTCTTTCTGGGGTCAGTTTCCTTCCCTCCTTCGATAAGAGATGACCTAAGTAGGTCACTTCTTGTCGACAATATTGCAGCTTAGAGAGAGACACTTTGTGATGGAAAGCAGATAAATGGTGCAACAGTGACAATGTGGCTTCTTTACAGATCTTCTCAGTATCCGCAGCGATCAGTAAATCGTCCACGTACTGAATCAGGATAGCGCCACTAGGTAAAACAAGTGCATCAAGCTGCGCTTTCAAAGCTTGACTGTATATGGATGGACTTTCACAGTAGCCCTGGGGAGCGCGTTTGAAGCGGAAGCTTCGGCCTCCCAGACTAAAACCAAAAATGTCCCTGCTCTCTTCTGCAATTGGGATACTAAAGAAGGCATTCTTTAAATCAATCACTGAAAACCATGCAGCAGAGGCTGGAATCATCGTTAACAAGGCAGTTATATCAGGGACAACCGGAAACTGTGGCACAACAATCTTATTAACCTCTCTAAGATCAATCACAAATCTGTAAACAGGTGGCTGTGAAGGATCCGTTCGTTTTAAGACAGGTAAAATCGGACTATTGCAAACGTTGCCTCTTGTCTCTTCAATCACGCACTTATGAATCAAGTCGCTGACAATGTCTAACAATGCTTTCTGGCCTTCATTAGAGATCTTGTACTGGGGAATACGTGGCAGTCTGACATTAGCTTTTAAAGTCACCACATATGGTGGTATCTCCAAGAGGCCCACATCATTGGGACCAGTAGCCCAAAGGGCATCCGGAAGGGATGACAATTCAGGTGGCATTGTATTTTTAGACAAGTACATTGGGGAAATCACTTTCTTGCCTAATGTAAGTTGTACTCCTGAAGGAGAACAATACAGTGTAGCGTGCAATCTTTTCAACAAATCTAATCCCAGCAAATTCTCACCACAACCTGTTGTCAGAATCAGGGGTGCTTTCAACTCGCAAGGTCCAACAGAAAGTGACATGGGACTAGAAATCGGGTTCCTAACTGGGGCGCCAGAAAAACCTACTGAAACATTTATATCGCCAGACAAAGGTGCGCCAGGGAGTTTTGAATGCATGATTGAACTCTTTGCAGCACCAGTGTCTAGCAGAAAAGGCTCCGTTACATTTGCTGTAGTTACCTCAACATATGGTCCGCTCTGATCCACTGGCACTGAAACAACTCCCTCTCTCTGTCTATGGCTGTCCTAGTAATCATTACTTTCTGCATCACCGTCCTCTACATAATAATCATTATTATAATACTGGGCCGTATTACTAGTCGCGTTAGCTTGCTGATCAAAGCTATTAATGGTACTTTGAGGCGGCAGAGGACGCGCGTTCTGGGGAGCATTTCCACGCCCTCTGCCTCTAGGAGCTTGCTGACCACCCCTACCTCTTGCGCCATACGCATTACCGTTCCGCTGCATTAATTTAGGGCAACTATATTTAAAATGACCTTCCTCTTTGCAGTATGAACATTGGTTGGGACCTACAGGGACACGTGGTTGATAATACCCATTCATTTGCTGATTGTTCTGGAATTGTTGGGGTTGGTGATAGACACCTTGGGGTTGCCTATAATTATTCTGACCTCCACGTGGCGGATAGGCCTGCTGTAAAAGGACCTTTGTCTTTAGTTCCTTCGTTTTCTTCTCCGTTCTATCTTTCTCGTCCTTATCTCTATTTTCATAATACTGTGCAGTAGCCAGTATTTGCGCTGAAGAAGAAACAGCCCAAGAACTTTCTGAATCTTTTAACTTTTTACACAGGTCAGGGAGTAGATTCTGCACAAACTTATCCACAAATAACCGTTGGCCACCCTCAGTACTCATATCCTGCCCACTGTGATCAATAAACGTTTCTTCAAACCTAGTAAAGAAGTCTGACACTGTCTCATCTTTCTTCTGCTTGCATGCAGATAGCTTGTCCCAATTTACGTGCATCGCAGGCATTATTGTCTTCATATACGTGATGATTCTACCAGGCAGTTCAGCTACTAAAGGTTCTGTTTTCGCGCCACCAGTTTGTCTAGCATCAGCGGCAATAATGTTAGCCCATGTATCCCCTAGTTCTGCATCGTGATCTACATTACGAATTGACCCCCATAGAGGCTGTGGAACAACATTACCAAATAACATGTCTATGTCGGCCAGATTCATAACGCATGACCCTGCCGTCTGCGACAACTCTTTATAATAACCTGCTGGGTTTTTACGGGGATCAGGCAATGACTGCTTAAGCGCTAACACCTCAGAGCGCTTCCATGGAACATGCACCCAAACATGCTGGAAATGCGCTGCCACAGCGGGGTTACCACCGGCAGCTGCAACCGCTTCCTTCCATACTGGGGGAACTTCTCTCATGGGGTATTGTCGCGCTTTTACCTTTTTCCCTACAAGGACATCTTGTTCAAACAATGACTGTTGACACTCATCATTCCTGAAGGACAATACAACCGCAACTGCTTTATCTACCTCGCGGTCCACAATTATACCAGTTCCAAAATCGAACCTCACTCTACACAACTCCTGCGGGTTCGGATTTTTACCACTATCCTCCAATTCTTCACAGAGAATTTCGCACATTTTCTCGAACACATATCTCTGTTTTGGGGCATCCCACTGATGGAAAACGTTGACAACTGATTCCACATCATACAGTGAAGGGAAAACAATCCATCTACGCGCCATGTTATCTATTACCTTTTTCTCGTCAGGGTTAGGCAATTGGCTGCGCAATTGCTTACGCTTTAAACCAGGAGTCGCACCAGACGAATCAAAGAGAGGAGACATTAATGTAGTGACCACATTAGCTAAGCGCTGTCGCGCTGAAGGAGAAGCTGAGGCGAAAACAGGGGGAAAAACAGAGGGAAGAAAAGAGGATGTAGAAACAGGTACTGGAGTGGTGCAAGGAAGAGTGTCAGAAGAGGCAGCTGCTGTATTAGGCAAAGTCGCAGAAAGTGCGGGGGCAGTTGGAAGCACAACTGGCGGCCCTTGAGAGGGCTGCGCTACAGGGATAGGAACCGGCTGCAAAGCAACTGGCGGTAGCGGCAAGGCTTGCAGTATATTGACTGGAGGTGGCATATTCACAAGCTGGGGAGGTGCCGTGGCATTTTGAGCATACGGGGGTGGCGAACTCAACAAATGTGACATCAGGGGATCTTTCTCCTTTTCTTCTAACTCATTCTGCTTAGAATGTGGTAAAGCTGGGTAACATTTGTCAATCCCTAACTTGCGCTGCCTGTGCAATTGCTCACTCATCTGCTCCTCCTCATTGTCTTTAAATTGTACAGCTGCTTGCATTACTGTCATACCTTTCTCTCTCTTATTCTTTTTCGCTAACTTAATTTCCTTCTGTTTGGCTTCCTTTCGCCATAAGCGGAAAGAGTCAAACATCGCCGGCCGGGCTTTCTTCTTAAACAATTTAATTTCCAAATTATCTAAAATATCGGTATCAAAACTACCGTTTTGGGGCCATTTTAAAACACCGTCTTTCCTGGTGTAGTGGATCCACACTTCGTTATATGCAATGGGGCCTACGCCATGTTTTACATAGAGCTCATAAGTTGGAGTTCCAACCGGAGGAACCGGACATGATTCCTCTAGCTGGAAATCCTTTCCACAACCCAAACAGAATAATCTACCAAATAGTCCAGATCCAGGCATCTTTGCTCACTAGTCTAGATCCAAACGTCAAAGGATTATCGATTACGATATTCTCGTGAATACACGAGTCCTCTGGCTTTGGCGTTTGCAAACTCCAAAGTACCAATTCAAATGATCCCGAAGGATACCAAAACAAATGGGAGACGCTCCACTTATACTTAACTGAATATTGTTGATCGATGGCGTCACCAGAAGACTCTCTCGATTGTTTCGCTCTCTCAAATTCGTCAAGGGTCCAAAACAGGTCGATTAATCAGGGCAGCAGTCCTTCGTAGCCGTCGGGACGCGGAGAACCTCGCAGAAAAGACTTTCGGACCACGTCGACATGCAGGGGTCGATGAAGTGGCGGCCTTCCTCCGGAATTTCCACACGACGCTCCTCACGAACCTCTGGCTTGGACCGGTACCGCTGAAATCGCCCCGAGTTGGGCGCCAAACTGAAGTACTGGGTATTTTAGTCCCAGCGGTGCAGGGGCACACACCCTATGACTTCTGGGTTCACCCTGTTCCAGACCTACAGAAACACAGAGTCTTCTGGGTGAAGTCAAAGATTCATTTATTGGCTGCAGACCAATTACAGGTATCCTAGAAGTACAACAGCATGTATGTTCTCAGGAGACTGCTAAAGATCATAGGAACGGGCTTCTCCTTAAATACAAAATATCATGCTTCAGGCACACATTCCTTGGTTTACGATATGGCCATTACAAGTATACATTACAAACGAAAAAGCAGAGTCATGATGACCATCCCACATTCCAGTTCGGCCAGCTCACAATGATTTACACAGTAAGGTTCAGATCCCACATTTGATGTCAATAGACCCCCCAATAAACATGAGCATCTCCTGTTTTGGGAAACAAGTCATAAAGCAGGAACAAGCAGGTGTGAAAGAGATTAGCCGGAGGATTGTGTAGAATGAAAGGGTTTTATGATGGGTCAAGCCCTGATGCTAATCACAGGTGTACGGAGGAAGGGGAGCTCGTGAGACCGGTTTGACCTGGGGCAGCAGAGCCAGCTGCCCAGGTCACAGAGAAGTCAGAGGGAAAGCCCATGTACTGTGAGGCCCGTATTTACTCCATCATAGCCTATGTGAGGGCAATGACAAGATGGCCACTGCTTCCAAAATGGAACCCGCGTAGTGAAGCAGAATAACGTGTACACAGTGCATTCATAGCTAGAACGATATATAAAGCACTTGTACATGCCGCATTTACCATTTGCGGTTTGCTAATACCAAGATAGACAGGGGTAGGGCCCTGTTCCCTACGCGGTCACAGAGATTAAAGTACGACACTCAGCTGTGCCATTGATAACCCAGTGTTGGCGTGATTTTGTGAGTTACACGTAGTCTGTCTGATATATATATATATTTTTGTGTCAGCATTCTCCTTTTCCGTTTTGACACCTTAGAGTTATTATTGATTTTAGGTGCCCTTTTGATTGTGTTTTTACTATAGATCTGATTGGATGGAACTCTGCCTCTCAGTATGAAAGTTTAAAAGATTGGTGAACACTCACGAAGATACCCTTTTTGTGATCTCCTTTACAATTCAGTGGTAGGTTAGGTTCCTCCTCCTTTTCCCTCCTCTTTATCTCATTTCTTCTCTTCTATTTCCTCTCTCACCTTCTGTCATAACTCTTATTGTATTGTTGTTTTGTTTTCAGTAGTTAATACAAGTCATCCTTTTCTCGTTTGGCCCCTGTAAAATGTATTGGATTCTTATTAAATACAATGTATTGTTTGGAATGTTTTGCTTTAATTCTCAACATAGGAAGACTGGTGTTTTTATATATGTATATGTTTTTTATATATGTATATGTATTTTTATATGTGTGTTATTTATATGTACTTCTCTGCTTATGATTAACAGCCCTGAAGAAGTCCTGGTTCAGGACGAAACACGTTGGCTGGTCTTTCTGTAGAGTCATATGAACTGAATGTCATGTCTCTTGGAATTATCATAAAAATGAAAATAAAATGAATATAAGGAATGATCTCTGAAGAAATGTTATAATTACAAATGAATTCTGTGTTCTTAAGTTTCTCGTGTGGTGCACCTCTCTTCTGTTGGTATATACTCTGATTCCTAAGGGAATAGGCATTGTAACAGTGGGTGCCACAGAGTGTGCACACGATTTTCCCTTAAATAGAGGGTTAGTACTGGGAGAGTTACAATAGGTTAGGTGCTGGTCCATTGAAGGCTCCACTGTTATTGCTGTTATAAATTTGTAATTAAATGTTGCGCAGAGATTGGAAAGATCTTTTGTCTTTTAAACAAACACTGGCAGGTTTCAAAAATGGTGTAAGATACTAATAACATTCTACCTCACACACCAATAGTCACTTTTAGAATGCAGAAACATTAAGAAATATCGTGAGTTATGTGATAAATGTAGATATTCAGATTCAAAATACTTGTAATTGGCTGTCAGACACAGCAATAGGATGTTATAGGTTCGAGCACACCAGTAGGATGTTACATTTGTTGAAATTCTATCTTCAGCAACTATGCAATAGATAAAACAAAGGCATCTTCAAGTGTCAATAGACTGAAACAAATCACCATTAAATAGTTTTTATGCTGCAACACACTGTATTATAGTTAGGGGTGGGCGGAATTTGCGGAATTAACCTTCGCAAATTATCGCGAAAATGTTTAAAATTATCGCAAACAAGCAGAAATATCGCGAAGATGCGGAAGTTTTTTTCCGGCATGTTCGCGAGATTTTCTGCATGGTTGCAGGTCGCCAACTTACCCATGTGGTTGCTTGCGGGCGCGGCCATCTTGTTTTGAGTTGTTCTCGCGGTGCATGATCGCGAGAAGAAAGACGTGATCGCGCGACGCATGACGTCACTGCGGGCGCGAACTGTTGCGAGACAGCGCAAATGGCTAAAAACAATACAACATCTCATGGAGAACGCGACCGGATCAAGAAAACTTGTCGGCGAACGCAGGGATTCAGGTAAGGCGATCGCGCGCGCGGGAGAATGTATTATTTTACAGCGCGAGCAAGAAACAAATTATCGCCAAGCTGCGGAAACCGGAATTTTTGACATTTTCGCGCTCTCCGCGGAACGGGAAAATGTCAAATTATCGCAATTTCCGCGAACGGAACGAAATTTTCGCCCAGGCCTAATTATAGTTACATAATTTGTTTTGTGTATGGTCAACAATGTACTTTGGGTCTATGAAGAGACTCTTGAAAGAAAGATGGAAAGAGCAATGAAAGCTATAACAAATTGTGATAAAAGATATCTGGTATCCACACACTTGATATTGATAATATCATGGTTCTTGGGATTGAACATGTCTCTACGAAATTGGATTAATATTTAGGGTGGTCAATTGCCCATCTCAAGGAATAATCCCAACTCTTGTCATGGTGAACCCTCAAAGTCACTAAATTAATCTGGGCTCAACCCCAGTAGCTATGGAATAGAACAGACTATGAGCAATGTATTTATGCCCTAGTAAAACACTAATAAATTTAAAAAAACAAGCAACAAAAACCCCCAAATGACTTAGAGTAAAATGTCATGAATACAAATAAACCAAAACAGCAACATCCAGTATAGGGAACCAAAGGCATGAATTTGTAAAGCTTTAGGTGAAAATAGCACAAAAAAGTACAAAGAGCTCTTATTAATTAATGGTCGCTGTAGACCAGGGCCTAGGCGCAATGTGAGGCCACCCACGATGGACCCCTAGTCAGTTACACACCAGCTTCGGCTGAGTCGGAGATCACACTTTGCGACTCAGTCTTTTTTCTGAAAATCAAAATCCTTCAATGAGTCAAGGCAGCAAGCTGTTATAAAGAAGTCCTCACAAAGTCAGCTAGGCATTGGTTGAGGTACAGCTGAAACTGTTGGTTTTCGAGGGAAAAGATTAGAGTGGGAGAAATTTAAAATATGGACCCAGGGAAGTCAACTCGCCAGTCAGATACGTTTGGCTTCTTTGCCTGGAGAAGCTTTTTACCGTCAGACTTATTCTCTTTTGTGCAACTCAAAATTCATCTGCTGATTAAAGCTGTGACTGTATCTGACTTTGAGTTCCAAAAGACCACATACCTTCTCCCTGAGGGTCTGCTGGACTGAATTTGCTGCAACAGAGAAGCCCTGAGTGCGAGAAACCTGATGTATTAGCCTAGAGAGGTCTGACTTGGTTTGAAAGGCTAGGGTGGTTTGTCCTGGCCTTGCAGAAGTCCTAGGCTTTCAGGAATAGTAGGAGAAGTCGAGTTAGACACAGCCAAGGTTCTCAGGAACAGTTGTGGGGGTTGAGACTCACTTCAGCCAAGAACAACAGCAAGGTCCATGGTAGATTCAGTTGGTACTGATCAGCTGGGAACTTCAGGAACAAAACACTTGCAGCTTTCTATAGCTCTGTAGACACCCAGGAGGTCAACCAACTGACCCTAGGAGTTCACTTCTTTGTCCTGGTTACAGGAGGTTGCAGGTCCAGTCCTTCAGGGCTAAAATCACTGACAGCTGGCCCAGTCCCCTTCTGTTCTTCAACAAGTCCAGAAAGTATTCTGAGGAGGGTGCCTGGAGATGCCATAGTTGTGCCTGGCACTAGATGGTAGGCCCCTCCCTAGCTAACTGGGCACCAGCTGCCTGGGTCCAACATACCCACTTAAGTAGCATTTCCTGTTTTCCCTACTGCAAACAATCCCACAGTACCCCTCACTCCCACCATCAAAGATGAGAAAACCTTTCTCCCTTTGTTTAGAGCCTGTGTGCCCTCCCAGCATTGTGGCCAAGGTAATGAGAAATTCCCTCCTCTCTGTTCACTTCAAATCAGTTCTGCAGGTAGCTGTCCCCCCACTGGAGTTGGTGTATGCCTGACTGGAAGGACAAAATATGGGGCCTTTTGGGGGTCACATAACATTTGTTTGTGACGGGATAGGCCCTTTTGACATAAATTAAGAGCCTTGTTGCACCTCGACTGGTCTTCCTGCCAATGGAATATGTTATGTTTTGTTATGGGGAATTTATAAAGTGCACGTACACCATCAGGTCTCTTGGTGCTAAGTTTAGAACCAACACTGAAGTTGTGTCTAGAAGTAGGCTTGAGTGAAAAGCCAGGTTTTCCGTTTTTTCTGAATCTCATTTAATCAGTTGTCTGTCTAATCTCGATCAGCATGGAGTTTCAAAGTTCTGGATCCAACTTAGAGAAGCGCAAACTGCCCATTTTTCTGCGCTTAAATCTGGAGACTGTCAGCAACTTCATTTGTGCCGATCTGAGATTCTGTTTTGGAAGGGATGGGTGGATCTTTGTGGAGAGAAATTTAGGGTCTCTGTTGTTGATTGCCCTAAAGCTAATACAACCCGTTTTGAACATGGACCGCTGTACCACAGGAAGCCAGTGAAGCTCCTTCAACAATGGCTTCGTAGGACAAAGCCTGGGTTGTTGAAAGATGATTCTGGCATCTTAATTTTGAATGAACTGAAGCTTATAGGTTAGGTTGATGGGGAGCCCTAAGTAAATGGCATTGGCATAGTCAATTCTAGATAGAATCATGGCCATCATGGTTAAGGTGCTGGCCTCCCTGGTCAAAAACCTTCAGATTTTTCTACAATTTCTCAGTTGATAAAGACAGGATGACGTAACCATGCTTACCTGAGATTGCATGGAAAGATTAGCGCCTATTTGGATGCCTCAACTCTTTACAACGCTCTTAGGGGTGGGTGGGGTTCCTAATGTTTTAGGCCAATGATTTAGTCTGGTGGTTGTGAGTCATCCAATCTTTGATGAATAGCATAGTATTTTGGAAGAATATCTTGGAGTCCTGTGTCTCGTCAATTAAATAAATCAGTTGCATGTAGTCCGCGTAGTTGTAAATATTAACCTTCATTTGTTGGAGGGAGTGAATCAGAGGGCGAATATAGAGGTTAAAAAGGTGGGGGGACAAGGAGTAGCCCTGAGGAACCCCACAGTTTGTGGTTACTGAGGCAGAGCTGTAGGGTGCAAGCCTAACTGATTGAGTGCGATCTTTCATAAAAGGATTTTATCCCTTGTAATGCTGTGCCTCTAAGACCTGCTGCCACTAATCTTTCCCCTCGTATCACATGATCAACGGTATCGAAGGCTGCAAAGAGGTCAAGTAAGACCATTGCTTGTTTGTGCCCCCTGTCAGCTCCTTCCTTCAGATCGTCGACAACGCTGATGACTGATTCAGTTGAGTGAGAGCCAGCCATTGTCTCTGCTCTGGGAGCAAATTTCACACATTATCAGGGCATTACTGGAGAGTAAATGCAGATTAGACTTGAGGAGCTTCAGTCAGAGGCAAAGGTTGCTCACTAAAAGTTACTTTTCCCTAATATTTATTAATAATCTTCCCTAACAGTTCAGTTGGACTTTTAATAAATACTAAAAGGATTGGTCGGATACTGTATCCTACCCACACAGGTCAACTAACCACCGATAGATGCAAACTTCAGACTTGCACAGTGCGGGTTGACTGCAGGGATAGGTTAATGGCCAGGTCCTATACCCAACCCACCGCAGACACCCCACAGCCTTTGGCCCAATCATCTGTGGGCAGCCAAACTCAACTTCAACAGCCTATGTGGGAGCTGGTAGAGGGCCTGGCCTCTGGTACAATTCTATGTGTCTACTTCTAGCTTTATTGAATAGAATCATATATTTGAAGGCTAGGGGTGAGGTTTTTAGTGAAGTCAGGAAGAATGGCGCTCAGACTAATGCGCGTGTTTTCTTCTATGGACCTGTGTCAGTACGGTGCTGCCAGGTCGGGGGAATTACCCGATAACCCCTAGAATTGTGTGAATCACAGGATCCACACTGGAAAGTAAGCACAGTCCTGGGCACACGTGGTGGGGATATCACAATGTTAATGTCAGTCTTATGCGTTATATAAATGCAGTGGTCGACACCAGTGTAAGTTTGAAAAGTTTTTTATCATGAAGCAACAACTGTATTGAACCAAACAACCAGCCAACACGTGTTTCGTCACTAGGAGTGGTCCTGTGACTCTTCAGGGCTGGGAGGGATATAAAACCTTGGGTGAGGGAAACAGGGTAAACAGAGGGTAACCTAGTCATTGTCATACACAGGGAACAGTGGAGAAGGGATCACCCTTGGTGCATCTGAAGAGAATTGCACTGAACAAAGTGTACCGAGTAAAGTGACTGTTGTGAGTGTGCCGCTCTCATGGCTTGGATATCATGAAAAAAGCATGGGAAAACACGATACATGAAGTGATGTGACATAGTATAAACGTGTGAGCAGTTGTGGTTACTTAGATGCCAAAATTTACCAAGCGGACAAAAGAAAGAAGCACAAATCAGCGGCGGTGAAGATATCAAGGACATGCAATTGTAATTGTAATTACAAATTGTATTTGTATTGTGCTTATCACTGCTGACGAGAGCATGATACTCCAGACAAAAAGATTAGAAGTTAATAGTTAGTAGATTAGTAATTTCTTGATTTCTTGTGTGTTTAGTAGTTTAGAGTAGGGATCAAATGATGGGGGTGGATTTGAAAGGGGACGTAGTAAGTTGTTTTTTTGTAGGTAGAGGTTGTGTATGGCTGTTAGCGGGGTGACATGGGGAAAAAGAAGGGGAACATTTGAGAAGGATGTTTGGGGGTTCTTAGTCAGAAATATTTGGGGTGAGCCTGAGAGAGGAGGGATGGAAAAAATGTTGAAAGCATTTTTGTGTTTTGAAAAAACAGAAATTAAATTAGACATTCACATATGTACATGACAATTGATAAGGTTGCATTGGCTGATGAAAAATGCTCTCTATAAATTGCCAAATGTGCACAGAAGCAGTAATATTTACCATGGTCTGATGTGCACAGTTATCTTTTGGTGAAGTTTGCAAATGTTCTGACATTTCTAAGAGTTTTAGAAGCAAGCATAATCTTTTATATATATGCGCCTTTATGTACACAGAAGCAGTAATTATGGCATTGCCTGATATGCACGTCCTTATATGAATGTATCTGCTTATGACAAGACGGATAGTTCAAGGCGTGATGCCACATGTATATCAACAATTTCATCTATATAACATGAGAATCATAGTTGGCTATGTTGGAGTATTCTGGAATGGTACACGTTTGTGTTATGAGTATTTTTCCCATGTGAGGATGTGCCAGCTCTTGAGTAATCTTCCAGAGCTAAGATGGTTGTCAGTGAATGAGAATCTTAAGTGTGTGGGAAGTGAATTCCATAGTTTGGCTGCTTGAACAGACAAAGATGTTCCACCAATGTTTTTGTTCTTTTATGTTGGAACCTTGAGGAGGTGAGTCATTCTTGAGCATAAGTTCCTTTGTATGTATTGTTGATTTTCTTCCTGATGAAGATTGGTCCTTTGCCATGTATTGCTTTGTGTGTGATAACTTCTGGCAACTGGTATCCAGTGCAGGGCCCTCAAGGCAGGGGAGATAAGTTATTTTGGCTTTACATGTAGGAGTAGTCTAGCACGAGTGTTCTGTATTGTCTATAATCTTCTCATAGTTGACAGAGGTAGGCTGTAATACAGACCATTATCAAAATCCAATTTAGTTAAGATATGAAAGATGGTAGTTTGAACCTTGTGAGGGAATTCTAGGTGCGGTAAGATGCTTTGCAATGTTTTCACTGTGAGAAAGCTTGATTTGGTTACCTTGTCCACTTGTGCATTTATTGACAGCTTGGTGTCCATAGAAATTCAATGTTTTCTTACCTCCTTAGATATTTTTGGCAGTGATTCTAGATTATAAGGCCCATGTGCTGAGAGGGACATAGGTTTTCCAGGCACACCAGGTGAGTATTTTGGTTTTGGAGGCATTCAAATTGTGGTGGCTTCACATCATCCAATAGTCAACAGCCCAGACGCAATTGAATATTTGTGATGTTACAATTTCCTTTGGGGTTTCCAATTTCAGAAGCATCTGCCTGTCATCTGTGTAGATATAGCAGATGAAGTCAAAACCATTGATCAGATCTAGTAATGAATTCATATAGATGTTGAAAAGCATGGGTGATATAATTATGTTGAAAAGCATGGGTGATATGTTGGAGACTTGAGGAACTTCTACTTTAATGCTGTATGGTTTAGAAAAGAAAGGCGTATGTATAATATTTTTTCCTATCAAGCACGTACAATGGGATCCAAGCGAGAGCTGTGCCCTCTATTCCGGCTTCTTCATGTCTTTGGATTAGTGTATCAAGATCCACTATGTCAAAGGCTGCCGAAAGGAGAGAGAAGAAGGCAGCAACTCCATTCTGGTCTACCGTGGTTTTAAGGTCATCCCAGATAGAGATAAGGACCTATTTAGTGCCTTTTCCTGCATGGAATCCAAATTGGAAGTCAGAAAGCATGGAATTGTCTTCAATAAATTGTGACATCTGGGCAAAGCGGCTCTTCCTATAAGTTTGCTCAGGAAGTGGTGGGCAATGGTCAGAGGGGGAGCCTGCAGGCTTGCTCGTTGTGACAAGATACACATTTTTTGAATCTTACACAAGCAAATTACCTTTTGATGCATACAAATAAAGTTTTTTAAAATGTATTTTCCACACTTTCAGGACTAAGGGGCATATGCATCAACATTAGCATTTGCGATTCCTTATTAGCGAAAAATAAGGATTCGCTAATAAGGAATAGCAAAAGGCTATGCATGTAGGAATCGCTATTCAAATAGCGATTCCTTAACTTTCCTTAATTGCTACTAGCAAATAGCGAGTAGCAATTAAGGAATGCCATCCCAATCATTCCTATGGGCCTCCAGGCCCATAGGAATGAATCGGAGATTGCATGAGCAAATAGCGAGTACCAGTAGGTTCTCGCTAATTGCTCATGCAATTTCAAGGGTGCAAGGGTGTCAAAATGACACCCTATTGCACCCCTGAAAATGATATGTGCACATATGTTGCACACACACATGCTCTAAGGGCATGTGTGTGCGCAACATGAAACTTTGAAAAATGCACAAAAGTCATTTTTCAAGGTTTTTGCAAATTACCATGCAGTTCATCTTCATGGTAATTTGCTTCCCCTATTAGCGAAATCGCTAATTTTTTAACTTTGATGCATTGCATTTAAGGAATCTCACTTTGGGATTCCTTAAATGCAATCGCTATTTAAGGAATCGGTATTTAAGGAATCCCTATTTAAGGAATCGGTATTTAAGGAATCCCTATTTAAGGAATCGGTATTTAAGGAATCCCTATTTAAAGAATCGCTATTTAAGGATTCCTTAAATAGCGATTTCTGCTTTTGGGTTGATGCATTGGGATTGGGTATTTTTAACTTAATACCGGGAGCTATTAGCGAATCGGTATTTTACCGACTGGATTTTGGGTTGATGCATGAGGCTGTTTGAAACTTATAACTTTTCAAATCGAGTTAAAAAATATATATATTTTAGCCCAACTTGGCATATTTTTCCTCCAATGTCCTGTCAGAAACTTTCTTTCCAGAATCATTTGATGGATAAAATTAAGTACTACCACAGAAGTATAACACAACATTGTACAGCCAAAAAAACCTGAGAATCAGTGGCATACGCAACAATCCAGCATAATGTTGCTGATATCATTTGGAATGGTATTTACAGATGATATAGTGGATAGTTCACACAACTTTTTCCACAATTAAATTCCCCTCTGAATACAACGTTACCTGTGAATTTGGGGGAGAACATGGTGGCCGTGAGCTGAGCGGTTGCTTGCAGATGCCGGTAGCGCTCCTGCTCTGCCTTCACGCAGTATGCAGCAATCTGTACGTGGAGCTTTAGTTAGCTGTTCCATAGTTTTCCTATAGTTTCTTTATAAAGTTAAAAGTATTTTACCTGGGGAATTTTGCTCGGGTATGTGCGTGGAGACATTGGTGGACCAACCGTGCTGTTTTTCGGTTGCCCTGGAATTGAGGAGCGGCCGGAGGATTGCCGCTCGCGGTCTTCTTCGAGGCGGTCTCTCCCTAAGTGTATCTGGGAGGGTTGCTGGCAGAGACAGCAGAGTGAGAGCGGCTGCTGCCACCGCGTCCATGCTGGAGAGGGAGGCTGAAGCCGAGGGGACGAGGAGGGCTACAGGAGAGGAATCCACTGTGGAGAGTAGCGGATTGAACCCGACAGAGAACAGCGAGGATCGGGAGGACAGTGAGGCATTGGTGTCCCAGGTAAACAGGGATGATGGTAACCAGGAGATCTCTAAATCTGGTAAGCCCTATCCACCTTATTGTCTGAGACAAACAAGCCGTAAGGGAGACTCCCTAGCCATTAATCCAGCGCAGCCTAACAAAAATACACAGGAGAACACGTTTAAAGAAATGGGTAAAACTCCTAAAATCCCTAAAAACAAGTTAGTATAAAAAGGCAGGAAACGTGGGGCAGCACGAGAGCCTGAGGTACAGGAGACTTGAGTAGGTAAACCCTGCAAAGATACCAACAAGCCGCCCCTAGATAATAAAGAAACATCAGTTAAAAGGCCAGAGGGCAGTATTGAAGAAAGCTTCACTCCCTACCGGGAGTTCAAAGGAAAGGGTGCAAAAACTATTAGAAAGAGGGGATTCCCTGCAGACGCTAAAGTAAGAGTTACCCCCTCGTTGAGATCGTATTTTAAAGTCCTCCCACAGGTTTTAGATGTGGTAAAACAGGGAGAAGTTCTCAGGGAAGACTCTGGCCAGGCAGGGTCAGAAAGACAGTCTCCTCTCCACTTGGTTATGGATTCAGGAATCCCCTCGCCCTCGCCCTTGCTCAACTCCAGCTTTGCCCCTGTGCCCACACTGGTAGCATCTTCAAACCCCTCTGTTATAATTAAGACAAAGTGCAGGTAAGCATGGAACTCTTCTTTATTAGTCTTCTCACCACCACGGTTTCCAGACAGCTGGAGTGCGCTGTGGAATGTTGGCACACAGAGGACAGGACCGTCCCAACTGGGACAGGGAGGGGAGGGGGGTCCGGAATGTACCATAAAGAGGAGATTACAACACACCTCCTTGCATAGGGAGAAAAGGAAAGATGAGGAAAAGGGGAAGGTGGAGGAGAGAGAGTGAGAGAGAGAAGAGCGGGGAGGGAACCCGAAAGTACAGGGGTATTAATACATTTTCACTTTACACTGTAATCCTTGACCCACACAGGAGCAGACTTGGCTCTCAAGGATCTCGTGGGTATGGGTGAAACTGACACTCTCCCCGGGTCAGAGCTGAGGTCAGCGTCACCCCCTTGATTGTGGTGAATGATTCTGTCCATGCTCCAGGCTTGTCCATTTTCCAGTTGGACCACATTTTCCCTACTTTGGATATTCTGTAAGGCTCTGAGAAGCTAGACGCTTCTCTTCTGCATGGTTTGGGCAGGTCCACACGGAACCATTCTCCTTCTTTGAACAAGTGGGATTTGACGTACTTGGTATGGTCATATCTGTCTTTGTATTTGGTTTGGTGTTCGTTCAACCTTCTTGAAATTTCGTTGCGGTTGACCACGCATGTGTCGTTCCTTTTTAACCCTGGAGGAGACAGGCTTGTTTTAGGAACCCTTCCTTTGAGAGAGGTGAAAGGGGAAATCCCTCTTACGCTATTGGAAGTGGAGCGATAAGCCCAAATAGTCTCCATTAAAGCAGAGTTGGCCAGTGTCCCCATAACTTCTGCTCTCTGAAGGCATTCTTTGACCATACGGTTGATCCTCTCTACAAGGCCATTTGCACGGGGACAATACAATGCTGTCTTGTGATGGCTGATGCCCCTATATGCCAGAAACTCTTTCATGTTTTCGGAAGTGAATTGCACCCCATTGTCAGTGACCAACGTGTCTGGTATACCCTCATCATAAAAGACTCCTTCCAAGAATTGTGTGAGTACTTTAGTGTCAATCTGATGTACACATTTATACACCACCCAACGAGAGTGGTAGTCCACCAATACCAAAATGAAACGTTCTTTTAAACTTTTCATGTTCAGAGGACCAATTATGTCAAGGGCCAATTTGGTTCACGGCCTGTCTGGAACCTCCACTGGTGACAGTGGTGGTTTGCGAGTTTGATGAATCTTATCACTGTGGCTACAATCCAAACAGTTCTTCACAACATTCTAGGTCATTGAATCCATGCCTGGCCACCAGTAGTCCAAGCGAATTTTGTTCTTGGTGAGGCTACTCCCCAAGTGACCCACGTGAGCCATTTCTACAATTCTCTCTCTTAGATTCTCAGGAGAAACCACCTTCTCCCCACGACAAACAATACCTTCTTGAATATTCAACTCTAGCCATATGTCACAGTACTTACATAGGTTTGCCGGAACAACACTTTTAGTAGCAGGCCAACCATTTCTGATGAACTCTTTGATTGACCCCATTTCAGTATCATCTTGCACAGCACTGTCCCATTCTTCCTTGTTCAAACATTGAAGTTGGAGTATGACATCATCACAATCATCTGAAGCAGTATTGCATTCACTCATTGGTGGTGAACGGGATAAGAAATCAGAATCAATGTTTTGTGAACCTGGCACATATTTAACACTGAAATTGTACCCTTCAAGCCCCAGGATCCATCTGGCTATTCTGGGGGTGGTTCTATTTGACCCTTTTATTGTAAACGCAAACATTAGAGGTTTGTGGTCAGTCTTTACAGTAAATGGAATACTCTACAGGAAAAACCGAAAATGGAGTAGTTACATTCTGTGCCCTTAAGGGCACGGGACGCAAACGCGACGATCTGTTCTTTACCGTCATCAACTTGGGTGAGACTGGCTCATGGGCCTTTGTTACTGGCATCAGTGCAAAGAATAGTGGGTTTCGTGGGGTCGCATTTTCCCAGGGATGGGGCAGAAATTATACATCCTTTTACAGTCTCAAAGGCATTGCGACAGTCGTCAGACCATACAAAGGGAGTTCTGGATTTGAGTAAACCCCGCAGGGGTTCAACTATGGAAGCATAATTTCTCACAAATTTGGCATAGAATTCAGACAGACCCAAAAATGACTTGAGCTCTTGTACACAGGTAGGGGCAACTGTGTCGCGAATGGCCTCTACCAGGTCTATTTTGGGTCTGATACCCTCCTCAGAAATGGTGTGCCCAAGGTAGTCAACGGATCCCACTCCAATGCGACATTTGTCCTTTTTGAGAGTGAGGCCCGCCTTTTCCAAATTGGATAGCAGCATTCTGAGAGTACAATTATGTTCCTCCTGGTCCTTCCCATATATGAGTATGTCAGGAAGGTCTTTTAGGACGTGCTGCATTATCCTCTGGAAGGCAGCAGCCGCAGAGGCCAACCCAGATGGCATGCGTAGGAATTGGAATGCTCCCAGGGGGATAACAAAAGAGGTTAAGTGACGTGAGTTTGGGTGCAACTCTACCTGGTGGTAGGCAGAGGATAAATTCAAGACGCTGAAACAACTGGCCTCTTTGATGAGGGTGAGAACCTTGTGTATACGAGGCAGGGGGTGCCGATCCACCCAGATGTTCTCATTGAGGTCCCTGAGGTCCACACACAACCTGATATCTTTACTAGCAGCTTTGGTGGTAAGGATAATGGGGGCCAATCACTGTGAGCATTCAATGGATTCAATAACCCCTAAAGACAATAATCTGTCCAGTTCAGTGCGAAGGGGGGCTTGCATCATGTGGGAAATGTGTCTGACTTTGTGTGCTACCGGCTTGGCGTTAGATTTTAACTTTGTGGAATGTTGGTAGTCCTTAAGTAAACCCAAATAGTCAGAAAAAACTTTGGGGAATTCGTTGCATACTTCCATCCCCCCAGCTGAAGTATCCACCAATAAAACTTGATCAGGACTGTTAGGATCGAGTTTGATGGCCAGTTCCCTCTGGTGTTTCCACCCTAACAAGTTAGATCCTTTCTAAGTGACGTAAATCTTGCCTACTGTGTTCCTGCCCTTCAACCCAATTACAATTGTGGTCATGCCCAACAAGGGTATAGGATCCCCATTATAACCACCTGGTCGGATGTCAGGGGGCTGTACGGTTTCTTGCCAAGAGGGAAAAAGTTGGGAGAATATCTTAGCATCAACAAGGGTGTAAGGGGAACATGAGTCCGCGAAGACAGTAACGGGTTTATTGTCTAGGGTGATATCACAAGACGGAAATTTGGCAGAATTGTTTGTATCTTTCAGTTGGAAAATCAACTTAGACTCAGTAGACGATTCTGGTTCAAAAGACAACACAGATTTGGAGCGCTGATCATGACAAACCCTGGACAAATGTCCCCTTTTCCCACATTTGTGGCAGATGACAGAACGGGCTTGGCATATAGGGTTGTTGGCAAGGTGGCTTGGGCTCCCACACCTATAACACTTGTGTTTGGTACCAGGAGGGAACGTGTTAGCTGGCTTATTTTTGTTATCTTTATTATAATCCTGTTTGCTTATGGCATTTACCTCCGTGGATTTGCCCCCTTCTCCTTTCATTGCAACCATACAATCTGCTGTGTGCTCAATCCCCACCGCTATGTCTATGGCTTCCTTGAGGTCAGGGATGGCCACAAGAAGCCTCTCCTGTATCTTGGGATTGTTAGTGCATCTGAACAACTGGTCCTTAATTAGGGAATCTTGAAGAGACTCAAACTCACATGTGTTAGCTAGACCCTTTAATGCCGCAATGAATGGTTTGACCTTTTCACTTTTCCCCTGTGTCCTTGAAAAGAACTTATGCCTCTCTAACACCACATTTATTTTCTTGCTGAAGTGTTTTTCTAATTTATTAACAGCCACCAAGTACACATTCTCCCCATCATCACTATCACTTCCTCCCTCTGCATTAACCGAAATATCATCGTAAACTTTCCATCCCTCAATGCCCAAGTTGTGTAATAGGATGTGTAGTTTACGTAAATGAGAAAATTTCTCCCCACCGATAGCAATTAAGTAGGACTCTAGCAAACCAAACCATTGCTTCCAAGGTAGTACAGGTTCTCCCTCCTCGTTAAGGAAGGGTGGGGGTTGCGACATGTTAGCAGCTGCCATGCTATCAACAGTTGAAAACTAGTTATGAGAGGTTAAAACATACAATTGTATGATATACAGCTCATATGCTCAAATGTAATTCCAGACAAGAAGCAATAAATACTTTGAATGTGTGCCCATATGTAAAAAGTAACAACTGAAAATTACTTGGCAATTCTACAATGTCCAGTACAGTGTACGCACTGCAATAGTATGAATAGTAGTGAAAAAAACAGCAAAAACTGTGAAGAGCTGAGCCTGTCAGCATGAAAAGACAGGCAAGACAATGGTGAATACAACTGCGCCCATCAGTGAAACTTTAACAATGTAAAACTGTGCCCATCAGCGTGAAATAGCAGGCAGTACAGTGTAGCCAAAAGCTGTGCCCATCAGTGAAACGATAGAGATGAAAACGAATCAGTGGGAATCCCTCTGCTTGAAACAAAATATACCAAGTCGTTGAGCTCATTAGTGTCAACAAGTTGAATAAAACTCTCCAGCTGGGTTGATTATGAAGTTGGCTATAAAGTAATGCTGTGCCTGTCAGCGTGAATGAAATTACACAGGCAAGAATGGAAGCAGCTTTACTATTTGGTGAAATTGCACACTAGAGGCTCACGCATGGAAAATACCGCATTGAGTTGTGTGCCACTGAGCCACCCTTGTCTTCATTGAGGAAAGAGAGGTGCTGAGATAATTCCCCTCTCTTCGGTATTGTAATAACAACACAATTTTTTTTTTTAAAGTCCGGAGCCACACTGCCACCTAATGGAGAGAGAGCGGAAACGCCAACAATTCTCCTCAGCTGAAGATTCTATCAGCTGCGCCGGTAACAGGTGATAATGTGCGTCACACAGATTCTGGAACTCGGTAGTGAGAGTCACAAGGAAGATTTTACTGGTGGCAATATTAGCGAGAAAAGAGCATGAACCACTGCTTACATAAACTTCGTGCAACGTATGCTGATGGCAGAATTAACATCAAACGCCACACACGCTACCTTCTGAAACGGCAAAGAATGCCGGTGCCACCGCTTCTGAAAACTCTTGTGTGCGATGTGTGCGCTGAGAGCCAGATTAAAGATAAACACCCACACACGTTATGAACACAGCGCTCACACTTAATTGAAAGAAATCCTCGGTCCCAGAGCGCTTACATCAAAAAAAAAGAATTAGGCGCCTAAAGTTGTAATTGCTGCTACAACACTCCTCCGGAGCTGGCGCTACCAATTAAACTATGCCAAGGAGCACAACAGTCAAGTAAGCTGGGGCCAGCAATGAAACGGTTGGGGAGAGGAGGACGATGGAAGTCCTTTAATGGCACATACGAGGGCACAGCAGAGTCAGACGATGAGATGAGGCAGGTGGAACAGGATGAAGAAGTGAGGGAATTTACTCACTTGTATGTCGTAGAAACAGAACTGCTGACCCGGAGTAAGCTTTGGGGGAGGTGGTGAACCGTCCCCACCCGGTGAATTGTCGCCAGTGTTATAATAAAGACAAAGTGCAGGTAAGCATGGAACTCTTCTTTATTAGTCTTCTCACCACCACAGTTTCCAGACAGCTGGAGTGCGCTGTGGAATGTTGGCACACAGAGGACAGGACCGTACCAACTGGGACAGGGAGGGGAGGCGGGTCCGGAATGTACCATAAAGAGGAGATTACAACACCCTCCAAATTAGCTGAGCAACCAGCCAACCAATCCAATCAGCCAAAAGATTCTGAAATCTTAGAAGTTTCAGAGGATAGCGCGGTTATGAGCTCAGAGGGGGCAGTGAAGCACACTGGAGGAGTTAATTCTGTGGTAGAGGATACAGGAGATGTTGGTAGTGAGAATCATAAAGAGAAGAACAACATGGAAAAGGGGGAATCCCGGCGGGAGAATCCCCTTTGGGGGGCTCTTTAGAGATGCTATTTCTCACAATGGCATCTGATATCAAAAAAGGGTTTGCAATCTCGGAGTCGAACCAGGGAGAGATTAGACTCTTCTGTGACTCACTGGAGAAAAAATTTGACATCTTAAGCTCAAGGACGGTGGTTTTAGAGAATTCTGTAAAAGAACTTAAAGAAGATCTGGGAGCAGTCGAAGCGGATATCTCTACACTTAAGAAGGACGAGGCTGCGCTCCGCGACAGATTAGAATCTTTGGAGAATAACTCTAGACATAATAACTTGCGCCTCTTAAACGTACCCAAAGATAAAGAGGGTGAGGATCTTAAATCTTTCATTGTGGCCCTCATCCAAAAACGCGGTTCAGATCGAGGAATCAGGAGAAGATCTGAAGAGGGACATACAAAGAATCCATAGAGACCCCTTCAGGAGACATCCTAACCGAACAAAACCAAGGAAAATTTTAATCAATTTCTTGACCTTTTCCTTAAAAGAGAGAATATTAACAGCTGCCCTCAAACAGAAATCACTGAAACCGAGAGACCTTGCCTTTGAGATCAGGTCGGATCTCTTACGTGTTACTTTGGATCGACAATGGGAGTTGGGGAAAAACAATGGAGGCTTCAAGAAATTAGGGGCTGTCTTTCAATTTGAATTCCCAGTGCAACTGGAAATCATGTTCAACAACAAAATGTATAGTGTGAGAATGGTGCAGGAAGCGGATGAGCTCCTAGAAAATCTAAAATAAATTATTTTTTCGACTCACTTTAAGATACAAAATATAGGATTCTTTATACCAACGAGAGTTTGAGGCATAGGATCCCGGTTGTGATAAGAAACTTTATAAGTTTACATACATAGAATATATTAGGATACACTAAATTATGCTAGGAAAAATATGCTGACTAGGGCTTATATGGTACAAATCTACACACACAGCACTAGTAATAGCAAAAGGCAAGAGTGTGGCAGAGTAGGGCATACCGGCAGGCAGAATCTGGAACTTTCCAGATAAATGGGGGTAGGGTTCTCCAGGGAGGAGTGGGAGGGTATCAAGGGTGGGGTAGGAGTAGCACAGGTGGGGGAGCAGAGGGGTAAAAAATAAAAAAAAAGGAAAATCGCATTTGTCTTCTAACTTAGTTGCTTTTTATTCGTCATTGTTTTTGGATTGGAGTCGATATTCTGTAGGATGGAGTAGAGTCAAAGTTCGGCTTTTTAATCCTCCATGAGAACGTTACAATGTTTATCTTGGAACGTTAATTCTCAGAGTTAAAAGTAGGAGGGAAACATTTTTCCAATATTTTAAAGATTCACCCGCACACATAATCATCTTGCAGGAAACACACCTCCTGAGTGAAGAAATTAGTGGATTTGTGGGAAGCTCAGGTGGGTGGAACATTGTGTTTGCTCCTGCCAAACTGCCAATGTTAGGGGTGTTGCTATTTTAATAAAAAAACAAGTGAATGCTGGCCTCCTGAATGTCATGACAGATGCAAGCGGTAGGGGGGTTATAGCCAAGTTATCTGTTGAAAGTTTACTTATCACAGTAGTTAGGTATTATGGCCCTATGCAGGATTATCCCTCAATACTAAAAACTATTTTTATAAATCTTCTGGGGTTTCCCGATACGATAATCTTAGCCGAGGATTTCAATATAGTATTGAACCCAAAATTGGATAAATCCCCAAGCAGTAGGGCCAATGCCTTGTCAAAATCCAAAGCATACCTAAAGACGATGATGAGGCAAAATGCGTTATTTGATCATTGGGCGGAAAGATCTGGCACTCAATTGGGGGTGTCTTTCTAAAATAAAAAAATATAGACATAAATAAAGGATCGATTATATCCTGATTAGTAATGACTTAAGAGGTAACATCAAAGATATAGGCTATGTGACCCCCCCATCTTTCGGGCCGTATGGATGGACTTAGATCTTGCAGGGAAAGAACAGCAGAGGACATGGACATTCGATCGCACTCTCCTTCTAGATGAAGTTGAAACTGGCTACTTATCCCAGGAGACAATATCCTTTTTAAATATCAATATAGGATCAGTAGAACCTTTAGTAGTATGGGATGCCCTGAAGTCATTTTTGAGTGGCTTAGTTACAAACAGGACTTCTTACAAAAACAGGCAGTACAGGGAGTAAATTACATCTACTGAGCGCAAAATGAAGGAGGTGGAGAAGAAGATTAATAATGAAATCGATCAAGATCTTCGTCAGACACTAGTTGAGAAACTGGAATCCTTGAAAGTCCTATTGGATAATACAATTCAGACCAGGATTTCCAATAGGTGGGAGGTGTGCAAGCTTGCCCACTTTGAATATGGTGAGGGGCTGGGAGATTATTAGCCTGGAAGGCCAAAACTGATAGAGTTCGGAATCTTATAAAACAAATAGATAACGCACACTCTAACACATCAACAATCAAGGAAGAAGATAGGAGAAGCCTTCAACACTTTTTTCAAGGATTTATATGATGGGGATAATGATATAGATAGTACATCTGCATGTGAATGGTTAAATCCGATTTATCTCACTGCCTTGGAATCCATCCAACGAGAAAATCTAGAAGCTGAAATATCACAACAGGAAGTCAGGAAAGCACTTCTCGCTTGTAAGGCAGGTATGGTTGCAGGGCCTGACGGCGTTATTATATAAAAATTTGGGAGAGGCGATAATCCCATTTATGACACCTATTTTCAATAACATTTTAGTTGAAGGGGTTAAACCTCCTACCTCGTGGGGTGAAGCTAACATTATGTTGATTTTAAAACCAGGCAAACCCTCTACAAAATCTGGGTCATATAGACCTATTTCACTTTATATTCGGATTATAAGGTATTTACCAGAATATTGTCTGATAGGTTGGGCGCAGTAGCAGGGGACTTGCTGCATACCGATCAAAAGGGTTTCTTAAAAGGTAGAAATCTTTTTGACCTCACGCACGATTTTATAGGTGCGATTGATTTCGCCTCTAATTTTTCACTCTCTTTGGCAGCAATGACGTTGGATGCAACTAAAGCATTCGACAGGGTCAACTGGAACTATTTTGCTGCCGTTCTTGAGAAGTTTAATTTTGGTCCAAAATTCCGCCGAACCATTAGTCTTATCTTATTTATAGTGATCCTTCGGCAAGGCTGGTGGTTAATGGAAAACTGACTAGACCCTTCAGAATTAAGAGAGGAACTAGACAGGGCTGCCCCCTCTCCCCTCTCATTTTTAATTTGTATATAGAGCCATTTGCTCAGTGTCTTAGGGAGGAGAAAGCTATCTTACCATTTAAGAGTGAAACATGGCAGAGGAAGGTAGCCCTGTACGCTGACGATATTCTTATTCTGTAGTCAGATCTAGAGTCATCTTTTCCTCAGGTCATCAGTTTAGCGAGGGATTTCGGTCGAGTCTCTGGTTACGAGGTTAATGCAGAAAAGACCGAAATCATGACTTGGAACCTGCCGAACTACTGATACCAAACCAAATACGAGATGCGGTATTTGGGAGTAAAAATCGTTCCGAATATAGATATGATAGCCATGGTCAATCATTTGAATATTTAAAGAGAGAGTCAAAAACTAATAAAATCCTGGGCTCACCTTCCCCTGACTATCTTGGGTAGAGTTAATTTGATAAAGATGACAATCCTATCAAAAGTAACATTCCTTTTCAACACCATCCCACTAAATTTTGAGAAAAAACAAATTGATACATTTCAGCAATCTATTAATTCATTTGTGTGGGCCTATAAAGAAATTAGGATATCTTGTAAAAAGCTAAGACGGAGAAGGGAAAAAGGTGGTCTCGCATTCCCAGATATTCCATTTTATGCTCGGGCTTTCCAGCTAACACATTCAAGAATGTTGTTAAAATCTACAGATTTCTCAGGAAGAGTGAAAATGTTTTCGGCCATGTTGGAACAAGCGAGGCTTCCACATGAAGGCTTTCTTTTTAAATATGGAGACAAAACATTCTTCCAGAAAGTAAGGCTGAATGTCCTATGGAGTGCAGCTCAAATATGGGCCAGAATCAAAAAACAAACGGGTCTAGATTACCATTCAAGGTTGGCTCCATTGTGGGATAGCCCGGGAGCACCAAGCTGCCTGAAAGATATGCTGGCCGTCCCTTTAAAATCAGCAGGATTATTGATATGGGGAGATTTAGCTGTAGAAGGCTCTCTCTTGCCCTGGGCATCACTTAATGAAAAATTGGAGGAGGGCATGTCCAGATTTAAATATTTACAATTAAAGAGCTGGTCCCAGAACCTTAAAAAACGAATAGGCCGGGGAACACACTGGCAGAACATTTAGTAACAAAGCTAGCAGGGAAGAAAGAGGTATCATTCTTTTATTGGGTAATCGAAGAGGCCATAGATGGGGATTTTAGATTAGCCGGTGAGTTGTGGGAGGAATACATCCCTGAGACAGATTGAAAAGATCTGTGGAAAACTTCCTATAGCACCTTGTTCTCAGTCGTAAAGCCAGCTTGGCTGAGAAGAAACCATTACTTAACCACACACAGGGCTTATCTATCCCCGGCAAGACTTTAAAAAATGACCAATAGTCCACCTGCTAGATGCAAAAAATGCGACATGGAAAATGCCCCTGATATACATATGTTCTGGGCTTGCCCAGTCATTTCTGAATTCTGGGAAAAAGTCGGGAACTCCTTAACGACTAGCTTGGGATACCCAGTACAAATTTCCCTCGGGCTTATCGTTTTTGGCATATTAAGTGAAATCACAGGCCCCAAGAGAGGTTTTTTATTTTCTGCCATATTGCTGGCCAGACGGGAAATATGCAAGAGATGGGCTGAGGCCTTACCCCCACACACTTGGACTAGCTATCCTCCTTGTATAAAACATCTAAGACCGATTTGGCCAGATTAAAAAACAGTAAGAAGAGAGCCATTTGGGATTGCCTGTTAAATTGGACTTTAGTTTAGGTAGCCATTATTGTTATGTTTTGATAAGACCATCCAAATAACCCCTCTTATATTATGATTAAGCCTCATGGGAAGCTCTCAGACTGTGCTGGGTCTCGCTACATCCTCTTGGGCCCCAGTTTTCGATCTGAGGTGGGTCTTCAGCAACAGTCTTCGGTTTTAAGTAATCAGTAGAGAGCGCGACCACCCTCTCATTGACAACGAGAGGTCAGCAACAGGAAGGAAGTTGGTTCGCTACTGGTAGGTGGGTGACAGAGAGGAGGGGTGCTACCCCAAAGGCCTACTGCTCTTAAGTGAGTAACAGTGGCGACCTCCTGATATCCAAGTTAGCCGGGGTTGGAGGCGAATGAGGAAAAAAAAACAACAAAGAAACGTTACCTGTGAATTCAACAGATAGACATGAGTCATAAAACCAGAAACATCTAAGGTATGCATGACGGAACTCAAAAGTAATTAAGTTACACCTACTTTATTTAGAAAAGTGTTCTTTAACTGATTATTGAGAAGGAAGTAAGTAAGCGTGAATGGCTTGAAACAGGATGTGTTATTTGGGAGGAAATACAATACACATATTGTGAATTTAAAAAAAATATTACAGTTTATTGGCACCCGCATATGTTTCTAAATTTGGATGCTACATCTTTGGGAACACAAAACATATATATTGGAGTTGGGCTCCTTGATCCATAAAACCGTAGAATCCAGTGACGATATCCACAATGTATGTACATGAGTTTAATTTAGACATAACAGGCCTCGTTCTTGAAGATAAGTGTAAAATGATGTGCTAAATTTTACTACTTAATCTGAAACTATTTTCACCCTTTTGCACAAATCACAAAACATGTGTGACATTTGTAATAGCATGCTTGAAAGCCAAGTCAGGCGCAAGGTTTACAGTCTTAGTATTGCAGCTGTCATGTGACTTTTTTTTTTAAGGCTGTTTATTCTCCTAATGCAGAATTCTTCTTAGTGTACAAAAGCCAGTCAAAGGGCAGGCCTGTCTGCGACCGTCACAGCCCGGAAAATTTTGGGGTGGGCCGGGCCAGCCCTCTGAGATCTGCCATCGGAGCAGTCTGGCAACAATTCTAAGACGTTACTTCGACCTGAGGTACAGTGTCTCTCCTTTTTGGTGCGTGTTCATACTGTTGTTGAGAATTTTTTCCACATTTTTTCTTTTTTGGTTCACCCAAACTCTGTCTAGTTTTAGCCTCTATCATTCTTTCCTCTAAACTGGGTCTGCACCAGCACCTGCAGGGAAATTGAGGCGACGCAAGAGCGCCAGCAGTAAGCAGTACTTACACGCTTTAAAGTGCTACACCTGAGCATAACAATGGGGAAACGAACCTGTAGTGACAAAAAGCAAGTGCCCCTTCCACCATCCCCTTCATCATTGCACCAAACTGCTATTGACAGGTTGCTACAGAGGTAAAGAGGTGTGGTGTGATCCATACCTACATGACGCACAGCAATCACACTCAACAGAGTTTCAAAAAAGTAATTTTTCTTTTACTCAACAATTATTGATAGAGTAATATCAATCTTTAGTTTCCATAGTAAAACACATAGTTTATACACGTATTTCTTAGACATACGTAATGGATACAGCGGGATTCATAAGTTTAAATGTCTCATAAACAAATGCTGTACATTAACCAATATAATTTCTTCTATCTGAAAATCCATCGAATTTTTAACATCTATCCCAATGCATTTCGGGTTATTAGCCCTTCTTCAGGGGATTCAGTTCGTGTGCTTCAATCAACAGTTCCGCATTTGTAACACTACAAAAAATTGAAACAATATTGCTTAATTCACATATATGTTGTTAGGATTTGCACTCTTAACTAACAGTATGTTCAAGAGCTGAAAGCCCAGTGTATTAATAAAGAAAACGAAAAGAAACTGAGGGAAATGTGTGCCTGTGGAAAAGATGTGTCGATAGTCAAGTCGACGTAACCCTTACTTGAAAATCCTACTGGAGGTGAACACCCAAGGGTGGAGAACAGACCCCATAGCGGATTTGCGGAAAAAAGTGTGCAGATGGTTCATCGGACTCTGGAGACATTCTGGAGGGGGGATTAGTAGACTGACCACAAGCAGCTATGGATTATCCAGTTTGGGGGACAATCTTGATGGTGGATCTTCAGGTTCAAGTTGGGGCTACTGTAAAGGACGAGCTCAGCTCATTGACAGCACCGGTGGACAAGCTAACTATACTGCTCGAGGAAGGGGTAGGTAGCCTAGCAACAACCACAAGGGGGGTGGGTGAAGAGGTTAGTTGCCAGGTAGATCAGATGGCTGCTTCCCCTAGAACCTAGGTCGGATCCCCATCCTGCTCAAAAATTGATTCCCACCGCCGACCCAAATCAGGCCAACCATGGAGATATAGACAGAAGCAGGACACACCACAATACGCTGATAGAGCAAGACTGTTTGTACCGACAAGGGCTTGGATGTAGGGAGAGGGAGGGTCCCACTTCTAGTATAGAAAGCAGGGAAGAGAGGTTAGCCCTGCCTTGTATTAACTTACCTTCCACTTCATCCCTGTATATCAATATTATAACAGGTGTACTTGAGCTTAAAAGGGGGCAAAGGGAATCCTATCATGAATTAAGGAACAAGTGTATGTTCTGGCTGGCCAAGCAGAGACAATTTGCATATGAAGATGCAGTCGAGATACTCCTAACACGCAGAGTTGGTTAGGTGGGTAACAGGCCGAAAGATGTGCAAGGGGATTGCATTGTGATCTAACATTGGGATATTTTTATTCCCCAGAGTTAGCTCCACCAACCAGAGAGCAAACTAGACTGGAGATGGGGGTGTGGAACCATATTTGTCAGCCTACCCGTTTATGCCAGGAACAGCTAGACATATATTTTTTAATATACCGACAGCAAACATATATGGAGCCCTAGAGGCTGTTGATTGACTCAAACCCCTGTGTTATCAGGAAGAGAAATTCCATCTTCAGGGGAACCCCGGGGGAGAGCCACGCCAACTAGGGAGTCCCATTATTTCAGTGTGCTACCTAGGTTAGAGGGGGATGGAGGGAAGGTATACCCTGATGCATTGGAGAGAGGAGCCGACAGGGGACAACCGCCCAAGGTCACAACAAATTCACTTCCGATAAGTCCGAACCATGGGGCAGTACAGGCTATTGATCTATCCTAGTAGTCTCACAATCCCCACTTTCCGTAAATGGTAAAAATGATGCCAGTGTCAGCTCTAGGTCAAAGGGGGTGAAGAGGATCGGCATTTACGAGCGGGAAGTTGGTTCATCAATGACAGATATTCAGCCCCTAAGCCCAGGCAGCCACTCAGGTCCACCCAGGATGCGGGTATTATCTTGGAATGTTTTGGGTCTTATCGCTAAACTGGACAACCCTGACTGGGGTTATTTATAGATCAATATGATGTCTGCATGTTTCAAGAAACCCGGGCAAGGGGCGATCCGCAATGGCTGGGATATGCGTCATTTAGAGCAGCTGCCACTTTTGAGGGAAAGAGCAGCTCTTCATGGGAGCTTTGTATTTGGATTGGCTCGCACTTGGGTTGCACAGCAAAGCAGATGGAGTCCTCTTCCAACGATATTTTATGTATTCTTGTTACTTTTCCATCAAGGGTCGATTTGCTCTGTTCAATGTTTATTCACGGCTGGTTAGTTATAGTCAAGAATCAGCGACCCTCAATCAGTTGACCACCTTTATATCCACCATCCCCAACAACTTTTCGGTGATCATTGGTGGTGACCTCAACTACCAGTTTGAGCCCTTGAACGGCCTGAATGGAGGAAATCCCAGTGAAGAGGACCTACACTGGGCTATCCTCGAGCCTAATTTCACCCCAATTAGAGGTTGGACTCCACTGGTGCTCCAGATTAATTCCCTCACCCTGAAACACTTTTTAAGGGCTTGCAATGGCCATACTAAATCGGACTCACCGAGGAACCATACTTTTAATAGAATAGGGTATACATCTATTTTTGACTACATTTTAGTAGATTCGAGGTTTAGGCATGGGGTGGTTGATTTTAAGATTGTGCCTCCCCATGATAGCAACCATAATGTTCTGATCTTAGAGGCGACAATGCCAACTGCTGAGATCGCACCTGACCCAAAATCTTCATCTGATTATAGACTAACACTCACTAATTGTAGGAGGAGAATCTGATGGATGGATATATATCAATCCCAAGAAAAGCTGTCCTCCCTATATGAATCCATCATTCTGTTTTTAATGGCCACAGAACACTCTATTTCTATCAATGGTTTGTGCATTTCCCTCACACTGAGAATCACAAAGTATTGATAACCTCTTTGGTTAACTCCTTCCCTATCAATAGAACAAGCAAGCACAAAAAGGTCCGACATTCATGGTTTAGTGACAGCTGCTGAATGGCCAAATTAGCTCTTTTGCTGCAATTAGAGTTAGGCATAGACACCTAATTAGAGAAAAAAGGGTATTCTATAAAAGCACCATTGCCGATGCTAAAAAAAGGTGGGAGTGCGATAAGTGGGACACCCTGAGAAGGGCCCTAGCCAACCATGACATGAAGGTCTTTTGGAATGTAGTAAATACGGGCTGTCCTGAAGGACAACAGGCTATAGAGCCTAATATTGGAGCGAATGTCTGGAATACACACTTTAAGACCCTCTATTCAAGGGTGGAGGAAGAGGGTGGCTACATAGCTAATGAGTTTCCCCCCCCACAGGTAAACTGCATTGAGGCCCCGAGACAACTCTCAAGGAGATCAGTAATGCCTTATGCAAAGTAGCTCCATCTAAAGCTTTGAGGTTAGATAAGATCCCAGCGGACCTCTTTCGAAGTGAACCTACTATCGGGCCCCCTATTTGTGGACCCTGTACAACGCTATTTTACAGGGAATGGTAACTCCTGCTACTTGGCCTGGCGTAGAAATCCTCCCAGTTTACAAAAAGGGCTCACCACTCCTCCCCACAAACTATAGACTTATAAGTCTCATTGATGTCAGCCAAAAAATATTCGCCCGTGTATTGTTGGGATGACTCCAGTCCAGAGCTGGATGGAGGAGTGCAATATCCTTAGCTCATTTCAAGCAGGCTTTAGAGAAAAGATGTCCAAAACAGACAACATCTTTAGGCCCGAACTCCTACATTGGAAGACTGTGTCAAAAGAGGGTGGCCGCCTCTATTTAATTTTATTGGACTTAAAATCAGCGTTTGATTTGGTGTCAAGAGACAAACTGTGGGCAACATTAAGGGATTTGGGGGCCCCAGCTTATCTTTGCCATCTGCTGAAATGACTACATGAAGGCAATTATGCCCAAATTATGTTTAGCAAACCTGGAGAACTTACTGCCCTATACCTATAGACAGAGGTGTTCGACAAGGCTGTGTTATTGCCCCCACCCTTATCTATCTTTTTATAAATGGACTTGTAGAGGCATTGACCGTGGGGAAGGACAGAGATGCACCCAAGCTGGCAAATCGTAAAGTACCAGCTATGATGTTTGCCGACGATACTCTTTTGCTCTCAAAACACCAATGGGCAAACAGAGGGTCCTCGACAACTTCAAAGCCTTTTGCAAATGTAGGGGTTTAGAGATTAACATCCAGAAGACCATATATATGGTCCTCAATTAGTTAGTAGCACTCAGACAAAGCCTTGTCTACAAGGAAGCCCTCTGAAGAGGGTATTCATATTTGAGTATCTTGGGATCACATTTTTTTTTTTTTATATATATTTTTATTAAGATTTTGTGTTACAGCACAGCAACAATCAAATTACCATACATTATATACATTACTACTGCACAATTAGACATTCCAAAGTACACTATTGAGAAATACCCAAATAGGAAGGGCATCATATAGAAAATGAAGAAGAAAAAGAAAGTATATACAAAAATTATATATAAGAGAAGAAAAAACATCACGCCTAAGGTGTATTTTTAAGGCCCTCTTTCCACTGCTCAATGGGTCTCCAAATTCTCCTCCCACGTGGTTTGCCCTTTTCCCCTTTCCTTGCATAAATTCCATTCTCTAAATTATAGACAGCAAGCAGCCTGGCTAACCACTGCTGTAGCGTAGGGGGCACTTTGTCTAGCCATGCCTTAGCAATGCACATTCGCAGGACAGACATAGCCATAAATAAAAATTCCTCATGGGGCCCCTCAGAGCCTGCATTGACTCCAAATATGATCAAAACTGATGAGAGGCTAATTTTTATCCCCAAAGACCTATCAAGAAACAATTCAACTGCTCTATGAAGTGTATACAACTGCGGGCAAGTAGCGAATATATGAATTATGTCTACCTCCATGGAATCACAGCGAGGGCAAGAAGTGCCTGAGGAACCCCCCCCCCCCCACTGAGCTATCCTCGCAGGTGTATGATATAGAGAATATATTGTCTTATAGTGCTGGGCCTGCAGTGCTGCTGAGCAAAGTATTGTCTGTCCCAGGTCGAGTGAATCCTGAAAGCAGTCGTGATCAGTACCTAATTTCTATGCCCATTTTATGCCAAATTTCCCTAGATCATCGGGCTTAGCTGCGGCAAGTTCTGCATAAAATCTACGGATAGTACAATTTCCCCCGCTTTCAATAATATCCAAGATTTTATTATTACTGAACCCTGATGCTCCTCCGCGTTTATTGGAGATGAAACTCCGTACCTGCAAGTATTTAAAAAACTCCTCCTATCAATACCATAAATGGCCTATAGTTTAGAGAGCTGAAGTACCCCTCTGGGGCCCACCAGGTCGCCTTATTTCTGGATTCCATGTTCCCCCCAATCCACCATCACTGGATCCATAAATATTTTCCCTGGGAGGGATACATTCTTCAGCATACCAGTATATCTGTTTAATCTTCCAAGGCCAAACTTTTTTGAAAAGGCTGCCCATATCTTATACGCCGCCTGCAATGTCTTGAACTTTGTTCTTTTATAATAACTAAAATCTGTGTAATTAAGAAAACAATTCCCCGCTTCTGCCCCCAGCACCGTCGCGTATACATTGGTGAAGCTAAATCTATCCTCAGAATCCCTTTCTGCTCCACCCAGTAGCCCCTGCATGTAAAGAAGTGCCGCCGCCCAGTAATACATTCTAAAATCGGGGGCCCCCCATGCCCCTCTTTCCCTGGGAAGGGTAATGTATTGATATGCCCTCCTTGTTTTGCCGTGAGCCCATATGAATCTGTTCAGAATATGCTGTAGTTCCCAAAACCATTTGACCTCAAAGAAAAAAGGAATCGCCCTGAACAAGTACAGGAATTTAGGCAAGATGATCATCTTTATCACATTTGTACAGCCCACGAATGACAAATGAAGATTATGTATCCTGCTAAGATCCCGTTTCACTTTAATTATCAATGGCTCAATATTCTGGTCTACTGAGCTGCTCAAATCTGGTGAGATACTAATCCCTAGATAGAGAGCCGACCTAACCACCCTATTATCCTCGCAGACCGTGATATCATTTTTAATTATCCGGGTTTTAGCCCTATTGAGCGCATATCCTGAAACCTGCCCGAATACCCAGGCTTCTGCCTCTACCTCTTCAATAGCAGTGACTGGTGCTGATGTGACGATTGAGACGTCATCTGCGTAGGTGAAGGTTTTAAACTCCTGCCCATGCATAGCTAAAGGGAAGATCCTGTTGTTATATTACAGTCTGCGTAGCAATGGGTCCATATACAGAGCAAATAGAAGAGGTGAGGATGGGCACCCTTGTCTAGTCCCTCGCTTGATCTGCAGCGGGGCGGTGTATCCTTTGTTGATTCTCAGTCGGGCTGAGGGATCCCTATAAAAAGCCTGTATAGCTTTTATATATCCTTCCCCTATACCGCTCCACCTCATGGCCATCCAGAGGTAGTCCCAGGAGACCCTATCGAATGCCTTTTCTGCGTCAAGTAACAAGACGGCCATAGGATCCCCTGAGACCTTCGCTGTATCAAAGAGGGTAAACATTTGCCTAATATGTTGTGTGATGCCCTTTCCCGGTATGAAACCATGCTGCGTGGGGCTAACCATGCCCTCGATCACCCTGCCTAACCTCATAGCGAGTATTTTGGAAAAAGACTTCGCATCAGCGTTCATAAGTGTTATGGGCCTATAAGATCCTGATTCTAATTGTGGTTTGTCCTTTTTCAGGATTACTATATCGGCCCCCCCAGGAGCTTGGTATGGAGAGTCCTTGTTGTGCTTTTGCCATTGTAGCCTGCATATCCCTACTTAACACACCTTGAAAAACTTTGTAGAATTCAGCCGGTATCTGATCCGGACCTGCCGCCTTACCTGAGGGGAGGTTTTTTAGTGCAGTAACCATCTCCTCTAGCGTTATAGGGAGATCAAGAGCTGCCTTCTCCTCCTCAGGGAGGACCCAGTGTGGGATGTCCTTTATGTATTCCTGAGTGGACGCTACATCGCTTATCTGATTTTGATTATACAGTGCCGCATAAAAAAGTCTAAAGACCTCCCGTATTGCCCCGGAGTCTGTAACTACATCTCCTCTATCATCTAAAATCTCCTTTATTTCCCCTGCCGCCATTTTCTGCCTTGTGCGTATTGCCAGAATATGCCCTACTCTCTCACTTAATTCATAGCACATTTCTTTCTTAACCAAAAAACTGGCTGCCACTTCGCTCGCGATACTCTTGCTTGCCTCAGCTTTACCGACTGCAATTTTAAGAAGGATTTGCTCCAGGGGCGCTTTCTGCTGTATAGCTACATTCAGCTCCTCCTCTGCCTCTGCCAACCTTTTAATAAGCTTTTCCACTCTTTCCTTTTCTTGTTTTTTCTTATATAGTGTGTAGCTCAGAGTCTCCCCTCGTAGCCCTGCTTTAAACGCATCCCAAGGAGGTACTTCCTTTCTTAATCTCCCAGTATGTTCTAATCCACTCCTTCATATGGTTAACATATTCCTCCTCCTTTAATAATGCCCTCTCAAAAGTCCAGTTATTTTCCCTATTAGCGACCCTCCCTAGCTTAAGAGTGATTATTAGAGGATTATGATCGGAGATTATCTGTGGCTGTTTTTCTATCCGGGTTCTTGCAGTAAGGGAGTTAGATACTAAAAAATAATCTAATCTCACGGAGATCCTGTGTGGTGCTGAATAATATGTACTGCCAGTGCCTACCGGATTAAACCGTGCCCAAAGGACTGTTAATGAGTTATGATATGCCAAATTAACTATTGCAGCACATGTCTTTTTCTTACGGCCGGTATATATCTGCCCCACCTCTGTGCCCAAACCAATCAGCCCAATAATATTGAGATCCCCACAGCAAATGATAGGTTCTGGCCATAGGGGTAATTCCAAATCCAGAAACTCAAAAATATCCGGGTCTTCTTCAGTAGACCCGTAGATTGATACTAAGGTGAATGTCTCCCCCTTAGTAGTACATTCGAGTAGGACCCATCTCCCCCATTGATACTCCTTCTTTCCCTTGACTATTGTTTCCCCTCTTTTAGCAAGTACAGCCACTCCCTGAGTTTTTGAACTCAAAGCTTAGTATTCGCCAGCACCGAGAGTCCCAGCTGCTCCAGGAGGTAGCCTTTCGTCCCTTCTATGTGTGTCTCCTGTAGGCAAGCAAGGTCTAAATGCATTGACCTAAGGAGTGCTGCCACCCGCTGCCTTTTAGTGCCATCATTGAGACCACAGACGTTTATTGATGCAATCCGGACACTCATTAAAATACATCATATTGCTGTCCTGCCTTTCCCAGCCGTACCTTGTAAGAACTAGAAACGTGTGCTGTGCTGTGCTGTATGTGCTGTGTGTTCCCCCCTTAAACTCCCTCCCTCCCCAAACCCCCCACCCCCCTCCCAGCACCCCTCCCCCAGGGCCCCCCTCCCCCCCTTACAGGCAAATAGGTCAAGCATGACCTATGAGTGACCGCTTTTGGATTGCAGCCATCACATCCTTCTCCCTCCCAAATGCCAATAAAGCCTTATTGTAGATACCCCCTAACACCCTGAAACAACCAGCACAACCGACTTATAGCCCGGCTTAGAAAGCCCCCTGTGTAGCCCAGAGTCCCTTGCCCCATGCCTTAACTTTAAGCAGTTCAACCACCTTTCTTTCCCTTTAATTCCTCCATGTACTGTTGCGACTTAACTTCTGAAAAGGACATTTTAGCCTGCCCATTTGTAATCACCTTAAGCCTGGCGGGATATAATAGGTAAGCCCTAGGGCCTGGAAGGGAGCTATTAACTGCCTTAGCCTCCATCTTCTCTCAACAGTAGCGTGGCAGAAGTCGGGTCTGGCGAAAAAAGTGATGTCTTTAAATGAGCGCCTAGACTCCGGCTTTGCCTTGTCCATAATTTCTTTTCTAAGCAGGTAGTTACCCACGTAGACCAAGATTGCCCTGGGCCTACCCTCCTGTGACCCCCCATGCCCTTTCCTTGGTGCCAATGGAAACCGATGCGCTCCCTGAATTTCATTCTCCCACTGCCAGGATGGTGATTCTGGGAAAGTGCCCTTCAGTAAATTAACAACAAATACCATGACATCTTGCCTCTCCACCCCCTCGGCCACACCCAGTAGTCTTATATTGTTCCGCCGCTGCCGATTCTCAAAATGCTCCAGCTTCCACTGAACGTCCTCCGCCATCTTTTCTTGTGTTTGTTTAAAAGTCTGCCAGCTGCTAACGTCGTCCTCCAACCTTCCCGTTCTTTCCTCGACATGTGCCACTCTATCCGCCACTTCTTCATACAATTTGTTCATTTTCCTCAGTGAACTCTGTATCTTTTTTGTTGCCTGCCTAGCCCTGCGGCTCTCCATCCTCGCTTCCCCCTGCATCTGCTTTAGAGTGCTAAACAGTAGCTCCAGTGAGGCGGGCTGAGGATGGGGGGCGGTGCTGGATGCCGGCTCCCCATCTAGGCTGAGTGGATTAGTACCATCCTGGTACATTTGTGAGGTAGCAGAGTAGTCCCAGACTAATTTCTTAGCGGTATCCGAGGGGCTCCCAGGCAGGTTGACTCTTATTTTAGACCTTCGCTTCCTCTGCATAGTCTTCCTATCAGAAGCACTGGTCCCTGAGTCTGAGTCCTCTACTGAACTTGCTTCACTAGATACCATAGACTCCGAGTCCTCATTCAGAGAAAAAAAAAAGTCCCCCTCAGGTGTGCAACCCCCCCCTCTCTCCAGCAACCCTTGCTGTTGCAGAGCTTTTGCATCAATCTGACTTGCCTGACTTGCCAGGAGGGGGTCGCTTCCGCACGTACTCACAGTTTGGTATGGTGTGTCGCATGCGGCTCCCACCATGGTCTGCGCACTCAGTTCATCCTTATTGCCCACCAGAGATATGGCCAGGATTCCATTGTTATCAGGGATCGCCTTCTGGGCTCCTCTGTCCTTTCCAGTGCCTGCCTTGCCGCTCCTCTGCTCACCAGGCGGGGCTCGCGCTGCTGAGCCCGGGCGTTGCTTGGCAACCGTGCTTTCGGCGTCCTCGTGGATTGCGCCGCTTTCGCTTTTCCCTTTCCCCACGTTAGCGTCTGACAGCTCCAGCACCTTGGCGGTGAAGGCTTCAACCACGGTAGGCTGTCGCATTGAGGCGTCCTTGGGTTTGCCACTGTCTTCTGGGAACTTCTGTAGCGAAGTGTCTTTTGGTAGCTTCTGTACCAAGGTGTTTCGGGCATTATCCATAGTCGCAGCCTCGCTGACATTTCCACGCTGTTCCCCGTTCTTCTTTGAGGTTGTAGTCGGAGCCCTCCAAACTGTGCCTAAAGAGCGCTGAGCTTAAAAAAAATAAAAAAATAAAAATTAAAAAAATTTAAAAAAGAAGAGCGCTGAGCCACGCCCGTGACTGGCGTGTCTTTACTTGTTATTCTCTCGTTGTGGTTCTCCGGTTCCCTTTGTTCCTTCGCCTGCTTGGGGAAGAGCGGGGTCATTGTTACTCTCGTTCTGGAAAGAAATGCGGCAATCCTTATAAAGCCGATCTTGATGATTGAGAATAGTGAGGCTGTTGGGTATGCTGGCCACCTTGCGGTCCTGGTATCCCTTTGCCTCGTTACCGCCAGAAGTTCCGAGCCTCCAGGGGTCCACAGCATCCTACTCAAAGCTCCATCCTAGGTCCAGGGAGGGAGGAGGAGAGATTGTGACTGAGCGCTACGATCTAGCAGCGGTCATCTTGCCATCTTGGGATCACTCTAACGGAAAAAATGGATTGGGGTGTCCAAATCAAAAAAGCTAGCTTAAAGCTGGCCCGGACCAGGGGGAGACCTGACAAAGGTTTCCAGGAACTCCACTCATAAACCTGTTGGTCTGATGGTCAAAATATATAAAGTGCAAGCTAGGGGTGCTGCCCTGTATGGTGCTGAAATTTGGGGCCATTGCCCATCTGGTAATATACCAAAGATCAAAAAAACTTTTGCCAGGCAGTTATTTCGTCTTTCCCCTAGCTCCCCTCTTACACTGCTTCGCCTGGATCTTGGGGTAAGGCCAATGGCAGACGAAATTGCTCTGAGACCCCTTACATCATGCATCACCTGTGGGCTACCCCACAACTGGCTGAATACAGGGCAGAGCTGAGGGAGGTCCTGAGCCTCCAGGGTGCGAGAAAATTACCATGGTTAGCATTTGTCAAGGATACATTCTTGGCCATGGGAAGGGCTAACCTATGGTACCAAGGCAACCTGTCCTATAATATCCAGGAGGGATTTAGTATGGAGCTATAGGGAGCGCAAACTTATCCACCTGCTAGGGAGCTCCACAATTGGCTCTCTTACTGCAGCATTCTTGGGAATGAAAGATCAGTATGGCTTAGAGCCTGTACTGGATGACATTTAACCCGCGCTGGCCAGGAAGCTATACGTGGAATTTAAGGATGGGGTACTCCCGCTGTGTGCTTTTACAAACAAATAAGTGGTTACCCCTTTTGGGCTGTGCGGCCTGTAACAATACAGTGGAGTCAGAATATCATGTATTTTTTTTCTGTCCAGGTTATAGGAAGGCCAGGCGTCAATGGTTGATTCAGCTATGCAGAAATCTGGGAACCAAGCGCTGCGTAGAGGCTTTTAGTATACTGAAATATAACACGCATCTGCCTTTTGTATTTTCAGTGTCACACTTTCTATTCTCCATGTGGTCTATGCATTCCTAAAGTCCACTCTATAGGTACTAGCTGAAAACCTCATAATATGTTTAAGTTCATCTGGTATATTTGAATCTGTTTTTAGCATTTATGATTTTTAGCAAGTATTAATTTATTGTAATATGATGCATATTCGTTTTTAGAAATGTTTAATATCTGTGCATATCTTTGAACATGTCATGGGTGTGATGGGCCTTGCGTTGGCAACCCAAACCAAGGTTATGGGGTTTGGCATGTGCCTATATAGATTGTTTTTATGAAATGTTAATGTAATGCACATGCACTTTCATGAGCAACTTTATCCCAGTGTCGGGGGTCTGGGCACGTGCCCCTATGGACCGTTTTTAGGTTGAGCCTAGCGGCAGTGCGAATGCGCTGCTCGCTCTGCAAGACTGCTGTAGTAGAGTATGGGAAAGAAGTTGCGCCCACTCTCATACTTTTCATTGGCTTGGGTTACTGTCTTTCGTAAATGCTGCCTTCGGATTCGTTAGTACGGTCTTGTCTTCATTTGTAACCTCCCATGGCTACTGGCCCCTTTACTTTGGTTGTTACACGGGACCTGTTATTTAGTCTGTAAGCTCTATTTACATTATGGAGTTTCCCTTACTGCAGACCGGACATGCGCTGCTTCTGCTGAAACTGATTGTGTTTTTTCAGCAGCACATGGGCACCCACTTTCAATCACTTTAACCTAGCATTATCTTGTGTCTGTTTCAATTCCCCAAGTAAAATGGAAATAGAAATGATTAGAGAATTAACTTGTGTGAATTTTAGGTAGCACATAATCCTGTGCTATAGGGCTGAAGCTGACAACAGCACATCTGTGTTACATGTCATCTGCACTACGCCACCTGACCGATTGTTTTCAAAAGTCTGTTGTATTAACACCAACACCACAACCAGCAATACCACCACCACAAATAGCGCCACCAATACCATCACCATCAATACCACCACCTCCACCACTACCAATACCACCACCACCAATACCACCACCACCAAAACCACCACCACCACCAATACCACCACCACTAATACCACCACCAATACCACCACCACCAATACCATCACCACCAATACACTACCACCATCAATACCACAACCACCAATACCACTACAACCAATCGAATACCATCACCACCAATACCACCACCAATACCAATACAACCACCAGCAATAACACCACCAGCAATAACACCACAATATACCACCACCACCAATACCACCACCACCACTAATACCAACACCACCAATACCACCACCACTGATACCACCAATATCACCACCACCAGTACCACCACCAATACCACCAATACCAATAACACCACTAATACCACCACCAATATCAATATGACCACCAATACCACCACCACCAATACCACCACTACCAATAAAACCACCAGCACCAAAACCAGCACCAATACCACCACCAGTACCAATACCACCACCATCACCACCAATACCACCACCACCAATACCACCATCACCAATTTAATACCACCACCACCAATACCAATACCACCACCGATAATACCACCACTACCAATACCACCACCACCAATACCACCACCACCAATACCACCACCAACACCACCACCAATACCAGCAATACCACCACCAACACCACCACCAATACCACCAATACCACCACCACTAATACCACTACCACCAATACCGATACCACCACCACCAATACCACCATTACCACCACCAATACCAGCACCACCAATATTACCACCACCAATACCACTACCACCAATACCACCACCAGAATACCATCACCACCAATACCATCACCACCAATACCACCACCACAATACCATCACCAATACCACCACCACACCAATACCACCACCAATACCACACCACCACCACCAATACCAGTACCACCACCAATACCACTACCACTAATATCATCACCTTTACCACAACCACCAATACCACCACCAATACCACCACCAATACCAATACCATCACCACCAAAACTGCCACCAATACCACCACCACTAATACTACCAATACCAATACCACCACCAACACCAATACTACCAACAATACCTCCAATGACTACAATTCCAACAATACCACCATTAATACCAATACCAATACCACCACCAATAACACCAGCACAAATACCAATACCACCACCACCAATGCTGACACCACCAATACCACCACTACCAATACCAGCACACCCAATACCATCACCAATAGCACCAGCAATACCTCCACTACCAATACCACCACCAATACCACCACCACCAATACCACAGCCACCACCAATACCACCACCACCAATACCTCCAATACCACCAATGCCAGCAATACCACCAGCAATACCAACACCATCAATACCAATACCACCACCACCAATACTAGTACCAGCACCACCAATACCAATACTGCCACAAATACCACTACCACCAATCCCATCACCAATACCGCCACCAATATGACCACCACCAATCCCAGCACCACCAATACCACTAATTCCACCGCGGCCAATCCCACCACCACAAATGCCACCAATGCAACCACCACCAATCCAATACCACCACCACCAATACCAATACCAACGCCAATACCAATACCACCACCACCAATTCCACCACCACCATTACCACTGCCACCAATTTCACCGCCACCAATACCACCACAAATATCACCAATACCGCTACCAATACCACCACCACAGCAATACCAATACCACTGCCACCACCAGTACCACATCCGCCACCAATACCACCACCACCAATACCACTACCACCACCAATGCCAATACCACCACCAACAATACCACCACCACAACCAATATCATCACCACCAATGCCACCAATACCATCACCAATATTATCACCATCAACAATACTACCACCAACACCACCAATACCACCACCGCCAATACCAATACCACCACCAATACCAATACCAATACCATCACCACCAATACCACTAATACCACCACCATCACCTATACCACCACCACCAATACCACCACCACCAATACTAGTACCAGCACCACCAATACCACCATCAATACAATACCACCAATACCAATACTGCCACAAATACCACTACCACCAATCCCATCACCAATACCACCACCAATATGACCACCACCAATCCCAGCACCACCAATACCACTAATTCCACCGCGGCCAATCCCACCACCACAAATACCACCAATGCAACCACCACCAATCCAATATCACCACCACCAATACCAATACCACCGCCAATACCAATACCACCACCACCAATTCCACCACCACCATTACCACTGCCACCAATTCCACCACCACCAATACCACCACAAATATCACCAATACCACTACCAATACCACCACCACAGCAATACCAATATCACTGCAACCACCAGTACCACATCCGCCACCACTACCACCACCAATGCCAATACCACCACCAACAATACCACAACCAATATCATCACCACCAATGCCACCAATACCATCACCAATATTATCACCATCAACAATACTACCACCAACACCACCAATACCACCACCGCCAATACCACCACCAATACCAATACCATCACCACCAATACCACTAATACCACCACCATCACCTATACCACCACCACCAAAACCACCACCAGCAATACCAGCACTACCAATACCACCAATACAACCACCATCAATCCAATATCACTACCACCAATACCACTGCCAATACCAATACCACCACCACCAATACCACCACCACTACCAATACCACCACCACCAATACAACCACCAATACCACCACCACCAATACCACCACCAACACCATCAATACCACCAATATCACCACAAATACCACCACCAATAATGCCACCGCTAATACCACCACCAAGCCCATCAATACCACCACCACCAATACCACCACCAATACCACCACCACCAATACCAATATCACGAGAAGGCCCTTTATTGCAATGCAATAGGTCACGCATTTGGAGAGTTTAAGCTAATAGTATTGTAAATGACAATGCCTTTTATTTATGTTTTAAAACCCAAAACATAAAGGCATTGTCATTTAAAAATGCCAATATTGCAAACTCAAGTGAATTCAAGACCTATTGCATTGCAAATGCTTGTTATGAAATGTTATTGTACTGCACATGCACTTTTATGGTCAAAAAGACCGAAATAAAGTTTTTGGGATGATGATGATGACAAATCTACTCAGTGGAAAGGGCAGTCAAATATGCAAAAGCACAGTTTCTGTTTTTGATCTGTGGGGAAATCTTTTTCTTTTTGTCACACGTCTTTCTCCATCCCTACCAAACCTGGTGGTTGTCAGTTCCCCTTCCCGTCCTAGAAGAGAAGGAATAAATCACTGTCCATTTCAAATGAGCAAAGGATCGGATTTAATGTGTACATGTTTGTGGGGGTTCACATGCTTATGAAGCAAACAACGTCTCGGGACAACCCTTTTCCTACCCTTTTATGAAATTTACCAACGCAGATTTCTACAGACTACTGGTAAAGAAATCCACAATATTAAAAACATGTATTCCTCCCACCAATCTATTTGTGAAGTCCTGACAGGCCTAAATGTAGGAATTGTCAGCCATAAATGTATGTTGACAGACAGAAGTACCTTTGTGAGTCAGTTCCAATTAATTTAAATAGGGATTATTGCATGTTTGCAACTCGGGCGGATTTTGAAAGCAGTGGCTTAACAAACCCAGCGTTAAGCTAAATAGACAAAAAATAAAAGAATGCAAACTAGCATAAATTCCCACAATCAATATGAAACATGCAAGATGAACACTGGAAAAAACGCCATGCAGTTTGAAATTGTTTTTATTGGAGTACAAAGGAAGGGTATTTGTTGGAGAAAAATTGAAGGAACCAGAAACAATCAAATTCTTCCAGTTAAATAATCCTATTCATAAATAAGTTTTGCAATGAGGAAGTCAAATTTCTAAATTAACATTAGAACTTTAATATGAATACTTATATAATGGGCCAATTATGCATGTCTAAATAAGATACTAACGAACCTCTTAGTGGAATAGCAAAAAGTTATAACTTTCATGACTAGGATTGATTTACAGATCGAGTAAATTACGTTTTCAGCCATTATGTTTGTGAATTGGACCAATTCATAATTTACCCATGCTTAAATTCAATGTCAGTGGAAATGTTTGTGGATGTACAAGAACTTTTAATTTACATAATTGGACAGACTTAACTTGTTCTCTGAATAAGGTGTGACTTTAATTGGGAATCGTTTTATGAACCCGACCTGTTGCCTTTTCACATTTAGACCAGATGTTGAATAGTGGAGCAAACTGAATTCTCCAAATGAACATTTCTGGTCTATTTAGCAAACCCTACCTATTCCTTTTCCATTTCTTTAGCTATTAAAGAGAATGGAAATCAATGACATTTAGCAGCAAAGTGCAATTCTCAAGTGTCATTTAATTACATTTTATAAGGTAATTCTGAGTTCATTGTTCGCTTGGAAATGCTGATTTCTAAGGACAACATCCCTGCTTTTTTTTATCATACACGACCGAAGCCCAGTTTAATTGTCATCTTTTTTATTCAGCTCCAATGTATTATTCGAAGCTGGGTTCAATTGTGTTTTTTTCATGCCAAAATATAAGGAAGAAACGTGGAAAGAGGCCAAATTTCCAAAATGAATTTTTAACTGAGCCCTTAATATATTTGAATTGAGAGAGAATAAAAGGGCTTTTGAACTAGCAAGGAATTTCTGTGGGTTTCTTTCAGTGGGATAGATCAGGAAAGGTTTATAGCTCTGGTCAACAGTGAGTCATTTGAATACAAATGTCTAAGCCAAGACTGCTGTGAGACATCCAGTGATTCACGATATTAATAACATATTTTATATACTAGTTGCTTCCATAGTCTCACGGCTTCTAACTGCAAGAAATGGCAGGTGTTTCCATTTTGCAACTCAAAAAAAGTAATTTTTCTCGTACTCAGCAAGGATACCACAGGAATAGTGAGATGTGCCACGATTTGAAACTGACTTCTAGCTGGCACCTGGCTCGCTACAGCAGGTGCATTAACCCACTGAGCCTTCTTATTGTGCAGGTAAAACTCTTACACAAGTTTTCCATGTCTGCTACTGCCTTTGCACATGGATAAAAATTGTAATGTTGTATTCATTGTTATATACCACCACCAAGAACACTTTAAAGCACTGCAGAGGAAGGTAATTTGAGGTTTGCCAGTAACAGCAGCTTCTGTACTGCTATGTTCCACCTGCTGAGAACACTTGGAAATGTCAGCAGAAAAAGGCTTCCGGAAAAAATATGCTAATAACGACGAAGTATTTACATGACACTCGTCTTATTCCGAGCCTTAAACTTTTAGCGGCCAGAAAATGAAGCGCTGATACCGGTGGAATTTGGTGACGTCACGACCGGTATTACCTCCTCATGTTATCAATCAGCTAAACATGGAGCAAATTATAGCTGGTGCAATGAATCTTAGGACTGTGTGACGTTTTAATTACGCCCAATTAATTTGAGGATTTTTAGCAATTACGCATTTCTCTTGAGAAATTACCAATATTACGCTATTAATCTAGCCTGAGCAATCAAGAGTATTTTTGGGCAAAAATCCTACCGCAGGAGCACATGAACAAGAAACTAAGAGAGAGCGAGCGCCCACTGGCCACTGTTGATTACGTCCTGTAGCATTTAGTGCAAATTTCTTTGTGCAAAATGCATCCTCTAGCCCATTTTGGACATACGAGTGCATTTTACAGTAAATCAATAGAATTAAATTCTGGATTATGCTTCTCACACAATTACGCATAATTAAGAGTAATGTTTTGGTAATTTCGAGTGATTACATTAGAAAGAATTGCACCAGTTACGCTCACCCCTCATTAGTATTCAGTTTGAGTTTTGAGTTTAGGAATGCTGTGCATGGAGCAAAACCAGTTTTGTTTCTTATTTACATCCATTTGTATTGCAATTTCTAGGTTTACATATCTGTAATACTACCTTTCTAGAGCAGGTGGTCAAATAAAATCAAACTCATTAAAGAGGTTGATAAAAACAATTACAATTAAAATGAATTAATACATTATTTGACTATCTCTACTCAAGAACAGATTTATTGATGAAACAAATTGGTCATGGTCCTGGCACCAATCAGCCACTTCAGTGTTAGAAAACAGACATTTTCAACTATGTCAACCAAAAAAATGCTGAACACCATACAGGCTGCGTGAATGCATATCTTTTGCAGTAAAATCGTCTGTAAAATCTCACCACAAGACTGAAACTTTCATTCTACCACATATGGTTTTACTGAGTGCAAAATTAGCGCCTTTTTTTTATTTTCAAGTCGTAATACTACACGAGGTGTTACTGCATGAAAATCCAGCTATTAAAAGCACTGGGAAATGCTCAAACTGTATGAAATAACGTATAGTCCCCTCCATGCAAAGCTGCTACTAACAATAAAGAAAAAAAAACAAAGAACATTTAAGACAAAATGCACACAACTACGCTAAACAAAAGCTGGTTGTAACAATTTGTAATGAAGTTAAAACAACAAAAAACATCTAAGCCAAAATGTACAAAGCTGCTTCAAAGAATGCTGGTACTAGGTGGGACAATGATCTGCCGCCGGCGGTCGTTCACGGGATGCGTGGAACGGTGGCGAGGGCGAGGTCAGCGGAGCGAAGCTGGGGGTTAGGAGTGTAGAAGGTGAGTCGTTTGTTGAGGTATGTTGGTCCGGCATCATGGCGCATAGTGCTTTGTGAGCATGGGTTAGGAGCTTGAAGGTGATCCTCTTGTTGACGGGGAACCAGTGCAGGTCTCTCAGGTGGGCAGTGATGTGGCTGTGGCAGAGGATGTCGAGGACGAGGCGTTCTGTATGCGTTGAAGTCTTTTCTGGAGTTTGGCCGTGGTTCCCCCGTAGAGGGCATTGCCGTAGTCAAACCTGCTGCTGACGAGGGCCTGGGTGACCGTCCTTCTGGTTCTGGTGGGGATCCATCTGTAGATCTTGCGAAGCATGCGAAGGGTTGTTGAAGCAGGAGGAGGATACGACGTTTACTTGCTGCGTCATTGATGAGTCCAGGATGAATCCCAGGTTGCGTGCGTGGTTGGTGGGTGTCGGTGCAGCTCCCAGCGTGGCCGGCCACCAGGAGTCTTCCCAGGTGGAGGGGGTGGAGCTGAGGATGAGTACCACCATCTTGTCCGAGTTCAGTTTCAGGTGACTGTTCTTCATCCATTCGGCGACAGCCTTCATTCCTTCGTGGAGTTGGTTTTGGCAGTGGGGGGGTCCTTGGTGAGGGAGAGGATCAGCTGGGTGTTGTCGGTATATGAGACAATGTTGAGGTCATGCGATCGGACGATGTTGGCGAGCGGTGTCATGTAGACGTTGAAAAGGGTCGGGCTGAGGGATGATCCTTGGGGCATGCCGCAGGTGATCTTGGTGGCTTTGGATCGGAATGGAGGGAGGCGGACTCTCTGGGTTCTGCCGGTGAGGAAGGAGGTGATCCAGTCCAGGGCTTTGTTGTGGATCCCGGCGTTGTGGAGGCGTGTGCGTAGGGTGTGGTGACCGACGGTGTCGAAGGCGGCCGAGAGGTCTAGTAGGATGAGGGTCGCGGTTTCACCGTTGTCCAGCAGGGTCCTGATGTCGTGGGTGGTGGCGATGGGGGCGGTTTCGGTGCTGTGGTTGCTGCGAAATCCAGATTGGGATGAGTCCAGGGTGTTGTTCTCTTCGAGGAAGTGGGTCTGTTGCCTGTTGACGATATTCTCAATGATTTTCGCAGGGAACGGGAGCAGGGAGATAGGCCGGAAGTTCTTGAGTAGGGTGTTGATCTCGCGTGTTTCCAGCTTTCCGGGAAGGTGGCGGTCTCAAAGGAGCTGTTGAAGATCTTCCGGAGTTGGGGTGCGATGATGGAGCTCGCTATGTTGAAGATGTGGTGAGGGCAGGGGTCGGACGGGGAGCCGGAGTGGATGGTGTTCATGATTTTGATGGAGTCGGTGATGTGGTTCCAGGAGAGCAGGAGGCTGGTGTGACTGGGGGGCAGTGAGTCTGAGGTGTCGGCGGCTGTTGGGGGGGTCTGGGTGTTGAAGCTGTCGTGGATGTCTATGATCTTGCGGTGGAAGAAGGTGGCTAGAGAGTCGCAGAGGTCTTGTGACGGCGGGATGTCGTTAGAGCTGGAGCAGGGGTTGGTGAGTTCCTTCATAACGTTGAAGAGCTCTTTGCTGTTGTACACATTGTAGTTGATGCGTTCCTTGAAGGAGGTCCTTTTGGTGGTTCGAATGAGTTGATGATGCCTGCGGCTGGCGTTCTTGAGGGCTGCGTGGTTGTCTGGTGTCTGTTCGTGGCACCACTTCTTCTTGAGTCTTCAGCAAGTCTGCTTGGATGTCTGGAGGTCGGTGGTGAACCAGATGGCCCTTCTGTTGGTGCTTCTGTTTGAGGGTTTCTTGATTGGGGCAAGAGTGTTGGCGCAGTCATCGATCCATTGCCTGAGGTTGCAGGCTGCTGTATCGGTGTCAGTGGTGTTGGTTGGTGGGTCTCGGGCGAGGGTGTTGATTAGCTGGTCTTCGCTGACCTTGTTCCAGCTGCGGTGGGCTATCCGTTGTGGGTGGTGGTGCGTGGTGGGTCTTTTGAAGGTGAAGTGGATGCAGCGGTGGTCGGCCTAGTGGAGTTCGGTGGTGTGGCTGAAGGTGACGTGGTTGTTGGTGGAAAAGATGGGTCGAGCGTGTATCTGGTAGTGTGTGGGTGTCGTGATGAGCTGTTTGAGTCCGAGATTGGCGAGGTTGTTGAGCAGGGTGGTGGAGTTGCTGTTGTTGGCGTTCTCAAGGTGGAAGTTCAGGTCTCCGAGGAGGATGTAGTCTGTGGATGCGATGGCGTGCGTGTTGAAGATGTCGGTGATGGAATCACTGAACTGTGGCTGGGCCCTGTAGGTCTGTAGACGAGGGTTCCTCTGAGGGAGGTGTTGGGATCGATCTGGATCTGGAAGTGCAGGTGTTCGGCAACGCTGAGGGTGTCTTCAGTGCTGGTCGAAATTCTGAGGGTATTCATGTGAACGATGGCGATTCCGCCTCCTGGTCTGTTGGTGCGGTCCCTGCGGGTGATCTTGTAGCCGTCCGAGATGACTATGGCAATGTCGGGTGCCGAGGAGGGGTTCATCCAGGTCGCGTCAGGTAGGTGATGTCCGGGCAGGATGAGTCGAGTAGGACCCAGAGTTCGATGGCCTGCTTGTAGACGGAGCGGGTGTTGAGTAATATGCATCTGAAATGGTTGTGACGTGCCCTGTGGGGAGGGGCAGGACATGCAGGTGTTTGGTGGCTGGTTAAGCTGCAACTTCGGCAGGAGAAGGGTCCGTGGGTGAGCGTCGGGGTGGCCTGGAAGCAGGTGGAACATCGGCCGGCGTTGAGTTCGTGGAGGGTGTTGGCGTTATAGCGGTGTCAGGCATCGCAGCGATCGCGGGGGCCAGGGGATCTGGCACTGGGCGTGGTCTGGGCAAGGACAGGCGCAGACAGGCTTGCCTTAGGCACGCCTTCAGTGCACAAGCAGAGCGCCCCCCGCTGCGTATGGCCACGCAGGGGCCGCCATTAAGAAGGGGAGGTGGGAGGGAGGAGCAACTGTGAGGCGGGTGTGGGGCAAATGGGCGAGCGAGGGGGAGGGGGAGGGGCCGCAGGCGGGAAGGGGAACTGGTAGAGGGCAGAACAATGTAAAGAGATCGCTACAGACAGAAGGAATGGCAAAAAAAAGAAGACAGAGTATGAAAAGCACAGAGAACAGCAGACAAGTAGATACGGGCAATTACAGAGAAATGGGCAATTAAAAAGAAAACAAGGAGAGCAGGCACAGGAGGCACAAACTCTGCTCAATTCAAGGGGAAGCCCATAGGCTTAACCATAGTCACGCAGTAAATGCTGGAAAAGTAAAAATCATTGCAATTATGGGATCTCTTCATACGCTAAGATCCATAGATTAACTCCGCATATAACTAGATGCACAAAGGGCCACAGAACAAGTCTATCGCATCAGCACAACATGAGTGTGTGGATGGCTTTTCTGCAGACCCATGCTTCACACATAGTTTTGTCAGAATTCCAAGATACACCCATTACACCACAAGCCCGAGGAACAGCCGCATCCCATACCATGGAGGCACATCACCTACTCAGACATAGCTTACCTGGTGAATACATGGGCAATTACATCATATAAAACTCCATTGTGCAGCGCTCGGAATCGTGGGTAATAACAGAATGTGACTGCACACCCCAAGGCTACTTTTCTTCACGTGACACAGCTTCAGACGACCAATGGCATTCTGGCACTTGTGATGTCACAGCAGTCTGCATGTACTTCTTGGTTAAGTGACTGATCATGTCTCCTAAATCTCTAAGAGAACATTCACATATCTTCTCAGGGACTCATAATTGTCACAAGGCATAAAAATGGGCTTCCTAAACTGCAGTAGTTCCTGAGCAGCACTACACTGCTGTAAGTCACATCCACTCCCTGATGGGAGAACTACCTCATGTATGTAAAAATTGTGAAGCATAGGAGCCTGTGCATATGTGTTCTTAGCATAGCTGCCTACACATACCTGTTTGTAGATCACCTGCAGGTGACTTTTGATAGACAACTAGGCCTTGGCTTACTACCCTTTTGTGAGAATGTGCAGCTATTCAGGTGCTTGTTTACCATAGGTTTCATATCACAACTTGCAACACAATACATCTGGATCACATGGGTGAAAATATTAGATACAGGCCAGTAAAGGTGTGTTCCCTCAAACCCCTTTTCGGATGCTGCACAGTTGATCGTTTTGAGACTACCTGTGCTGCTGCCAGAGGAGTAGAATGATGACACTGAAGAAGAATAAGTGGAACATGAAGGACTTCTATAGGATGCTGATGCTTCTGCCATCAGAGACAACATCATTATGAATGACCGCTGAACTGACCTAGAATAGGGTGTTGCAACTTACTTATAAGCAGCCATTGCAGAAAAAACGGTAGTGAAGGTGCTTATTTAGGAGCGCGCACGATCGGCAGCAGCTGTCTTCTATGCAGGGCTGGACTGGCCTGCAGGGTAATCTGGCAGTACCCGGAGGGCTGGTATGACAGTCCATTGTAAGAACTAGTGTTTTAGCTGCTTGTAGGCCTGTTTTATGGTCTGGTGGTTGCAGTCAATATATCTGATATTACCACAAACACTGCCTGCAGCAAGCCTGCAGTTTCACGTACTGTGAAAAACACCTATATAGTATTTCTTTACGAGCTCAAAACTGTCCTGATTTGCAAATGTTGGCCATTTTTTAGCTATATGATTAGCCAATTTGTGCCACTTTTAATGTGGTACCCGTAGTTATTTTCTAGCCCATCCCAATCCTGCTCCTATGTCTCACCTTCACCACAACTATCACATCTCCAAGGTGCACTATCGAGCACTCAACCTAACCATACCACCCTGTGTGTCCTGGCATCCCTGTCCCACCTCCCACCTTAATCTCAAATATCCCCTCACCTAGTTGCACTGCACTTCCCTTACCCTGAAGCAAACACCCATTGTCGCATGTGAGCCCTAAAAAGGAAGTCATCTACCTTCTTCTTGTAGGGGACTCCAATGCCACTAATAGTTGGGCAACTGAAACAAAAGATGGATGGAATGCTGAATGATTCAAACATTCTCCCCCAGTCAAGAAATCTAGGTTAAATCCATCATTCTTTTGCCCACTACGCCACCGCAGTTTGGACCCAGCCTAATGCAAATCAGTCTTGTCCCTGTGCCTCATGGGAAGAGTCCAGACCGAACTACCAAGCCAGGTCCTCCCTGGACCGGAAACAAGCATCCTGGGACCGGTTTCGGTGTATGTCATGCTTCATCAGCCAGGCTCGCTACAATCCAGTGGTAAAGTGAGCAAGGGATCCACGTCTGGACATACCCATCCCACCTAGGGCGAAAAGTGTAACTGAAACAAATGATGGACGGAATGCTGAATGATTAAATCATTCTCAGCCAGTCAAGAGATCTGGGTTAACTCCATCCTTCTTTTGCCCACAACACCACCCCAGCTTGGACCATATGCAAATCAGTCTTGACCCTGTGCCTCATGGGAACAGTCCAGATTTAACTGCCAAGCCAGGTCCTCCCTGGACTGGAAACAAGTATCCTGGGACTGGTTTCAGGGTATGACACCCTTCATCAGCCAGGTTAGCTTGAATCCAGTGGCACAGTGAGCAAGGGCCCCACGTCTGGGCATACCAATCCCACCTAGGGTAAAAAGTGTAGCTGCAACAAATGATGAACGGAATACTGAATGATTCCAACATTCTCCCTCATCAAGAGATCTGGGGTAAATCCATCGTTCTTTTGCCCACTATACCACCCCAGTTTGGACGCAGCCATATGCAGATCAGTCTTGACCCTGTGCCTCATGGGAACAGTCCAGACCGAACTGCCAAGGCAGATCCACCCTGGACCCGAAACCAGCATCCTGGGACCAGTTACGGGGCATGACACCCTTCATCAGTCAGGCTAGCTTGAATCCAGTGGCACAGAGGGCAAGGGACCCACGTGTGGTCATACTCATCCCACTTAGTGCAAATAGTGTAACTGCAACAAATGACGGAGGGAATGCTGAATGATTTCAGAACTCTCCCCCCCCCCCAGTCAAGAGATCTGGGTTAAATCCATCATTCTGTTGCCCACTACGCCACCAAAGTTTGGAACCAGCCAGGGCGAAATCCCACCTAGGGCGAAAAGTGTAACTGAAACAAATGATGGACGGAATGCTGAATGATTAAATCATTCTCAGCCAGTCAAGAGATCTGGGTTAACTCCATCCTTCTTTTGCCCACTACACCACCCCAGCTTGGACTATATTCAAATCAGTCTTGACCCTGTGCCTCATGGGAACAGTCCAGACCTAACTGCCAAGCCAGGTCCTCCCTGGACTAGAAACAAGCTTCCTGGGACCAGTTTCAGGGTATGTCACCCTTAATCAGCCAGGCTACCTTGAATCTAGTGGCACAGTGAGCATGGGATCCACATTGGGGCATACCCATCCCACTTAGGGCGAAAAGTGTAACTGCAAAAAATAATGGAAGAAATGCTGAATGATGCAAACATTCTCCCCCAGTCAAAAGATCTGAGTTAAATCCGTTGTTCTTTTTCCCACATCGCCACCCAAGTTTGGAACCAGCCATATGCAAATCAGCCTTGACTATGTGCCTCAAGGAACAGTCGGGATTGAACTGCCAAGCCAGGTCCTCCCTGGACCAGAAACAAGCATCCTGGGACTGGTTTTGGTGTATGACACCCTTCATTAGCCAGGCTAGCTTGAAGTCAGTGGCACAGTGAGCAAGGGACCCACATCTGGGCATACCCATCCCAATTATGGCAAAAAGTGTAACTGCAACAAACGATGGACGGAATGCTGAATGATTCAAACATTCTGCCCCCAGTCCAGAGATCTGGGTTCAATCCATTGTTCTTTTCCCCACGACACCACCCTAGTTTGGACCCAGCTGTATGCAAATCAGTCTTGACCCTGTGTCACATGGGAACAGTCCAGACCGAACTGCCAAGCCAGGTCCTCCCTGGACTGGAAACAAGCATCCTGCAACCGTTTTTGGGTATGTCACCCTTCATCAGCCAGGTTAGCTTGAATCCAAGTGGCACAGTGAGCTGTAGTGGAGACAGGGTGTTGTCTGCATACATTGCTATGTTAGCATAAGCGTTTTAGATGTTAGCGCCATCTTGCCACTTTTCTGCTTTTTCACACAACACTACAGGTAGTTGTTATTACAAGTAAAATTGCTTGCTTTTTCTTCACATGAAAACGGTCTGTTTTTCACATCCCTAGACGTGCACCGCGACCTTAGTCTAAACACTGTGTGCAGAAGCCATCAAGGTCAAATAACTATGTATGCTGGTGAATTCAGGTTGATCGGCTCATGCTCTAGACACAATAAGCACACAGCTGCAAATATCTGAAACTCGAGTGCCTTTATTATTGTATTTGCATGCATGATTCAGACACACTTGGAGAAAACCTTTCCAGACACAGAGAGCAGTGCTGATCCTGTGATGTGATTGACCCAAGCTGTTATTTGAGGTATGGGATTCCCCATTCAAACCTAGAGACATTATATCATTATATAAAACTAGCTTACTAGCCAGGGGAGGGTGGTTCACAAGGTATTGTAGGACCAGTTTCCACTATCATTGTAATATGATTTCTCCCTTTGTTTTTTACGGTATTGTAACAATGCTGATGGTTTTATTTCTAATCATTTGTCTGCTTATGTTAGCCAAAGTACTGCACCTTAGAGCACGTAGTTAAAAATAAACATTTTAAACTTTTCTGTGTCTCTGATTAATCACGTTGTGGACTGATATGAGAATAACAACGAAAAGGTGTTTCTGATTCCCACCATTCCTGAGAGTATTCTAAGTCACTTGTTCTGGGCTGTCTAATCATTGGTAGCTTCGATATGATATGGAGAATGAATGAGACACTGATGCTAGTTGGATAGGGGTTCTAGGTACTGAGGTGATGTTTTTTGGTACACCACAATTCACTGAGGTCCTGGTTTCCTGCGCATAGCTCTGTGCATGAGAAGAATCCCTGCAACATTGCACACCTAACGTGTTGGTCCTATGATTGAGGCGCCTTAGTAGTGCTTATATTTGTTCACAACACCCTCACTCTTGTTTCCGGTTGACGGGAGTGACGGTTTAAACCTACCTATATAATTGACTTATAGGTTAATTCAAGCTTGACAATTAAAATGTTTCTTTTTGAATTACTGACCCTTTTTGTGCAAACGGTTTAATATAGATTGTTTTTCTTCTCTGTGTCCTTATGGCTGAAGTTACTATTGAAGCGCATAGCCGCGCACCTCTCCGGCATCATTTGACGCAGTTCGGGCTGCCAAACAATGGAATGTCAATTATCTTTGTAGTGAGTGCCGATGTATCGTTCCCCTATGAGCTGTTTTACTCTTGGATTAATTTTCCGGGGGTGAATGCGGATGATAAGACGTTTCACGCATACACTCCTATGTTAGTTCCAGCTAATTACACGCCGTATAAGATGCAGGAAATCCCAATTTCTGCTGGCAGCATCGTATTTGGTTCAATGGCACCCTCCCCCACACCGTAACTCTGGTTCGGTTAGGTCCCTTGTCCATTCCTGGGGCACCTTGGACAGTCTTGGCCGGGTTCACACCTCATCTACGATATATGCAAGCCCCGGTGTATGACTTACTTCAACTCCATACCACCTTGATTGCGGTGCATAGGGCTATAGTGCAATACTTCTCTCGCAATGTACAGGTGGGGGCACCTGGGGTTGCGACACAACCAGCTGGACCGGCCGGGATTACTATTAGTCCTGTCATGGTTAATTCGGTAATGGGCAAGCGCCCCCAGAATAAGGACGATATGCCTTATTGGCTTGCTGAGAAATTTGACCAGCTGGAAGCAGTATTTCCTAATTCTACTCCTGTGGAGAAACACAGGATCCTTACAATTAGTTTGCAGAAAGACTTAGTCCCTGAGGTAACAGACTGTGAGAACTGGGGTAAAGTATTTGCAGCAGTTTACGCAAAGTGCTTCGGCACACCGTCTATGACTGTATTGCCCTCCGTGACTACGCGTGTTCAGGATGAGCACGGTCCGGAGGCGGCAGTCGAGTTGGGAATTAGGCTTCTCGGCGTGCTCGACGTAGCTGCTGATCTCATCCTTGCTAACGTCAAGGGAGATGCGGTTAACTTTCAAGTGTCAAATGAGCTGCGCCTCGTCGCCGACGTCGATAAATTCCGGCAGTTACCAAGAATTATTGTGGAGGCTTATAAGACCATTGGCCGCAATAGTTTGGGGGTTAAGCCTTTTGCTAAAACAACAGCGCAACCGCAAACTCAGATGGTTAAGTCTACTAAAGACGACTGTCCAGCTTTTCCTAAACAAAATTTGAAAACTAAGAAACAGGCGAAGCAGCAACAGAAACAGGGGTCTCGTCCCGCGTCACCGATACCAGTGACTACTGAAAGCACATATGAATTGCGCGATCGCACTAGAATAAGGTCTCCTGATAGATTTCAGGTTCCTGAACAACGTTCTCCTCATTCTTCACAGGAAACACCGGTCTCACAGTCCGGTGGAGGTGAACGTGGCAGAGGTCGGGGTGCCCCACAAGGATGTGAGTAGCCCCGCCCGGCTGATGGTAAAGGCAAGCAGGACGAATTTGCACTTCCATGACCTCCGTTTCAGAAAAAGAAAGTTGCTGCACTAACAGGGAGGTATGCCACAGATAGGGAATCAGAAACAGTAAAGACGGTAATCTTAGGAGCCGAAAACTCGTACTTCCCCAAGATCGGACTATGTTAACAAGAGGTAAGAGTAGACATAGTTCAAGGGAGACACTAATCAGCATCTAAGTAGCTGTGCTTCTCTTTCATTGGATTCTATAGACTAAAATAATTCTTTTTTTATATGTGTTTAGACCTACCCGACTAAAAAGGAGGACACATAGCCTCGAGGCAGTGGGTTTTTACGTTCACCGGCTACTTGGTATTAATTAAAAAAAGGGGAAACCGGTAAAAAAGGGAAACCGGCTACATTACAGACATAAGGTAAATAGAAATCCAAGAATATGGGCCAAGTGGTTAGACGTAATATTGAATCTTTTTAAAGATATTTTTTAATCGATAGGATAGGAAGACGTTCATGAAGTGAAATTAAAATCACATAAATTCCTTTGTCTATACATAGATCACCAAAAGACGGATTAGTCTTTAAAAATTCAAAAGATTAAGAAAAATTGAGGAACGTGTGACATACGGATGACACAATCTCTCCGTACAAGAAATTGAATATCAAGAGTTTGCACTGTTTGTACCACCAGATAAGGTGAGCAAAGTAGTAAATATAGAGGTAGCTAGTGGTAAGGGGGCATAAAGGGCAATATATAGAAACCCACGTTCTCTGCATATAGATCAACATTTCTGGCAATGAATTGTTGGGGTCAATGAGAATTTACGACTGGTTATTTGCATTTGAAACAAACCAGGAAACATCAGATGGAAAGTCCCTTTAAGTAGAGTGGAAATTGAATACCACTTTTAAGAAAACAAGAATAAGAATGTTTTTGCCAAAAGACATTGCCTCAATGACTATTCCAGTGTGTGAATTTTCAATGCGTGACCGTTGGAACCATAACACCTTATGTAATGTCTCGAAGGATAGTGGAGATTCATTGTTAGTTATAAAACTTACTGATAAAATTATATTTGGAATACTATGACTCTATGAGAAAGAAGAAAGGGAACAAACCAAGAGGGATGGTTTTCAGTAATGTTGAATTTGTATAGATATGAGGAAACAAGGAACCCCATATATAAAAGGATTAGGGGGACCATGACATTAACAATAAGGGTCAACCTACAGAAATGGCATAAACATTAAGGAAAGATGAAATGAATAATGTTTTTTAATTAATAATGACATTTATTCCATTTAGGAATAAAGAAGCAAATCAAAGAAAACAGGAGACAGTAAAATTGTGTCTTGATAAAGATGGCATTATCAATGTGAAGCCATCGAAACGCGCCAACGCCTTTTTTGAAAGCACAATCCTATGACCAACACAAAAAAATCAGTAGCAGATTCAAATCATAACTAACTGTGATGTCGAGTCTAATGTGATGTGTATTGGTAAAGAATAGAATTAAGTGTCTTACATATATGTCTGTCTCCATTATGCTGGTCATTTTTGGATTCTTGTAATATTGTGTTGTATTGAAATTGAAATTGATTGAATTGTATAATGTTTTTAAACAATTGTGTTATAATGAATGTGACATGAGATGATGTTATTGATATGATAATTATAGACAAATATTTGTCGAAATAAAAGCTTTTTTTTAATTTATTAGTAGTATTTTAAGTCTCATTAACAACCAGAATCTGTTTATGATAGGAATCATGGGAGCAAGGGAATCCCCTTTTTTGTGTGACAGATAGTGAGAACACAGCTTCAGAACCTGACGTGGGCACTAACGCGGCTAGACAGTGCAGCGGAGGTTACAATAGTACGGCAAACACTGCGTCCATATCTCAAGGCGACAGCAACTGACACATTTATTACTGTAGAAACTGCTGACACTCGAATGGCTCCCCCTGACAGATTATATGACATAGTCCTTTTAATTGAAGGTGACATACAACGTACTATTAAAAGGGATTTTTTGGGAAAATCTGACCTCTACATATGACATTCTGTTAGCAGAGGCGGACTGGCCCCCAGCTTTCATTTTGGCCCCTCCTAGAGGGGAGGAGGTAATCCTTCCATCTTTTGCGCACACATTGCCGAAGGAGCAAGCACAGAACTTTGCAAAAAGGTGGGCACAGGTGCTTGCTCCAGCATTGTACCGTACTCAGGTTGGGTGGGATAAGTTGTCGCCAAGCCATGAGATTCCATTACCGTCTATGCCCCAGCCACAACCCCAATATCCCATGCGCCAAGAAGCTAAATCTCACATCGCAGAAATCCTTGAACAATTGGAATATCAAGGTGTAATTGAAACATGTGTGTGACCCATGAATAATCCTCTTTTCACTGTAACCAAATCTGATGGGTCGTACCGCCTAGTTTTGTATTATCGACATTTGAACTCTCATTGTCGGACGTGCGCGGTACAAAATACCCACAGTTCTGCCCTCGTTGATAGTCTTGTGAGAAAAAGGTTTGAGACCACACTTGACATATCCAATGGCTTTTATAGCCATAACCTGTCCTCCATTAGTAGTCAATAGAAAGCCTTTACTTCTGGCGGCAAACAGAAACAGTTTAAACGATTAGCCATGGGCTATAAAAACAGTCCTGGTGTCTTTGCCACACGTGTAGTCTCTCTGTTGAAGAGCATTGACCCAGATGCGTACTCGTACGTTGATGATATCTATCTCACAGACGACGAATTATGGCCACATCTGTGTCGTGTTGACCGCTTCATTGTTATGTTTGCGGACTTCGGTTACAAATTTATCTTTGCTAAATCACACACTGCAGAGTATACAGTGTTGTTTTTGGGCTATGAACTCAACAACGATGGTCGAGGTTTAGCACCTCACTTCCTGGAGAAATGCACATGTTTGCGTGCTCCTACAACTCTGAAAAAACTAAAATCTTTTCTGGGTTTTTAAAGTTTTGGGCGTACTTACATTCCCGATTATGCACAGCGTATCAAGACGCTATATGCCTTAGCACAACCAACTTTTTTCAAATCGAGCTGGCTACCAGAACATTCAGGTATCCTGCAATCTTTGCAGGCTGATCTTCTTGCTTCTAAATACTTATTGATACGTGATAACCACACAAACCTCGTAATAAGAATTGTGCCTGGCGCAGTGGGTTTCACGTACTTAATATTTAATGAGGGAGACACAGTCCCTATTGCTTATAAGTTACACTTGTACACTTTGGCTGAAATGCGCTTTTCAACTGTCAAAAAAGTTTTGACGGCAGTGCAGATGGCGATTCTAAAAGAGAGAGCGCTGTCACAAGGGAAACGTATGTTGGTTGTCACACCGTATCCTGCCCTAGAGGCAGTGACGAAAGTCAGTGTACCAAATTCTAAAGCTTTGCATCCACGTTGGATACAATGGGCCACTTCCTTGACGTCTCCGGATGGCACTTTCATCTTTGATGCCTCATTGCAGACTCAGGAGTATTTGCAGTATGAATTTGTTCATCCAGCTCCTCTGTCCTTGCCCCCGCCTGAGGATTACCATTGTATCATTTACACTGACGGTTCGGCGCAACCGGCAACGGATGCTAAGCACGCTTATTCAGCAGCCTGCGCAATAGTGGCTGGTACTTTTGTGAATGGAGAATTCAAGTCTGATGTTGTGCATACGCAGACATTGGGTGATTGTACCGCCCAGTTGGCAGAGCTTCGTGCTCTGGTGCTTGCACTGGAGTTTGCTGGTCCTCGAGTGACTGCTCTTATTGTGAGTGACGCTTTTTTATTGTGTTCAGTCTTTCAACAGCAATTTATTCTTTTGGTCTCAAAATGAGTATCATGATTCCAAAGGTAGCACAATCAAACATAAAATGCTTTGGGTTCGAGTCGCAGAACTTAAACAACGTCTGCCGCTCGTGGATGTAATTCACACTCTTGGTCAACAACGCGTCAGGGTACACGCTGTTGGCAGCAGTTTAGCTGATGAGGCAGCGAAAACAGCAGTCGCAACATATATAGTAGCAGCAGTTACAAGATCCAAAAGTAAAATTGATGATGACATCTTGGCAGCCATTGCTGCAACAGAGAAGGGTGATAATTACCCTCGAGGTTTTCCGTCTAAATACTCTTATCATTTAAGTCCTGATAAAGTTCCCTATGTACGAATTAACGACGTTGGTGACAGATTGATTCCCAACGCGGACCGCAGATTTGCTTTGATAACAGCCACTCACGAAGGCATGGCCTCTACCCATGCCAGCGTTTCACCGACTGTCACTATCTTACAACAACGTTACTAGTGGCGCAGATTGTATAAACAAACTCGTGATTATGTCCTTACTTGTGACATTTGCCAGCAGATTAAACCTTCGACTGCTGCGCGTCACCTCAAACACAGTTGTACATATCTAATAAACCACTTGGGTGTGTTTATTTGGATCACTGCAGTCCTTTCTCCTCTGATACTGCGTATAAGTACATCTTAGATGCAGTGGATTCGCGAACACGTTTTTTATGGGTCTGGCCACAAAGAAGTGCTAATGCTCGAACTGTCATGAGGGATTTGCGTGTCTTTGTGGGAATTTTTGAATGTGGTACCCTCCATTCGGACCAGGGTCCAGTGTTCGCCTCTAAGGCGTACAAGGATGCCATGAGATCTTTGGGGGCCCAAGTCAAATTTTTGTCTCCATACCGGCCTGAGGGCAATAGTGTTGTGGAGCGAATGAACCGTCCTTGACAGCTAGTGTTTTAGGTACTGGCAGGAACTGGTTGGCCCATTTGTATAGCATTCAACGTGCACTTAATAAGCTCCCTAGAAGGTCTCTGGGTGGGCGGAACCCATACGAAATGCTCTTTGGCATAAAAATGTTTGTCCCGGACCTTGGTGGTCTAGACATGGCAGCATCGGCTGCTCCCTTTGACGTAGATGATCATTCTGCTGTATTACAGAATCTACAAGAGACTCGAGACAGTCTTGCAAAGGAACACTTGCCCACCACAACTGATGCTGCACTTCAGATTCCGGTAGTTGGCTGGCTACCTCGAGTTGGTGACCTAGTCAGTGAGAAGGCGGAGAACAAGAAGGAGTTTGGCTCCTCTTATCGTGCACCGGTTCCAGTGCTTTGCGTGCAGGGTACAAGAACAGTCATTTTACCTCCACTTCCTGGTCGCAAGGATAACAGGTACATCTCCATTTGATAATGTCAAACTACAATGAGTGGCTGATTCTTCTTAGTATGACTCCAGCGGTCTCTTGTCCAGCAATGTTGAGAAATTCTGTTTTGGCTCCGGCAAATACCAACAGGCCAGACATTGCCATCGCGATGCATACAGTTACTAATCCTTTATTGACTCCACTGGCTGGTGGTCCCCATGAAGATACTGAGTATACCTATCCCACAGATGTGTTGTTGCCTGGTGTGCAATCAAGTGCAGTTGACCTGTCATGTTTTTCATTTGACACTAACTCTACAACATCAAATGCCCCATCGAAATTTTCTATTCTTGCTGTTTGGTTTCAAAGACATTGTTTAATTCCCCCTTGGATTTACATTTGGCTAGAGCTCATATCTATTTTTTTGTTCATGTTCATTGGATTTGTGGTTGTCTTTTTACGTCTAGTGAATGGACATTATCTAACCGAAAGATCTGCAATTAGGTTAATTGATGGAACTTTGGCACCCCACTCCTCATCACTCATCATGAAGAGGGACCAGACTTTTGTTAATATTACTGCCTGGCCTGTGTTAGATGGGATTGTTTGGGATGCTGTTAAATTTCAAATTCATGGCCCCACCGAGGTCATTAATGTCCCAAAAGTACTTTGTGTTTCTATGGGGGATGTTGTGAAACAAAACATACGCTCTGATGATTGGGATGTCCAAGCCGTAGAGGCTCTTTTTTCTGATTTGAAATATTATGCTGCTTTTGATGCTGAGGATTTGTATTTAGACTCAGCAAATTATGGAGAGTTCTTTTGCTACCAACACTATGGCAATCATTTCCTGCATGAAGCGAAAACATTTAGGAATATCGTTAATTTTACACAATGGGAAAATTGTCCAGCTCCCGTTGAAGGCAGCTCCAAAACTCTAGTGAAAAATTTACATATTTTACTGATTTCAGTGTATCTAAACCTAAAGCCTTTTTTTTTAAATGGCTGATGAGCCAGCTTCCAAAGTTAAACTGACTCATACAAAATTGTTGTATTCGAAATCCTTTATAAATGACTTAGCTATTGGGAGCTATGAGCTGTGGAAAGATACTATTGATCTTAAATCTGTTTGGGGTTCTAAAACCTTGCAGGTACAAGGTTCTGAGGCTTTGCATCGTGCATGCCTTATTCCGAACCATATGTTGTTTTTTAATTCTACCATTTTTCAGACCACCTGCTTTGGATTGGTTACTTCTAAAAAGATGAATTCCCCTACTATTCCTGATCTGGGCGCTTATCTGTCCTGGGATAATCACACAGATTTGTCCCTAGATGAATTGCAGTCCCTAATTACTAATACATCCTTTAATATTTCCACCCTGGATCATCAAGGATGGTTATTATGGCAGAAAAGTTCTGATTCCTGTCAACATCGTTTTCTGGGTCTACTCCCTGGCTATACACAGGTTAGAGTAGACCCCAGATTTGAATCTTCCCATTCAGTCACTACCTATTCCATTGGTAAATTATGTCAAAACTGGCTTACACATTCCACCTTGGCGTCAGTTAAACATAATTTATCCAAATTAAATGACAATGTAGATTTGAATGACTTTGTTAAGGGCTCTGTGGGTGGCAGGTCCAAAAGATGGGTGTATGCTGTTTACAACGAAGTATGGAAATTATCTCAAATTGAAGCTGCTTCTAGATTAAGAGCTATTGATCAAGCAAATTTGGAAAAAGTGCTTGCTGTCATTGATAATAGCATTAACACTCTTTATTCCAGAATTTACACATTAGATAATATTGTTTCTTCTGTTGTCGATATTGTACAAGATGACATGTCTGTTTTATACCATAGTCAAATCAATTGCATTCTATAATGCAGTTTGCATGGACTTTACAAACATTGAAGGCTGGGAAAGTTCCCTGGGACTACATGAACACATCATCTTTATTCCTGATGTTTAATCTGACTGATAAACAACAGTTCATGTCCAAGAAGGATGCGACATATTCACTATTGCATATTGAAAAGTTGGAACCTTTCCCATTCTCTGTGGCCGAATTGAACTCGGCTGTGTGGCTTATCCATGGTTTGATCACATTGCCTTTTCCATTGTTTAAGTTTAGTTCATGTATGAAACACTATGCCTTGGGTAGATATGAACCGCTAGGTACTGCTTTTCTCCATGAAGTTTGGTCACTCCCATTTACATACAGGTTCATGACAGAGGGTAAAGAGGTATATTTAAAAGGAGAGGATTGCACTTCCACACCTGATCACTCAGTAGTTTGTAGGAACATCCAATTGCATGGCGCTTGCAACATTCACGCACCGAATTTAGCTTGCATTTTGAAGGGAAATCCTGTGCCGGCAATAACGCCAACTTTCACGTTATTAGCTAACGGTAGCTATTTGCTTTTAAATAATGAGGCGTGCTGCGGGATGCTTGCAGGTATTCCGTACATGGTAACTGTCTCACAATGAGTAGTCTGTTGTAAGAATGTCCTTTTCCCACCCCCGCATGGGAGACTCGATGTATCCATCTGGTCTTCCATACCAACCTTGAAGGCAGAGTTCAACAAGATGAGCAGAATAAGGGCTCTATTGTCTCAAAAAGAAGTCACCCTAACTTCCTCTCGTGAAACATTTGTCCTTCACGTAGCAAACACCCGCACCGAGGTGCATGCTCTTTTAAAAACTGATCTCCCCCTTCATTTCGGTGCTCTGATTCACACTATATTCAATGCCTCGTCAACAAGTGGCTTGGCACATTTTTTCAAAGTTGTGGGCTTCGGTCATGTGACCTCTTTCCAAACAATATTTTGTGTGTTACTGGCATTTTTTCATTCTATTTTTTCCAGCATCTTCGGCGGGCTTCCGTTAAATCAAGCCTTGGCTGCTGGTGTGTTGCTGTTGATTTGTTTGCTCTGCAATGGCTCCACGATCTGTGTCACACGACAGCCTGCCCCGGCTGCTTCAACTGCGCAACTGGATGCTTGAATACTATGGAACACTACCGCTGGCCACTTTGAGCGTAGCCTATGGATTTTCCTTCCGGTTCTCATACTTTACTTGCCTGCAACCTGTTTTCAATTGCCTTAATTCAGTTCAGTTCAGTTCATACGTCTTTATTTCGATATTTCATCATAAAAGACAGTCTATAAAAGAAAAATGTAATACATACACCATAGATCATAAAAAACTGTTTAAACAGTTAAAACCAACTGTTTATAATCATTAAAACATTTCATAAAAGATTATTAAACCTCATTTCAAGACGTATTTACAACTTTAAATTTGTATACATATAATTTAAAAATTATCATGGTACATTAGACCTATCTGGCTCTAATAATCCATGCCCACCCTAAAAATTTTGCCACGCCAATAATGATAATCTCTGTAGTATTAAATCTTAATTCCCATAATGCATCTGCACACCGCCTGGAGTTCAACCGTTTGCAGATAGGCGTTAGCCATTTACACCTTGGCGCCAAATAGGCAGGACAGGCAAAGAAAAAGTGACCAACACTTTCCCTGTTTTCCTTACACCATGGACAGTATTCATTTGACTGGCCTTGCCACTTTTTAGTAAAAGATCTCAGGGGTAATGACCCCACTCTAAACTGATGATATAATTTTCTATCTAGGCTCCTCGTAATTACATCCCAGTAATCCTCCTTATGGGGATCCAGTTTATGTACTAGGAACTGACCCGTTAGTGTAAGCGAGTCCGATTGCGAGACTAATTGTTGTTTAACAGTTGCCCAGTATAACATTTTAAAGTCTTTGGTAGAGGGAAAGGCATTTGTGCCCGGGTCAGACCACAGTAAACTAAGTCCCATATTATCCAAGATTGTCCTTACTTCTCTAAACCAGGGAATTTTTGCATAACCCGAAATGGATCTTACATCTTGAATTTCCTTAGCAAATAGGGCCAGTTCTGGCGTGGTCCAAATACGTCTCCATAATGCTACCAACCGGTACCGTGCTTGTTCCTTAACTGTTTTACAACCCATATCCAACAATAAGGGTTTAATTGGTGTGGATTGGGGTAAACTAACCAAATTGCGTAGGAATTTGTTTTGTATTCTATCCAGAGGAGTTAAATCCTTATATCCCCAGAGATCAGCACCATACAATATGGCAGAACTAATCCTTGCATTATATATTTTTAGGGCTGGCATTACCCTTTTAGTCAGCGATTTTCGCTGCTCCTGGATTAGGGTACCCGTAAGTCGAGCATATTTAAAGCTAAGAGCGTCCACCTGGGGCTGCCAACGCAGATGAGAATCTAAAATCACCCCAAGATAGGTCATGACATCCACCTGTTCAAGCTCAACCCCATTCATACTAACATGACTTTTTAAGGGTCGAGTTTTAGTTAGTACCATAAATTTAGTTTTGCTCACATTAACCTGCAGATCATTTAGTTTACAAAAATCCTCAAATCTATTAATCGCTGTCTGTAGACCCTTACGAGTCTTAGAGAGGATTAACGTATCATCTGCAAAAATGAGCAAGGGGAACTTAGTACCACCCAAAATTGGGGCATCAGTGGGGGTTTCAGAAAAGAAACGAACCACTTGATTAATAAATAACAAAAATAAAGTGGGTGCCAGGACACACCCCTGGCGAACTCCACGAGTAACAGGAAAACTATCCGTCACCTGACCCTGTCTCCCCCACCTAACCCTAGCAAAGTTGCCCATGTGTAGTCTTGTCACTGTTTCGAGAAGGTCCTGCGCCATCCCTATATCACCTAGCACGGCCCATAACTTTGCCCTGGGCACAAGGTCGAAAGCGGACTTAAGGTCCACAAAGGCAGCATATATAGTTCCTCCACCCAGTAGCACTACTTTCCAGTATATCTGGATAAATCTGAATACTTGGCCAATAGTGCTGATACTAGACCTAAAACCCGCTTGCATTGGAGAGAGAATACTCTCATTCTCCATCCACATCTGAATTTTCGCAAGGATCATCCTTGCTACAACTTTCTGTAGGGCGTCTATAAGGCTAATAGGGCGGTAGTTCTCCGGGGCAGAACGATCCCCTTTCTTAAAAATTGGGAGGATTTCCGCCCCTTTCCATGAATCAGGAATCCTGGCCCCACTGGCAATGGCGTTGGCAATCTTCGTAATATAAGGGACCCAGATCCGCTGGTCTAATTTAAAAAGATCTGCCGGGATGCAATCCATGCCGGGTACTTTCCCCAAATGTATCAGACCCAATGCCAATTCTGTATCCTCATTCAGAAACATTAAAGATTGGGATAGTGGGGCATGCAATTGTATCGAAGTTTCCACCACATAATCAGGTACGTTCACTATTCCTTTGAACTGGGAAGAATAAAAGTCCACCCAGGCATCAGTGGGGACATGATTTTCTGGAATTTGCGAGTCTGGGTTTCTGCCCCAATTCACCACCTCCCAGAATGTAATCTGGTTGGAAGATAGACAGGCCTCATAGAGGTCCTGCCAATGGGACTCATCCCACTCTCGCTTCGCCCCCCACAGAACCTTTTTATACCTCTCACGGGCCTTTTTAATATCAGGGCTAACTCTAGATTTAATGACTTTAATCAAATCGCTGTGCGCCTCCCTACAGGGTTTATTATACCATTTCTGACGGGATCTCATAGCAGCACTTTTCCCAGAGTTTGCAGGTTTAGAGAGTAGGACTTTTAATTTTTCAAATAGCTGGTCATGTGTGTTACTAATCTGATGTAATGTACCTATAGCGATGGGCAGATCCTGAAGTACACCCCAGGAAGAAGATACTTCCAGGGATAACTCTCGCAGCAAATCGGGGTCCTCCAAGACCCTAGGCCAACGGACCCTACGTCTATCATTAGTAAGAAGTGTCTCTGCTGTTTAACACCTCTCTGCATCTGTCCCACCTTGGCCAACTAAGTATTTCAAACTTAAGACTAAAGGATTGTGGTCGCTCTCTGGCCGAGCAACAACTTCCATATCATCCAGCAGAGACCAATACTCCATTTTTAACAAAATATAGTCAATTCTGCTAGTACTGGCCCCATTATCGAAAGTTGGTTGGCCATTTTTGTCGGAAAAGGAGCGACCATTAACCGCTCTTAGCCCCCATTCCAAACACAGGCCAAGCCAGTGTAAAGCTGCCTCAGTTGCCTTTTTGATGGGATTTAGGGCCAGGACTGGAACATTCCAGACAGCATCTTCCTCCTACCGTATATCCTGACATTCACACGTCAAGGGTTCAAATGTACAATTCAGATCCCCTGCTAATAATATGGGGTTATCCCTCCCAATTACTTCAAGGTATGAGTCCAACTCATCAATAATTGCGGGACACCTCCCCCCAGGTAGGCCACGAGCATAGATGTTTATAATAAACAAGCTCTTGTGGTCCGCCCTACTTAATTTTATTCCCAGAATATCAGGGTTCATAACTGGAACTTCCACTATCCTATAGTTATTAGTTTGCCTGGCCCATATAACTAAGCCCCCAGAGGCTCTTCCTTTTTTCCCCTGTAATGCCGGTTTAAAAAAGTTTAAGTAACCTGTCTGAAATAACGGATCAGGTGCCCAACTTTCTTGAAAAATTAAAATATCAAACCTGTCAATAAAAACTGTCCAATCCTCCGATCCTAACTTTCCCTTAAGTCCAGCAATATTCCATGATGCGATTTTCAACCCAGTGTCCTGAAATGTTAATTTTGCTTGATTCATTCCCCCCTTTACTGGGCCCCGCTCGCCCCTCTCTACTAGCAGACAACTGACAGAGGGATATCTAGCCGTATCAATCCCACAAATCTTGTCTTTTTTCTCTTTACTCCTGCCACGATCTACTGGAACCGAGTCACATAAGCTACAACTGACAGCACCATCTGCTGCTAGGTCAATATTATTAGAACCCTCACCAACTCTAACATTATTATCTGGTAGACTGACCCCACCATTATTGGGAGGAAGTCAATCAATACACTCTAGGTCAGAGAGTGGTTCAAAGCGATTATACAAATGGGGGATAGGATAAGGGGTATAGGGTGCCAATCCATTTAGGAATCTACCCCTGGATTTACTATGATGATTAAACATAGGTATAGTAGGAGGACCCCTATTTCTTTTAGGATAGAAGTAGTTAAGGTCCAAAGTTTGCACATCACCCATCCTACCAAATCTAGGTTCCCTACGTATAAAATCCACTGTCCGTGAGTCCCTGAAATTAACTATAATACAATCCCCCTCTAGGTCCTTAGGGCAATACCCCACCCATTTTACTCTTCTGACATTAAGGATTTCCGTAACAGAGGTCGGTGGGAGAGGTCTATTTTTATTCAACCAAAAGACTACTTTATTTTTGAGCTCCCTAAATGTTTCAGATTTTTCTTCTTTAACGACCGATACTCCCGTCAGAATTATTGTATATGGGGTGGCCTCGGGAGGAAGGTCAATGCAGTGGACATTCTGTTTAAGATCCTTCTTAACGGGCTCAGCAAGGGGATTCTCTTGGCTCCTCAACGTTACGGCACTATGGTTAGACTTTGATTTTGCCTTTACACTTCCCTTGGATTCCTTGCCAATGTTAACATCCTTAGTGTTTAAGCTTGTCAATGGTTGTATACTAGGATATTCGGCAGGAACTTGGGTTACCGGTGTGGTGCTTACGCCCGTCCCAGAATATTTGGGGGTAATAGTTAACGTTTTAGACGTATTTTGCTTATTTGTTAATTTGTTCAGCATATCATTGTTAGCGATAACTATTTCCTCCAACGAGTCCATTTTTGCATTCATCAATCTAGTGCGTTCAAGTAGGGGTAACATAAGTGATTTAAGTAATACTTCCATTCTATTTAATAAGTCTTTCTCATTACCTGTAGCCAACGGGCAATGTGGACTAATGTCAGTTAATACAGGTATGGGAGAATGAGAGATGGGATCAGCCAATGGATTCAATACTGTAGTATTAGATTTAGGGATCTTAGATATACCTCCCTTTTGAACTCTATTCACTCTTTTCCTTTTGCGACGTTTAATAGTTTGGGAAACCCCCTTGGATATTTGAGGTTGAGCTGGACTACCAGTATGTAGGGCAACATCCTCCCCACTGAAAATAGAATCGCTAGAAGACAAGCCATCACCTGTTATAATTACAATGGGTTCATCCTTATTATGACATAAACCTACCGGCACTAAATCAGGATCTTGATGTTGGCTTGTGTTGGGGACTATAGCGCTCACTTTGTTAGGGGAGATCGCTGTAGCAATTCGACCCAGGGAAGAGCGCTTGCCCGTTATGAGGTCTAGGGATAGACGTTTCTCTACGAAGGCGATTTCTTTTTCTAAGATACCCGTTGCTTTAATTAGGAAAGCATCAAGGGGACCTGTTACCACCCCTGACGAAGTCTGGACTTGTACCAGTCTCTCTTTCCCTGAGCGTAAGGACATAATAACAAATAAACAATATTAATTTTTTGGCTATGTACCGGGGGAGAAGATATCAGTCAAAGTAAAAATAACAAAATACAATACCAAAATTAACAAACCAAGAGGGTAGGCCCAGCCCAGCCTCGGCAGCCCTCGGACGGCCTCAGACGGCCCGCCCTTTGCCCGGGCTTAGCCCGGCGACCACCCGCGCGCGTCCCGCGTTGCTGGGAATTGTTTGAATTAAGAGGCAGCAGGTGTGGACAGCAAGTAGCCTGCTGGGCCTCGCAGTCCCGCAGCGTGTCCTCAAAGCGACCCCAGATTCCGGTGAACGGCGCCCGCGAAGCGGGGGTCGTGAAGATTTCCCAAATGCAGGCACAGGAACCAAAGTCCAGGAGACAGGTAGGAGAGTTCAAAGAACGGCACCCGTAGAGCGAGTGGTTTCTTGGGCTTATGTAGCCAGGAGAGGGCGTGTCCGCTGGGGAAGAGGCAGCAGGTGTGGACAGCAAGTAGCCTGCTGGGCCTCGCAGTCCCGCAGCGTGTCCTCAAAGCGACCCCAGAGTCCGGTGAACGGCACCCGCGAAGCGGGGGTCGTGAAGATTTCCCAAATTCAGGCACAGGAACCAAAGGCCAGGAGACAGGTAGGAGAGTTCAAAGAACGGCACCCGTAGAGCGAGTGGTTTCTTGGGCTTATGTAGCCAGGAGAGGGCGTGTCCGCTGGGGAAGAGGCAGCAGGTGTGGACAGCAAGTAGCCTGCTGGGCCTCGCAGTCCCGCAGCGTGTCCTCAAAGCGACCCCAGAGTCCGGTGAACAGCGCCCGCGAAGCGGGGGTCGTGAAGATTTCCCAAATGCAGGCACAGGAACCAAAGGCCAGGAGACAGGTAGGAGAGTTCAAAGAACGGCACCCGTAAAGCGAGTGGTTTCTTGGGCTTATGTAGCCAGGAGAGGGCGTGTCCGCTGGGGAAGAGGCAGCAGGTGTGGACAGCAAGTAGCCTGCTGGGCCTCGCAGTCCCGCAGCGTGTCCTCAAAGCGACCCCAGAGTCCGGTGAACGGCGCCCGCGAAGCGGGGGTCGTGAAGATTTCCCAAATGCAGGCACAGGAACCAAAGGCCAGGAGACAGATAGGAGAGTTCAAAGAACGGCACCCTTTCCTTAATTGTTCATTTGAATGGGCTCTGGATTTATGCTTGTCGAACGCGGCGTCTCCTGCCCCGGATTATGATCGACTGATGAGCCCCTTAGTGGCTCACGAGTTAGACTGTTCTGGTATCGAGATTATGGCCTGTGTGGCCTGGGAAATTGGGATATATACGCAGCAGCCCATGACTTCCTGGCACGAAGTTGTCTTGAAGAACACGCAAGTTGTCCTCTGATGGTGCTAGAGGCTCCGGTAATCGAAGAACATGTATGTTCCTTTAGTTTATTTGACTGGATGGCTGACTCATTTACTGAAGATTACAATGACTTCCTCTAGGAGGCTGTTGCAACATACTGTGCCTACACGTTGATGGATTAAATTGGCTGTTGTCCATCTTCCTCACATACACGCTGGTATTTGTTTATTGTTTTTGCTCCCAAAAGGGCGATATAGCACCCCTGATTGATTTTTATTTTTTACTTTTTTATAACAAACTTTTCGAACTTTCACTACCAATTATACGGATTGGCAATATATGAACTTGGTTCCGTCTCACTCGAACTTGAACTCTGCATTCCTACATTGCTTCTCTATTTTGTTCGTGGTCCGAACAAGGGAGGGTGTAGTGGAGACAGGGTCTTGTCTGCATACATTGCTATGTTAGCATAAGCGTTTTAGATGTTAGCGCCATCTTGCCACTTTGCTGCTTATGCACATGACACTACAGGTAGTTGTTATTACAAGTAAAACTGGTTTGCTGTTTTTCACATCCCTAGACGTGCACCGCGACCTTAGTCTGAACACTGTGTGCAGAAGCCATCAAGGTCAAATAACAATGTATGCTGTTGAATTCAGGTTGATCGGCCCACGCTCTAGACACAACAAGCACACAGCTGCAAATATCTGAAATTTGGGTGCCTTAAATATTGCATTTGCATGCATGATTCAGACACACTTGGAGAAAACCTTTCCAGACACAGAGAGCAGTGCTGATCCTGTAATGTGATTCACCTAAGCTGATCTTCGAGGTATGGGTTCCCCATTCAAACCTAGAGACCTTCTATTATTATATACAACTAGCTTACTAGCCAGGGGAGGGTGGTTCACAAGGTATTATAGGACCTGTTTCCACTATCATTGTAATATGATTTCTCCCTTTGTTTTTTATGGTATTGTAACAATGCTGATGGTTATATTTCTAATCATGTGTCTGCTTATGTTAACCAAAGTACTGCACCTTAGAGCATGTAGTTAAAAAAATACATTTTAAACTTTTCCATGTCTCTGATTAGTCACGTTGTGGACTGATATGAGAATAACAACGAAAAGGTGTTTCTGATTCACACCATTCCTGAGAGTATTCTAAGTTGTTTGTTCTGGGTTGTCTAATCATTGGTAGCTTCAATATGATACGGTGAACGAATGAGACACTGATGCTAGTCGGATAGGGGTTCTAGATACTGAGGTGAGTTTTTTGGTACACCACAATTCACTGAGGTCCTAGTTTCCTGCGCATAGTTCTGTGCATGCCAGAAACTGGTCCTAGGATGCTTGATTCCGGTCCAGGGAAGACATGGCTTGGCAGTTCGGGCTGGACTGTTCCCATGAGGCACAGGGTCAAGACTGATTTGCATATGGCCATGTCTGAACTGGGGTGGTGTAGTGGGCAAAAGAACGATGGATTTAACCCAGATCTCTTGACTGGGGGAGAATGTATGCATTGTCAGCATTCCGCCCATCATTTGTTTGTTGTAACGCTTTTCGCCCTAAGTGGGATGGGTATTCCCAGACGTGGGACCCGTGCTCACTACGCCACTGGAGTCAAGCTATCCTGGCTGATGACGGCCTGATAGCCAGAAACCGGTCCTAGGATGCTTGATTCCGGTCCAGGGAAGACATGGCTTGGCAGTTCGGGCTGGACTGTTCCCATGAGGCACAGGGTCAAGACTGATTTGCATATGGCCATGTCTGAACTGGGGTGGTGTAGTGGGCAAAAGAACGATGGATTTAACCCAGATCTCTTGACTGGGGGAGAACGTATGCATTGTCAGCATTCCGTCCATCATTTGTTTGTTGTAACGCTTTTGGCCCTAAGTGGGATGGGTATTCCCAGACGTGGGACCCGTGCTCACTACGCCACTGGAGTCAAGCTATCCTGGCTGATGACGGCTGATAGCCAGAAACCGGTCCTAGGATGCTTGATTCCGGTCCAGGGAAGACATGGCTTGGCAGTTCGGGCTGGACTGTTCCCATGAGGCACAGGGTCAAGACTGATTTGCATATGGCCATGTCTGAACTGGGGTGGTGTAGTGGGCAAAAGAACGATGGATTTAACCCAGATCTCTTGACTGGGGGAGAATGTATGCATTGTCAGCATTCCGTCCATCATTTGTTTGTTGTAACGCTAGTTCTGTGCATGAGCAGAATTCCCACAACAGAGCAAGGGACCCACGTCTGGGCATACCCATCCCACTTAGAGTGAAAAGTGTAACTGCAACAAATGATGGACGGAATGCTGAATGTTTAAAACATTCTTCCCCAGTCAAGAGATCTGGGTTAAATCCATTGTTCTTTTGTCCACAACACCACCCCAGTTTGGACCCAGCTATATGCAAATCAGTCTTGACCCTGTGCCTCATGGGAACAGTCCAGACGGAACTGCCAAGCCATGTCCTCCCTGGACTGGAAACAAGAATCCTGGGACTGGTTTTAGGGTTTGTCACCCTTCATCAGCCAGGCTAGCCTGAATCCAGTGGCACAGTGAGCAACGGACCACTTCTGGACATGCCCATCCCACTCAGGCTGAAAAGTGTAACTGCAACAAATGATGAAAGAAATGCTGAATGATTCCAACATTCTCCCCCGTCAAGAGATCTGGGTTAAATCCATCGTTCTTTTGCCCACCACTCCACCCCAGTTTGGACCCAGCCAAATGCAAATCAGTCTTGACCCTGTGCCTCATGGGAACAGGCCATTCCGAACTGCCAAGCCAGGTCCACCTTGGACCGAAAACAAGCATCCTGGGAACGGTTGCAGGGTATGTCACCCTTCATCAGCCAGGCTAGCTTGAATCCAGTGGCACAGTGAACAAGGGACCCACGTCTGGTCATACCCATCCCACGTAGGGCAAAAAGTGCAACTGAAAACAAATGATGGACGGAATGCTGAATGATTTTAACATTCTCACTCAGTCAAGAGATCTGGGGTAAATCCATCGTTCTTTTGCCCACTTCGCCACCCCAGTTTGGAACCAGCCATTTGCAAATCAGTCTTGACGCTGTGCCTGATGAAAACAGTCCAGAACGAACTGCCAAGCCAGGTCTGTCCTGGACTGGAAACAAGCATCCTGTGACCGGTTTCGGGGTTTGTCACCCTTCATCAGCCAGGCTACCTTGTATCCAGTGGCATATTGAACATGGGACCCACGTCTGGGCTTACTGATTCCAATTAGGGCGAAAAGTGTAACTGCAACAAATGATGGACGGAATACTGAATTATTCAAACATTCGCCCCCTTTCAAGATGTCTGGGTTAAATCCATTGTTCTTTTGCCCACTACGCCACCCCGGTTTGGACCCAGCAATATGCAAATCAGCCTTGACCCTGTGCCTCGTGGGAAAAGTCCAGATTCAACTGCCAAGCCATTTCCTCCCTGGACCAGAAACAAGCTTCCTGGGACCAGTTTTGGGGTATGTCACCCTTCATCAGAGAGACTAGCTTGAATCAAGTGGCACAGTGAGCAAGGGACCCACGTCCGGGCATACCCATCCCACTTAGGGTGAAAAGTGTAACTGCAACATATAATGCAAGGAATGCTGAATGATTTCAACATTCTCCCCCAGTCAAGTGATCTGGGTTAAATCTGTCGTTCTTTTGCCCACTAACTCACCCCAGTTTGGAACCAGCCATATGCAAATCATTCTTGACCCTATTGCCTCATGGGAGCAGTCCAGACCGAACTGCCAAGCAAGGTCCTTCCTGGACCAGAAACAAGCATCCTAGGACAGGTTTCGGGGTATGTCCCCCTTCATGAGCCAGCCTACCTTGAATCCAGTGGAACAACAGGCATGGGACCATTGTCTGGGCATACCCATCCAACTTAGGGCAAAAAGTGCAACTGCAACAAATGATGGACGGAATGCTGAATGATTCAAACACTCTTCCCCTTTCAAGATATCTTGGTTATATCCATCTTTCTTTTGCCCACTACGCCAGTCCAGTTTGGACCCAGCCATGTGAAAATCAGTCTTGACCCTGTGCCTCATGGGAACATTACAGACCAAACTGCCAAGCCAGGTCCTCCCTGGACCAGAAACAAGCATCCTGGGACCGGTTTTGGGGTATGTCACACTTCATCTGCCAGGCTTGCTTGAATCCAGTGGCACATTGAGCAAGGGATCCACGTCTGGGGATACCTATCCCACTTAGGGCGAGAAGTGCAACTGCAACAAATGATGGACAGAATGCTGAATGATTCAAACATCCTCCCCCAGTCAAGAAACTTGGGTTAAATCCATCCTTCTTTTGCCCACTACGCCACCCAAGTTTGGACCCAGCCATATACAAATCAGTCTTGATCCTGTGCCTCATGTGATCAGTCCACACGGAACGGCCAAGCAAGGTCCTCCAGTGACAGGAAACAAGAATCCAGGGACTGGTTTCGGGGTATGTCTCCCTTCATCAGCCAGGCTAGCTTGAATCCAGTGGCACAGTGAGCACAGGACCCACGTCTGGGCATCCCCATCCCACTTAGGGCAAAAATTGTAACTGCAACAAATGATGGACGGAAAGCTGAATGGTTCAAACATTCTACCCCAGTCAAGAATCTTGGTTGAATCCATCATTCTTTTGCCCACTATGCCACTCCAGTTTGGACCCAGCCATGTGCAAATTATTCTTGATCCCGTGCTTCATGGGAACAGTCCAGACCGAACTGCCATGCCAGGTCCTCTCTGGCCCGGAAACAAGCATCCTGGGGACGGTTTCGGGTTTGTCACCTTTCATCAGCCAGGCTACCTTGTATCCAGTGGCACAGTGAGCAAGGGACCCACATCTGTGGATACCCATCCCACTTAGGGCGAGAAGTGCAAATGCAACAAATGATGTACGGAATACTGGATGATTCAAACATCCTCCCCCAGTCAAGAGATCTGGGTTAAGTCCTTTGTGTTTTGTCCACTGCGCCACCCCAGTTAGGACCCAGCCATATACAAATCATTCTTGATCCTGTGCCTCTTGTGATCAGTCCAGATGGAACTGCCAAGCAAGGTCCTGCATGGACTGGAAACAAGCATCCTGGGAATGGTTTTGGGGTATGCCACCCTTCACCAGCCAGGCTAGCTTGAATCCAGTGGCACAGTGAACAAGGGACCCACATCTGGGCGTACCCATCACACTTGGGACGAAAAGTGTAACTGCAACAAATGATGGACGGAATGCTGAATGATTCAAACACCCTCCCCCAGTCAAGAGACCTGAGTTATATCCATCGTTCTTTTGCCCACTATGCCACCCAAGTTTGGACTCAGCCATATACAAATCAGTGTGATCCTGTGCCTCATGTGATCAGTCCACACGGAACTGCCAAGCAAGGTTCTCCAGTGACAGGAAACAAGCATCCAGGGACTGGTTTTGGGGTATGTCTCCCTTCATCAGCCAGGCTAGCTTGAATCCATGGGCACAGTGAGCAAGGGACCCACGTCTGAGCATCCCCATCCCACTTAGGACAAAAATTGTAACTGCAACAAATGATGGACGGAAGGCTGATGATTCAAACATTCTCCCCCAGTCAAGAATCTGGGTTGAATCCATCATTCTTTTGCTCACTATGCCACTGAAGTTTGGACCCAGCCATGTGCAAATCATTCTTGATCCAGTGCCTCATGGGAACAATCCAGACCGAACTGCCATGCCAGGTCCTCTCTGGACCGGAAACAAGCATCCTGGGAACGGTTTGGGGGTTTGTCACCCTTCATCAGCCAGGCTACCTTGTATCCAGTGGCACAGTGAGCAAAGGACCCACATCTGTGGATACCCATCCCACTTAGGGCGAGAAGTGCAAATGCACCAAATGATGGACGGAATACTGGATGATTCAAACATCCTCTCCCAGTCAAGAGATCTGGGGTAAATCCATCGTTCTTTTGCCCACCACGCCATCCCAGTTTGGACCCAGCTAAATACAAATCAGTCTTGCCCCTGTGCCTCATGGGAACAGGCCATTCCGAACTGCCAAGCCAGGTCCACCATGGACTGGAAACAAGCATCCTGGGACCGGTTTCAGGGTATGTCACCCAGGGTATGTCACTCAGCCAGGCTAGCTTGAATCCAGTGGCACAGTGAGCAAGGGACCCACGTCTGGTCATACCCATCCCACTTAGGGCAAAAAGTGTAACTGAAACAAATGATGGATGGAATGCTGAATGACTTTAACATTCTCCCCCAGTCAAGAGATCTGGGGTAAATCCATCGTTCTTTTGCCCACTACGTCACCCCAGTTTGGAACCAGCCATATGCAAATCAGTCTTGACGTTGTGCCTGATGGAAACAGCAACTGAAACAAATGATGGACGGAATGCTGAATGATTCAAACATCTCCCTCAGTCAAGAGATCTGGGTTAAATCCATTGTTATTTTGCCCACTAAGCCACCCCAGTTTGGACCCAACCATATGCAAATCAGTCTTGACCCTGTACCTCATGGGAACAGTCCAGACCGAACTGCCAATCCAGGTCCTCCCTGGACTGTAAACAAGCATGCTGGGACCGGTCAGACCACTGACTAATTGTCAGTGAAATTGCTCTCCCACCCTCACAGCTCCATCTCTGAGTGAGGCCCTCCCCGAGCCCCGGCACTCTTGAGTGTTGCTGGTGTTCGATGCCCTCCCCACTCGCAGGATCACCTGTGCCTCATCCCTGGTTGTCCAGTGGACCCCTGTTCTACTTTGCCTCGCTCCGCTCTCCTCTCCGTTTTTTTTCACTCATTTTTTGCTTCTCCCACTGTCTTTTCTGTTCTACACTTTTTCTGCCTTTTCTCATTTTTCCACTTATTTTCTTATTTCCTTAGCCTCCCTAGTGGTCCAGTGGATCTCTGTTCTCCGTTGTCTTGCTCCACTGTCCGCTCCGCTTTTCACTCATTTTTCACCCTTTTTTAGATCGGTTCTGCACTTTTCTGATTTCTGTGATTTTCCTGCTTTCTGCCTTATTTCACTCTTTTTCTCCTTTTTTCCCCCCTTATTCCTTCTTTCCCACCCATTTTTCCCTGCCGCTGCTGCCCCACGGCCCCTCCCCAGCACGACCAGCACGACCAATCCTGCTCCCCTCCCCGCTACCGCCTCCCAGCTGTCCAGCCCTCCCTGACCCCTACTAAATGGCGGCCACGAGCAGCGGGCGCGGCGCTGGGGCGCCAAAGGCGTGCCAAAGGCAAGCCCGTCTGCACCCGTGCGCGACCCAACCACGACCAGTGCCAGGAACCCTGGATCTCTGCACCGCCAAATGCTACGACCCGGTGGTACTCCACGCACTCAATCCAAGCCACAACAACAACTGCAAGTTAGCGTCACCGGCCGACACCCATGGACCGTTCAGCTCTCACTGCTGTCGGCACACCTGCAGCACCACCAAGACCATGGACCCAGAGCAACCCACTCGCAAGAACACAACCAAACCGAAGACCCTGCAATGCATCTTCCTCAACGTCCGATCCCTCCACAAACACACTACCAAAACCTGGGACCTCCTCGACAGCACCACCCAGGACGTAGCGTTCCTCACCGAAACATGGACCATCACCTCCTTGGGACCGGATATCGCCATCGCCATCCCCAAAGGATACAAGATCTCCAGGAAGGACCACCTCACCCACCCGGTAGGAGGAGTCACCATCGTCCACAAATCTACCCTTCTCCTGAGCACACTCCCCGACAAGCCCACAGACCTGATGGAACACCTTCACTTCAAGATACTGGCCAGCCCCACCACCACCCTCCGAGGAACCCTCATCTACCAACCCCCTGGACGCCGCAGACCTTTTGTCGAATCCATCACAGACATCATCTCCCCACAGGCCATCGCATCCACCAAATACACCCTGAAGGGAGACCTGAACTTCCCCCTCGACAACAAAATGGACCCCAGCACCACATCCGTCCTGGACATCCTCCACATCATTGGACTCCCCCAGATCGTGACAGAACCCACGCACTCAGCAGGACACACCTTTGACCCCCTCTTCACAACAGGAAACTCCATCACCTTCAGCCACATCACCAAACTCCCATGGATCGACCATCGATGGGTCCACTTCACCTTCAGAACACCCACCATCCACAGACACCAGCACCTACTCCCACAAAGAAACTGGACCAGAATCACCGACGACCAGCTAACCTCATCACTCAGCGGAAAACGACAACCCCAACACCGCAGCCCAAACCCTGCACAGATGGATCACCAACAGCGCCAGCACCTTAGCCCCCTCATGAAAAACAACAACACCCATGCTGAGAAAGCTAGATGGTTTACCACCGAACTTCGAGAGTCCAGACGCACTTGCCACCACCTCGAAAAGGAATGAAGGAACACCAAGTCCACAGAAGCCCACAACAACTTCAGAGCCGCCACCAAAGTCCACCACAAAAAAGCGATCGAAGACAGAATCTCCACCCACGCGCACAACAGCAAAGAACTCTTCAACATCATCAAGAAGTTTGCCCAACCTACCAGCGAGTCCACCGACATCCCCCCTAACAAGACCTCTGCAACAAACTCAGCACCTTTTTCCACCACAAAATCAAGAGCATCTATGACAACTTCAACAAAGACAACCAATGCACTGAGCCTTAACCAACCACCCCCGACACCATGAAGCCAGTGATCAACAACTGGACAGCCCTCACCACCGAAGACACACTGAAGACGATAAATTCAATCCACTCCATGGCCCCCATGGACCCCTACCCTCACCACATTTTCAACAGAACCACTGACACCATCACACCCATGCTCTGCCACACCATCAACCGCTCGCTTGCAACCCCATCATTCCCCGATGACTGGAAACACGCCGAGATCAATCCCCTCCTCAAGAAACCCTCGGCAGACCCCACCGACCTCAAAAACTACAGACCAATCTCCCTGCTCCCCTTCCCTGCGAAACTCATCAAGAAAGCCATCAACAGCCAACTCACCACATTCATCGAAGAGCACAACATCCTTGACTCCTCCCAATCCGGCTTCAGAAACCACAGCACGGAAACCGCCCTCCTCGCCTCAATAGACGACATTCGCACCGTACTGGACAAAGGAGAAAGAGCAGCCCTCATCCTTCTCGACCTCTCAGCAGCGTTCGACACAGTCTCTCACCGTACCCTAATACGCAGACTCCATGACGCAGGGATTCAAGACAAGGTCCTCGACTGGATAAACTCCTTCCTCTCTGGCAGAACACAGCGCGTCAGACTACCCCCTTTCCTCTCGGACCCTACACCAACCACCTGCAGAGTCCCCCAGGGTCATCCCTTAGCCCTATGCTCTTCAACGTCTATATGGCTCCACTCACCCCATCGTCAGAACCTACGGACTCAACATTCTGTCATACGCAGACAACACCCAACTCATCCTCTCCCTATCCAACGAACCCAACATCACCAGACACAACTTTCGAGAAGGCATGGAAGCCGTCGCCAAATGGATGAAAAACAGTTGCCTCCAACTAAACACCAACAAAACAGAAGTACTCATCATGGGCCCACACCCCAATGCCTGGAACGACACCTGGTTGCCCCCCGCTCTCGGAATTCCGCCCACCCCCACGGGCCACGCACGCAACCTGGCAATCATCCTGGACACTGAGCTCAAAATGGACCGCCAGATCAAAGCCGTCTCGTCCTCCTGCTTCCACACCCTACGCCTCCTACGTAAGACCTTCAAATGGATCCCCCTCGAACACAGAAAGACCGTCACTCACGCCCTGGTCACCAGCAGACTCGACTATGGCAACGCACTCTATGCCGGAATAAACAAAAATCTCACATGCAAGCTACAGAACATCCAGAACGCCGCCGCAAGACTGGTCCTCAACCTGCCAAGACACTGCCACATCTCCTAGCACCTGCGCACACTCCACTGGCTCCCCATCAAAGCTAGAGTCACCTTCAAGATGCTCACCCACGCTCACAAGGCCCTCCATGACACTGGACCAGCATACCTGAACAGCTAACTCAAATCCCATGCACCCTAAATTACCCTACGATCAACCCACCTCTCCTACACTGTGGTCCCCCACACCAGAAAGACCAGATCAGGCAGCCGCTCCTTCTCCTTCCTCATGGCCAGAGCCTGGAATGCCCTCCTCCTCCACCTCAGACAGACAACATCTCTCCCCATCTTCACAAGAAACCTCAAAACATGGTTCTTCGACAGACCCCCTCCTTGATGGACTCGAACCTGCAAAATCCCACTTCTCCAGCGCCTTGAGACCCTTACGGGTGAGTAGTAGCACTTAACAAACGCGTGATCGATTGATTGGTTGGTTTCGGGGTATATCACCCTTCATCAGCCAGGCTAGCTTGAATCCAGTGGCACAGTGATCCAGGTACCCACGTCTGGGCATACCCATCCCACTAAGGGCAAAAGTGTAACTGCAACAAATGATGGCCGGAATTCTGAATGATTCAAACATTCTCCCCCAGTCAAGTGAGCAGCATATGCTGATCTTATCCCTAGCCATGGGAGCAGATCTAGGACATCTACAAATAGGGGAGATAGATGGGATGGGTGGGGGAGTAGAGTTACTATCTTGCATTGTGTGCTGTCTCTGGTGTGAGTAGCCAGTGTCTAGAACTCCAAGGAGCCTGGCCTGAATCAGTGAAGCTGTCCAAGTCATCACTTGTCCCCCAGCCATGTGGCCACTGCATAAACAGATGGAGACAGTGAATTGGTTCGGTGCCTAACAGACCACCACTCTTCGCTCTGTTGCATCTCATGTAGGAATGTCCTGCTGGTATTGCTATATAGAATGTTGCATCACCGACCTGAAGTCTAGCTGCATCACAGAGAATTGTGAAATATACAGCATATCCCTCTGTATATAAGCAGTTATTTGCATTATAGATATGTACCTATCTTTGTGCATTGCTTTGTATAAACATGTGGAATAATTGTGTTGTAATACATTTTTTAAGTACAACACTTGAAAACCAGAGTTCATCTAATGCATCTTTAATTTACATATACTTACTGCCTTAAAGCATCTATATACCTTCCATGTACTTGTATCTTATACATTTAGTACTTTTCTCTTTAAAAAGCATATTCAATACACTACCCTATTTCTCATCCTATACCTCTATCAATATCTTTAAACTGCATACACTTACCTCCTTTATGCATTTATGTACTTTCCATGTACTTATGGATCTATTTATTTATCAATTTCCTCTAATTCAGCATATCCAATGCACTCCCATATTCCTCACTCATACCTCTCTCAATATATCTTCTACCCCAAATCTCTGATTCTTTCTACTACTCTTTCCAATGCACTACCCTATTTTTCACACTATACCTCTATCAATATATCCTGTACATCCACTCTCACTTTCATCCCAAACCCCATATCACTATTATGATCCCTAAAATAACCCTTTCTATATTCTCCCCTACTCTACCCCTCCTTGCATCATCTGACACCTCTTTTACTATACCGATCCCCCAAAACAAGCCTTTCTAAACTCTTCCCTCTGACTCCTCCCCTCTACATCCCTTTTTACTCATCCCAAACTCCTCCTACTGCTATGACCTCCGAAACAAACAAATAAAAAGTCAAAATCCTTCACTCTTCCATCCCTCCACTATCCTTTTCAATCAAAATAACAGACTAACATGTCAACTTCTCAAATGCAATATTTCACTTTACTAATTCACCACTAATCCTTTATGGGTTCCAGAGTAGCGTGCTACTCGACCAAAAAGTGCTTCAACAACTCATCAGGGGTAGCAAGCACTATATAAATGCAAACCTTTTTCCCTCTTCTATCCTCCTCTACCCTTCTCTATCCAAATAACTGAATAACAGATCCACCAATCAAATTACTTTCATATTCCACTAGACTAATTCACCACTAATCCTTTATGAGTTCCGGAGTAGCGTGCTACTCACCAAAGAAGCACTTCAACACCCCATGAGGGGTAACAGGCGCTATATAAATACAAACTTTTTTTCCCTCTTCTATCCTTCCGAATCCAAATAACTGACTAACTTATATACCACTCAAATTACTTTCATATACTAATTCAACAATAGTTCTTTATGGGTTCCGGAGTAGCGTGCTGCTCGATGAAAAAGCGTTTTGCCTCCTCATCAGGGCTAGTAAGCACTATTGAAATGCAATTACAAAACAATCACAATACATAGAGTGGCTGGAGCTGCATCTCCAGCCACTGAAGAAGCTGTGAATGTTGCAGAAGTTGCAGCTCTGACTGATGAAAGGGTTTTAAATATGGTTGCTGACATGCTCTTTGCAGCTCTGGAAGTTACTTATGCCAGACGTGTGGGTCCTCCTCCACAACCAAATCTACGTACAATGTTTCACCTGCAAGAAGGGGGATTTAGGAAATGATATAAGGCATAAAGTTCCCCTGTCATAAAATATCAGGATATTGCATGTCACTGAGGAGTTCCATAACTATATAGAAGAATGGGACCGAAGGCCGAGTTCCTTTGTTAGGTTATCAAACTCCAAGGTGACTTGCTTTACCCTTATCATGTACGGTAGGGGGTGCTTCATCACATATAATACATAGTCACAGCATCACCTTTCCCAACCCACTTAAAACTTTGGTGTGTAGATCTTTAAGAAAGAGAAAGCAAGTTTGCAAACATGAAGAATAAAAATAGAAACTCTAGTGCAAATTTAAACTTATCAAAAATCTGTTAGATGTTTGTTGCAAAAAGATATTAGAAATAGTTCAATACAAGTCAGTTGTTTAAAAATAACTACAGTAGTTCAGAAAGTGTAGAAACTTGCAGAAACATGATAACTTTTCTATAATTATCTAAGGAATACAAAAAATAATCATGTTCTTTCTGCTAGTCAGTGTAAGGTAGGAAAACCAAGTTATCATTTGTGTTGCTTTAAACAGCTGCTTCGTGACCCGATCTGCCCTTCACCTCAGCTGGTGGGTCTGGCAGCAGGCATTGTGATGTCAGAAGTTGACTGCAATAACTTATAGTCGAATTCTAGCGTCTTTAGCGAATAAGTGCGTCACTTGGCACTGATTATGAAGAAATTTGAGATGTGCCTTTATACAGGGATTGCAGAATCCCATGTATTATATATCCACGATTCATGATCAGAATAATATTTTACATGGGCTTGCAAGCAAACCAGGCACAGAAAGGTAACACATCACTATGTTACCTTAGTTGACCAACATGTCAAACACATACTCCTCCGAATACAATTTTGCCCATAGCTAGCTTATTGTTGGTGAGACAGGTGAACAAACAACATTCCTAGATCAAGCAGGATGTGGATGACGGCCAAAAACTGAACCCAGAGCTCACCAGGCATTTCTTATGAATTGCCCAGCACCGTTTGTTTCTGGGAAGTGGAGCTGTGTGCAGAGCACAGGCAAAGGTCCCACCTTACCCTAGAGAGTGGCGGGCGCTTGTTTAATGGCTGTTGACATTTTTTTAAAGCCTATGGCAAGCAGGTGCTGGGACAGGTGGACTGGCCACATAGTGTGACCAAAGGCCACACTTTTTACCCAACACCCTCTTACTATTGCCAAGGTCTTCACTTAGTCTTTCCAAGGAGTAAATAAATGTAGGTTGTGACAAAATCTACTCCCTGTGTCCACAGCAAACCAATCACAAAAAGGCTGATTGGGGGAATGTTTGCAACTAATCTAATCACTGGCAATCACTTGGGGTTGCATACCAAACCATTGTTTCTCACCCATCCATCTGGACAAAGGCCCTCCTTATGCAAATCAGTACTGACCCTGCTCCTCATGAGAACAGCCCATCCTGAACTACCAGGCAAAGCCCCATCCAGAAGGGAACACAAGCAATCCACAGCCTACGAGGAACAGCCAAAAGCTGAGGGCCATCAAGCCAAAGCATTATGCACAATTGATAGTTCAGAGTATGGAGGGCACAGTCACACGTAAGAATGTTCTGGAGTTAAGATGCTGGATATTTTTTATTATTATTTTTCCATTGCACACTACATTACAACATTCGTTTACCTAATGCAGGAATTAAAGGCATTATTCTTTCCCAACTATTGTACTTGTAGTGTCACATCAGACAGCATGCTTTCCTTCCAAGTGCAGATTTACATGACATAGTTCCAGCCCTACCCATACTTTGTAATATTTTGATTCACTTTAGAGGGCATTAGTAATACAAAAACAAACAGTCAATAACTGTTATCTTTTTAGTTCCTTTGGTCATCCTGGTTGCTTTTGAGTCGTAATCGCTCTATCAAATTGTCTTCATGCCGTAGCAGAAATTGTTGAATAGCCTGCCAGATATCCTTTTGCTCTGAGGTTTCCAACAGCTGTTTTTCACATGGCTAAGGTACTAAGTAAAAGGTGTGATAAAGGGCCATTCCACACTCCCAGAGCCTGCAGTGCTCAGCTGAAAGCTGTGCCCTGAGGACTTTAGTCCATAGGGCTGGATACATGAGCCTGTAAAACCTAATGCCTTTTAGGAATCATTAAACCTCATTCCCTGAGACCTTTGAAGTTGAGAACTGGGCAACAGACATGAATAAATGCCATTTCTTTATGGGCCTAGGGATAGGGTGCAGATAAAGGCTAAAGGCTAATTGTTGTGCCTAGAGACAGATGGAAATAGAATACATTGATGGACAGAATGCAGAACAATGTCATACATTCACCCCAGTACTGTGATCTGGGCCTAAATCTATCGTTTTTTTGCTCACCATGCCATTCCAGTTTGGACCCAGCCATATGCAAATTATTCTTGATCCTGAGACAGATGAGCATATTCAAAGGCCATTTCCAGTAGGCTCAGGGGCAGGGTGACCATGTGAAAGATGTAACTAAAGGCCTTCTTTTCCTCTGTAGTCTTGCAGGCCAAGATTGAAAGCTATAAATATGGGCCTGATAGCAGAGAGTCAGGTTGCAGTACATATCTGTAGAGCATGCATGTACATTTAGCTCCTCAAGGGTGGCCACAGGAACCAAGTTAGGCCCCCTGAACAAAGTACCTTAAATGCTGGTTGCAGAACATTGTGAGATCCCCCGTCGAGCATGTGTCACACATTGGCAGTTTCGAAGAATCTCCAGACTATGATGCAACGTCTTATGTCGGCAATGCTTCACGCAGAGGCAGTTCCATGAAAGCCATCATCGGGGCTTGCCATTCAACATCCTGAGTTGTTCTCAAGGATGGTGTCAACAAAGGCTTGCGATGCGGTCTGTGTCAGGGATGCGTCATGCAGTGCTTGTTCTTAGGAGCTGTGATCCGTGATGCAAGGCCCTGTGAATTTTAAGTCACATCTCTAAAAATGCAAATTTTTGGAACATTAACATTTTCTCGTCCTAACAATTTGGTACCTGCAGCCTGCATCCAGGGTCACATGACTAGGTGCAGCTGGCAGTTGGTCTTTGTGTATTGCTCTCAGACAGTGAGAAGAAGGGGGAATAGGTGTTCTGACTTGATAGGGGGGCGAAGCTGTGAACTACCATGCTTGAACATCACAAAGCCTCTGCATGAGCACTCACACAAAGGAATTGGCACTAGTCGTTTGTGTCCCCAGACAAGCTGGGGCCAGGGCAAGGAGGCAGGAAATTCCAAGCACCTCTGAAATGTGGAAACCTCTAGAGGTGTCTCCTACTTCGAAGTGGGCACCAAGTATAAATATTGGATTCCTCAGACCCATCTCTTCAGTAAACACCTGAACCTGTGGATACTACAGAAGAGGGACTGCTGTGCTGCTCTACTGTCAGAAGGACTGCTACCCTGTTGCCCTGTTTCTCTGATGCCCAGCTGCCTGCTGACCTGCTTGCTGAGAAGGAAAACTGGCCCTATCCTGTCTAGGAAGCTAGCTCTTTATATAGTGTGCCAAACAGAGTTATACTGTGTAAAGAATTCAAACAAACCCCCAAAGGAATTACAGAGGCACAAAGGAAACCTCAAATGCTCTCTTATGTGGTAGTGTGGCCGAACAGTTAGGCATATCAGAGGTTAGTGCTAAGCATTTATCACATGCATAAAGGCAGTAAATGAGACACACTCAATAAAGAAGTCCAACACCAATTTATAAATATGAGTTTAGATACCAAGATCATCGGAATCATGTAAGTACTTTTTGAGATATGATTTTTTCCAGTTTCAAAAGTTGACGGTGCAATGTTTTGGAGCAGAAAGGTTATTCTATGGGTGAAAAACATGTATTGCATAGGGAATTTAACAGTGACCTACAGTACTGTTCTCAGGGACTAAAAGTGAGTATGGGGCAAGGTCCAAGGCCACAACAACAGGTCTCCGAGGAGGCTTCAGGGCATCCAGGTGTAAAGGTTTGTCACAGCATTCAATGTCCCATTCACTTCAACGGGGAACGGTCAGGTTGAAAAGAGGCTGCAAGCTGGAACTGGAGGACCAGTCCCAGAGGCTGGGACACATTGGGACACCTTTGGTCCACTTCTCCTCAGGCTGTGGGGATCAGGTGCAGTGGTGTCTTTTGGCATCCAGTTTGGTGCTAGAATCTCTTGCGGTTGGAGGGGGCCTGCAGAAAGAGGCTGCAGGGGGTTACTGGAAGCCCAGTCAGGGCAAACCCAAGTCTGGGGACCCCATTGGCACCTTCACCTCACTTTTACTCAGGCTCTGGAGCACAGGTGCATAGGTGCATTAAGGCGTCGGGTGGCGGCGGTCGAAGACTAACTCTTTGCCTTTCGTTCTGCAGCGGGAGGGTAAACAGGACAGCTGGGCCCCTCTCGATATGGGTCTCACTGTCCATGAAGCCCCTCAATGTGCAGGTCAGCCTTATATGGCATTGGTGTCTGGACTGGACACAACAAGCTTTGGCTGCTGCAAGGGGTCTGGTACCCCAGGTATTGGTGTTGTGCTGATCTGGTCGGTCCTGACATCCTCACACTTGGAGATAGAAAGGGTCTGAACTGTAGGAGCACTGCTACCTCTCACTGGGTGGCTGCTGGGTTGGTAGTCCCCGTAGGCAGAAGGTCACTGTCCCGGGTCTTGCTTCTTTGGTGCCTGCCGCCACAGGTGAGTATCTCCTCTACTCCAATGGAATTCGTTTGGCAGTTGGCAAAGCACTGGTATACCCTAGGTTTCTTGAGGTCTGCACGGTGGCAGGACAAGTCAGTTGCTCAATGAGGGTCGGGTGCAGCAGGCAGGCAGGCAAGGTTGGCACTAAGTCAGTTGTGCACCTCCGTTCTTGGGTTAGCAGTCTCCTTCTTTGACCACTTCTTCTTTTGGTCCATAGAAATCTGAAGCCTTGTTGTCAGGGGGTCCACCAAATACTCAATTTAGTGATGTTAAAGAGAGTGATGGGTAGTAGCCAACATGCTACTTACCCCTGGAGTCACTACACCCCCTAGATGACCACTTCCTTTGGGGAGTGGGCATCATCCTGTCACAGAATTTCTAATTCCACTATACACAAGATAGTGAAAGTCCTAATTTCATGTTCACTTCAAACTGGTCAGCCTAGAAGTTTGTCCAGCTTGGTAGTGTAAAATGCCTCCTCTTCTGGTGCCTGGTGGGTCCAGGACAGGGGGTAGCATTGCCCTGTCTGGGGCAGCTTTGGGATGGATATCAAAGGTGGCAGAGGTCTTTGAAGCCTCTTTCCTTGATATGCTGATTTACCAGCCTTTCCAGAGGAGGAGGTGATAACACTTCTCTGCCAGTGCAGACATTGTTCCTTGCCTACTGAGAGCAAAGGTTGTCACCTCTGGGGGTCAGAAACTCATCTGCGTTGGCAGGCTGGACAGAACCCATCAGACAGAACACTAGAGGGCTGGTAGGTTGTGGAGATACCTCAAAGGTACCCGCTCGGTGCATGTATTAATAAATCCTGGAATAAGTGTGTGTCCTGGAATAAGTGTGTGTTCCTATACTCCCATTCTTCCAATGTACATACTGCCCCTCTCCCCCTCCTCATCACTCCCTTCTCCCGATCCCCGCCACTGCTGACCCGCAGCCCCCTTCCCCTGCCCTCGCCCGTTTCCCGCCTCCCAGCTGAGCATCCCTCCCCTCCCCTACAAAATGCCGACCGCTGCCTAAGGCAAGCCTGTCTGCGCCCGTCCGTGTCCAGACCACAGCAAGCACCAGGAACCCTGGCTCCCCAGAACCCCACCGTTACGACACCACCACGCTCCTCGCACTCAACCCCAGAAGACACCCAGACTGACAGAACTCCTCACTGACCACTACCCATGGACCGTTCTCCTGCAGACACTCCATCGCTCCTTCACCATCTACAGTGCCCCCGCGCTCACCACAGGCCCACGGGACAACCAGGACACCAAAGGCCTGACGTGCATCCTCCTCAACGTGTGCTCCCTCCACAGACATGCCGTAGAGATGTGAGACCTGATCGACTCCCTCGCGCCCGACATCTCCTTCTTCACGGAAACCTGGACAAACACCACCTCCGGGCCCGACATCACCGCCGCCATCCCCGACGGGTACAAGATCCAGAGGAAGGACCACCCACTCCGCCCAGGAGGAGGACTTGCCATCGCACACAAGTCCTCCCTCCAACTCTCCACTTCCAGCACGAGTGACCCCCAATATAACACAGAACACCTCCACTTCCAGATCCAGACCTCCCCCAGGACCACGCTCCACGGAACACTAGCATACAGACCCCCGGGGCCCCGCGGCCCAGCCACTACGGACATCACTGACCTCATCAAACCTCATGCCAACACCTCCATGGACTACACCCTACTCAGAGACAAACGCAACGACCCCGACAACCTCTCCAACCTTGGGCTGAAACAGCTCGTCAACACCTCCATGCACAGAGCAGGACACACCCTCGACCCCATCTTCGCAGGAGGGTCGAACGTCCATTTCAGCCACACCACCCAGCCCCCCCTGGACCAACCACCACTGCGTACACTTCACCTTCAGCACCACCACCGCACCCAAACCAGCACCACACCCGCCACAAAGGAACTGGAGCAAAGTCACAGAGGAGCACCTCAACTCCACCCTCCTCCAAGACCCCCCCTCCACCACGACCGACTCTAACTCTGCAGCCAAAGAACTCAATCGATGGATCGCCAGATGCGCTGACAAAATCGCCCCCCTCCGCAACCCTGCCAAACAACGCCCCCTGAGGGCCACCTTGTTCACCACCGAACTCCAAGTCACCAGGTGCACCCACAGACGCCTCGAAAAAATATTGCAAAACAGGAAAACCACAGAAGACCGAAAAAACCATAGGAGAGCCCTAAAGGAATACCACCAGCTCATAAGGGACACCAAACAGACCTTCATCAAGAACAAACTCGACACCAACCCAACCAACGCAACCAATGCCAGAGAACTCTGAAACACAATACAGCAACTCATCAAACCCCCCAGCAAGGCCACTGACATCACACCATCCCAAGAACTTTGCAACAAACTCAGCACCTACTTCCATCAGAAGATCAAGACCCTTTATGACCACTTCAGCGACCAGACTCCGTTCACCACCCCATCCCCCTCCGAGGATCACCAGCCGACCATCACCACTTGGACCCCTGCAACGGTTGATCTCATCACCACTACCATGATGAAAACCAGATCTGAAGCACCCATGGACCCCTGCCCACCTCACATCTACCAAAGGGCCGCAACCGCCATCGCCCCCGAACTAGGATGGACCATCAACGCTTCCCTCCAAGCCAGCACAGTCCCCGACAACTGGAAGAAGGCAGAAGTCAAGCCCCTCCTCAAGAAGCCCATGGCCGACCCCATGGACCTGAAGAACTACCGGCCCATCTCCCTGCTCCCGTTTGCTGTCAAAGTTTCCGAAAGAGTCATAAATACCCAGATGACCACATTCATCGAAGAGCACTCCATCCTTGATGCCTCCCAGTCCAGATTTCACAGCAACCACAGCACCGAGACCACCCTCCTCGCAGCCACGGATGACATCCGCATGCTACTCGACCAGAGACACACCACAGCACTCATCCTATTAGACCTCTCTGCAGCTTTTGACACCGTCTCACACCATACCCTCGCAACCAGACTGCATGATGCCGGGATACAAGGAACCTCCCTCAATTGGATCCGCTCATTTCTCTCCGGCCGAACCCAGAGGATCAGACTCCCCCCTTTCATCACCCAACCCACAGAGATCAACTGCGGAGTACTACAGGGATCATCACTCAGCCCCACGCTCTTCAACATCTACATGGCCCCCCTCGCCGCCATCGTCAGACAGCATGGGCTCAACATAGTATCTTACGCTGATGACACCCAACTCATCCTCTCCCTCACGAAGGATCCCAAAAACACCAGGCTCAGTTTCCAGGAAGGAAGGAAAGACGTCGCAACATGGATGAAGGAAAGCTGCCTGAAGCTCAACATGGAGAAGACTGAGGTCCTCATCCTGGGACCTTCGACCTCTGCCTGGGACGACACATGGTGGCCCTCCGCCCTCGGGGACCCTCCCACCCTGACAGACCACGCCCAGAACCTCCGCATCATCCTTGACGCCTCCCTCACCATGACACGCCAGATCAACACCGTCGCCTCCACCAGCTTAAACTGCCTCCGCATCCCCTGAAAGACCTTCAAATGGATCCCCCCTGAACACAGAAAAACCATCACCCACGCACTCATAACCAGCAGAATGGACTATGGAAACGCCCTCTACGCCAGCATGCACAGGACCCTGCTACACAAGCTCCAAACCATCCAGACGCAGCGGCCAGGCTCGACCTTCGAGACCTTCACTGGCTCCCGGTTGAGAAGAGAATAACCTACAAGCTTCTGACCCACGCCTACAAATCCCTCCACAACATCAGACCCAAATACCTCAACGATAGAGTCAGTTTCCACGCACCCAAAATAACTCTCCGATCGGCAGACCTCGCCCTAACAGAGACAATCCGTACCCGCAGAAGCTGAACAGGAGGAAGGGCCTTCTCCTACCTCGCAGCCAAAGCCTGGAACAAACTACCGGTCAACATCAGATGATCCCCCAACCTGCACATCTTCAGGAAGGACCTCAAGACCTTGCTCTTTGAATGATCCAGAGCTGCCTACCACCCCCCTCCCCCTAGCGCCTTGAGACCCTAGCGCGTGAGTAGTGCGCTTTATAAACCCTGATTGATTGATTGATTTATTAATACGAGGTGTTTGATATCAAACACCATAGGTTTCAATGAAGTCATTATGTAGCTGGGAAATTTGCTTTGACCAGTGCCCAGTACAAAACTTGAGATGCCTTCCCTGTTCAATGGTACTGTCAGTAATTCAACTGGCCAGCAAAGAGGCATATCTTCTCATGCAGATATGTCCTCACGTGCAATATAATGCACCCTGCCTTATGGCTGTAAGGCCTGCTGTAAGGGTGAATTAAAAATATTACATGCAGCATTAGGAGACATGGCACACAAGTGTATGCCATGTTGCTTTTTCACTTTTTAGAGCACTTTGTCATGCAGCCTGTAGTGGCAGTCTGTATGATTTTGGTGATGGTTCCCATAGAGTGGCACAAGACATGCTGTACCTCTTAGGGACCCTCTTTGGTGCCTCTGTCCTAGGTACCAGAGGTACCACTTACTAGGGGCTTCAAGAGGTGCTAAAGACCTGGTCGCTTGGGGCTCACATGACCAGTTGTCTTGTTTTGGGGAAAATACACTGGCACTGGGGACCTGTTAGCAGGAATCCAATGCACTTCAGTTAAAGTTGAATCAACTACTAGGCAAAAAGTGTGCGGACTACTGCAACAAAAACCCAGTTTCCTATATCATGTACCCATCTCCTAGGGTGAAGTGACTCCAAGGATCAGTGAACTGACCTCCTGTTTTTAGCAAAAGGAACATGACAAGCTCCAGAGATGTTTCTGCAACTGCCCAGCTGACCTGCAACTGGACCTGCCTGAGCACTGCTGGACTCTGCTAGAAAGAGTTCCTCACCCCCAAACTGTGCCGCTCAAGTCCTGGACCCTTTGTGTGGCATCAATGGAGCTCTTCTTCAAGAAAAAGGAGAAATTCTGAAGTTTGGGCTCTTTGCACCTTGGAACATGCCAAGATCTTGCTGCCCACACAACCAACATGAAGCTCTGGTGAATCCGACTCTTCGTATCACAGCGTCTGTTAGTGATGCCCATGAGCACGAGAACTGCACTTCGCGCTTCAGCATAGACAGCCTGCAGTGACCACCTATGTGAATATCCAGCAACGACCATGCGTGATGCAAGACAGGCTCTTTGTGCTACAGCAATAACCATCTGTGACACAGGGCCTACTTTGCGAGTTACAGTGATGGCCATCTGCAACACTCTCCCTGCTCCTCGCTGCAAACTCCAGCACAAACGGAAATCTTTACGCTGGACAATTTGCAGGTAACTCTTTCAGCTGAACTAAGCTGGTCCCTGTATCCGGCCCATGCTCCATCGCAGTCAGCTTGAAATTGTGACTTTCACGTGGTCTAGCACTACCAGACAGCCGTGAGTGGAGCTTTGTGCTACTAGACACTTTACTTACCTGAACTCTTTAAAATTGCTTGTCTCTGGTTCGACTGATTGAATTGTTGACTTTTCAGTCTCAAATTATTTATTAAATTTCACTCTATTCTTCTAAATTGGTGTGGGACTTTTCTTGTGTTGTGTTTTCACCGTATTACTGTTTGAAGTGCTGAATAATTACTTTACACATTGCCTGTAGTTAAACACTGCTACTTTGTGCCAATCTCCAGAGGTTAGGTTCAGGTTAATTTGGGGATTGCTTGTGTTTTACCCTGACAAGAATTGCTGCTTGACTAGGGTTTCATCACATCAACCACTAAACTAGTTTCCTACCATTGGCTTCCTACCTGCTCCCAATTGAAAGTTATCACTTATTAATTGTACTAAGATAGCCCAATGTTATCCTAACAGGAGAGGTAGGTCATGCAGTAGTGAAAAATGAATTTAAGAGTTGTTCCCTACCACAGGAAAACCGCCATAAGGCTTACAGGTATAACAGTAACAAACACTGCAGGATTTAATGGGCCCTTGTGCAAGCAGCATGTAAAAGGCCCCACAACTGTCATCGCCAAACTGTACTCACATGCCAACCCTGTACAGCACCAGCCATGCACCCTCAGTGAATCAGTATCTTTTATATCTGGAGATACCTGATTTTTTTAAAGCTCCTTTTCCTTCACAGTGATGGCTGGTAATCTCTGAAATTGATGGGGGTGTAATTGCTGCACCAAATTCCTGGGAGCAATACAAGCAAGCCAATCTTCTTTTAGGACAGTTTGTGGAGTTTGAGGTTCTCCCCTTAAGAACATTTTAAAAGAATGTGCCCAATCCTGATGCTCCCACAGAGCTGAAATTTCTTTTGAAAAAAAATGTAATGTATGCCCAGTCCTGACACTTTCTTCCCCCTTGACATCAATAATTAACTCAATTTTGCAAGTACCAGAACTTTCAATGGATGCTCCCCAAATGCTTATGGTTTTGCATAAAATATGCCAGTGCAAGCATTTTTCCAGTGGTGCCCCATACGCCAAGAACAACCTCTAGTGCACAAGTATTTCGCAAAGAGTGCCATACATATCAAGAAACCTCTAATATGTCAATGCCAGTATTTTACAAGGTACCTCTGTAAACCAGACTCAGCAGCAGTGTAATCCACTAACACATACACACGCTCAGTTACTCATGTCAATTTACATTCACTTACACATATTCATTCACTCTGTTCTCCTCAGTCTCACTTATTTGCACTCATTCTCTCTCACCCTCACCCTCACTCACTCTTACTCACTCTCCCAATCAGAATCAGTTTTACGCACTCTCACAAAATTACAGTCCCACACATACACATTTTCTGCCTCACACACACTCTAATGCAGGCACACATTTAAAAACATTTTTTTGCACTCTTTGTGCCTCAATTGCACGGTGTTCAATAGACCCTTAGAGCAAGTACACACCTCCCTCCCACCTCCATCACTGAAACATGAAACTGAAACCTGGTGCTGTGCATGCTGATGCACTGCACAGACTCTAGCTTTCAGCCTTATGCTTTTTCAACTGACCCTCTCTCAAACTTTCATTAGTGGGATGGTGTCAGTCAGTTCTCGGGCCCATCCTGTGATGAAATGGGAGAGGTTGAGTGTTAGAAATGGGCTGCTAGTTGACTGTGGTGTGAGACCTGGTCAAGCAGCAAACTCAATCCTAATCAAGGAAAGGCACAAGCAAACCCCAAATTAACCTGTGTTCAACCCCCTTGTAACTTGGCACAGGCAGTCAGGCTTAACTCAGAGGCACTGTGTAAAGTATTTGTGCTACACTTCAAACAGCAAAACAGTGAACACACTACAAACAAGGATCCCACACCAAAATAGAGCTTAATTGAATAGATAAAACAAGATCAAAATGAAAATCCAATCAGTAGAACTGGAGTTATACATTTGTAAAGAATAAACTGTAAAATAGCACCTAAAATCAGAAAGCGTTAACCCCTGCTATCTTGTTGTGCTGGACCGGGTCAAAGTCATATGTTCAGACCAACCGTGATGGAGCGTGTGTCAGATACAGTTCCAGATATGTCCTGCTGAAGTTTTACCTTCTCAAATTTTGTGCCGAGTCCCGTTTGCGTTGGATAGGGTCACGGGGATCAAGCAGAGCATCGCAGGTGTTTGTCGGTGTGGTGTATTTTTTTGTTTTATATTTATACCAATATTCACAGTGCCACTGCAATCCTCGTGACATCCCCACAATGGTACATGAGGGGGCCGTGCTGCCGGTCTCAGCCTCGTCGTGACTGTCACACGTGATTAAAAGAATCAATTTTGGACACATAACTTGTGTCATTAATAACCCCATTTCTCAAACATGGGGTCAGAGTATCTCCATCCTGACCCTCAATGTTAGCTTTGACACAAATTTTCAGCCCCTGGAACCGTTCCGGGATGATAAAATGGTGGCCGCAATTTTTTGTTCAGGTTATGTCCAGCCAATCAGAGCATTCCCGCTGGTCCACACTTTCACGATTTACCTGGACCACGTTGCGATTTAACTGCGATCACCGCAAAACTGCAACAACTTTCTGTTCAGGTTTCATCCAGCCAATCAGAGCATCCCCTGCTGGTGTGCACTTTCATGATTTACTGCAAACACATCGCGATTTAACCGTAATCGCCGCCAAATAGCTACGAAATATCCGCGACCAGAGATAACACTATACTGTAGGATTTAATTCCACAAAAACTATTGAACAGATTTGCACCAAATAGCACAATCTGCATAATAACAGCTATCTTTCTGCCAAATTTGGTGTCATTCCATCCCACGGTTGGGCTAAAGGTGCAACAATGCATTCCTATGGAAATTAACATTACAAGCGCACCCTTATTTTGCGCCCTTATTTCTCGAGCCCCACTGCATGGATCACCCCCAAACATTCCTGGTTTTTAGAGAGGGTCGAATGAAAATGGTGGGAGGTGCCTTTTTATGTTTTCCAAAGCAGGGATAGTTAGCAGCTGTTATGAGAAACCAATTTAATTACCAGGCATGCTACCGGCTTTAAAAATTGCATTGTTTATGTTGTTACTGCAGCTTCTGTATTTGTCTTCTGAGGAGCGCTGTCATTCTCTGTGCTCGGTTAAAGTAAAATTGTGGTAATTCTTCTATTTTTGTGAAATGTCCAGTTTTTTGGACTTTAAATTCTGGTCACTTCTGCTCCATTCATAAATTGAAGGCATCCTCTGGAGAATATGGGGGCATATTAACAAGGGCTTTATCTCCGCTTTTTTAGCTTTAAAAGCAAAAGAAGCGGAGATCAAAATATCGCCCTATCAACAACAGGGTGATAACATGCAAAACCGCATGTTAGCACCCTTTTTCACTACGCTTCCCTTTGCATCTCTAATGAGATGCAAAGTGGGCGTTCCAGAGCAAAATTATAGGAGAAATGTCGCTAAGCGACATTTCCCCTATTATCAAGCTTCACGCTAACCCTGTTAGAGACAAAAAAAGCAGCGCTAACCACGGTTAACGCTGCTTTTTTACGTCTGCTAATTTTCAGATTTAGCCATGTAATCCAATGGGAGGTGGATTACATGGCTAAATCCACCATGGGCTATCAACAAGGATATCTCTATCCTTGTAGTTTTATCGCTGCATTACCAGCGATAACCTCCCAAAATGCACGCTATCGCTGGATTTTTTATCGCCTAGGCGGTTAGTGTTGTTAAAAATGCGATAACCAGGCGATATTATCCAGTGATAGCGGGCATTAAAAAATTAACGCTAAGCGCCCTTAGCGTTAATTTTCCCTGTTCCTTGTTATTATGCCCCTTGGAGAGTAAAGCAAGAGAAGGAGCTGCCTCTTACCCGGCGATAGGTGGCATACTTCCCTATTCTCTCATAAACTTCTCCTACTCCTTCTGCCGTTTGAAAATCTCTGTCCTGGCCTCATCCCTAGCACTGCTGGGGGAGGGTGGGGGCGGGGTGGGGTACCGTTAGGCCAATCAAACAAAGAATGGAAACACAAACAAAAAACGATTTTTTTTCTCCTACTTCTTGTGGACCAGCGAAACAAGGGGAGAAACTTGGGCAGTGGTTTCCCCTAGGTACTTTTAGGTCCAAGAGGAGGGGAGAAAGACAAATTAAAGAGAGAGACCTCTTATCTGACCTATCTTTTCTTTGTATATCGTGTTACTCACTAATTCTTTACAGAAACCCAGGAAACAAAGTTATTTCAAAAGCATTTTCATTCTTTTTCTTTTTTTCTTTTTTTATAATAGATAATAAAACATTCATATATGTTCTTTTTAGTTTGTAATTTATATACAGTTCAAATATTATTACACGGATGTTTCTTTACTGATTGCTTTACATGAACAAATTTGAAAGGCAAAACAGTTTGAAAAGCTCATGTAAGGAACCCCCAAACTAATCGTTTCCAAAAGAACATTGCATTCACATTCTCACCTATCAATCACTCTTATATACCATCAGACATTCTACCCACGATTGAGGAAAAAAAAAAACACAAAAGAGATTTACATTTTTTGATAAAAACATGAACCAAATCTGGTGTGAGATCCTACTCCATTGCAACCCAAGGGGTTGGATTTTGAATAGTTCTTACAAAGTCCTATGATTGTATAGTCACATGCTTTACCTATATCGCCTGTAATTCCTATCCCATAGTATATATACTTTGTATTCACAGGATGCACAGCTAAAACATTAATTTGTATGCTCTGATTTAGGCGTTTTTCTCTCACAGAATTTTTCTAACTAAGGCAGGATTAGGCGTATCACTAATACTCCGCATGCATCATCATAATGATATGTCTTTATTGACAACTAAACCATGCAACATATAATTGCGAGAGTTACTGGATTAAAGTTTCAAGCTGCTACTTATCATCCAGTAAAACAAAATATAAAAAAAATCTTTCGGTTTTTCTCTTGCTCCTTTCAGATTGTGTATTTGAGCAAAGTTTGGCCCTCAACCGCCCCAATCATTAAGAGAAAACTTGAAGGGTGTCTTGTGAGGATTCAGGCACTTAATCAGTCTAGGTAAGACTTTAGAGGCAGTCTGATGCTAACCATGTGGAATGATTACTATATCATACTATCATTGACATATATACATTCTTTTTTGTCTGCCTTTAGATGGAATCTATATAATGACCATTCACAGTGTGGCCTTCCTTCTTCACTTTGTCTTACCGAAATAAATAGGATGATCAACAGTTTAAGGTATCAGGACACAAAAGTCTCCATGCCTGCCCATCTCTATGAGGGTGAGACACACTTTTAATTATCTCTCTACTAAGACTAAAGAGTTACTATGTCACATATAAATGTTACATCTCTTTTCTAATTTGCATCAATAGAATTACCCTATAGAAGTCTTTGACGCCTAATGCCCTAATTTGAAATATGGATCAAGCTTTTTAGAACCGGAGGCAACGTCAATAAATACACGTAGGCGAATATTACGTCAATATGCTCTCCCTTCAACCTTTGGCTAACAACTTTACACTTTCTTTGAATAAATCTTCTTTCCTCTTTGGTCTGTAATATGGCACTTTCTTTCTGACTTGAAGCACTTTAGGGTTATCTGTACTCTGGGCACTATTTTTTCTACTTTTCTTGATATGCTAATGGAAACGATAAAATGATGTTGTAAAGTTTGTTTTTAGCTGCAAGGGCTCAAATTAAGCATGAGCACCCACATATAAGTCAGTTTGAATATTAATTCTCCCCAGGTTATTTATATATATAGAAAAAACTCCTTTGCACATGTTTGAAAAATCTTTTTGTATCTATCATATTTAGAGAGAACCCTCACTCTTCTCATCGTATAGACGACAAAGACACCTCCAAGATATACTTTGGTCCTGAAGAAGGAGACGCGAAAATTGCACATAGTCTCCGAAACGTACGTAGACCAAGAGTACCAACCACATATCTGGGAGACCCATAGAAAGAATCTAACGCCAACGTCCTGACTATACAATCATAGGACTTTGTAAGAACTATTCAAAATCCAACCCCTTGGGTTGCAATGGAGTAGGATCTCACACCAGATTTGGTTCATGTTTTTATCAAAAAAATTTAAATCTCTTTTGTGTTTTTTTTTTTTTTTTCCTCAATCGTGGGTAGAATGTCTGATGGTATATAAGAGTGATTGATACTAGGTGAGAATGTGAATGCAATGTTCTTTTGGAAACGATTAGTTTGGGGGTTCCTTACATGAGCTTTTCAAACTGTTTTGCCTTTCAAATTTGTTCATGTAAAGCAATCAGTAAAGAAACATCTGTGTAATAATATTTGAACTGTATATAAATTACAAACTAAAAAGAACATATATGAATGTTTTATTATCTATTATAAAAAAAGAAAAAAAGAAAAAGAATGAAAATGCTTTTGAAATAACTTTGTTTCCTGGGTTTCTGTAAAGAATTAGTGAGTAACACGATATACAAAGAAAAGATAGGTCAGATAAGAGGTCTCTCTCTTTAATTTGAGAAACTTGGGCAGTGCACAATTTTAGCCGGTGCTTTCCGGTGCTCGGGCACCGCCACTTAATTGGTTTCCCTTGCTCGGCACCGGCACCTAATTGTCAACACCATACTTACAACAGTCTACCACATGGTGGCGCTGCTCATCGAATTTATAGATGAGCAGAACACCGGTTGTTTTGGAATACAATATACATTTAAATTGTAATACCTGCCTCCCCAGCCATTCCTTTAGCTTTGGGGACCTGGAATAATCTGAACTGTCACCTTTACTTGCGAGAGAGATGGTTAGTAGTTATTTTGGCAGCGTTGACAAGGGCGATGTGAGGTGCAAATTTCGGTGGCCTCCTGGTCAGAGCCCTGGCACTTAACATTATACAAATTAAGCACTGATGGGGATCGGTCTATGAAAGGGCAGATGAAGCAAGAGAAGAGTCTTCCCCCAGTCATAAGTTAAAAGTCACCTCTGTCTCCCACTGAGTGAGTTTGGGGTTGGGAGACAGTGATCATTTCTTTTGTTGTTGCAATGTTATATATAAATAGCCCGGACATGGCCCGAAGGCATCAGAGTGCTTCACAACAATTTCCTTAATGCCCTTACCTGCAGGATAATAACATCTTTTAACCATCCTCCTCTCAATAGGTCATTTAAAAGCTGTTCCTGCCCACAGCAGCTACAGAGTTTAATGATCCTATGTACTTTTAGGATGCAGCATATAAATGAAGTGGTTCATTCTTTCTGTCTCTCTATGCTCTTGTGTGGGGATCTGAGGTTAAAAGGTGAAATTCTAACTGCACAGTGCAGCAATAAACTGGGCATGGCTGGCTAATACTCTGAACAGAATTTAGAGGGGGTGGGAGAGCAGACAAAAGGGTCTGCTTTATTCAAGCATCATTTGGATATTGCCTGAAGAAGGGGAATTTTCATGAAAGCGTGCAAACAAATAATTTGATTATCCTGATAAAGAGATAAAATGTATTACTTTAACAGACGTCTAAAGCGGCTTGATCAGTTCTCAGCAAACCACACATTGCATTAAATAATAATGATAGTTACTGGTAGTATTGCTTTCTCAGAAATGTGCCCGGATTGATCTCAACCTGCAGACTGCAGCACAAGTCTCCATGCGGCTCTCACCTTTCACATGCACACAATAGGTGCTACCTGGAGTCTTTTTCCTGTTCGCTAGCGACTAATTGCTCTCCATTGTGGTTAGTCTTGCCTTGCAAGCGTGCTAGATATCCATTTAGTGGCCAGTGCTGAAAATATCACCCTTTTGTTTCTATATCTATGACAACAGTTGTGCTGAATTTCCACATCCCCAGTTCTCTGCCAAGGTCTCTCAGCCATGCTTGCGCTGAATGAATCTGAGCAGAGCATGATGATTGATCATGCTGCTAGCAGCATGCCATCCCCACAACCTGATCCATATTTTACTGAGAAATCTGCAGTGACATTGAGAGTTGCATGAGAGAAATATCCATAAACTTAAAGCAGCTGGTCTATAAAAAGACAACTCAGTTATAAGAGGCCCAAACAAAACATTAACATGTGACCTCTTGTAATAATCCAATATTTATGCATACATTTTAATTTGTCAACTGAATTTTATAACAAATGAAAGCACATTTTTTCCCAATGAGATAACAAATAATGTATATTGCAGTAGATCACTCTTCCCCGTAAGATGTCTCAATGAGTTCAACATTTGCCACATGTGACCTTTTGGTCGCATAGGTGGTGGCCAGCTGGTTTCGGAGAATTTCCAGTCCCAGTCAAGAAGATTAAGAGTATGGGCATCATATTTGCCGACAATCTAACTTTCCAGCAATTTTTCCTCTACTATCTTCTATATATTCTAAAGATAATTAGGAAAGTTTGTACCTTCATGCCGCCGAATTCCGTTAAAACACTGTTGACAGTATTCGCCCTGTCCAGCCATAATTACTATAATGTCCTTTATATGGGCTTACAAAGCAGCATTTACTTAAGCTGCAACATCTGCAAAATCCAGCAGCCAGATTGCTGCTGAATATTCCTAAATTCCAATCAATATCCCACAGACTGAAAAAACTGCACTGGCTCCCAGTGGAAATAGGCTAACATTTAAATCCTTATGCCTAGCGTTCAAAGCATTGCATGGGAATGGTCCTCAGTCCCCGAAACAACACCTAACCTGGTATTTACCTGTCAGAAATCTAAGATCATCACAGAGCAAACTCTTACTACCCCCCAAATTCAGCAGAGCCCATTGGGGCGGAAGAAGCTTTATTCTGGGGACAGTGAAATCTTGGAATTCACTCGCAAATGACATAAAAAAACAGCCTAACACTGCTCTCCTTCAGAAAGGCACTAAAACGCGGCTCTTTGCTAACTAAATCTCCACTTTCACTCTTCCTCTGGCACCTTACCGCTCAGCGCCTAGACGCACTAGGGCATTTGTGCGCTATACAAATTCTGAAAACAAATCAAACATTCTATTTCAACGGTCAGTAAATTGAGTGCTTTTACATTGGGCTGAGTTGAAATTGCTATTTGTCTTGCTTAGGGAGAGCAACGTGATAGGAAGTGATTTATGAAAGCAAGTTATTATTTCACTACCAACCAACAGTGTTACTGTGCTGGACAGGAGACAGAGCTGGGCAAAGTGAAAGTAAGAATCCACTCACATACCCGGACAAGTGGGGCTACTTTATTCTTGGCAAAAAAGGGCAAAGATGCCCAAATTCCGCCGAGATTAAGTTTCATTTCAGCAACCCGTTCCCTGTAGCCAAATGTCTGCCCAAGAGGGAGAAGACTTCATGCAGAAGCTGTGGCAATGTGCTGCCCTGCACTGAAGGGCAGAGAGGAAATACATTGGCTGCTTCTCTGCACTCAATCATCTCCTTACCTGTTGCTGGATGTCTCACCCTTGGGCTTCTGACTGCAGGGAAGGAAATATACCAGGAAGAAAAGTATCGGCTGCTAAGGTGTTCACTCACAGCTGCAGCAGTCTGAACGAGTGCACCCAAGCCTGCAGCCATGGGAACAATCTTGCTGCTGATCAAGGCACCTTTTATGGCTCATTTTATTTACTTTCTTTAAGATTCAGAACTTTTCACATCCCTGTAATACCCCAATTTCTACAATATATCTACGGTATTATGTACTGAGATTTAATTCACAACAAGCGCTCAAAACTTGCACAGCAACGTCTGCGAACAGAATCTGACTTTACAACTGGCCTATGAACTATAAGGTTGGTTTGAAAAACCACCATTCAAAGGGGTTACTGAATGACCTGCTGTTAGAAATGGGATTCCTGGATGGCTGAGGTATGCACCCAGGCCAGGCAGGAACCCCCACTCTAGTCAGGGTAAGCTAGATACACACTAAAAGATAACCTGTGCTTACCATCTGGTAGCTTGGCACTGAGCGATCAGGCTTATCTAAAGAGGCAATATGTAAAGTATTTGTGCAACACACACCACACACACACACACACACACACACACACACACACACACACACACACACAGTAACACAATGAATACACCACAAAAAACTCCACACAGATGTATAATAATAGATTATTATATTATAAACAAATCATGACCAAAATGACAAAAATCCAATGTATAAATGTTGAGATATTGAATTTTAAACAAAGAAATGCAGTAAAGCGCTTAGAAAAAAGTAGTCTTAAAAAGGTTACTTGAGGTTGTGCTGGACCAGGGCAAAGTCCAAGTTCGGGCCGACCTCATGAAAATGCAGGCCGGCTACAGGGCCCACACAGGCCCCGCGAACAAAGTACCTTTCCTGGTTGCAAGCAACGAGATGCAATGATCTTCACCAAGCAGTGAAGATGATCTGTCAGTTCCGAAAATGGGTGCTGGAGTTAAGAGGCATCGAGAGAAGAATGCTGTTGAAGGGATGCATCAATCTCAGTAAGCTGCAGTGGTGGCAAGACGCTGTCTGATGCTGCCTGATGCGTCGGACTCTAAAGGAAAAGCACTGGTCCCGATGGGATGCACCCATTTTACTCTCACAACCAGTTCGATGCGCCGGTCTGGAGATGCATTGAAATCCAAGTTGCAAGTATCTGGGCCGCTTCCAGTGAGCCAGGCACAGGAGCACGGGTAGATACTTTGATGTTTCTGAGTCTAAAGAAATAGAAGGCAAGCCAACAAACCCTTGGAGACCACTTGGAGGGGAAGTAAGAGTCCCGTTCTTCTTCAGCTGAGTCAGAGAGCAACAGGCAGCAGGGCAACACAAGAGAAAGGCAGTCTTTCCAAGTCTGCAGTCCAAAGATGGGCCCTTTAAGAAGCACAGCAGCCTTTCTAACAGAGGTTCAGTTCAAGATTCAGAAGTATCTGATTTTAAGGGGTCAGAGACTAAGTACTTATACCCAAAAGTGTCTTTGATGTGGGGGGTGACTTCAAAGCAACCTTCTGACGTGCACAAGGATACCTTTCAACCAAGTGCTATCTGCCAAGCTATCTGTGGGGGGTAATTGATCCTTTGTGTGGGGCAGGACACGACCTATTCAAGTGAAGTGTTAGCCCCTCCCTTCCATTCTGCCCAGTCAAGGCCATCAGAATGCAGATGTATGTAGATGGGTACTCGGACACACCTATCCCTCCTGTGTTGTGGCTGTCTAGAGGGAATGCACAAAGTGTACCTGTCACCCATCCTAGACTTGTATTGGAGACAGGCATTGGAGACAAGCTGTCAGGCACACAGAGCAGTAAGTGAAGAGAAATGTCTTCTTCCTAAATGTGGCATTTCAAAAACAGTTATCTTAAATCCAACTTCATCAGTATGGAGGATTTATCATTACCATTCCAAAAACATATGAAACAGGAAAAAGCTACTTCCATTTGATCAGGAATTACAGCTTAAAAGTGTATTAAGGAATTCCCAATGTAACCTATCAGAGGGAGTAGGTCTTACAATAGGGAAAAATGAAATGGGCTGTTTGTCACCACCAGTACATGTATAACCTAAAGGTACATGTCCTGCGTTTCATAGCAACCTGCCCTAAGGGTCAATTAGGGCCTACCTTAGGGGTGACTTATGTCATAAAAGGGGAGCTTGAGGCTTGGTAAGTAGTTTTAAATGCCAAGTCGAAGTGGCAATAAACTGCAAACACAGGCACTGCAGTGGCAGGCCTGAGACTGGTTTGAAAGGCTACTTATGTGGGTGGCACGATTAGTGCTGCAAGTGCACTAGTAGCTTTTGAAGTACGACCCTGGGTATTTGGTATACCACTTTACAAGGGACTTACTAGTACCTCAAATATGCCAATCAGGTATACACCATTGTCATCATGTTTAGGGGAGAACACATGCACGTTAGCACTGGTTAGCAGTGGTAAAGTGCTCAGAGCCCTAAGGCCAACAAAAAAAATCAGCAAAAACATGAGGTGAAAGGCAAAAAGTCTGGGGGAAGACCACCCTAAGGATGCCAGGTATATCACCTGCCTAAATAATATTCATTAGGCAGGTTGCCACTTGCGACTAGGACACGAGGAGTTTGCGCTATGTTGAACTCTGTGAAGTGTCACAAAAGCACTGCGGTGCTATGCGGTGTTCAGTGAGCTGGTGAAGTTGTCGCCGCGCCCATTCGAGTGATGTTTTACATCAAACTTAACACGAAGTACATTCCAAGGCACCATGTTGTTCGCATGGGAGCAGCCATCATTTTTTTGCTCCGTTTATGGAGCTGGGGCCTACTTTTTTAATCACTTCGTAATCTATTTGATCCTACCCCTCTAAAACATATCTACCCCTCATTTGTATTTATCTTACTGTGTGTCTTTGTGTATTTTACATTTTTTCTAATTTTTTGGGTGTTTTTGCGTGACTTTTGCACTTTTAATTTTTAGCTTTACTTCTGTACTTAATATCCTTTCTTCTTTCTGTTTCCTTCCTGTTTGTTCTCTTTCTCCCACCCAGCAGCACGATAGAGCAGTAAAGCGGCAACACCAGGCCCTCCGAACCACCAGTAGCTGTAGCACCAGCCACCTATCTTGCGGTTTGAGATGCTGCAAAGGAGTGCAGTCATTTTCTCTGAGGGGGAGGTTGCTGCGCTCATTTTGTATGTGCAGTGCAACCTCCCCTCCACCCTGGCAACAGGCCGCAGGCCTGGCAGCGGATAAGGCCTCCAGGAGCATCAGCAGCAGTGGGAGAGGGTGTGCCGAGCTGTGCAACACAGCTCTGGGGTCCAACGCATCCTACAGCAGCTTGTGCACTGGTCGGCTGACATCTTGGATAGAGACAAGGACCTGCTCGACCTGCTGGGCATGGAGGTTGCGGGGCTAGGTGAGTAATCATTATTTATTTGTTCAGTTCAATGCTAATATTTTTTCCCAAATAGCAACCATGCTGTGTGCTTACACTCAGGTAATGGGTTCATGGTAAAGGGAAAAAAGTATGATAGGAGAAAGGATATGTAAAATGTATGTAATATGAGTGAAAGGGTGCATATAGGTGGGTGATAGTAAGATGCATGGATGGGTGAAGGATGGATTGATGAAAGGGTATATGGGTTAAAGGATGCCTGCCTGGGTGTGAGAAAGGGCATGGGTGAAAGGATGCCTGCCAAGGTGGGTGAAAGGAATGCTCGGGTGGGTTAAAGGCAAAGCAGTCTGGATGAATAGGTAAAAGGATGCATGGGTAGGTAAATTAATATTGGTGAAAGGTTCATTGGGAGCCATTTTTGGATGTATGGATTTGAAATATATAGATGAGTGGTTCTCTATAGTGAAAGACTGGATAAGACAATGTAAAGCCTAAATGGTGTGTATCAAAGATAGGGTGAAGAATAAGGATACTAGAAGAACAATGCAATGCTGAACATCACTTTTTCCACCGTCTACTTACGGCAGACAGGCTGTCCCCATGATTGAATTATTTTATACATGATGTGTATCATTCATATTATTTATTTACCTTGTAATCAGGGTAAAATTGAAAGGCATTTTCGAGAAGAGCAGGGCCATTGGAAAAAGATCATCGTCTATTACAGCTACCTGAGCTGCAGACTGCAGAGACTAACAAACTATGACTAGCATACCTCCATTAATTGATTTAGCACAAGAGAGAGACATTGATTACTTGTACTCAACAGTGCATAATGCTTTCCTCTTTAATGACAGGTCATTTATTTTTATTTTTCCACTCAAACTCTGTTTAGATACTTTTTACAAGGAAAATCTTCAAAAGAAAATAGAAATAACAGTTTTTTCAAACTGGTGTGCTATGGGTTTAATCTGCCTTAATTCCTTTCAGACAGTTAGTGCATTCACCATTTGCCTCTATTTTTATGTGAGGCATGTGTGGGTAATGCCTGAGACTCTAATCTCATCAAATTTAATGGCCCTAGGGGACCATCAATGTACTATTACTTTGCCACCCACTACATACTTTTAAACAATTTTTTGCACAGAGCATTGTTTACAATTTCTCTTTTTTCTTACTAGCTACTCCAGGTCATTGTCCATCTAACAAGGATATAGCAACCCAGCTGCGGCAGCACAAACTGGAGGTGATACGGGCTGAGTACCAGCGGCTGGTGGCCCTGGAGGAGGAGAGGACAGCTATTAAGGGCCCCAGCGAGGTCCCAGAGCCAGTGCCTCTAGCCAAGCCTCAACATCAGTGCTGCAGTCCGCTGGCAGCTGCCCACCACCTCCTGCCAATTATTTACTTCTGCCCCCCAATCACACTTTCCAAAGCCGTGTCCTGTAGAGGGTGGCGCGGATTGAAGCCTGGCAGAGCCAGATTGAGGGGCATCTAAAAGAGCTCCTGAGCCTGGCACGCCAAGCCTAGTTTATTGCTCTCCCTGCCCCTTTTTTAACTTTTATTTTGATGGGTAGGACATGGATGGAGAGGGTGGGAATGTGGGAGTTGAGACCGGGACAGTTACAATTTGGAATTACTTTCTTGGACCATGATGGACATTTTGGTGGGACAAGGGTTGAGTATGGGGGGATTTGTTTAGGGAGAGGGGTGGGCCAGTTGTGGTGGGTTGAAGGGGTGGGGTTTTTATTGTTTGGATTATAAATATTTGTGTGACATTATTTATGCCTCAAATCTCTATGAGGTTGTTCTCTTTGCTGCCTTCTAGTTCAACCTGTTTTTGAAATTTGCTGATAGTGTATAACAATCAAGTATGTGGTAAACTTTTCCTACTACTCTCCTTGTCTCTGCAGTCTGAAACTATATTGACCACTAAGGGGGGGTTGCCATTGGCTATATTGCAGACAACTTAGTAGAGCAAAGCTCGATAATTCTCTTACCAAATAGATAAAGTGAGGGCTGCAGGGTTTACCAAGGTGCCATGGTGGTGGTTGTAGTAGCAGGCTAGGGCACTAAGAGTGAAGGAATCAGAAGTGAGGCCCCACTCCCTCCCAGGTGAACTTCAACTGTAGGATTTCAATCTGAAGGATTATTTATCACAAGCACCTAAAATGAAATAAAAACTGAGTTAGTGTATGTTATATATTATTATTATATCTTAGCTTTACAAACAACTGAGAACACACTAACTAACAACAAAGAATATCTGAAAATATAAAAAGCAATACTAAATTATACAGAGCAATGGTGAGTTTGAATTTCGATTAAAAAAAGTTACACTTGAATTGTGAAGAGGACTCAACGTCTGGATTGGCCATGGTTAAGCGTCTATGTAACGCAACACACAATGCCTGAATAATGATGTTCACAAATGATGTTCTTCTATATCTAAAATAGCAATCACTTTTTTATTCGTGGGTGGGTCAATGGGGCCAGTGTGGGCTATTAGAAGTAGAACTGAAGATCCTGTACTTAGTTGGTTTTGTTGCTATCATATTCGCCCCACCAAGTGTGTCACCAATAAATGGTGTCAATTATTAAGTCACACCTCAATAAATTACTCAGGCTGGATGAAGAGGTTTCTGGGTTTTATGAATGGATGGGAAAGGGGATTTAGGGAAAGGTGTGACAAAGAAAAACACTACACAAAGACAACATTCATCTGGGCAAAAAGCAGCCAATCATCATCAATCTGTTGTGGGAGGAAAAGGAAACAAAGGAGTTGACTTAAATGTTCTATCACCTATGTTTGAAAAATAGTAAATACAAATTATGTAGGAGTGAAGCGAACAACACACACAGTTCTAAGTAATTATTATTGAAAGGAAAAAGATACTGTATTACCAAATTGAGATGTGCATCTGCATTCTTCTTGAATTGTCCATCAATCTTGGATGCCTGGCTGAAGTGGTCCGGTAAGGTAAGCGTGAGTGTTACGGTGTTTTTGCCTTTTGTGCAGGAGAAGAGAAGGCTTGCAGATTGTAAAACAAAAATGAAATTTTAGAATCAAGGAGAAGGACAGAAGGTAAACTACATAAGGAGTACACCAAGAAGTCTCAGAGTAAGTGCAAGAGAGAAGAATAGTCCTTTTTGCAATCATTTTATGACTGATGTGAGATCAATTAGGTGAGAGCTATTGCAACAACCAACAATCACAGACAAGTGGCCACATGTATTAGGCTGATCAAACTCCCAACTGTCATGATCATCATCATAATATTAATATATAGACTAGCACGTGCATAATCTGATGATCACCACAGGTCTGTCTCCAGTTACCCACAACAACAGCCCCAAACCCAACCACCACATAGCTTCAAATTTGAGCCAGTCAACACACACACACAGCAACATCGCATTTCCCAAATCAAGTAAAATCAGTAAACCTCTCTCACCACCAGTCCACAGAGCTGAGTAGGCCTCTTAGAGTCATCACCAAATGTTGGTTTCTTGATAACTTCCTTCTTCTGGCAGTTGTTGATGTAGTCATGCCCTGAATCCTTCTACCATTCTCCTGACTCCAAGTAACATGTCCAACTCCGTACCGACTGACTCCCGACTCAAATGCGATAGATCGACCTGTAGTGCAATGCTGTTGATAAACAACACAAGAAAAATTGAGTAATTTTTTGTGTAGACTAGATTTGTGTTTGTTAGATAAAGGGACTGGTCGGGTCTTTGAGGAGTGTGAAGCAGAAAACAAAGCAGTGTGGACCCAGCATAGAAATTTTGCTAACTGTCAAAGGGGAAGGAAAAAATCACCTTCAGGAAAAAAATGATCCCTCAGTACTCATTAGGACACCAACATTGTAAATCATCACAAGCACAATCAAGCGTAATAGTTATAGTTAAACACTCAGGGGGATATTCTCATGAACATGCGATAATCATCTCCAAAATCCGTCAATGCAATTTTTCATATCGCCGTCTATCGTGGGGAAAAAATGCTATGTTAACGTCGTATTCACAATGCGGCGGTAACATGCGAAAGTTTCCCGATAACGCATCAAATGTCCACGATAAAATTACCGGGACGGAGATAAAAATCTAAAGCCGATTGTGAAAAAAGTTGCGATGGGTCCAACCGCGATAAAAACATCCACGATAAGCAGCGCCAGGCCTGCAATTCACACACGTCAGGTGGGAAAAATCACTTTAAAAGCAGAAAAAAAAACAGAAACATACCCAAAACAACTACGAAGAACAATGGAGGTAGCTGGAGCAAGTATAGAGGACAACCAGAACCCCACAAGCCCCACGGAGGACCAGCCTGGGACCTCGGGGTCAGGGAAGGGCAAGGAGAAGAAGAAGAAGAGGAAGACGCTGTTCAGTCCACAGGAAAACAGGATCCTGATAACAGAGGTGACAGGACACCATCAACAACTGTTCGTCACCTCCACTGTGTCACTGGCAGCAATAAATGGGATATGGCAGTCCATCGTGGACAAGGTGAATGTAGTCGGAGTGCTGACGAGGACAATGGGAGAGGTCAAGAGGTGCTGGAATGATGTGAAGCACAAAACCAAGCAGAAACTTGGCAACAACCAGAAGGCAGCAATGCAGACTGGAGGTGGGAGTCCAGTGCCACAGGAGGAGCTGGATGGGATGGAGGAAATGGTGTCCACAGTCATCAGTGTGGAGACAGTGGCAGGAGTTGCCGGACCGGACACTGCTCAGCATGACCTGACACAACAGCAACAGGGTGAGTAACAACCAGGGACTGGGGGGATGGGGGGAGATGTGCACAATGGCACTCATGCTTTATTATTAATATTATTAGTCAGACTTGTATTGCGCATGGCTGCCCCAGCGACGGGGCGTCCCAGCGCAGCCAAAGGCCAAAGACCTGAACCTAGGAGAGAGAAATGCAGTATTACCCAGAGTGGCTGGGGAAAAACCAAGTTTTTATGGCTTTGCGGAAGGCCAGATGATTCTGTATTGCTCTGATGGGGGCAGGAAGATAATTCCAGAGTTTTGCCGCAAAACTACGAAAGGAGCGACCACCAGCTCTGGCTTTCGAAACACGAGGGATACAGAGCAGCGCACAGTCAGCCGATCTCAAAGGGCGCCGAGGTACGTAGAATTCAAGCAGGTTAGACAGCCCCAGAGGGGCCTGCAAGGTCAAGATCTTATGCGACACGCAAAGCGGCTTAAACTGAATGCGCTTTTCAACAGGCAACCAATGAATCTTAGGAAGTATGTGAGCAACTGAACAGGACTTTGGAAGTGCTACCAGAAAACGCACTGCTGAGTTCTGAACCCTTTGCAGGCGCTTAATGCTGGCCTTATTAGCACCCAGATAAAGGGTATTCCCATAGTCCAATCTGGACAAAATTGATGCCTTGACGATGGTTTGTCGCACCTTGGGAGGAAAAAAGCCCAGCAACGGTTTTAAACTACGCAAAAGCCTGAAGCACACCCCTGCCACTGCTTTTGATTGACAGTCGAAAGTCAGGCCCTGGTCGAGCCATACCCCCAAGTTCTTCACAACCTCCTTGGGTGAGCAGGTTTCAAACACTCCGGCCAGCACTGCTCAGACCACAACTCATGATCCTTTCCAAACAGTAAAATCTCTGACTTGCTAGCGTTCAGCTGCAAACAGTTTGCCGCCATCCAATCTGCAACCGCTAGGAGGTCCTCTTTAAACTTAACCAAGTTGGCACCACAATTCTTAGAGAAAGTGATCACCAATTGGGTGTCATCGGCGTACGACACCATTGACAACCCCCTGCCTTTAGCTACTGCAGCCAAGGGGCGAACATAGATGTTAAACAATAAAGGGCTCAATACTGAGCCCTGTAGCACCCCCTGATGCAGAGCAAACTCCTGTGAGTGGAATAATGGCACAGACACTTGAAAAGACCTCCCCTCCAAGAAAGATCGAAACCAGTCCAGGGCCACATCCCTGATACCAAATTCCTGAAGGCGTTTTAACAAGGTCACGTGGGAGATGGTATCAAACGCTGCACTTAGGTCAAAAAGGACCAAGGCCACTGAATCACCGCCGTCCAAGCTACCCCTAATAGCTTCTGTCACTGCCAGCAATGCGGACTCACTACCATGACGAACTCGGAAGCTATGCTGAGATAAATCAAGAATGGCATTCTGTTCGATGAACTTGGAAAGTATAGAATTCACGTGCGATTCCGACAACTTCGCCAAAAAAGGCAGCTGGGAAATTGGGCGATAATTGCCTGATTCCGCAGGGTCCAAGGAAGCTTTTTTGAGTAACGGGATGACTTTAGCGTGTTTCCATGCCCTAGGTACAGATGCTGACGACAGGGACAGGTTAACCAGGTCAATATCCCAAGGAGAGATCAGAGAGTAAAGCTGGCGAAAAAGGGCAGGGGTCAAAGGGTCGGCCGGTTAGCCCGACTTGATTTTCAGGCAAAGAGCCTCAAATTCCATAGATGACAAAGAAGGAAAAGAAGACAAGCTACTGCCCACCGTAGGACCAATGGCCCCCGGTGCCTTCACCTCAACAGGCAGGGCCCCAGCAGGCAGGTTGAGGTAGATCCTCTCAACTTTGTTCACAAAGTAATGATCCAGCTCATTACACTGATGTTTTGAGGAAATCGGGGAGATCGCAGATACACCTGTGCTTTTCATGCCCTTGAGCAGGGAGAAGATTGTCTTGGCAGGATTAGTGCTGGCCAAGATTTTGTTGGCCACATACTCCGCTCGTGTTCTCCGAATAAGCCTGTGATACTGCTTAATGGCCGCCCGATATTCACTTTTAGCTGCGGCGTCATATGAGTGTCTCCAAACACGTTCAAGCTGCTTGCATCCCTTTTTGGCTGTAATTAATGAATTATTAAACCAGGGATTAGAAGGCCCTCGACTCTTCCCTCCCAATCTAGCTGGAATGCAAGTATACAAACCTAATGACAACCATTCATGGAATCGCGAATTCGCTAGTTCCATGTCTAAAGGTAACTGGGGCCTGTGACTAGACAGGCAGACAGAAAGCTGGCCCAAGTCCAATTTATGCCAAGGGCATTTAAGAACTGGGGCAGGGCGAAACTGGTCAGCTTTTCCCTGCAGTGAGAAAGAGACCAAAAAATCGTCAGTCCACACCTGCGGAACTAGCGGGAAAACTTTTAGAGGACTTAAATTAGAGAATACAGGGTCCAGTGGGTGACCTGCCACATGCGTACCCTCAAGGACACATTGCACCAACTGGAAGGCCTCCAGGTCCACCAAGAAACTAGAAATCTCGGCTTTCTCATAATTCTCAAGATGGAGATTAAGATCCTCTAAGATGGTAAAATTCGCAGTCCTGCTTGCTTATAACGCAACTTTGCTCAGGAAGTCTTCCCTGAAGCTATTAGCAGGGCTGGGTGGCCGGTAAATTAGGAGACGTGACATAGTGAAGTTGTGGTTCAGCATAATTTTGAACAATGCACTTTCACAGTCCGCAATATTCTCCTTACTAAGGCTGCAGGTATAGACATCCTTAACAATCACTGCAATACCTCCCCCTCTTCACCCACCTCTATTAACCGCCTTCAACACATAGCCCTGAGGGAGGGCCGACCAGGGCTCAGCCACCGAATCCTGCGTGAGCCAGGTCTCCGTTAAAAATAAAGCATCCGGAGCCTTATCCACTAGAAGATCCAACACCTCAGCATGGTGTTTCGTAAGCGACCGACAATTCAAACTAAGGAACTTAAACTCCATAAAATCTGATGGACGGGGGACCCATTCCACCCATGACAGCTGAGTTAAGCAGAACTTACATTTAAAGGAGCTATCCTGAGGCGCCCAATGTACCGAGGGGCATTTAGTTTCCAAAGACAGGAGCTCCTCCAACGAGTACCTGGTGCAATGAGCGGGATGACGGGCAGGGATTCCGGCAACCGGCGACTGTCGGGCACAGCTGTGCCTTCATTTAACTGCTCCGGCACCAACAACTATTCCGCCGACCAGCACTACCCCCAAGATGGCGGCCACACTTTCCCTGCAGCCTTTCTCCTCACACACCGCCTGACAGCAGCCCGATGCCCTCTGCACAATATGCCGTGATACAACACCAGGTGAGTTTTAAATTTAAAAGAAAACGATAAAAGATCATTGCAGCGCAAATTAAAATGATGCACCAAGTAACAGAGCGCAACAAACTACTTCTGGCTCATGCCTCAGGAGTCTGGGGTCTGCGCGGCCGCAGCTGTGCCTTCATTTAACTGCTCCGGCGCCAACAACTATTCCGCCGACCAGCACTCCCCCCAAGATGGCGGCCACACTTTCCCTGCAGCCTTTCTCCTCACACACCACCTGACAGCAGCCCGATGCCCCCCCCCAAAATACGCCACGATACAACACCAGGTGAGTTTTAAATTTAAAAGAACACGATAAAAAGATCGCTGTGGCACAAATTAAAATGATGCACAAAGTAACAGAGCGCAACAAACTACTTCTGGCTCCCGGCTCACGCCTCAGGAGTCTGGGTTCTGTGCGGCCACAGCTGTGCCTTCATTTAACTGCTCCGGTACCCACAACTATTCCACCGACCAGCACTCCCCCCAAGATGGCGGCCACACTTTCCCTGCAGCCTTTCTCCTCACACACCGCCTGACAGCAGCCCAATGCCCTCCCCGCAATATGCCACGATACAACACCAGGTGAGTTTTAAATTTAAAAGAAAACGATAAAAGATCGCTGCAGTGCAAATTAAAATGATGCACAAAGTAACAGAGTGGAACAAACTACTTCTGGCTACCGGCTCACGCCTCAGGAGTCTGGGGTCTGCGCGGCCGCAGCTGGGCCTTAATTTAACTGCACAATTAAGTATAGCACAGTGCACACCCACAATGACTCTGGATTATGTCTCTGATCCCCTTGGCACACTGCAGCACACCTAGAAACAGCAAGTAGACCCCCATCTACTATGTGCCCAGAGGGGGCCCTTCCCACACATCCATCTCACAACCAACCCATGCACATGTGCCAAACCCAGCAAAGCGGCATGTCTGTGAGCCACACTGACACTGCAAGTGACACTGCATGACGAATAGCATGGCTGCAGTCAATATATTATGACATGTTGCACGCCACAACACTGAGGTGGCTGAGTGTGTACCACATCCATAAAGGAGCAGGTCACACTCTGACACATCCAAGTGCACAAACAACCCCTGACGTCAACAACACATCTGCGGACAAACCATGCTCCAGAGTCCCAACTCCCACCAAGAGCCCAATTTACCCAAGTATGCGACGTCTCAGCACAGTATAAGCACAGAAGTCAAAGGCACATCACCTGAAAGGAACAAGGGGCAGCAAAATCAGAGCTGCAGGGGCGACTCTCCCAAAATGCTTCACACACACATAACATTCAGAGCACATCAACATTGACAACAATGTGGTACAAACTGCAACACGATCACAACAGAACAGAGGACACAACTGGTGCCGCTTGTGTGTAGAAACTGGCCAATCACATTTGGCATAGCAGGGAAATGAGAGATGATAATGTACAAGTACAAACACACATTTGTGATGTTATCGAAATGTCCACTGTCCCGCATCAAATAGGCAGCTCCTCCCAAACAGTCACAATGTACATTGTCATGCAGTCTGTATGTAAACTTATACAATGGGTCAACATACATGTGAACACAATGTTAAACTGCATCTCCCCTTCACATTGCAGAGGGAGAATCAACACCTCCTGCAGAGCAAACCGAACATCTCTTCACTGATGAAGAAGAGGACCTCCCCAACATCGACACTGATGCCCTCTAAGAGCTCATGGACACCCTCAGCACCCCACCCCCACGAGCAAGGCAGCCCAGCTGCATCGAGGAGACCTCACCCCTTGCACAGACCACACAGCAGGAAGTACCCACCACCACGGCTGTCTCCCAGGACCCCCAAGAACAACACATGGCCTTCCAATGCCGTGTGTTGGGGTGTCAGGAGAAGATGGCTGATCAGGTGCAGGTGGGGTTCGACCTCATGGCAACCAAACTAGATGCCATACGTGGGTGTCTAAGTCCCATCAGTGACCACTTACAGTCCCTAACGGACACCCACAGCCCGCTCCATGCTCTCCAACGATCCATGGATGACATCACTGGAATCCTGACTCTGAGACATGAACAACTGTCTAGTCAGAGTGGCTCCAGTGATGTCATTCAGGAGTTGGGACACATGCAGAGGATCATGGAGAACATGAGCGGATGCAGGCGGAAAGAAAGGCTGCCACACCAGCAAGATGTAGCTGGGTTCTTCCATGCCCTGCAGACCCTCATCATGGCATTGCTGCCATGAGGCCTGGCGCGGATAAATGCTGCTGCTACTACTCCATCCACATCTCTGCCCCCTGAAGTATCAGTGACACACAGTGCTGCAGACAATCCACCTCCGGCCACTGATGAGTCACTGCCACACAGTGATGCAGACAAAACAACACCACCCACATGTGAGGCACATGAAACATCAGATGCGGATGATTCTGCCTTAGTGGTAAGAAGGAAGCGGTAGCATTCATTTCCACCATATGGCCTGTTTCTGCTTGATTCTGCCCTCTGCATCATCACCTTCCACTGTCCCCCGATACACTCTGCGACACTCAACTTGGACCTCGACATGAACTGCCATATTCTGTTTGGTTACCAATGTCACAGCAATCAGACTGCGGACTGAACTCTTCCTCTACCGATGAATTTCTCAATCCCTAATGGACTCTGGCTGGCCCTCCACGGGGCAACAATGTAAAGTGGGGTTTGCATGGCCCTGTACGGCTCCAGCTTCACCACTCCACCGAATGTGAATAAAACATTCTAATTCACACAGATGTATCATGTCTATGATCAATCAAGTATGAAAGTATGGATGAATGTAGGGGCAGTGATTCCCCCTCACGTCCATGTTGCTAAGGTTGTGGGACTTGACTCACAGGGTGCAACTCTCTGCATCATGGTGGTACATATTTGACCCCAAAAGACACCCTGTTGTCTTTTCTTGGTCACAAATGACAGCCTTTAGGTCATGAATTTGGACACATGTGATACGCTACTGAGTGGGATAACAAACTGTCTTTGACACCCTGAAATGGCATTTTAAATATGTGACACCCTAAAAAGCCTCTCTGTAGAGGGGTGACACACCCACCATCTAATTGCCGTTTGTGAGATTGTTAGCACTAAATGTTGCACTTACACTTGTCAGAGTGATGTGCTTATGCAGAGAAGTGACATGCACACAGGGAATGTGTTGTGGAATTAATGTATTTGCACATGCTGTGCCTGTGGTCATTTTGTCCTGTCCCATGATTGCTAAGGACAGTCACAATGTGACGTGCTCATGTGAAGAAATTGTTAATGATTGTGTTCCTTCGAGCTATTCCTGCTGCAGCTGCACTGGGGTGTGGTCCACCTGCCTCATCTTCATAATCATCATCTGGTGCATCTGGCTCTTGGATCCATGGGGCATTGGTGCGTACACATATGTTGTGCAACACATAACATGCAATGATCATCTTGCACACTATTTCCGGGCTGTACAGGAGTCTTCCACCTGTGATGTCCAGGCACCTGAAAAGTGACTTTAACACGCCAAATGAGCGCTCCACAATGCCCCTGGTGCGTTTGTGGGCCGCATTGTACTGCCGCTGGGCCTGGGTGTTCGTGTCTCGGAGGGGTGTCATCATCCACGGGCAGAGTGCATATCCTTGATCACCTGTGACAGGGGGGAGAGATATGTGTCAATCGGTGGTCCTTCATTCTGTGTTGGCAGGCTTATTAGTTTTGTGGTGTGTGATGCGTGCGACTTTGAGATTCATGTTTGACATATATTGCTTGTGGCAAATGAGCGGCATCCATGTGCATTCCGTTGCCTCACAGCTGCTCCTCGCTCCCCCTGAGCCTATTTACTTGTGTGCGCTGCACGGTTGCATCACTTGCACTCCGAAGACACACCATTGTCATTACTGTCTGCGCATGTCCACAAGCCTAAGAATGACACTGTGATATTGGCCGTTGAAGGTGGTCAGCCATGTGTGGGTAGGCCTATGGTCAGGATATGGCAGACACAGAGATACACGCAGTATCTACTTTGGTGGCCATCCCGGAAGTGAACCACACCCAGAGCCCTGGGCTATTTATTCCCACTCCTATGCTGGACTGGCGTACGCTGGCCCAGCCCACTCCGCTTATGCTTACGGGGGGGGCGAGATAGCTACATGTCCAAGGACTTCCCCACTGCCTGAAGTAACATGGTTGCACACAACACTACAAACACCAGCAGTATATGTTCACATGGACATGTCTGTGCTCTGCATACTCAAGACTGTACAGCACATCACCGCCACACTCGGCATTGTGTACATTCTTATTCATGGGTCCCTTGCTTCCTTCGCACAGACTTGGTTTCCACCTCTCTTCACATTCAGCAATTGTGTGGCAGAGGTGCCATGACGTGGATGGTTTATCTACATGGCTGGCCACGGTTACCACAGTTACTTGTGTTGTTGTATCTGGTAGGTGGGCATGTTGTTTGGCATGTTGTATGTGATTTTGTAATGTGGGCATTTTCACAGTTGTGAGTTGCATGAGTGTGGAGTTGAGGTGTGTGGTGTGTTCATTTGGTACTTACCAACGAGCAGTGCATTTCCATAGGTGCCATCCTGGTAGCGCTAGTTGATGATGGACTGTCAGAAAATGTAGGAATCATGCACACTGCCTGGGTAGTTGGCAATGACGTTGGTGAAGAGTCCCCGGTGGTCCACTATTGCCTGCACATTGATGGGATGCATGTGCTTTCTGTTGAGGTAATTTTGTACAGTGCCGGCAGGGGGCAGAAGTAGGACATATGTGCAGTCAATTGCCTCCAACATGTGCAGGAAGCCAGCTATGGCATAGAGCCTTGCTTGGTCTCCAGCTGTTCCTGTGCAGTGTGAGGGAAGTGAAGGTGCTGGGATACCAAGCTGATGATGGCGTCCAAGACAGGTGTGAGGAACCTTGATAGGGCTGGCTGTGAGACTCCTCCGACTGGCAGTTGTTGGTTGGAAGGTACCAGAGGCCAACAGGTGCAGCACAGCCAGCAGCTTTGTCTGCGGAGGGATGTTGCTTCTCCACTGTGCTGGTACCGTCAGCCTGTGGGCAACGTGGGTCAGGATGCGAAGGATGGTTGTCCTTTTGAGCCTGTAGTGGGCAATGACATCCTCTGGTGTTAAGTCTGTGAGGCTGGTGCATTTTCGAAAGGTCCGCTGTCTTGTTCTGCGCTGCCTCTGTGGAAGTCCAGGGGTGGTGGTCCAGGAGGGTCTGGGGTGGTGGCGGTGGGTGTTGTGGCCCTCTTGGGTCTCCGAGCTGCATGATCAGTAGCTCTATGACATGTGTTGGTTTTCAGATGTGGCTCTGGACTGGGCTCCCTTTTATACTGCAGGTTGTCATCCTGCTTAACACAAGTAGAAGGCAGGTGTTAAATCCCTGCTGCTAACATGCCTTATTGCCTGTTTTTGGATCGCATCGCCGATCTGGCTGATCGTTGCGAATCTCACGAAGTGGTATTTTTGTAGGTTTTTGTACGGGTACGCCTACTCTACATATGATTAACGTTAGTTGTCGCTCTCATCCGTGGCGATATTTTTTGTGGCAGCAATCGCTGGAAAACTGGCGATGTCGGCAGTTTCCACCAGCTTGAGAATAAGGCGATAAATCTATCGCCACTTTTGCGGCACTAAAGTGCCGATAAATCGGCTATAAGTCCTTGAAAATATGACCCTCAGTCTCACTGCCTGCAACCACATGAATCATCTCAACACACTCATAAAAAAACAATCACTCATAATATATATCAACTTTTGGTGCATGGATGCCATTTAACTGTTGTAATTCAAGTGTGGTGATGGTGGTACATTGCAGATCCTCTTTGTTTCATGAAACACACATTGGCTAGTCTTGTAAATCAAATAATGTGGGGCAGTCTGGCTAGGGGAAAAACGAAGGATAGGTAGGTACGGGATGGAGGCAGGCACAAATTTGTCTCTCCATTGACCTTTTAGAGGAATGAGGGAGGGGGCGTCTTCAGTGCACACTGGTCCAACTCCATTCCGGTAAAACAATGTGTCTAAAATGGCGGGACTGCATTCTTCAGTCAGACACAAGCAAACAAAATAGTATAATGTTTCTCTGCCTATATCTTTTTTCTTTTCTTGTCGTCAAAACAGTTCGGCAATAGAAAGATCTATGGTTGGTGACCCAGGCCTAGTAGTCAGGGACGTAGATCCCGTCCTCAAACTAAGGTGGTTCACTCAGTAGTTGATCAGCTAACACACTACTACCATTACCTGAGTCTGAACAATCACCCTTGTCCTCCTCCTGTTGTACTTCAGGTATGGTGTCATTTGATGGTATAAAGTGCTGATTCATTTTGATCATGGTTAATCTCTCCACGTTTTGAGGTGAGAAACTGGTTCTTCTCACTGTGACAACTGCACCAGCTGACTGAACATGCACTCACCGGACACACTGGCTACCAGGCAGGCCAGATACTTTATTACCAGCCTGCTGAGCACTGGCCATTGGCACCTCTTCCCACACCAATACACCAATGGATTTTTATCAAGATAGACCTTTGTTGGGTCATCTAGATAGGCCTGCACCATCCTCTAGATAGTCATTGGTGATCCACCTTAATCTACCTACTTTACCTTCACCTCTGCACTGGACTTAAGCCCTGCTTTTAGAAGCCAATCAAATGCAGATTCTGGGGGTGATGCTCCTGTTCCGATTGTTGCTGGTGTTCTTGCTGTTATTTTTGGCTGCTGTGAGCCAACAGCACTACCCTCGAAGTTGAAGGCTGCACTGCAGAACTTGCACTCTGGATGAGAGGTCCTATAATTCTCAGCTGTTCTTTTCCTAGGCTACTGGCTTGCTCATCATCCACGCCTTGTAGTTTGAAACATACCTGTCTGAAGAATGAAAGTGGCCAGTAATTGTTTGTAACGTGTATCAAGAATTTTGGCACACATGTAAAGTTTGGGTGACACATTGTCTCTATCTACCCTTGCATTAACAGATAAGTAAAGGATTAAGTATTCCACCATCTCATGCGCATCTTTTTTTCATCCACACCTGCGTACATTTCAGACACCTCCTTTAGCTGTTCCTGTGGCACATGCAACAATGGGATAGCTTGGCCCATGGTATTGTCCTCCTTGCTGACTTACCATGTGAAAGCCTCAAAAGGAAGCAGTATCTCTGTCCGGCATTTGACTAGGGCCCATTGGTCCTCTTAATGATCATGCCTTTCACAGTTGAATCCCCTCGTTGCATGAGATATTCATTGATCGGTCTGCACTGCTCAAACAGATGTTGCAACATGTAGTAAGTCGGGTTCCAATGTGTTGGCACCTCCTGTATGAGTACTTTAACTGTCATTCTATTATCACAGTGAATGACCCTCAGCTGCATCCGGGCCTTAAAATAATGGCTGAAATGAATGCAGATTCTTCTGTAGGTGGACAGTAAGTTCCTGAGTTGGTCTTCTTTTTAAAAAAAAATCCTCTACAATGATGTTGGTGCAGTGCGCCAAACACAGGACCCTAAAATAGCCACTATCTGCCATGGCCTTAACTATATTTCTGCCATTGTCCGTGGCAACAAATCCAATATCAAGCCCTCTTGGTCGCAGCCATTCAAAGACCTTGTTGTTCATATCTTCCACGATGTCTGCAGCAGTATGGGATTTCTCCATTGCAAACATGGGTACTGTTGCATGCTTCCGAGCGCCATTAAAAATCTCAACAGTGTCAACACCTATAGATATCATTTCACTAACCCCCACAAAAGAGATCCAGTGTGCAGTGATGCACATGCAATCAGTAGCTTGGCAATTGGTCCACGTGTCTGTTGTCAGGTGGATAGCTTGAACCGCACCCTACTGCAAAGCTTGTCCAATCGATTCTAGCACATCGTGATGTGGCACTGGAACGGCAACTATGTCAAAATAGGACTGTCTGGGAACCTTCCATTTTGGGTAGATGGCTGTAACAAATTCTAGAAAACCCACCCACTTCACAAAAAAAGGGAGGAGGTCCAGCGCTAACATTTTTAGCCAGCCAGCCAGCCATTGTACAGACGTGCTGTTGGGTGGTTGCATTTTTACTGCCCCTCCTGCCTAAACATGCCAGGAATTGTAGCTTGGATTTTTTTCTTTTCTGGTGCCACTGATGCAGGTGGCTTCTTAAGCACAGATGGTGGTAGGCTCAATGTGCGTCTCAGCAGGGTAATAACTGTATGCTCTTGCTTTGGTGTCTTGTCCTGAGTCTTGTGCCATTGCGATGTTGCTGATGTGGGCAATACAACTGCACTGCTGGGGAGAGGGCCGATTTGTGTAACGAAAATGTCTTCCTGCTCTTCAACTTCCACTGTGATTAGATTGGATTCCTTCCTCAGCCTTTCATCCCCTTCACCAACACTACTTTCAGTTTTTTAGGTGCTGAGTGTTTCCTCCAACTGGTTTTATGGTGTTCTCTCAAGTGGGTTGCGTGGCCTCTGGTACAATAGTTTGCACCAAGCTTACCTTGACTAACCCTTGCTCTGCAAATTGAGCATATGGCAATGTCTGTCTCTTTCTTCCTAACGGTAAAGATGTCCCAAAGTAGGGTTTTCCACTTTCTGATGGTGGAGCCACTGCCAATGTCGGATGAACTGGTGGTAGGTGGGGGTTTTGAAGTTTGCTTCTCTGGAATGCCTACTTCTACTGAGGTGGGTGTGGATGTAGATCACTGCTGGGACCATGTAAATATGGCAGCTGGCGGTGGTGGTATCTGTGCCACATACCACAGAGCAGGTTGAGATGAGGTAACATCATGTTCCACTCAGGCTGGGCTAACATCCATGATGACTGGCTTGTCATCATCCTCCTCTTCTACATCAATAACTCTAAAGCTCCTTGAAGGCCAGTGCGGCAGGCACACATTTGCCGAAAAAAGTCCTGACCAGCACTCCAGTGATGGAAATCGGCTCTTCTCCTCCCCACTGCCCGCTTTCTTGGCAGCACCTTTCTTTGGGGCTATCTTGAAGCTGTCAGTTGGAAGTGGCACTTAGCTTGTTTTGTGTGGTCATGCATCTCATCGTGCATAGGCCTTCAGTCTAGCAGTAGTGTGGGTGCTGTTGTCTCTTGTGCACCTGAAAGCAAACAAGCAAGAAGTACATCAGTGAAATGTGACATTGTTGCATTTGAATTAATAGTAAAATTTAGTGTAGTTACTTAAGTTATAAATAATTAACAATACAGTGTATCCAACATCTATTCATAACACCACACCAACATTAAATTTCATGTACACTCAGGATAAGAAAGAGCAACAACACCTCACAGATGTAACTTTTTGCTTCATATACATCATGTTGAGAATGACATGTGGCACTCAGGGAAATCTAGGTGACAAAACAAAACTGACAATGGAATAATCCTTGGAAAATTAATGTTGTTGTGCGGCTGTGCTTCGCCGATAGCACATGGGGTTAATGCCTGGTGTTAGGAAAATGGGGGGAAAAATTACAAAAAATGAAATAAATAAAGTTAAAAAAGATGTTTACAAAATTTAAGAAGATTGAAAGAATATTTTTTTAAATTGAAAACATTTAAATAAAATGAAATAATTGAAAAACAACATGAAAAAATTAGAAATTAAAAAAATATAAAACAAATCACAATTATATAAAAAACGCTTTTGAAAAGAGTATCAGAAAATAAAACATTTAAAAATATAATTCAATTGCTGATGTACTAGGGTAAGGGGACTGCTACTTACTACCATAACCACTGAATTTGGAACCCAACGGGATTTGGGAGGCAGGGAGTGGTTCAGATGAAAAATACAAAAAAGTATGTCATATAATATATAAAACACTGTTCATACCGTACATTAGTATAAGCATTGAGCTACTAGGCCTCAAGCATAACACACAAAATGGCCACCAGCCACATGGTCAAATAGCAAACAAGGAGGCATTGCCACAAACGAAGAACACATGCAGGCCAATGGCAAAAGCACACTTGCTGGGCTACACAAAATGGCTGCCAACCACATGGTCCAACAGCAAGCAAAGAGGCATGGCCACAAACAAAGAAGGAGGCTGACGGGCAAAAGCCGGTGGTTGCAGGCCAATGAGGATCTGCCTACTGCGACGCTACAAATATGGATTAAAGATGTCTATCATTAAGCAGGACAATCGTACAGAACACTTGTCAATACCAATGATATTTCTGCAATCAAAGAAATTACTTTGAATGCATGCTGTAATTTATTGGCTCCATACCTGACGTCAGCATCAACACTGGGCCCACTTAGGCCCCGTTTGGATTTCTATTCAATTGTAATCATCAACGGCCTTAGAAATAACTCTCTGATAATCCTCGTCCACTGGAGTAGAGATGTAGTTGATCTTATCTTGGTCCTGATGAAGGTGGTTCTAATGAAGTCCCACTGAAATGCACATAGACCATTTTTACATATGTAGAGAGTCCTCTCAGAGACACATACATTGGAGGAAATTGATGGGTGACATCTGTATCACCAAGAACGATATAACCTGTCTCTGACAATTTGTTAAGGATCTCTATTGAGATTGTATCTCTCTTGTGTATGAGAGTGAGTATGAATGGGATAGCTTGATGAGTGAGTGAAGTGTAGATGTTGAATGTAGGGTTATCTGTGTATTATTTGTAGTATTTTTTACTGTATTCTGATTTTAAAGTTGAAATGCTGACCATTTTGCCACCAACACATCCACAGATGAAGACTTTGATATAACTTGAAACAATGTGAATTTAAAACTGTCTCTGTATTTATATATTGTTCAAGTGTTGACATTTAATGCCCTTAGTAATACAGCAGTGTTGTATACCAATATGTTGGAGGTATTTGGCAAATGTCAGTCTATTTGTTAGTCCATTTGTGTAATTGTTATATGTATGAAAGGTAATGATGAACTTTTCAGATTGATAATTAAGAGTTATAATACAAAAAAGTATAAAATATATATTTTTTACAAAAAACATTAATAATAAAAACATGTCTTTTTTAACTCATGTCATTGAATGTTATTGTCACCGGGTTGGTTGCTAAGTAAGAATGAGCCCTAAGAGATCATAGTGTAATGCAATATAGGTCAGATCAGAGGTTTCTCTCTCTATTATTGTTGTTTCCCCCCTCCTCTTGGACCTAAACGCAACAAGGGGGTACTTTTCTTCCTTATTCACAAACAAATAACACATGCAGGCCTATGGCAAAATCACACTGGCTGACTACACAAAATGGCCGCCAGCCACAAGGTCACACCAACAACAACCAGCAAGAAGGTATGGCGACAACAAAGAACACATGCAGGCCTATGGCAAAAGCACACTGTCTGGCTTCACAAAATGGCCACCAGCCACATGCTTACAACAAGCAGGAGGCCTGAGAAACAAAGAACACGTGCAGGCCTATAGACACTGACTATATGAAATTGCCCCTAGCCACATGGCATGGGGAACAAAGACAACTGGTGGCCTATGGCAAACACCCTCCCACGTAGGCCAGACAAAGGATGGTAATATAGAGAACACAGCATTTATTTAACAATGCCACAAATGAAAATTATCAGGGCTAAAGGTTTTACAACAACACACATCCTCCAAAGGCATTACCCCACCTATACACTGTGTGCAGGGAAAAACATGAATTACCACAACAAAAGCACATTTTGTATTTTAATCCAATGTCATCCATGGCCTAAATGATGTTTCAATTCAACAGACATCACAGACACAGTTGTTTCATGCATTCATGACTAGTACTGGGCAAGGCCCATTGGCAGAGTAGGCCACAATTAAACAAATATTGCAAATTTCTTACAAAACATGGAGAAAATGTATTAAACTGTGCAATATCCTCCTTTACAAAAGAAGAAAAATTACATGCAAAAAAAAAAACAACAATAGCTAGCAAGGAAGCATGACCTTAAACAAAGAACACACTGGCTGTCTATGCAAAATGGCCACCAGCCACAGGGTCACAACAGCAAGTAGGAAGCCTGGACAACAAACAACACATGCAGGCCTTTGGAAAAATCACACTGGCTGCCTACACAAACTGGCCACCGACTGCATGGTCAAACCACAAGCAAGGAGGCATGGCCACAAACAAAGAACACATGCAGGCCTATGGAAAAAGCACACTGGCTGGCTACACAAAATGGTCACAAGCCACATGGTCACAACAACAAGCAGGAGGCCTGGAAAATAAAGAATACATGCAGGCTTATGGACACTGACTACACAAAATAGCCCATGGCCACATGGCATTGGGAACAAAGACAAATTGTGGCCTATGGCAAACACACTCACACACTGGCCAGACAAAGGAGGTATGGTAACACAGAGAACACAGCATTAATTCAGCAATGCCAAAAACAAGAATTAACAGGACTAAAACATTTTACAATAGCACACATCCTCTAAAGGCATTATACCACCTATACTATACACTGTTCTAAGGGGAAGAAATGTGAAATACAACGACAAAAACACATTTTGTATTGTACACCAATGCCATCCATAGCCTAAATGATGTTTCTATTCCACGGACACCACAGAAACAGTTGTTTCATGTACCCATGACTAGTACTGGGCCTACTGGCTGGAAGGCCCATTGGCAGACTAGGCCACATAGTAAATTAAAAGAATATTGCAAATGTATTAGAAAACATAGAGAAATATTATACTGTGCACCATTTTTTCTTTACAAAAGAAGAAAAAATAGAATGCAAAAAATAACTAGGCCCCTACTGAAACTGTAGGCCACCCACCACAATAAATGAAAAAAATCAAATAAAAATAGAAATACATCCTGGTGCCTTCCCTCTCTTGGTGGATGGGGGGGGGGGGGGGGTTAATGTTTAGACTTTGTTAAAAAATGAAAAAAACCTAACATATAAATACCCCCAAACAAATTTGTTTAGATTTAATATGTGGATATTTCATGTATGGGAATAGTGTATATTTTATACTGTGCCTATGTGGGTTAAGAGGGGTGGGATGTTGATGTTTAACATGTCTGTTGCTGTAAATGTGTAGCATAGATTCAGGTAGGTTTAGATATGTTAGAGTAGTGTTAAGTTAAGTTAGTGTAGGGTAGGTAGGTTGAGTTAGTTTAGGCTTGGATTATATTTAGGGCCATATGTAGGTGGGCTAATACCGGTCGGTAACGGCCGAAAATCGGTAAATTTTCCGTTACCGACCGGTATTTAGCCCTTTGAGATGTAGGAGGCTGGATTGAAGGATTTGGTAATTTACCGATTCGGTATTTTAAGAAATCGGTAAAATACTGAATCGGTAAATTACCGAAACCTTAAATCCTATGTAGGGAGCACTTAAGTGACTGCATTTTTGGTTTAAGGATTCGTTATTTACCACCAACTACAAGTTGATGGTAAATACCGAATACCTTTTCAAAAGCAATTTTGTGCTTTTTTAAAAGTGACATGTGGCAGACATACATGCCCTTAGGGCATGTATGTGCGCCACATGTGCACATATGCATGATTCAGGGGTGCAACAGGGTGTCAATGTGACACCCTGCCACCCTTGAATATGCTCCCCCTATTACCGATTCAGTATTTACCGAATCGGTAATAGTGAATGGCTTCCCATTCATTCCTATGGGCCTCCAGGCTTATAGGAATGAATGGGAAGGTATGCCTTATTACCGATTCGGTAAATACCGAATCGGTAATAACGAATATTACCGAATTTGTAAAATGTACCGCTTTTTTACCTACATTTTATTTACAGATTCTTAAATACCGAATCGGTAAAATTCGGCATTTAGGAATCGGAAAATAGAAATTACCTACATATGGCCCTTAGTAAGGTAGGTATTTAGTAAAGTAGGTAGGTAGGTTAGGTAGTTTTAATTGTTGCAAATACAATTTTCTGCTATAAAAATCTTTTTTTGCTTTCACAAATTTGTGATGGTTTACTTTGTAGGAGTTGCCATATTTGGTTAGGTTGGTTTGAGCCCAGGATGTTGGGATTCCCTGCAGTGTTTGTAGCTATGTATAACTTTGTGAGACACCTACGGGCAAGAGTTAGTCAATGTTGCAATGGAGTCACTCAAGGGATCTTCAACAATCTTTGAGCTCTGTAAGTGGTCCTCTTTGTGTGAATGGATGCACAGCCCAACTCAGATAGTCGCCTACTGTTGTGCTGTGAGTGTAAGATATTCTACATATTCAGTAGGGATGGATCTGTATCTCTGCTTTCTTCACAGAACCACTGTGTGACAAGGGTGACTTTTTGTGCCATTTCACACACTGCAAAGACTAACAACAATGTCTCAACTGGTTTCAAAGAGGAAGACAAATTCATTGGCATGTACACGACATTGCAAGAAAAAGAGATGGAGACTCCTAGTTTGTTTGTACAAAGTGTTCATGGCATCATATATTTAGAAAACACCGTTTATACATGACAGGTCTAACAGCACTGTGGGCGTAAATTGTGGTGACAATCAAGGAGGTTAAGTGCACGTTGTGCTCGTGACAAGGATAATAACGGGGCGCAAGTGACTAGTGCAGAACGCAGCGGCCGGCACAAAGTGACAAAGTGACCAAAGGCTATATGCAGTGATCAATGGTTCTGTCTAAATAATTGTATACAATGACTATACAACATTTTTGATTTTGAAGAACCAGAGTGAAAGCTGTGCCGTAAGTTGCGCTGGGAAATAGGTTGACGGCGTTTCGGTCCTATTCATTCAGGACCATCATCGGGACCGGATTGCCAATGTTTAAAGCGTGCTGTTGGACAAAGGAAAAAGACATTCAGGGAAAGGAACAGGGGAAGTGAGCGCAGAGGTGCAGGTAAGGCTAGGGCAATCAGGCCTACCTGTAGAAGATGGGAGCTCGCTGGCAAGTACAGGATGAATAAACTAGTGCCGGCGTGTGGGAGTCACGGCACGGATAAAGCGTATTGTGGGAACCATCTACGCGAGGTGGGTGTGGATACCTAGAAAACATTATAAAAGCCATGGGAAATCTGCGCCAACAAGGGTGAGGGGAGGGCGAGCACGCATGGGGAAGAAGGCGGGTAGACTTACCTGCAAGGAGGCCAGGTGTCAGTGAGGCTGAGCAGGTCCTAGTAGTAGTGCAGCATGAGATCTGCTGGATTCAAAGGGATAAGGCTGATGGCTATCGGGAGACCTGGATAGCTTGAAAGGCAGTGTCGGAGCACCGATCAACTGCAGAGTTTCAGTCCAAAGGATCTAAGTTAAAAGATGGAGGAGGGGTCAAGTGGTGGATTAAAGGAGGCCACAGGAGTGGATACAAGCTTGAGGCAAGGGGTGTCCGTCTCAGGGTAAGAGGAGCAGGCTTACCGTAGAGAATAGTCTTTGAGTGATCCTAGTTTGCGGGTAAAGTCAAAGGCAGGGTCGGAACACCGATCCTCTGTAATGGTCCAACTAGTGGTACCTAAATGGAGGTGGATGGGTATCGGGTTAGATTTAAAGGCAGCAGCGAGAGAAACAGATAGTTTCTTGAGCAGAGGGAGCATGGCCCGATGTTGGAGGTACAAGCTTACCGGAGAAGCCAATAATTCAGCAGCTCGAGTCAATCAGAGGGCTGCAAGGGTGCAGATTCAATCCGTACCGCCACAGACGTGTGAGGTGTGAGCCCATATCCAAGAATTGGGGCAGCTGTATACGGGTAAAAAGGAGAACTTCCGCATTGGTGACGTCCGGGAGTCACGTGGCCATGACTGGCAAAGTGATGTCATGGGAGGGGAGGAGCAAGTAAGTAGGGACGCCTGCGTGTATCTAAGTGCGCAATAGGGGGTCAAAAGCTGAATCCAGGAAGGTTCAGAAACCGGATAAGAGATAGCGAAGACATGTGATTAATGAACAATTTTGGCAACGGAAGAAAGTAAAAGAAACACAGTCAAAGTAAACATAAATTGGACCAATAACAATCCGTGCAATCTTTGGAATACAATCATGAATTGCAGAGGCAGTTATATACCACATAGTAATTAATAACATCAGACTGCGAGGGAAAGTGACAAAGTGTAAAGCTATATTGCGTATACATTTATACTGCAGTAGACATATGAATTAAAGGGTCAGGTATCTGAAGTTGCCAGAGAGTAGTATGGTAATGGAAGGGGCAGTAGGGCATGTCTGAACATCATGGGCAGAGGTGTGACAGAGGTTCAGTGTCACGGTGGCGTGTCAGATTTATACTGTGCTGTTCCATTCATCAATAGAATTCAAACCATGATTCACTGAGTTGCTGAGTGTCATCCATTTGCATTCACTTCTATTGAGTAAAATTTGGAGGTTGCCACCCCTGATGGGAAGTGTTGATTGGTCAATCACTTGCCAGGATATATCCAATTCACTGGTTTTTTTTTCAAGGAAGTGTGTCACCAAGGGGGCAGTCAAGACTTTGCAGTGGATCCTGCTTTTATGTTGTATGATTCTTTTCTTGACTATTTGGGTAGTCTGGCCGATGTAAACGAGGTCACAGGGGCATCTGATGGCGTAAATCACGTTTTGAGATCGGCAATTGGTAAATGTTTTAGTGTGTAGGTTTTGTTGTTTGCCTTGAATTCTTTAGTGTTGGTAGTGAGTTCACAAACCACACAAGATTGACATCTGTAGTGTCTCAGCAGGGGTGGTAAACCCCATGCTGTGGTGATTGTGTTTTGCTGGGCTGGTTTGGTCGGCCAAGTAATAGCAATGACAAGATGGTTGGCCAGGTTGTTTCCTCGTTGGTATGAAAAAAGAGGGGGTTCTTGAAATTCCCTTTGGGTTCTCAATATGGTCTTTTTGACTTGGTTGCTGGATGGACTGAATTTGGTAACAAAGGGGATCTTGGTGTTTCTTTTTTTTGGGTTGTGGTGTGAGGAGTTGATCACGGTGGCAGTACCAGGCTCTCTTGCGAGCACGGGAGACCAAACGTGAAGGGTAACCTCTGGAAACAAGTTTGCAGTACAGGATATGTGATTCCCTGAAGTAGTCTCTTTGTCATTTGCAATTCCTACGGATATGTACGAATTCGCAGTTTCACACACTGCAACACAGTTACACAGCTTGCTGCCTGCCCTTCCTGTGAGTGTAAGTTGATGTGAGGGCCACATCTGCCTTGATGACTAGCTTTCTTTCTCATGATGGCTATTCTGAATATGGTTTCACACATTGACACCAATACTGTGCATGTTGCACCAAATCGCCAGGGTACATGTATTCCCTCTGGCCACTACTCGGTCAACAGCTCCAGGGAAAGTGATGTGGCTTTGGTCATGTCTATGATTTGATCCTGCAGTCTGCCTTTCACACAGTACACCATGACAGCCTGCCTTGTTGCGCTGTGCTGCATGCACATTGTGCATTCATGTGGCCAAGGGCTCTTATTTAACATGCATGCACACAACACAACGAGCAACCCTGCTACACTGCCGTGATGTGTAAGGGGATGTACCTACCATGGTTTACCTATTTGTGTATACGCATGTGATTTTATTACATACACAGTTGGCTCCATAGTTCTGATCAGTGGCCACAGTGTACCAACTCGTAGGAGATCGGCACAGTCAAACGAGGTAAATTGCTAGCACTGATGCTCACCACGTTCCATCATTGCCAGAGTTGGTTGTATGTACAGTATCACACATCATTTGACTCAGCCACGTTCACTTGTACATGTACATGACTCCTCATTTAGGCCCAGGGACTCTACTTACTGTCCCACACTGATGGCACCCAGATCATACATTGACTCTCACGTGACACCAACCCCAAAAATGTGAGCCAACATATCCATTTGACTGACATGGCTGCGTGTCTTTGAGGGCTATGGGTCAAGCTGTACCCCACATACTAGTAGTAATGATATTATATGACATGTGCCCACCCAGGTTTGGCACATCACCAGGTTGCTACATCTCACCCTCCAACCCTCCTATTGTGGTATCTGCCTAGCTCATCATGTCACTTCACAATTCCCTATTTCACATCCTCTTGCTTTGACATATGTGGCATGGTAAGACATTAATTTTTACGGTTCCCTCCTGAAAAGTTCAACATCCTGACCCCGGTCCACTTCACATGTAGGATGTAGTATACCAATGCCTTATTTTTCATCCCTTCCCAGCTGTGACAAAAGTGTGACACTGTCAGACACAGCAGTGTATTTGTATTGCTCAGGCTACCTTGCAGTATACACATCACTTCTCACCTTCCTGTTATGCAATCCCAGTTCAATGTGCTCAGCAAAGTCTGCATTGCACTGCACTAACAGGGGCCACACTGGTCTCACACACCCTCTAATATTTCAACAAACACACATGGGGGCTTTTTTATGGAGTCTAGCATCATTTTTCTCCACGTATAGTGGTACATGCTTGATGCAGGTTTCTGAATCAGCTTCATGAAGCCGTGCAAAGTCACCCTGCATGGCTTAGAGTGCCCTCATACATCTTGAGTAGGGAAACTCAGCGCAAATCGCTGCATCACTTTACTCTGAATTCTGGAGGCGTTCCATGAGCGTTGTGGTGGGTGTTTCCACCAGCATCTATGGATTTTGACGCAGCCCCAGATTTATAGCATCATGTAAACCTGGGGAAGTGCCAAATCTCTATGCCTTCTGAGGTGAGACGCACCGAGATGCAATTTATTTTTCTCTTCTCATTATTTGGTCTTTGTATGTGTGATGCAGTCTGTTGCACACATAGAAAGAGGAAAAACACCTCTTAGGATTGTTTGTTTGCAGGAAGGTGCCTTTTCCGGCACAAAAACAATCCTGCATGCAAGGGAGGCACCATAGTGCAAATGTGCCTGCTTTGGTGCGAGGCTGCCGAAACAGTGCAAACACAGGGAGAAAGGACAAGATGCACCATATTGCTTTATTACGGTGCATTCCTGCCCTTTCAATTTGGTGTAGGACAGCACAGCAAGGTGACTTGCTGAGCTGCCCTACACCAAAAGCCCATACATGAGGGCCATGGTCCACTGGTGTGCATCATTTGCATTAACCCCCACCCCCAGTATGGATTTGTACATGACAAAAGTTAGTGTGGTCTCTACCATGTCAGGCAACCCCTGTGTGCTCTCACCCTGCACTTCGGGACAGCTGTGGGTTCTGTAGTTTTATGCTAGGGACTGTACACATGGCTCTCCACATGTTCCTATGTGGTGATACTTCACATGAGCCACCCCTGACTCCCCTCTCAGGTGAGGAGTTTATCCTCTGACAACCCCATCCCATTCCATTGCTTTGCAGTCCTGATTTGCCTGCATAGGCGCGTGTAAGAAATGCAAGCCTCATGTGCAAGGGGCTCTACATTGTCACCATCTGGTTGGAAAAGGTTCATGTATCCATCCATGATGTGTTGTTACTGTCCATGTTGTTTTGCTTTTTCCCTGCATACAAAGGTAACCCTGAACTAGTGCTGCATTTTACACATGGAAGGGACACACTTGAAGGAGCTGGCGTGAGCTGTACAACATTCAGCTGGGCAGTAACACTTACAAGTAAGTGATGTATGACAGTACATGAGCAAGATTCCTATCCTTTCCCTTGCACAGAGCGCAGTGCAGTGCAGGGACATAGCTTGCTGAACAGCATGACCTTTGTGCCCATATTGCCCCTTGCTGCTGATGGAGCGGGTAAAACAACATTTTGTATACCCCCCATTCTGCATGTTCATACTAATTAGAATAATCTATTAATTATAATAAGTATTAATGTGTTTGTTTGCTATCTAATCAACCCTACTAATGTATGAATTACACGCGGGATTTGCATTTGCATGGCTAAAATAATTTGTAAACTAATATACGTACGCATACTAACTCTAGAAAAATTGAATATTACGTGGTATATGTTGCTTTTGTGACGTAATTGTAAGTTGCACCAGATGACATCACTGGGTGAGTATAAACGCTTTGAATGTCGCTAATATGCTAGATAATTACACAAACATACGGGAATCAGTGAGGGTTAAACACTTTATTAGTTATTTCCATGTTTGAATTTCTTTCTGTGTTTGTTTTACTTAAGTTGACCAATTTGGCCTACGTTAAAATGGCCGACCTACGGACTCGACGAGACAGCTACCATTCCACGAGGTTTCCGACTAAATGCGCATGCCCCAGGCTCCTGAACAAGTGGCCTCAAGATGACCCACACTGCCTGTTCCACTGACAAGGTCGCGACTGGACTACTGCCAAAAGCTTTAACAATGAACAATCTTTGCAAACCGGATGGATCACGTCTGACAGTGTGACATCATGGGACTATGAGAAACTGGAACGAACGATCTTAACCATCCAATCAGATGTGCTACATTTTATCATTAATTTCATTATAAAAGACGATAGAATAGTGAGTTGTGATCGATCTTTTCCTGTTTCCTTACGTTATGCTGACTGAGAGGATGGTGACACTGCAGGACAGCTGTTTTCTGAATCTTTGACAGATTAGATTGCTGCCCATTTCGCCTGACGAACTGAGAACATTTATACTGATGGGCATTGATTAATGCGGACACGTTTATGGTCCATACCAATCTTTGGGACTGTAGCGTGTTGCATGACTAATTGATTGACTTAAGAGGGCGACTAATAGCCAGATTAGGTAACTATGATGTTCTGTGGATTGATTAAAATTCGTACTAAAGAAATTTGCATTTATTAGATAAAATTATCATTGATTAACAAGCAAATGTGTTGGGTTATTTATTATTGTCTGAATATAAATGAGAAGGATTAGAATCACTTTTCCAAATTCAACTAAATTGATCCATCAACAATGTGGAAGGGATATCTAGAGATTCAGAATTAAGATGTGCTGGATTGAGGATATTCAGTGTATGTATATGTAAATAGAATTCTATCAGACTAAAAGATATTCTTTTCACGCCAGCGTTTGGAAATCTATCTCTCCAGTAAGAACAGATCAAATGTGTGTGTGTTGGTGTGATGGGCCCCACCAATGAATGTATTGAGTGAAAGCGTTAGTATGATATCTGGTCTGTGATGAAGCGGGGATAGGAAACTCCACGCTGGAGCAGTTTTTCTTGGTAGCAGAGTTATGGTTTTGATTTGGTTTGGTGATTATTGCTTGTAAAATAGCTTATTGATTATTGATTGTAGATAGGTATTGGTTTATGTATTAACACTCTATGTTGAGTCGCGTCGAGTTCTATGTTGTTTGCACGGCTTCTGGGATGTAGGAAGTCAGAAGTTTTTAACAGTTCCGTAGTACAGCAGAGGTAAGCGCTGCTCTTTGGAAAGACGGAATTGTTGTTGCCCTGTAGGTACACGGGAAAAACGTGTGACGATTGAAGTTGCACGACGCATTGTCTGGGTTCGGTTCGGTGATATTGTCGCGTGTTGCCTTTAGAAATATTTCCTGTATGAGAGGAGTGTATGGTAGCGAAGGTCACCTGTGAAATTTTGGTCTTAGGTACCAGGGGTCCAGATGGCACTCCGATAACGCTTATCACTGGAAAGGTAATGGATGCTCCCTAAGCTTGATAGAAGGATAAAGTAGAGGGAAGTGCTACTTTGTTAACAAGTGTCACAACTCTGTAGTAGGACAGACTGTTTGCTGTTCTCGGGAAAGACAGAATTCTGTGTGAATGAACTACATTTTCTGTATGAAAGCGCGTGAATGAAATAGCATTCGGGTTAAACGTGAAACTCTGGTTTTATTTCTCAGGAGCATTGGGTCTCCAACTAGGTGTCTTTACTTGGAAAAACGGTTAGCTAATGCTTGTTAGAAGGGTAAGGTAGAGGGATGTGCCACTTTATCAACGGAAGTAATGATTCCGTAGTAGGGCAGAGGTAAGCGCTGCTCTCGGTAAAGACGGAATTCTTGTGAGAAAGGTCATTAACTATCCTTGGTTAGCGAAGCGGACAATGGTGGCATTTTTTTGTTGTTACTAACAGATTTTGTAAAGTTAGAAAAGGCGAAAAGAGCTTACCGAGAAAAGTTTGTAAAGGAGGGGTCAGTAGAAGCCGGAGTAAGAGCAGCGGCTGTTGACCTCAGAAAGACCGCGCTGGGATTGGCCAGTCAGCTAGAGACGTAAACGCTCCTGATTGGTGCGTTAGTGTGAGTCGCGCTGGGAGTGGAGAATTACAGAGTGACGTAGACGCTCCGGATTGGTGCGTTAGCGTGAGTCGCACTACGATTGGCTAAAATAACAGAATAGTCGTAGAGGAGAGACTAGCGATACACAAAAAAGACAAAATGATGTATTATGATCCACCTGAAAAGGAGAAAAAGTCCTGGTTTGGAAAAATCAAGAAGTGGTTTAGAAAGGACAAACCGATTGTGACTATGGAAGGACAGTTGCTTCCCCCACCGAAAACCCCTGCGTCCTTTATGGTTGCAAAATATTGATATCACACTTGTATTTGGTTAGACAATTGGGTAAAGTATACCAGGAGTGACGGAATTTTGGCATTTCCAGAGCATGGTTCATTTAATTTAGCGTTTTTGAGAAATTTGAGTTTAGGAATGATGAATCTAGAACCAAGACCTAGACCAATACAGTTTGAAGCACTGACAAAATGGGAAAATGAGATGCATGACAGAGAACGACAGAGGAATAGCGGAAGGTATAAATACATGTTTGGCAGATATGGGCATGATACTCATGATGAGAAAATGAGAAGGTGGCGGAGTGCGAGTATGGCCGAAGGGTTGTTTCCTGTAAGAATGATTGAAGGAGTTGGAGGGAAAATATGTACCGAAAAAAGACATTATTTGGAACCAAAAGGGTATGGAGTGAACAAACTAGAGGATGATGTTCTTGATGATATGTTTTATAAAAATCCACCTCCCTTTCAAACAAAATCTGAAATATTGACACCAACTGCCCCAATGAGAGAAACTGTGCAAGTCATTAAAACAGAAAAAGTACCTCAAGAATTAAGGGAAAGTAAAACAATGGGAGAAATAGAGAGGAAATCAAATGATAAAATGAGTAATGAAAATTCAGCAGCGTTGGCAAAAACAACCTTAGAATTAACTGAAAAGATAAGAGAATTGACTAAAGATTTAGAAGCTGTAACTGTTCCAGTGACTATAGGCCCTGTAATGCCTATTTTTGACAAACAGAAGGACAGTGAACATTGTTTAATTGTCCCTTATAACAGTAATAAACAAATTGAAATTTCAAGACAGAGCTCAAATGAGAATCAATGGAGACAGACAATGGGTATGATGGAACCAAATGATTCAAATTACCCATTTCTAAGCCCAAACGTAACAGAAAGTCCCACTGAGAAGATGGAATCAGTATTTGAAAACCAAAGGAACTTAGAACAAACTAATGTAGAGAGACCAGTAGGCCCATCTTCAGAAGAACTGAGCGAATGGTTGAGAAGTCTGCAGAGAAAAGACAAAGAATCACAATCAATAGATGTAGCCAAACTACGGATGGTGCTAGAAGAGTTAATAGTAGGAACTATTCCCACAGAGAAGTTAAAAACTTACCAGGATTAGGAGTTGCTGTTTCTGTGTAAAAGCATAACTTGGAGAGCAAAAAGTCTCCATGAAAGATTAGAGGAAGTAGCAAATGAAATGGGTATAGACATTGAGAAAGTAAAAGCTCTACAGAAACCATATCAAATAGATTTGACTGAAAAGGATATTGAAAGTTTGAATACCGCAGGACGAATGAGTCAGATTAAGGAAATAATTATCTTGCTGAGAAAATGGGGAGATGTGGATAAATGGAGAAGTAGATGGTATCGGAAACGAGATGATGCCTCAGACAAAACCTTTGCAGCTTTTCCTGTGAGAGAAAAAGAGAAGGTAGTAACAGAATGCCCCATGAGAGAAATTCCAGGAGGAGGATATGTACATGTCCCATGGACTAGACAAGATATTTTGTCATTCACAAATGATTTCCCTCGACTACGTGAAAAACCAGTCGAGTGGTATAGGCAGGTAGACAGATTTGTAAAATTGTCCAAAGTATTATGGATTGATCTAAACAGCCTGTTTGACATAATAGAACCAGCAGATTTATGGACAGAATGCAAACTTATGATAAATTGGCCACACAAGAGTACCCTAGGGATCCAAAAACAGGAGTCCCAGACCCCGAGGTTATGAAGAAGTACGAGTAGGTCATTGTCTTTTTGAAAAACAAAGTACCTCCTAAAGAAACAGATTGGGTAAAGATTGACAGAACTCATCAGGAAAGTACGGAGTCAGTACATGCCTACTATGAGAGATTAATTTTGGCTTTTAAACTATTTAGTGGTGATGAAAATTTGAGTGAAAAGGACTTGAGTCATTTTGTATATAGATTTGTATATGGTCTACGTCCAGAAATTAGTGAAATGATCAAACAACATACCGTAGATTGACAAAATAAGAAAATAGATGAAGTATTGAGACAAGCAAAATATTTCAGTGACGAAATTGAAGCCAAACAATGAAAGCTAAAAGAAAAGGCCATGTGGGCACAAGTAAAAGTGGTGGAGAGACAGGAAGCCCAGTTAGTAGAACAAGCAAATAATATAGGTCCCAAAAAGTTCATTCCTGGGAAAGGTAAGGGAAATTTTAATATAGAAGAAGCCAAAAAGAAATTCCCATGTCATAATTGCGGTAGGATAGGGCATTGGAAATCCGAGTGTAAATTTCCCCCTTGTACTAACAATGAAAATGCATCATTGAATCCACAGGTGCAGAATGAGGTGAGTGGTCCACCGCAGCGACAGCAGCAGGTTGTAACCCAACAGAATCAGGTGCCAAAACCGCCTTTTCCACAGAGCAAAAACTCCCAGAAATATAGTAGTGAGATGGGATTCTACAACGAAGAACAGGTAAATAAATTGGCGCGCTAACGCTGTTTCGCAGTATTGGCTACAATGCGATGCAAGCGATTCGGAAGAAGGTTATTGTCGGTGCCGAAGGGAGGAAGAGGAGTAGCGTACTTGGCGCAACTCTAGAAGTAGACCAGACAGGCCCATTTGTGGATGGAAAGATAAAACAATGAAAATGTTACTTTCCTGGTAGATACTGGTGCTACTAGATCAACTGTTAGGCCAGCTGATGTTAAAAATCGTCCTCTCTCAGATTAAACAATCCAAGTAGTTGGTGTATCCAACAGACAGATTAAAACTTATCTGACTGAACCTGTATAGGTTATCATGGGGAAATTTTCTGAAATGCACCGTCTTGTTGTGTGCGATACCAGTCCTGTGAACTTGTTAGGAAGGGATTTATTGTGCAAGATGAATTGCACTATATTCTGTACTCCTGATGGTATAGCATTTGAGACCCCTGATGAAGATGTGTTGTATAAAATGACCATAGCAAACAGAGAAACTGAGGTTACTGAAGCCTATGCTGTATTTAACCCTGATGACCTACCAAAAGAATTGAAACAAACTGTAAAGGCAGAAGTTTGGGACTTCACGGGAGAAGATGTGGGACTAATGAGAGATGTAGACCCAGTCAAAATAACAGTAAAAGAGGGAATAAATTATCCAAATATTCCACAGTATAAATTGACACCTGAGATAATTGAAGGAGTTAACCCTATAATTGAGAAAATGATAAAACAAGGTATTTTGAGGGAAATAATGAGTAGTCCATGTAATTCCCCAATCATGGGACTGAAAAAAACAAATGGAAAGTTCAGGATAGTACAGGATTTGAGAAAAATAAACAAAATCATTGTGCCATGTTGTCCCATTGTACCGAATCCATCTGTGATTCTGTATCGGATTCCCCATGAAGCAAAATGGTATACAGTAATTGATTTATGCCATCCTTTCTTTTCCATTCCATTGCACCATGACAGCCAGCAGATTTTTGCGTTTCGTTTTGGCGAGCGTATTTTAGCATGGTGCCGAATCCCACAGGGGTATACGGAAAGCCCCTCAATTTTTAATCAGATATTGAAGAAATCTTTAGAAAGCCTAGAGATGCCCGAGAATTCAGTGCCAGTGCAATATATCAACAACCTACTTGTGGCGTCGAAGACTCGCGAGGCCTGTGTAATGGACACTATAACATTGTTGAATCACCTGGCCGATGAAGGACTTAAAGTGTCACCAACAAAATTGCAATTTTGTAAGAAGGAAGCACAATACTTAGGCCATAACCTCGGGAAAGGTCTGAGGAAAATAACAATAGACAGAATCAGGATAATAAAAGGAATGAGTGCCCCTATGACACAAAGAGAAGTAAGGATGTTTCTTGGAATGGTTGGATATTGTCGTCAATGGATAAGTAATTTTTCCCTAATCGCAAAGCCATTGATACGTTTGACAAAAAGTGATGTGAGAGATCCCATTGATTTGAGCAAAGAAGAATTGGCAGCTTTCAAACAATTGAGAGATAGTTTGTGTGAAGCGCCAGCATTGGGAATGCCGGACTATGAGAAAGAGTTTGAGTTGTACTGCAGTGAGAGGAATGGATGTGCACTTTCTGTACTAATCCAGAAACATGGAAAACTAAGAAGACCAATTGCATATTTTTCATCAATGCTAGACCCAGTAGCTGTAGCCTTACGTGGATGCCTGAAAGCAGTAGCTGCTACCTGTTGAAGCCTGGAACAAAGTGAAGGGATAGTGTTTGTACCTCATGATGTGGCAATCCTTTTAACAAGGAGTCGCACTCAATACATGACACATAGTCGGCTAACTAAATACGAGAAAGTCATATTAGGTGCAACGAATGTGAGCCTTGAGAGGTGTGTGAATGTAAATCCTTCAACGTTATTGCCTGGTGCTGAGAAAGTGGAAGTCAGAGATGAAGCGGATCATGATTTTCTGGATGTATTAGATTTCTGTACCAAGCCACGTCCAGATATAAAAGATGTACCATTGTCAGAAAGTGATTTTGTGATGTTTGTAGATGGTTCCTGCTTGAGAACGGATGATGGTCTGTTGAGTGCAGCATAAGCAGTATGTACGGTTGCAGCAGTAATGCAAGCATCCTATGTGAAAGGAGTGAAATCAGCCCAAGTAGCTGAACTTGTTGCTTTGACTAGAGCATGTAAGATTGGGAAAGGTGTGAGAGTGACTGTGATCACTGACAGCCAGCACGGTTTTGGTGTTGTGCATGATTTTGGCCAAATATGGCTACAGAGAGGATTTCTGACATCAAGTGGAACGCCCATTAAGAATGCTGCAGTGGTTGGAAAATTGCTCGAGGCGATACAGCTGCCTAGGCAATTGACTGTTGTGAAGTGTGCTGCACATAATCAGTCTGGCGATTATATTGCTATAGGCAATAAATATGCCAACAATATGGCTCAATACTGTGCACGAAAGCAGAATTCAATCAATAGGGGAAAGGAAAAGGAAGTGACTTCTTGCTCTTTATTGTCTAGTAACATTGTGGGTACCTGGGAGGAAGTGAGACAAGTGCAGGAAGAAGCAGGAGATGAGGAAATGAAACAATGGGTAAAAGCAGGATGTGCACCGAGAGAGAAGGATCATGTATGGGTCTATCGGGATGGAAGACCAGTTATGCCTGATAGCATGATGTCTGCCATGGCACGGATGTATCATGGACAGGGACACATAGGGAGAGACGCTATGATAAGGTCGTTTAAACAGACCTGGTAAAATGCAAAATTTAGACTTGTAGCGGAAAGTCTATGTCATAGATGTCTTATATGTCAACAATATAACCCAGGAAGAAAGACAGTGGTGAGTCTAGGAACAATAGGTCGAGAAGGAGGACCTTTTACCAGAATGCAAGTAGACTTTATTGAAATGCCTCCTTGTAACAGGTTGAGGTATGTTCTAGTTATGTCTGTTTGTTTTAAAGATGGGTAGAAGCTTACCCAATGAGAAGAAATGATGGAATCACAGTGGCAAAATTGCTTTTGAGGGAATTTATTCCTAGATTTGGGTTCCCAGTGACAATTGAATCAGATCGAGGAGGACATTTTCAGAATGAGATCATAAAACTGATTTGTGAAGCATTGGGTGTACAGCAAAAACTACATTGTGCCTATCGCCCAGAAGCTTCTGGTGTGGTGGAACAAATGAATGGTACTATCAAGAACAGGATAGGGAAAATATGTTTAGCCACAGGTATGAAATGGCCAGATGTCTTGCCTCTGGTACTCATGACAATTAGATCAATTCCAGACAAAACCACAGGGCTGAGCCCCCATGAAATCATCATGGGAAGAGCTATGCGCCACATGTTCATATCAGTCAACAAGCTGTTGCCTATAATTGATGACATGGTGTTGGATTACTGTAAATGCCTGGAAGGTTAAGTAGGGTATTTACAAGAGTGGACATGTTGCTTCCTCATCATCTTTTTGGAGAGCAGATTTTTCTTCAACGCTTCCCGCCGTTTGCTTTTTGGTGTGGGGAGAAACCTTTATCGGGACAGGAGCAAGAGATCGGATTGCTGGCTTCTCAGCGCACCATTCTACCGAGTCATAATGCACTCAACAACTGTTTGCACACCCAGAGGGGTTATGGAACGTGATTCATCTTCAACTAATACAACAAACTTCAATCTGCTCTCACTGCCATTACCGTGGATGTGTACATTGTTCCTTGCCAGTTTACAAGCAAGAATATTGCTGACCATAAGGAATTGGCATATGGCTCATTATCCATTATTGATGAAAATGACTACTATGCAATGGATTGCCCAGCAACCCGTTTAAATGAGTATGTGCTACCACATGCAAAGTGTATGAAATGTGTCCAAGATCAACAACGCACCATCAATGGACAATAGATCTATAAGGATGAAGCTGGCCATAAAAATTCTACAATGCTGGAACAGCTGAAAAGTAAAAGCCTGGCTGACGCAGTTCATTCTGTGTTTCATCAGGTTGGAGCGGATGCCACCACCCATGAAAGGAAGCAAGCTCATGACCTGAGCCCAGGGGACTGGGTAAGAATCAAAGTACACAGAAGAAGAAATTGTTGGGTTCCAAGGTGGGGAAAATCACGACAAGTGATTTTGACTACAACTACAGCTGTAAAGTGTGCTGGAATCAAAAACTGGATTCATGCAAGGCACACGTTGAGAATCCCAAATCCAGTGGATAGCACAGAAAAGCAATATTATGATGAGACAGAATCAAGTACTGAATCAGACGAAGAGGAGACAAGAACAAAAGAGAAACCAGAAAGGGGGGAATTGGAAATAGATCCAACAGTTGTCCCGAGAAGCGTTTCCTTAAAAAGAAGATTGCAAATTTCTGATACCAGCTCAGACTCAGAGACTGAACAAATAACCTTACGTTCGAGAAAAGAAAAAGACAGCGAAAAGACAATTAAAGAAACGGTGGAAAGAGAAATTCAAGATGAATGATTGAGAGAAATTCCACCTGAAGCCACAACATTGGATGGGCAGGTACCAGATACAGAGAGAGAGGGAAAGATTCTTGCGGAAGACCCCCGAGGAGGTGTAGGGAATTCCAACATCCAGTTTGAAAAAGAGACAAATAGTCAGCAGGAAGATTGTGCGCAAAATTCTCGAGGAGGGACAGAAGTAGGGAAAACGAAAGAAGCAAAGGAGAGAAAAGAGGTTGGAAAGAAAAAGCAAGTTGAAACAGAGTCTGAAGAAAGTGAAGACGAAATACCAGAAGGTAGAGTCTTAAGAAAGAGAGCTTGGAGGACTGAAAGGAATGATAAAGGAAATAAACTGAAAAGATCAGCAAAAGATGAAGTTTGGCCGAATAAGATAATGAAGTTGAGATACCGACTGACAAAAGTAAATTCACCAAGAGCTGAACAGGTGAATGAAATAATGAGTCAACAAAAATCAAAAGACAAAGAAACATTTATAATTGAAGAAGCTAAAAGAACAAGAAAGCCAAACCAGAAGTATAAGTCGCCAGAATGGACATATGTAGCCCTGCCTGAGATCAAAGAAGAAGCAGACAGACAAGAAAATCCAGAGGTGACTATACCAGAAGTGGTTGGGGAAGATGAAGAATCGGAAATCGTGAAAGTTATCTTATCCGATATTGGAGAAGAGACGGATGTTCAGGAGATCCTATATCTAGACAACAAGGGAAAAGTGAAGAATGATGAGATGCCAAATTGAATAAGACAAGAATGCTGCTGATGAAAAGACAATAAATAAGGAAAAAGATAAAACTGGTAGAACCAAGTAGGTGCTTAGAGCCTTGGCTTAGATAAACTAGTTGTGAAGTAGAAGAGGCTAAGTCAAAAGTCACTGTTCATTTCATGAAAATGGCTGACACAGATAGTAGAAAAGGTAGATGTATATTTTTGAAACGATTGTGCAAGATATGTTGTTGTTGTACAGGATTACTAATGCTTCTATGGAGTATATTAGCTTTAATGATTACATTTAAGATTAGCTTTGACACAATAGGAGAACATAGTGAAAACAAGTCTAATATAGAGCAGATGATTCAAAGGATAGATCACACTAGAATAGATAGAATTCATATGCATAAAGCCAGGTCAATAACTGATTTTTCAAACAACGTATTTTCGAAATTACTGTATGAATATGTAAAGACAATGGACGTAAGGGACTGCTATGTCTGTATGCAGTTACCAGCATCTGTTTCGGAGGGAGTGACTTATCACCACCTTCCTGTAACTTATGGAATAACATGTAGTGTAATAGCTAGTTTATTTTATCGAAAAGGAAAGTTAGAATATTATTTCTCAGATATAGATAACCTATTTTCCCAAGTACCGTCAATTAACAAACTAAATGAGGTAAGACCAGCAAAGGTATTAGGTGAATTTTCCTTAGAAACTAAAGAATTAACATTAAAATATATATATAGAAATAATTTGACTTGCAGTTTAAAGAAAGCAGAAAAGACTTTTTTAGATATGGTTGAAGAAAGAAGACTGAAAATGCAAAGGAAGGTCTATGAGGGAAGACCAGAAAAGACAGTTTGGGATGTAGATATGGAAAAACACTTAAAGGGAAAGGCTAGTCCAACTTTGGCTTTAGATTGGCCTCAGAAAGGAAATTTGTGCATTAGAAGGAATAAGACTGCATATGACAATTACTTTGTAGGTGACAGTGAGTGCCATGATACATACCGAATCATGGGTGGATGGGGATTTAAAGGAGGAGATGATCCAGTTTTTCCAGGATTATATTTTATCTGTGGGAACAGGGCATATTATCGTTTGCCAGACCATTGGTATGGCACATGTTATGTAGGCCTGGTTTTCCCAAAGATCTTTCACATGGAAAGGGGAGAAGATGGTGTACATACTTTAAGTAGTTATTTAGCACGTAGAAGGAGAGAATCTTGGTCAGAAATTGTAGGTGATATCTTTGGAGCATTGATACCAGCAGGGGGAATATCTCTGAATGCAAATAAAATTAGAAAACTGTCAACAGTAGTGGATCGCTTGTCAACAAGCACCGCTGTAGGATTTTTATTGGCAAATACTGAAATGGTTGCCAGGCGCGCCATGGTAATGCAGAATCGACTTGCCCTTGATATTTTATTGGCAAAAGAGGGTGGAGTCTGTGGAATGTTGAAAGTCCAACATTGTTGTACTTACATACCTGATGAAAGTAAGGATTTAAAAATGTATATTAAAAACATAACTGAATTGCAAGATGAAATTGCACCACTGGAGGTTGAAGGTGTTTGGGAAAAGATTGTTAAGAAAATAATGTCTATTAAAGATTTAGGTAGTACCTTGATAGGTACATTTTTATTTCCATTAACATGTGTGATTTTCCTAGTATTAATATTAAAATTGGGATGTCTTTGTTATAAAAGGAAGAAAATTCAGAAAAAGTTAAAAAGAGAAAATTTAAGGAGACAGAATAAGAGACAAAAGAGTGAATTTGATGAAATTGAATTGGAGGAGATAAAAGAAGATATGTATAAGACAGCCAAAATTGAAGAAATTGGGGAGACTGAAATCTAACCATAAAAGCAAGAATTCACTTTCACTCCTTGAAAAAGGGAATACAAAATTCTAAATGGTGTGGTGATAAAATCACCAAAGGGGGGATTGATGGAGCAGGTAAAACAAAATGTTGTATACCCCCCATTCTGCATGTTCATACTAATTAGAATAATCTATTAATTATAATAAGTATTACTGTGTTTGTTTGCTATCTGATCAACCCTACTAATGTATGAATTACACGCGGGATTTGCACTTGCATGGCTAAAATAATTTGTAAACCAACATACGTACGCATACTAACTCTAGAAAAATAGCATATTACGTGGTATATGTTGCTTTTGTGACGTAATTGTAAGTTGCACCAGATGACATCGCTGGGCGAGTATAAACGCTTTGAATGTCGCTAATATGCTAGATAATTACACACACATACGGGAATTAGTGAGGGTTAAACATTTTATTAGTTATTCCCATGTTTTAATTACTTTCTGTGTTTGTTTTGCTTAAGTTGACCAATTTGGCCTACGTTAAAATGGCCGACCTACGGACTCGACGAGACAGCTACCATTCCACGAGTTTTCCGACTAAATGCGCATGCCCCAGGCTCCTGAACAAGTGGCCTCAAGATGACCCACACTGCCTGTTCCACTGACAAGGTCGCGACTGGACTACTGCCAAAAGCTTTAACAATGGACAATCTTTGCAAACCGGATGGATCACGTCTGACAGTGTGACATCATGGGACTATGAGAAACCGGAACGAACGATCTTAACCATCCAATCAGATGTGCCTAAAACTGACTCTTGCTACATTTTATCATTAATTTCATTATAAAAGACGATAGAATAGTGAGCTGTGATCGATCTTTTCCTGTTTCCTGACGTTATGCTGACGCAGAGGACGGTGACACTGCAGGACAGCTGTTTCCTGAATCTTTGACAGATTAGATTGCTGCCCATTTCGCCTGACGAACTGAGAACATTTATACTGATGGGCATGGATGAATGCGGACACGTTTATGGTCCAAACCAGTCTTTGGGACTGTAGCATGTTGCATGACGAATTGATTGACTTAAGAGGACGACTAATAGCCAGATTAGGTAACTATGATGTTCTGTGGATTGATTAAAATTCTTACTAAAGAAATGTGCATTTATTAGATAAAATTATCATTGATTAACAAGCAAATGTGTTGGGTTATTTATTATTGTCTGAATATAAATGAGAAGGATTAGAATAACTTTTCCAAATTCAACTAAATTGATCCATCGACAATGTGGAAGGGATATCTAGAGATTCAGAATTACGATGTGCTGGATTGAGGATATTCAGTGTATGTATATGTAAATAGAATTTTATTAGACTAAAAGATATTCTTTTCCCGCCAGCGTTTGGAAATCTATCTCTCCAGTAAGAACAGATCAAATGTGTGTGTGTTTGTGTTATGGGCCCCACCAATGAATGTATTGAGTGAAAGCGTTAGTATGATATCTGGTCTGTGACGAAGTGGGATAGGAAACTCCACGCTGGAGCATTGCCACTTACCTTCTAGGTCTTGCTGGTCCTTGAAGCCAGTGCGGTCCTGCCCTTCCACTCCTACCACCAACTCTCAACCGGGATGACTGATTTCACCTGCTCCTCCATAGGGGTCATCTCCTCCTGGTCCTCTGGTCATCCTCCTCAGGTCCACATGGCTGCCTTGAGAATCATGGCACGTTTCTCCTTGGTCCTATGCTTACAATCAGGCCAGTGCTTCTTGCACTCTGGCACTGTCCTTTTAGCTTGCCCGACACTGTTAATCTTATCCACTATGGACTGCCAAATGTCCTTTTTCTCTCCTAATGGCAATTTTGAGGTGACAAAGAGTTTATGTTTATACTTTGTCTCCTCTGTGACTAGTATTTGATTCTCCTCCTCACAAAAATTACCCTGGGGTCTGTCTGGACATTCTGGCTGGTGCTGAGCTCTTTGGGGTTGTTGCCCCAGCTGCTGCTTCCTGCTCCGTCTTGCTGTTTTGAGGTGTGGCAGGAAGATTTTTTTAAATGCATCACTTTTTTAAAGATTTGTGGCGCATGACACACTCCAATGTGACGCAGAGTGATTTGCGTTGCTTTCCGAGCGCCAAAGCAGCCTAGCATCACTTTAGCTGCACATGCATCCGTTTTCGCTTTGGCCACTGTCCCACAAAAGTGGGATTTTTGCTGCAGTCGTGTCTCATAAATGAGGCACAGAATCTGTGTGGAGTAGAGGCACAAGCTGGGGAGAGACCAGGGAGACACATGCACAGCCAGGGGGAGAAAAGGATTCTCCTGAAGGCAGTGGTGGAAAGATAGAACTCATGCAGCCAGAAGAGTAGGAGCGAAAGCCATTTAACCATGATTAGACACGAGATAAACAACAAAGTGATCCAATTATGAGCAATGGGCTGAGCTAATGCCCACTCTCGGTATATGTTATAATTTTACATTGAAAACAATGGGCCTGCTAACGGACACTTAAAGCTGTCTATATCTTGGACTTAATAAAAATGTGCGTAATTTTGTGGATCAGGTTGAAAAGCTCTTTAGTCGACACAGCTCATTGTCAGCCAAACCATGAGACACTACACCTGCAATGAGTCTTATGTGTAGCAGCGGGTCAATAGTTTGACCAAAACCTCCACATTTTCGTGGTATAAAGCAGAGCCTGGTCAGATCTGTAGCAAGGGTGCTTTGAGCCCCAGAGCAAGCAAGCAAAATGGGCCCGATTACTTGTTAGGTAGTAAAATACAGCAATAATCGGGGTTTGGTGGGCCCACATGCTGAATGCACATGCTGCAATATTAACAGCTACACCCCAGAGCGTGAATGGGATTTTCCTCGTACGTTATTAGCATATAATATAAAAGCTTTGCTGCTAAATTCCACATATCTATGTTAGCCCACCAGGTGGCACTAATGTACAGGAGTAGGTATATTTGTGAACAGTTTGAGAAAAGGTTTCGGGTCTGAATGCATTCATAGGCGGATCTGACTCTCTTGATATGCCAATTAGAGTCACAAAACGAGCAGTGCTTTTCAGTGAATGTCAAATTTCAACTTACCAACCAGCACTTGGGCTGGACAGTTCAAATTACATGAAAAAAAACCTCATAATACTTGTGACAAAGTATAAACATGTGTCTTTGTCGATGCATTAAAACCAGAATAAATAACACCGGGGACATCTTAAGAATTTTGGGGCTAGGGCCAGACGTATTTTCGGGGCCCCTGTTCGGAACAGTTTTGAATCTATGATCTAACTTGTGCTCTTTCATTCCCTCTCTGGCCAGGTCACTGACAGTGCACAGGCGCACTCCAACAAATTCTAAATATTTTACATCTACATTTTAGAGATAGTGATGTGTGTTTTCAATATTATAGCACAGCAGCAACTCACTAGTATTACTGAAAATAATCTCTGTGACACCTGTAGAGAGCCATCCGGGCTCTCTCATACTTTGTTGCACTTGTAACACTCCTTAGGGCGGGCTCGCCCCGAGGAGCCAGATAAACAGGGAAGACCGCTGGGGATCTTTCCACCCACACTGCATCACTGTGTGTGTGTCTACTTTGTCTGGGGATCCAGGGGAAGGTCTATACCCATGAGGAACACCCTCTACACTGGCGACGAGGCGGTGGTACTGGACCCACACCTCGCCAGCTCACCTTCTGCTGCTGCTGGCTGACACACACCCCCGCAGGTCTGAAGTGCTGTGCAGCGTAACACCTCCTCGGCTACTGGGTTGCCTACCACCTTCACAGCCACGAGTCGCTGCCTTCCGCGAGGACCGCATTGTGCACTGACCCCCGGCTGCAGGGCCGGACTGGGAACCAAAACCGGCCCTGGCAAAGTGCTCGGCCGCCCCCCTCCCCCTCTCGTGGGGGGTTGGGGGCAGGCACGCAACACCCATTGGGCTCACCGGGCTTCAGCCCCCCCGTCGTGTGTGACAGCCCGGCTGAGACAGCCTCACGGGCTGGCGTTCGTCTAATTGCAGCCGCACCAGAGTATTTCACGGGTCTTTTAAAGACCATTTACTTGTTAATGAGGCTTTTGTTGTCTTTTCACCCCTTCTTACAGCCACTCTGCCTATGGCTGAAAGACTTAGCCCACCCCGAAATCTTTTTCAGCCCCCCCCCCCGAAATTTGGCTCTAGTTGCCCACCTGGTTGTGGGTGCCGCCGACCTATTTGCCAGAGCCGGTTTTCTGCCGATTTTGTTACAGGGCCGTTTTTGCAGCTAGGGACCCAAAACCGGCCTCCACCCGTGCGGCGCACCGGGGGATTGCCCGTGCCCGTTACAGCCAGTCCGGCCCTGCCCGGCTGAGACCACCTGCAGCCTCCTCGACGACGGCAGTCGGACGCCACGCTGACCCTCAGCTGGTTCCTTTATCGGTGAGCTCTAGCCCCGCCCTCCTCACCACACGTACACACCGGACCGTGAAAGGCCTAGAATGCGAGGCACAGGAGCGCTGAAGATCAACCCGTGCAAAGGAGGTGAGAGAGCTATGCCCCACGTGGCCCTGGTTGGGGGTAGACTGACTGCAAGCACACGCTGCCAAATACAAAACACAGAGACATAGCACACAGCACAGTGCCAGCTCTATGAAGCACTGCAAGGAACTTGAAATAAAAAGAGCACAAAAATAACAGGGTGCATGAGGAATCACAGAGGCAGTCAAGTAAAAGTAGTGTCTGCCATATATCTGGGGACCTGCGTACCAGAGCTCTTCCACTCATCCCAGCAGCCCACACCAGCATCAAACGCCCTGCGAGGAGCAGGGGAAGACGGGCCTGCAGGAAGCCTGGTAAGGGGATGCGCCTCGACAGACTGTACAGAATTCTGAAAGGTCAGTCAGGCCAAGCACAAAAGGGAGGAAAGCGGATCGTAGCGTGAAAGCCAGCTACCATGAGCACGCCACCTCAAGCAGGCGCAGATGGCCCACAGGCAGGTGCAGCCACACCACCCCAACTGCATAGCTATGCTGCGGTGACCCAGCTCCCCCTGTTCAGTAATCTTGCGGGCCCCGCGATGGCCGTCCCCCACCGAAAGTCCTGGATAGGGTGCCTCAACCACTACTTTAGAGGCACGAGGGAGACAGTCGGGGCACTTAAGAGATTGCTGCTTATGCACTATGGAGGCAGAGAACTCTACGATCTTTTCCAAACACTCCCAGACACAAGGGATGAGATTGACTTTGAGGCCACTGTGGCAGCTGTTGACCACTATTTCGACCCCTAACTTAACCCAGACTTTAAGTATTACAAGTTGCGTTGGGCTAAACAATCCGACACAGAGTCTATCAACATGTTCTATGCCCAACTGAGGCGGTTAGCGAGCACGTGCACATTTCCAGATAAAAGGGAAGAAATAAGAGCCAAGATTATCCAAGGGTGTAGGTCGGTGCTACTAAGGTGGCTAATCCTTCACCAACCCGGGATGTCACTGGACGACATCCTCATACTGGCCAGGTCACACAAGCTATCAAACTCTTGAGCCGACAAAATGGAGAATGCTCTCAACAGGAACGCCACCATGTCCTACACTCCACGTCCTGCCCAAGTCATCGAGGAGAGAGTCTAGACGATTCAAAGATGCTCAAACCCTGCCCATGCCATCACCAAAACCCAGACAGGTGGACCCTGTGGGAACTGTGGAGCCGAACACCCAAAGACGGGTTCCTGCTACGCAAAAAGAAAGGTCTGCTCCTTGTGTGTAAAAGAACATTATTTTGTGAGGGTGTGCAGGGGCGGGAGGTCGCGGTCGAACTTCTAAAGACCACGCGACCTCACACCCACATCAGGCAACTCTCCATTGACGACCACGTCATCCAAGGAGAGGACTCACCACCCAGGGCTGGGTTTGACATGGAGGGGAATGACAATGACGTGTTCATCATATACGTCGCAGGCCGTGCCAACAAGCAACGGTGACCACCGCCCATGTTCCCCATTCAAGTGGCTGGCTACACGGTGCAAGCACTGATCGACACCGGGGCATCAGTAAATGTCGTGGACTCGGAGTAGTATGAACGCCTTACACCGCGCCCCCGCTGTCCCCCACAAATGCAAAAATCGACACATATGGAGGGACACACCAGATCCTCCTGAGGGGAGTGATAGAAGTGGAAGTGGCCAGCGACAAGCATGCAACACAGGCAAGATTCTACATGACAGACAAAAAGAAGGGCACCCTCCCCAGCTGCCACATGGCGGAGGACCTGGGTCTTAAGGATGCAAGGTAATGTTATAAAGTCACTACATAGTTTCCATGAGAAAAGAGAAAGTTTAGAAACTCCATCCAGGATCGTAGAGATTTTTTCAGTATTTTATTAGTTAGTGTTGTAAAGGTAAACAAAGTTAATCTTTTAAAATATTAGCGTCCATATTAAAAGTACATTCTCTATCAATTCGCTAGTTAGCACCAATGTATTTCTGTCAAAAAGTAAAAGCTATTTTATATGATTTTTTTTTAGCAAGAAGTAATGAGCTAGAAAGAAATATAAATAAATACATTCCTAATATTTTTTTGCTAAATTAGGAGGCAAGGACAAAGAGCCAAAAAAGTTAGCAGCAGTTTTAAGCAGACAACTTTGTCAATCGTGATCCATACTTTCTTGAAAAAAGAAAAATTCAGGCAATTTCATATCCTTAGAAGTATATTAAATCATCATTAGACTTAACAGCCACTAATATAGCACATTTAAAAAGTAAGTATTAAGATCCATTCACTAAAAATAATTTCCAAATTGTAAAAATAAATAATCAAGTTATCTTTCATGTCATATCTGTTTCCCATTATTGCTATGTCATAATATTGACTAACTTGATTTAGAATATGATAATAGTGCTAGCACTCTCAGTTAAAGCAGTACACAACAAATATGTACATCTATATCTATCTATCTATCTATCTATCTATCTATCTATCTATCTATCTATCTATCTATCTACAGAGTAAGAATCTGTCTTTAGTGTGATCGGATAAATTAATGGATTGCTTGGGCTTCCCAATTCTTTACAACAATGGTAAACAAAAGTTGTTTCCCACTGTTGCAAAGTCATAAATGACTTCCAGATTGATTTGACAGGGCTCTTTGAGAGCTTGTTAGCTCAACACTGGCCCTCTGCTCTGATAAATGCAAAGAGTTTAATGCTTCAGGAGGGGATGGCTCTGAGGATAGTAGGGGTGGAAAGTAGGAGGCCAGGTATTGTTTAAATTTTGGACAGGAAATATAGCCCATGTTATGTATGGTACCACCATTATTCCTCTGCTTCTGTGTAGCGGATGAAAGCGGGATCAGATGGTTTAGGGGCCAAACATAACACGGGGTTCTGAGTGACAACATGGATGAATCGAGCTTCACTCCAATTGTCTATCAGATGTCATTTAGAACCCCTCAATGAAAAACATCCCCATTTTTTACCTTTACCCATCTATAATCGGTTAATCCGTAAAAAGTTGATATAAAATAGAGTGTGTTTTACAAGTACTGTCTCAAAAATATTGTGATGACAAAAATATCATTAGAGAGAATATAGAAGGGAAGAATAATGTTTTTATAGGTAAGTATTGTCATTGTTTAAATATGGTTGTAGAGAATATCATTTGATTTAATATAGCTGTATAAAAAATATTTCTTCTGAAAAGTTGCTAGTATTCACTAATTTATTTTATTATAAGTTGTACCTTTTTCTTTAAAATTTTAATTAATTTTTTTTTATTTAGAAATTGTTAATATAGTCGAGGGGTATGAGGGAAGTTTTTCAAAATATTGAAATTTGTAAGCACTTTTTCATGTAATGCAGCTTCATTGCAATAAGTATTTCAATTATTTGTTAATTTTCAATCAAATGTTAATTGTTTGATTGTTGGTTTAATTATTAAATTGTGTTTATTAATTGTAAATTAATTGTTTTTGGGAAAGAAATGTGTTTATTTAAAATATTTGTTTTACATTTTATTTTATTTGTAATATAAAGGTGGTCTTTTTAAATGTAATGCTATTTGTTTTATATTTAATTAATACATTTATTCTATAAATATTTTTTTTGTCTACAAATTAAATATGTCAGTAAAACAATTAGGACTGGGAATAGTAAATCTGACTCTTACATAGTCCAACACTTTCCCTAGTTTTGCAAACATTGGAGGTGGAATAGTAAATCTGACCCTTCCAAAGTCCAACACTCTTTCTCTCTTACAGTGGCATGGGAATAGTACATTTGACCCCCTGCCGAATCCGACACTTTCTGAACTTTTGCTTAGATTGGAGTGGGAATAGTAAATATGACCCCTCTAAAGTCCAACTCGGTCCCTATTATTGCTCAGATGGAGTGAGAATAGTAAATCTAACCTCTCTAAAGTAAAACAGGTTCCCTAATTTTACATAAGTCAGAGTGGAAATAGTGAATTTGACCTCACCAAAGTCCAACATGTTTTGCACTTTTGCTTATATTTAAGTGGTATTGGTCAACTGACCCTTCCAAACTCCAGCACTTTTCTTATATTTGCTTATGTTGGAATGAGAATAGTACATTTGGGCCTCCAAGGTCCAATACTTTCCCCACTGTTGCTCATAATTCAGTGGGAATAGTCAATCTAAATGCTACAAAATCCAGCTATTTCCCTATTTTTGCTTATGTGGAGTGGGAATAGTAAATATGACCCCTCTAAAATCCAACACTTTGGTTACTGTTGCTCAGATTAGAGTGGGAATAGTAAATCTTCACTCTCAAAAGTCCAACTTTACCTTCTATTGTTTAAATTGGAGTGGGGATAGTAAATCTAACCACTCCAAAGTCCAACACCTGGGTGCCGATTACGATCCGGTAGAAAAAATCCCCGTGCGACTCGTATCCGGTCTTTTTACCGTACGAATCGTACAAGTTCCGTACGAACTGGCAATCACGATTCGCATGGGAAAAAGTCCATACGAACCGCATTTGGAATCATTCCCCACACGTCCTCGGGTCGGAAAATGTGTCCGACACATCCTCGGACGATTTACCGTACAAACGTGAAAAGTCAAGTCCGACCGAGGAATCACGATCCCACCCGTGCGTCCGAACTCACAACCGTATGGTAAAAACACCGTCCGCACCGAACTCCCATTGCAACCATGGAGATATGTGCCCGCATACGCGCCAAACACTCCCCCCAGCACCCATACGTTTGAGTCGTACTCCCCGTTAATGTACACCCCCCCCTGTATGTACACCCGTGTACGTGTCGAACCCCCACCCGTGTATGTACACCCCAGTACGTTCGAGTCGTACCCCCACCCCTGTACGTGTCATACCCCCGTGTACCTACACCCCAGTACGTTCGAGTCGTACCCCCACCCCTGTACGTGTCATACCCCCGTGTACCTACACCCCAGTACGTTCGAGTCGTACCCCAACCTCTGTACGTGTCGTACCACCGTCTAAGTACACCCCAGTACGTTCGAGTCGTACCCCCACCTCTGTACGTGTCGTACCACCGTCTAAGTACACCCCAGTACGTTCGAGTCACACCCCCACCCCTGTACGTGTCGTACCCCCGTGTACCCACACCCCAGTACGTTCGAGTCGTACCCCCACCCCTGTACGTGTCACACCCCCGTGTACCTACACCCCAGTACGTTCGAGTCGTACCCCCACCCCTGTACGTGTCGTACCACCGTCTAAGTACACCCCAGTACGTTCGAGTCATACCCCCACCTCTGTACGTGTCGTACCACCGTCTAAGTACACCCCAGTACGTTTGAGTCGTACCCCCACCCCTGTACATGTCGTACCACCATCTAAGTACACCCCAGTACGTTCGAGTCGTACCCCCACCCCTGTACGTGTCGTACCACCGTCTAAGTACACCCCAGCACATTCAAGTCGTACCCCCACCCCTGTACGTGTCATACCCCGTGTACCTACACCCCAGTACGTTCGAGTCGTACCCCCACCCCTGTACGTGTCGTACCATCGTGTACCCACACCCCAGTACGTTCGAGTCGTACCCCCACCCCTGTACGTGTCGTACCACCGTGTACCCACACCCCAGTACGTTTGAGTCATACCCCCACCCCTGTACGTGTCATACCCCCGTGTACCTACACCCCAGTACGTTCGAGTCGTACCCCCACCCCTGTACGTGTCATACCCCCGTGTACCTACACCCCAGTACGTTCGAGTCCTACCCCCACCTCTGTACGTGTCGTACCACCGTCTAAGTACACCCCAGTACGTTCGAGTCGTACCCCCACCTCTGTATGTGTCGTATCACCATCTAAGTACACCCCAGTACGTTCGAGTCGCACCCCCACCCCTGTACGTGTCGTACCACCGTGTACCCACACCCCAGTACGTTCGAGTCGTACCCCCACCCCTGTACGTGTCGTACCCCCGTGTACCTACACCCCAGTACGTTCCAGTCGCACCCCCACCACAACCTCCTAAGTACGGAGCGCACCCCATGCCCCAACATCACAACCGCATGTACGAGTCGTGCCAAGCCACACACAAGGACAGCACCGTACAACCAAATGGCCCATCTACACACCGTACACACGCTCAAAACGCACGTACACAACCAGGACAAAACAAAACAACACAAGAATACACTATTCGAATGGCACAAAGCCACTAAACATGGCCAACAAACACTCAAAAAACACACATTCACTGACCTGCAACTGCCAAACACAAACAGAGGCCCTAAACACCACCACTCCTTATAACACACCCACCCAAAGTTCAAACACAGCCACACCCACCAATGGACCAATAAAAAGGGCCGACACACACAAACCATGAGCCTTTGCAACAGACTCACTGCTGCCAGACACCACAGACAACTTACAGCACCTTACTACAAGCTTCACCACACCTTACACTTGCACATCTCCACACAACCTCCTTCACAAACACACCCTCATCACATTCACACACACACCTGCACAACCACACCCACACACCCACAACCATCCACACCCCCCCCACCATCCACCCCCCCCCCCCATCCACACCCACACCCCTCACCATGCCCACTACCAAGAATCCAAAGTTCAGTAACCCAGAGTTGGAGGTTCTTGTCGATGAAATCCTCAGAGTCGAGCCACAGCTCTTTGGAACATTGGTCAGACAGACCAGCATTGCAGCAAAAACAGCCATGTGGCAGACCATCGTCGATGCTGTGAATGCTGTTGCGGACACCAGAAGGACCAGGCAGGAATGCCAGAACAGGTGGTACGATCTGCGGAGGAGGGTCCGAGCCAAGAGGCAGGAGGGACACAACCAGGCCAAAGCCACAGGAGGAGGGCCCTCCCGCAGACCCGTACACTACCAGCCCTGGGAGGAGAGGGTGATGGCCATACTGCCGGTGGAGGCAGTCGAAGGATTAGAAGGACTCCGAGACCCGGGTGAGTACACAAACAACGCACCTCACATGGGGGGAACGGCATCCACAACCAAAATCACTAACAGGCACGCAACCACCCCAAGCCATCGCATGACTCAACCACACTCCATGAGCACGCACATGCCACTGCTGCCACCATGCCCCATGCACCCAGCTGGACAATGTCAAGTCACAGGCCACAGAAGACACCAACACATGACACGGTAACCCGGATGGCGGGAGGCTGGGCCCCAAAAATCACATAGTGCAACTCCGAAGCAGACAACAATGCCCTCTGCCCATATGGCCTAGGTCACAGCCAGACAAACAGTGTGTCCCAACACAGGAATGACTTGCCAGCAAATGGCGGACGCCTTGCATCAACACATGGGGGTGAAGGCACTGTTTTGCACATGACAGCAGCTAATGAACAGCCAACATTGTGAAAGAGTGGCAGCACACACCACCACAGCAGCAGCGCACAGACACACATCACACCCAATGGGTGCCTGGAGATCAGAAACAAACTCACATCAACAAACCAAGGGCCACTCAAAGATCTGCTAACAGTGTGTGCCCAGGAAGCTGGGCTGAGGTGACAGAGGGTGACACACAGAGGGAGGGAGAGGAGGACAGAGAGGGAGGGAGACGGACAGAGGGAGGAGGCTGACACACGGAGGGAGGGAGAGGGGGACAGAGAGGGAGGGAGAGGGGGACAGAGAGGGAGGGAGACACCGGGACACGGACAGAGGGAGGAGGCTGACACACAGATGGAGGGAGAGGGGGACACAGAGGGAGGGAGACACAGGGACACGGACAGAGGGAGGAGGCTGACACACGGAGGGAGGGAAAGGGGGACAGAGAGGGAGGGAGACGGACAGAGGGAGGAGGCTGACACACAGATGGAGGGAGAGGGGGACACAGAGGGAGGGAGACACAGGGACACGGACAGAGGGAGGAGGCTGACACACGGAGGGAGGGAAAGGGGGACAGAGAGGGAGGGAGACGGACAGAGGGAGGAGGCTGACACACAGATGGAGGGAGAGGGGGACACAGAGGGAGGGAGACACAGGGACACGGACAGAGGGAGGAGGCTGACACACGGAGGGAGGGAAAGGGGGACAGAGAGGGGCGAGACACAGGGAGAGCAAATCAGCCGTGTGGCGTGTGCGAATGTCTGCTCGTCAGCAGGTAGACTGCGTGCATGTAGACAAGGGTGGCCAGTCCCAGAACCCCCCCTCTTCCCCATGGCAAAACACATGGCCATGTCACAACCTGTTCACAAGCACAACGACATCTACCTGGATCATATAAGTGTGTGGATCCACTCCATGTGCACATGTACAGTGCTACACGGAAGGCGCCAATGCATGGCTCGCCACACCTGCCCACTCCACTGCTGACTGCAGTCACACTTGACGCAGCAAGTAAGACCGTGCCACACATAGTTAAAGGGGCCAAAGTGGTGCCCAAGGGACACACCCATGCACAAGTGCACTGTGAGTGGAATGCAAGACAGATCCCAATTCCAAGAGGAAATGTCCCAACTTTGAAACAGATGAAACATGGATGTTGCATGGACCAAAATTAACATTGTCTCTCTCACACACAGGTCAACGTCGTGGTTCACCCCCCAACACTGGGGGGGAAGACTCACAGGACCCGGATCTGCGGGAGCCCGATCCCACCGGCAGCGACCACTCTCACCACTCTGTGGACGACCCCGACCGACCTGGCCCCTCTGGTGTCCAACCACCTGCAGCACCTGCGTCAGGTACAACTGTGCCAACCACCACCCCCACTCCTGCCACATCCCAGGAGACACCCAGGATCCCTGCCCCAACACCACAATGCAGCCAGGCTGCCCAGGAGGGACACGGTGTCCCGGGCACCCAGGAGGAGGCAGGCGACAACGCCAATGCCACCCCTCAGGGGTCCCGGAGACCCGATGTACCCACAAGGGCAGACCAGGTGCAAGTGGGCAGGGGTGGTGGGAGTGGAGGACGGCGGAGGCGCGAGCCTGACCAGTTGGCTGGGGAACCGGTATTTGCCCATGTCCGAAACATCATGGACACATACCGGCAGGACACCACGGGCATGGCCCAGGTTGTGTCCACCCTCAATGAGATCAAGGGGACCCTCGATGAGATAAAGACCCAGCAGGCCCAGCAACATGCGGAGCAACATGCCTGTCTACTGCGACACCAACGGAGGATGGAGGACAGACAGGCTGAGCAAGTGACGGCGTTCCAGGGGAGTCACGATACACTCCGTCGGATGGCCGACAACATGGCCGACCCTCCCTGTGCCAGAAGGCGGAGAACATCACCACCCACAGGGAGGGATCAGGAGGAGGAGGAGGAAACATCCGATGGAGCATCCCAGACGTCGTCATGGCCTGCTGCTGAGGGTCCCCGCAGGAGGCCGGGTCGTCCACGGAAAGGACCGTGAGGGTCGGCGCTACATCACCATCTCCCAGGACACCTGGCCTGGCACCTGGCCCACTGGAGCAACAGCATCACAGCATCAAGAGACATTCTCTGCCACATGGCCCTGCTGGTCACTGGCTGACCAATGTTGACAAAGACTGTGGCATGGACTCTGAGGATTTCAAATGGCAAGGACACCAACTCCCTTACTGAACTTTGGATTCCAAAATCCCGGAAAGCCCCTCACTTTGAGTACAGCAACAGTCATGCGCAGAGGTCAGGGATCCAGTCCAGTGTCCTGGGGGGCACCCAGGTATGTGTAGACAGGTGGCAGAACCATGTCCTGCAAGCTTGAGTCCGGTGGATGCAGAGAATGGGGTCCTGGACAACGTTGGATGCATGGGGATGGCACATGTCACAATACCCACACAGTCATGGACATCATGCCCAATACACAGTCTCAGCCCACACACACAGCTTGCATCTTGCTACTCGACACATTGACACATAGCCACAATCAGGGAATACCATGCCAGACATGCTGGATGCACCGTGGCAACACACCAGCATTGACTGAGAAGAGGCACCTTGGAGGCATAGGGACACCTTTATTAGTCATGTTTTCGGGATTGCAGAGGCAACTTGAAGTACACATGAACACATCATGTGGAGTAACATGTGGGTCCAACACTGGCACCCCCCTTCTGCAGCACAAATGCGTGTTCACCATGGAACTGGCACACAAGCGTCGGCTAACAGCTAAACACCCACAGCTGCTCACGGAGAGCCTGCCATACACCATAGATCCGCTGATGTGGAAGTCCCACACCATGTCAAGCCAATGCTAACCGTATGTGTCCGAGGGCAGTGTCACACACATTGATGCCATCATCACAATCCCCTATCCCATCACTGATGACTGTCAACCAGGCAGACCATCTATTCAGGTGTACACAGCTGCATGTCGTGTCCCATGGTGATGCTACATGGCTGCAGAGGAACCAAACATCGACAGGGGCAGTGTGCATACATCGTGAACAACTGCCACACCCAATACACCCCAGATTTATCCCTTACCCTATGGAGATTTCCAAACGTGTCCGTGCCTGTAACGCTGAGTCAGCCCACGATGTCATGTCCATGAGGAATAGCAGTGCCACAACAATGCAAGCAGCAGACGGCATGCGCAAGTACCTGGGGAAGAGAGACACACAAGAAGTCAGCCACAAAAAGCACAGCCACTTGCATGTGCATTTACTCGACACATGTATGGATGCCAACATGCTAGGTCACAATTATGACTGGGGAAATACAACCATCACTGCCACCATCACTCCAGTGACACACCCACACACACCTCTGACTCACGTGCCATACATGCAGGTGGAGACACACATCACAACATATGCCACACGGGGACCAATGCGTGCACACTCAGACACTGGTACTCACCACTAAGCAAAGAAGTCGCGTATGAGCTGAGTCCGGATGTCCTCTTGCGGCTCCACATCCTCCACATCACTAGCCCCATTGCCAAGCCCTTCGTCCTCCACGGATGGATGGTCCTCGTCATGTTGATCCAGGATGAGTGGCACAGCTCTTTCAACTGCCATGTTGTGCAGCATGCAGCAGACCAAGAAGATCTTGCAGACCTTCGCCGGGGCATATGGGAGTGCGCCGCCGGTCTTGTGTAGGCACCTGAATCGGCTCTTCATCAGGCCAAACGTCCTCTCTATCACTCGCCTTGTCCGGCCATGGGCGGTGTTGTAGCGGAGCTGGGCCGGCGTGATGGGGTTGCGGAGAGGTGTGAGCAGCCAAGGCATGTTGGGATAGCCAGCGTCCCCTACATGGGAAGCACATGGACATCGTTAGAAGTGGTGAAGCGGTCGTGCTGGTAGGCTATGCAAAATACAGGACAGACAGACTGTACCCACCAACAACACATGCCCGTTCGTTGCGCAGCTGCATCATCATTTCAGGCATCCCGCTACGCCTCATGATGTAGGCATCGTGTGCTGATCCTGGAAAACGAGCACAGACATGTGAAATCACCATGTTGGACTGACACACCACAAGGGCATTGATGGAGTGGTAGAGCTTTCGATTGCGGTGCGCCACCTCCCGTGCGTGTGGTGGTACCAAAGCTACATGTGTCCCATCTATGGACCCAATGACATGGGGCATCCCTCCCAGGGCATAGAATCCACGCTTGACCGCAGTCATCTGTTCAGGGGTTGGGAACTTGATGAAGTCATCCAGGTGAATCAACACGGCCTCTAAGAAATCATGCAGCACACGGCAGAACATGCTCTGGGACATGCCACCAACATGAGCTATGGTATATTGAAAGGTACCCGTGGCAAGAAAATGTAGGGCAGCCATTACCTTCAGCTGGGGTGTCAGTGCCGTAGGATACCTGTGCTGCGGTTGCAGGTGTGGTGCCAGTCTCGCCGTCAACTCCAGAATCAACGGTTGGGTGAAGCGGTAGAGCCGGATGCTGTCATTCTCCTGCATGGCAGCCAAGTCCGGAATTGGTCGGGCAAGAGGCGGCGCTCTGCAGTAATTTGGAAGTGACAAGGAAGAGTGAGTGCACTACGACAACAAATCATGTGTACTGAGCACATGTTCATCTGTCAATACACATATGCTACATAGGGAGTCAGGTATGTGCTACATGCCCAGGACACGTATGGATGCAAGGTGACACTCCTACCAAGACCCAGCTACACACGGAGATTGAGAACCTCCCCATGCCACGCCATGGGAATAGCTGTGTCCCAGTGCAAGTGAACAGCCAGACGCAAGACAGGAGTGACATACGCCCACACATCAGCAGCAGTAGGATGCCGATTGCAGAGACTGGTAGCGGAACACTGGAGCCACAGGTCACATGACATTACACTAGGAGAGCCCACACACCTTGCCATGAAGGTGCACATGTCATGACTCACCACACATTCCTTGTGAGGATGCTGACATGTCCTTGTCACGCTACTCCGTGTCCCATGCATACATGTGCAGCTCACATCCGATACCACATGTGGCATGGTGTGCGGAACAGTGTGCAATGACAATCTACACAAAGACACATGTTGGTTGCTGCAACGGCTGCAGCTTTTGAGGGTGCTCCAACATCAACCTGATGGGAAGCCCCCACACATACATGACATAGTCACATTGTGCACCGTGGGTAGTGACAAGTCAGGTGTGATAACCCCTGTACCGGGCATCAGGGGACACTTCCGTGTGTTGGTGTCCGTGCCATGCCAGTGACGCTCACCCCAAGTGTGCAGTACGACATGCACACATGTCAAAGGAGTCAAGGGCATGCCTGGCACACATTGCACCATCACACAGTACATCTGTACACATCTCATCATACATCTGGTGCCTTCTCGACTCAGGAGTAATGTTCCACATCACAGGCCGTCACACCTGTGCCCCACACATGTAGTAATGCACAGACGATGCCTTGATGTCAATTATTGGACAAGTATGTCCATTCATGGACAAGTATGTCCATCCATGGACAAGTATGTCCGCCCTATCCCTACCTGTTTGCCGCCTGTCACCACTGTGATGTGTGAAAACCGCTGTACTGCTGCGAAGAGGGCCTGTGTACGTTCCCATATCACTATGGGAGTGCTGCCGTATGTGTACCCATCGTGATGGCGAGCGTACAGGCATGTGTACGGCCCGTACCACTATGTGTACGCATACGCAAGAACACCCATAGTGATAGGGAGCGTACAGGCGTGTGTACGGCCCGTACCACTATGGGTGTTCTTGCGTATGCGTACACGTTGTGGTACGGGCCGTACACACGCCTGTACGCTCCCTATCACTATGGGTGTCCTCGCGTATGCGTAGTCGTAGTGGTACGGGCCGTACACACGCCTGTACGCTCCCTATCACTACGAGTACACATACGCGAGGCCACCCATAGTGATAGGGAGCGTACAGGCGTGTGTACGGCCCGTACCACTACGTGTACGCATACGCAAGAACACCCATAGTGGTACGGGCCGTACACACGCCTGTACGCTCCCTATCACTATGGGTGGCCTCGCGTATGCGTACTCGTAGTGATAGGGAGCGTACAGGCGTGTGTACGGCCCGTACCACAACGTGTACGCATACGCAAGAACACCCATAGTGGTACGGGCCGTACACACGCCTGTACGCTCCCTATCACTATGGGTGTTCTTGCGTATGCGTACACATAGTGGTACGGGCCGTACACATGCCTGTACGCTCGCCATCACGATGGGTACACATACGGTAGCGTAGCTGCTTGCCACCCACCTCCCGCCTGCCCTCCTTTTAATAATATCAGCAATGAAAAATAAATTAAAGTAAAGCGACTTACCGTAAGCGCGGCGTCTCCGGGGCTCCCTCTTCTTCGTTTCTAATTTCTTCTGACAAATGCGCATGCGCGGACGCCCGCGCATGCGCATTTCTCGCAAGAAATTTCACAATATGTACGCTCATGACATACACGGATGTGGGTACGCTCCATGCATTCGAGGTGAGGGTACGTGTCTTACTTACACTGTTGGGGTGGGGCTACGCTCCATGCATTCGAGGTGGGGGTACGTGTCGTACTTACACTGTTGGGGTGGGGGTACGCTCCATACGTACGCGGGTGGGTACGGGTCGTACTTACACTGTTGGGGTGGGGGTACGCTCCATACGTACGCGGGTGGGTACGGGTCGTACTTACACTGTTGGGGTGGGGGTACGCTCCATACGTACGTGGGTGTGGGTACAGGTCGTACTTACGCTGTTGGGGTGGGGGTACGCTCCATACGTACGCGGGTGTGGGTACGGGTCGTACTTACGCTGTTGGGGTGGGGGTACGCTCCATACGTACGCGGGTGTGGGTACGGGTCGTACTTACTCTGTTGGGGTGGGGGTACGCTCCATACGTACGCGGGTGTGGGTACGGGTCGTACTTACGCTGTTGGGGTGGGGGTAAGCTCCATGCATACGGGTGGGGGTAGGGTCCGTACATATCCGTCCCCACGCTATGTGATGCTTGTGCGGGCCGTACCCAGGCCTTTGCCACGTGGGTACGAGCCGTCCCGCCATTGTTGGAGTGACGTGGGTGTGGGCATGGTTCGACTCGTACCCACGCTCTTCAGGCGTGGGTACGGGACGTACCTGTCTGGTTGTGTTGCCTGTTCGCGTCGTGACGGACTTCCGTTGTGGCGGTCGCTGGCTTATCTGGACACCCCCTCGTAGTGACCAGGGCATGGGAGTCAGGTATGTCCAGGGCATGTGTGCTGTGTGACTTTGGTGGGGGGTTTGTGGCCTGCCCTGGTCCTGCCACCCCCACCCCACCCCAATTTCCCCCCTCCCTTAGTTGTTCTGACCTTCTGCGGCGTCTGCGTCGGAACCTGTAGAGGAGGTCGACTGCTATGAGGGCCGGGATGACTCGTAGGTTTGGGTCCATGTCTGTCCGTCGCGTACTGGTCCTCCTTGTTCGCGTCGTCCTGTCGCGTACTGGTCCTCCTTGTTCGCATCGTCCTGTCTGTCCGTCGCGTACTGGTACTCCTTGTTCGCGTCGTCCTGTCGCGTACTGGTCCTCCTTGTTCGCGTCGTCCTGTCTGTCCATCGCGTACTGGTCCTCCTTGTTCGCGTCGTCCTGTCTGTCCGTCGCGTACTGGTAGTCCTTGTTCGCGTCGTCCTGATTTCCCGGCAGTTTTTGGCTGCCGGAAAATATTCACCGTGCGGGATGACGTCGGTGCGAATCGTAATTTCTGGTTCGTGAATGGCAGGCTGCGTGCGTCCCGACGTCAGGTTGGCGCTTTCCCGGATCGCATTTGTATGTTTATTTTGTTCGGTCGGGGTTTTTTACGATTCGTACGGAAATGGTGTTCCCGTGCGAATCGTAATTCCATGTTTGCATTTTTGTACGACCGGGTACGCGTCGGACGGAGAATATGCTCCGTCCGACGGTTCGTACCTGGTTTTTACAGGATCGTAATCGGCACCTTTACCTACTGTTGCTTATACTGGAGTGGGAGTAGTAAATCTGACCCCATCTAAGTCTATCACTTTCCCTGCGTTTGATTACTTTGAAAAGAGAATAGTAATTCCGACTCCTCCTATTTCCAACAATGTAACTATTTTTACTTAGATTGTAGAGGAAATAGTACATTTGACCCAATCTGGCACCAGTAGTTTACAATCAGGGGCATTGTCAAGTCATATGGTAAAGTCAGCATCAGGGCACAGTGAGCTGAAACAGGTGGGGATTGGAAGCTTACCGGCCTGTCATAGTCTCTGCCATGTTGCATGCTAGTAGTATAGTTGGATCAATCTGAGTCTCAAGGAAATGGCAATTTCGTGTCTGGCCATGCTTGCCAATAAATAGTCGGTGTCATCAGTGAGACCTATCCACCCCTCCCATTAAGTTTTGTTTCCAATTTACAATGCCAATGGGGGTATTATTGACAAATGTATAATAAATGTGGTAGGCCCCCCTCTTCTTAAGTCTGCCTATGTGTATCTTAGCCTCAAGCAGATCAAATTCCTGGAGACCTACCAGCAGGCCGTTATAAATGGCCAAAGCGTGTCTTAATTGCCATTATTAGTGGAACAGTGTCACTGACAGATCGTAGTGAGCTTGTAGATCTTAAAAGGAGCGGATATGATCTCTGTGCCAAACATCACCTAGTTTTATCATTTCTATCCTGTTCCATTTGTGGAATCCATGCAGTTGTACAGTTTGCAGTAAACATCTGCCTTGACACAGCACGGCCTGTTGTGTCAGTGTTCTGTCCCACCCTATAGAATGCATGCTACACTCCAGTTTAGGAGAGGTGTTTGAGTAGTCTCTAGGAGCTGCTGTGGGAGAGAATTCACATACAGCAGACCCATCACTTTGTCCAGACCTAGGACCTAGGAGTGAGTGCTTGGCCCAGTATGCTAGGTGATCCCACACTTGGACAGCCAGTGTTTGATGACCAATAGCTGTGACACCTTCGAGTACAGCTGGAAATCAGCCCCCCCACCACCTTATCGCCCACCTGCTGTCTACATTTCACCCAAGCTATACGAGATAGCTGCTGCACCCAAAGAACTGCACAAATAGGGGCCGCAAGGTCTTGGAACCAATGATTTAGGATCATCATTGAGAAGTTTTGAAGGATGTATAAGCTTTACGGGCTACTCACCCAGGCACATGTATTCATAGCAACACCCCACGCAGAAGATCAGCCTTCACGGTGTTCCAAAGAGGTGTCATGTCAAGGCTCTAAGTCAGCCTGGGTTCTGTAGATAGGTATATCCCAAGGTATTTGAAGCTAAGCCTCTTGATAAGTATGGAGCCTCCATGTTGTAACTGAGTCACCTCCCCCAAGAGGAATCAGCAGGGATTTGATCTAATTCATCTGTAAGAAGATGCATCGTTGTAAACATCTAGCGTCTGGAGGCAACATGGTCCCGAGGTCTGGGGGTTCGACAAGAAGAGGAGGACATCATCTGCGTAAAGAGTGATGCGCTCCTTTAGACCTGTGTCCCATTACCATCCCTGTACCTGGGCATCACAATTTGAGGGCCTGGATTCGGGTGCAATTGCAAATAGGAGCAGGAAAATTGGCTAATCCTGCCTGATGCTCCTCTGACCAGGGAAAGTTTGGATAGCACCCCATTAACCAGTGTCCGGGCTTGGGGCTGTAAGTAGAGCAGATTGAGTTGCCCTCGATCTGGAGTCCCAGAACTATTCTCATCATGACTCTTTTCAAGGAGTCCCAATTCTCAGAAACAAAGGCTTTATAGTTTTTTGAAGTGAAAAAGGAGAAGGTAAAAGGGGTCTTTCGGCTCCTAGAGGCAGACCATCACCATTATTACTCTCTGTATGTAGTGGCAGATACTTTGGCGTGGCCTTGGTGTGGGTGGCCCAGAGTAGGTAAGACACGCTGAAGGATATGGGCCTATACAAGGCACATTGGGTCATGGTGTGGCTTGACTTGGGGAGGACCAATAAGGTAGCAGGATCTAGCTCTGAAGGGAACTGGACCTTGAAGGAGGATTCTGTGTAGACGTTCAGTTACTGGAGAGTCAGGATATCCTGTAATTTATGGTAATATTCAAGTGGGTACAAGCCAGGCCCAGGCTTCTTGCCCGAGTTCATCTCCTGCATAGTCCCATCGATTTCTTCAATGGTGATAGGCAAGTCAAGGTCTGCTTTTCAGTAGGCAGAATCAATTGGATTGGGATATGGCCAGAATCGAGTGTTGCTCTGTGCAGAGGGAGAGTGGGTAGTCTGCATAGACCTCTCAAAATTAGGCAGCAAAGGTTGCCACAGTATAATGGTGGAGCAATGCCTCAAAACGCCTGTCTAGTAAAGAATTTCAGGGATTATTCAACAGGATGTGTCTCTGGTGGCCAGCCAATATAGAAGTTTTCCAGATTTAGCTCTCTGTTTGTACACCCATTGTGTTGAGTCTCTCCAACAATGTCTGGCTTCCTCCAGTGCAGTTTGACAGAGTGATGCTATTGCATGCTCCAGATGTCAAGGAGTTGTTTTGAAGGCTTTACTGAGGTTACATTTTTCCAGGTGAAAGATGAGGGATTTAAGTGCTGCCATTTCCTTCACTTTGGCTTTTGCCTTACGCCGAATATGGCTTTTGGCCATGATCCTAATGGTAGCCTTGCTGGCCGCCCACAGCATACCAGAGAAGGACATGGAGCACGTAATAATCTCAAAGTAAATACAAGCTAGTAGGGTAACCCAGTGAACCTCAGGGCCGGGGTAGCAATTTATACAAAAACAAAGTCCTGTATGTACCAGGCACAATTTTATGGGGGGACCTATATTTCTTTAAGGGACTCCAAGAGCATAATTTAACAACTTTTCAAACAAATGAATAAGAAACATAACCCAGATGACCGTTACTGCTCACAGCATGTATTCAGTTCAAAGTACATGGAACAATCTATGTACATGTCAATGATTGGTTGCTCCAATATGTACAAAGGTGTGACAAAAGTACTCATACAGAGTGACTTGTGAAACAAGGAAGGTGACTGAAGGTAAAAATACAAAGAAAATGTAACAATGTGCACAAGCTACCTGTTAAAGATGCTCTTTTAGGGGTCAGGACATAAGCTTATTCTCCCCTGGGACTTCTAAGTAACTTTCCTAGTTGCCCCAGGCGAATTGGATCATATTTGTATTGGCTGACGGCTAACAGGTGGCTTGTACACTGTGTTAGATTTTCTTTGTATTTTTACCTTCAGTCACCTTCCTTGTTTCACAAGTCACTATGCATGAGCAGTTTTCTCACACCTTTGTACTTATTGGAGCAACCAATCATTGACATTGAAATCAATAGTTCATACATTGTTCCATGTGCTTTGAACTAATTCCATGCTGTGGGCAGTAACGTTCATTGGGGTTATGTGTCTTATTTATTGTTTGTTTGAAAAGTGATTGAATTGTGCTCTTTGAGTCCCTTAAGGAAATATAGGTTCCCCCCAACAAAGTGTGGTTGGTACCGACAGGGCTTTCTTTTGTGTATTAATTTTTTTAAGTCTCTATTTCTCAAGTCATGAAGTACATACATATGTCACCTGACAGATACCAGGCATCAAGGCGCTAGCATGGTCTCTTGGTGACATTCAATACCCCCCATTGGATCGTGATTTGAGACTGGTCTGAGATGACCCTGGGAGAGAATTTCTGCTGTGGTGACCCACAGAGGTCAGGCAAGAGTAGGCGGTCTATACGGGAGAGTGTCTTATGGGCCTTCGGATGTGTGAGTGTACTCTCTGCATCGGGAAGCCATGCTCGGCATATGTCTCAAAGACCCAAGGAAGGTATCCGCCTTTCAGTTGGTTAGCCCATGTTATGCGATTGGTTGTGGGGTGGCTGTAGTGTCAAGGTCAGGGCCAGGGGTGGCATTAAAGTCCTCTCTTATTATTGTCAGGCCTGTGGGGAGATTTGATAAGATATTTATGGGAGCCTCACATGTTTGGGTTGGCAGGTGGGGCAGCACGTATACGCTCAGGAGACTGTGTTGTTATTCCTTAAAGAGGCCACCTACCACAATGTATCGACCGAGGGTGTCTGTGACCACTGATGTGACCAGTAGAGGGAAGGTTTTGTGTAGGAGTATCCCAACCTTCTTAAGTCACCTCGTGAAACCAGCATAGAAGGCCCTGTCATAGCCATGGCATTGAAGGAATGGACAGTCCAACAAGGAAGGCTTCTTTAGGTGATGAGAAGTGCGCCGGGCCCCGCAACTTGTCTCCTCCATCAGGGCTAGTGGGGAGAGACGAAGGGGCATATTATCAAGGACGGCGTTAAAAATTATCGCCGGTTTAGCGGCAGAAAACTGCCACTAAAGCGGCGATAATAGGCTTGATAATATGCCCTTGAGAATTCCAATAGAAGTCCATGTTCTGGTGTGAACATGGACTTCTGTTGGAATTCTACAGGGCATATTATCAAGACCATTATCGCCGCTTTAGCGGCAGTTTTCTGCCGCAAAACCGGCGATAATTTTAACGCCGTCCTTGATAATATGCCCCCAAGTATGTCCCTCTCCATGCTTGGGTTCGAGATTTTGTCTGGCAATATGGCCCCACCCCGAAACTCCGCACTTCAACATTCCGGCCGCACCATCACTCCAGCTGAAGGCCCCTGCAGCCAAGGGGCCCGGGTGCCACAAAGTCACTGGGCCCCAATGCTGACTTTCTCTGTAGGATAACCAGGCATCCCGGATTTGCCAGGATGGTCCTGGTTTTTCACCAGCTATCCCGGCAGATTTCAAGAAATGTAGCTCATGTCCCGGTTTGTAAGGAGAGTCGACTGAAAAAGGCGGAAGGTGTTTTTTTATGTTTTACAAAGCTTGGATAGTTTGCAGTTGTTACAAGAAAACAATTAAATTAACAGGCAAGCTCCTGGGTTGAAAAAATGCATTATGCATGTTCTAACTGCCTTTTCTGTAATTCTCGGCTGAGGAGCACTGTCATTCTGTGTGCTCGCTTGAAGTAAAATTGTAGTCCTTCTTCTATTTTTGTGAAATGTCCAGGTTTTTGGCTTTAAAATTCTGGTCACCCTATTCCTCGTTGTTGTGCTAGAGAATCAGAAACTTCAAGGTGCCAACTGTGGCGTAGCATTGGCTGCTGCGCCTCGGTCCTTTCCCACTTGCAGGACCTCAGGCCAGGATGGGAGCCCTGTTGCTAGTGGCTGCAGCCTCTTCTTTGGAATCTAGGGGCATATCAACAACAACCGGCGATAATTATCTCTAAGCGCACTTAGCGCTAGGATAATTATCGCCGGCTAGCGTGAATTTTTATCGCTGAGATAGCGTGCTATTAGCAACGCTTATCTCAATAGCGATAAAAATTCTCACGCTAACAGGCTAACGTGAGATTATCGCTGGAAACCCAGTGATAATCTCACGTTACCTTGTTGATAGGGACAGGCAAACTTAGCCATGATATCCTCCTTCCATAGGATATCATGGCTAAGTCAGAAAAATACCAGACGTAAAAAAGCAGCGTTAACCGCGGTTAGCGCTGCTTTTTTTGTCTCTAACAGGGTTAGCGACATTCTTGATAATAGAAGAAATGTCCCTTAGCAAAATTTCTCCTATTATTTTACTCTGGAACGCCCCCTTTGCATCTCATTAGAGATGCAAGGGGAATCGTAGAGTAAAAGGGTGCTAACATGCAAATTTGCATGTTAGCACCCTGTTGTTGATAGGGTGCTAGTTTTATCTCTGCTTTTTTGGCTTTTAAAGCCAAAAAAGCAGAGATAAAGCCCTTGTTGACATGCCCCCTGGTCTCCTCGGAAGGGGCCGATGAGGCAACTTTACTGCCCACCTGAGCAACCAGAGCCATGTTGGATGCAGGCTGCCCGGACTGGGAAGGCTCGATGGTCACTCCCCGCCACGTCGGAGGACTGTAAACACTGGCAACCCATGAAACCACAGCCCTGGAGGAGGAGTGCTACTGATGGCTGAGGATGGTGCGTCCACCATCTTGGCCAGTCAGGCCATGCCCCCATTCAAATTTTTTATTAGTTGTTTTTATCATTATGTTTGAAGAATAAATGTAGTGTTTTAAATATTATATTTATTAGTTTTTTCAATTATATTAAAGTATTAATTGCTAATTTATGTTTGTAAGTTCTAATTCTGCATATATATTTTATATTATAAGTTTACATTTTTTTAATTCAATGTTATTTTAAACGTTAATGTATGTTTTAAAGTGCAAATGGTGTATCTGAGTTAAAATTCAATATATTTACTAATTTATTGACAATACTGCTGTCTTCTATACAATTTTGTCGATTTTTTACTTTCCCTACAAAGTAGGGAAAGTTGATATTTCTGTTCTTGCTATTATTTGCACAATATGTTTGCTGCATATATTTTTATCAGTGACGTTTCATCGGGCAACCCACTAATTCTTTATATTATACCTACTAAATGAAATAGTAAATAAGGCTCACAAAAAATTTCTTAGAAGAAAACATCTGTAAATTAATCACATGCATGCTTCCATATCGGATATTTATATGAAAAAAGGCCAATAAGTCATGCATAAAAAAGTGAAATACCTAAAGACGTTTTCAAATTTCCTCATTTCCCCACCACATAATGTAACGAATAATATGGTCATCCTAAAAAGAAAGAAATATAACTGGACTAGACCCCACCCTGTTCTTAAGTTTGTTAAAATTAAAAAAATATATATTTTTTAATATTTTCATAAGTAGCAAAATGCATAGTGTCTATCATTTCTAGAGGTAGCCAATTGACATTCCACAGAGAAATAAAATATATATTTGGTGATGTCCTCCAACAAGAGGTTATGCATGTGAAATCCCTTCTTAGACTGAGTCCAAGGGGCTCCAAGAAAGATATTTGTGCAGGATTTCAGATTTTGAGTTGGGCGAAAATTGCACATGGACACAGCCTTGAGAATGACAGGTTGTAAAGTAGAAACATATGAAGCGACCACTTTTATTAAATTAAAAACTGCACCTTGTCCCTCAGAACATTGAATTGGGTGGTAAAAACCAACAAAGGTAAGGGTGCTTTTTGTTGTGTCACTTCTGGTGATGTTGCCAGTCTTCTCGCTCACCCACCTAAAATATGGAAGTTGGCTCTTCTACACAACTGACAACTTGTCTCTCAGTTCAGGCTAGTAGGCATGTCATATTCAAAACATCTAAGGGCAGATTTACAAGCCCCTTGCGACACATTCACGCCGCCGTTGCGTCACTTCTGTGATGCAGCGGCAACGTAAATCATGCGCCATATTGCGCCGTATTTGCAACGTGACGCATCTAGGGAGATGCGTTACGTTGTAAACCCCTGCACCACATGAAACCTGCATCAGGTTTCATGTGGGCGTTCCATCGCAGGGTCGGCGTTCCCTAGCAAGTACGCCTCGTAAAAGTGACGCAGTGAAATCTACAATATTTCACTGAGTCACTTTTACGGCCGTGCTGCGTCAAAACCCTGCACCTGCTTGAAGCAGGCATAAAGATTGACGCAGCATGTTAGCCATAGGGCACCCCCAAGCCTTGCTGGAGCCGCGTCGCGCTTGCGACGCGACTACAGCAATGTGCCGCATTTCCGCCGGGAGATGCGACACGCATCTGCCCATCCATGCGCCACGGCGCACCGCATTGTAAATGCGGCGCATCAGCGGTGGCGCACGGGTGGTTTTGCGGGTCGCAAGTGTTCTGGCGCATCCCTGCTGATTTGCAGAGATGCGCCAGACCTTGTAAATCTGCCCTCTAATTTTTACTTTTTTCATGAAATGATGCTGTACACCTACGAAAGTTGTTTGACCATCTCAATATGGAAAGTAAAAGACAGCTCAGAAAAAAAAGTTAATACGATTCCAATGGTGCATCAAGTGAGCATGTGTCGTATTTTTTCTGTGGAGTGAGGGAAACAGAACAGACGCCCCCCCCTGGAGTATTGCTTTTTGTTAATATTGTTTTTCAAGTTAGGGTAAATCTATCCAATTCACACTACATTGTTCCTACTGTAGCAGTTTAAAAAGCATACATTTTGCTAAAGATTTGCAAGACAGCTCATGAAATATTCTTGTTTTTCATGATCTTGCTTAGCCCACAGGCAGTGGTGGCTGGTGACATTTGAAAGTGGTGTGGCGAGAAATTATTGTCGTACTGCTCTGCGGCGAGCGAGCGTAGAATTTTTAAAAAAAAGAGTGGACAAATGGTGCATTTTCAAGCAAATTTGAGGAAGCTGGAAGGTTAATAAAGCAATACGATTGAATTATTTTTCATTTAAGAAACTTTAGTGAGTTTCTATCTTTCTCTGGTGAAAAAGCCCTTTGCTGTTATTGCTAATGAGTTGCAGTCCAGCACTTTCACTGACGACTCAAGAGCCGGAGAAAACGTACATTTACTTCTCCACTCATCCTTGTGCGTGAATACATTATTGCACTGTCCACTGCCACATGGTACAGTTAACGAGGACACCACACAAGTGACAAAAGACTGCAGCCTAGATTTGGCGCAACTTGCAAAAAAGGTTCTGACTGAGCCTGTGATCATAAATAGTGTGTGTCTGTGTGGGGAAGCATGAATATGTTGTAGTGTTTGAACACTTGCACACTGTAGGATGTGGCATGCATTACACCAATCATAGAGTGCGTGCCCTATGGGATGAACAGCCATGAGGGAATCCTAAATGTCTGCCCATCACTCACGTGAGATGGAACCACACTGCCTGCTTGTAATGAGTGTTCCCCTGCTCCCTGACATGTGCCATGCTCTATCTCAAGCGAGATCATGTGGCGGCTGAATGTATTCTCACGGTATCGCAGGGCCACAAATGTAAGCATTTCATATTCTGGGATCATGGTACAAAATAATGCACATATCAAGGTTAAACATATCTTACTCTTTGTCTAATCACATTGCGTCCTAATGGCGCTGATCATAATTTAATACATTAAAGGTGTATCACGGTTATGTATGCAATGTGGCATGATATTCACATGGTAGCGTTAAGGCTAATTATCTAAACTTATATCAACATTGAACATTTTTTTCCACAGGTACATTTTAAAATGGCCTTCTCTACAATCTTACCACACACGGAATAGGATTTTCAGATGAATGGATAGTCTATGCACACAATGATATACTTTATACAGCTTCAATAAAACAAAACATGTATTGTTTTAAAGGCAAAATTGCACTAAGTTATGTTTTACTTTTCTTAAAATGCGTTTACTTCTTAAATTTCAGTGTGCAGCTCTGGGTTTGATAACGTTAGTGGATACACCAGGAGGTTACACATCTGATGCTCCGGGTACAGAAACTGCAGAGCGCGGGGCCCTCGAGATGCAGGCACCAATCCTGGATCACGTACACAATCAGAATATACAGGCTGTGGTTGTCTGCTCTCCTCTAATAAGTTATTGTATCATTTCATCAGTGCACGCTTGTCCAGCGTCTGATTAACACAAAAGATACCACACAAACAGGCACCCATCACATGCACAAACACCACGTTATACCCACACACGAGTTGAGCATAAACTATAAAATGCAAGATGCTGAATGCGAACGTCAAAGCGGCTTCTCTTGTGATCTGCCTTGCACTGGCTCATCACATGGTAACCAGTCACAAACCCTCTACACTAACAGAGATGATTCCAAACAGCACTCTCAGGAAGTAGTTTTAGCGATACAAATTTCTCCAAATAAAAATGGAAACAACGACCCGGGTGAGCAGCTTTCCCAAAGAAAAGGATATTATATCAAAAATGAGAAAGATGGCGCCACCAGACGAACCTCACCGGGTATTCCTATAAATGAAAACCAACATACCACTGGCATTGAAAGAGTGGTGCGCATTACCGGTGGTGTTTTGAATCTCCCTGGTTCCCGTACCTGACAGTTTATAATTGCTCTTGCCTTTTGGAATGACCAAATCTGCATCCAGCAGGCGGTGCGCAGCTCTAAAAATCTCTGTGATTACCGAGTTTCTATGAAGAGTGCCAGGAAATGTTTTAACAAATGCAAAACATGAAACTACCTGTATCACAATGCCCATCAAGAAATCGATGTAAATAAAAAATGGTAAGCCCGCTTCTTCTAACAGGGTGCACGCGCTTTAACAGACAGCTAATTTGTAGGAGTAAAACCACTCCCTCTTGTCTTCCATTTAATGTTCAGTGACTCCCAATCTGACATCATGGATGCATGCTTGCCGTGTGATATAACGTCACTACTACGGCAGCAGGCATTTACTACCGTGAAGTGAATAGACGATGCCTCTCTGTTCACTCAACTGCTGCGTCTACACAGACATCCACGCCCAGCTGAAATGCTTATCACTTGACATGTGTAGAACGTGAGACCTGTGGTAGCAACTAGCAAGTGCTGTCCTCAGCTTAGAGCTGCTTTCCCCCTCTACTTATCTAAACCGGTGACAAATATTTACTCTCAAGCCTCTTTTAAGAAGGCGCATCACTGTGCAAAGATCAAGTGCTTTTCAATTTTTTTTGTAGTTAAAGGGTTGTACAGATGAGTACAAATGTACAAGATAATTTTACAGGGAAAATATGTTTGTGTACCTTTCAGCAGAACAATAATTCGTAAGAATAATATAGTAGTTAAATGCACTGCTGTGCAGTCGTGGCTTGGGGGGGAGGGGGTGTCGCGGGGGAGGGAGGGTCGTGCGGGGGTGGGGGCCCTTTAAACAAAATAAAAATCTTACCTGGTCCGCGCCGCTTCAGGTCTGTTGGTGCCTCAGCCGCATCACTGCTGCAGTGCTGGCAAGTGAGTGGCAACCCCTCTCAGCCAATCCTGGCGCTGGAGCAGCACCAGGATTGGCTAAGGGCACGGTTACTACTCTCCCGACTGCCCATTAGGAGACCGAGATTTGAGCCTTTGCTCAACACTCGCTCTCCTAATGTGCATGCGCCAGCCTGAGCAGGCACCAGTGCGCATTACTGGGCACAGCGCGAAAATTCGCCCTCCGTCCCCACTCATGCACACTTGTGCTGCCTGCTGCCTGCCCCTGACTATGCCTGTCAGTCAACATGACGCCGGACCGCCCACCCCCTTCAGACTCTGAAGGGGGTGGGGGGTCCCACGTCATGGCTGACTGACATGATGTTGTCAGTTGTCCCTCGGTGTCTTTGAACTTAAGTAAACTGAGAGTTTACTTAAGTTCAGAGATGCCGATGGAGCTGCGGGCGCGGGCGGCTGGTGCGGCAACGCCCCTGCGCCCTAATGGATGCACCGCGCCTGCCCACATGCGAATTATTTCTCTACAAGAGCTACTTATGCCTGTGCTTGAGGGAAAGTCTGTGCTTCATACCACAGGCCAAATTCCCCTTTGAATGAGCTGAGTAATGATTTCTTAACCATCTTTGAGATTAGTGCTCTGTTCTACTGCTCACACAGATGACAGAGTGAGAAATGGTTTCAGTGTATTGTTCTACCCTAAATATCACCATTGCTTAAAGAAGCTTCCTCAAGGGCTACTGTGAGGGTATTCAAACAATGTTGGATTACAATAGTCACGCAGCCTAAATTAACAAGCATTGGTAAATGCAATAGGTTTCGCCTATGTGATTAATAATAAGCTTTTTCATGTTGTAATTTGTAGCTCGGTGAACAGTTGAGCAATATAAGTTACCGAAACTCTGTTAAAGTGTTATGACTTGTTTATTGAGAAAGACAATATATTGTGCTGTTACTGGTGGTACTATAAAGCAGGGAGATTAGGTAAATTGGGGAGGACAAAGAAAAAAAACATGTACCCAATGTGAATTCTATTGACTTTGTCAATTTATTTTTATATATTGCAGATCAGTTGGGATGCTGTGCAATATACCTTGAAGATTTAAAAAATGTGCCATGACACGGACAATAGGAGAAACATGTTAGCTTTGCGAATGCTTGTTTTAAGACAGTTAGTGGACTGGTGATGTCAGGCTGTAGCCGTAGACTCCATGGAACCCACAACTTGTTCGAACGATGACAATAACATCTTCCAGATTGCATAAGGTCAATATTTGCTATCTGTGGCTCAGACTGCCTACATTTTACTGAACGTTAGAAGCAAAAATAATCTTTTCTTTTCAGTGCTTGGCAGAGACATATGCAGGTGCACCTGGGTTTCACTGTTCCCACCAATATTAAATATGAAACTGATTCGCACATAAAACCACCAGCCAGTGACAAGGAAAGAAACAGATGAGTTCCACAACCCCATGCACTGGTGTCAACACAGACTCAGCGCAAAGTGTTCAAAATGTCACCCTTTATGCGTAACACTGGTTTCTGGCTTCCCTGCCCAATCCATTAATGGCACCCCAGTGTGACATAGTTACATAACAGGCAGTTTGGTTCTCTATTTGCATTCATTAAACACGCACCATCTTAAGTACACTAGCACAAGTCATTATGCAGAGCCCAGGGTGCAGGGTTCCCCAATACTTCCATTTCACAGATCTCAATGCATTTTGCACCCAGGACCAATAGGGCCCGTGGAACTGAGAGTGGTTTAATGCTTCACCCGCCCTTGTTGCTGTGTGCGGGGTACGGAATTACAAGTGCTGTTCTGGACTGTCGACAAACAATAAATATAGACCCATTCAGTACTATATTTTACAGCTGTTCAGCCGGACAGGTGAATATAATATATAATTGCTTAAATATACACGAAATTCAGCAAGAAACAAATAAAGTGGGACACAAGCCTGTATCCAACTTAGTGGGAAGGACGTACAACACGAAACAAAAAGGCTCAGGCAGAGTAAATTGTTTGTATGAGACACATTTCGGTAGGACAAACAAATTATAGTGGAGACACCATTACACATGATAAGTATTAAATAAGGAGGTGTATATGGCGTACAACAAGTCAACAGCGTTTTGATCCTTACAAAGCATATAGGAGAATCATCAGGACATTAAGAATGGTATGCCTGTATACATTTTGCCTTGATCCAGGTGAGAGTGACTTGGAGGAGGTTTGTTTCAGGCGAAGACCAAGTAGAAGTCCAGGCTAAGTACAAGAGAGTAAAGGATGCAGACAACCACGGCCGCGGTCTGTGCAGTTAGATACTGGGTCAGAGTCGACATAATAAAGGGCTGTAACCGCTTAATTAGGCTACCTGGAGGCGTAGGGAAGTTCGCGCCGCAGAGCGGTCTCAAAATCAGGGTGGCCTATTGTAGTGGGCTGCTGTAAATCCGGGATGGCAAGTCAGAGAACTGTGAGCCTCATCCGCTGTCTTTAGTGACAAGGAATGGGGTCGAGGCCAATCTGTGATCAACCTCTGTTACAGCATGTCTTGCTCGCGACAGGCAAGACATGCTGTAACAGAGGTTGTTCACAGATTATGCCATATACACCTCCTTATTTAATACTTATCACGTGTAATGGTGTCTCCACTATAATTTGTTTGTCCTACCGAAATGTGTCTCATACAAACAATTTACTCTGCCCGAGCCTTTTCGTTTCATGTTGTACGTCCTTCCCACTAAGTTGGATACAGGCTTGTGTCCCACTTTATTTGTTTCTTGCTGAATCTTGTGTATATTTAAGCAACTATATATCAAAAACACCTGTCCGGCTGGACAGCTGTAAAATATAGTACTGATTGGGTCTATATTTATTGTTTGCTTTCAATAATCCTTTTCTAGGGACTACTGTCTTTAGAAATAATTGATGACCCAACCGTATTCGGGTTGCCTTGTTCTTCATAACATTCTGGAATGTCGAGCAAAGTTTGCCTCACTCATCAATGGCTTTGGTCCTGTGCAGGATCCCTGTGGTGTTGTTTTCGGTTTCTGTTAGGTGGGGGGGTCTTTCTAAGTTGAAATGTCATCCGAGGCTGTGAAAGAAGCCTTACGGTCATTATGTGCAGCTCGGCATGATGGCCTAATTAAGTCCAAAGTATTATCCCAGACGTGGGCCGTAATGGGTCAGACAGGGTGTGGCATAACAGCCAGAGCTACCACCTTGGGAACTTATTGTTAGTCTCAGCATCGGCTCAACATCCTGTGATTCTGTGAAAATGGCTGAATCTTCCTGTGCCTTAAAAATGAATGTCTCCTTGGGTAATCTAACTGGTGCTCTTGTGAAGCAGGTCTAGTTAGCGCTATATAAAACTACAAAAACAAAAATAAAATGTCACCGTCCAGGAGGGATGCTGTGGGAGGTGTTGTAGCAAAATATAAATGTAAACATGCAGCCCCTGTTAAAAAGGAGGCTGTGGTAGAGGTGCTAGAGCCTAGTAAAGGATGCATACATTCCTGCACATGCATTGAGGTGGTTTCCCCAATACGGGGCCCGGCAGTTGTCAGTGCTACAAGAATGCTGGGTGGGGTTCACAGTAAGACGAAATGGGTGCTTTAAGCGCCAGCACATTTGGCTCTGTTAGAGAAGAAAAATTGGATGAGGGGGAAATTTCCCAATGCATTCAAAGGGGGGAGAGTAACAGAAGTAAAGCCTCCAAACAGGAAGGAAAAGGGGGAGAATGTTCTCTTGGGCACACAGTTTGCTGTTTCACAGGATACCCAGACACTGCAAGGGAAGGCTAACAGAGTTAGGGTGAAAAGAAGACGCTGCACACTGAGGGGATTGATGGAAGGGGCAGGAGTGAGGTATAATTGCAACTAGGGGGTTGTCAGTAGTGCACGTCGTGGGGTGATCACACAAAGGAAAGGGGGATAAGGGAGTGAGCACACATTCAGTGGCAATGGGGGTAGACAAGAAGGAGAGTGACAAGTTGGAAAACAAGAGGAGTGAAAAGCAATTGTGTGAAAGAGAAATTCTGGCAATTCTGTTACCCATAAACAGTGGCTGTGTCCACTTGTGGTGTCCCCTGCAGGGAAAGTTGTATCTGTGAAGGAAATCACCATTTTGAAGCCTGGGCACAGACGAAGGACGTATAGAGGGGGCACCGGGCTTGACGGGAATTGTAGTTCAATTCATTCAAATTACATAATTCTAATACCCTACATTGTTAATGCCGGGAAGAATAATCCCAGTCAAGATTTTGGGTACAAAAATCGAAATTCTAAATCTGCCATGACCCATGAAGATATGGTGATGCAATAGAATTGTGTAGGCAGGAAACAGGGAATGCATCGAAGGTGGAAAGACATGAACAAAAATCAAAAGGGCACATAGAGGAGGTGGTGTAACAACCAGAACTGATGACCTTGGAGCTGGAGAGCCAGGTTCGAGCCTTGGCATTGGCTTAACATCCTGTACCAGCATACTTGAAATGCATGATAACAGAAAAAGATGAAATCGAAGACACTGGCTGCAGACAACAAGCACACTTCAAATACGTGGAGGCAGGGGGAGATTAGGTAAAGGTAAACAAAAAACTCAATGCAGACAAAGCGAATAAAAGAAGTTCCACCCACCAACGTGGGTGAAAAGGAGTCCTTGGACCACGGGACACTGATAAGAGTAACACACAAGGAATAACCACAGACAGCATGCTACAACTAAGAGAAACAGAGAAAAATTAAGTGGCAAGCACACAATCCAAAAAAAAGTGAGGGTGGGATGTAAGCTCCTATTAAGATTTATTTTATAATACAACAGATTTCACAAGCACAGTGCAAGTGCTGTGCAGGCAAAACCTAAAAAGTAACATGCCCAGAAGATCATAAATAAATAGTTGAGCAGCTTTTTCCATCTAAGTATTTTGGCTGGCAGAGCAGAACAGTGTGAAGGATGTCTTCTCTTCCAATCTACAGTATGTCCTCATTGTTATAAAACTCCTATATTCTGCACTCCTAGGGATTCTAAATTGAAGCTGATTTCAGCTTCAACTCATTTCTAATGCTTCTAGTAATTTTTATTGGTGGCTAGTAAGTTTGGGCTAAGTTAGGATTAGCGAGCAGAATTCCACTTATTTGTAATGCTAGCTATCTGTACACTAGTTTGTTGGTAGATAAGCGAATTGCAATATCTATACTGTTTATGAAAGTCTTCAGCTACCCAAGTGTGCCATTATCCAACATGTCGAGTACTGATCACCATCCTCTACCTGACTCAGCAGTCCTTTGCTTTACCTTCATCAGGGTTGTGTACAGTTGTGTGGCTTTGGCTGCGCATGTGCTGCGAAAATATAACCATAAATTGGTTTTGCAGCCGAAAAAGACGAAAATCTATGTGAACTTGGATAATCTAAACTATGCATCTTTAAGGAAAATAAACATTTTGTTTTATATGATGTAAGCATTTACTGGTGTAATTCTCCGTAAAAGATTGTTTGACTATTTTACATGCAAATAAACAACAGTAATGAAAATACAGATTTAGCGGGACTGGAAAATCCTGAGTAACCCTTATTAGTGAAAGAGACAGAGATGGAAGAAGAATACAATGAGAAGATCAGGGCCCCAAAGTCAAGGAATCAGCCACAGGTGTAAGTCTCAGCAAAATATTTGCAAATCAATCACCGGTCAGTTCAGAAAGTGTCAGGAAATGTGTGATTCTGAACTTGTCTTCAAGCAATGCTAAGAAAGTTCAACGATCCCAGGTGAGGTAAATCTAGCAGCAGGCATTTTCCATGCCAATAAACAATTCTTTTGCAACATAATTTGTGAGATGTTTGGTAAAATGGAACAAGATAACACCACAAATTTATAAGGAAGACTGTCCTTATTGTGTTATAAGGAAAGTTACAGTAATGCAAAAATGTGAGTAAAGATAGTTTTTCTCTGTAAACCGTAATGCTTTTTATCAAGTTAGTGAACAAAACACTGAAGATCAAAGGGCAGCTAGGTCAAAAAATGTCAACACTTGATACACTAAATGAATTATAATTATAGAAAGACCAGTTCTTTTGTAGTGTAGAGGTACAATGATTTTGATCAACCAGCAACTTCACCAAGGGGCCTATGGGCACATGCATCAAAATCTGCTTTTGCGATTCCTTATTAGCAAAAAATAAAGAATCGCTAATAAGGACTCGCAAAATGCAATGCATCAAGAAAATCACAAATAACTTGCGAATCATTAAAAAACGCAATTTAGAATTGCGAGGTCTAGTTATTGACTCGCTATTAGCAATATCGCAATTAGAGACTCGCAATTAGCGAAATCATTAATTGTGAGTTCGTTTTTGGTGCAGCTTGATGACATCACAACCAGGAAGTGATGCATCCCATGCTGATTCCAGTGCACAGAGAGAGTCAGAGGAGGAAACAGACTGCAGGAGCACAGCTGATGGAACCATTTTGGATTTTGGAAAACTGTTCAGGGACATCAGCATGGCTTCAGGATCAAGTGGGGAGAAGTTTGCAAATTGCAAGAGGAAGCTGAAATTCAGCAAAAAGGAAATTGAAATCCTCATTGAGGAGGTTGTGAGGAGGCATGACAAGGTTTTTGGATAGCTGTCACTCCAGGTCCCTGAGTCAGAGAAGCAGAAAATCTGGCTCAGCATACTATCCAAAGTAAATGCATTGGGAGTCACTGACTGCACAATAGAAGGCCTGCGCAAATGCTGGTATGACCTGCGCAGCCGTGCAAAGGAGAGGGTGGCTGCCAGGTTTACGGAGGCCAAGAAGACTGGAGGAGGACCACAAACAAAAACTTGGAATACACCCCCGGAGGACCTAGTGGAGTCCACACTTCAGCCTGAAGCTGTAGTTGGAGTAACAGATTTGGACACCTCTGCACCGGCAAGTAATTCACAAGGTAAGATGCATGCAAATGTTCATTTAATGCTGAATCCTAAAAAATACCCTCAAGTCAGGTCAGGTGTAGTGTTCAGAATCATACTCCAGTCCACATTTTAGTTGCTACACCCAAATGCATTATGGGATTAACAGTCAGCAAATCCTATAGGAAAGGCAAGTAGGGAGGAAAACAGCATTGTTGGTTACAAGTACAACAAGAAAATGAAGCATATAGACGCTGTGTGTCAAAAGTAATTTAATTGACCCAAAAAATGCATAATGTGACACATGTTTTGAAACGTGAACTAAAATTGCACTGCTTCACATCACAGATGCGGCTGCACAGGAGACAGAGGATAGTGAAGGCAGAGACACCCAGGAGACTAAGGCACAGTCAGGAGTGGAGACACACGTGGCCCCACAAAATACAAACCCTGCACCCACAAAAGGCAGGACCACAGTACCACCACTACCTGCCATGGAAGTAGAGAAGGAGTCCAACATGATCCCCAGACATCCAGGCTGGGCGTACACCCACAACAAGACCCCATACACAGGTGCTGCGCAGCAATGTCCAAACCCGGAGGCGCAGGTTAAGGGCCCAGGTGGGAAAAGCAGAGCATGATAGTCCAAATGTCTGGGGTGGGCTGGAGAGCCAAATACTGAGGGTGCAGCCCCTGCAAACAAAGAACATGTGAATAATGCAGGCACAACTTTGCACAATGGCAAACAACATGGCAGACATGAGGGACTGCTTGAAGGAGCTGATTACAGCAGCGGTGGAAGGACATAGACCGTCAAATGAAGCCATACAGGAGCTATTCAGGGTGATGCAGGAGGACCAGGTGTCCCAACGAAGAAGCTATCGCCAGTTCTTAGGGCGCTTAGATGGCTACACCATAGCCATCAACTGGCTGAGCACCAACACAGCTATGCTGTCCCGTCGTTCTGTGGCCACGCAGGTCGAAATGAACCATTGCTGTGGGAATGTGGCCAGGGGACTCATCCAGGTCACGAATGCAGTTGAGCAATTTCAGACTGCTTCTTCTGGGGGCAGCAATGCATTGGTTAGAGAGGGGAGTGAGGAGGCATCTAGCTTCAGTAGTCTCTTGTTGCCAGTGACTACATGCAAGAGGCACACTACTAGGAGTACCACTGCATCAGAAGGCTCCGCAAGGGACGTAACTGAGCCCACAGAAAGGCGTTTGGGGGTGCTTTCACGCAAAACGTAGGGTGGTGTTGGAAGAACAACTCCAATATCGTGATTCAACCATAATCATGCCAATTGTTGTGACTGACATTCAAGTCCAAATATAATCTCATGTAATATATATTTTACACTCATTGTGCTAGTTAGCACCTGGTATGTGTGTATTAACACTACCACGTTTATTAATGAAAAACATCTGCTACAGTTAAACCATGCAGTGTCTTGTCTCATCATTATCCAGCTTAAAAATAATGCTGCGTTCTTACTGCATGTCTCCGTCTCCCTTCTGCTAAGCTTGCCCCAGCTGCTGCTTGTGGTGGTTGCCCTGGTTGGTTGTAGTCCTCAGGCTCGCTGTCAGACAGTTTCAGGGGTATGCCTCTCCTAGTTGCTATGTTGTGCAACATGGCACAAGTGGCCACAATTCTGCAGCAGATATCTGGTCGGTACTGCAATGTCCTGCCAGTCTTGTGGAGGCAGCGGAACCTACTTCTCAGTAGGTCAAAGGTGCGCTCTATGACGTTCTGTGTGGAGATGTACACTGCATTGTAACGCTGCTCACTTGGGGTACTTGAGTTGAGGTATGGCGTCAGGATGTAGGAGCGCATGGTGTATGCACTGTCACCTACAGGGAAGTAAGCAACATGTTACTGACTGATATGCATCACCATTTGCCCAGAGTATGCAAGACATTGAAAGATATGTTTACCAAGCAGATATCCGTCACCAAATTCACCCTCAAGGTGACAAGTGTGTATGCCACTGGGTCTGAATATATAATGTAATGTGTAATGTGTGCTGCCATTGAATTGTGCCACTATGTCAGTTATGATGTTTTTTTAATTGCAGACAACTTGGATATTCAGTGAATGGTATGATTTTTGGTTCCTATAAATGTACTCAATCACTGATGGCGGACAAATGTCTACATGCGTTCCATTTATGCAACCTATTACGTGGGGAAACCGGGCTATCTGATAGAAGTCTAATTTGGTTTGATGCAATTTTTGTGGGGTTGAGGGGAATCTAATGTGATGGTGTATCCTGGTCAACATGGCGTCAATGAATGAAATGGAAAAGCGCGAAAGGGCACTTTGTGACACCCCTCCAGCTACATCTAGTATGCCCTGGAAGCTACCTGACAATAGTAGGTGCAGGGAACATAGGACCTGCACATGAGTGGGTATGACATGTGTCCTGCGAGTCTGACACTGCAGTAGGGGATCTAATTCTGCAATGAGATCATAGATCATGCCTGCATTTAACCTATACTTGTCATACATCTCTTCCTCTGTCTGCCCCAACAATGTCATGAGCACTCTAAAAATGTGCTCCTGTTTTCTCCTTCTTCTCTGTGATGCTGCTTGTGGCCTCATCCTGCTTGCCATAACGTAAAGCGCTGCCATTGTGAAACATTCTGAGGCCTCCTGGGCCTGTTTATATACTTTCCCAATGTTTCCCACCTGTTTCAAGTGTTTTCACCTGTTTCCCACCTGCCGGAAAAAATCTGTAAATTGTGTGCGCAAAATTGCGATTTTCACCAAAATAGCAATTTGCAATTTTTCATGCATAGCTTTGCGAATCCCAAATTGCGACTGGCAAATTGAGATTCGCAAAACCTTCAGTATTTGCAGAATACTACAGAAAATCGCAAAAAACTAAGAATTGCAAAATTGCGATTCTTTATTTTTTGCGATTCTGTGTGGTATTCTGCGAATTGTGATGATGCATTGATTAAGGCTACTTTGTGTGCGCAAAAGGCCATTTGCAATTATTGCGCACGCTAAATAGCTTGATGCATCTGGCCCCTAGTCATTTATGGGTATATAAAGTAGTACTCCTGTAGTATTACTATATGTACTCACAAATGCTGTCCATGTAAAGACATGTTTGCACAAGGATCAGAATTTAGCCCTGTACATGTAATGAGGCAGTCAAGGCAAAATGGGGAATATTTGCTTCTAAATGGGAGAGGTTTACTGAAATTTAGGGAGGAGTTTAGGGAGAGAAATGCAAATAAAACACCAACAAAAAAGTTAGACAATTGCTATTCACAAAATACACACCTGCATCTATTGCTGTACTACAAGGATAAAACAGATAAATCTGCTCCAGCCATGCCTTTGAGGAAGTAAAGCACCGAACATGGCCAATCACTTGCACAGCAACACATTCATATAGGAACGAATGACGGCAAGGACTTTACACTAACAACAGAGGGAAAACAGGAAAATTAAGAGGGAAATATTTATTTGTATAAATCCCCAAAAAATAAATACAGAAACATATTTAAAAATTAAAATTGTTGAACACGTTTTGAAATAAACAATATAAATTGTAAAACATGCCACAAGTTACATAAACCTAATAGTGGAACAAAGCAAAATTCACATTTAACACACTGCAATTGCAAGGGCGAAGGGATTGAAAAGTGAAGACTACAACATGCCCATGAACAAATGAAGCTCATTCTCACATCAAATTCTCAGAGCTTTTTCAGTCCAAGCCAACCACATCTGGAACAATCTTCTGCTTTCCCACTGTTCAATTAAAGAATTCTTCCCATTTAGAAAATCTTGAAAAATTGACTCAATCCTCAATAAATTGTTGCTGAAATGTTTGAGGGTGGTATTGAGCTGTTGTCAGTGCCAGGAAACCTTTCTGTTTTGTAACGATTTTCGCCCTAAGTGGGATGGGTATGCCCAGACGTGGGTCCCGTGCTCACTGCGCCACTGGAGTCAAGCTATCCTGGCTGATGACGGCTGATAGCCAGAAACCGGTCCTAGGATGCTTGATTCCGGTCCAGGGAAGACATGGCTTGGCAGTTCGGGCTGGACTGTTCCCATGAGGCACAGGGTCAAGACTGATTTGCATATGGCCATGTCTGAACTGGGGTGGCGTAGTGGGCAAAAGAACGATGGATTTAACCCAGATCTCTTGACTGGGGGAGAATGTCTGCATTGTCAGCATTCCGTCCATCATTTGTTTGTTGTAACGATTTTCGCCCTAAGTGGGATGGGTATGCCCAGACGTGGGTCCCGTGCTCACTGCGCCACTGGAGTCAAGCTATCCTGGCTGATGACGGCTGATAGCCAGAAACCGGTCCTAGGATGCTTGATTCCGGTCCAGGGAAGACATGGCTTGGCAGTTCGGGCTGGACTGTTCCCATGAGGCACAGGGTCAAGACTGATTTGCATATGGCCATGTCTGAACTGGGGTGGCGTAGTGGGCAAAAGAACGATGGATTTAACCCAGATCTCTTGACTGGGGGAGAATGTCTGCATTGTCAGCATTCCGTCCATCATTTGTTTGTTGTAATGATTTTTGCCCTAAGTGGGATGGGTATGCCCAGACGTGGGTCCCGTGCTCACTGCGCCACTGGAGTCAAGCTATCCTGGCTGATGACGGCTGATAGCCAGAAACCGGTCCTAGGATGCTTGATTCCGGTCCAGGGAAGACATGGCTTGGCAGTTCGGGCTGGACTGTTCCCATGAGGCACAGGGTCAAGACTGATTTGCATATGGCCATGTCTGAACTGGGGTGGCGTAGTGGGCAAAAGAATGATGGATTTAACCCAGATCTCTTGACTGGGGGAGAATGTCTGCATTGTCAGCATTCCGTCCATCATTTGTTTGTTGTAACGATTTTCGCCCTAAGTGGGATGGGTATGCACAGACGTGGGTCCCGTGCTCACTGCGCCACTGGAGTCAAGCTATCCTGGCTGATGACGGCTGATAGCCAGAAACCGGTCCTAGGATGCTTGATTCCGGTCCAGGAAAGACATGGCTTGGCAGTTCGGGCTGGACTGTTCCCATGAGGGACAGGGTCAAGACTGATTTGCATATGGCCATGTCTGAACTGGGGTGGCGTAGTGGGCAAAAGAATGATGGATTTAACCCAGATCCCTTGACTGGGGGAGAATGTCTGCATTGTCAGCATTCCGTCCATCATTTGTTTGTTGTAACGATTTTCGCCCTAAGTGGGATGGGTATGCCCAGACGTGGGTCCCGTGCTCACTGCGCCACTGGAGTCAAGCTATCCTGGCTGATGACGGCTGACAGCCAGAAACCGGTCCTAGGATGCTTGATTCCGGTCCAGGGAAGACATGGCTTGGCAGTTCGGGCTGGACTGTTCCCATGAGGCACAGGGTCAAGACTGATTTGCATATGGCCATGTCTGAACTGGGGTGGCGTAGTGGGCAAAAGAACGATGGATTTAACCCAGATCTCTTGACTGGGGGAGAATGTCTGCATTGTCAGCATTCCGTCCATCATTTGTTTGTTGTAACGATTTTCGCCCTAAGTGGGATGGGTATGCCCAGACGTGGGTCCCGTGCTCACTGCGCCACTGGAGTCAAGCTATCCTGGCTGATGACGGCTGATAGCCAGAAACCGGTCCTAGGATGCTTGATTCCGGTCCAGGGAAGACATGGCTTGGCAGTTCGGGCTGGACTGTTCCCATGAGGCACAGGGTCAAGACTGATTTGCATATGGCCATGTCTGAACTGGGGTGGCGTAGTGGGCAAAAGAACGATGGATTTAACCCAGATCTCTTGACTGGGGGAGAATGTCTGCATTGTCAGCATTCCGTCCATCATTTGTTTGTTGTAACGATTTTCGCCCTAAGTGGGATGGGTATGCCCAGACGTGGGTCCCGTGCTCACTGCGCCACTGGAGTCAAGCTATCCTGGCTGATGACGGCTGATAGCCAGAAACCGGTCCTAGGATGCTTGATTCCGGTCCAGGGAAGACATGGCTTGGCAGTTCGGGCTGGACTGTTCCCATGAGGCACAGGGTCAAGACTGATTTGCATATGGCCATGTCTGAACTGGGGTGGCGTAGTGGGCAAAAGAACGATGGATTTAACCCAGATCTCTTGACTGGGGGAGAATGTCTGCATTGTCAGCATTCCGTCCATCATTTGTTTGTTGTAACGATTTTCGCCCTAAGTGGGATGGGTATGCCCAGACGTGGGTCCCGTGCTCACTGCGCCACTGGAGTCAAGCTATCCTGGCTGATGACGGCTGATAGCCAGAAACCGGTCCTAGGATGCTTGATTCCGGTCCAGGGAAGACATGGCTTGGCAGTTCGGGCTGGACTGTTCCCATGAGGCACAGGGTCAAGACTGATTTGCATATGGCCATGTCTGAACTGGGGTGGCGTAGTGGGCAAAAGAATGATGGATTTAACCCAGATCTCTTGACTGGGGGAGAATGTCTGCATTGTCAGCATTCCGTCCATCATTTGTTTGTTGTAACGATTTTCGCCCTAAGTGGGATGGGTATGCACAGACGTGGGTCCCGTGCTCACTGCGCCACTGGAGTCAAGCTATCCTGGCTGATGACGGCTGATAGCCAGAAACCGGTCCTAGGATGCTTGATTCCGGTCCAGGGAAGACATGGCTTGGCAGTTCGGGCTGGACTGTTCCCATGAGGGACAGGGTCAAGACTGATTTGCATATGGCCATGTCTGAACTGGGGTGGCGTAGTGGGCAAAAGAACGATGGATTTAACCCAGATCCCTTGACTGGGGGAGAATGTCCGCATTGTCAGCATTCCGTCCATCATTTGTTTGTTGTAACGATTTTCGCCCTAAGTGGGATGGGTATGCCCAGACGTGGGTCCCGTGCTCACTGCGCCACTGGAGTCAAGCTATCCTGGCTGATGACGGCTGACAGCCAGAAACCGGTCCTAGGATGCTTGATTCCGGTCCAGGGAAGACATGGCTTGGCAGTTCGGGCTGGACTGTTCCCATGAGGCACAGGGTCAAGACTGATTTGCATATGGCCATGTCTGAACTGGGGTGGCGTAGTGGGCAAAAGAACGATGGATTTAACCCAGATCTCTTGACTGGGGGAGAATGTCTGCATTGTCAGCATTCCGTCCATCATTTGTTTGTTGTAACGATTTTCGCCCTAAGTGGGATGGGTATGCCCAGACGTGGGTCCCGTGCTCACTGCGCCACTGGAGTCAAGCTATCCTGGCTGATGACGGCTGATAGCCAGAAACCGGTCCTAGGATGCTTGATTCCGGTCCAGGGAAGACATGGCTTGGCAGTTCGGGCTGGACTGTTCCCATGAGGCACAGGGTCAAGACTGATTTGCATATGGCCATGTCTGAACTGGGGTGGCGTAGTGGGCAAAAGAACGATGGATTTAACCCAGATCTCTTGACTGGGGGAGAATGTCTGCATTGTCAGCATTCCGTCCATCATTTGTTTGTTGTAACGATTTTCGCCCTAAGTGGGATGGGTATGCCCAGACGTGGGTCCCGTGCTCACTGCGCCACTGGAGTCAAGCTATCCTGGCTGATGACGGCTGATAGCCAGAAACCGGTCCTAGGATGCTTGATTCCGGTCCAGGGAAGACATGGCTTGGCAGTTCGGGCTGGACTGTTCCCATGAGGCACAGGGTCAAGACTGATTTGCATATGGCCATGTCTGAACTGGGGTGGCGTAGTGGGCAAAAGAACGATGGATTTAACCCAGATCTCTTGACTGGGGGAGAATGTCTGCATTGTCAGCATTCCGTCCATCATTTGTTTGTTGTAACGATTTTCGCCCTAAGTGGGATGGGTATGCCCAGACGTGGGTCCCGTGCTCACTGCGCCACTGGAGTCAAGCTATCCTGGCTGATGACGGCTGATAGCCAGAAACCGGTCCTAGGATGCTTGATTCCGGTCCAGGGAAGACATGGCTTGGCAGTTCGGGCTGGACTGTTCCCATGAGGCACAGGGTCAAGACTGATTTGCATATGGCCATGTCTGAACTGGGGTGGCGGAGTGGGCAAAAGAACGATGGATTTAACCCAGATCTCTTGACTGGGGGAGAATGTCTGCATTGTCAGCATTCCGTCCATCATTTGTTTGTTGTAACGATTTTCGCCCTAAGTGGGATGGGTATGCCCAGACGTGGGTCCCGTGCTCACTGCGCCTCTGGAGTCAAGCTATCCTGGCTGATGACGGCTGATAGCCAGAAACCGGTCCTAGGATGCTTGATTCCGGTCCAGGGAAGACATGGCTTGGCAGTTCGGGCTGGACTGTTCCCATGAGGCACAGGGTCAAGACTGATTTGCATATGGCCATGTCTGAACTGGGGTGGCGTAGTGGGCAAAAGAACGATGGATTTAACCCAGATCTCTTGACTGGGGGAGAATGTCTGCTTTGTCAGCATTCCGTCCATCATTTGTTTGTTGTAACGATTTTCGCCCTAAGTGGGATGGGTATGCCCAGACGTGGGTCCCGTGCTCACTGCGCCACTGGAGTCAAGCTATCCTGGCTGATGACGGCTGATAGCCAGAAACCGGTCCTAGGATGCTTGATTCCGGTCCAGGGAAGACATGGCTTGGCAGTTCGGGCTGGACTGTTCCCATGAGGCACAGGGTCAAGACTGATTTGCATATGGCCATGTCTGAACTGGGGTGGCGTAGTGGGCAAAAGAACGATGGATTTAACCCAGATCTCTTGACTGGGGGAGAATGTCTGCATTGTCAGCATTCCGTCCATCATTTGTTTGTTGTAACGAGGAAACCTTTCTAGGCATCTGTAGTTCTTCACAAATGTAAAATAAATAAATAACAAGCATTTGCAATGCAATAGGTCTTGCATTTATGCAAATTTAAGCTATTGGCATTGTAAATGACAATGCGTTTTATTTATGTTTCAAAAACAAAAACATAAATAAAATGCATTGTCATTTACAATGCCAATAGCTCAAATTCATCTAAATGCGAGACCTGTTGCATTGCAAATGCTTGCTTTGGTAGGCATGTGGTGATTAAGTGATTTTCTCAGCATCACAAGATGTTGAGTCAACCCTGAGGCTCGAACCTTGGTTTCCCAGCTCCTCTCCCCTATTTATAATCATGATTTGATTACTGACTCTCGCATGGAGCGAACGCTGGAGGAAGGATCGAATGGCAAGTGTCAGCTGCGGTTGGACTTTCATGCCAGAGAGTCGCCACATGTCGTGGATGAATTTGGAAGAATGCACAACATTTGAAAATGTACGCTGCCTAAACTTGACTTACTGCAATATATCATACTTGTCTTGGTGTTTTCCGTTCACCCATACCACAACTGTGCAAATAAATATGTTCCAAAAAACTGCAGATACAACAAAGGGGCACACTTTTCGCTTTCACGTGCGATCACGATAGGCAATCCACTTCGTTGTCATGAAAATTGTAGTCGACAACCTATGTCAATATGTTGCACACACCGACGTAGTGCACATTGCGCAGCTAACAAGAAAGAGCCAGCACTCAAGAGGCTCGGATAGGAACACACGTTGAGTTCTTTAAAGAGTCTTGCACCAACAGTTTAAAACAGACACTCCTAGAATTAAAGTTTTATCACTCTCCACAAGTCCCAGAGATTATAATGTCACGGAAAGTGCTGGAAATGCTACAATGGCTACACAATGGGAGCCATCAAATGGCTACATTACTTCCTTCCTCTTCCAATGCGATCCGTGAAGAATCAACGAGCAGACACTCCCGCAAATCCATGTCTGGGCACCTATACTGGAAAAGCTAATAGCCAATGTGATATTCAAACTCTTACACCGGCATAGTTCCAAAATGACTTTTATATCAGCAAATGTACCCACGACCAAGTCATGTCCGACAAGCCTCAGGTCCAGGCAGATAGGTAGGAAAGCAGTGATAATGAGAAAGTTCTGGGCTGAAAACGAACTAGCGAGATAAATAGTAAGCGTAGCGTGGTGGTTGAAGAGGTGTGAAGTGGAACCAAGACTAGTCAGCATTGTCGTTCGGCGACCGGCACAAGTGATTTTTCTAAAAATGCCTGGAGGAAGAAATATGGAGTTTTGCAGACATTTTTAAATGTTTCAAAAGAATGTTCCCTTTAACTGCCAGCAGATGGCTCTCGATCGCTGTAAATAGAAACGTTGCCCACAATAACACTTGAGAATACAAAAGCACGAAAGTGAAAGCTAATTAGACAAGCAGCATACACACTCGTGCTTGTGGCGGCATCCGCCTTGCAGGAGCGAGCAGCGGCCAATTAGCATACTCGCCGCTGCTCTTTCCCGCAAGGTGTATACCTCCACAAGCATGAGTATGTGCTTCAAAAAAGAGCAGGGCGACAGCTAAAGGCCCTCCTATGCAGCGCATGCGCGCTGCGTAGGCGAGTCCTAAAAAACCAATCACATTGTCTAGCCACATAATAAGGCAAAAAATTTGTAACGTTTACCATGTTGTGAATTTCTTTGTTCCCTTGCCCTCATGTTGTGAAATAACTGTGTGAGAAAGAGAGAGGGGATAGACAGGCAAAGGATCAACATCTTTGGATGCCCAGGGAAGCAGCCATTATCAGTCAGAGTTTTCCCCTGAAATTATCTTTGACATGGTTCTAGATTTGGAGCAGGTTATTGAATCACTTACACCCCACTTCCAGGCTATCCCTGTCCAAGCCAAAGTACTGGCTTCATGCCATTTCCTTGTTACTGGGTCTTTCCATATAGTCTCTGCAGGCACTGTGAGTATCTCACAGGAAAGCCAATCTCACTGCTTGCAACAGGTAATGAGACGCGTTACCAGCTGGTGCTGCCAATGTGTGTCAATTCCCCACCTACAGTCAGAAAGACAACAGATGCCAATGGAAATCCATGCAATTGCCCACTTCTTTTGGATATTAGGGTCATTATTGCACCAAATTGGCTCTTCAGTAACACCATTTCTGCATCAGATACCCATGGCATACAATTTATATGCTGTTTTCTGGAAGAAAATATGATAGTTATATGTACTGACATTCCTCTTGCATGTCTGTTGACTTTTAGATAAATGAAACAGCTCACAATAGCACACTAGGTGCAGTTGGTAGAGACAATCTCAAGCACAATCACTCACTGCTTCACCACATAGCAATGCACATATAAGGTTAATTCTAAAAACATCAATGTATAGACTATGTAATATATTTTTAAGGGATTCACTTTTTAATAAATATCTCATGATTTTGTTTTAGGAGCATGCCAAACACACATCCAATACAGAGGCCCTATTGAGCATACAGAGATACACAAGCCCTATCTAACTCAATTGTGGTATACTTAAGCTGCATTTTTCATGTCTTGATGGGGTTGCTCCTACACCTTCCAGTAGTTGAGCACCAGATTGTTGTAGCCTGTTGCACAACATTGCGATTCAAAGTGGCTTACATGTAGACCTTTCCTCAGAAATACGGCCCATCCAGGTTCACAGTGTGGGACACAGATCAGAGGTCAGTGTCTGCCCCTGGGTGATCAACTAGTAGTCTAATTTTTATCTGAGCTGCTAGTTTGGCTGCTGCAGCACTGTGATTGGTCAAAGTCCAGTTGATGACGTACATTGGTCTTTGTCAGCATCCACATACACCATCTTAAGAAGATGCTGTTGCCCGAACATGAGAGGCAATTCAGCACCAGAAAGGCTCTCAGCCTAATATGTAAGTGCATATATATATATAAGTGCATATATATCGTGAAAGAGCTGTCCAGTCAGGTCTCTTCTTTACTGTGTTTTGTTTTGTTTATGCATAAATCAAATGATTGATTAAATAGTTTTTTGTTGTTGTAAATGTATTTTTTGTACGTATAATGGAACTGTTCAGAAAATATTAGGAAATCCTTGAAGAAACATTGTCTTATGCATTCCATCAAGTTTATAAAAGTTTTTATATGTGTTTTGCTCATAACTCTTACACACCATCTACTTTACATTATGGTATTTGGAGCTGTTACATCATGGACAACACATGTCGCTCCCTTATTGATATTATTGCCTTATTGAGATTATTTGTTCCATATCATGGTCGTCATTAATTGCTGAACATACGATGATCTCCTACAGTAGTTGTCTATAACATGTCCCGAAACTTTCCATGGTAGCTGTACCCAGAGGTCAACATAGTTTAAATATTCACTTATGAATAAGGGCCTAATTACAATCTTGGTGGATGGGATACTTCGTCATAAACAGGAGGGATACCTGGTCTGCCGTATTACATTTCCACTATATCCTAAGGAATTTGTAATATGGCGGATGGGATATCCATCAGGTTTGTGGCGGAGTATCCCAGCCACCAAGATCGTAGCCAGGTCCTAAGTTCCTGCTTGGGAACATAAGTGTATTTATGACTTACATTGTTTAAGGTATTCTTTCTATTTCTTGTTTGATGGCTCCATTTAGCCACGTCTAGCAATGGCAAATGATGATGTGTTTGTGTGTGTGTTGTTACATGTACTTGGGGTGCATATTCTTTAGTGATTATACAAAGAAGACTGGGTAGGCAAGGAGGACTGGCCACTGAGCTGGATGGATTGACATGACCCATTCACACTTCTTTGCCCTATTCTTAGAAATACATTCTGCTTTGAGGGACTGGTTTAAATATTTCCTACGCAGGTTTTATGTTGGTATCCACTTTTGGACTTAAATGGCTAATATAAAAGTTGAAAGATATGAAGTGAACAATTGCATGGAAAAGGGGGGTACATTTCTTGAAAATGTACATTTTTATCGCAATGAATGTACTTATAATTCATTTTATTTAAATAAACAGATGGACACATGCACCCAATCCTTTAATTTGTCTCTTTTCATTTTCAGTTGAACAGAGCTGGAAAAGCAAGAGGAGAGCAGAACCATGGGTGAAGATCAATAAGATCTTTGGCTCCTAGCTGAGCACAATAACTTACTATCACCAGTGAGGATGAGGAGCCAAGCACCAGCAGAGAGTGTGCACCAACCCATAGAGTCACTCACCCTCCAGTAAAAGGACTCCAGGCAATATCTGATGATCCTACACAGAGGGTGGAAGATAAAGACATCACATGCCAGGAGAAGGTGGGTAATATGGATCCTCCTGGCCCAGAAGAAGATCAAACAGTGGTGTCCCATAATCAGGTTCCACCATCATCAGGGCCTGCTGCCACCTCCTCCATCACTTCAGAGGCCTCCAAGACAATGGAACCTTCATCTGTAACTCCTGCTTTATGTTCTTTTACATGTGCCGGCTAGGAAGAACAGCAGCTGAGTGAACTATTCAGCTCAGACACCTCTGAACCCTAAGGTCTTGACCCCACCTCACTCCCTAAGTATGTTACAATAGCTGCTTTCAATGAAGTCATGAGTGAGTTAGTTGCTGGTCATCTAACAATCTCCTAGGATATAACGAAGGTGAGTAGTCAGATGAGGAGTTAGTTGACCACCATAACCTGCTGACTTTCCAAGAGTCACCTCATGGTGACTCTTCTGAAGGCACTGAAAGTTTTTTGAGTGGCTGCTATGTTTCAGGTGACCACTGAACTATTTTTTGTTATTTTAAAGAAAATACCTCCTTAAAAGATGTTTGTTTGTAAGAAACAAACACATAATGACCCAGACACACTGGTAGTTTTTTCTATGCATGTGGGGGTCATTGGTAATTCTTCTCGGTTTGGAACAACCAGGGTTTCCCTAACCATTTTGAATGGACAGAAATACACCAGACTGTTTGCTCGCAATAGGAAAGATGGTCTGATGCACAGTGGCAGCTGCTATGGGGCTGTGGTGGTGGTCAGCAGAGGAAGGGGGTAAGCCAGGAGGGGGAATTGAAAAAAGGAAAGAAAACAGCACTTACCTGGCCGCTGCCCCATCTCTGTTCTTCTTCCCTCGAGGATGCTGCAGCAGGAAGTACCCAGGCTCCCAGTCTGTACCAGCTAATCACAACACTGCTGTTCGATGCGTCATGATTGGTCTAAGCACCGTGGTTCAGCGCTCAGTGAGGGAGTGGAAGCCTGGGTATGTTCTCCACCCAGGCTATAATGCAGCCTGGGTGGAGAACATGCAAAGTGCGTATGATGGTTTGGCCAGCCCAAAACGGCCGGTCAAATCACCTCCTGCTGGCAGACAGCCCAGCCCCTTAAATTAAAACTGATCCAGTACCATAAAAATAAAATGATAATAATGTTATTTTATTATAATATTAATTTTCATGTGGGGCGGCGCTCCCCCACCTTAGCGGAGGAGCTGCCGCTGCTGATGCACCTTCGCTTCACCAACTCAGTCATGCCATTGATGTAGGTTTTCAACCAGTGGAGCTAGCAGGGACACTGCTATTGAATAAATAACAATAAATCTGACTTTAAATAGAGGATGTACACCGTTGCTTCAGCAGACAGTTTAGTTCTTATCCACCAAACTCTAAATTAGGCCCTCTGTACGCTAAAGACCTCTTTCATAGGAGGCATAACATTTTCTCTGCTTACCAATCCTATCTCACCTGAATTTTGGCACTTCTCCTGACTTGTGTGTCCAAAGTGTCCCTTCCCACCCTGTGTATTCATTTCCTCGGAGTGCAGTTCTGCCAACACAAGTTACCTGCCTTTGATTTTGTGGTGAAATCAGAGCCTGAGATGGTGAGGAATTTTTGCCCCCAACTTGGACCACTAAGTTAGCTGTTCCACCTGGGTTGGAGGATTGATTCTAATTATTATTAGGACAATTATGACATTTCTGCTCTGATTCAGACACCATATGCCTGCTTTCAGACTTGGAATCATTAGGCCTCTATCCAAAGGTTAAAGGTCCCACTCTTATAGCAGGATATATTCGTTGGATCTTGTATTTACTAACTCATCCAACTTAAAGGTAGATTCCCCCATTTCATAGGTCTATACAGACCAATCTCCTAGCACCTTTCATTTTAGTGGGGAGAAACCCTTTGACCCTAAGGTAACAGCACCAAGGCTGATTAGACCTTTGAGGAAGGTAGCACTCTTATGATTTACTTCAGCTGTCTCCCTGCCTCTTTTGAGGGACCATGTAGATATAAATATGGCATTGAATGATTTTGAGGGAACCTTTATTCAGGCATTAGATACTATTGCTCCCCTTCCCTAAAAAGGAGAAGACAGCTTCTAGAAAGCTGGAACATAAATGGAGGACCACTAAATCCCTTGAGGACAACATTACCTATAAAACTGAATCAGGAATTTATCACAAAAACATTAAAGAAATAAGGGAGACTCACATACTAAAGAGGATAAACAACTCTGGAAATATGACCAAAGAACAATGCAAAATTTGAAGGAATTCACTAATCCCTCAACCTGTGCCTCACAATCCCTGCTTCCCAGGATCTTTGCAATTAATGATCTCTCAAACTATTTTGAAGAAAGAATTTCCAAAATATTTAAAATGTTTTAAAGTGATTTGGAACCAGAAGGGCCGATGATACTCATCTCCTCTGTCATCACCTATCCGACGCTCTTGGAGGCTTTTGATCCTGTTGTCACTGATCAAGTGTTGGCCCTGATTAACAAGATTAAATCTGGATCACCAGAGGATCCTGCCCTGCCATATATTATGGCCACTCTGGTTCCAGTCCTTCTCCCCACAATCACAGACCTGCTCTATCTCTTTTTGAACACAGAAACTATTTCAGTAAACCGGAAAGCAGCACGTGTTAGACCAATTTTTAAAAAAAACTTGGCAGTTCCCCTAGAGTTGGCAAATTACAAGCCGATATCACTGCTCCCTTTTCTCAGAAAAGTTATGGAGACCCTAGTAAATCACCAAGTCATATCTGGAGACTTTTTCTGTATTAGATCCCTCCCAGTCAGGTTTACGAGCATCATATAACATGGAAACAGTGGCACTGGAGGTTCTGGATTCAATTAGACTTGCTCAGGATGAGGGCAATCCATCTATGCCGGTCCTTCTAGACTTGTCTGCACTGTTCAACGTCATCTTGCATGCAACCCTAATCCAAAGATATGGGGAGATTTATGTTGGAGGTAGAGCTCTAGGCTGGCTAAAAAATCTTTTGAGCGAAGGCACCAACTCGATGCAGTTAGACCGTTTGAATTCCAGAACTATGGCCCTTGACATGGGGGTACCACAGGGCTCATTTTGAGCCCCACACTTTTTAACATATCATCACTATGGGTCCGAATCCAGAATCTACTAAATTAAGATTCAGGGAATATATGGAAAGATTGCTTCCTGGATGTCAGGCCCCTATCTCCATTTGAATTCTGGCAATAAGGAGATTCTGCTTTTTGGGAAAGCTCCTTCCTTCTAGTCCAGTGATTGGTGGCCCAAAGAACTGAGGTCAATCCCTACACCAAAAAAGGTTGTCAGAAATCTGAGGATTTTCATCGATCAGAATCTATCCATGAAAGAACACGTAAACTCAATGACCAGATCCTGCTTTGACCCGATGTGCCTTCTTAGGAAATCCTTTCAATGGCTACCTTTGCTGACCAGCAAACACTCACCCATCCATTCATTGTTAGTCGCCATTATTATGGTAATGCCTTAATGGTAGCAATTAATGAGGGCCTGTTAGCCAAACTCCAAGTTGTACAGAACACAGATGCCCGTCTAGTCTATAACCTGCCAACCCGAGCCCCTTCAGAACCAACACTCAAATCTTAGCATTGGCTACCCATACAAAAGAGTGCCCTCTTTAAGTTCCTTTGTATGGTTCACAAATCTGTAAACTGAAATGGCCCACAGTATCTACAAAAGAATCTGCAGGTTTGCGTTCCTACACACAACCTTAGGTCAAATGAGCAACTTTCATTGCGCCCGTAGCATATAAACACGGCCAGGCATGGGCACCATTCCTTCTCAATCCTGGCACCGCAATATTGGAACCAGCTATCCTTGCATCTACGCTTGTGTTCTGATCTAGTTCTGTTTAAGGGATCATTTAAAACATGGCTCTTCTAAATATCACTCTCTGCTAATTTTATTTCTGACCTGTGTGGGGTGCAACAGTGCTGAGAGACTCGAGGGTGGTTTGTGGCACTTAACAAACATTAACAATAATAATAATAATAATAATAATAATAATAAATAATAATCTAACAATTTTTAGATTAATGTAGTTAGATTTTTTCTTTTCCCACATTTAAATAGATTTTGCCCATGGCATTCACCGCCTGTTTTTATCATTTGCCAATCCTCCCTGGGTTTCTGTTTCCTTCCAGAGCTCTTGCACTATTATCTTACATTTGGCAATTCCACAAGACTGACGCCAGAATACAATTTGTGAGAAATGTATTGTTTGAAAAATTATAAATATGTCTATTGAAAGTTGATATCAATGACGTGTTGAATAACTTTATTGAGTAAGTGCATATGCATGTTGTACGCAGTTGTATGACATTAGTGAGAAATGGCAACTCATACAGAATATGCAGCACAACACATTTATACATAAAATAGACATAGCTACTCACAGCTGAAAACATACATAAGAGCATGCTTGTTGCATTTGTAATTTAGTTTCAAAGGTAGTTATAAGTAAACATTTTACATCATTTGTAAGGCTCCCGGTTTTCCATTTGTAGTGCTTTTTTACAAATAAATAAAGACAGAAAACAAGATGTTTCCTGACTGAATTTATTTATAAAAGCTGAAAAATACAGAGAAATGTGCTCTTCTTGTGAGTGACTCTATGCAGTCCTTCATGAGTTCCAGGCCAACAACTAAGCCGATAGACAGCATGGTGAGTTAAACAATAGAATATTTCCGCTTTCTTCTCAAGCTGGGAGCTAGGACCACAGCTCCAAGGCTCCAATGGATGGCCACGCCCACACTGCTTCAATCTTTGGCACCCTGAGGCGCACAAAAGCACCCCCAAGCCCGCTGCGTGGGATGATTTCTTCTCGAGCCGGGAGCTAGAACCACAGCTCCCTTGGCTCCAACGCGCAGCTACGCCCACACCGCCTCACTCATTGGCGCCCTGAGGTGCACAAAAGCACCCCCAATGATCTTGGTTGCTTTGGTTGGTTTGCTTTGCTGCTTGCTTCGGGGCCTGGAGAGGTACTGCTTTAGTTATTTATTGTGTTATTCTCTTAGATGTACCTGGAAACCCATCTTGGTGAAATCAGTGTGTGGGGGTGGTTTTCTATCACTATTCACGAAGCTTCCTGACAAGACGGGTCTATCTTCCATTCGCAGATCTATGCTTTCATATCCCTGGTTTCCCGGACTGTGACTGTGATTGAAAAGAAAAGGAAAATAAACAAAATATAAAACTTGAAGACTACACAGAGAGCCCAGTGGAGTAATGGGTAAAAGAAAGGGACAGGATTAGTCCCAGGGTGTGAACTGTCCCAAAAGAATGCCACAGGCGCAGTTTGCCAACAAGCTATGAATATGATTAGGTGTATTCTTAACGAATGTCAAGAAATAGCCCACTCCAGAACATCTCTCACGCCCCCAGTACCTGGTAGTTCCTCGAGCACTGATTCTTACTCTAGAGCTATGACGAACATTTCCGCCCCCAGCTAAAAAGTCTGTCAAGCAAGTCCCCCTGGTGTTCAAGAATCTTAACAATGGAAGTGAGAAGGGATCTAGAACCAGGCTTCACGGTTCCGAGCTTCTGCCCATAACTCCTGCTGAGGGGATGGTAATTCTAATAGAATATCATAACAGATTTGAGGTCCTTGCTGAGGAGGAGGCTGTGGCTAAAGATGGCGGGTCAGACGGTTTGGGTCATGATCATGGTCAAAATTGTACAATTCACATTGGTGAGCTACAGGCCCTAGAGGAAATTATTGAGTCCTTGAGAGATGAGGTAGCCTCTCTGACATTGGAGGTCACTGACCTAAAAGGGAGGGCAATATGTGTCATGGCCACTCCTCGAAAGACTAGCCTAGCACCACGGCTTAGTGCCCAGGAGGGAGCCGCTACAACCTGCTTAGGGCTACCAGTGACAAATTATGTCAGGGTAGCGAATAGTTCCCCCATCCCTCCTGCCCAAGCGGTTGTTGCTATTAATACTTTTAATACTATGCCAGGGGTTTCCCGAGGCCTTTTTCACAGCAGAGGGGAGGGTAGTAAGATGGATAAAGGTGAGGTTATTGAAGTGACCTGGTTCCATAGGATGATGTGACACAGCAGACGTAGCCAGTATATATCTTTAGGTTATTTATTAAGATGTTAAGTCCATGGTATAGCCCCACCAGGAGCAGCCTGCTAGCTGCTCAGCCCATCCTCTCCTAACTGTCTCTCACCACTCCAACATTCCAGTCACGTCATCATTCCAGATGGAACGCTCACACTGGCTGAGCAGCTAATTACAAGATACAGGAGAACAATTTATCTTATATGAAGATACTACAATATCTCCCTTCTTTACAGTTGACAATAAAACAAAGAACACTAAAAGTACATAATAACTAAACACAAAATATAAACAAAAGCTAAATAGTCCAAATCCCAAGTGTAAGATGAATCAAACATACCACAAAAGGGAACCAGACTATAAAACGGAAGGAAAAGGATAAGAAAAGGATGAAAAATAAGAATGAACTATCACCATCCTCCTCTTATAATAAGAATCAAAAGAAAACATTAAACTCACACACCATCAGCAACCTCCTCCTTTAATGAGACACAAAAAAAACATTAAACTACCAAACGGAGATTGGAAACACCACACGAGATACTCAAGAAAGAAAACACAAAGAATCACAATAAAGAACGACAAAAAACACTCAAGAAACCGCAGAAACACACAGGAAGAATCACTCCCAAACAAATACACAAAGGGTGGATGTCACCCACCACCAAAACACAGGTGGGACCAACACCCCCTAAACTCCGAAAATAAGGGAGCAACCCCCAAACGTACAGAATACAGAAATGAGAGTAAGACCCACAGACTAGTACAGCAAACATAACAAAATTGCAGCACAGTGAGGCATTAAAAGACAGATACCCACACACACAAAAGCTAATATATAAATGAAGGGACTAACACCCAACACAAACATGAAAAAGGTGGGACTCACACCCCCTTAAAATTTAGTAAAAAGGACTAATACCTATTACTAATACACAGGTGGAAAGAACCTAAGACCCCCTGTACACAAAGTAGATGGGACTAACACCCATTACTGATAACGTAGGTGGGACTAACACCCCCTAAACACAAAATATATGGGACTATAACCCATAAACAACAACATAGGTGGGACTAACACCCCCTAGCGACTGAGTATATAGAACTAAAAGCCGATATACTTACATAGGTGGGACTAGTACCCCCTATACACTAAGAAAGAAAATGTAGCTAACATGCAAACTCCAAAGTCCAGTCTAAAATATCAGAATAGTGACTAATAAAGTGGGGATGGGGCTAAAACCCATTCCAATTAACAAGGTGTAGCACAGAATGACTATCACACCCAATTAAAACGAACATGTAGCACACATAAACTCACATATACCACTAAGTATATGGGATTAACACCCATAACAACAAACAAAAATGTGAGCAAAACCTCACATGAAAAGCGTCATGCAGAACAAAAATGACAATTACACACACTATAACAACGAAAATGCGGCATAAAAGAATCATAAAAACTTGAAGCCAAACATGCCCATATAAATATGTCAATGCAACCACCCCATCATTTTAAAAATAACGCCTGTACGCTTAAAATGATACTTGTGTGACTTTCAGCGCCATAATTAGACAAGCGTGTAACAGTTCTTGGTGACATCCCAGAGGAAAAAAAAACAAAAAAAAACTCTGCAACCAAAAGAGTACGCTCTGACTCCGAAGTTCCACAGTGCTCGAACGAGACAAAGTACTTGCAAGCAGACCAAAGTACTTGACAGCAGATGGCAGCAGATGGAAATAACCAAACTTGAGTATCCGGATGTCCGGTGACACAAAGACAGGACTCACTGGTCGAGCGATAAACTGAAATAGCGGACACTTGAGATATAAGGAAATCAACTCCATGTTGAGCGTTACGACGCTGCTGCTGAAGCATTACGACCCTGTTGCTGAGATTCTTTGTAAACTTTATTGGAAATGTCACGCACGTAAAGAAAAAACGTCGCCAATTGAAGTGACCTGGTTCCATAGGATGATGTGACACAGCAGACGTAGCCAGTATATATCTTTAGGTTATTTATTAAGATGTTAAGTCCATGGTATAGCCCCACCAGGAGCAGCCTGCTAGCTGCTCAGCCCATCCTCTCCTAACTGTCTCTCACCACACCAACATTCCAGTCACATCATCATTCCAGATGGAACGCTCACACTGGCTGAGCAGCTAATTACAAGATACAGGAGAACAATTTATCTTATATGAAGATACTACAATAATATTAGATGAAGGATGGTTTTTCCAGTCTGGACCTGGGGTATTTAATGGAAAGGGGGTAGTGAAGGATGTTGTCTATACTATATCTGATGCACAGGGTAATAAAGCCACGATGTATTTAGCAGATGTGCCCAAACTTCGCAAGGAGGGGTTCGAAGACACAGTCTCACTTAAGAATAAAGTAATTTATTGGTTTAGGACCACCCCACATTGCTACTCAATCATAAGAGATGACATCAAGCATGTTGAAAGACTATCCTTCTCGGGGATGTTAATGGATGTGGTCAAAGTTAGTTTCTTTCACATGGCCATAGTTGATGGTTAATGTCAATTGAGACACACACTATTTCCACTGCTAATACTTCCATCATCATTAGATATAGAGCTACAGAAAGGCCTGATATATCACCACATAGGTCAGCTCTGTAAGGGGAGCCCCTAACTGACATAGGTGACACAGGAAGGCAAGAATGACTCCAAGTTGGAGGTTCGCCGCCCCATAATAAATCCGTAAGGGTCCCTGGCACTGATGTGATCGTGAACCAGCCGGAAGCTCTTTCCTACCTGGGGTTGACCATCCACTCAGAGGGCTATAGTGATTCACCCTCCCTGGGCTCAAGTAGGGAAGTGTGTGCTTTTCCTCCCGAAATTGAGGAAGGAGGGGAATTACCAATTATAGTACTGTTTACATTACTGTAAAATCATGCCATCAACATCTAAGGGTCCTGGCTTGGAATGTGGCAGGGATCTCGAAATTGTTAGCAGATCCCACGTAGTGTGACTTTGTGGAGCGCCACGATGTGATACTACTCCAAGAAACCTGGGGTCTGTGTACCCTGCATAAAAGTGGGTGCTCCACATACTGCCTAAATGACACTTTGTGAGGTTTAGCAATCTGGGTCAAAACTGCTCTTGGATCAAAAGTTAAGTTGATCCATGTAGATTCCCTAGATATCCTGGCAATAGATCTGGCATTATATAGCAGTTGGAAATTTAGGATCTTTAATGTTTACAATAGATTGGTTTGGGGTTCAGAGGAAACCATACGAATTTTGGATCACGTTCTGTCTGACGCTTCAGACAACCACCCGGTGTTAGTGGCCGGTAATTTTAATTGCACCTTCAAACCACTTGCCCTCATTAGATCTGACAGAGGAGTGGGACCATATGTGGCAAATCCCAAAGTTAGATCTTCCCCCAGTGAAATGGACAAAAAGATGTGGAGGGTTGCTGGCCTTTACACTGCAGTTCGAACTAAGAGCTACCAATGGGAGAACGAAATCTGATATAAAAGGTCAATTTACCTTTAACAGACCTGGTTATGATAGTAGAATTGAATATTGTTTGATCGACCACAAACCTTGGCCCCTAGTCCATGATATGGCAGGAGTCAAAAGAACAGATAGTGACCACAATTCTCTTTCCCTCACCTTATTAAATTTGGGGGAACACAAACCTGACCCAAAGAGTAGGCCTGACCTGGGTGTGTTCTCCATCGCAATCAGAGAACAATTAGATGGGGTTGGGTGGAGGAACATCCAGGGACTCTGGTTATTGCCAAAGGCAATGTTCGCAAGGTAATAGAAGAGCTGGCCAATTACCCAAAAGCAGAAGTATTCATGAGACTGAGCTCTTGCCACAAACTTTTCTATAATGAGATTAGGGATCTGTTGGGCAAACCGCGCAAAGAGCAGAAACAGGCCAAAGGCAAGAAACAGTCGCGGCGCGATTCTCAGGTAGCCTGGTATAATCTGGATTGCAGGGAAGCAAAGAGGTACTTGGTTCGGGCAGTAAAGTCTAATGTCCATATAGATATGGTGGCATGTAGAGCAAGGTACAGGCAATCAATAGTGAAAGCGAAGAAAAACTGCGAAGACTCCCAATGGTCTTCACTCCAGAGGAAACTGACATCCAAAGACCCTAAGACCTTTTGGAAGAAAGCAGCCTACTGGCTCAAGGGTAGTAAATCAGTATAAGAGTTTACAGTACAGCCAGATGAGTGGGTGTCCCACTTTGGGAATCTCTATGCGCTAAGCAATAGAGAGGCAGAGGTCACTACTTAAAGGAGGGGGGTATACTTATCTGGAATGGCAGAACTGTTGTTTTCATCTATTGAAGACACTCAATTAGCAATCCATTCGTGTGTCCCAGCTCGAGCTCCAGACTCCGACAGAATCCCCAATGATTTGTACAAAGAGGACTTAACAGTCTGGGGCCCTTATATTAGCATGTTATCTGACGCCATTGTCTCAGGCATGGCAATCCCTCCATCATGGAAGATGGCAGAAATCATCTCCATATATAAGAAGGGTGACAGAGCTTCCCCGGCCAGCTATAGACCAATAAGTCTTATTGCTTCCCTGCAGAAAATCTTTTGTAAGCAGGTTCTTGCTAGGATCCAGGATTGAATGCTAGAGTCCCGTATCTTGAGTGACTACCAGGCAGGTGTTCTTGCTAATATCAGTACGCTGGACCAGGCCTTTAGTTTTTTGTGTATTTATTGGAAGGAAGTGGTCATCAAAGGCAGTCAATTATGAGTAGCCTTTGTTTTTTTATGGTCCGTGTTTGACTTAGTATCCTAAGCTAGTTTCTGGAGAGTAGTGTTACGGATGGGCCTACTATGCAATCTCCTGGAAATTTTTATTTGATTACATTGTTCAAATTCAGCTCAAACCAGGTTGGGGGCGAATAATCAAACAACAGAGCAATTCCGAATCCAACATGGAAGGATGTGTGTTAGTGCCAATCTCTTTTCCCACTTTATCAATGGGCTAGTAGTTTTTTTAGATAGGGACGGGTGTGACGCCCCCAAAATAGGCGAGAGAAGAGTGCCCGCTCTTCTCTTCGCTGATGATACCCTACTAATTTCTAAATCCCCCAAGGCCTCCAACAACTTTTGAATGATTTTATACGTTCTGTGATGAGCAGGGCCTTGTCTTAAACCAGGCCAAAACTAAATATATGATCTTTTTAAGAGGGACCGTCAAACCATCCAAAATATCCCTCTGTAGCAGCAACCTAGAGCAAGTTTCTGAGTTTGACTATTTAGGTATTCTCCTGACATCCAACCTTAATTAGGCTTCTCATATAGAGAAAGTAAGATTGTCACCAATCCAGCAGACTGCCCATATTAGTAAAATTCACAAAGCCATGGTGTCCAGGAAGGTGGCCCCTGCACTAGAAATTTATAGCATCAAGGTTTTAGGGGGACCCTCTATGGGGCAGAACTTTGGGAAAGCGGGAATACAAATTTCTTTGCTGGCATTGAAAATTGCTTTCTCAGATCACTTTTAAATCTTCCCCCAGTACCCCTCTGATCCCACTGTATCTAGATCTTGCTCATAGACAATTGTCCCTCAAGATAGACTACAAATTATTAATGTTTTGACACTGATTATGGGGGCCGATTACGATGGCGGTCGGACTTTCGTCCGACCGCTATTGTTGTGGTAGTAGGACCGTCTGCCTGTATGGTGGTGGTCCCACATGTGCAATTACGAAGTGACCGTCCCAGTCCCATCATGCATGTTTACCATTGCAGCGGGTGCTGCTGGCTGTAGCACCCCTGCAATAGAAAAAATGCATGTTTTCCATTTCCCTGCACTGCGTGGCAGGCACCACGCGGTGCCTGCCATACAGTGCAGGGAAGTGCAGGGAAATGCAGGGGGGTACCATCCCAGTACAACAACATCTTCCCCAACACAAGAGGGGCCCGCCAAGGGCCCACAAACCCAATCCTCGCCTGCCTTTCCATGGCGATTCCACCGCCATTGAAATGCTGGCTGATGCCTGCATTGTAATATGGTGGACGGTGCCTGCTAGGCACCGCCACCATTTTACCCTATCTGGACAATCCGCCAGGCATTCGGTGCGATTGCATGTGGCAGTTCCGTGACGGGCGGTCTTTCTGTCGGCCACGGTTGCTATGTGGATCCACCCGAAATCCTATTCTGGCGGGCGGTCATTCCACGTTTGATGGCGGCCAGATCACCACCGCATGGCTGGCGGTCCTTCTGCCATCATAATGAGCCCCATAGTCGGTTGAAGAGCTAGCCACTCACCAAGCAGCTGTAACTGACCTTCTGAAATTGCCTCACGTAGCATCCATTCATTGGTTTAGCCGCTTGAGAGCCCTACTCAGGAAGCTTGGATTGGAGGAATATTGGTCCAACCCTGAAAGCCTGTCTTTAATGCAAAAGGCCAGTGCCAAAGTGATTTATTGGGAAACAGTTATAGAGGTGGAGTTGGCAAAAGTGGTGGGGGTATATTGACCAGGGATTTTATTAGTTTTAAATCTGTTCCAAGTTACAGGGTCACTATTGATGAAATTATTCCTCCCTTGGCACGTAAATTATTGATAAAATTGTGTTATAAGACCTTACCCACAAAATTGCTTTGCAACAAGTGGGGCAGTAATGTCTCATGTGATGATTTATGTCCATCCTGCAAAATTTGTTCAGAATCCATTGTGACCCTGCTATTTTTTTTGTCCCCACTACAAATCTTTGAGGAGAAAGTGGATTGTCCCACTGTGTAGATTGGTTGGCCCTGGACACTACCTTGAGGTGATGAGAACTTTGCTTACCGACACACGCAGGGCAATAGTTTTCGGCTTGGCCAAATATTGGTATGAACACTGGATACAGCTATTTAAATGCATTGTATGAATTGTCTATCTCTGTTTTTATTTTTATATTCTATTTTATGGCAGCCTTGTGCTTTTTTAGAATGGTTTTTAACTTTTATTCTTATATTGTTCTAATCTAGTTTTGTGCTGTGTACTTTTTTACATCCTTGTGATCAAAATAAAGCTATACATGATGATGATATTTCCTTAAATACAGACATTTGTTAGCATATAATTATATCTAACACAATTTTTACCTATGGGTGTAGAGTTCATAATATTTGACTACTTAATTTGTGACGCGACGGGTATCAAAATATAAGTTCATGTTTATCAGTCAAACAAATGTGGAAATATGACATTTTATGACTACATTTATTCCCAAAACATAAAATAAATATGTGAAAAAACCAATTAGATGGCCAAAAGATAAATATGGGAACAGACGGAAATTAAAAAAATAACATAAAACCTAATCATAAGATGTGTTAAAAAGTTAAGTGAAAAATGTGCTTTTGTTAATATTAGAGGTTAGGGAATGGTGTTTACATCACTTGGTAGGGTTGCCCACGTCTCCGGTATGGAAAACTGGCGATATTGGAATTTGAGGCTTTGGTTGTGGAGGTGGTGAATTTGTCGCTGGTCCTAGTGGATTGTTATCAAGGTTTGTAGTTGTTGTAAGCACTCCTAAGATTTGTTGGTGTGGGCCTGACTAAGTGTCATGGTTCTTCAGCTGAGGATTGAACATCACTTGAGCCTGCTGCTTGATACTGGTACATGTTTGTTGTGTTATTAACTGCATGCATTCTCTTTCTCCATAAATAAAGATGTTTCCACCATCCTCTACTTGAGGGTAATGCAGCATCCTTATCGGGCTCTCTGTCCCCAGGACCTGCAAAATGGAGATGAAATAAGTTGTTAGTCAAAGAAATTGTGTGCATGCCATCACCAGACGTCTTTCACATTGGCTGCCAGCAATGAATCACATTTTAACATAGTCACATGACAAAGTATTTAACCATATGATGTTAATAATTGATCCACACAAGGCCATTCCAAGGATATATGACACCAAATAAACTGCTACAGCCGAAGGTATTCCCATTGTGGATGGACACCTCAATGCTAAATCAGTGTTCTTGAAAACGGCAAGGGTAATGTCTCACCTGATCCTGCAAGTAGAAGGTTAAATAATAGGAAAGTTGAGTTACGTTAATATGAGACAGGAGAACAGTTAGTTGAAGTAAGAAAGTGAATAATTACTTCAAGTGTTCAGGTGTCCACCAGAAGTAATAAAGTCACAAACCTGCTATGTCCAGGCAAAGGTTTAAGTAATTAAACCTGAGCTCAAACCCTGGTATCTATGGACAGAGAAGACATGCTTAATTAAGAGAAAATGTATGAAGCATTTAGAAGTACCAAAAATAGTTAAAAGCTTAAAACACAATAGTCTCAAATTCCATCTCCAAGTTAGAAAATTAGAGTAAAATTTAATAAACAAATGCAACCAAAACAACAAAATCTAATGAGGTGAACCACAGATATGAATTTTAGAAGATTTAAGGAACAATAGAACAAAATGCTGATTATAGTTTATGATTGTGCTAGGCCAGGCTTGATTGGTTTCTTCCTGGTTCTCTTATTATTTCTATTATATTCTCTTTTTTTCATGCAATAACATTTAAGAATATAAGACTCAAAGGTTCGACGAGATATATTTGTCTCTGCCAAAATTGTTCATTTGTTTTAGTATAAAGTGTTTTCCTGCACATGTAAAATTGTAATGTTTATATTCATTTACATTATTTACAGATCATTTCCCCTGAAGAAGGGCCACAGAAAGGCCCGAAATGCATTGGGCAAACATAATTATGATCATGGATTGAAAAGCTAATTGTACTATTGTATTTTTTAATACGAACATGACATATATTGTGATATTTATAAAAATAAATGTTAACATGTATTAGAGCATTTTCTGATCAATCGATTGTTGGTTGTGATTTAACAAATACTGAGGTTATTTAAAAATCACCATTATATTTAAAAAGCATTTTTGAACCAGTGCCAGCATTGGCCATTAGGGTAAGGTGCTCTGAGGGCAAGTTCTGATACACTTGCGTTTTGTTTTCATATTGATTTCAGGCTTACCACAATGGAGCACGTGTCTGATAAACCAACCAGGTTCACCCCACTCAGGGATTTCACCTTGGGAGTTAGGGCCAGTTGTATATACAATGAATTCTGTAAAAGTGATTGTGTAATGTGCTCTGACTTATACTGGATGCATTGGTATTTTGTGGCCCAACCTGTTTATTAATAGGTTGGGTCACAAAATACCAAATTACATCATGAATATTAAAGAGAGGGTTCAGAAACTGCAACAGACCATGATAACCTGCTGTCACAGTTAGGGTGGCCAGCAGGGGTTAGCCAACCACCATGTCTTTGACTGCTTTTAAATAAAGCATTTGTTTTTGTTACATGAAGCCTGTTTTCCCTAAAGGAAAATGGAATGCATTTAAAAAAAGAAAAAGTTGTGACCCTTGCATCATCCTAAAAATGTTTTTATCAGCATTCACAAAGGGACTTCTTCCTGTTTTTGAATGAGTCACCACTACAGCTATGTAGCTGGTAAAATATGTTTTATGACAGGATTTTGGTCACAAAACATTATTACATCTTATTGAAAATCGCTATTTTTTTATGATGTCCTCAACAAACCCTTTCCAAATAGCGATTCAATATGTACTTGAAAACCCAAACTGAGATTGGGTAGCCTGTTACCCAACTCCGGTTTCGGTTTGGTACATACCAAAATGTAGTTTTGCAGTTGCAAAGTCTTCAAATTTGTGAATCAGAGCCTTTGCATCAATAAAATCCCTATGTTTCAGTATAACTTTATTTCGATATAAATATCATAAAAGCATAAAACACTGCATCAATACCAAAAAGATATGGGCTAAAGGTGTTAAGAACACAATAACAATCGGAACATAGCTGTTTACTCCTAAAAACATCTCATTGCAATCTAAAATAGTGGATTAAAAAGATTAAAACATAAGAACAAATATTTCATATTAATCCGTAAGTCTGAGGATTTAAAACACCAGTAGATTAACCCTTCAAACAACTTTGTTTACCAGGAGGAAATCAGGATCTTAGACAGGCTAAGCTTTGTAAGGCCTTGTATCTGATCTTCCAGGCACAACCCAGAAATTTTGCGGTTCCACTTACAAAAAGTGTTCTTAACATACGCAAAGCCACTTGGATGTCCAGGGTGCCTAGTTGTTTGCAGATGGGCACAAGCCACCTGGACTTTGCTATGGCATACCCTGGGCAGACAAACATCAGGTGTGCGACACTCTCTTTTATGGACCCACAAGATGGGCACTCTTCAGTCGTTTGATATGGGGGGCACCACTTTGCAGTGAATGCCCGGACTGGAAGTGTGCCAAACCTGAATTGCATATATAGTGCCCTATCTCTAGGGACCTGGACTAAGTCCAAGTAAGGTTTGAGTCCGCTTGTGTGTTTAAACTGAAAAAATTCTTCAGTAAGTCTGCCCATATTAGGGTTGCTAAGATCTCTAGCATCTACCCAGTTCCAATAGATCAGTTTAAGATCAATTTTGCTTGGTGGGGTTTGGGCAACCCATAAGTCCTTAAGTCCAAGTGTTGTCATTAGGGCCCTAAGGTTAGAGATCCATCTGATGCCCTTGTTAACATCCAAACGGAGTATTTCAGCAAAGGCTTCCACATAAAAAGAAAGCTCCGGGGTGTTCCTAAGGCGGTCCCAATAGAGCAACGGGCGAAGTTTTGCCAGGTCCTTAAAGTGATGCCTACCCAGGTCATATAACAGTGGGGTTAAAGGAGTACCCTGGGACAACATGGTCAGTTCCCTAAGGAACTTATGTTCTGATCTGCTGATTTCGTCCAGATTGTCGAAACCCCAAAGCTCGGCACCGTACATGGCCGAGCTCACTGCCTTTGCTCCATACACAATGAGCGCCGGGGCCACAGGTCTCGTAATTGAGGAACGATGTTCTAAACTCAGTGTCCCGGCAGCACGTTTGTGATTCAGGAGCATTTTATTAAGGTGGGGTCTCCAAAGCATATTGTCTGAGAGCCGTATCCCCAGGTAATCAAACGTGGTGACTCTCTCTAGGTATGACCCATCTAATAAGATATTGTTCCTGAACGATTTGTGGGGCTTGCAGGTCATGAATTTTGTTTTTGATGTATTAATTACAAGCCCACGCTTATCGCAAAAGGTTTGAAACCTGTTCACGAGTTTTTACAGTCCTAACGGGGTCTTGGAAATCAGCAGTGTGTCATCAGCAAACAGGAGCGTGGGCACCTTGCTACCAACCAGGCCGGTTGCATCAGTTGGTACATCTTGTAAATCCCTATGTACATCCGTGCCTTAGTCTTTGAAATAAAAGTCAAAATACTACAATGAGGGGTGGTTCCAGGGCTTTATCCGAGAATGTTATCTCAAAGTTGTGTAGCCATTGGATGAGGACCCACTAAAGCAGTTGTTTTGGCAGGAAAAGCTTTGAGTGAGGAAATTCAAAATTCACACCCACGGAAATCCTCCAGTTAAGCAAACACAAGGAGATGATAGATGAAGTGCTGAACCTTTTCAGACACTCACCCCCAGTCACAGATCTGGGTTGAATCCATCATCATTCTTTAGCTCACTTTGCCACCCCAGTTCAAACCCATCAGTCGTGACCCTATGCTTCATGGTAACAGTCCAGCCCGAACTGCAAAGCCAGGTCTTCCCTGGACTGGAAACAAGCATCCTGGGACTGGTTTCGGGGTAACACCCCTCATCAGCCAGGCTAGCTAGAAGCCAGTGGCAAAGTGAGCAAGGGACTCACGTCTGGGCATAACCTGTCAACTTAGAGCAAATAAAGCAAACACAAGGAGATGATGGACGGAGCGCTGAAAATTTTCAGACACTCACCCCCAGTTACAGATCTGGGTTGAATCTATCATCATTCTTTAGCTCACTTCGCCACCCCAGTTCAGACCCAGCCATATGCAAATCAGTCTTGACCCCGTGCCTCATGGGAACAGTCCAGCCCAAACTGCCAAGTGAGGTCTTTCCTGGACCAAAAACATGCATCCTGGGACTGGTCTAAGGGTAACACACCTCTTCAGCCAGGCTAGTTTGAATCCAATGGCAAAGTGAGCAAGGGACCCACATCTAGGCATATCCTTCGAATTAGAGCGAACAAAGCAAACAGAAGGAGATGATGGACGGAGCACAGAAACTTTTCAGACACTCAGCCCAGTCACAGATCTGGGTTGAATCCATCATCATTCTTTAGCTCACTTTGCCACCCCAGTTCAGACCCATCAGTAGGGACCCAGTGCTTCATGGTAACAGTCCAGCCCAAACTGCCAAGTGAGGTCTTTCCTGGACCAAAAACAAGCATCCTGGGACCGGTCTCAGGTTAACACACCTCATAAGCCAGGCTAGCTTGAATCCAGTGGCAAAGTGAGCAAGGGACCCACATCTAGGCATATCCTTCGAATTAGAGCGAACAAAACAAACAGAAGGAGATGATGGACGGCGCACAGAAACTTTTCAGACACTCAGCTCAGTCACAGATCTGGGTTGAATCCATCATCATTCTTTTGCTCACTTTGACACCCCAGTTCAGACCCATCAGTCGTGACCCTGTGCTTCATGGTAACAGTCCAGCCTGAACTGCCAAGCCAGGTCTTTCTTGGGCCGGAGACAAGCATCCTGGGACCAGTTTTGGGGTAACACCCCTCATCAGCGAGGCTAGCATGGAACCAGTGGCAAAGTGAGCAAGGGACCCATGTCTGGGCATACCCTGCCAACTTAGAGCTAACGAAGCAAACACAAGGAAATAATTGACAGAAAGCTGAAACATTTCAGACAGTCACCCACAGTCACTGATGTGAGTTGAATCCATCATTATTCTTTAGCTCACTTTGCCACTCTAGTTCAGACCCAGCCATCTGCACATCAGTCTTCACCCCGTGCCTCATGAGAGTAGTCCAACCCATACTGCCAAGCCAGGTCTTCCCTGGACCAGAAATAAGCATCCTGGGACTGGTTTTGGGTTAACACCCCTCATCAGCCAGGCTAGCTTGAATCCAGTGGCAAAGTGATCAATGGACCCACATCTGGGCATACCCTGCCAACTTAGAGCGAACAAAGCAAACCCAAGAAGATGATGGACAGAGCTCTGACACTTTTCAGACACTCACCCCAAGTGACAGATCTGGGTTGAATCCATCATCGTTCTTTAGCTCACTTTGCCACCCCAGTTCAGACCCAGCCATATGCAAATCAGCCTTGACCCTGTGCCTCATGGGAAAAGACCATCCCAATCTGCCAAGCAATGTCTTCTATGGACCAGAAACAAGTATCCTGGAACCAGTTTTGGGGTTACATCCCTCATCAGCCAGGCTAGCTTGAATACAGTGGCAAAGTGAGCAAGGGACCTACATCTGGCCATACTCTGCCAACTTAGAGCGAACAAAGCAAACACAAGGAGATGATGGACGGAGTACTGAAACTTTTCAGACACTCACCCCCAGTCACAGATCTGGATTGAATGCATCATCATTCTTTAGCTCACTTCGCCGCCCCAGTTCAGACCCAGGCTTATACAAATCAGTCTTCACACTGTGCCTCATGGGAAAAGTCCATCACGAACTGCCAAGCCAGGTCTACCATGGATAGGAAACAAGCATCCTGGGACCGGTTTCGGGGAAAAAGCACTCATTAGCCAGGCTAGTTTGAATCCAGTGTCAAAGTGAGCAAGGGACCCACGTTTGGGCATACCCTGCCATCTTAGAGCGAACAAATCAAACACACATAGATGATGGACAGAGCACTGAAATCCTCCAGTTAGCCAGATACTTTTGACGCTTTTTCACGGTTCTGATTTCTACATTCAGACTAAGTCGCTTGTATGGAGATCAGAATCCTTCAGCAGGACAAGGTTGCAGGCTGTATTTGATATGAGTTCCACAAGATCAGATACTTTCTCACTGAGGGGCCATTGGAACAAATTAGTTGCTGCACGAGAAAGTTTTTTCAGCCCAGCATATTGGGTGGGTTAGCTTATGTGGTTTACCCCGATTCTCTGGAGGTCTGAATGTCCAAAAAGTCCAAGTTTTTAGAATTGTTAAAAGTCCTTTTAGACACAGCCAAGGGTCCCACAACATGAGGAACAGCACTTGGGGGCCAAGACTCATTCCAGTAGAGGCCATGAGCATGGTTCAGACTGGGTCAGTTGCTACTGGCCAGCTAGGCACTTTAGCGAAAAGGCCTCTGGCAGTTAGCTAATTTTCTGTAGCCACACAGAAGGTCAGCCAGCTGATTCTTGGAGTCCGCTTATTTGTCCTGTGTACAGTGGGAATAGCCTCAGCCCTTCAAGCATCCTCACAGGTCTCAAACCGACGGTACAGTCCTTCTTCTCTTCTTGCACAAGTCCAGAAAATATTCTGAGGGTGCCATATTTTCATGGCTGGCACCAGCTAGTGGGTGGAGTTGACTCATGGCTCCTCCATAACGAATGCGGTAAATGTTCCCAGGGACAACCATGCCCACTTTTTCAGCAGTTTACCTTACATTCCCTGCGTACACAACCACTCACAGTAATAAAAATGTTTAATGGAAAATTATTGTTAAATTCTGGTTTGCATAGGGCCCCTATGCTCGTGGGGCCCCCGGGAAACTGCCCAGCGTGCCCATGCATTAAGATGGCACTGTGTCAGATGTGTACTATTTCCCCTACTACAAAGAATCCCACAGTATGCCATAATCCTAAAAATTCAAGATGGGGAAACCCTTTCTCCCTTGTGCAGAGAATGTGGGCCCACCAAGAGGTATGGCTAGGGAAATGAGCAGCCCCATACTATGTGATCAGTCAAAGCCAGTTATGGGGTAGCTCCCCTTCCAGTGGGTTTGGAGCTACTTTGGCTGGGGACACAAAGTGTTGCATTCACCAGGTCCCCCCTTATGTTTACTTGTGAAAGGGCAGGCCCCTTTACAAATTAATGAAGTTCCTGAATCCATGCTAATGGGTCTTCAAGCAAGTGAAAGAAAAACACATCCCCATACCTAAGCCATTGTCCCTGCTCTGGAAGTCATTTTCAAACCACACCAGGGCCAAGTACTGGCTGGGCAGCTGCTGGAGAGCTGATGCAAATTAGCCTTCAAGGGTTTTAGGCAGGGAAAAGGCAACAGATTTACCTTTAGATTAGAGTTTTAATTAATAATAAAAATAGTGGTTTTAATAGTTTTTTTTCTGACTGGTCCAAAACTTGAGATATCAAAATTAATATTTTATTATGTACTCTAGTTTTCTCAAATACAGAATAGCCTTCCACAGTGACAACAACTTTAGGAGCTTGTCACTGTAGGGACCTTTTAATAATAAATGTATTCCTGACCCACTATTAAATACTATGTACCAGGTGCCTCGAGGACTACAAAACCTACTAGGGGTCTTAGTAGATTTAAAAGAGAAGGGTTTTCCATGTCAAAAAGTGTTATTTTAGCAGGCAGGAACAGAGGTTTAAACTGCAGCAGTTAGGCTACAGTGGTAGGCCTGAAGCCATATTTTTCTCTGTCACAATAGTGGATGCTCAATAAATGCTGATGCCCACAAGTGAAATTTAACTCTTTTTTTTCAATGCTGGGATGTTGATGGACCATGACAATTTTGTACGGGAGAACAGGGTGCCAAACCACCTATACATGTTACATGCGTTGATCTTACATTACGTGAAACAACACTGGCCCCTCAAAGGGAGGAGCCCCGAACGCACAAACTAGTGAAAGCATTGTACTACATGGGACGGGGCAGGCACCTCATCAGATGGTTGTATGTAGGGTTGCGTACACATGCTGCGATACCACTAGATTTAGAGTTAAGATTTAGAGTTTAGAGACTAGAGTTAAATGGGTGGAAGATGCAGGACGAGAAATAACAGACAGGGAATGGGTGACTATCCTGGAACACCCCAAGAATGTGACAAGGAATGCAAAGTTTAAATTTATATAATGCATGATATTGCATAGGGCCTATCTTACACCACACCGCCTACAGCAGATGTACCCTCATACACAACACCACTGCCCTAGATGTCAACTAGAAGAAGCAGACCTGGTACACATGCTGTGGGCATATCCGCGACTAAGGGAGTTTTGGGGAGAGGTCCGTCAGCATATACAAACAGCCACGGGTTTGAGTATGTAAGACTCGTTGCTGGAGTGTCTGCTGGGTCTCCGTCCACGGACGGCTTCCCACTAGGTCCAACTCCGTTTCTTAGATCTTGCGGTGATACTAGCGAAAAGGTCCATCACTATGATATAGAAATCGAAGAGACCACACACAACATATGCATGGCAAAGTGAAATGTTACGCTGGGGAGGGGCTGAAAGTGCAGCTATTCGCCGTGAAGAGACACGCGGTCTCCGCAAAAACCAGATATCCATGGATTGGGATATAATGCTAGAGACGCTCAAAGGTGTAACTCCAGGCCACAATTCTAGTATCCCGAGCTCACCATAAGCTATATTGCAATGACATGTGGAGACATGTAGTGTGGTGCCTGGGCAAGGGGGCAAATATAATAATTAGTACAGGTATACTAACACCAGACAGTGACATATTTCACTTTGCGATAACCCGTTGGAACACCGGGGGGAGGGAGTGGGGGAGTTTGAACCAGTTTATTTTAGTTTATGTTGGTTTAAAAGAGTATTTGTACCATGAATAATAGTACAAAAGGGTTTTGATTCTCAATACCTAATGGATGTAAATGTTATAGATTGTATAAAATGTAATTGGCACTACAGTGGAACATTGTCAAAGATAATGGTTAAATATATGGGAACATCATGATAAAACGTGTAACTGTCGTGCACCAAATGTTTATGAAAATCAATAAACTATGTTTAAAAAAAAAAGTGAAATTTAACTCTCATTGCTATGGGAATATTGCTGAACCATATACTATGGTCTTACAGGAAAATAAATGTAACAATTAAGAGTTAGCTAATTTTACCATATTTTAGAGGTCAAAGAATATGCACTGGGTCATGATTAGTTGTGTCCCAGTGCCCAGAGTCAAAAGAACAGCAGCATCAGTTGAAAAAAAAGAGGGTGATCTTGCCAAAAAGGTCAGTTTCTCACTGTTGATAGAAATGATGTCAATGAATATAGATGAACAAGGCATGTACCATATTCCATTCATAATGATAAAATGATCAAAGAGCATGAGAAAGTACAAATCATCACATACAATAGTGGATGTAAATGATCTCAGACGTATCTGGCCGATGGATGGTAGTGGATCAAAGTGCCCCTACCAAAGTGTCTCCTCATGTAATCTGAGGTATCGGTCACAGTGTGGACACATCAACAACACACATTCCTCTTCTGGATGGCATGAACTGGAGATAAAGGCGTTTTTATTTTGCTGCCATTGCAATGACAAATTAGAGCTTTAGGTACAGTGAAAGCAGATATTTCAATTATTGAGAACAGCGGAGACATGGGTAGAAAGATGGATGAGTGACATGGGGCATAAAGAAATCCATTCACATGGAATTGCAGAATGTACAGATGCATATGTTAATTTGAGGACTAGGATTGTTGCCTATCATTTGGGTCAGTAGACCTGTAGGGAAACAACTTGTTGTCCAGATAGCGTTACATTTAAATGTAATGTTCATATCCTTACACTTATTTATAGAAGGGAAGAGGTGTGGTGCCGCGGCCAGGGCAACTGACTCCCGAATCTGGGGATCATGGTTCGATCCCCAGCGCCGGAGGCAGATTAACCCAGCACCATGTGACACTGAGCAATAGATTGCTTAATCTGCCAGACGGCTCCCAGCGCCTAGAGACCCTTACGGGTGATTGTTCGCACTTTACAAATGAGGATTACTATTACTTATAGAGAGATATGCTTAAACAAAACACAGAGGAGCAGGCGGAAGGCTTACAAGTCTATACCATCAGTCTGTTGTTTGTGGCAGGTTCCGGCACTTGTGCAGCACGGGGAGATGAAGTTGAGGTGGTGGAAAGTGGTGGCTGGGACACCAACCCAGAACCTTTCAAATGGATTACAAGATTAAATGGATGATCATATTTTAGAACCATTAAAATACAATGCAATTTAGGGTTGATTAAATTTACTCGGCAAATTAAAACATGAAAGATAGTTTACACATTTATGGTAATAGAACGAAATGTTAAAAAATCACCATACTGTCATACTGCGATTGACTGGCTAGTGAAATATCTGTGTGTGTTGTAGGGATGTGTTTGGAGATGGGCCCTGCATGACACCATGCTGTAGTTGGAACTACTCCTGCCCGAGCTGTTGCAACCTAAATACTTTTATTGGGTCAGTTTGAGGGAAAATAAGGGAGCATAGAGGTTGATAAAAATGGTTTAGTCTCTAAAGGGAAGGGTGTTAACAGCTGTGTGTAAGGTACATGTGTGTGCTGCCTGGCTAATTATGTTGGGATGAGGTAGGACAGAGTGGCATTAGGGGTGATGGGGGAAATCATTGGAATACAGGACTGTTGAGTTCTAACCTGGCTTGGTGATGGAGTTCTCAGCAACAGGCAGGCCATATAGCTGGTCAAGGCCCATAATGAAGCAGGCACAGGATTTGAAGGGGATGAATGTAGACAGGATGCAGGTCTACCTCTAAAAATAGCCTTTGCCAACTGAATTCTGGAAAAACTCTGTTCAACAGCCTCCTCTCATTCTGTCACTTTTCTGGGCGCTGTGTTTAAAATAAATTATAGGTTTAAAAGCACGTGCTGCAGAGTTCATTGAGTGTCCAGTAGTTTCAAGGCAACAATAAAAATGTCAAGATAGCTCTATTAATTAATGGTCCTGTTGAAAGAGATCGGAGTTTTGCCTGGTGGCATTTTTGACTTATCATAAAGTAGTACCAATTGTTAATGTGCCTGCTGCAAAGAAAGAGTACCATGCAGACCACAGAGCTGAATGTAAGTGATTACCACTGTAAACTGTCAGTGAGGGGCTATGAAGAGATGAGGGGCACCAACAGCAGGAATTTGTGGAGAAGGAGGCCGTGGGGGGCACTAAAAAATATAGTTGCACCCGGCATGGCCCTGTTCTTGTGTGTCAAGTGTGTGATTTGTCTCAGATCAGGTCCATCTTAACAGCATTATTGGCCCCTGGGCAAAGCAGTGTACTGGGCCCTGCCTACAATACTGCTCACAGGAATAAAAATGTTTAATGGAAAATTAGTGTTAAATTCTGGTCTTCATGGAGCCCATATGGTCATGGGGCCCCCGGGCAACTGCCCAGCATGCCCATGGGTTAAGACTGCAGGCACTGTCTCAAATGTATACTATTTCCCTATTCAGTTCAGAGATCTCTCCCCCAGTAGCAGAGATGTTCTTCCTGGTGGTGGAGATCTCTTTTAAAAGGTGTATGGTAACTATCCAAGTACAGAGTTACACCTAATAATCCTACAGTTATCAGTCCAGTTGTTGGAGACTTTACCCCCTCTTTTGAAGGAATGGAGACTCATAAATTATGACAGAGATTTCCACCAGGAATTGGTGAATTTCACCCATGCAAAGTGCTGGGCCAAAAAGTAGGTGGATATATTCGCACACAGAGTTACCTGTATGGATACTTACCTTTGTAAAAAGGGGTCGCAGTGCACAATTTATTGACTACCCCCAACAACACTGGCAGAATTAAAATTCTGAACACACCAACTCATGACTCCTATGAATAGACCTGCCTAGTAAACTAAGGTAAATACACAGTTAGCCTCCACGCTGGATCTTTTTAAGTATGCCGTGAATGCAGGGTAATATTGATAAATTAGGGGCTGTTGGCAGACCGCCGCTATGAGACCACAAGGCCAACTGTATTACCTAAGTAGGCTTGGCACAACCCTGCAGCCCTTACGGTGTACTATTTGCCAACATTGGAGTCCACCGCGATGGGAACCACTCCATTGACAGCGGCTGCGAGTCAGCCCACATACTTCTATATCCCACTGGCGGTCTGCTGTCAGGTTGACGGAATACTTGGGACCGCCGCCACGGCGGGCGGCTGTACTACCTCTAAGACGTAAATCAGGCCTTAAGAATGCAATCTTTCGTGTGGATTATCTTGCAGGACAAACATGACTGAATATGCATGAATTAAATATAAGCTCATGTATGTCTCAAATATTCAGTGCTTTGCGGTGAGAAATAAGTAGTTATAAATGTGGAGTACATAAATAAACACACATATTGCATATATACACTTACTTGCAATATAATACGCAAATATACTATCCATATCAATATTTGTACTTCAACTGTGACTGGGAAATCGACTATTCAAGTGATAGGGCGGCGAGGTGAAATCTTTTCTTATTTACTATTCTACTGAGCCTCATTCCCGCACCTATAGTTTTAGGATGTGTTCCCAGATTCCCTGCCAGGAGCGTAGCAAGGACTATAGGCCCTGGTGCAATCAAGAAAATGTCCCCTTTGACTGCTGTGTGGATCATAAAAGATAACAATGACGAGGTTCGATGGGGCCCTCGGGGCTCTGGGCCGTGGTGCACTGCACCCGTGCACCTATGATAGGTACGCCCGTGTTTCCAGCTTCAGGGGAGAGCAGCTTGGGTGCCCTAGATTGTTTGTCCTAAACAAAATGAATGCGAGTGGTTTATGCCTCCTTTAGGTGTCTAATGATGTATTCGATCCTGGATTTGGTGCATGTGGTACACGAGTCAAGAATAGGTCATTGCATTATTGTTATTATGCTTGCAAAATTTGTGAATTCTGCATTATGTAAAATTTAGGAAAGGCTACAAAATGTTGCCCTGTTTTGTTCCACGAAAATTACTTCTCGCAGAAAGTGAGTTGTGACAGGCATTATCTCCTCAGCCTAGTCCTCTTGCTGGTATGTCACGTATTTTGAATGTAAGATGGGTGAGGTTGAATATTCACAGGAAGCAAAGCGAAATTTCAGTTGACACAATTTTGCTAAATTTCATGTCATTTTCTCAATTTCACGAAATTTCACAAAGCAATATTTTGCAATTTTGAACACGGAATCCCACTGGCCTGCCATGGGATGTGGCCTCAATGAAACTGGTCAAATTATGTGTGCCAAATTAATAATTTGGTGAACCTGCATCTCATTAAGTTATGTCATTTTGCTTTCGTTTAGCTGTGTGCCATTGGCTACAATTTGTGGACCGTAACTTACAAAGCGTTCATAGCCCCAAACACTGCTAAATATGTATCTGACGGTTGAGCACCCTCGGGCGATGCCTGGTTTAGATTGACAGCGTCATATTTAAAGTAATACTACATTTGTACATCAAATATTATCTAACATTATGCGACTTTGTTTGAAATCTCTCTGACTAAAAAGCAGATATTCCCAAATAGATTTTTTTTCATTTCCATACCATCTTCTCTTGCTTTGGTTCGAGGGATTACTCCTATTCATGCATTGGTCTGTGTATTTGTTCGGGAAATATCAAATATGTAATTACCTCCAATGTAAAGAAATAGCAGTTTACTCCACAAAGATCAAATTTACTAAATGCCCAGTAGATGGCACTGTTGTACAGCAGCTAAAGGGCAGGCTGAGGGTTTAGGTACGTCTTGTTAACTTTTTTTTGTAGTTCCCGATTGTTGTTAGCTGTGACACAGACCAAGAACACAGGTTGCGTTAGTCTACGGTTAACTTTACCGTGCCTAGGGGCATATCAACAACAACCGGCGATAATTATCGCTGAGCGCATTTAGCGCTCGGATAATTATCGCCGGCTAGCGCCGATTTTTATCGCTGAGATAGCGTGCTATTAGCAACGCTTATCTCATCAGCGATAAAAATCCTAGCGCTAACTGGCTAACGTGAGATTATCGCTGGAAACCCAGCGATAATCTCACGTTAGCTAGTTGATAGGGACTCACAAATTTAGCCATGATATCCACCTTCCATAGGATATCATGGCTAAGTCAGTCCTGAAGCAGGCGTAAGGAAAGTAGCGATAACAGGGGTTATCGCTACTTTTCCTGATGCTATGCTTCATAGCGTTAGGCTTGCTGATAGGAGAAATGTCGCTTAGGTCAGGAACGCCCACTTTGCATCTCATTAGGATACGCCCTGGACAGCCCTGAGTGCATGTTGCAAAGTATTTAAAAACAAGCATTGGCATAGCCAATAGGTCTCGCTTTTGGGACCTTATAAGTGTTTAGCCATGCAACAGTTGCATAACTAAATACTTATAAGGTCCCAAAAGTGAGACCTATTGGCTATGCCAAGCGGCCGCGAAAGTGAAAGTAATCGCGGCACGGCGCGCGCGCCCACGCACATGCACTGTAGCTGTAGGCTGGCCTGGTAGCACTTTTTGGAGCCCTCTCAATAAGTCTCGCCAGACCAGTGCATGCGCTGGGTCAGGCGAGACCTAATGAGGGCACGTACTAGTCCTGGCAGTGAAAAACTCTTAAATTAGTTTTTCACTACTGCAAGGCCTACCTCTCCCATTGAATAGCATTGAAGTTGCCTTATTACATTTTATAAGGGCAATTCAGTGGCATAGCGAAGGGGGCGGGGAGTCCGCTCCGTGTGGCACAGGTTTTGGGGTCGGCAGCCTCTCTACCCCTGCTCTTACCTGTGGCATCGCTAGCACCCTCCCTCACCCAGCTCTTACATACGGCTTCAGGGACCACCAGGGAGGGCAACTAGTCTAGCTACTCCACTAGTGCAATGGCCGTATGGAAAAAGGTTTCAGTCATGTTTGGTGTCTCTGGAATTGTTTTGAAAAATCCTAATGTATGTTGAAGTCGGTTTTTTAATTAAACTTTTGAAAATGCTACTTTAAAAAAGTTGGCATTTTCATGCCTTAGACATTTGGTGCCTGCAGACTGTCTCTGGGTCACATGACTAGGTGTAGTTGACAGTAGGGACTTCCTTCTAGACAGCCACACACAATGGAGAGCAAAGTTGTGACTGGAAGGGCCATCACTGGCAGGATAGGAGTGAAGAGCAGAACCGAGCCCTAATTACCCTTCAATAAGCTGTGTCCTGTCTCCACACAAAGGGCTGCCTACACCCTGTAGTTAGTCTGGAGCCAGGGCTAGGAGGGCAAGGCACCTAGGCACTTCAAAGGCCTGTCTCTAGGAGCCACTCCCCACTTCATAGGCACAACTGGTTATCGATACTGGTCTACAGGCACCAACTCTTCAGTACACTTATGGAGCTATGGATACTCTTCCAGGATATAGGAATGTTGTGCTGCTGAAAGGACTGCCACTCTGCTGGACTGCTGCTCTGAAGGACTGCTGCCCTGCTGTACTGGCCTGCTGCCCTCTTGCCTGAGTGAGAAGGGCTGGACTTGTATCTCTTGAACCCAGAACCCCAGAGTGACTCCAATGGCTAGTTGACTGGCCTCCTGACCTGAAGCATTAGGGACACAAGAGGCTCCTGCACCTAGACTCTTCCATCTGTGAGTCCACCCAGCCAAGTGGTGCTACCCCAGTCCAGGATCCTTGGAAGTGGGCTTAAGGTCCTTCTCCAGCCCCGCTGGATCCAGTGGAACCCACGCTTCTCCTGCGCTGTGCAACCCCGAGCGGAACCGATGCATTGCCTCTGCTGCGTGGATTGGACCAGTCACATGCACTGACATCGCCACTGAAACCCGCAACCTCCTTTAGAATCTCCACTGCATGACACATCTCAGTGAAAAGCCTTGCATCTCTCAACGGCAGCCTCGACAACAGCCAAACTCTGAATTTCAGCCCTGCAGCTCCTCGGAACCAACAACCGCCCAACTGCACAATGCATCCTTGATGCTGAATTTCGCATCGCAAGCCCTTGATGATGCAGGACCCCGCACCGCAGCCTCGCTGCACCACGGAAACTGACGCATTGTTTTGGCTTCACAACACACCTTCTACGTGAATCCTCACATGGCTCTGCAAACCAGGATGTAATGTTCTTTGTTCAGCAGGCTGCACTGTGTCCATGTGGCCGGACGCAATCCATCTTGGTCAGCTTGAACTTGTGACTTTGTCCCAATCCGGCATGACCAGATATCCACAGTTGCCAGTTTGTGCTTTTTAAGTGCTGTTTTCACTAAAATCTTTAAAATTGCGTATCTCTGATTTTACTGATTTGAGTTTTGTCATTTTAGTCTTGTTTTATTTATTTAAGAAAGCTCGATTTCTCTAACTTGGAGTGGAATCCGTTTTGTCTGGTATTTTTTACTTTTTTACTGTTTAAAGTGTTACACAAATACTTTACACATTGCCTTAAGTGAAGCCTGACTGGTCTGTGCCAAGCTAACAGACGGGTTGAGCACAGTTTAATTTAGGGTCTGCTCCTGCTGCACCCTGACAAAGATTGTGGTTTCTGTTTGATTAGGGTTCATACCCCAGTCAACCAAAATCCCAAGTACTTACACCACCTAAATCAGAACTTTCTGTTCACACCAAGAGACAGAGAGTATATACCTGATTTAAAACACTAATGATACTAGGGATTGTTACTAATGCTTGTACTATTGTGATTTCTGCCTCACAGGAACTATGTGATTCCTTGGCTGACTTATTTAAAGAAAAAATCAAAACTAACTGGTGCTCCCATCTGACCCCTCTCCTCTACTAGACAGGGTTCAGCTTTATATATAGATCAAATCATGAGGCTTCTGGCTAGAGCTAAATCTGGTGCACCTACAGATATTTCCCACCTAAGGTTACCATCAATCTTGCCTCTCTAGTTGCACCCACTATCTTTTCATTGTTCAATTTATCCCTAGACACTGCTAAAATACCACATTCCTGGAACACCACTCTGGTCTCCGTGATATTAAATAAAGCAAACACAGATCCAAAGAGTCTGCCTAATTACCACCCCTTCTTGATTCTCTCATTGCTAGTGAAAATGTTGGAAAGCTTGGTCAACAGACAGCATATGACATTCCTAGAGGATTTTAAAATTCTAGACCCCTTCTAATCAGGATTCAGATCAGGCCACAGCACTGAGAAAGCGCTAGTGGCACTCACTGATACTATCCGCCTGTCTTTAGATTCAGGTTCTCCTGTCATGCTAGTGCTGTTAGATCTGCCAGAAGCCTTCAACACCATTTCTCATGACATACTGCTGTGCAAACTGCATGAGACTGGTGTCGAGGGCAATGTTTTGCTATGGCTTGCAGACGTTACTAGCAGCGGCACTCAAATGATCATGCCGGGATCGTTCAAGTCCCGCTCCATCTCAATAACCAAAGGGTTGCCTCAGTGCTTATCTTTTAGTCCCAACTTGATTTATGTTTATGTAGCTTCCCTTGCCCAAATTGTTAAATATTGCAGCTTTGATGTGACATTATATACGGATGACACCCAGCTCATCATCTCATTTAGCCAGGATTCTGAAGGGATTAAGCCCCGATTCATGGCCTGTATGCAAAGTATCACAGCATGGATGACGGCAAACTGACTTCAAGTTAATAGCGAAAAAACTGAGGTTGAGATGTTCGGAAAAGCCCAGGACCTCTGAATCCCTTACTGTTGGCCCTCAGAACTGGGGGTAGCCCCTATCCCAGGCTTGTGGTGACAAATCTGGGTGTTAAGCTAGATCAGGCCCTATCCATCAAGGATTAGATTTCCGGCCAATTGCGGGGAATGCTTTGCAACGTGCCTTCTGAGGAAAGTCTCCCCTTGGTTTCCATACTCTGCAAGGCAGACTTTAATCCAGGCCCTAGTTGAAAGCCGTCTTGACTATGGCAATGCCTTGCTCACAGATGCAAACGATTCCCTATTGGGCAAACTCAAGGGGGTGACAAACGCAATGGCACACCTGGTCTGTAGTCTCCAGAAGGCTCCCCATCTTTGCCTACATTAAGAACTTTGCACTGGCTTCTGATCTGCAAGCGCATCGTGTTTAAGATCTGCTGACTCACCTGTAAGACTCTGATGGTTGGAGCCCCCACATACCTAAAAGTCAAACTGCAGGGCTACTGTCCTTCACAAATGCTTAGATCAAGCGATAAGGTGCGCCTGACTGTTCCCTGCATTTGTACCTTCAGATGTGGTGGGGGGCTTTTTACTTTACTGCTTCATCTGCTTGGAATCAACATATGAATCATCTCCATTGCTGCTCTGATTTCGCCAAATTTTTAAAAATCCTGAAGACTTGGCTGTTTTAGGCTGTTGCAGAATTTCTCTTCTGGCGTAACACCAAGATAACTTCTGATATGATTTGTGTGCTACATCAAGTGGACATAACAGAACATAAATGCACATAACCCTCGTGGGTTTGAGGAGGGAGACTCTTCATAATTAATTTTGAGATCCATTCGCCATGATCTTATGTTATTATAACACTGTGGTATATTTGAGGAATTCCTTAGAGACTTCTGTTGGTCACTAATAAACATTTTAGCAGTTGCCATTGTTTTGTTACTTAGCCCTTTGTATTCTTCCTGGCAATCTTTAAATAAAAACATGAGAAATATTGTTGCTAAAGTATTCCCCTAACATTGTTGCATGCTTCAGAGTAGCAATGTTCTTCCCTTCCACCCTTGTCCTATTCATTATTTGCTTGTATTTAGGCCATTGGAATCCACAGCATGCCATTGGAGACTTTAACAGAGACCAGGAAACACTTCTTCCATCCCTGCAGGCACATGACCTGACAAGTATTTTTTCTCTGATGCTCTAAACCATGCTTTGAGAAACAACAGTCAACCTTCACAGGCACACAGATCTGGTCGGTGGTGCCAAAATGCCTGACTAAGAGGCACAGAACATGTTCTGCATACTAAGGGATGTACTACGAGTCAAGTGTATATACATATCTCCCTTTCCTCTGAACTTCGTGGAATATAATGTTTCACCCAGAGATTTTGGCTAATGTCATTTATGAAACCTGGAAACATTTAACAATATTACAGGTGTATTTGTGAAGCACAACTTCCCACCCTAGGAGGTCTTCGCAATATTGCTGGATAAAGTATGTTGATAGTTACCCAACTCAGTGGTACTGATTTTATTATTCATGGAAGGATGAAAGTCTGAATGGATTTGATTAAAACCTGTGAAGACGGGATCAAATACAGAGTCATGGAGTGGATGCATTACTCCACTTTTAACAAAAATGCCACCCCCTCCATGCTGCTTCAGGAAAAGAAGCTTAAAGTCACATTTTTGAACTCCTATTCAAGGCTACATAGCTTCTCGCAAGGAAGAATGGACCCATAGGGATCTGAGAAAGAGAAAGAGAGTCTTTGATGTGAAAGCCATAGGAGTCCTCATATCCTAGGTAGCCCTTTCTGCCTGAACCATTGGTTCAAGATTGAAATTAAGGTAGCAAAAGCTTTGTCCGGTACATTAAATGTTGGCTGTCAATGGGTCCCAAACAATCATAAATATTCCTTCTCACTGGAGTGTTTTTCTGCAGTAATCAGTTGCATTGCTTTATGTTATCAGCCACCTCTTGATCTTACAATAGACCCAAACCCTTGAGTGGCTCACAAGGGAGAATGAATTCACTGTATTGTTGAGATGATTCTTACAGCGATTCCAGTTTTGGGTCTCATCTGGTTGCTGTTTTTCCCTAAAGCCAGCTCTTAAATTCAGTGCCATCCTCAAGTGGCTTTGGGCTCTGTGCCTTAAAGTTGGGTGAGTTTCACAATATCATCATTTCAATAGTAAATAGCCAATCATTTATTGTTCTGTCTCAGCCCCCAGATTCAGTCGCAATCCATGCATACTATCATCAGCATACACCAACCAGGCACTGATTCACCTCATGATCTTTATCCAATCACCATCCAAGCTCCATCTCCTAAACCTCAACTAATCAGACTTTGAATCATGTCAGCATGAGCGACCAGTTCATTCACATGTCCTGATCCTATGGCAGAGCTAGGTTTTCAAGGCCCACCTTCCTTCTCACCCTGCCAATCCTGGACATCAGTTGATCTCTTTAGTATGAATGTATACAGAACCCCTAGGCTCATTTGGCTGCTCAGAAATCTCCAATAAATGGCATAGGCCCAGCTCTACTTTTAACTTAGCTAAAACATGTATCTTAATTGACATTCACACTGGGGATTCTGACCAATGTACATACAGATGCACAAACTTAGTCCACTTGGTCAGATATGTATACCCTTTAAACTGAGTTTCTTATAAGGTCAACATTTTAGCATGAGGGTATCTAAGGATCTCTGTCTGTGAGACCCTCCAAGTCTGAGGGCATATGATTCTGAGATACACTGCCCTGAGGTGTCCTGAGTCTGTGATCTCCCACATAGTGGGATGCTGACTTTTTTTTTAAGTAAGCCTGAAAATGAGTTCTTTATCATTATTTATGAAAACTAATGTTAAAATGTATTAATGAGACAAATTGAAATATTGGAAATGTCTTAGAGTCTTTTTTTAACATTTTTCAAAACTGCAAAGTGCAGACATTAACCCCACCACAAGGGTGCCCTGCACTTCAGCTGAAGGGCATTAAGCTCCAGCTAGGAGTGCTTAAGAAAATATGGTAAGCTCTCCTGGGGTCATGGATTTAAGGTCCTAAGAGTCTTACTTTTTTTTGTTGCTTTGGGGTTGTTGCACTCCCTGCAGCCCCCCACAACATCAACTAAAATTCATGGTAGTGTGTGTGCCCCTTATAGGGACAACACCAAGCTAAAAGAAATACATTTAAAGAGCCCTCGCAAGGCATTATGGTGTGCTCCTTCCAGGAGCAGCGAATGATAAATGAGTAGCTCCTGCATTTCTTATTACATTTCTTTCTTTTTTTACTTTTGGGTGTCCCAGTGTCCACCTGGGACACCCACATTGTTTTTTGTTTTAGAGGGAGTTGCTGGGGGAGCCCCAGGGCCCCTGCCAGCTCCACTGTCAGCACCCATCGTGGGTGCTGGTGGAGGTCGTCAATTCTTTTCTTTTAACTGTTAGGGAGAGGCATATAGCCCCGTAGCCTTTACAGGCCCTGGGGGCCCCATCCCTGGGGACTGTACTCATTTATTTAGGGGAGGCAATGTGCAGCCCCATTCCCGAGCATCGGCAGGCTGCGGGGACCCAATCCCACTGGGCTGTTTTCTATTTTATGGGGAGGGGGCTCTCTGCCCCCCTCCTCGAGCCACTATGGCACTATGGGCCCCAGGCACCCCATACGTTGGGGCCTTTTTTATGAAGGAGAGGGGGTACGTAGCCCCTCCAAGCCATTAAGGCCCCAAGGACCCCATACCTGGGGCCTAATGTGAGGCATTCACAACAAACAACATTGGGCCCTGCAGGGGATGCCCTAGGGCCCATGAGGTCTCACCGGCTCTCCTCATTCACCCATCCTGGCTGCATCAGGGGTGCCATTGCTCCCGCCTGGTTGGAGCAAGTGTTTTTTCAATGATCCCACCGGGCAGGAGCAATCTGAGTTTCCTTATCTGCATTAGAGTAGGCAAGAAAACAGATGTCTGCTCCCATCCAGCTGGAGTATTTTTTAAGCTCCTGCCATGTGGGAGCAGACAAGCTTTCCCTGCCCGCGCTCTTGCGAGTGGGGAAACGGTGTCCAGGGGTTGGGCTCAATGGGGCCTTCAAGGCTCGCAGAGGGTGTCTGCGTGCCAGCCTCCCCTCTATATGTATGCATCAGCCATGTGGGATGGGGTTCCCAGCGCCTTTCAAGGGTCAGTAAGGGGGGCTGCGTGCCCCTCCATATGAAATATATGAGTTAACCCCAAGGGCCCTCTAATTTAATTTAAAATTGGCCCAGACAGTGATGTCCCTGGAGCGTCAGGACGGCTCTGGGAGAGGTATCATGTGCCCCTCAACCCTTTAATTTATGGACTTACCCAGGAGATGGGGTCCTCTGGATGCCATAGAGACTCGGAGGGTTGCATGGCCAGTCCTCTTCAAAATGCTTTATGCTACCCCCGGGTCCTCGCCCATCCTGGGGGGGGGGGGGAGGGGCGTTTATATTTTGAAACCACAGGAGCCTATACATTTTTTGCCCAAAAACTACAAAAGAAATATATATGTTTTTGGCCTAGGGAGGGGGTGGTCCCTCTAGGCCCAGTGGAGGGCAAGGTATCCCTACCCTTCCCCCTTATAGTTTCCTAAATGTTTTTCAAGGACTCTGGGCTTAGTACCGAGTCCTAAGATGGATGCTGCCACATTGTTGTTGATCTCGTCTGGAGATCTGTCTACTTTACAGATCCTTTGTGGCATGAAATAAACAAAGTTTTTAAGGCTTCATTTCTCAAACACTACTGAACGGATTTACACAAAATCCCAAAAAGCACGATTTCAGGACTAAGATCTAGCTTTTTGCCAAATTTGTTGCAAATTTCATTCAACAGTTGACAGAAAAATGAACGGGGAAAACGCGTTTGTGACATTCTTGGCATGTTGTTTAGTACTCAATATTCCATTCTGACATACAATCCCATTGCTCTCTCGCCAATAAAGATGTGTTCATTTCCTTGTATAGGCGTAGTCACCATCAAACCGTTTAGCAGGTAATTTTAGCTCAAAATCTGCATTGGCACGGGCATGGGCTCACTGTCTCCCAGCAATTTATAATATTGTTGGCGATGTAATGCTAAAGTCCAGACACCAAAGTCAACAGACAACTAAGCGGTCACTTTTTTCCTTTCCACAGAACAGCCAGATAAATATGACTCATGCTATGGGGAACGCGGGGTAGATGCAGCAATAAAGCAAGATTAATTCGCTACAAAAGATAAGGGGTCGCTTGTCCCCAGGTGTAAATGCATCATCATTATTTCGCTGAGCACCATAGCTCGGAGCACATCGGTGTCTGGATTTCGTCATGTAAAGATGGCCGTCTGATCTGAGACAAAGCATGCCCAGTGACCTGAAACGTGATCAGTTTATTACGGGGGACGAGCAAACTGCTACAGTTAGCCACCTACTGCTGAGTGCAGAATAGACGCACAAACCTCTACTTTCCTCCCTGCGCCTGTCACCAGTTCACCGTCCACATTTGGAGGTAACTTATCAGTAAACTATCATAGGAACTTTTGGTGTAAAAATTGGAAACTAAAATTCACTTCATTAAAAAGTGGCATATTATTCAAAATAAAATTGCCAGATCAAAATACAATCAACTACACAATGTATCATAAATACATAAATGCACACGCACGCACACATAAACACGCATTGGTAAATCCAAAAGGTCTGGATTCAATGTGTAAACCATGCAGAGTTGCCACATTAGAGTGAGGCACATGGAACGGAGCCATCAGGAGTACCAGACAGGGCGCTAGTTGTACAGTAGTCCTGCCTGCAGTTCAATGCAAGTTCTCTAATGGAAATAGAAGGACACATCCAGGGCCGGACTGGCAGTAGCAAACACCGGACATTTTCACAGTGGGCTGCGAGGGTGGGGGCTGGTTTTGGGCCCCTGGAAGTACGGGGGGGTAGCGATATAACAAAATCGTCCTAAACCTGCACTGGCAAACAGCTCAGCCTTACCCCCTCAAACCCCCAACCAGGGGGCCGGCGAAGCAGTTTGCCAGGGACGGTTTTGGTTCTCAGTCCGGCCCTGGACGCATCCAAACTGCGTCAAGTACAAGGCGAGAGATGAATGCTCCATTGGGCTGAGCCAAGATGTCTTTGTCAAAGTTTCAAACCTAAGTCTGAAAGAGACTGAAAGAGACTAGACAAAAAAGCCAATGATTCAAAGGGGAGACCCTAAAGCACACTCTATCTGGGCAAGTCACAAAGGTAACTTACACTTTATTATTTGTTTATTAAATATTTTAACAGCCTTTTTGAATTTATAAGTTGATGTACATTAATTTTTATTAAAATGTAAATAAATTACATTAATTGTGAGCTTTTAATAATAATTAGTGCATAATGAGAAAATGGTTTTTACTTTGGGTGAAAGTCTATTTTTTACTATACACTTCATAAAAATACTTTTTATTTAACCTAATAAGTTTAAATTAATAAAAGATGTATTTCAAAATTAAGTTATTAGTGCTGGAGCATTTTTTTAAAACGTTGTACCACATTTAAAATGAGGATATACAATTTATTTACATTAATATCCAGCTTAAAAATATATTTACAAATGTCTCTTAAAGTTTAAAAAACGTGTTAAATGTTCCCTATGGTTCTTCATAGGGAGATCTCCACCCCTACGGTTGAGTCTGTGCTGGCTCATAAACAGGAAACCTGAGGCTGTCAAAAAAAGGGGCATGGAGCAGACTGCCTGACATTCCAGCCCTCCATTAAACCAAATATATTATGGTAAATGCAGTGCATAATTACGCTCACTTCAATTGAAAGCCTTTAATGTTAAACATTGTTGGAACAGCCAGTGCTGTGTACCTCTAGACACATGTTTCAAGCTGAGGCTTGCCTGCAGTAAATCTTGACAGTGGAGAGGAATGCAGTTCTGCTTAATGGTGGTAACAATTTTTTTTTATCATGACTATGGCATCATTTCCTAAGGAGAAAGCTGCTAGCCTTTACACCTCGATCAATCACTATTGGGGGGGGGGGGGGCTGCTGGGGGGATGTCCTTTGAATAGCTAAGTTTTGGGGCTAATTACAACATAATCCAGACTGATGGGGAGATTACTTGTGGTTTATAGGGTATATATTACATCTGTTACAAACATGATGATTTCGATCACAAAAGTTGATTGGTATGTTTACTGGCATATCGATTGTATTGTGTAAAGAGATCTATGCCTAAATTGATGCTCCAAGAGGGGCCATGTATATTTTTCAGCTCAAAGATCTCAGAATGACTTCACAGGTCTAAGGCATTTATGATTCAGTGGCGGCTGCTATCTAACGCCAGTGGGAGAGTGGGTCGTGGGGGAGGGTAAGGGGGGACAATGAAAAAAATAAACACCTACCTTTGTGCTACCGCCACCCCCTCTCGGTCCTCTTCGCCCGCTTCCAGGGCAGGAACAGGAAGCACCCGGGCTCCCAGGCTTCCCATGGCCAATCACAACACTGCAGTGCAGCGTTGTGATTGGTCTGAGGGCCAATGTTCGGCGCTCAGACAGACAGTGGGAGACTGGGCTTGTTGTCCACCCAGGCTGTAATGCAGCCTGGGTGGAGAACATGCAATGTGCACATGACGGTTTGGTAGGCCTGAGACGGCCAGCCAAAGCGTTATGCGCACTTGGAGTGGGCAACCCACTCCACTGTTGCCCTGCTCTGTGAACAGAGCAGCCTCGCTCCTACCCAGCTGAGCAAGGATGAAAAAATAAAATAATAACAGTGAGTTATTATCACTTTATTTTTTACTTTTTGACCTGGTCAGTGGGACGACACTCCTCTGCATAAGCAGAGGAGCCGCCCCTGCTACTTTTTTAAAGATAGTCATTATGATATGATATTTCATTTCCAATAGTTCTGTCTCCCGATATTTTTAAGTCAATATTTTTTGCAAAGACCATCAAATTGTCATGCAATGAAACCCAGCAAGACAACTTGCTGCACTGTGCTCTGTGACAGAGAGAAGGAATCTGCCATATAACTAAGAAAGCTAGGATAGGATTGCCCATGAAACAGTGTCAGGATGAATATGCATCTCATTGCATTATTTTGATAATTGATATCATGACACACAAATATCGTGATGCACAAATATCGTTGGCAAGAATATTGTTTATTGAGGTAAGTAATATCCTTTAAAAAAACTATTGATGTTTTTAACATCGTTTTCAATAATATAGTGGTAAAAATATAGTTTTGGAAATTATTTACAAATGTTTTAGTTGATATATTAATGGTATGTGTTACTATTGTTAATATAAAAAGTTATTCACCTTTATAAAGAAAAAAAGCTTGTCATTTTAAGTGATTTAGATTTTTGTATTTCAATTTTTAATAGTAAATTATAATTTTACAGCTGGTTATTGGGTTTGTTGGGGGATAGGGTAGGAAGTTAATTAAGTAATATTTAAAATTGAATTATTTAATACATTTAATTTTCTTATATGATTGATATTTATTTGTAACACAAATACTAATTGATTTTTGTTAAATGTTATTTGCGGGCTGTTAGGTTTGTCGTGGTATAGGATTGGAAGATCAATAATTAATTAATAATTACCAATTAATTATACACTTGCAATATTGAATTTGAATAATGTAATTTATGGAATACCTATTTATTTTTCTTATACTTTAGGGGGTGCTAGGTTTGTAGGTGTCCAGTATGGAGAGGTATTAGGTATTACATAATTAGCAATTTATTATCAATTGTTAATTAATTATTTAATTGTTTTTTTAATGTAAAATTTGAAATACTGATTTATTTTACTTATATTTTAGTTGCTGGATGGTAGGTTTGTGGAGGTATAGGGTCATCAGTTAATTAACTGATAATTAATTTACTATTAAATATTATTCATAAATATTTTTATTTATTGAATCTTAAATATGTAAATTATGGAATACTTATTTATTTTAATTCTACTTCAGTTGTGGGCTGCTAAGTTTTAAGGGGTCTATGCTGGAAAGTTAATTAAGTAATAAATAATAAAGAATTATTTATGAATTGTGAACTAATCAGTTAATTGATTTTAATGTGTACATTTTGGAATGCTTATTGTTTTAGTCATATTTTAGGTGTGGGCTTCGAGGTTTGTAGGGGTATAGAATGGGAAGTTAATTGATAATTGAATAGGAACTATTTTTTAATTGATAATTAATTATTTTATTGAATAGTAATTCTGTAAATTAATTATTAATTTTAATTCCTTTACACAGATATATTTGTTTCATGTTAATTAATATTTTTTATATTTAGTTTAATATTTTTTCTACATTCATAGTGTTATACATATAATGTGCATGAAGTGAAGTGCTTCCCTAGCCCTGATTAGACTGCAGTATGAATAGTAAAATTAACCACTGCGTAGGTCAATACTTTCCCTACTGTTGTGCTGTTTGGAGTGGGAATAGTACATTTTACCCGTCCAAAATTCAACGCTTCCCTATTGTGGCACTGACTGGAGTGGGAATAGTACATTTAAACCTCCGAAGTCCAACACTTACCCTACTGTTGCACTGTGTGGAGTGGGAATAATACATTTCATCCATCCGAAGTCCAATGCTCTCTCTATTGTTGTACTGATTGCACTGGGAATAGTACATTTGTTCCCCCCGCCCCCTTGAAGTCCAACGATTTCCCTACTGTTTCACAGACTGGAGTGGTAATAGAAATTCTTACTCCACCAAAGTCCAATACTTTCCCTATTGTTTTGTTTGGAGTGGTAATAGTAAATGCAACCCCTCTGAAGTCCAACACTTTCTCTACTATTGTGATGACTAGAGTAGGAACAGTGGGGCATATCAGCAACGGATTTATCTCTGTTTTTTGGCTTTAAAAGCCAGAAAAGCGGAGATAAAACCATCGCCCTATCAGCAAGAGGGTGCTAACATATATATTCGCATGTTAGCACCCTTTTTCCCTACGCAGACCTTTGCATCTCTAATGAGATGCAAAATGGGCGTTCCTCCCCAGAATAACGGGAGAAATGTCGCTAAGCGACATTTCTCCTATTATCAAGCCTCACCCTAACCTGCAGAGCAATAACAAAAGTAGCACTAACCTCGGTTAGTGCTACTTTCCTTACGCCTGCTTTTAAACTGACTTAGCCATGATATCCTATGGAAGGTGGATATCATGGCTAAGTATGTGTAGCCCTATCAGTTGTGCGATTATCGCTGGAATCCCAGCGATAATTGCACATTTGGCAGCTAACTCGGTTATTTTTATCGCTCTGGAGATAAGCGTCGCTGATAGCGTGCTATCTCCACGATAAAAACAAGTGATAGCCGGGGATAATTATCCTAGCGCTAAGTGCGCTTAGTGATAATTATCGCCGGTGGTTGCTGATATGCCCCAGTATTTCTAACAACTCCGAAGTACAACACTTTCCCTAAAATTGCAGAACCTTGAGAGGGAATAGCATATGTAATATTCTTACACTCAAATAGTTTTCCTAACATTGGTTAAATAGACTTTATAGCATTAATTGTTTTTCTTTATAATATTCATAGTAAATGTGTTTTTCGGTTTTAAAATGTTAATATTTTATTTAGTGCCTAAATGAATGAATCCTTTTTTTAAATTAAATTGTTTACATTTTGTATGGTTTGATTGTGTGTATATATATATATATATATATATATATATATATATATATATATATATATATATATATCCTCAGCTGAGCGTTGCCAACGCAATCGCCATTATCCTTGCTGCTTGCGGCGGCGTTCTTCGACGGTACGGCGAGTGCCTAAATATTAGAAAAGATGCTGGTTTCCTTCTAAAGCAGCACACCAAAGACCAATTTGTTGCAACAGCGGTATTTTATTTCACGCTTTCGTCAAGACCCAACGCGTTTTGGGGAAAACCCCTTGATCACGAGTGAGAGTGTCTTTGGTTAGTTTCCCTAAATAAACAGTCATGTGATTTGACAAACATGCTAAAAAGACTTCAGTGAGTTACATCACTCAAATTTACATCTTTTAAAGTGAAAACAAAATAAAAGTGTAAATGAAAAAAGAGAACATATTTGAATTTGTCAGATACATCTTTCTCTGATGTTGGATTTGAAAAGCAACTTCTATATAAACACTTTTATGTTGTTCCATTATTTTCAATTCAGGATTACAACAAAACTTTATTGTCCACATGATTGCGTGTTTCTCCAGCCTTCTATTTAGATGCTCTAATATCCTGCCCCTGTGGGCTGAGAACATTTTAAATCAAAGTTACATCAAAACTTTGTCAACACGCTCATTAACAATTTGAGCTTTTCACTCTATTTCAACGAATGTTTCGTGGATTCAGCCATAATTATTCTAATGGTCTAGCCTCAGTGGGCATAATATAACATGCCTTTTTTAAAAACATTTATTAAAATTCTAGTATTTAAGGCAGTATGCAAAATAAAAGAAACATAGAAAATAACAGAAAATAGTTTCTGCCATCTCATCTGTAGTCCCTGCTTGGGTACTTCTTTCTATTTTGCAAAATTGTACAAAATTGTTTGGCTGCAAACTTGGCTGGTCTTCAAACCAGTGGACAAAGCTTCATAATTTTCTTAACCGCTTTCTATTCAATCCAACCTGTGATCTGAACAAAACAACAATTGTTCGTATCATTCTACACAGCGGCAAGCAAACTAAGCTTCCATAGCAAAGTTCTTTATTCAGCCAACAGCAAAGTTTCCAGATATTTCATGTGCCATTCTCCTACGCGTTTTGGAGCTATTTGCTCCTTGATCATGGGTCCGCTTGCTTCCTAACAGATGCGCATAAGGTGAGTCCCGTATTTGGCTGCTTTATGGCCCTCAATGGGCTCCTTCAATCAATGGCCTTCTGGGACTTGTAGTCCTATGCGCCAAAATAACGTTGAGGGACATAAAGCAGCCAATTATGGGGCCCACCTTATGCGCATCAGTTAGGAAGCAAGCCGACCCGCGATCAAGGAGCTAATAGCAACTTTTGGATGATAATATATATATTAACCCGTGATCTATAATGGATACAGACATTACAAGGTTTTCATGTTAATTTAAGATTGATTTAGATTTATCAGCTTTTATTGACAATGTACAATGAATTCGCAACACTTTACTGCAATTGTGGCATTTCGAGTTGGTCACAGCATAATTTAGCGAATATTGTAAATATGATGCTTCATAATTTATTTGTATTACAGTGGTTCACCCTGTGATTTTAGACTTGGGTAAACCTTCGGGTAATTACGAAGCACGACATGAATTATGCATCAAGTTTGCAGCTCTTGAAACCTCAGTCTGTTAAAGTCTGTTGTCTATGTTTATGCTGACCCATATCACGTGCAGAGTTCTTGTCTTCCTATTTAAGGAAGTAGATTGATTGTATATGTTGTCATGTGAACAAGGCTCTTGGGGAGCCGAAACGTTATGGCGACAATTCTGCGAACAAGCGAATAAATTTGCACTAAGGAATCTGGTCCGTGTCTGTGATCTCTTGGTTCGAGGCTACAACGATTCAGCCACTCCTGGGGAGCATTACTTGTTGGATATTTTCGGCCGAGTGGCGACGTACGGCCATCACACGAGACCCTTTCCACGATTGGACAACGCAAGCTACGGAGCCATTACCCGTTTTCCCGGGCATTTGTAAATCCTTGGAAGAGGAACGGCGTTGGTCCCCCCCACAAGCAAACGGAGAAACGAGCTGAAGGCCGGAGTCACGGAGGAGTAACCCTCGGGAGGTGCCGAATCGGAGGATACGTCACGCCAGAGGTATTTACCCCAGTGAACAAGCCGAACTGTATAAATCCGATTTGCGGGGGAGGAAAGTTTGAGTGCAGTTGGGGTGACACTGAACAGGATCTTATTCAAGTATCAGCTGGGCATTCCCCCCGACATCAGAATTCAGCTATTATCAGACGCAGTGTATATATTATTACCATGTCAGCCGACAACATGAACGAACGTGAGGAAGCTGCATTAAAAATGTTTTCAGATGATCCCCAAACATCAGTCAACATACGAGACAAAAACAGCAGCGAACCCGTACTGAGAAACAGCACAATCAAAGACAAAATTAAAATACTAGAAAAAAAGTTGCGTAGCGAACAAAGCAAATGGTGGGAGGCGAAGTCCCTCCAAAGCTATTTAGATGTCAACCGGATTCCCCGAGGATTACGTATTTTAACGGCTCCCAATTATGAAAATCCTAATCCTGAGATGATGAAGGAATGGGCGGCTAGTAATCTTGAAGCGTCAAGACGTCTGGTACTGATCTTGGTCAAATACGCTGAAATCGACAGAGCGCAATTATTAAAGGAGATTGCTACTCTACAGGAAGATCTAGAAACCGTCGAGGACAGTCAAGAAAAGAGAAAATTAATGGAAGAAATGAGAGAAAGGCTCAAAAAGGAGCAAAACAAGATAATGGACAGAAAAGCCTATAAATTTCAAAGGGACCGTAACGATTATGAGCTGGGGCAAATCTTTACCTTCTCCAAGAAATATGTTACATATCGGGGCTCCAATACTAAGTATCCAAGTACACGCAAGGCTATGACAAGTAACAAAGAACAAGCTGACACGACTAGGTCAGATTTGAGCTCCTTTACCAGCAGTGGATCGGAATCAGACCAACGAGCCGACACTCTGAGCAGCGCAGCAAAACCACACCCTGGGCAAGAGATTCATTTTTTATGTCAGGAAAGGATGCAATCTCTACGGCCCCGAGCACAAAAGAACTACGGAGAAAACACTCCAATTACAGGCGCAGGCAGAGGCTCAGGACGAGGAGGCGGCACTTATTACAGGAAGAGGGGCAGAGGCCAGTGGAAAAACAACAAAAATCAATGAATCCAAGTATCAATGACACCACGATTATCAATCTAACGAATACTGTTCTCACACAGACAGAAGAAAAAATACTTAAACTAGGCCTCTCTTTCGCAACTCAATCTAATCTGAACTATACGGACACAAGATTTGACACCTACAAAGCTATAAGGAAGCTTAAACTACGTAAATTCCATGCCATGCGTGAGACAAACAAGCTAACTCCCACAATACCTGAGACCAGGATCATGGGATCTGCTCTCGACCTATCCATTCCAAGTGAAATCTTTGAGTTATGGCATAATGACGGAACCAATTCCTTGTCAGGCGTCCAGGCTGGGAATGAAGTTACCGACCTGGTACGAGTCAGGAAACAGTTCTCACCTGCCACGCCATTTAAACCAGCTTCTACGTTTGTGCCGATCCTATTACGTGACTCTATAGATGTCTTCAATGAAAATGTTACAGCACAGATTAAAGATCTCCACAGGAAAGTAAGCAACCGGAAAAACAACTTTGACGTGAATAATATTCAATATCACACGCTCATTCAGAAACTCAATAAAGACAAAAGCATTGTAATACGTGGCAGTGATAAGGGAGGCAATATTGTACTTATGCCCAGATCGCTGTATGACAAGGAGGCCTACTCTCAGCTCAACAATAGACAGCACTATGAACGCAGCACCATGTCTACCCTTAAAACGATGCAAGCTGAATATCATAAGAAACTACTAAAATGGAAAAACAAATCTTTACTAACCAATGATGAATATACATTTCTAAAGACGGATCGTCCCCAAGTCCCATTCATTTATTTTATCCCAAAAGTGCATAAAGACATGGTCAATCCCCCTGGGAGACCAATCATTTCTGCCAGAGGGGGTCTCCTGGAAAAGACATCGGTGTACATTGAATATTTCTTACAGGGATACGTTAAAGCACTTGAATCATACGTCCAGGACACTGGTGATTTTCTTTTCAAATTGCAGAAGATTAAATGGAAGGACGGTTATTGGATGCTTGCGCTAGATGTTTCATCTTTGTATACCAGCATAGTACATCAGGATGGCATGGCAGCGATTGAACACTATTTATCCAAAAGGAAGGAACATTTCACAGACCATACTACTATGTTAATGGAAATGTTAAAAATTTGCCTCCATAACAATGTGTTCATGTTTAACAATTTGGGTGCCAATTCCGATCCGGTAAAAACCGGGTACGAACCGTCGGACGGAGCCCTATCTCCGTCCGACTCGTACCCGGTGCCAAATCCATCCGAAAATGCAAGTACGATTCGCACGGAAAGACCATTTCCGTACGAATCGAACAAAACACCGACCGAACAGAAACTAAACACAATTCCGATCCTGAAAGGCGCCGACCTGACGTCGGTACGCATCCAGCCTACGTTTCACGAACCAGGAAGTACGATTCGAACCGACGTCATCCCGCACGGAAAATATTTACCGGCTGCCAAAAACTGCCGGGAAATCAGGACGACACACGCAAGGAGCAGCTGGACGCGACGAACAGACATGGACCCGAACCTACGTGCCATCCCTGCCCTCCTAGCAGTCCACCTGGCGTACAGGAACTGACGCAGACGCCGCAGAAGGTCAGCACAACAACCAGGGGCAAAGGGGGGGGCAGGGGCAGGACACACAACACCAACACATGGTACCAAATCACACATGGCCTGGACATACCTGACCATCAGGGCCTGGTCACTTCCAGGGGGTGGGGGCGAGGCCAGCAACGCAAGCGTCCGCCACAACGGAAGTGGATGGTCACGCGAACCGGTACGTACCCTACCCAGGCCGCAAGAGCGTGGGTACGGAACGTACCACGCGTCCCCCTACGTCACTCCAACAATGGCGGTACGGCCCATACCCACGTCAGAAAGGCCTTGGTACGGGTCGTACCAGCATTGCTGGGGTCATGTAGGGGTACGCGTGGTACGACCCGTAGCCACGCCCCCAAGGCCTGTGTACGGTGCGGACCCCACGGCACCGCAACAATGGGGGGACGCACCGTACCCACCCACCAAATGCATGGGTACGGCCCGTACCCAGGCACGCAGAGCGTGGGTAGGGGTATGTACGGACCGTACCCCCACCCGTGGAAGTACGGCCCATACCCCCACCCGTGTATGTACGCACCCAACCCCCACCCCAGCAGTGTATGTACGCCCCGAACCACCACCCGTGTATGTACGCCCCGAACCCCCACCCGTGTATGTACGCACCGAACCACCACCCGTGTATGTATGGACCGTACCCACACCCGTGTATGTACGCACCCAACCCCCACCCGTGTATGTACGCCCCGAACCCCCACCCCAGCAGTGTATGTACGCCCCGAACCCCCACCCGTGTATGTACGCACCGAACCCCCACCCGTGTATGTACGCACCGAACCCCCACCCGTGTATGTACGCCCCGAACCCCCACCCCAGCAGTGTATGTACGCCCCGAACCCCCACCCGTGTATGTACGCACCCAACCCCCACCCGTGTATGTACGCCCCGAACCCCCACCCGTGTATGTACGCACCCAACCCCCACCCCAGCAGTGTATGTACGCCCCGAACCCCCACCCGTGTATGTACGCACCGAACCCCCACCCGTGTATGTACGCCCCGAACCCCACCCGTGTATGTACGCCCCGAACCCCCACCCGTGTATGTACGCCCCGAACCACCACCCGTGTATGTACGCACCGAACCACCACCCGTGTATGTACGCCCCGAACCCCCACCCCAGCAGTGTATGTACGCCCCGAACCCCCACCCGTGTATGTACGCCCCGAACCCCCAACCGTGTATGTACGCCCCGAACCCCCACCCGTGTATGTACGCACCCAACCCCCACCCCAGCAGTGTATGTACGCCCCGAACCACCACCCGTGTATGTACGCCCCGAACCCCCACCCGTGTATGTACGCCCCGAACCCCCACCCCAGCAGTGTATGTACGCCCCGAACCCCCACCCGTGTATGTACGCACCGAACCCCCACCCCAGCAGTGTATGTACGCCCCGAACCACCACCCGTGTATGTACGCCCCGAACCCCCACCCCAGCAGTGTATGTATGCCCCGAACCCCCACCCGTGTATGTACGCACCCAACCCTCACCCCAGCAGTGTATGTACGCCCCGAACCACCACCCGTGTATGTACGCCCCGAACCCCCACCCGTGTATGTACGCACCCAACCCCCACCCGTGTATGTACGCCCCGAACCCCCACCCCAGCAGTGTATGTACGCCCCGAACCCCCACCCGTGTATTTACGCACCGAACCCCCACCCCAGCAGTGTATGTACGCCCCGAACCACCACCCGTGTATGTACGCCCCGAACCCCCACCCCAGCAGTGTATGTACGCCCCGAACCCCCACCCGTGTATGTACGCACCGAACCCCCACCCCAGCAGTGTATGTACGCCCGAACCACCACCCGTGTATGTACGCCCCGAACCCCCACCCGTGTATGTACGCCCCGAACCCCCACCCGTGTATGTACGCCCCGAACCCCCACCCGTGTATGTACGCACCAAACACCCACCCGTGTATGTACGCCCCGAACCCCCACCCGTGTATGTACGCACCGAACCCCCACCCGTGTATGTACGCACCGAACCTGCAATAAGAATGGTGTGTGCCAAACACCCCCAGCAGTGCCCAGACATAGGAGGGGTGGGTGCAGAGTCCTCCCAGCAGTGCCCAGAGACAGGAGGGGTGGGTGCAGAGTCCTCCCAGCAGTGCCCAGACGCAGGAGGGGTGGGTGCAGAGTCCTCCCAGCAGTGCCCAGAGACAGGAGGGGTGGGTGCAGAGTCCTCCCAGCAGTGCCCAGACACAGGAGGGGTGTGTGCAGAGTCCTCCCAGCAGTGCCCAGACGCAGGAGGGGTGGGTGCAGAGTCCTCCCAGCAGTGCCCAGACATATGAGGGGTGGGTGCAGAGTCCTCCCAGCAGTGCCCATAGACAGGAGGGGTGGGTGCCTTACACTCCCAGCAGTGCCCAGACACAGGAGGGGTGGGTGCAGAGTCCTCCCAGCAGTGCCCAGACGCAGGAGGGGTGGGTGCAGAGTCCTCCCAGTAGTGCCCAGAGACAGGAGGGGTGGGTGCAGAGTCCTCCCAGCAGTGCCCAGAGACAGGAGGGGTGGGTGCCTAACACTCCCAGCAGTGCCCAGACACAGGAGGGGTGGGTGCAGAGTCCTCCCAGCAGTGCCCAGACACAGGAGGGGTGGGTGCAGAGTCCTCCCAGTAGTGCCCAGAGACAGGAGGGGTGGGTGCAGAGTCCTCCCAGCAGTGCCCAGACATAGGAGGGGTGGGTGCAGAGTCCTCCCAGCAGTGCCCAGAGACAGGAGGGGTGGGTGCCTAACACTCCCAGCAGTGCCCAGACACAGGAGGGGTGGGTGCAGAGTCCTCCCAGCAGTGCCCAGACGCAGGAGGGGTGGGTGCAGAGTCCTCCCAGTAGTGCCCAGAGACAGGAGGGGTGGGTGCAGAGTCCTCCCAGCAGTGCCCAGAGACAGGAGGGGTGGGTGCCTAACACTCCCAGCAGTGCCCAGACACAGGAGGGGTGGGTGCAGAGTCCTCCCAGCAGTGCCCAGACACAGGAGGGGTGGGTGCAGAGTCCTCCCAGTAGTGCCCAGAGACAGGAGGGGTGGGTGCAGAGTCCTCCCAGCAGTGCCCAGACACAGGAGGGGTGTGTGCAGAGTCCTCCCAGCAGTGCCCAGACGCAGGAGGGGTGGGTGCAGAGTCCTCCCAGCAGTGCCCAGACATAGGAGGGGTGGGTGCAGAGTCCTCCCAGCAGTGCCCAGAGACAGGAGGGGTGGGTGCCTAACACTCCCAGCAGTGCCCAGACACAGGAGGGGTGGGTGCAGAGTCCTCCCAGCAGTGCCCAGACATAGGACAAGATACCCCATCAACAAGTTCAGTGACCAACAAGGGTGATACCCCAGATGCAGGCGGAGCCATCGCTGAGCCAGCATGGCTATATTGAACGGCAACCCTCACACATCCAGGAAATGTAGACACAGCACAGCACAGCATTTGGGAGACACCCTGCAGGGAAAATGGCCTGCTCCACAGAGGATGGAACACACCTTGGGACAATGTCACCATACAGTGAGAGCAAACATGACCAAATACCATTGGCAGAGACCTCTGTGATGGCACGCAGATGGCAGGGTACACCCCATGAGCAGCACACTCCAACATTTCACAGACCCCTAACACATTATCACCACCCCAACTCAGGGAGCACCAGCACCAACAGCAAGTCCAGGAAAGCATCAGTGTGCAAAACCAAAAGAAAATGCTTTATTCAGCAGGAAAATATCTCTGAGAAAATGTCCACTATGTACAAGGGCCATGGGCCAGGCCAGCAGCAAAGTCCGGGGGGGGGGGTACACATTGGGACGTGTGTCCCCTAGCTTGCCTGCACAGTTCACAAGTCCATTTCATCCACAGAAGAGGGGGCATCAGGGGGGAGGGTGGAAACAGGCACCGCAGGGACCGGAGGGGAAAGGGTAGGTGTTGTGGGTGCAGGGAGGGATGATTCTGCCACAGGGGGGGTGCCAGCGCCAAAGGTGGAGGACAGAATGGCGCTGCACACGTCGGCAAGTTCCCCCAGCGACTCCCCCGCACCCAATCCAACCACAGGCCCCAAGGAGGGGGGGGGGCAAAGGGATGGGTCGCAGCGCCACTGGGGGAGGGTGTGGACAGGGTGGTGTCATCCTGGGGCTGGGGGGCACACTCGCAGTGGATGATACTGTCACCGACTGTTGGCCAGGAGAGCTAAGGGGAGTGGATTTGGAGGGAGTGGGTTGTGTGGACTGCGGACTCCCACTGTGGTTGCGTGTTCTACGTTTCCCCCCGACCCAGTGGGTGTGCCTTCCTCACCCTGTGTGGGCGTGACAGGAGGTGTGCGCTTCGACTTCCCTGGTGGTGTGGTGCCTGTGTCTGTTGGGGTGCATGCACGCTGACGTCTGGATGTGCGTGGGACAGGCACTGGAGTGGGAATTGTGGATGGGGCAGGGGTAGGGGGGAGTAGGCAGCGCTGCAGGAGATCCAGTACTGCAGTCAGTGTGGAGTCTATGGACCTCAGCAACTGCCGTTGGTCAGACTGCGCAGCCGACATGCCCTCCATGTATGCCTCCATCTGGGTCAGCACCTGGGTGTGGGCATGGAGGACATTTAGCATCGCAGTCTGACCAACCTGCAACTGCCTCAGGATGTCCACAGACTCCGCACTCACCGCAGCAGTGGTGACAGGGGCAGGGGGTGCGGTGCCTGGCAGGAAGGAGACATGTGGGGACCGAGCACGGAGGGAAGGGCCACGAGCATGTGGGAGGCCGGTGATGGAACCTGAGGTGGCGGGGGGATGTGGAGGGCTGCCATCAGCTGGGGGGGCAGACTCCGCCACCTCTTGGAGCTCAGCCTCGGACCCGTCTGCGTCATAGTCTGTGTTGGCAGTCGACAGGTCCTCTGCCTCACTCCCTTCGGCCTCCGTGCCACTCCATGTGCCAGACAGGACAGCACTGCTGGCACTGGTGCTCAATCCCTCCTCCCGGTCCGTGCTAGTGTCTCCTTCCGTGTCCCCCGGCGATGCTCTGGGCAAGGTGAAGAGACAGGAGATAATCAGACACCTGTACACATATGTCACATGAGTCAAATATACATAGGTCACATTGCATAGCCTGAAAAGCAACAGGAGTAACACCTACAAAACAATGTACACATGTAGGCCATGGAACACACAGTTTTTCGACCCACCATGCCACTGAGACACAATGGAGAGCATGACACAACAGCAAATCACTGCACCTGAAATTTTACAGAGGAGCCAGCCTCTGGGGACAAATGTGCACAGCACCTGCACCACACTGCGTCGTCAAAAATGGATGAGCATGAATCATATCCATTTACTCTTGCCGCATGCTGCAAAGGCAATACATGAAACCAGGCCAAACATGACTGGGTCACTGCACCTTGAGCGTATGTCCAGTCAAACATCACACACAGGCTAAACCCAGCAAGGAGGATGAAGCTTCTGACATGTAGGCCTTGTACGCACAAACCACCCACACCTGAGACAATCTCATTGAGACGGAGAAAGTATGTACACCTCTTACTCTGGGATGAAAACACATGGCCTCCACTAATTAATGACTGTACACACACAGCCCCTGGTGGGCATGTCCACACATCATTGACAGGCAAACATCATCAGATTGTCTCAACAACACACACAGGTAATGCCCACTGTGAGTATGCACAAGCAAAATGGGTCCCCCTGTACAGTGGACACATGTAGCAACCTGTAGGTCCTAACAGTTGAGCCCAGGGTACAATGCCACTCTACCCAACCCATGGCGAAGACACAGTGAATGGCCATATTGTTGGATGACGCACATGATACCTAGGAAGAGGTGCCCCAGGGCACAGTAGTGCCCACACTCCTCCATGGTCCAGGATGTACATGACTGCAAATTAAGCAACCGTCCCTGCACTTAGCAGGCCTCCCACTCAGGCACATCATGTCAGAGGGCACACAATTGGACATTCATGTTGGAAGGCTGTACATTTTGGAGACACACCCCTATGTCGTGATTCACAATCAGTGCCAAGTGACATGGACACCACATTGACTGAAATTGTCCATGGCACACGCAAGGTCCCCATACCTGTGGCACATCACCCCCACACATGATGCTGATAGCATAGGGCACCTGCATGAACTGCCTGCCCAAATAACCTTGTGCAAGAGTGGCTACAGACCGACCAGGGAACACATGGCAAGGAGGGGAATGGAGGGAGTGAGAACAGCACTGTGCTACTTTGTGGAGAAGTTGACGCACTGCACAATCAAACCCTGGCAGTGTATCCATGCAACTGCACACTTACATTGGCTGGGGACACACAACTGACACACATGTACCTACCCCCTTCCTGCTGCTGCTTCTCCTGTAGGCGCCTGTCCATATCGGGGAAGACCACCGCCAGCACACGCTTCTGGATGTGGGTCAGACGACGGCGCCCACGGTTCTTACGGCTCACAGGTGAGTCCCCCAGCAGGACCCGTGCATTCCTCCTTGTCCAGCACCGGATGTCCTGCCAGCGTTTCCTCACCTGAGACAGGCTCCGCCTCCGACCCTCTGTACCCCTCACGGCACTGACGGCTTCACTCCAGATCTCCCCCTTGGCAATGGCACCTACCTGTGAGGATGCAAAAGTGAGAATACATTAATCCACATGAGCAGAAACACAGAGACACACATATAGAACAATCCTCATTATGAACAGGCCATGGTATGCATGCAACTAATTGCACCTTTGTCATAGGGACATTATCCACTGTGGAAGGCCAAATGCACTACGTGCCATTGAAAGTACACGGGTGGCATAAGGGGTACCACACACTCACTGACCAGGGATCACACTGTGCCTCACAGGCTACACCAGGATTATGTACAGCACCTCACAGCAGTCACCTGCCCCAGCACACTGATGCTACCTCAGCAGAGTACACAGACACACACAGGTACAGGACAATCACATGGCATTGCAAACTGCGGGTACACACCTCACTCTGCCCATGTGCCAGTAGACGGGGGTGTCACAGGTGTGGGGCTGGCTCAGCACGGCATGCACACAGCACTGCTCCCTGCTCACATCGGATGGCCAGGCTATATCCATCACTCATGCTGCTTGTGTGCAACACTCCCCATATGCACTCACCCACATGACAGGGGACTTACACACACACCAATGTGCAGGGGACGAACACGGCCTTTGGACACTCACAGCACAGGTACACTGACCAAACACACATCCATGGGTACTGACACCTGTCACACTGGGGGGAACACAGGATCACATCAGGACTGTGGAAACAACATCCCCAGGAGGAGTATGCAGGCAGAATGTGGCATGCACCTTGCATTCATTGTCACAGTAGGCACTATGCAAGTGAGGAGTGCACACAGGAAACACAGCATGCTCTGCATGGGTGACATGAGGCCTTCCACACCCTGGGACCCACTCCAAACAACAGTGCATGTCTGTCACACATGGATACAATGGCAGAAGTCACTGGCACACAAAAGGGGCACAGTCTAAGCTAGTGGAGTCTGCACTCACCTGAACCCCTGGTCGACCATACAGGCTCTGGAACTGTGGGAGGATCACATCTATCAGGGCAAGGTTCTCCTCCTGGGTGAATGGCTGTGACCTCTCCACAGTCCTGGACATGGTGCCAGAGGAATCACTATCAGCAGCAGTGGTCATGGATGAATGGATGTGCAGGCAAGTGCTCTCTCATGGGACCTGGCTGCCTTATATATGCCTGGCTGGCCTGTTCATGTACAGGAGTACAGATTGATTGGTCAGTCACATTTGCATCCTACGTTTCATCCAATCCCTTCAAACCTACCCCAGTGTGTGCCTTTGCATGGTTTCAGTTTTGATGATGATGTCAAGTCAACATCCACATTGCAACAATGTAGATTCTTTCAAACTGACTTCTGCTGGGCACCTGGTGCTCAAATTCAAAAATCTAACTCAGTCTCCATGGCAACCATCATGCATTTAGGCCCTTATACTTGTCCCTCATGTGTCCCCTATGTGTTTTCATACATATACACACAGGTACGGTGCGTTCCACGCCCTAGGGCACCCCACAAGCAGTGATACGGACCGTACACGCGCTTGTACGGTCCGGATCACAATATGGGCGCTGGCGTATGCGTACGCCACAGTAGTACGAACTGTACACGCGCTTGTACGGTCCGGATCACAATATGGGCGCTGGCGTATGCGTACGCCACAGTAGTACGAACTGTACACGCGCTTGTACGGTCCGTACTACTGTGGCGTACGCATACGCCAGCGCCCATATTGTGATCCGGACCGTACAAGCGCGTGTACAGTTCGTACTACTGTGGCGTACACATACGCCAGCGCCCATATTGTGATCCGGACCGTACAAGCGCGTGTACAGTTCGTACTACTGTGGCATACGCATACGCCAGCGCCCATATTGTGATCCGGACCGTACAAGCGCGTGTACAGTTCGTACTACTGTGGCGTACGCATACGCCAGCGCCCATATTGTGATCCGGACCGTACAAGCGCGTGTACAGTTCGTACTACTGTGGCGTACGCATACGCCAGCGCCCATATTGTGATCCGGACCGTACAAGCGCGTGTACAGTTCGTACTACTGTGGCGTACGCATACGCCAGCGGCAATATTGGCCCAGGGACCCTATACACGCACTCAGAGCGTATGTACGGTGCGTTTCACACCTGTCAGTGGTGACAGGCGGCACACAGACAGGAATGGAGCGGTCAGATTTTGCCAAGGGTGGACACCAATGCATTGTCTGTGCAATACCACATGTGTGTGACACAGGTGTGTCAGGATGTGATGTGGCACTTTACCCCTGAGGTGTGGGCAAAGCACATGTACGATGAGCTGTGTACACATGTCGTGTGTGATGGTGCGCATTGTACCACACATCCCCTGCACTCCTTTGACATGTGTGCATGTCGTACACACTAGTGGAGCCATGAGTCACTTGCATGTCCCAGTCACGGACACCCGCACCTGTCCCCTGATGCCAGGTACACGGAATATTACACATGACATGTGTATGGCTGCGTTGCACGCTGCAACCATGTCATGTGTGTGGCATGTGTTTCCATGATTTTGCTGTAGGTGTGTGGTCCAATGCATCAGCAGTTGCTGCTGCCAACATGTGTCTGTGTGTAGATGGCCATGGCACACTGTTCCGCACACCAGCCCACATATGTGATTTGCCATGAGGTGTGTATGTATGCAACTACACGGAGTATCAACACAAGTACATATCCACATGCTCTCTATGTATGTTCTGTCTCGACATGTACTCCTCCAAGGCAATGTGTGTGGCCTGTCCTATTCCTATGACATGTGACCAGTGCATATCGCATCCAACAACCTGTCTGTACCATACGCATACTACTTCTGCACATGTGTGGATGTCTGTGAATCCTGTGATGCGTGTGCATGTTCACTTACACTGGCCCACAGCTAGTCTCATGCCATGTCATCGTGATCTTGCCCCACTCCGTTAGTGGCTGTCCCTTGGTAGGAGTGTCACCTGACTGGCGTACGTGTCCAGGAAATGTGGCACAGACCTGACTCAGAATGTGGCATATGTGTATTGGCTGTGTAACATGTGCTCAGTGCATTGACAATGTCGTTGTACAGTGCTCACTCTTCGGTGTTCCTTCCATTTCACTGCAGGGCTCCGCCTCTCCCTCGACGTATGCCAGACATGGCTGCCCTGCATGAACGGGACTGTATACGCCGCTACAGATTCAGCCAATGGTTGATTGATGAGTTGACTGGTCGGCTGGAAGCACAACTCCTCCCGCGCCACAGGTATCCCAGTGCACTGACACCCAAGTTGAAGGTGATGGCAGCCCTACATTTCCTTGCCACGGGTACGTTCCAACATACCATTGCTGATGTCGGGGGCATGTCCCAGACGATGTTCAGCCGTGTTCTGCATGATTTCTTAGAGGCCATGTTGGTTCACCTGGATGAGTACATTAAATTCCCAATTCGTGAGCAGTTGACAGATGTCAAGCGTGAGTTCTATGCCCTGGGAGGGATGCCCCATGTCATTGGGTCCATAGATGGGACACATGTTGCGTTGGTACCACCACAGGCACAGGAGGTGGTGTATAGGAATCGCAAACATTATCACTCCATTAATGCCCTTGTGGTGTGTCTGTCCAACATGGTGATTTCACATGTCTGTGTTCGCTTTCCAGGATCAGCACACGATGCCTTCATCATGAGGCGTAGCAGGCTGCCTGAAATGATGCTGCAGCTGCGGAACGAGCGAGCATGTATTGTTGGTGGGTAGACTCTGGCAGTTCAGTGTTTGGCGTCATCTTCTAATCTCACTGCCTGTGCTGACACACTTCTGTCCATGATGTTTCCTTGTAGGGGACGCTGGCTATCCCAACATGCCATGGCTGATGACGCCTGTCCGCAACCCCAGCACGGCTGCCGAGCACCGCTACAACAACGCACATGGGCGGACCAGGAGAGTCATTGAGAGGACGTTTGGACTTCTGAAGAGCCAATTCCGGTGCCTCCACAAGACCGGCGGAGCACTCCCATATGCCCCGGTGAAGGTGTGCAAGATCATCATCGTCTGCTGCATGCTGCACAACATGGCAGTGGAGGAAGCTGTTCCACTCATACTGGATCAAGATGACCAGGACCATCCACCCGTGGAGGATGAAGGCCTTGGTGACGGGGCAAGTGATGTGGAGGAGGAGGAGGCTGTGGAGGACATGCGGAGTCGGCTCATACGCAACTTCTTTGCTTAGTGGTGAGTTCCAGTGTCTGAGTGTGCACGCATTGGGCCGTGTGTGGCATGTGTTGCAATGTGTGTGTCCATCTGCATGTCTGCCAAGTGAGTCAGTGGTGTGTATTGAAGTGTCACTCGAGTGATGGCGCAATGGAAGGATGTTGTCTGAGGGTCATCATTGTCACCTGTCATGTTGACAACATGATACGTGTTGAGTACATGCTTGCGGATGTGCTCCTTTGGGCTGACTCCTTGTGTGTCTCTCTTCCACAGGTCCATGGGCATGCTGTCTGCTGGTGGCATTGTTGTGCTCCTGCTACTCCTCATGAACACAGCAACATGTGCTGATTCTGCGTCACATGCACGGGCAAGTTTTGAAATCTCCTTAGGGTAAGGGATGCCTCACGGCGTTTTGGGTGTGTGAATTGTTTGTAGTCTGTATGCACTTCTCCAGTTCATGTGTGTTCCATTTGCATACATGTGGATCCTACATGGGGAACATGACATGGGGCAGGCTTCACCTGGAGCCATGGTCAGACTTGGTGACTGTCATGTGTCAGGGGATTGGGGATTGTGATGAGGCCATCAATGTGTGTAACACTGGCCTCGGAAACATACAGGTTGCACCGGGTTGACATGGTGTGTGATTGCCCCATCAGGGCCTCAATGGTGTATAGCAGCCTCTCCGTGGCAGCAGGGGGTGTTTAGCTGTTATCCGTCACTTGTGTGCCAGTTCAATGGAATACCAGCATCTGTGTTGCAATGGGGGGTGCCAGTGTTGCTCCCACATGTTCATCCACATGACCTGTGTATGTGTTGACAGAGTATCATTGTCATTCCAACACACATGACTAATAAATTTGTCCCTCTGTCTCCAAGGTGCCTCTTCCCTGTCAATGGTGGCCTGTTGCCACTGTGCGTGCGGCATGTCTGGCATAGTTTTCAGAGGTGGTGCATATGTGTCTATGTGTAGAGTGACAAGATGCTAGCGGTTTGTCAGGGAGTGGAAACTGTATTATGCACAAGATGCACAGTTCCATCCACCTCAAGGCAAGAGAGACCATCCCCCAGGGCAACTACAACATCCGTGTCGAATCCTACCCTGCAGTCTACGGACATGTGCCTTACGACTCCCATGATACTTGTCCATATCCGGAGTGCATCTGCACAGCTCTGCTACTGCATCGGGCAACCAGGCCACATCAACGTCCAAACGGGATGGGGGGAATGATTCACAGCCAGCTGCAGGATGACCTTCTCGATCCACGCCCACACTCATGATGCAGCCCACAACCCCAACACAACCATGTGGCACTGTGATCCAAAACTGCATTCTGGCATCTCCATGCATCCAACCTTGGCCTAGCCACCATTCTCAACATCCGCCTGACGCAAGCATGCAGGACATGGTAGGGACACATGTCTAGACATACCTGGGAGCGGCAAGCCAGGTCACTCCACATGATCCCTGACCTCTGCGCATGACTGTTGCTCCCCTGAATGTGTCTGTAGCCACAGTTGTGCGGGAACCACTAAGCTGGTTGGGCCCAGCACAGGTGAGTATGGTACTCCATGTCTGTATCAGATGATACATTGGGACCCATGTGTGTCCTGGGCAAGACTGCAACCCCACGGTTTGGATGGTTGGAGTTAATTCTGAGATCAGGCATGCTTTGACTTTATGACACACACATGTATTGTAATAATGCAGAATCACGGCATCATCTTGTAAGTGTGATTAATTTATTTGTGGTGGGGTACGGGTTTGTGGGGATGACAAGAGGTGCACAGCGGGAGTGTAGAATCCAAAGTTCACTGGGGGAGTTGGTATCCTTGCCGTAGCAAAATGTCAGAGTCCATGCCACAGTCTTCGTCAACATAGGTCAGACAGTGACCAGCAAGTCCATGTGGCAGAGAATGTCATGTGCTGCTATTGGGCCAGAGGGCCAGGTGCCAGGCCAGGTGACCTGGGAGACGGTGATGTTCTGCTGACTCTCACAGTCTTTTTCGTGGACGACCCACCTTCCTGCGGGGACCCTCGGAAGCAGGCCGTGACGATGTCTGTGACGCTCCGTCGGATGAATCCTCCTCCTCCTGATCCCTCCCTGTGTCTGGTAATGGCCTTCGCCTGGTGCCACAGGGAGGGTTACCCATGTTGTCGGCAATCCGACGGAGTACACCGGTCATTTGGGTTTGCACCGCCACGAGCTCAGCCTGTCTATCCTCCATCCTTCCTTGGTGTTGCAGTTGACAGGCATGTTGCTGGGCCTGCAGGGTCTTCATCTCCTGGAGGGTCCCCTTGATGTCATTGAGGGTGGACGCAATCTGGTCCATGCCCCTGGTGTCACGCCGGTATGTATCCAGGATGTTGCTGACCTGGGACACTACCGGGTCCTGAGCTACTGGTCAGGTTCGCGCCTCCGCCGTCCTCCACTCCCGCCACCCCTGCCCACGTGCACCTGGCCTGCCGTTGTGGGCGCATCGGGTCTCCGGGACCCCTGAGGGATGGCATCTGCATTGCCGCCTGCCTCCTCCTGGGTGCCCGGAGGACCGTGTCCCTCCTGGGCAGACTGGCTGGGTGGTCGTGTGCGGGCAGGGCTCCTGGACGTCTCCTGGGATGTGGCAGGAATGGGGGTGGTGGTTGGCACAGTTGTACCTGACGCAGGTGCTGCAGGTGGTTGGACACCAGAGGGGCCAGGTTGGTCTTGGTCATCCACGGAGTGGTGAGAGTCATCGCTGGCGGTGGGGTCCTCATCCCGCGGAGCCTGGTCCTGTGAGACTTCCCCCCCAGTGTTGGGGGGTGATCGTCGACGTTGACCTGTGTGTGAGAGAGACAATGTTAACAGTGTTACATGTGGCATCCATGTTTCATGCATTTCTGATTTGGCACTCTTCCTCTGGGTAGTTGGATCTGTCTAGCATTCCTCTCACAGTGCACTTGTGCATGGGTATGTCCCTTGGCCACAGCTGTCAGGGCTTTACGCATGTGTGACACAATCTTAGTTGATGCATCTATTTGGGTACACAGTCAGCAGTGTGGTGTGCGGGCATAGCGAGCCATGCAGAGGCGCCTTACGTGTTGCACTGTACGTGGCCAAATGGTGTTTTGCCAAGGCAATTTGATGTTGCAGGTAGGTGACTGAAGCATTTGTGACAGGGTTCTTACCGACACAGGAGGTGGGTATACTGGGTGTGTGGTTAGGTCTGTGCCTGCAGCACGGATGGACTCGTGCACAGATTGACACATGGACCGGTCTTCATCTACGGTAGGGGGGGTTTGAGGCACTGCCAGACCTTGTCTGCATGCACACAGTCCACCGGCTGACGAGTGGACATGGCCACACCACCCAAGGGTGATTTAGTCACCCTGTGTCTCCCTTCCTCCCTCCCTCTGTCACCCTCCTCCCTCTGTCGGTCTCCCTCTGTCACCCTACTCCCTCCCTCTGTCTGTCTCCCTGTGTCCCCCTCTGTCTCCTTCCCTCTCATTCCCCCTCTCCCTCCCTCTATTTGTCACCCTCTGTCACCTCAGGCCAGCTTCCTGGGCCCACACAGTTAGCCGGTCTTTGAATGGCCATTGGCTTGTTCATGTGAGCTAGTTCCTGTTCTCCGGGCACCCATTGGGCAGTGTGTCTGAGTGTAGGCTGCTGCTGTGGCGGTGTGTGCTGAGACGCTATCAGAGCGATGCATCTTCATTGTCTGCTGTTATGTGCAAATTGTGCCTTCAGACCCATGTCATCCTGCATGGCAGCCACCATTTGCAGGCAAGACAGTACACACAGTTTGTATGGCTGTGCCCTGGGCCATATGGGCTGAGGGCATTGTTGTGTGCTTGTGAGTTGCTCAATGTTAGTTTTGATGCCCCCACTCCCAGCATCGACCACATCCTGTGTTGTGTTGGTGTTTTGTGTGGCCTGTGACTTGGCATGGCCCTGATTGATGCATGGGGCATGGAGGCGCTAGTGGCATGTGTGTGTTTGTGGAGTGTTGTTGTGTCCGGTGGTGGCTGGGGGGGGGTGGCATGCATGATTGATTGTGTATGGCATCCCCCCATGTGAGGTGAGTTGTTTGTGTACTCACCAGGGTCTGGGAGTCCTGGCAGTCCATGTAGTCCCTCCACCGCCAGCGTGGACATCACCTTCTCCTCCCAGGGATGGTATTGTACCGGTCTGGGGGGCGGCCCTCCTCCAGTGATGTTCCCCTGGTTGTGATTGTCAGTCATCTTCCTCTTGACCGTCCTCCGCAGATCGTACCACCTGGATTGGCACTCGTGCCTGGTCCTTCTGGTGGTCCCAACAGCATTCACAGAATCGACAATCCTCTGCCACATGGCCGTTTTTTCGGATATGCTGGTCTGTCTGACCAATGTCCCAAAGAGCTGTGGCTCGACTCTGAGGATTTCGTCGACAAGGATCTCCAGCTCCTCCTTTGTGAACTTTGGATTCTTGGTGGTGGACATGGCGTGGGGTGTGGGTGTGGATGGTTGTGGGGGTGTGGGTGTGGATGGTTGTGGGGGTGTGGGTGTGGATGGTTGTGGGTGTGTGGGTGTGGTAGTGGAGGTGTGTGTGTGAATGTGATGAGGGGGTGTTTGTGTAGGTGGTTGTGTGAAGGTATGCAAGTGTGAGGTTCAAGTATGGTGGTGTGGGTCGTCTGTGGGCTCTGGCAGCAGTGGGTCTGTTGCAAAGGCTCATGGTTTGTGTGTGTGGTCCATTTTTATTGGTCCATTTGTGGGTGTGGCTGTGTTTGAAATTTGTGTGGGTGTGTTATGAGGAGTGATTGAGTTTTGGGCCTCTGTTTGGCAGTTTGGCAGTTGCAGGTCAGTGTATGTGATGTTTGTGGGGTTGTTGGGCATGTTTGGTGGTGTGGTGACACTCTAATTGACTCTCCTTGTGTAAATATGGTTTGTCCTGGTTCAGTACGTGTGTTTTTGGCGTCAGTACGGTCCGTACATGCACTGGTGGGGGTACGGTCCGTACATTCCCTGGTGGGGTGTGGGTACGGCCGTACATACACGGGTGGTGGTTTGGTGCGTACATACAGTGCTGGGGTGGGGGTTTGGTGCGTACATACACGGGTGGGGGTTCGGTGCGTACATACACGGGTGGGGGTTCGGTGCGTACATACAGTGCTGGGGTGGGGTTTCGGTGCGTACATACACGGGTGGGGTTCGGTGCGTACATACACGGCTGGGGGGGGGTTTGGTGCGTACATACACTGCTGGGGTGGGGGTTCGGTGCGTAGATACACGGGTGGGGGTTCGGTGCGTACATACACTGCTGGGGTGGGGGTTCGGTGCGTAGATACACTGCTGGGGTGGGGGTTCGGTGCGTACATACACTGCTAGGGTGGGGGTTCGGTGCGTACATACAGTGCTGGGGTGGGGGTTTGGTGCGTACATACACGGGTGGGGGTTCGGTGTGTACATACATGGGTGGGGGTTCGGGGCGTACATACACGGGTGGGGGTTCGGTGCGTACATACACGGGTGGGGGGGGTTCGGTGCGTACATACACGGCTGGGGGGGTTCGGTCCGTTCATACACGGGTGGGGGTTCGGTGCGTACATACACTGCTGGGGTGGGGGTTCGGTGCGTAGATACACTGCTGGGGTGGGGGTTCGGTGCGTACATACACTGCTGGGGTGGGGGTTCGGTGCGTACATACAGTGCTGGGGTGGGGGTTTGGTGCGTACATACACGGGTGGGGGTTCGGTGCGTACATACACGGGTGGGGGTTCGGGGCGTACAAACACGGGTGGGGGTTCGGTGCGTACATACACTGCTGGGGTGGGGGTTCGGTGCGTAGATACACTGCTGGGGTGGGGTTTCGGGGCGTACATACATGGGTGGTGGTTCGGTGCGTACATACACGGGTGGTGGTTCGGGGCGTACATACACGGGTGGGGGTTGGGTGCGTACATACACGGGTGGGGGTTCGGGGGCGTACATACACGGGTGGGGGTTCGGGGCGTACATGCACTGCTGGGGTGGGGATTCGGTGCGTACATACACGGGTGGGGGTTCGTTGGCGTACATACACGGGTGGGGGTTCGGGGCGTACATGCACTGCTGGGGTGGGGATTCGGTGCGTACATACACGGGTGGGGGTTCGGTCTGTTCATACACGGGTGGGGGTTCGGTGCGTACATACACGGGTGGGGGTTCGGTCCGTTCATACACGGGTGGGGGTTCGGTGTGTACATACACGGGTAGGGGTTCGGGGGCGTACATACACGGGTGGGGGTTCGGGCGTACATGCACTGCTGGGGTGGGGATTCGGTGCGTACATACACGGGTGGGGGTTCGGGGGCGTACATACACGGGTGGGGGTTCGGGGCGTACATGCACTGCTGGGGTGGGGATTCGGTGCGTACATACACGGGTGGGGGTTCGGTCCGTTCATACACGGGTGGGGGTTCGGTGCGTACATACACGGGTGGGGGTTCGGTCCGTTCATACACGGGTGGGAGTTCGGTGCGTACATACACGGGTGGGGGTTCGGGGGCGTACATACACGGGTGGGGGTTCGGGGCGTACATGCACTGCTGGGGTGGGGATTGGGTGCGTACATACACGGGTGGGGGTTCGGGGGCGTACATACACGGGTGGGGGTTCGGTGTGTACATACATGGCTGGGGGGGGTTCGGTGCGTACATACACGGGTGGGGGTTCGGTCCGTTCATACACGGGTGGGGGTTCGGTGCGTACATACACGGGTGGGGGTTCGGGGCGTACATACGCGGGCGGGGGGGTGGTGGGGTGTTTGGCGCGTATGCGGGCACATGTCTCCATGGTTGCTATGGGAGTTCGGTTCGGACGGTGTTTTTTGCGTTCGGTTGTGAAATGGGGAGGACGGGAGGGATCGTACTTGCGCTGTCGGACTTTATTTTTCCGCACGGTGGGTTTTTCGACCGGGGACGTGTCGGTGACTTTTCCCGACCCGAGGACGTGTGGGGAAATCTTCCCAATGCGATTCGTATGGACTTTTTTCCGTTCGAATCGTACTTGGCAGTTTGTACGCTACTTTGACGATTCGGACGGAAAAAAATCCGGATACGAGTCAGACGGGGAATTTTTTACCAGGATCGGAATTGGCACCTTGGTGTACCGGCAACTACAGGGAGTAGCCATGGGGGCCAGCTTCTCTCCAAGCTACGCCTGTTTACACATGGGGGCTTGGGAGGAGCTGGTCCTCAAGACTCAACATGGTGTTATAATGGATTCCCTTGTGGTAGCGTGGTATCGTTACATAGATGATCTGTTTGTGGTATGGGGCGGGAGTAAAGAAACGGCTGAGGAATTTGTTAGGTCCATCAATAACAATAACCTCAATCTCAGCTTTACAGCCAGCATGAGCCAGAGCAGTGTTACTTTTTTGGACACCGAGGTGTATATCTCTAATGGCGCCATTGAAACCAAACTCTTCAGAAAAGAGACCGCAGGTAACACTATATTACATGCTACTAGTGCTCACCCACAGCATCTCATCACTAGTATACCATACGGTGAGATGCTACGACTTCGTAGGGTTTGGAGTAATGAGATTGTGTTAGAAGAGGCTCAAGCAGCTAGCAAAATTAGATTCTTACAACGTGGCTACTCAGAAAAAATAATTGACAGGGCCGTAAGTAAATCCCGTAGCAGACCTAGAATAGATTTACTCAACAAATATGATCACACGATCAACAGTGATACAGCAATCCAAGTTACACAGAAACAAACGAATGATTTCAGAATTATAACAGGATTTAATAAACAACATAAAGAACTGTATCGGATTTTCAATCAAAATTGGCCCATCCTACTTAGTGACCCCATTTTGGGTCCTACCTTACCACGTAGAGCAACTGTAACGTTTAGCAGGGCACCCTCCATGAAAGACCACATAGTTGATACCAACCCTGAAATCATGGAAAAGACCAGTTGGCTTCAAACCAATGGGGGTTTTTTTAAATGCAAAACTTGCAAAGCGTGTACGCATGGGGTTAATACCAAAGAATACATTGATGGTTTTAGTGACAAGAAACACCGCATTGGAAGCTTTTAACTTGTAAAACGGAATACGCTGTGTATGTGCTCCAATGCTCTTGCTCACTCAGATATGTAGGCAGTACAAAATTGGAGGTACATAAACGTATCCTACAGCATCTTAGGGCTATTGTTAACCAGGACAATACTTACCCGGTGGCACGCCATTTCAAGGAGGTACACCGCAGCAATAGTAAAGACCTGTCCTTCTTTGTTATAGATGCAGTACCAGCCAGTCGACGAGGGGGCAATAGGGAGGCCAAGTTAAGGCGGTTAGAAACAAAATTTATACTCCAACTAGACTCTAAATCGCCAGGTGGTCTTAACATTACTGAGGATTTACACACGATCTTATATTAGGCGCCACTTCTCATACATTTTACCCACCATCAATGTACTAGATGATAAGAATGATGATGCTTTGTATATGTGTTTTTAGTTTCCGTGTTCTAGCCTTTTAAACAAATGGATTTTATTAATGGTTTTATTGTTGTGGGAAAACAATTTTAACCTTATTATATTCTATTTATTGTTTTATCATTAATGTATTTATCATCAGTCATATTGTTTACATCTCCAATGTGTTATACGTTTAAATAAGGCCAGACACTACACATTCTCCTCTCCACAACTTGGTCAGGAGATACTATTCAGTACTGCACATCACCCTACCCCATAAATGATAGCGCTGAAATAGCTTTGATGGGTATCAATATGATGAGGTACGATACATACTAGCAGCGATATATCACCCCTTGATATGCACATAGGGGTGGCCCTAAGTTTGATAGGTACCAATTGAGGCTCTGGTTTTACAAAATGGGAGAACCACAGCACACTCAGCCACATGACATTCTCAACCGTACAGTTGCCACAATGTAGGATTTTTGAGCACTAACTATGTGGATGTTTAACTGAAAATGGCGACTGGGATTAAAACAGCTGATCTCTGATGTATGTTTCACATACCGCGCACTTCCAAAATATCTGTTACTTTTTTATCAATGCTTTTAACGTTCGCATTTTCATATATGTATTTTAGACGAATTTAATTATATGTCTTTGTTGTAATGTTAAATTATTTGATGATGTGTTTATTTATTGGCGTTATTTGCACTATATACATTTCCTCACTTTCGCACACTGCAGGGATCTGCAGGGTACAATTGGGCAAGAGCAACTCAACATAGAGCATAAGGGGATTTATCCCGTGAGTTACAATGACACAGACTATAATATGAATATATGGGGATTTAACCCGTGATCTATAATGGATACAGACATTACAAGGTTTTCATGTTAATTTAAGATTGATTTAGATTTATCAGCTTTTATTGACAATGTACAATGAATTCGCAACACTTTACTGCAATTGTGGCATTTCGAGTTGGTCACAGCATAATTTAGCGAATATTGTAAATATGATGCTTCATAATTTATTTGTATTACAGTGGTTCACCCTGTGATTTTAGACTTGGGTAAACCTTCGGGTAATTACGAAGCACGACATGAATTATGCATCAAGTTTGCAGCTCTTGAAACCTCAGTCTGTTAAAGTCTGTTGTCTATGTTTATGCTGACCCATATCACGTGCAGAGTTCTTGTCTTCCTATTTAAGGAAGTAGATTGATTGTATATGTTGTCATGTGAACAAGGCTCTTGGGGAGCCGAAACGTTATGGCGACAATTCTGCGAACAAGCGAATAAATTTGCACTAAGTAATCTGGTCCGTGTCTGTGATCTCTTGGTTTGAGGCTACAACGATTCAGCCACTCCTGGGGAGCATTACTTGTTGGATATATATATATATATATATATATATATATATATATATATATATATATATATATATATATATATATATATATATATATATATATATATATATATATATATTTCCCCAAAGTCCAATACTGCGCTCTCAGTTAACCAGTAAAATCCAAGATCCAAAATAGTATCCAAAGAGGTGTTTATTCCTCACAACAACACGTTTCAACTCTATGCAGAGTCTTGATCACGTGATCAAGACTCTGCACAGAGTTGAAACGCGTTGTTGTGAGGAATAAACACCTCTTTGGATACTATTTTGGATCTTGGATTTTACTGGTTAACTGAGAGCGCAGTATTGGACTTTGGGGAAATACTTACGAGCCGGCGTGCTCCGCCGGCGTTTGCGCCACCTCCCTTGGGTCGAGCAATCCAGCAGGAGCGTTTCTTGGATCATATATATATATATATATATATATATATATATATATATATATATATATATATATATATATATATATATATATATATATATATATATATATTTAATTATGTATGTAAATATCTGTTTATCTATGTGTGTATTTATTCATTATAACAAATGTATAGTATTTAAAAGAATAATATCATGTAAACGAATATTTGTATCAAATATAGATGTACACCAAGACAGCCGCGCCAAAGCATTTAACATTCCGGTACTTGAAAGACTTAAGCCAGGAACAGCAGGGTGCAGAAAGTTGCTTTTTATCACTATGTGACCACAATAAAGTAAAGGTACCCTCTTAAGGGTCTCAAATATGGGAACCAAACATCGCCTTTTTACTAATTTTAGGATAATTTGTGTCCCAATGACTGGAGTGAGGACCACCGGGGGGCTTATAAAAAGAATGGATGGCCTCACACACCTCCTGGGTGTCATGCTTCATCATTGGTCACTCCACGCTCACAGGAAAATGCTCTAGCGGCGGGCTGCCCTTGTTGTATATAGAGGGACTGTTAAGGGATGCTGATTAGGAGTAGGGGATCCTAATAACTAAAAACCTCATGCACCTAGCTGTGTTCAAATATCGTCATTTCTTAATTGGTGGTGTTGAGTTGATTAAAAATGAGTATCAGACACTTCAGACACAATTACGTGACTCGTGTCCTATCTAGATCGACATGTTTCAGCCCAACAAGAACCCGCAGATGGGTCCGAAGGCCGCAAGGAGAAGAAGGCCCTGCTAGGGTCTCCCAAACTTGCTTTCCAACAGGCTTTCCATGTCAGAAAGCCCAGCATGGAAAGCCTGTTGGAAACCAAACATCGGAATCCCTACAGCGGGAAAAATACGTCCATATGGATTACGCACCGGTATCTGACTGGCTGACGGGCTCCTTCAGCCCGTCGGAATCCAGCCAGAATGACCGGCTGGTTTCAATTCCAACCCCCTAGATTGTAATTATGTGGTCGGAATTGAAACCGCGATGAGGCTCGGAAATCCTCCAACCTGTTGTTGGAGGCTTTCCGGGCCTCATCTTTTTAGGACCCTTTGTATTTAGAAATTCTATTTCTATATTGTTGTACATACCATTATAAGTAAAGGATCACGATACTGTGAAAAACAATATTTTGGACACAATATTGTTGTCAACAATATTGTTTACCATGATATTGTGTCAGTGATCTAATTTGATAAATCTGGCCCGATATCTAATGATGTCTGGGATAATGTGAATATGTGGCCTTTAGCACCCTCCATGAAATGAACTATTTAATTGCTTGAAGTAATCATGTTCATTTTTGGAGAGAATTGAGGACACTTGCAAGTATTCAATAGAATTATACCTAACAGATATCCACCATGAAGATATATCCATAATATGTATCTATTTTACCTGCATTTCATTAACTTGACATTTATTTTCCGGCTATTTTTGCCTAGTTCATTCATACTGCTTCTGCGTATGCTGTAGCTATTCTGTGTGGAATAGAAGTTGCTTTTGCATTTGAGGCTTTATGAAGGCACTGGTAGTTACTAGGCCTGGGCGAAAATTTTGTTCCGTTCGCGGAAATTGTGCTAATTTGACATTTTCGCGTTCCGCGGAGAGCGCGAAAATGTCAAAATTTCTGCTTTCCGCAGCTTGCCGATAATTTGTTTCTTGATCGCGCTGTAAAATAATACATTCTCGCGCGCGCGTGATCGCCTTACCTGAATCCCTGCGTTCGCCGACAAGTTTTCTTGATCCGGTCGCGTTCTCCATGAGATGTTGTATTGTTTTTAGCCATTTGCACTGTCTCGCGACAGTTCGCGCCCGCAGTGACGTCATGCGTCGCGCGATCACGTCTTTCTTCTCGCGATCATGCACCGCGAGACAACTCAAAACAAGATGGCCGCGCCCGCGAGCAACCACATGGGTAAGTTGGCGACCCACAACCATGCAGAAAATTTCGCGAACATGCGGGAAAAAAACTTCCGCATTTTCGCGATATTTCCGCTTGTTTGCGATAATTTTAAACATTTTCGCGATAATTTGCGGAAGTGGATTTCGCAAATTCCGCCCACAGTGGGTTGGTGAGGGGCAGTGGGAGTGGGGTTGGTATTTGAGGCTTATGTCAGATTACCTGAGACTTTCCAGGACATTTAGAGGTGTGTCTTGGTATATACAACTGTGCAAAGGCAAGTGGTAATGTGCTTGGGCATGCAGAGCTATGTCTAGGTATTTGATGCTGTACTTTGCTTACGATTTTCTGGTATAGGATGGTTTTCTATCTGTCAAAGAGATAACTGCTAATGTGGCAAATCATAGCAGAGACCATGTTACTATACAGACATTTATCTGTTTATCTGTTTTCAGAACCTTTTTTTATTATTAATCTAGCAGTTCTCGTTAATTACTGCACCTATTGTAGTTTTATTTTGGTTATGACAATTCCGGTTATGTCATATAACCCAAGGGTCATGTGACACCGCTGCTGTGATATCATAGGGATCAAAGTCCATGTCATGTCAATCCTGCTACCCTTGGCATGTAAGGGGGATGACATCCATGAGTCCTTTCCACCTTCACTCCTATTCCTCACACAAGAGTAATCTGGCCGTATCTTTCACCCTTTCAATAAAGGTCACACCTGCAGACCACCCTATGACATTGAATCCCTCTATCTAGCTTAGGAGACAATGGTCAACTGAGAGGATGTAAGCAGCATATAGGGACACCCTTTAAAACCTGTCAACAAATTGAAAATCTCTCCACATACTCCATTTACAACAGTCCCCCTTCTAGTCTTAAAGATCGTATGTGGATAAGCAACTGAAAAATGATCAATATTATTAGGCAATTTTTGAAATACCAAAAGAAGCAAAATTGATAGATCACATATGTGCTCATCATAATAAAATGTGTATGCACTAATTAATCTTCTGTTTTTCTAATGAGCTATGGTGGAAACGATACATACACTATACTTTGAAGCATTGACTACAATATTTCAAGTACCAGCAGTATGAATGGAAATAGAACCTTGTAAAAAGTACCACACCTGCTTAAAAACAGAGGGCCTGACTGACATCTCGTGGGCACACCAGGGCAAGGAAAAAATTATTACACTGCCCTGGTGGAAGGACCGCCTTCAAGATTTATAAATGACCCCCAGGTAGGCGGTCATTTATGAAAGCATTGCCAGGAATCACTGTTACAGCGGTTCCTGTCAATTCATTTTGATCTCTGCCATGGGGCTGCATCAGCAGGATGAGGTCTTGCAGCACAGAGTGTTTCATTTTTCTTTTCAGGAGGAAAATCCTGAAACAGGACTTTCTTTTTTAAAAGAAAAAAATGTAATCCTTCCCTTGCTATGGGATTCTTCTCCCATGGGGAGGAGAGCATTATAATGATTTTCCTGTTCCTTACCGCCAGTAAGAAACAGCAAAACATTGCTATGTGTCTGCTCATCCGAATTGGTTGGGCGCAATGTAGCCATTTCTCGGACAGCTCTTATGTTAGTAATTCTTAGGATTAGTTTGCACATAGGGACTTTTTAAATTTGTGTAAGTGGGCCAAAAATAGAATTGAGCATTTCTGTGTAGAAATCACTGGCAATTTTACAAGTATTCTCATATACGATATGTTTGATTGATTTCATTATGCTTGAAATTAATTATGAGTTTATTTTACTAAATTAGAGATACTAACTTCAAAAAGTATTAAATTGCCTTTTTCCTTAGGCTGCATTACTTCATATTTATGTTTGAAATGGGGAGCCAAAGAGGGAAAATTAACAAGGACACCCTCCGCTCAATAATGTCAAAATATCAAGACCTGGTTATATACTACATGTACAAAACCCAATATTCAAGGGAACATCGCACCATTTCTTTCTTGGTGGGAAGTGGTTCACCATCTAGTCATACCCATCCATATGTGCCATTTTAATCTAAAAAAACAAACCAAATAAAACAGGCTGGTGAGCTCACAGCACTTAAATAACTATGTGGGTCTAAAAAATGTAAGGTGGGTCAGGAAGTGACTCGCGTAAGCAACACCAAGGGAGCTACCGGTAGGTCCTCACCAGTTGTCTCACTATGTCATCATTGGCACTATCATGACATGAAAAAAAACATGACCAACCTCCTAATTTAAGCGTGATTAGAGAAGATGTCTATCAAAATGAAGTGACACCAATCTAAACAAGCATTGGCATAGCCTTTGGGACCATATAAGTGTTTAGCCATGCAACACTTGGTGTTGTTGCACAAAGGATATTGTGCTGCATTACTAAATACTTATAAGGCCCCAAAGGCGAGACCTATTGGCTATGCCAATGCTTGTTCTTTAGGGTGGCCTTGAAACCCTTCCCTACTATCCAAAACCTGCACTCCAAGGAAACTCCTCAAGTAGGCTGGCAAACTCTGTCTTTGCAAGGGATGCACTTTAGGATTATTCGGCTCTTCGCATGTTTGCTAAAAATCATAATAAAGCATGTACTATAGCCCCTCTACACACTCTCTATTATAATTCAGATGTGGTGTTTGAAGTTCCTCCCACTTCTTGCATTGCCCCCATCCTAGGCATGTTTCTGTTCATGTACTAGTGGGCAGTGTATAGGGTAGAGACTGCCAAGCTACTGAACGGGCATCTCCTTGTGGAGGACTGGCACTTTTTCTTTGCCAGGGCTGAACATGGCTGCAGGATGTTGAGAAAAAGCCTGGTGATCTCTGTTTTTGCCAGCAGACCTGGCAATGGATGTTGATGCTTAAAACAGCACCAGGAGTCCTGCAGTGGATGGAGCGCATATGATGTCTGCCCAATGTAGCAAAACACAGAGCAACTAACCAGCCGACTGGAGACGCGGGAAAGCATCTGGATGGATGGGTCAAATTCTGTCCTCCAGCATCACTAACATGGCTGCGATCAGGAGGTGCTTGGAACGTGAGCTGGTCCTTTTGTCTCTCCAGGGCACTTTACCTGCGGTGTATTGTATTTGTTCAGACCTTGGTGGCCACACTGCCTCTTAAGGAAAATAAGCAAAGGGGAAATGTGACTAAGAGGGTTTGTTTCTCATCATCCCATCCCTGTTTGGTGACATCCTGATGGTATGGAGAGAGATGAGGATCTCCAGATTGTCTTTTTACTTTAGGGAGAATCCTTGCTGTTCAACCTGCCACAAGGAAAGAGGAATATTACCTGACATGATATAAGTGTTACGTTTCTACCAGCTATATAATAGACCTTCAAATGTCAAATATCTGTAGCATGTGGCCAGCCATAGACCGCCTTCTACACATAAACTGCCTTTCAAAGACCACAGCAAGGTCAACCACTTCCTTACCATTAACGACCACGAGAGGCGGATCAGGGTTTGGGCATTATATCCTCGTTTCACCTCCTAAACGATAGTAATTAGCTAATGTAAAACTGCAAACCCTAATACAGATTACAATACGGTTTTATAAGCAACTTTGAGCTGCCTGAAATTATTGAAGAACCCAAGGAGGCTCCTTATTTAAGTTTTGAATTATAATAAGGATTCTACCATCTGACGCGTAGCTTCCCACGGCTGTCACAGTTGTGCAGTCCCTAGATTTCTTAAGAGGGATGTGTATTTCTCCCTCAAATGAGTGAGTCAGAATCTGCACTTTCTGTGAAAACTCTGAAAAAACATATGTACAGCACTCGACTGATCTGTAGTGGGAGGTGGGGGGGTGAGCTGATGTACAACGGGGGCATTAGAGGACTGTGATGAGCAGTGCAAGTTTGCTATTATTATGGGTTCTCTTGGCCCTTGGTCGCTGCTGCTGGCCCAGTACCTTCCCTGTGGTTCACCGTTCTTCGACCCCCTGTGCCTGCCTGGTATCCTGCACAGGCCACCGTGCAAGGCTTCACAAGGGAGAGATCACATGAGCAAGTGATCATGGAGAGAGAGCTTGAATGTGACCAGTAGGACCTGAAACTGCTTTAGTGCCAGGGACAGTATGAGAAAGCTGTGTTACATAGGGCAAGACCGTGCATGTATGCCCAGAGACCCATAAGCCATACAGCACCTGCAAGGATGCAGGAGCTCACAGGTACTCTCTTTACTCCTCTTTTCTCACTATTATGTGCGTGTGGTGCTGAGTTGGTGCTTTTCCTGACATGCAGGTAAAACATCTGCAATAGCTTTGTGTAGAGCCTGCTACACTGAGATGGTGAAGCGGGAGGCTAAGTTATTTTAAATAAATTAAGGCAGGAGCTGGATGATAAAGAAAATGTGCTGTCCTTGTAGGATCACTTCCTTCTTGAGTAAAGAACCCAGAGGCAGAGTGTCGGCAGCCAGACCTTTCATGAGCGCTGGAGGAGAAATTTAAAAAACTAAAGAAATCAAAAAAGTTCTAAATAAAAATAGATGATTATTTAGAATCTCCACAACAGACTAAAGGAATGATTGGGGTGATCCGAAACTTGCCAAAAATGGCATAAATATCAGTATATAAAAAGACCCTTGGACCCTGCTCTGGCAGAGGGTGTATCTGAAACAGAATCCCAAAGAGAGTGAGTTGAACAATCTTTGTCACCACTTGTAACTTGGGAACTACACCCAGCACAGTCATGGGTAACTGAGCACCAGTTACTCCCGGGAAGGGGGTAGTTTGTGAAACATTAGACCATCTGACAGTGAGGCAAGTTCCCACAGTCTCATGTGCATTCCAGTACAGCCATAATTCTTGCACTGATACAAATTTTGTAAACCCACACTCAAAGTTGGACCAGGATTCTTCTTTTGGAAGGACCATCTCAAATTACGCAAGATCAGACTCTGTGCCTGTGATCCGCAATGTGAGATGCGGCACGGTTGAAATAGGAACATAGACGTGCCGGTGTCAGAGTACCTGTTTCCTGTTGATAAGTACAAGTTCTTCCCCTTTAAAATTACACGCAAGCTGAGGAATGCCAGTAGTCTCCCTTTCAAAGTAAAGAAGTGCTGGTAATCAGTACTGAGAGAGCCTGCCTGCTTCAAACAGTGAGATGAGGGTGTGAAGCCTGGGGCTGTCTGAGAGCAGGAACAGCATAGGGAGAAAGGAGCGTGCATGCTTTCTGCACTCTGCAGTGGAGGGAAGATGGTGGAGAGCGGGCGTGATGAGAGATCTCTCCCGGGGGACATGGCTACGGGTAGGAACCTAGAAGAAACAAGTGCGCGCACCTCGGAACTGCCGCGGGTTTACAAAGTGGGAGGCACACAAAACGTTTCCCTTGCGGGAGTGAGCCAGGGGCACCATGTGTTTGTAAGTTAATTACAAACATATGGTGCCACGCTCGCTCCCGCAAGTGAATCTCCACACGTGCACACGTTGCTATTGAAGGCAATGGAACGCGTGCACGTTTTTGGCTGAAAAGCCGATGCGATAGCTTAAGGTCTTTTGCGAGACCTAAAAACTTGAGAGCCACATTGTACAAAGGAGGTTACATAAACTCTCCTACAAGGTTAAAACTGAGTTACGGACGCATATTACACCTATCTTTAATTTTTATATAGTGCCTGTAATCATTTAAAACAACAGTCACATGTTTTAGACCATCTTAACCTGAACGGCCGACATGTTTCAGTGCCCATTGCTTTGTGGCAATTTCATCAGGGCACAGGGATTCTAATCAACCTCAAGAATTCACCAGATCTGTAGAGTTTGTTTACTAAAAAAAGGAGATATAAGAAGACAAGGTGAATAACATAGATAATATACATACAAAATTATATCCAGCCAACAAGTGTTGCAGTTTCCAGTGTTTTATTAAGTATATTTAACAGATAGTTGCCAGGTGGATTCCTATCAGCAAACCATTGGAAAAGATTCAAAGAGGGTCGCAAACTCCCACAAGAGAGAAAGGACACCTGGAAGTAAATATGTGCATATTACAACTATCGTCAAGTTGCGTCCTCACCCCCTCGGGGAATAACGGAACCATGTTTTTCCACATTTTTCCCTGGCTGTTCGGGATAGAGTGTGACTACAAGACCAGGGTCCCACAACGGTCCCGGGTTTGGAGAATTACTAATAACCCCTTGCAAGTTTTTCGGAGCTAAGAAGTTTATACCCCCGCGGTTTCAGTTCGGAAGCAGAGATAAGCGAGTCTGTTTATAACTATAACGTTACTTTCAGGTATTCCCAAGTAAATTATTTTTGGTGTATAATTTCCCTTTTACCTCACTGGGATCATGGTTGCCTTTTTGGTATTGGTGACACAGTAGTAAGGCAGTGATGTAACCCTCTGGTTGTGTTGGGTGAGATGATAGATTCACTGGTGTATTAGTTTAGAGGAAGCGATTAAAATGCATTTTTATGGAACTGAAAGCACGAGAGTAGAATGACACAAAATATTTGTTCCACCTTCTTTTACAGAAACTTGTTCTCTCTTGGAAATTACCCAGAGCACTTGATCGCAGGGATTTCGGCTGCCTGACGATATAAGGTAAAAAAAAAACAATTAGGGGCAGAGACCAGATAAAAACGGGACCAACACCCTGATGAATGCCAGAACGACTCAGATGAGCGTGTAACAGTGGCTGAAACATGTTGGTTTACGCAGCAGGGATCTAGGGGTCCTTACCTCCCCTAATCTTCCCGAATTATTATTTTTTAATCCTACCAAGGGGTGACAGGAATAAAGAATGATGATGGCTCCCTCATAGGCAGTTTTAAGTGTTTATGGCTGCACTTTGTGGTCCCTTCTTTAGGGAATATTCTTTCTTTACGTTTGTTCATATTATCCGTGTTTTCTGCTGCCTTTGTTAGTCTTTCTGTTCTCTCACCACTATAAAACTTCATTTCTAAAAAATTGCGCTCCGCCCATTGTGTTGGTCTGCACTTGGGCGTCAGATGCGGCCCAATGATGAAGCATGACACTGCAAAGTGTGTGAGGGCAGTATTAACATAAAAATGATTTTTTCCTCTTACAATACCTCTGGGCTTTAGACGGTGAAGGATAAAATTATTTCTTTGTCATTGTCTTATTGCCTTTGAAAATAAGTTTTAATGTGTGTAGTTCTTCTCTGCCAAGTGAGTTTCCATGTTTCTTTCATGTCAGGATAGTGCCAATGATGATATAGGGACACAACTGGTGAGGACCTACCAGTAGCTCCCTTGTTGTTGCTTATGTGAGGCAATTCCTGACCCACCTTACAATTTTTTTGGACCCACATAGTTATTTAAGTGCTTGGTCTCACTGACCTGTTTTATTTTGTTTGATTTCATAGCTTAAAATGACACATTAGGGCAGGTATGACTAGATAGTGAACCCTGTCCACCAAGAAAGAAATGGTGTGATGTTCACTTGAAAATTGGATTTTGTATGTGTAGTATATAACCAGGTCTTGATATTTTGTATTATTTCATAGCCTGTGTAATGGACGTTTGTTACGTTTCATCAAATGTTACTTTATCTGTTCTGTTTATGCAGCATTCTTTAATCAATAAGAATTTTTTTCTGGTACTTCATTGTGTGTGAATTGGTGGGAACTCAATCTCTCGACTTAATCGATGAACAGAAACAAAGTAAATAAGCTCTTTGTCAACTAACCTGTGAGGACAGAATGGACAGTCGTTTCTCATGAGCAACATGGTAAACTATGTTGGAGTACCAGTTTTCTACATGGATGAATGGTCACATGATGGTCACACCATCGTACGGTGACAACTAAATTCACAAATGGACGATTAAGAATATAAAAAGTGACTCTCCTAGGAGGAGGTGGGTGCCCCTTCATTTCTTCTTCCCTCCATTGCTGACTGCCTGCCTGATTATCTTTACATGCCCCTTGCCTTCTTTTTTCCTTTTCTAATGAACTTGCCTGCTTGACAATTTGAAGCTGTCTGGTGAGAGGAAAGACCTGAACTTTCTTGATTATTGCTCCACTCCCGTTGCCCATGGACTTTTTCTTAGTGGACTTTAACTTGATCCCTTTGCCCATGCTGTTATATTTCATATCAGTACCCTAATATAGGTCCAAGGAACATCGTACACTTTCCCTATATCAGCTCCCGTTATTTCATATGAACGAGCCTTATATGGACATAACTCCAAATAAGGACAGAATGCCTTATATCTACATCATGCCTTATAAGGGCTGCAGCCTTTTATGGACTAAACCTTTCACCTAGTTCCATGCAGAGGGTGGATTTTTCCCAATCGATATTGCTAAGACATCATCCTTAGCGCATATGAATAATTGATGAGTACACTCTCCAGGAGGTATACTTCACCTCTCCCATCAACGCACAAGGTTTAATCCCAAACGTCATCCTCATACTGAACAATGGGTAACACACGTAGATAGACTGTATAAATACAGCACCTCTTGCTATCAGAAAGCAGGAGGGAACCGAGACTTCAAGACCGACACACTGACCAGAGACGCTGCAGCTCCGGCATGCCATTGCTCCAGCTGATAGTGGTCAGAAGATCCCTTCCGGGGTGTCCAGCTCAAGTCCAGGACGAAGTCCCACACTCTCACTACATCTTTGCATGTTGCTCGCCGATTCTTCTGCTCTCCACACAGCAGGTGCAGCAGCTGCAAGGGCGAACTCGCGTAATATGCAACAAACTCAGTTCAGAAACACTGCACACTTTGCTCGTAATTTTAAAAGAATATTTGTTTAAATAAATGCAAACTTGGGTATATATATATATATATATATATTAAACAAAAAAAAAATATATATATATATATATGTATATATATATATATATATATTCACTGAAAAAACCATAGGTTTCACACATGTTATAGTTAGCGGAAATTTTACTGATAAAAAACCAATGAAATTCCCCCGTTATAGTTAGTGCAGGCAACTATAACTCACGCGACCGCAATCCTCTGCTGATGCTAATACTGTATTTAGACACTTATTTGCCCATGTCTTCTTCCATACATTTTTAGCTATACATATATTACAAATATTTTTTTTTCATAAAGACACATATGTCATCAGCAGAAGATTGCGGTCGCGTGAGTTATAGTTGCCTGCACTAACTATAACGGGGGAATTTCATTGGTTTTTTATCAGTAAAATTTCCGCTAACTATAACATGTGTGAAACCTATGGTTTTTTCAGTGAATTTGCAAGGTTTTTTAAATGCTAATTCCTAACTATAACGTGTGTGAAACCTATGGTTTTTTCAGTGAATTTGTACGGTTTTTTAAATGCTAAGTTACTTTACGCCATTCGTGGCGTGCGTGCCCACTTAACGCAGTACGTTCCGTGCGCGCACGGTGCGCTTCGCGCACCGTGCGCGCACAGTGAGCACGCGGTGCGCTTCGCGCACCGCGCGCCCACTTTACGCAGTTAGTGCCGTGCACGCACGGTGGGCACGCGGTGCGATGACAAAGCAAGAAAGCACGTCAACAAATCTGTTTCTGCTTTCCTCCGTGACTATGGTATGGGTGCCATTTACCACAACAACTTGCGTTATGACATGCAAGACATTTATAGAGGAGATGGTGTGCACTTCAATGATGAAGGGAACAGAGTCTTCCTCTTGAACCTTAGACTCTGCATCGGTACTTACTTGTAGGTACCACTAAAAAATCATTTCATAAACACAACGGCTCTTTTTAGAGCCCCCTAATATCTAAACACTTAAATCTGATTTTCATTTTTTTTTTTTTTTTTTCTACCGTACGCTTACCGTAAGCTTACCGTACGCGTACCCCATGATTTTTTTTAAAATCAATAAATGTTTTCTTTGTACTTTACAGTCCTTCTTTGACCCCCTCACAAATGTAAGGGGGTCTGTAACTCTCCTCATTGCCCCCTTTTCTTGTTTTCACTTTTTTTTTTCTGAGTGAAATACACAAAATGGCGGCCGCTGCTTCCTGGTTTTGGCCGATTCGAATGTTTACTAAGATCTAAGAGCCAATCAGAATCGCGCTCGCGCACGCCACCGTACGCTTACGGTAAGCGTACGGTAAGCGTACCGTAAGCGGGCTCAGATATATATATTGATTTAAAGGCTATTTTCTCAGAATCTACTGAACAGATTTACACCAAACCTACAAAAGGCACTTCCTTGACCTAGGGACTACCTCTCTGCCAAATTTCGAGTAATTCTGTTCAGCCGTTCGGGCTGTAGCTCGTTCTAAAGGTCCTATGGAAAAATGCATGGGGAAAACGCGTTTTGGGACCCCCCTTTTATCTCAGCCCCCGCTTGACGGATCCCCCGAGACTTTCAGGGTAGGAGCGGAGCGTAGCGCCCCACCTATTTTGAGAAATTCGCGAGGATTCATCGACCGGCGCCAAAGTTATTCAAAATAGAATGTTGAGGTTTTCCTATGGAAAAGGGGTCCTAACTATAACTAGTAGGTAATATATATATATATATATATATATTCCCTGAAAAAACCATGGGTTTCACACACGTTATAGTTAGGAATTAGCATTTAAAAAACCTTTGAAGACTCTGCATCGGTACTTACTTGTAGGTACCACTAAAAAAATGACTTCATAAACACAACAGCTCTTTTTAGAGCTCCCTAATTTCTAAACTCTTAAATCTGCTTTTCATTTATCTATTTTTTTTTTTTTTACCGTACGCTTACCGTAAGCTTACCGTACGCGTACCCCGTGATTTTTTTTTAAATCAATAAATGTTTTTTTTGTACTTTTCTGTCCTTCTTTGACCCCCTTACAAATGTTAGGGGGTCTGTAACTCTCCTCATTGCCCCCTTTCCTTGTTTTCACTCTTTTTTTTCAGAGTGAAATACACAAAATGGCGGCCGCCGCTTCCTGGTTTCGACCGATTCGAATGTTTACTAAGATCTAACAGCCAATCAGAATCGCGCTCGCGCACGCCGCCGTACGCTTACCGTAAGCGTACGGTAAGCGTACCGTAAGCGGGCTCAGATATATATATTGATTTAAAGGCTATTTTCTCAGAATCTACTGAACAGATTTACACCAAACCTACAAAAGGCACTTCCTTGACCTGAGGACTACCTCTCTGCCAAATTTCAAGTAATTCTGTTCAGCCGTTCGGGCTGTAGCTCGTTCTAAAGGTCCTATGGGAAAATGCATGGGAAAAACGCGTTTTGGGACCCCCCTTTTATCTCAGCCCCCGCTTGACGAATCCCCCCGAGACTTTCAGGGTAGGAGCGGAGCGTAGCGCCCCACCTATTTTGAGAAATTCGCGAGGATTCGTCGACCGGCGTCAAAGTTATTCAAAATAGAATGTTGAGGTTTTCCTATGGAAACGTGGTCCTAACTATAACTACCTACTGGCGACCGCCAGTAGGTAATATATATATATATATATATATTCACTTAAAAAACCATAGGTTTCACACATGTTATAGTTAGCTGGGCATTTCACTCGTGAAAAACCAATGAAATTCCCCCGTTATAGTTAGTGCAGGCAACTATAACTCACGCGACCGCAATCCTCTGCTGATGACGTCAAATATTACATCACTGTATTTAGACACTTATTTATCCATGTCTTCTTCCATTAATCTTTAGCTATACATATATTACAAATATTTATTTTTCATAAAGACACATATGTCATCAGTGATGTAATATCTGACGTCATCAGCAGAGGATTGCGGTCGCGTGAGTTATAGTTGCCTGCACTAACTATAACGGGGGAATTTCATTGGTTTTTCACGAGTGAAATGCCCAGCTAACTATAACATGTGTGAAACCTATGGTTTTTTAAGTGAATTTGCAAGGTTTTTTAAATGCTAATTCCTAACTATAACGTGTGTGAAACCTATGGTATTTTCAGTGAATTTGTACGGTTTTTTAAATGCTAAGTTATGTATTTATTTATTTATTTTAAGGTTTTTCACCGTGCGCGTACCGTGCGCGCACGGTGCGCTTCGTGCACCGTGCGCGCGTTGTGGGCGCTCGGTGCTCTTCGCGCACCGAGCGCCCACGTTACGTAGTTGGCGGAATTTTTCCGTTTCTACCGTGCGCGTACGCTACGCGCACTCCGCGATTTTTAATAAAAAATTTAAAAAACATTTTGGCCCTTGGGGGTCCTTCTGGGACCCCCTGACCAAGGCTAGGGGGTCAGGAACTGTCCAGCCTGCCCCCTTTACACGTTATCCACCTTTGTTTTTCACCCCCTCAGACTGCGAGAGACAAAATGGCGGCCGACACTTCCTGGTTTCGATCGATTCGAATGTTTACTAAGATCTAACAACCAATCAGAATCGCGCTCGTGCACGTCGGCGTGCGCGTACGGTAAGCTTACGGTACGCGCTCGCAGCGTGCCTATAGATATATATATGGATTTAAATGCTATTTTCTCAGGAAATACTGAACAGATTTACACGAGACCTTCAAAAGGCACATCCCTGACCTGAGGGCTACCTCTCTGCCGAATTTCAAGTAATTCTGTTCAGCAGTTCGGGCTGTAGCTCGGACTAAAGGTCCTATGGAAAAATGCATGGGGAAAATGCGTTTTGGGACCCCCCCTTTTTCTCAGCCCCCGCTTGACGAATCCCCCCGAGACTTACAGGGATGGAGCGGAGCGGAGCGCCCCACCTATTTTGAGAATTTCGCGAGGATTCGTCAATCGGCGCCAAAGTTATTCAAAATAGAATGTTGCGGATTTCCTATGGAAACACGGTCCTAACTATAACTATCTACTGGCGACCGCCAGTAGATAATATATATATATATATATATATATATATATATATATATATATATATATATATATATATATATATATATATATATATATATATATATATATATATAATATATATATATATATATATATATATATATATATTCACTGAAAAAACCATGGGTTTCACACACGTTATAGTTAGGAATTAGCATTTAAAAAACCTTAGAAATTCAATGAAAAAACCAAAGGTTTCACACATGTTATAGTTAGCTGGACATTTCACTCGTAAAAAACCAATTAAATTCCCCCGTTATAGTTAGTTCAGCTAACTATAACTCGCGCGCCCGCAATGCACTACTGATGACGTCACATATTACATCACTCATGACATGGTCAGTGACATCACTCATGACATCACTGATGACATCTCAAATGACATCACTGATGACATCATCCAGTGAATGTGTGTTTTTCTGAAAATTAAATATGTTTTATATATGTATATCTCATGGTCGATGGAAGAATAAATGAGTATATAAGTGTCTAAATTGATGATTTGTTTCTGAAAAATTGATTGTACAACTGACTGATTAAGTGTATCTTTTTGAATACATGGCTTAGTGAGTAATGTTTAAATATGTAAATACCTGTATCAGTCTCTCACTTTGTATATAAGTGGCTGCATGGGTTGGTGAGTAGCTACATGAGTGTCTATATAGGTTAATAGTTGGTTTTTTGAGTATCAGTATGAGTGTCTGAGTGTCTTCATGGTGCGGTGGGGGGTATTACGTAGTGCATAGATGCATGAATGAGTGACTCACTGTTTGTATGTGTTGAAGACAGCATGTGTGCAGGACTGTATGGGTGGATGAGTGTGTGCATGGGTGTGTTAGTGAGTGAATGACTGTCTCAATTGTGTCTTCATAAGTAACTACATATGTTTTAAACTAGTATATGTGACTATTGGTGTTTATAAGTGAGTATATGTGAGAGTGAGAGATTGGAAGAGTTCCTGTATGAATAAGTATGTGTTTCTATAAGTGATTGTTAAAAAGACTAAGTATGTGTAAGTTTCTGTAAAAGTAAGTGTGCTGGTGTGTGTATAACTGTATATGCAAGTAAATGGATGTTTGATTCTTTATTAGCATGAGTGACTATGTGTGTGAGTAACTCTATGGATGAGTGGGATTGTGTTACAGGATGTTTAGGTGTATGAGTACATATGATGTGTGAGTACATGTATGAGTGACTGTATAGGATTGTTGGTGGATGAGTGGATGTGTATGTGGATCTTAGAATTACTGAATAGGTTGTTGTAACTGTTATTGGTATGTCCATTGTTTTGAAAATTTTAGTCTCTATTTTTGAATGTTTGTATCAAAGGTTATATTAGGGTGAGAGGAGGTCTACCACTCTGTCACAAGGATAATGTCATCAGTGATGTCATTTGAGATGTCATCAGTGATGTCATGAATGATGTCACTGACCATGTCATGAGTGATGTAATATGTGACGTCATCAGTAGTGCATTGCGGGCGCGCGAGTTATAGTTAGCTGAACTAACTATAACGGGGGAATTTCATTGGGTTTTTACGAGTGAAATGTCCAGCTAACTATAACATGTGTGAAACCTTTGGTTTTTTCATTGAATTTCTAAGGTTTTTTAAATGCTAATTCCTAACTATAACGTGTGTGAAACCCATGGTTTTTTCAGTGAATTTCAAAGGTTTTTTAAATGCTAATTCCTAACTATAACGTGTGTGAAACCCATGGTTTTTTCAGTGAATTTGCAAGGTTTTTTAAATGCTAATTTTTTTTTTTTCTTCCTTTTTTTTTTTACATATTTTTATTTTAATTTTCTATCCTTTTTTAAAGACTATGGTTAAATTTTTAAAATTCTACAATATGTTTTTTTTAACATATTTTATAAAATAAACAGGTAAAATTTATTAGCAATACATTTTTTCCTTTTTTTTTAATTTTTTTTTTAGTACGCGTACCGTAAGCTTACGGTAAGCGTACGGTTTACGCAATGTCCGTAATTTATCTACGCTGTTTGCGTATAGTTACGCAATTTGCGTAGCCGCGCGTACTCCGCGTGGGGCGCGTACGCGTGTACGCTACACGCGCACGTTACGCGGAAGTGTCGGGGAGTGACTGTTATGCGCATGCGCGCAAGCGCGTGTCTTTTTTATGCGCATGCGTACTTTTGCCGTAAGCGTACCGTAAGTGTACGGTAGGTCATGTGATCATGAAACACAACTTTTGATTGGTTGAAACTACTTTCAGTTCTAGAACTCTCCTACACCACACCCATTCCCCTCATTTCTGCTTGTGATCCCTTAGGAGAAGGAGCTGGGTTGTCTTTGTGATACGATGGCAGAACAGCAGAGCTCTTCTGAGAGTGAGGCTAGCAGCACTACCTTGAGGCAGAGAGCGAGGAAACAAAAGACCTCTTACGTATGGGAGTATTTTACTTTTCCAGAAAGCCAGCAAAAGGTAAATGCACCCTTAGTGACTTGCAAGCTGTGTAAGCGTGTACTTTCAAGAGGTAATCCTGACAGGAAGTATTCCTTTGGGAATCACACCATGATGAGACACCTTAAGGATGTACACAGAAGGACACATGCTCGACTTACTGAAGGTAACCCTTCAGTAAATCAACCAAGCACATCCACAGCAGCTCAGCCTGGACCATCATCTGCAGGGCCGAGTCCTTCTTCTGCAGGTCAGGTGAGCCCTTCATCTCTGGGGGGAGCATCTCCTTTTTCTGGTCCTCTGGAAATTAACCCTCGGTTTGCGAGGGTTGAAGTACGGTGCGCCACTTGTCACGATCTAATTACTTATAGGGAGACCAGTGTTTCCCTAGTGAACAGTAAAATAGATCAGCACACTTGTCGTACCGTCTAATATTCCCAATCTTTCTTTCCTCTGTCCCTGCATGAACACAACGGCTCTTTTAAGAGCCAACCTTACCTTTCATCTATTTTTTATATATTTTTTTTAAAACTTTTTTTTTTTTTTTTACCGTACGCGTAATTTTTTTTTTTTTTTTAAAAAAACACTAAAAATCAATTATCACATTACAAGGTCCTTGAGAGACTACAATTAAAAACTGCAAATGTGATTGTAGAGAAGTGGAAAAAAGGGACCATGACATTATTGACTTACCATACCCACTCAAAAAAAGATTTATTCATTTAATTTATTTTTAATTGCTTTTAAAATGGTTCTAGTTTTCAAAAAATTTCTATCTCAATCTGAAAAAAAAGAAAAAAGTATTAATATTTAATAAAACATTTAATAATACAGTACACATATTTACATATTTTTCAAAAAATATTTTTGCCTTTTTTTTGCTGTTTTCAGAAAATATTGCATTTCACTATAAATTGTGAAAGCAATTGCATTCATCATTTAACAGCAGGCAAAAAAAAATTAACAATCTCAAAGATTGTTTTTAAAAAAGCCCACAATCTCTTTTTCCATAAACATAACTTTAAAGAAATGCATAATATTCTAAAAAAATATCATCTAATATCAATACTTATTTCTTTAAAATACCGTCTGATATTTTTGTTTCAGAAGTATAATCACAATATTATATGTCAAATAACTCCACAATACATCTGGTTCCATTTCCTTTAGGCCAAATAGTAATTTTAAAATTATTTTTTTGTTTAATTTCCAATGGTAATCCAATAAAAAACAAAAGTTTAAATTGTACAGATGTCACCGATTCTCTGTAACATTTTGGTTTCCGAAAGATTAATTAATAATTAAATAAGTCCACAATAGAATTGTTTACTTTTCCGCATGGCCAAATAGTAATTTTAAAAATCTTTTTTGAAAAAATTTCCAATGGCAATCCAATAACATTCCAAAATTTAAATTGCGCAGATGTTACCGATTTTTTCTAAATTTTTGGTTTTCCAAAGTTTCCTTAAAAAATGGAAAAATTCCACATTACAATTGGTTACCTTTCCATTAGGCCAAATGATAATTTGTTAAATCTTTTTATTTGTAAATTCCAAATGGTAATCCAATAAAATGGTAAAATTGTTTTCTCCAGATGTTGTCAAATCTCTCTAAAATTTAGGTTTCAGGAAGATTAGATAGGAATTTGCTAAATCAAAAGGCAAACGTTGCTTAAAAATCAATTGGGAATCATTACACAGTGTCCAGCCTTTTTCACATTTAAGAATAAACTGTGTAATGACCAGAAGTTACAGTAGGTCCATCATGGAAAATTATTGCAACTGTTACAAAAGTTTTTCCTGAAATTGATAATTGCTGTCCTGTAAACTTCTTTATTAAAGTATCCAATTTTGAACCATCAGCTCTACATCGTTGCATCATTAAAATTACATACTGTCTGTATTCCTTTAAAATTAATGTTGAAAACATGTCAGATTTACACTCACTGCATTGCATGCTATGATTAGCATCTTTAACTAATTTAGCAAAAGTGACTGTTTTACTCTCTGGCAATGTTAAATAAATAAACCTTTCAGAATCAACATTAGAGCCACATATATTATAACAGTTTTCACAACTATGTTCCCATTTATAAGAGAGACCAAATACATTTTCAATGTTAACCCCTTCTTCTTCCAGTACCTGAAGAAAATAAATCAAGAATTCCTGTGCGTCTTGCTGTACATTTTGAGAAAACTGTGTTCGTCCTGAACATACATCTAAAACTTTTCTAATTTCAGTAGCACTTTCTATTTGAGTTTTATCATTACTCAGCTTTTCAAAAAGGAGACTCAGCACAGTACAGAATCTTTTTCCCTGATTTACTATTATCTGCTCTTGCAAACTTTCCAGATAAAATGCAACATTCAGCACTACATTAGCGTAGAATACTTCCATATTCTTCATCGTTTGCTTGCCTCATATTAGTTGTAAGTTCCTTGTACTCAAAGAAGGACCAAATATTTGTATTACCGATGCTTCCCAATGACTTCTTCGTGTCTTCATGTGTCACAGTATTAAACACTGGTTGTCCTTTAACTGGAGTAAGTTGCAAAAGATCTCCAAAAACTATGAGGTGTTTTCCTCCAAATAACACGTCATAGTCTGACTTCAGAATTTGCTGCATTCTTAAATGCACAAAGGCAAGCATTAAGTTCGATACCATGCTCACCTCATCAATAATGAGAACTTGCATCTTCTTCAATACTCTTGAAACTTCCAAGCATGCTTCTCCAGTTAGCTTGTTGTATTGTATGTTGTTCTCATGCTCCACTGGTAACATTAGCAAACGATGTAAAGTGATTCCTTTTATGTTATATGCTGCTAACCCAGTTGGAGCAGTAACCACACAAGACAAAGTAGAATCCGTTTTTTGCTGTAGGTAGCTTCTGATGACTTTTATTAGGAAACTTTTTCCAGTTCCAGCTTGTCCGCTTACATACATCCTGATTGGATGAAATGATGTGCATGAGCAATCTTTTTTTTCATGTAGAAATCCGTGATCAATTTTGTTTCTGATCTCTTCATAAATTTGTTGCTGCTCTTCGTTCAGTTGTCTTTCCAAATTTTGTAAGTCTATAAATTCTCCTTGAGCTTGATTCATAGCCGTTTCCACTTCATTCATGGCTATTGATGCTTCATTTTCAACGATTGGTTGTCCTAGGGGATCTTGACTGAGTGTTCCTGAACTTTGGCTGTCCTGAGAACTGTCTCTAGCTATTTCTGCTGCAATTGTAGTTTCCTGTTCAATTTCATCATTTAACATTTTCAGATAAGTTGTGAATGTACTGCATTGTATGCTGTCTTTGCAAGCATTAAAAGAATCTTCATAGCTTTGAAATTCTCCCAGTAGTTCATCCTCTGTACGCCATGGTTTAAACAGCTGTAAAAGAGCCAAGTAGTAAAATTCCTTTTTGTCAGTAGTGTCGCAACTCAGCTTCTGGTGATTTATCAAACTTCCTTTTGTTTGCTTCACCAAACATCCTTCCTCACCAATGACTTTATATTTTCCATTGTTGATGTCTTCTGCGGCTTTCCGTGAATAAATGTAGTTCTGCAGCACTTCATAGAGACACATGTTCTCCAGATGATGACTTCTCTTTGGGTAATATGTATCCAACATGTTTGATTTCAAAATATCTGTACTTTCTGGGTCATTCTCGGCCAAATATTCAATTTCTCCAACAGATTTCAGTACCCGATTTCTCATTGCTGCAAGGCCTAAACTTGCCCAAATTATTCTTCTTGATTTCGAGTAGAGACTTGCAGAAGATAACCTATCTGAACATTCGTAGGATCCAATTTCTCGATGCGATAACATCTTCAAACTGAAACTGTACAGCTTCTTACTGACAGTTTTCTCATGAGAAATCTCTTCCCACATTTCCTTCAATTCTGTTTTTTCTGATTTCGTAATGTAAGACGTTACATATCGAGCAACAGCAATGGAATTGTCAGCTACATACTGTATATCCATGTTAGCGTTCCACATGGATAAAATCACTGGGTTGTAGTCATTTATATTTTTTGATTCTTCTTTTCTTTTAAGGTTGTAGGTATTCTTAGGTGATTTTCTTGTGATAGTATGTCTCACAGATGACATAAAACTGTTAACTCTTCCATTTGAAAGAACAGGTCTAGGAAATCCAAATCGACATTTAGTGTAGTATTTATCTTTGCTCTTGTATTTCCGTCGACAGTATTTTCCACACCGATGACTTTGGAAACGTAAAACTTGCTCCTTTAACTTTTTCTCTTCTGTGCTTTTTGGTATAGCACATGTTGCATATTCTTCAATGTAAGATAACACTGCTTCATCAGTATCTGTTCCAAACTTTGGGACATCCTTGATCCACAACAGCATATGAATATGAGGAGCACCTCTTGCCTGGTACTCTTTTCTCCAAAAGAAACCCACTACTTCTCCTAGAGGTGGATTTTTTTTATTGCAGATGAAGGACATCATAGCCTCAAATCTATGATTGAAATATCTGCAAACATTAACCGGATCCAATGAGCACAGTTCTCCTGCTGTCTTGTATTCGATGTTTTTAATGTTTGAATTTGCCTCTCGTAGAAAATCCAGTAAATCATCCCAAGCGTACTCGGCACAGCTTAGGGTAAGGAACCATGTTGGAGTTCCTAAATTCCGTAACATGCATTTTAATTCACCATGGCGTCGGTACCAATATTCATTTGTCCCACGCTGACAAGCCATCAGATTGATCAGTTGTGTTTCCAAATGATCATCTCGGTGCTGCACTTTCTCCATAAAATCCTTAGCAGACACATTTTGTAAATGTACTCCACTTTTTAAAATGTGATTTACTGCATAAGACAGTGCAGACAAGTCGCTTTCAAATAAAAGATGGAACAAATAAGGAATACTTTGTCGAAATCTGGGATCTTCAGCATATAGTCTTGTAGTCCGATACGCAGAAGCTGGAATCTGTTCCGGACGTTCATCGTATCGTCCTCCTTTTCCTTTAGGAAACAGCTGGGGAAAACATCGAGCTTCCAAGCTCTCCTCCCATACACTCACGGGAGTTCCTTTTGCTTTCTTCATCTGAAATAGATCAATATTGTCTCCCATAACTTCTTTTGAATGAAGAGGATGTATGCTAAAATGTTCATAAATTTCTTCTTCCTTTGACTTGTCCACTTTTTCAATTTGTCCAGTTGGTGTTTCTGTGTCTTCTTGTAAATCTTCTTCTTCTTCTTCTTCTATATAAATTGATTCATACCATTTGTTATTCCTTTTCAAATACAAATTTGCTCTTTGTACTTTCCGTACATCTACCAGCTCCTGCCAAATCTTCTTATTCTTTGTAGGTACACCATTAACCAGAATAATTAATGGTTCAGTTTCCAAAGTATCCGCATCAATAGTTTCCATATTTTTTTTCAAATCCAAGGGCAAATACACCACTCTACCTTTTAAACCTCTCAGTAAATCTGAAGGAGGTAATTTACCAGTTTTGGGCTCCATACGTACTATGGTCTGGAATGGATGAACACATTGAATGAGTATAGACTCATATGTATTTAATTCAGAAAGTTCAGCAGGAATAGCATCCAATTCTAAATTATTATGTACAGCTCTGGTCGGCATTCTATTTTCCTCTAACTTGTTGTAACAGTATTTACAAATACGCTGAACTTCACCCAATTCAAAACAATTTTCAAGAAATATATAGGTGGCAAAATCCTTCCACTTATAATTATCTTCATTTTCACTCTTTCTGTAGAGATCAACATACCTGGTTTGTTTTCTATAATGAGTTCTGCGGCAACAAATACAAGTAATATTTGGTCTTTCATTAGAGATTATTGCAAATTTTGTTATGTGATCATTAAATGTCTTACTTACAGAGGGTTCTACATTTTCTTCCACTTCTTCCTCATTTACTGTGTCCTTCTCTGCACTGTTTTGTTCAGGACCAAAGTAACAAAACTGAATTTCATCAACAACCTTCTCTACATCTGATACCGTTCCACGGAACAGAGCCCTATTCAATTCATCTAACTTTATTGCTGGACTTTTAGCAAAATACAACCGTCTCACAAACTTTCTCATTTCAGTATGATGAACAGCCAGCATCCTAAAATGATGGAAAACACTATTACACACTTTTCTAGATAGACAAGCCAGAGAATGACCCTGCAAACCAGTATTCTCTCTCACTCTGCATGGATCTAGACTTTGAAGCACCTTAATCTTCTGTTTCACACTTTTTTTGCTATATTCTCTTAGAAACTCACGAAATTTATCAATAGATTCCTGACGCACAGTGCAAATACTACTACAATTCCAAGTGTACACTGGGGCTTTAGGACGTCTCCCCATAGCCTCATCCGCCATCACTTGTACCTCATCTCTTGGAACCATTATCTCCTTCTCCATTATGCAACCATTTTTCACTTCATAAGCACGACCTCTGGTGTCAACTGCATGCAGCAAACTATTACTTTGAAAATAACTCTCTTCATTAAAAAAAGGTTCACTACTTGAACTATGCATCCATTTTCCTAAAAACACTTTACAAAAGTTTGTTCTGTTCACTACTCTTTTCCTTTTGCTATGTGATTTCAGTACATTAACCATTTTGTCTAATGTACGCATCCTATTCAAAATTAAAATGAATAGTTTCCTTTTTAATTCTAATGCCTTTGCTGCAATGGCTTCAATTTCTTTTTTTCTCTTATAAAACTTTGCCTTTTGCTTATATTTCTTCACATCCTTTATCAAATTGGACATAACTCTCCTCTGAAACATTTTTCTACGTATCTCTTTAAACGCTGTGTTTCTGTTTAAGTTTATCTTTTTAGTTGCAGAAGGTATATTTGCATTAACTAAATTCTCAATTTTTTCCTGTCCTTTTCGATTGAAATCATTCTTTCCAGTACAGACATTTTGTACATTTTTCCTTTTTTTGAATATGTTCCTTAGAAAATCTTTTGTTTGCTTACCAGAAGATTTTTTCTTCTTCCCAACATGAGCATCTTCAACTAACTTAGGTCCTGCAGTTGTCTTCAAATATAGGTTTTTTTTGTGCTCTTTTTTTACTCTGGATTTTGTAGGCATCTTAAATTTTGTTCACTGCTCTTCAGCAATACCTGAAAAAAACTAAAAAAAAATTCCTTTATTTTATTTAAATATATTACTACATTTGTTTTCACATTAGTCACAAAACGAAATTTCTTTGCCAATTTGAAAGCACACTTACTGCTCTTTTTTTGGCAAGTGATAAACACTTTTACAGACTGACATATTATGAATCCACTTTTCAGATTTTTTAAAAAGCACATGTCCAAACTGCTTTTTCAGACCATCACCATTTGTAACCTGGGTGACTGCCTACACTCCAGCAAGGGCAACCAGCCTTAGTGATGCTGAATGTATTTGCATTACTGACTGAAACCTCAAACCCCACTCGCTTGTGAATACTGTGCATGATTCCACATGGTAAGTAGCTGGCTGTGTGCTAAGAGTCTGCTTCTGCACCAAAAAAAGGCTCCCCCTTTCCTTCTAATCCAACTGTGAAATCACCAGAGCAATACGCAATACATCTATGCCTGTAATTCCTATTTACACACAGAGTCATGTTTTCACATTAGTCACAAAACGAAATTTCTTTGCCAATTTGAAAGCACACTTACTACTCTTTTTTTTGGTAAGTGATAAATACTTTTACAGACTGACACATTATGAATCCACTTTTCAGATTCTGAAAACAGCACATGTCCAAACAGCTTTTTGAGACCAGCAACATGTGTAACCTGGGTGACTGACTACACTCCAGCAAGGGCAACCAGCCTTAGTGATGCTGAATGTATTTGCATTACTGACTGAAACCTCAAACCCCACTCGCTTGTGAATACTGTGCATGATTCCACATGGTAAGTAGCTGGCTGTGTGCTAAGAGTCTGCTTCTGCACCAAAAAAAGGCTCCCCCTTTCCTTCTAATGCAACTGTGAAATCACCAGAGCAATACGCAATAAATCTCTGCCTGTAATTCCTATTTGCACACAGAGTCATGTTTTCACATTAGTCACAAAACGAAATTTCTTTGCCAATTTGAAAGCACACTTACTGCTCTTTTTTTTGGCAAGTGATGAACACTTTTACAGACTGACACATTATGAATCCACTTTTCAGATTTTTTAAAAAGCACATGTCCAAACTGCTTTTTCAGACCAGCACCATTTGTAACCTGGGTGTCTGCCTACACTCCAGCAAGGGCAACCAGCCTTAGTGATGCTGAATGTGTTTGCATTACTGACTGAAACCTCAAACCCCACTCGCTTGTGAATACTGTGCATGATTCCACATGGTAAGTAGCTGGCTGTGTGCTAAGAGTCTGCTTCTGCACCAAAAAATGGCTCCCCCTTTCAATCTAATGCAACTGTGAAATCACCAGAGCAATACGCAATAAATCTCTGCCTGTAATTCCTATTTGGACACAGAGTCATGTTTTCACATTAGTCACAAAACGAAATTTCTTTGCCAATTTGAAAGCACACTTACTGCTCTTTTTTTTGGCAAGTGATAAACACTTTTACAGACTGACACATTATGAATCCACTTTTCAGATTTTTTAAAAAGCACATGTCCAAACTGCTTTTACAGACCAGCACCATTTGTAACCTGGGTGTCTGCCTACACTCCAGCAAGGGCAACCAGCCTTAGTGATGCTGAATGTATTTGCATTACTGACTGAAACCTCAAACCCCACTCGCTTGTGAATACTGTGCATGATTCCACAGGGTAAGCAGCTGGGTGTGTGCTAAGAGTCAGCTTCTGCACCAAAAAATGGCTCCCCCTTTCCATCTAATGCAACTGTGAAATCACCAGAGCAATACGCAATAAATCTCTGCCTGTAATTCCTATTTGCACACAGAGTCATGTTTTCACATTAGTCACAAAACGAAATTTCTTTGCCAATTTGAAAGCACACTTACTGCTCTTTTTTTTGGCAAGTGATAAACACTTTTACAGACTGACACATTATGAATCCACTTTTCAGATTTTTTAAAAAGCACATGTCCAAACTGCTTTTACAGACCAGCACCATTTGTAACCTGGGTGTCTGCCTACACTCCAGCAAGGGCAACCAGCCTTAGTGATGCTGAATGTATTTGCATTACTGACTGAAACCTCAAACCCCACTCGCTTGTAAATACTGTGCATGATTCCACATGGTAAGTAGCTGGCTGTGTGCTAAGAGTCAGCTTCTGCACCAAAAAAAGGCTCCCCCTTTCCTTCTAATGCAACTGTGAAATCACCAGAGCAATACGCAATAAATCTCTGCCTGTAATTCCTATTTGCACACAGAGTCATGTTTTCACATTAGTCACAAAACGAAATTTCTTTGCCAATTTGAAAGCACACTTACTGCTCTTTTTTTTGGCAAGTAATAAACACTTTTACAGACTGACACATTATGAATCCACTTTTCAGATTTTTTAAAAAGCACATGTCCAAACTGCTTTTTCAGACCAGCATCATTTGTAACCTGGGTGTCTGCCTACACTCCAGCAAGGGCAACCAGCCTTAGTGATGCTGAATGTATTTGCATTACTGACTGAAACCTCAAACCCCACTCGCTTGTGAATACTGTGCATGATTCCACATGGTAAGCAGCTACCTGTGTGCTACGAGTCTGCTTCTGCACCAAAAAATGGCTCCCCCTTTCCATCTAATGCAACTGTGAAATCACCAGAGCAATACGCAATAAATCTCTGCCTGTAATTCCTATTTGCACACAGAGTCATGTTTTCACATTAGTCACAAAACGAAATTTCTTTGCCAATTTGAAAGCACACTTACTGCTCTTTTTTTTGGCAAGTGATAAACACTTTTACAGACTGACACATTATGAATCCACTTTTCAGATTTTTTAAAAAGCACATGTCCAAACTGCTTTTTCAGACCAGCATCATTTGTAACCTGGGTGTCTGCCTACACTCCAGCAAGGGCAACCAGCCTTAGTGATGCTGAATGTATTTGCATTACTGAGTCCAACCTCAAACCCTTAAACTATTCTTTTATTATACCAGTACACCTTAATTTATTGTGAAAACATAGTCCATATTATTTTACATGTTCCTCACATTTAAATTTCTCCCAAAACAGAAAATAATAAACACAACTTCAACAAAAGGAATCCCATTTCTATTATTCATTTCTTAATTTACCATATACATCCCCTCTCAAACTCTAAACACACCTTTAAAATTAGTTAGTTGTGAAAGAAATGTGGCACTCAAACAGCAGATTATCAGAGGCAGGATCTCTGTTCTCTACACCTCTCTCCTCTCAGCAGAACCAGATAATGGCAAACTTTCCCTCTCTTTTTCCACACATATACATGTTAGTTTCAAATCTCAGTGCTTGCCCCTTTTTTTCAAATGTAATCACACATTTCTATTGGTTGAAAACCAATCCTTTTCCAAAAGTACCCTTCCCCCAACTTGACTTCTGCCTAGTACCCTTCCCCCAACTTGACTTCTGCCTGCTACCATAGCAACAGCTCATGGAACACTGCTGTGTGGAGTCAGGTCAGAAGTTCGCCATCAATGTTTCAATTCCACAGAGCAAGAGTGCTTGACTTTTCAAACCTAACAGCAAATCCATAGTACTGTTCTTTGGTAACACATTTTTCTGTACCAATACAAAACATGCTTCTATTAATTTACACATACAGCCTAGTTTTTATTCTAGAATGGTATGAAACAGCCAATCAGTTCTTTTAAAAAAAAAAAAAAATATGTATGCCTCCATTTCCAAACTGTCTTTCTTTTCATATTGCCATTCTACTGAAAGACACCTCCTGAGTGCATCCAGTTCTCCTTTGAAGATGTTCACAGTGTGGATTGTAGGGCACAGCTATGTCTTCTGGAGTGAAAAGTTTGCAGAGAAAACAGGTATGGTGAGAGACCTTGCTTTGCCAAATGTAGACATTAAATGGATTGGTCAGAGAGGGTTAAAGTGGCACCAATTGATGCCATTGGTGAAATCCTTCATGCACATCCAACACCCTGACCTCATAATAGTGCACTGTGGTGGCAATGACCTAGGCACTTTGACTGGGGTAGGTCTGGAAATGCTTATGAAGGAGACCTTTGCACAACTGTTTTCACTTTTCCCTAAAACTGCCTTTGTGTTTTCTAACATATGCCAAAGGCAAAAATGGAACTGGTCCAATCATTTCTGTCCGCAGATTGACAAAGCAAGAAAGCACGTCAACAAATCTGTTTCTGCTTTCCTCTGTGACTATGGTATGGGTTCCATTTACCACAACAACTTGCGTTATGACATGCAAGACATTTATAGAGGAGATGGTGTACACTTCAATGATGAAGGAAACAGAGTCTTCCTCTTGAACCTTAGACTCTGCATCGGTACTTACTTGTAGGTACCACAAAAAAATCACTTCATAAACACAACAGCTCTTTTTAGAGTGCGATTCCAGCTCCCAGACCCATTGACAAACGCGGCGAGCTAGGCTGCGTGTTCGTGTGTTGTGTGGATGCTGTATTTCATTTCATTGTCTTTTTGCTGCTGTTTTTAATGAGCACGCTAAAAAGCATTTTTAAACTACAAATTGCACTGACCTGTATTTCCGCCACCTCGTGACCCCGTTCCGCCCCGGCTTGTGCCGTTTGTGTGGAGGGTCAGCTCGAGGAGCGTCACTTCCTGTTCGCGACACCACTTCCGCCCTGCACGAAACCTTCGCAGGTTAGCGGTCTAGTGCTCCCTCGCTCTTAGCATAAAATGGCAGTATGGAGGAAGCGCAGCGGACGAGCGCAGCGGGAGCGCCGACTTCGCGCCGAAGTCGCGCACAAGTCAAGCTCGTCTGCGCCCGTCCGCGGCCGACCAGGCCCAGGGCCCTGCCATAATGCCCAATTTTATTCATATTCTTCCTCTGATCTCCTGAGACTCAAAACCTTAGGACCCATTCCTGCCCGCGCGGCAAGAGCGGCCCAGGCATGTGACATCCTTGTTCCCTCTAGCTGTCCGACACTTGATCCTCCCCTCAACCCCTCACTCCCTACACAGCAAACCACCACCTCTTTACTGATTTACTACCTTAATACCCGGTCACTCATTCGTAACCAGCTTGAGATCTTCCAGCTACTGCATCAGAGCTCTATTGATATCCTACTTCTAGCAGAAACCTGGATCTCAGAAATTTCGGCCCCTGATATTCTTGCAGCAATCCCTATGGGATACTACATCATACACGCCAACCGGCCTGCAGGGAAGACCGGTGGTGGAGTGGCGGCGATTATCCGCTCGGTTCACATCTTTACCGAGATTACGGCAACCCTGATCCCCAAAACGGACTATTTAGTTCTAAAATTTTCTTCCCCTAAGTCGTCTTTCATTTGCATTCTTGTTTATAGACCTCCCGACCATATGCCCCTATTTCCTAAACTTTTCAGCGACTCTATCGCCCAATTAGCAATCAGCCATGCTAATATCATGGTAATTGGCGATTTCAACTATTGGCCTTCGAATATCCATGAAAGCCAACTATCGCTGGAATTCACAGACCTCTTAAAAGGCATGAATCTCTCCCAACACATTCACACTCCCACCCACCAGAAAGGCCACATTCTTGACCAGGTCTGGACGTCCGACCTTCACATCTCACCTCCGTCAGTTTCTCCTTGCTCTTGGTCTGACCATTACTTTATCTCCTTTTTCCTTCACCTGCACACCCTGTGTCCCCCCCCCCGTTTTAAGAATCTCATGGCCCGAAACTGGAAAAGAGCGAATTTGTCTGAATTTCACGTCTCACTAGCCTCTACCGCACCCACCTCTTCGACCACACTTCAGGTTCAGGCCGATAATCTCGATAACTGGTTACGCCAGGCTAGTGACAAAGTAGCCCCTTTTAAGAAGATCAAAGCTAAGCGCCCCCATGACGCTCAACGCTGGTTCACGGACCAACTTAAAGGGGACAAACTCGCCCTGCGGCAAACTGAACGCCGCTGGCGTTGCCGCTACGACCCTCAGCTTAAACTAGTCTACACTGAGGCTCTGAAATCTTACAAACTATCGATCCTGGCAGCCAAAACGGCATATTTTTCTAAACTAATCTTGGACTCTAACAACAATTCGAAAACCATCTTTTCTATCGTAAATGAGCTATCCCTGCCGGATAGGGTTACCCCCCAGCCCCTGCCGACTCAATCCCTCTGTGATTCACTTAACTCTTATTTCACTGAGAAGATTACTACAATAAAGAACAATATCCCGACCCCGGCATCTCCCATTCCCCCTCCCCTTCCCCCAAAAAACACCAGCTCCTTGTCAAAGTTTCCCCCCATTTCGCCACAAGAATTCGCCTCACTCCTCCTTAAAGTCAAATCGGGTTCCCCTAATTTCTGCTGCCCCCCACAGATCCTGAGAGAAGCCTTCCTTACATGTCCAGGCCCCCCCTTGCTCTTCTCAACAACTCTCTTGCCACGGGGGAGGTCCCTCTCTCCTTTAAGCAAGCAGCCATCGTTCCTATCTTAAAAAAAACCAACACCGATCCTTTAACACTTAGTAACTACAGACCTATTTCCCTCCTCCCTTACCTGGGAAAAATTCTAGAGACCTATGTCACCCGCTGCCTGAGCTCATTCATAGAGGAATCTTCCTTCTCGGACTCTCAGCAGGCGGGTTTCAGACCCCTCCACTCCACCGAGGCGGTCATAGTAGCAGTCATGGACACCCTTAGGAGGGGTGCCGACAATAACACTTCTCAGGCCCTTGTCCTTCTGGATCTCTCGGCGGCTTTTGACACGGTCGATCATACCATCTTGATCGACCGTGTCCATAATGCCGGAATCCAGGGAGTGGCCCTTGACTGGCTCAGATCCTTCCTTCACATGCGATCACAGTCCGTCCATCTCTCTTCTTTTTCTGCACCCTACACTTCCCTCCCTTGCGGCGTCCCACAGGGCTCTGCATTATCCCCTCTTCTTTTTAACTTGTACCTCCAACCCCTCCTAGCCTCCCTCCGCAACTCCCCAGTCACAATTTTTAACTATGCTGACAACCTTCAGTTAATCTTTTCTATAGATTCTTCCCCTTCCTCCCGTCTTAATTTCCAGTCTACTATGATGTCCATCGCGGAATGGATGTATCATAGTCACTTGAAGTTGAACCCTACCAAGACTGAGCTTGTCTTGGTAGGTGGCTCCAATCACCCATGGAACTCCTCATTCTGGCCTTCATCTTTGGGGACCGCACTCGCTCCTGTGCGCTCAGTCAAAAGCCTGGGGGTGATCATCTCGGATGACCTTTCGATGAAGCCTCATATCAACTCGGTCACCTCAGCCTGTTTTTTCCATCTCAGGCGGATTCGTAAGATCAGTAGGTTTCTCACTAAAGAAGCCCTGACCCTTGTTGTTATGGCACTCATCACCTCCAGGCTCGACTACGCCAACATGCTGTACGCAGGCATCCCTGCTTGTCACCTTCACCGATTACAGCTGGTGCAGAATCAGGCTGCCCGCCTGATCTTCCACCAGCCCAAATATCGGCATGTTACTCCCCTCCTTCACAGTCTGCATTGGCTTCCCATTTCCAAACGTTGCATTTTCAAATTGGCATGCTCTACCTTCAAGGCCCTTTCAGACGCAGCCCCGGTCTTTATTTCCTCAAGCCTGTCCTGTTACATCCCTCCTAGAGCTCTCCGATCTGCTTCTCTCAATCTCCTTGAGACCCCTAAGTATAAAAGGAAAAAACACGGTGGCCTATCCTTTTCTGTCCTGGCTCCCTCCACCAGGAACTCTCTGCCATCTTCACTTCGTATTTGCCCTAAGTACAACTGCTTCCGCAGACTTCTAAAGACCCTGCTTTTCCAATCTGCATACGACTAACTCTCTCATCCTGGCTCATTGTTACCTGTCATTCAGCGCCAAGAAACCGATGGTGAAAGTGCGCGGTATAAATATTTTAATATAACAAAAAAATCACTTCTTAAACACAACCGCTCTTTTTAGAGCCCCCTAATATCTAAACACTTAAATCTGATTTTCATTTCTTTTTTTTTTTTTTTTTTACCGTACGCTTACCGTACGCGTACCCCGTGATTTTTTTTAAAATCAATAAATGTTTTCTTTGTACTTTTCTGTCCTTCTTTGACCCCGTTACAAATGTTAGGGGGTCTGTAACTCTCCTCCTTGCCCCCTTTTCTTGTTATCACTCTTTTTTCTCTGAGTGAAACACACGAAATGGCGGCCGCCGCTTCCTGGTTTCGACCGATTCGAATGTTTACTAAGATCTAAGAGCCAATCAGAATCGTGCTCGCGCACGCCACCGTACGCGTACGGTAAGCGCACCGTAAGCACACCGTAAGCTGGCTCAGATATATATATTGATTTAAAGGCTATTTTCTCAGAATCTACTGAACAGATTTACACCAAACCTGCAAAAGGCACTTCCTTGACCTGAGGACTACCTCTCTGCCAAATTTCTAGTAATTCTGTTCAGCCGTTCGGGCTGTAGCCCTATCTAAAGGTCCTATGGAAAAATGCATGGGAAAAACGCGTTTTGGGACCCCCCTTTTATCTCAGCCCCCGCTTGACGAATCCCCCCGAGACTTTCAGGGAAGGAGCGGAGCGTAGCGCCCCACCTATTTTGAAAAATTCGCGAGGATTCGTCCACCGGCGCCAAAGTTATTCAAAATAGAATGTTGTGGATTTCCTATGGAAACTTGGTCCTAACTATAACTACCTACTGGCGACCGCCAGTAGGTAATATTACCTACTGGCGGTCGCCAGTAGGTAGTTATAGTTAGGACCCTGTTTCCATAGGAAAACCGCAACATTCTATTTGGAATAACTTTGGCGCCGGTCGACGAATCCTCACGAAATTTTCAAAACTAATGGGGCGCTACGCTCCTACCCTGAAAGTCTCGGGGGGATTCGTCAAGCAGGGGCTGAGATAAAAGGGGGGTCCCAAAACGCGTTTTTCCCATGCATTTTTCCATAGGACCTTTAGAGTTACTTGAAATTTGGCAGAGAGGTAGTCTACAGGTCAAGGAAGTGCCTTTTGTAGGTCTGGTGTAAATCTGTTCAGTATTTCCTGAGAAAATAGCATTTAAATCAATATATATATCTGTGGCAGCTTACGGTGCGCTTACCGTGCGCTTACGGTAAGCTTACCGTACGCGTACGGTGCTGTGCGCGAGCGCGAGCGATATTCTGATTGGCTGTTAGATCTTAGTAAACATTCGAATCGGTCGAATCCAGGAAGCGGCGGCCGCCATTTTCTCTCTCGCACTCTGAGGGGGGGGAGGAAAAACAAAGGTTGAAAACATGTAAAGGGGCAAATTAGACAGTTCATAACCTCCTAGCCATGATTAAGGTGTCCCCAAAGAACCCCCAAGGCAAAAAAAACAATTTTTTTTTTTTTTTAAAAAACGCCGATTACGCTTACCATACGCGTACGGTAAAAATTAATTATAAAAAAAAAATTATCCACATTTTCCCTCCCCCGTGTGCACAAGGTGCCCGATGGGCACCTTTTGTGCATGGCATATGATATATAGGAACAATTAATAGATTACGTTTCTCAACGAAGCGCATAATATGTCCTCTGTGTGCGGACGGTGCGCGAAGCGCATCGTGCGTATATGGCCCATCCAGCGTAACGTGGGCACGCACCGCGTGCCCACCGTGCGTGCACGGCACTAACTGCGTAAAGTGAGTGCCACGTGCGCGCACGGAACGAACTGCGTTAAGTGGGCGCGCACGCCACGAACGGCGTAAAGTAACTTAGCATTTAAAAAAACGTACAAATTCACTGAAAAAACAATAGGTTTCACACACGTTATAGTTAGGAATTAGCATTTAAAAAACCTTGCAAATTCACTGAAAAAACCATAGGTTTCACACATGCTATAGTTAGCTGGACATTTTACTCGTAAAAAACCATTGAAATTCCCCCGTTATAGTTAGTGCAGGCAACTATAACTCACGTGACCGCAATCCTCTGCTGATGACATATGTGTCTTTATGAAAAAAAAATATTTGCAATATATGTATAGCTAAAATTTAATGGAAGAAGACATGGGCAAATAAGTGTCTAAATACAGTATTAGCATCAGCAGAGGATTGCGGTCGCGTGAGTTATAGTTGCCTGCACTAACTATAACGGGGGAATTTCAATGGTTTTTTACGAGTAAAATGTCCAGCTAACTATAGCATGTGTGAAACCTATGGTTTTTTCAGTGAATATATATATATATTCACTGAAAAAACCATAGGTTTCAGGGGCGTTATAGTTAGTTGGACATTTGACTCATGTGAAACCAGAGAAATTTGCACGTTATAGTTAGTTGAGCTAACTAAAACTCGCGCGCCCGCAATGCACTGGTGATGACGTCACATATTACATCACTCATGGCATGGTCAGTGACATCACTGATGACATCACTCATGACATCTCAAATGACATCACTGATGACATCACTGATGACATCATCCAGTGAATGTGTGTTTCTGTAAAGTTTAAATATCTTTCATATATATCTATGCCAAGGAGTATTGAAGAATGAGTTGATTACAAGTGCCTGAATGGATTATTTAGTAGGTGCATGACTGCTGAATAAGTGAGTGATTGAACATGTGTTACTGAATGCACGGGTTAGTGACTAAACTGTGTGAAAGTCTGTATTAGTGTCTCAGTTGGTGTATAAGCGGCTGCATGGGTTGGCGAGTAGCTACATGAGTGTCTATATGGGTTATTGATTTGTTGTCTGAGTATCTGTATGGGTGCCTGAGTGTCTGTGTGGGTGGGTAGGTGTTGGACCCGGCCTCGTGGCGTGGTCCTTACCGCCGGGGATTGTGCCCGTTCCCCGCCCCGGCCTTCACGGGCCACCCTTCTGAACTGCACCGAGGCCCTTCATCCTGAGCTGCACGAGGTCGCGTACCTCTCGTGTCTCCGCCATCTTGTTGGCATCCACGTGACTCTGTGCGCCAGCCAGCGCGACCCCGCTCAACCCGGCCTCGACCCCAGCGAAGCCCCAACATCGGGGCACCACGAACTGGCCAGGGGGTGCCGCAGGAACCATTCATCGCCCCCGGCGGAGGACAGTATCGATGGGACCCCCAACTGTCCTCCCCTCTCGAGGTGTGATCGCCCTGCAACTCCCTTGGGCCTGGCGCCTCTCCTGCTGGGCGTCTGGCCACCTCCACCCGGCCTCTCCGCCCCCCCCGGGCGCCTGGGTCCGGACATCAAAGGGCTCCAGACCTATATCTGGGGCGACCCCGCCACAGATCGGCAGTTGTATCCCGGAGTCGAGAGCCCTGCTGATTGAATCGCGGCTGACCCTACGGAGAAGAACTCTTGTCGGAACCATCACGAGCCCTGCTGACTGCGTCGCGGCTCCTTCTTGTGAACACTTTGAAGCCACCTGGAACATCGGAGCCCTGCTGACGCTGTCGCGGCCCAACCTCGCTGAAACCTCCCTCGGAGCCCTGCTGACGACGTCGCGGCTCGAGCTGAGCAGAAACCATCCTGAGAGCCCTGCTGATTGGATCGCGGCTCTCCACGAACTGTACGCCGGAGCCCTGCTGACGCCGTCGCGGCTCGACCCCTCCGAGATCCGGAGGTCCTCCAGCTTGAGGATAAGAACTGGGCCCCAGGTACCCTCATACCGCACTCCTGCCAAAGACTGTCCCGCTACCCCTACCCTTCCAAAGAGACACTGAGACTTTTGGTGGATCCCTCGATCCCTTCGTATAAATATTGACCTCGTAACCTTTTTATTGCTGATAAAGAATTGCTTGTCTTGAGACAACCTCCTTGAGTCCTGTGTGGTGGTGTTACTGTGCTAGTACGTGATAGGAGAAGGATCTCTCAGGGGACTTCTCGGCAGCGCTCGGCTACTTCGTACAGTGTGAGGGCCCCCCTTGGTGGTCTCGCCGACTCCTCGGGGTCCGCCTTCCAACATTTGGTGGCCAGCAACGGGATCCGAGCCGTACGCAGTACGTACCAGCCAGTACCCACTAGCTACCCATCCAAACGTACAGTAATCATGAGCAGCTAGGAAAACAACGCGACAATGGAGTTCCAGCCCGAACGGCTGGAAGAATATACGCACAAAGAGTTAAAACAGTTCTGCAAAGACAAAGGCATTGCAACCACCGGCCTAGGTACCAAAGAGGAGATGCAGAAAGCTCTGAGGACATGGCTGGAGGCCGGGGCGGGCCCCTCCCAGGAAGAGGGTCCCTTGCCCCTGACTGAGACCACATCAACCGCACTGACTCCGGCAACCGGAGGAAGAAAGAGCCTAGAAACCGGCCTCTCCGAAGAAGAAATACGAGAGCGGGAGAAGGTCCGGAACCACGAGCTAGAGCTCGCACGACTGCGGCTGGACGGCGAACTCCAACTGGCGGAAAAGAAACTGGCCCTAGAGAAGCTACGGCTTCAAGAGGAGATAGAGGAGAAGAGACGACACCGGGAGTTGGAGGAAAAGAAACTGACCCTTGAGCACGAGCGCAGTCTCAAGGAGCTCGAAATCAAGGCCAAGAACGGAGGGACCAACGCCCCCAGTACTAGAGACCCTCTACCGCCTTCCGAGACCAAGGTACATATCCCGAAAGAGGTCGTCAAGGAGTACTACAAGAATGACGACATCCAACAATGGTTCAAGGCCTACGAGGTGGCCATGACCTCTCATCGGGTGCCCCGAAAATACTGGGGCGCGGGCCTGTGGGGGCGGTTCCTGAGTGAGGGTCAAGACACACTGCTCCAGCTGCAGGAGGAGGTGATGACCTCCTACGATCACATGAAGGAGGCCCTGCTCACCCGCTATGGGCTAACCGCGGAAATGTACCGCCAGCGGTTCAGAGACTGCAAGAAAATCCCGGGTACCACCTGGGTGGAGTATGTGGACTTTTTCAGTCGGGCCCTAGAAGGATGGATCAAAGGTAGCAAAGTAACCACCTACGGGCAGCTGGTCGACCTCATCGTGTGGGAACATCTCTCCAACAATTGCTTCGTGGAACTGAGACATCACCTCCTCGACAGCAAAATGACCGACCCGCGAAAACTCGCCGTCGAGGCCGATCGATGGGTCAACTCCCGGGTCCCCCGGAACTCAATGGGGGAGTACCAGAGGAACCCCACCGGACCCCCCCGCCAACGCGGTGGAGGGGGAGGGCCGAACAGGAACCGAGACCCTCCCGCCGGGGCCCCCAGGAGCCCCCCTCGAGGGCCACCGCAGCAACAACTCTCCCCGAGCCTAGCCCGAAGGGGGGCGCACCCGGCCAGATCCGGACCACGGCCACCAGTAACGTGCTACGGCTGCCAACAAACCGGACACTATGCCAGCGATCCGGTCTGCCCCCTGAACCGAAGAAACGGGGCTGGCGGGCCCCCGCCCCGACAGCTGGCGGCCGCCGCCCTGGGAGGAGGAGAAGAGGAAGAGGAGACCCTCGACCGAGGGACCACTGAATGGGAGCCGGCAGCCATGTCCCTGGTCTGCCTGGGTAGCCGAGAAATGGTGCCCTGCACCCCCATCCCAAGCAACACCCAGAAGTACCGGCAGCAGGTCACGGTCAATGGACAACGGGCCGAAGCCCTTCGTGACACCGGCGCCAGTGTCACCGCTGTCCGCTGCCACCTGGTGACCCCCGAACAGATCCTACCGAATGTGCTGTGCCCCGTCCGGACGGCCGACAACAGCGAAAGCCTGTGCCAGATGGCCCTGGTCCCCTTCGAGTGGGGAGGGGTGACGGGCCTGCTGAAGGTGACGGTACGCGACGACGCCCCTGTCGACTGCCTCCTGGGGAACGACTTGGAGAGTTCCCCCTGGGCTCAAGTAGAGCGACGAGAGCACCTCCGAATGCTGGGACTATCTGACTGGGCCTGCGCCATCACCCGGGCCATGACCGCCCGGGCCCCCCGCTCATCCTCGGCCTCCGGGGCCGCCCAGCCCGAGGGGCTCGCACCCCCTCCCGCCAGCAGCGAGGGGGAGGCGGACACCGACCCTGGACCTAGTGAATCCTCCCCCGAAGAGATGGTTTCCCCGTGCGCCCTACCAGAGCTGACACAATGGCGACACGATGGGGGCCCCACCCGGGAGCAGTTCCAACAAGAGCAGCAGTCCTGCCCCACTCTCGAAGGGGTCCGCCAGCAAGCGTCCGCCCAAACCAACGGGGACCAGACCGGCACCCACTGGGTCTACTGGGCCGAGGGCCTGCTATACAGTGAGCAAAAAGTGGCAGAACTCGGGGCCAGCCGAGTGTTGGTGGTTCCCCTCCGCTTCCGGGAGTTCCTGCTCAACCTGGCACATGATGTGCCCCTCGCCGGACACTTGGTGCAAGACAAAACGTACAGCCGTCTGGTGACCCACTTCTACTGGCCCCGGATGCGGAGAGACGTGGACAACCACTGCCGGTCCTGCCAGACCTGCCAAGCCAGCGGGAAGACGGGGGGTCGGGTCAAGGCCCCCCTCCAACCCTTTCCAGCCGTCAGCACCCCGTTCGAACGGGTCGGAATCGATATCGTGGGGCCCCTGGACCCCCAGACCGCCCTGGGCCACCGCTTCATCCTGGTCCTCGTGGACCACGCCACCAGGTACCCGGAGGCGGTCCCGCTAAGAACTATAACGGCCCCCGTGGTAGGCCGGGCCTTAATGGGGATCTTCTCCCGAGTGGGATTTCCCCGCGAAGTGGTGAGCGACAGAGGCACGAACTTTATTTCCAGGTACATGCGGTCCCTGTGGCAGCAGTGCGGGGTCACATACAAGTTCACGACCCCCTATCACCCTCAGGGGAACGGACTGGTTGAGCGGTTCAACAGAACACTAAAGGGAATGATCCAGGGCCTGGAAGAGCCCCTCAGGCGGAGATGGGATGTCCTGCTGCCGTGCCTCCTGTTTGCCTATCGGGAGGTCCCGCAGAAGTCCCTGGGGTTCAGCCCGTTTGAACTATTGTACGGACACCCGGTCCGCGGACCGCTCAGCCTGGTCAAGGAGGGCTGGGAGACGAAGCCCCAAGGCGCCCCTCCTAACGTCTACCGATACCTCCTGACCCTCCGAAACCAGACCCGCAAGTTCCGAGCCATGGCCGAAGCCAACCTCGAGGCCAGCAAGGAGGACATGAAGCGGTGGTACGATCGGAACTCCTCTACCATAGAATTCGAGCCAGGTCAGAAAGTATGGGTCATGGCCCCGGTTGAACCCGGCGCCCTTCAGGACAAGTGGACCGGGCCCTTCAAGGTGGTGGAGAGGAAAAGTCCTGTCACCTACCTGGTCGACCTGGAGTCCCCCCGGAACCCCCTCCGGGTCCTACATGCTAACAGGCTAAAACCCCACTTTGCCCGGACCGAACTGAGCCTGCTACTGGCGACCGACGATGGGGGGCCAGGACGACTCCGAGCCCCTGCCCGACCTCTTGCAGTCCAACGTCCATGATGGATCAATCAAAGGTGTCCAACTCGCCTCTTCCCTGACTCCGGAACAGCGCAACGACTGCCAGCAACTGCTGCAGGACTACGCAGCCCTCTTCTCCCTCACCCCGGGGGTGACCCACTGGTGCGTCCACGACGTCGACACCGGGGAGAGCCCCCCCGTGTGACACAGAGCCTACCGGGTACCCGACCGAGTGCGGGCATGCATCCAGGCCGAAGTAACGAAGATGCTGGCCCTGGGGGCCATCGAACCCTCCGACATCCCGTGGGCCAGCCCTGTCGTCCTGGTGCCAAAGGCCGCAGCTCCCGGCCACCCCCCGGAGTTACGATTCTGCGTGGACTACCGAGCCCTGAATGCAGTGACCAAGACGGACGCCCACCCTATACCCCGGGCCGACGAACTCATCGACCGCTTAGGGGCCGCTCGCTACTTGAGCACGCTGGACCTCACCGCCGGGTACTGGCAGATCCAGCTCACCCCCGGCGCCCAAGAAAGATCCGCCTTTTCGACCCCGGATGGGCATTACCACTTTCGGGTGATGCCCTTCGGAATGAAGAACGCCCCGGCCACTTTCCAAAGACTGGTGAACAAGGTTTTGGCCGGGCTTGAGGCCTTCAGCGCGGCCTACCTAGATGACATTGCCGTGTACAGCAACAACTGGGCAGAGCACCTCCTTCACATTAAAGCCGTCCTGGCCGCCCTCTAGCGGGCCGGACTCACAATCAAGGCCAGCAAATGCCAGATCGGCCACGGATCCGTGACCTACCTGGGCCATCAAGTAGGGAGCGGGCAGGTGGCCCCTCTCCAACCGAAAATAGATGCCATCCAGGCCTGGGAACCCCCCACTACCCAGACCGCTGTCCGGGCCTTCCTGGGTCTCACCGGATACTACCGGCGGTTTATCCGGGACTATGGGAGCATTGTTGGCCCCCTCACAGAGCTAACGTCCAAAAAGCAGCCCAAGAAGGTGCACTGGACACCCCGCTGCCAAGCAGCCTTCGACACCCTAAAGACAGCCATGTGTACTGCCCCGGTGCTGCAGGCCCCTGACTACAATAAGGAGTTCGTGGTGCAGACGGACGCCTCCGAGTATGGGATCGGGGCCGTCCTGTCCCAGGCCGATGAAAAGGGGCTCGACCGACCAGTGGCCTTCATCAGCCGATGGCTACTGCCCCGGGAGCAACGATGGAGCACCATCGAGCGTGAGGCCTTCGCTGTAGTGTGGGCCCTCAAGAAGCTCCGGCCCTACCTCTTCGGTACCCACTTCCGGGTCCAGACCGACCACCGGCCCCTGCGATGGTTAATGCAAATGCGGGGCGAGAACCCCAAGCTGCTGCGATGGTCCATCTCGCTACAAGGGATGGACTTTGACGTTGAACACCGGCCCGGCAATGACCACGCCAACGCCGACGGCCTGTCCCGCTTCTTCCGCCTTGACGAGGAGAATCCCCAAGGAGATGGGTGACTCTCCATGCCTTCGGCTGGGGGGGACGCCTGTTGGACCCGGCCTCGTGGCGTGGTCCTTACCCCCGGGGATTGTGCCCGTTCCCCGCCCCGGCCTTCACGGGCCACCCTTCTGAACTGCACCGAGGCCCTTCATCCTGAGCTGCACGAGGTCGCGTACCTCTCGTGGCTCCGCCATCTTGTTGGCATCCACGTGACTCTGTGCGCCAGCCAGCGCGACCCCGCTCACCCGGCCTCGACCCCAGCGAAGCCCCGACATCGGGGCACCACGAACTGGCCAGGGGGTGCTGCAGGAACCATTCATCGCCCCCGGCGGAGGACAGTATCGATGGGACCCCCAACTGTCCTCCCCTCTCGAGGTGTGATCGCCCTGCAACTCCCTTGGGCCTGGCGCCTCTCCTGCTGGGCATCTGGCCACCTCCACCCGGCCTCTCCGCCCCCCCGGGCGCCTGGGTCCGGACATCAAAGGGCTCCAGACCTATATCTGGGGCGACCCCGCCACAGATCGGCAGTTGTATCCCGGAGTCGAGAGCCCTGCTGATTGAATCGCGGCTGACCCTACGGAGAAGAACTCTTGTCGGAACCATCACGAGCCCTGCTGACTGCGTCGCGGCTCCTTCTTGTGAACACTTTGAAGCCACCTGGAACATCGGAGCCCTGCTGACGCTGTCGCGGCCCAACCTCGCTGAAACCTCCCTCGGAGCCCTGCTGACGACGTCGCGGCTCGAGCTGAGCAGAAACCATCCTGAGAGCCCTGCTGATTGGATCGCGGCTCTCCACGAACTGTACGCCGGAGCCCTGCTGACGCCGTCGCGGCTCGACCCCTCCGAGATCCGGAGGTCCTCCAGCTTGAGGATAAGAACTGGGCCCCAGGTACCCTCGTACCGCACTCCTGCCAAAGACTGTCCCGCTACCCCTACCCTTCCAAAGAGACACTGAGACTTTTGGTGGATCCCTCGATCCCTTCGTGTAAATATTGACCTCGTAACCTTTTTATTGCTGATAAAGAATTGCTTGTCTTGAGACAACCTCCTTGAGTCCTGTGTGGTGGTGTTACTGTGCTAGTACGTGATAGGAGAAGGATCTCTCAGGGGACTTCTCGGCAGCGCTCGGCTACTTCGTACAGTGTGAGGGCCCCCCTTGGTGGTCTCGCCGACTCCTCGGGGTCCGCCTTCCAACAGTAGGGGTGTGTGTGACTATGTGCATAGATGTCTGACTGGGTTATTCACTGGTTGTATGGATTCAAAAGTGCATCTGGGAAGGACTGTATGGGTGAGTTAGAGTGTGTATGGGTGTGTTGGTGAGTGAATGAATGTCTCAGTGGTATATGTGTGAGTAACTACATATGTTTTAAGGCAGTATATGTGAGTGTTGCAGTATATAAATGACTATACGTGAGAGTAAGTTATTTGAAGAGTGGGTGTATAAATGAGTGTCTGCTTGTATCAGTGATTGACTATAAGACAGTAAGTATGTGTTAGTATCTGCATAAATAAGTGATGTGGTGTGTGTATAAATGACAGAGTTGGTGTGTATAACTGTATACATGAGTAAATGGGTATGTAATAGATTCTTTGCATGACTGACTAGGTGTGTGTGTAACTCTATGGATGAGTGGCGGAGTGTGACTGTTTGTATAGGTGTATGAGTGCATATTATAGTACTGCATTGATGAGTAACTGCTTGTATAAGTGACTGAATGTGTGTGCAGACCTAGAAAATAGTGGGTGGTATCTAGTATCTGGCACTGTTGTGTGTATGGTTTCAAAAACAGTAGTCTGTAGTGGGTGGTATCTAGTATCTGGCACTGTTGTGTGTATGGTTTCAAAAACAATAGACTGTATTTTAGAGTGCGTGTATCAAAGTTTATATTAGGGCATCAGTATGTGCATCAGATTATCACATGGATGATGTCATCTGTGATGTCATCAGTTATGTCATTTGAGATGTCATCAGTGATGTCCCTGACCATGTCATGAGTGATGTAATATGTGACGTCATCACCAGTGCATTGCGGGCGAGCGAGTTATAGTTAGGTCAACAAACTATAACGTGCAAATTTCTCTGGTTTTATATGAGTCAAATGTTCAACTAACTATAACGTCCCTGAAACCTATGGTTTTTTCAGTGAATTTCTAAGGTTTTTTAAATGCTAATTCCTAAGTAAAACGTCTGTAAAACCTATGTTTTTTTCAGTGAATTTCAAAGGTTTTTTAAATGTTAATTTCATATTTTAATCTTTATAAAACCTATATTTTATTTTTTTATATTTTGGAACTCTATTATCCTTTTTTTTAATTTGAAAAATTATGTAATTTTTTATATCTTCAAAAAAAGTATGTATATCTTATCACTTTTTTTTTTTAGAAAACTGGATTCCCGTACCGGTAGTGTACCAAGCTCCATCAGCAGGTGAATCCTATCCGCCATATTGCTAAACTCATAAAGGATACGCATTTCGTATCCGACGGCTTCGTAGCACTGCATCCCGACTAACATCATATACGTATAAGGTCCCGCCAGCTGCTAGTTTGGTATGCGACGGGTGCACGGTACCAGGCCGCGTGTTACGTCATATACGTATGAGGTCGCGCCGGCTGCACGTTCCGTATGTGACGAGTGCACGCTGCCAGGCCCTGTGTTACATCATAGACTTATGGTATCGCGCCGGGTACGCCATTCCCTCAATTTTTTTTTATGCCTCAAAACTATATCTAAATAGGTTTAAAGTTTATATGAGAGCAAGCGATAATCTAAAATATTTTAAACATTTATATATTTCTAACTGTAATAAACTTATATTATGGTAAATATATTTTCTTAAAATCGCGTCAGGTGCGGCCTCCTTGCGTGCTCGGTGCGTGATTGCCATGTGACCTAAAATAAAAGCATTTGATTGGTTCATAACATTTCCCATTGTAGCATTGGAGGACCCCACCCATTTTAGTCATTTTCTCTACAGCGTTTGATGAGAGACACCTCTTTTGCTTAGAGAGCTTTTTTGAAAAGTTTTTTGCTGTGTACACATATCTTATAGTACACACAACATGCAACGATCATCTTGATCAATATTCATGCTCTGTACAGTAGCCTTCCACGTGTAATGACCATGCATCTGAAACATTACATCAAAAAACAAATGTGTGTTACATGATGCCCGTTGTTTGTGTGCGTGTGCGCATTATTGTGCTGCCTTTCGACCTGGGTATTGGTGGCTCGAAGAGGTATCATCAGCCACGGGTAGAGTGCACATCCTAGATCACATGTGACAAACAGTAATAAGTAATGTGTAGATTTGTGTTGCAGTATGGTCTGTTGTCAGGCTTTACCACTATAGTAGTGTGTTTCATATGTGAGACTTTTAGATTCACGTTTGACATGCATTGCTTGACTGTAATGAGCGTTATCACTGTATATGACGTAACCTCACTGCTGATCCTCCCTTCATCCGAGCACATTCACATGTGTGCGCTTCGCGATAGCAACACTTTCAATAATACCGCACACCATTGACATGCGTGTCTGCACATATCCACAAGCTTGACAACGACATGTGATGTTGTCCATTCAATGTTTTCGGACAGCATCTCATTAGCGATAGTTGCTGCCCTCCCGGTACATGCTGCATTAATGGAAATTGCGGATTTTGCGACGTCAAAGCTGCAACAGGGACACACACATAAGTACATGTCCTGCCCTGGCAGGAACTGAACAACAGCCAGGTCCCCGGAATAATTATTCACACCCCTTCTCTGGCCTGTGGTACAGAAGCCCAGCCCACTTTGCGTACGTATAAATAGGATAACGACGATGCCACATGTCCCAGTTCTTCCACACTGCCTCAGGTGATATGGCCGCATCCACCTTGCATGTACACCTTCCTGGCAATCAAAACTACATCTGAATTGTGAACCTTGCTGGCCGTCATGTTTGGACACACACCAATGACAGCAGGTGAGCTGTGGGGCCTGGGTGCACAGGGGCTGCAATTGAGCGCGGTGCGGCGGGAGGGGTGGGGTGCATCAGCCTGAGTGCGCAGGTGTGAACAAGCGGTGTTGCCATGCGTAATGATGTGATCTCTGACCTCATTCAGTCACATCTCTGTCTCATTTTAAGGAGCTGCTGGACCGTACTGTAGGCCTGAGCCAGCGGGCAGCGCTGCCCTACAGACATGTGGTGTTGGCTTTTGGGGCACTTTAGTGAGCTGACTACTAAGTGTACATGCACACAGGCTTGCGCCCCTGCATTGCACGCGCACATTATGCTTCTAGCATGTGCTCTGTTCTTTTGTATGTGAACGTTGGCATAACATATTATTATTTAACCTTGTGTATTCTCGTGCACTCCAACTCCTCTTTGAAACACGATTACCACTGACAGTTAGTAGATCGTACTTCAAGAAGGAAGGATACACTCAACTGGTGTTCTCTATTAAGCTTGAAATAAACCTTAATTTACCTCAAGACGTTTCCACCATTATATTATTTCTCCCTTTTCAGACACTGAGTTAGTGGCACCAGATGAGGCCCTGGGCATTCAGACTCCTTCCTTCGTGGTATCAAGACACCGTCCCCGACCGGAGACCTGCTGTGCCAGCCTGAGAGCGGCACCCCAGAGTTGGAGCTCGCACCGGCACGTCGTTGGACACACCGGTTGTGGCAGGTGAGCAGTGAAGCCTCGGTGCGCAGGAGCTGCAATTCAGCACACTGCGGGGGAAGGGGCTGGGGTGCAGCAGCCTGGGTGCACAGGTGCAGGCAAGCGATGTTGCAGTATATAATAATGCAATCTCTGGCCTCATTCATATCTCTGTTTCATTTTAAAGACTTGCTGGATCGCACTCTTGAGGACCCCAGCGTCCCAGACACACGGGTGACGGGAGGTGAACAGTGAGGGCTGGGTGAAGTAGGCTGATGCTCTGTCTCCTCCTCCCTCTGTTCTTTTGACTCTCCCTCCCCTTTGCCTTTCCACCCACTTGCTCTCTGTCCCATTCTCACTTTCTTCCTTTCATTCTGACTACCTTTCTTTTTCTCTTGGACATGGCACACATACTTATGTTTCTTTTTTGTCTTGCAGGTTTTGTACGCTGCTTCTGGAGGAGTCCCACCCACTTATTTCATGTTTTACTGTTGTTTGTTCCAATAAAGTTGTGTTTCCATTTATTTGTGTTGTTTTAATAAAAGTTATTTTTTTTTACCAATAAATAAGTGAGTGTATGGGTCTTTTTTTTCTGACAACACTTGTCTGTAGTTTATTGTGAAAATCAGCGGTTGATAGGAGGTTATGAGGGAAAACATTTGTAATTTTGTGGTGCACCTACCAAATATAAACCAACAGACTATTACATAAATGAAGCCTAGGTAATTCTACAACTGCAAGGCTTCTATGAGTGTATCACTTTATAACATCATGAGTACTGCCCGTATGATTACAGAACCAATAAGGCACTGCCTAGTGCCACGCAGGCTTCAGGGACTGGCGACGCCCACCCTGCATATTTAAGTAAAGTCCCGGTGGGTGGCGATCCCCGGACTTGAGTTTGCCTCGAAGCCCCCGAACAATTACTAAACAATACCCGGGGAGGTGGCGATCCCCTAGGCTGCGAAACGTGTCTGTGCACTCATGCGCCTATTTTACATGTGAGATTAACATCCCCAGTGCTGCAGAGACCCCACAATATAATAATAGGATTGGCCCCAGAAAATTACCCACCACAGGGCTCATTTAAATGAACGGGTGAGAGCCCGCTTAATTTTTTTTTTTCATTTTTACCATACGGATCCGCTTTTTTGGAGCGATACGAGGTTTTCCTCCTCTCGCTTTAATGAGGCAAACAAGGATTTGCTATCACAAGGTGGAAGCCATGCTCCCACCCTATAATAGCAAACATAAATGTCCCGCGGATGCACACCCCGGGACATAGTATGTACTGCGCCTGGGAGGTGGCGCACCATAGGGTCATGATGCATTGGTTACTGCATAACTACAGAACTAGTATAAACACATACTAACACTACTTGCACACATGTTGTACAGCGACCAGAGTGTAGTGAAGAGGCAGAGGAAGCCCAAAATCCAAAAATGTAAATCCTACCAGGTTGGATGACATAGTTCCATGAGCCGGCCACCCTGGGATGAGTAGAAACAGCTTCACCAAGAAAACGGGTCTTCAGCAGAACGCAAGGAAGCTCAAAATATTGGTGAGTGCTGCCTTCTTTTTACCTTCTCCCGCTCATCGCCAAATTTATGTAGTGAAGAGAAAGACAGCAGTGGATCCGATAAGTAGATTTATTGCAGGACAAGAAGACAACTTAAACAGCCACCTACAGGGGCAGACAGCAAGGCAACCGTCTTCTCCAGCACCGTGTACAAACTCCCCAAAATTACCCTTATGACAGCCCTACATTCTAACATTACATACTTACATCATAGTAGCATTAATACTAACATTCTACTATGACTTACATTGGAATACTACACAGAGCACATGACTTTACAGCAATGAGCTCCTGGTTTCATCCACGAGTCTTGAGACCGGTAGGGGTGAGTAGTTCGCTTCCCACTCCCTGTATTTTATAAATGCAAACTAACACTACTTCCACAGGTATGCTACAGCACCCACAGCACATCACTTTACAACAATGAGCTCACGGTTTAATCCCCGAGTCTTCAGACCAGTAGGGGTGAGTAGTTCACTTCCCACTCCCTGTATAGTGTAAACGAATACTAACACTACTTACAGTGGCCAGTATGCTACAGCGCCCACAGCCCATCACTATACAACAATCAGCTCGGTTTGGTCCCCGAGTCTTCACACCGGTAGGCGTGAGTACTTTGCTTTCCACTTCCGGTATAGTATAAACTCACGGTAGAGGTCAGTAGTTCGCTTCCTACTCCCTGTATGGTATAAACGCCTACTAACACTACTTCCACAGGTAAGCTACAAATACCAGAGCACATCACTTTACAGCAATGACCTCACGGTGTGGGCTCTCGGTTTCATACCCGAGTGTAGCAGCATCTCATCTCAGCACCATGTCACTCTGAGCAACACCGCACTACTTCGCTTCGCACTCCCCCACAGTGGTTACAGTGCTCCTATCCTCCTGTTTCCTATTCTTTTTGCCCTTTTTTCCCCTTACTCATTTCAACGGAATCACAAAATGGCTGCCAACACTTCCTAGATGCAACCGCTCGCACCGCTCGCAGCCAATAAGCAGCAAGCTCGTGCTCGTAACGCCTCAGCCAATCAGATGGCAGAATTCCCAAATATCACTATCTGTAAATTTCAATATTTCTCCAAAACTACTGAATGGATTTACACAAAATAATGGAGGGCAACACAACCCCATGCTTGACCAAAACCTAGAGCAATGTTGTCTCACCTAAACCTTTTACATTGGGAGCAGGTGATAATGGTCAACATGACAGTAGCAAATTCAATTGCATTTTTGGTATGTTATCAATACAGATTCATATTCGTATAAAGTGTCTGACTCAACCTGGAGTCTCACATTTAGTCCATCTCTGGGTTGAGAGGGAATCCAAACTCAAAACCCCCAAGCCCTAGGCCCACACATAGCACCTTAAAAAATAAAATTACTTGAAAGCTTTGAACCATTGATGCAGAGCCTGCTGGATGAAGATAGTAGTGAGATCGAGCAGAGAGAAGCACTGAGTGTGAGTGGTAGGACCACTGTAAATAAGTATAGTAGACCCAGAGAACACAGATTGATTTGAAAGGACCGAGCTGATCAAAAGTACTGTTGCTAAAGTGGCCCATTTTATGTTTTTGGGGATATCAAATCAATGTGAAGTCAGGAACGCCAGCAAATCAGAGTTCAATACTCTAGAGGAGATCACGGTACAAGGAAAGGAGATTGATCTCCAGTCAAAAAATATCTACAAGAAAAGAGGAAGAAGGGCATTGTTTACATCCAAGGAGATGTGGTCATGCGCTGATGAGCAGAAAATAGCAAAAAAGGTTCCAGGGTGAGCAGTGAGAGCTAATGTAGTGACATAAACAAGTTTGAGGACCTCAGGATATGTGACGTTACAACGCATGCCATTACATCGCATTATGTTGCAATGCCAACATTTACCCTGACTTTCTGTCGGGAGAGGCCTGGAAGCTGGAATAGAGTCATTTTCTATTCCAACTCCAGTGTGTGCAACAGTAAGTAAGGTGTTGGAGTTAAATCCAACACCTTCTACCCACTGCTGGACACATTTTTCATTGCAACGGCATGCGGTGTAACTGCATGCGTTGTAACGGTTGCATTGTAAAGGCTTTTTCACAAATTAAGGTATTGAGAGACCATCCCAAATCGTGCTAACCCGATCATCCCAAGTGCTAACCCGATCGACCTGGAGAAAAAATACAAATATTACAAGCAATGAATGACTAGCCAATAAAATATATTGGAAAAAGAAGGGAAGTTGAAATACTGGATGGCGAAGGAAGAGTTATTAGATGTAGGTGTATATCAGGGAATCTTGTATTTTGGCATGAATTGGGAAGAGAGAAAAGCAGCCCATTGTATTTTTTTGTTCGAAATGCTACTACAAATAGTGATGAACCCTATGCACATCCGTCTTCTTTTCGCACCCAAAACTTGAATCCTATGGTACAGCAAACTACAGAACTCTTTTAGCATCAAAATACAAAGCAATGGATGGAATGCTTGAAATATTTTCAGCCATAGGCAATTGCCCAGGGCACATCCCATCCATCAGTTTTCACCCACCATGCCACCTCAGTTTGGACCCAGCCATGTGCAAATCAACCTTAACCCTGCTCCAATTGGAACAGTCCATTCAGAACTGCCAGGTCCTCCCTGAACCAAAAAACAAGCAACGTTTCGCCATTATTATGGGCTCATCAGCCAAGTATAGGTTGATTCCAGAGACACAGTGAGCATGGAAGCCACGTCTGGGCATATCCGTCACACTTTGTGCATTAAAAAACAAAGTTGTAGATGAAATGCTTGACATAACCTCAGCCACTGGTAATCCCATGGGCCTCATTCCATCCATCGTTTTTCGCCCTCCACACCTCCTCAGCTTGGACTCGGCCATACGCAAATAGGCCTTTTTCAGAGGCTGTTACATAAGCTGCTAAACAAGACGTGCATTTTTCATCAACATATCATAGAGTGTGAGAAGAGATCAGACTGAATAGATTGGTGTTACCACCAAGGCATGCTAACGCCTGATTTAAACTTTCATGGTGCATTTTCTTTCCACATTTAAAAGAGAAATCTTTCAGATTCACTGGGCGGTTGAGGATTCTCCACCAATGTGACTGGCCTCCAAGGGATTAGTCACTTTAACGGATAAAATCCTAGGGCCATATTTTCAAGGAGCTATCGCCGAGCCATCGGCACCTTAATGCGGCCAAATTTGCGATAAACTTACCACCCCATTCACAAGCTGGTGCAAACAGCCCATATCACCACTTTTCCGGTGATAGCAGCCACAAAAAACATCGCCAAGGATGACCCCGGCAACTATCGCTAATGAGATGTAGAGTAGGCGTTCCCAAGCAAAAAGCCGCAACAACACCACTCCACAACATTCTCAACTACCAGCCACATCGGCGATAAGATCCAAAAACATGCGATAAGGCACGTTAGCACCAGGAAACTAACACCTGCTCCGACCTGGTGCAAAGTCGGACTACAACCTGCACCACAAAAGGGAGCCCAGCCCAGAGCCACACCTGAAGAACAACAGATGCCATGGAGCCACAGAACATGCATGTGGAGCCCCAAGAGGGCAACAACAGCCACCGCCATAATCCCCAGGACCCCAACTACCCCCTGGGGCCCCACTCCGGGCACCTCCACCCACCCCCGGACAAAGTTATGTCTCATCAACCACACGGAACCATATACCAAATAACCCGTATGATGTCGCACAATCACATCTGTTGACATGCATGTGTCGTCACAAAAATGAGCAGCACTCATTCACCATCAAAGCAACAAATGAAAATGTATTAAAATAAACACAGAACAGAAATAAAAACACATCTCGGCTCCCCTCGGGACAATCCGTAGGTTACAGCTTGCAAGACAAAAACCATGATGAGAAGGTGTGTCCTGCGCTCATCAATGGACAGAGAGAGAGAGAAGGAGAGAGAGAGAAAGAGAGAGCTAGACGGACAGAGAGGGAGAGGGAGAGCGAGAGAAAGACGGACAGAGAGGGGGAGAGAGAGATAGACAGGCAGAGAGGGGGAGAGAGAAATAGAGAAAAGAAGAGAGGGACAGGGAGAGAGAGTGCCTACACTGCGCACCCAGGCCACACTGCTCACCTGCTGCCACCGGTGTGTCTCCAACCACGTGCCGGTATGTAGTGCAGTCCATCAAGTCCCACATCTGAGACAGACCCGCCATCTGAAACAGAGTCCAGAAACCTGAATGGCAAAGTACATGCAATTGCACACAACACCATCACCTGTCCAACCCTGGGCACCCAGGCAGATGCACCCCAGCCCCTCCCGCCACCCAGCAGTGCATGCCAGCCCCTGTGCACCCAGGCAGATAAACCCCAGTCTCTCCCGCTGCCCAGCAGTGCATGCCCGCCCCTGCGCACACAGGCTGCACTGCTCACCTTCCGCCACCGGCATGTAGAAAAGAGGGCCCACCACGTGCCGCTGCAAGCCACAAGCCCGGGGCCCGCAGGCATGACACCCTCCACATCATGAAGCCCCGCTCCGCAGGCCACTAGGTCTCACATTTGGTGCTTTGTCTTGATTACTCCATGGCAGAGGACATGCCAGGGCATCATCATAGGCTGTACACCCGCTCAGTCTCATCTGTGCCACTAACTGTGATCCCAGAGGCAATGCCACATGGCGGTAGGCCCACGCTGCCCGCTGGCTCAGGTCTACACTGCGGTCCAGCAGGGCACACAAAACATGAGCCGTCCAGACAGCCTGTACGGGGCACACCTGCTCAGCACTTAAGGTGCCCCTACCTCAGTGCACCAAAAGTCACCGTCCCGTGGTGGTGTGCCTGTGCCGGCCGCAGTGTATCTGGTACCACCAAATCTTTGCCCCCACAGTCATGGACCCTCTATGATTGGGTATCGTGGTGCGGACGCCATCATGTCCCCTCCGGGCCCGCGGAATGTGTTGTTGCAGGCCCCTGGGCCCCCATGCCTACATGCACACCACACGGATACATGGCTGGACAAGGAGGTAACAAATGTTTGTGTCACTGTTGTTGCGTCTGCGCCACCATCGACAATCGACAATGTATCACCCTGTGACCCAAGTCCAACGACATGAGCCACATGGACGTAAAAGGAATTCACTGACCCCACATCCATCCATGCTACAACCTTTGAAAGACCATAGAGACCAGCCACGGCCCGTGGAGGGAGTTCCGTGGGGCGGTAATGCGATGCAGCGCGCGCTACGAAATTCATTTTATTTATTTAATTGTTTACTTACCTGCAAATATCCATATTCTGGTTTTTAGTACCCCCCACCCTGCCCCTCCGCCGCCCTGTCTTACCGCCCCACGGAACTCCCTCCACGGGCCGCGGCTGATAGAGACAACACATCTGTGTGATTCGGAATGTTTAATGCACATTCAGTGGGGTGTTGAATCTGGAGCAGTACAGGGCCATGCATACCACAGTTTCAAATGTTTGCCTGTGGAGGGCCAGCCAGAGTCATTCAGGGAATGACAGGTACAAAGGAAGTGGAAGAGTTCAGTCCGCAGTCTGATAGCTGGGTCATTAGTGATCAAACGGAATATGGCAGTCCATGTCGAGGTCCAAGGTGAGTGTCTCAGAGTGTATCGGGGGACAGTGGAAGGTGATGATGCAGAGGGCAGAACCAAGCTTAAACCGGCCATCAGGCAGAGATGAATGCTACTGCGTCATTCTTAACACGAAGCCAGATTCATCCGCATCTCCGTCCACTGAGGTCTCATGTGCCTCTCGTGTGGGTGGTGCTGGCCTCTCTCCAGTACTTACTGTGTGGCAGTGACACCTCAGGGGGTGGAGATGTGGATGTAGTGGTAGCAGCAGCATGCATCTGCACCAGGCTTTGTGGCAGCAATGCCATGAGGATGGTTTTGAGGTCATTGTGGAACCCAGCTACCTCTCGCCGATGTGCAGCTGTGTCAGACGCTCTTTCCACATTGACCCGCTCCATGTTCTCCATGAGCCTCCTCATGAGTCCCAACTCCTGTGCGAGGTCGCTGGAGCCACTCTGACTGGACATCATTCTTGTCTCACAGTCAGGACTCTAGCAATGTCAGCCATGGTTTCTTGAAGAGCATGGAGCAGACTGTGGGTGTCCGTTAGGGACTGTGAGTGGTCCCTGATGGAACTTAGACACCCACGTATGGCATCTAGTTTGTCTGCCATGCGGTCGAAGCCCACCCGCACCTGTTCAGCCAGCTGCACCTGGCATCCCAACACACGGCGTTGGAAGGCCATGTGTTCTTCATGGGGGTCCTAGGAGGCAGCTGTGGTGGTGGATGCTGCCTCCAGTGTGGTCTGTGCAGGGGGTGGGTTCTCTTTGTTGCAGCTGGCCTACCCTGCTCCTGGAGGTGTGCTGCTGAGACTGTCAATGAACTCTTGGAGGGCGTCAGAGTCAAAGGTGTTGTGGTCCTCTTCGTCATCAGAAAAGAGTGGTTGGGACTGCTCTGCAGTAGGTGGTGATTGTCCCTCTGCAATGTGAAGGGGAGATGCAGTTTAACAATGTGTTCACATGTGTGTTGTCACATGGTACATGTTTACATACAGATTGCATGACTGCGTACATCGTGGCTATTTGCTGCGGGACAGTGGACATTCCGACAACATTACGGCTGTGTGTTTGTACTTGTACATTTTCAATTGGGATATTTCCCTGCAATGCCACTTGTGATTGGCGAGTGTCTACATCCAGTCAGCACCAGTTGTGTCCTCTGTTCTGTGGTGAACGTGTTGCGGTTTGTGCCACTTTGTTGTCAATGTTGATGTGCTGTGCACGTGATGTGTGTGTACCGCATTTTTGGGGGAGTCGCCCCTGCAGCTCTGATTTGGCTGCCCCTTATCCCTTACATGGGGTGTGCCTCTGACTTCTGTGCTCATACAGTGCTGAGATGTTGCATACTTGGGTACATAGTTCTCTTTGTGGGAGTTTGGGTCTGGGGCATGATTTGTCCGCAGCTGTGCACTACTTACTTGTGCATGTGTGCCATTGAGCTCATCTCCCCTTGTCCACCCAGTCCCTGGTCGTTACTCACCCTGGTGCTGTTGTGTCCGGTCCTGTTGAGCAGTGTCCGGTCCCCCAACTCCTGCCACCGTCTCCCCACTGATGACTGTGGACACCCAATTCTTCCATGTTGTCCAGCTCCTCCTGTGGCGCAGGACAGCCAACTCCAGTCTGCATTGCTGCCTTCCGGTTGTTGGCGAGTTTCAGCTTGGTTTTGCGCTTGACATCATTCCAGCGCCTTCTTGACCTCGTCTATTGTCCTCTTAAGTACTCCGACTGCATTCACCTTGTCCACGATGGCCTGCCATAGTCCATTTTTTGTCGCCAATGACACAGTGGAGGTGACGAACAGTTGTTGATGGTGTTTGACCACCTCCGTTATCAGGATCCTATACTGAGGACTGAAGCGCTTCTTCCTACTCTTCTTGTCCTTGCCCTTCCCTGACCCCGAGGTCCCAGGCTGGTCTTCCGGGGTGCTTGTGGGGTTCTGGATCTCCTCCGTACTTGCTCCGACAACATCCATTGTGCGTGGCTGTTGTTTGGCATTTGTTTGTCAGTTTTTTTTCTACTTTTATGGTGATTGTTCCTGCCTAACACGTGTGATTTGCAGGCCTGTAGCTGGTTTTTGCTGATTTTTGTATCACGATTAGCCTCTTCACAGCTTTTTTTGCATTCGTGTTTCACATTTTTGCGGCGTGGCGTTGATTTTACTGCGGTCAGTTTATGCGTTGTCTGGTGACTATCGCATGGTACCGCCGTGTTGTGAATGCCTGGTTAACACGGCGTAAAATTCCAGCGATAGACTGCGATGTTGGGAGTTGCGTTAAGTAACTTTTGCGATGATTATCACCCATTCTTGATAATATGCCCCCTAGAGTGTTAAATTCAGCACTGTTCATCGTTGCTGGTGAACCCAAAGTAGGGGTATAGGGTCAGTGCCTACCCATCTGGCCACAAACATTAGACTGGGTAGTTTGTAGAATGTGAATGACACCATGCATAACTTTTCAAGAACTTCTCCCACCATTTCTAATGCAAGCTTCCAGAGTTCACATTGGCAGATAGATTAGTGAACCAGCCATCCTAGACTGAGCAGTTGGTCCTTGGTGAAGTCAAAGGTGGAATATACTTAATAGAGTAGTTATAGTCCTAGAGGTGTATAGGGACCTCGCCATTTTTGGGCAGATTTTAAGCTACTGTCCACTTAAATCAAATAATAGATCTTGGAATGTGTTAGTTTCCATGCCATATGATTTAATGTGGAATTTTGCATTTCGGGATGTAAAGTAATTCGTATTTTCAGAATAGTGGTATACTTGTTACTTTATATGCCTACCTAGAGTTATTTGAATGTATATGTCTGTTGCATTAGTTTCTGGTTAAATTGGTGAATAAATATATTCCAGGAATCCAGCAGAGTTCTGTCTTCCTCTGTTTTTTAAATTCCGTATTATGTACATGCTTGCAAATTTGGTGAACTGCAAAGGTTGTAGTGGATATTAGTAAACCAACAGCTTTCCATTTAATTGTTAAGTATCAAATCTTCAATTCTTTTGAATGCTGCTGCAATGTGAGCATGGGGTAATTTTATATTTGTAAAAAATGCAGCTTTTCAGGCACTAGACGCCAGCCGTTTAATGTGTAATAGGGGCTCTGACGGCATCTGAAGGCCTCCCCTTGGACACATGCCCTATTCTGACTCCATTTGACAGTGCCTTGTTTCAGCTTGCCACTGCTGCTCTGAACATAACAATTTAAGAATGTGAAGTCAGTTTCTGAAGAAAACAAAATCTGAAAATCGTATACAGGCATCATGATGACACCTACCAAAATCACTCACTCCCTTCTTGCCAGTGCACATACTTAGAGACACTTCCTGCATTATTCCCCAGTCCCCGCTTTTTCAGGGCCAGTACCACTCCTGCAGCAACGTCTATCGATTTTAAAGCAAGTCTATAATGGCGAGACATTTAACATGGCAAATAACACTAGATGGCGCCAGATGCTGTGAGTTCTGACTCAGGTCCTGCAAAAACCTCTGACAAGCCTGAACATCATAAGGAGCAGATTCAATATGTGGCAATTGCTGTACTTGTGGTGATCATCACTATTCTTTGTATCTATGCAAAATTAATCAACCGTAATTCTCTGTCTATACCGCCGATGTTGACGGCCTATCTAATTACCACCATTTTAGCAAGTTGGAAAGCTGGAACATGTCCCCTCAGCAACTTGATCAATGGTTCCTGTTGTGCAGTATAAAGAAAAATACTCCTTTCCCCAATGTTCAAATTCCAGAGTAATCAAACTGTTATGCAAGAACTCAGGTCAACAACTAAACGTTTCAACAAAATGAAACAGATTGATCAATGTAAGCCTAATGGTATAGGAATACAAAGTAAATAGGATGAAGCAAAATCTCCTTGAACCGATTCACCCTATATATTACAAAAAGAAAAACAACTACTTCGATGACTGCCACATAGGTTATAAGGAGACAAAAATTTATGTTGGATTGCATCAAGACTCCATTCAGGAACCCCTACAAATCCCTAACTGTCTCTACACTACACTCAAGTGGAAATCCTAGTCCAAGGCATGTTTCAGCAATTGTGAAAAAGGTGTCAGCTGTCAGAGCCTTCCAAAGAAGGAACTCCAACATGGGTCATGTAGAATAAAGCCCCAACAGCCAAAAGTGAGGTCTGAACCTCAAGGCATCCTAAAGCCAAAGTCTCAGCTATCCCTAACTACATTACAATATAAGCAATCGCTGAATCCAGGTGCCTCCCTCAGTTCTACTGGGTAACATTCCATTATTCCAGCATCGTCCAGCTTCCTTTCTCCGCCTGTCTGTTCACACTTTGAGACATTCTGTACGTCCTTGGTGCCATCTCCTTCTCGCACTAGAACTAGTCTCCCATCGGTGATTGTGTTTCTTCTTCTCAGGCCTCTCTATCTACTAAGAAATAACAACTCTTTCTATCAACTAATGAAGCCTTTTCCACCTGCAGGGGGAACACAAGATTCATGCAACGTTCCACGGTGCAAGCGAGATGCCAATTCAAACGTTAGCTAGAAAGTAAATTGAAAAATGCATTTCAGGCCTACAGTTAAGCTAAATTATCCACACAAAGGTTACATTATGTGCCCCCTTCTATATGAGTGAAAAGCATTATCCCACTGGGAAACGTCCCCCAATTGCACTGCCAAACTCTAGAGGGAGATTCATCCAAGGTTAATCAACAAGAAAAGGATGATTTAGAGTTGTATATGTGTCTTTATTGAACATCATAGTTATGATTGAGTTTAAATTCCTTCAAAGTTTTGCATCATTATGGAAATGAGTGAGTCATATCATCCAGACCCAATGCATTTTGGGCAAACCCTTCATCAGGGGAAGTTAGATCTGTAAATAATGAAGCAGAAATCACAGAAAGTAAAGGGCTTGCCCAGCTGTGGATCTGGGATTAATAATAATGTGCGGTGAGGACCGAACAGAAAAAAAAAAGCGAAAAAAAATAACTCAGTGAGCGATTAACAAAAACTTTGAGTAAAGGTAGCATGCTCGGGATTGAAATGAAAGCTGTACCCTGTGAGGCAGAACCATGAATGAAAATAGTGACCCTGTGTTAAAGTAAAAATGAATCAGTAGAAAATGGTAATATAAGAGTTACCGTGCCAATCGGAAACTGTGTGTGATCGCCATGTTTTACAAACTGCCAGTGATATTGGTATCAAGGAAGTAAACAAAAGTGAATTAACATGATGACAGTGAGTATAAGATAATAGAAGAAACCATATACACCAAAACGCCAGTAATATTACTAGCGTAAATGTGATCAAAGGTCAACTAACTCGGTAACAGTGAATTTCGGATACAAGTAAAAACCATATGTGTCTCATATTGTGCCTCGAACGCTAGGACAAACATCTAATCAGAAACATCGTCTCTAAAGAGTCTTACCGCCGTAGTCAAGAGAAAGATATTTCGCATAGGTGCGATTCCATAAGAAGCATGTTGCGTGCAAAAAGAGGTAAAAGTAGGCAAACAACCGGAAGTCAGCCACGCATAAAGACCGAAAGAAAACTAGGCGCACCCGAGAGAGAAAATACGATTGTTATAATAGTACAAGGATGTAAAATATTATTGAAGTGAATAAGGGTAGAGGACGGAAAAATATAGAAGGAAAATAATAGATTCCAAGACCCTTGCAAGAAAATTGGGTGTCATCTTAAAGTAGTCAATCACGAATGAAGTCCGGTGGGGGCCATGTTGGAAAGGTGAATAATAAAAGAATGTGCAGGAGACAGGAAACAGAGTAGTCAGTCATAAGTAAGCCCAACAGGGGCCATATTGGAGAGGTAAATCAGGCAGGAGGGTATATGGAATAGTTGAAAAAGTGAACCATGCACCAAAGTAGAGTGAGAATAAAATGCGAATGTTTGCAGTTGTGTCCTTATGTTAACAAGTAAAGGGGGGACAAAGATAACATCAGGGAATGGAAGGATACAGTGAAACAAACATAGTAAAAAGAGAACATGTCCAAGAGATAATAAACAGAGAAAGTCAGAGAATCAATATATTAGAAGCAGCTGAATTCAATTTGATCATTGAATCCATTCGGTATAATGGTATCTAGCAGTTTTATCCAAAAGATTTCTCTGTGAAGTAGGCATTTATGATTATTGCAACTCTCACAGATGTTCACAGTCTCTAACACTAAAAATCAAAGTTGTCTGATATTGTGCTTAGATTCAAGGAAGTGTGTGCCTACAACTGACTTTTGGTTCATGGTCCTGATGTTGCTATTGTGTTCATTGAGTCTGATTTTAGGTTCAGTTTTCCCAATGTATGCCAGTCCGCATAGGCATTTAAGGAGGTAAACTAAATTTTTGGTGACTTTGAGTTTAATATTGTTGCCTTTCAGTGGATGAGTTATATAGTTTTCCTTGATGATATTATTGAAGTTGTTGCAATTGAGACATGGCACAGTACTGTTTTATTGAAGAGGGTTAATCAATGTTGGCATAGAAAGTATTTCTTTGATGTTTCTGCTGCGTTCAGAGGCAAAGACGGGTGATTCTATGAAGATTCCTTTGAAGTCTGGCTGAAGTTACACCATAGGCAAATGTTTTAAGATGGTTTGCTTAAATTTAGTACTTTGGAAAATTTCGAGACCAGAACTGTCCGGTCTGTTGTGCATCTTTGAGTGGTAGTAAGAAGTTCATCGCAGGTTTTGGTGGAGGACCACTGTGCCGCCAGTTCGATAATCTCTGGAGGGTATCCTCTGTCAGCAAATCGTTGAAGCATCTCAGTGGTGTTGATGGATAGTCTAGTTGGATTAGATGTGATCCTTTTAACAAGGAGGAGTTTGGAATATGGTAAGCACTTTTTTAAGTAGTATTTGTGAAAACTGTTGAAATGCAATAAATAGTTTTGATCAGTTTCTTTCCTAAAGGTGTTTGTTTCCAATTCACTGCCAATCTTGACAATAGATCCATCCAAGTAATTGATGGTAGTATCACTGATGTTATAGGGGAATTCAATCCGGTCATTGATACAGTTCAATTGTTGTATGGCTGTAAAGAGCTCTTGATGGGAACCTTTCCATACCAGACAAATTTCATCAATGTATTTGACAAACATAACCGGATTATCAAACCATGGGTCAGTAGTCAGGACATGATCCAATTCAAACTTATCATAGTGTAACTCAGTGGTGGTTAAGAAGTATGCAATAGCTCCAAACCCATGTAATGAGGAATGGATGTGTATAATGACTTAACGTCAATAGTGCATAGTAGAATGTTCGGAGCGCCCTCAGGGTCAATAGAGCAAATCATAAGAAGAAAATCATTGGTGTCTCTGATATATGTGGACATTTGTTGTACCAATGGTTGTAAGTACTTGTTCAAGTATCTACCAATAGGTTCATGAATAGTACCACAGGTCGACATGATATCTCTGAAAGGAGGCTTTAAGAGATTCTTGTGAATCTTAGGCAACATGTAGATCTTGGGGCTCCTGGGATTGTCCATCAGTAGGAACTGTTTGTCACCAACGGTGATGGTCCCAGTAGTAACTGCGGCATCGAGAAGGATTTTTTGAACTGTTCTTAAATCCTCAATGGGATTTCTGTCCAATTTCATGTATGTTAGAGGATCATGAATGTGTTCTTGAACATTCTGTGAGTAGAATGAGGTGTCCATGATCAGCTTGGCTTCAAGTTATTGAAGGATTCTTTGCACTTTTTCCCAAATTCCCCATTCCTTAACAATAAGGTTGGACTGTTTAGTCTTTTGAACATTTTTTGCATATCTCGTTTAACGAGAATTTCAAATGAGTCCAATATTTGGTGACTGACAGGAGGCATATAGCTGCTCTTATGTTTCAATCCTTTGAGTGTGCCTTTTTCTTGGCATGGTTGATTATCCATTACATTGGCAAAGAAATGCTTGAGACGAAGAGTGCGCATACATTTGAAGAAACTAACTCAAGTTCAAGAGGATTGGAGTGGTAAGTTTGGACAAATTATGTACCCTTTTAGAGGGTTTTGATTACCACAGGGCCCAATGGGTAAATTAACAGCACGCAGGTTACATTATGTGCGCCCTTCTACATTCACATAAACCATACTTTCGACATATACTCTAACTTTTACGAATTGTAAATCCTACAATATTTTTGAAATGAGTATATTGTTAAACCAAATTCATAAACACGCCTATTTGTTATCCCTTCACCAAGTATTAATGAAAAACAAAACAATGTTGTTAGTTACATATCCAAAGTACACATGTGATTTGGTTAATCATGGGGATACTTTTAAAATCTCGTACCTCTCTCTCTTTTTTCATACATTAGTGGCACAGAATATATGTGAGTGCAAACTACCCATGATTCTAATGCACTCCTACTATCATTTTAAAGTGGAACCAAACTACTCTCCTCCAATCCCCACTCTGATGGCATATCGAACCATCAGCAAACCTTTATCATCCTATCAGAAGATCTTTTCAGATAGACCGATCTAAACTATCATTGTTGCAATTCTCTTTCTTTTAAACTATTACAATTGTTTCATATCATGATAGAATTAATCTTGTGACCTTTCCAACCGTATCTCTCCCTGTCTCCAACCTCTTCCTTTCCTTTCTTGATACTTCCTGAACCCTTTAACCACACCCACCAGGGTATGTGCACACATGCCTATTATAAGCAAAGGTTTCAGGATAGAACCAAATATACCACTTTCCAGGTTTGAAAACCATCTGCCTACACCACTAAATCCATTTCCTACTGAATCCCAAACACCTTCAACTGCCAATCCACTCAGGTCCTTCTGAATGTCGGTAATGTTCTTCATGTATTTTTGTACGTCCCTACTCTTATCTGGAATGTAAGTACAACACTGCTGAACCTTTAGCATCCAACAGACTGTTCCTTCCCTTTGCGAGTAGAATGTCTAAACAATTCTGCAAAACTATTGCTCTAATACCAACCATTTCAGTATTCACCAGCAACAAAGCTTCAGCAGTACTAGTAGATCATTTATCAACCACTGCGGACAATTCTCTAATCTTGATGTCATTTAGTATCATACCCACATTTGGCATTATAGCTCTAAAAATGTCTCCCACAATTTCTCCAAGACTCAAACCACATCTATTTTTTGACTTCTCCTCCCAAACAGGATGATCAAAACCTTCCACATGATAAATCTTTTAAAACATTGCACCTAGATAGCCAGTGCTATACCATTTGATGGGTAACTTAAAGTAGGCATTCATCGAACAGACAAAGTAAACTCCAGGAATCACTGGATCCGTTCTGTCCACAAGCAACTTCCATGATCCACAAACTTCAAATGTGTGATCACATTCACTTTTCCCTACAAATATGAAATTATAGTCACTCCGGTCGTGGTGTACACACAATCTCCCCTTTTATTGACAATTTAATGACAATGCTCCAATATCCCCTGCTGTTTGATGTTCCTTTTCCTCTTGTGACCACTCCTGAACATGAACTACTGTCTCAGCACCAGCTACCACTGCTCTAAACCTATCTTCTACCTGATCTATGAATGTCTTTTCAATGTCTGTTAGTGCACCTGTTAAGTTATGTCGGTGTGCATAAGCAGTATCTATTGTTTTGAATGGAACTAAATATTTACCACCAACATTAGCCATTTTAGCATATGAATGTCTATTCAAATGCTTAAACATTGGCACCTCAGAAAGAACCAGATCATAATTTGAAAATAATTCTCAAATTGAACCTTGGTCTACAAAATACTAAGAAGTAAACTACAATTAATGCTGTATGTCAAAGGATGGTGATGACAGGTAATACCCTTCACTACCGAGCAGTCACGGCTTGCATTTATCGTGGATGGGGGTGCGGGGGGGTTGCACGGGGAGAATCGCATGGGGGTGGTAAATGTAATAATGAATTTTAAAAACTTACCTGTCCGCCGGGAGGTCGGTCCCTCATTTTCTTAGCTCTTGCTCATGCTCTCCTGCCTCCGGCAGAAACAGGAAGCAGGCAGCCTCCCTCCCCTTCCCTAAGCCAATCACAACGCTGGCACCCATGGGGAGGCCATTTTTTTTGTCCATGTAGGCTGCATTGCAGCCCACATGGAGAAAGGGCAGAGTGAGCATGATTGGTTTGGGCAGCCCCAGAGGGCTGACCAAACCAGTCATGCTCACTCAGGAGAGGGCACACCACTCCTCCCCTGCCCACCCCTGCTCATAGAGCAGCTTCACCCACCAGCAACCAAGCACTTCTGCTTTCTTGCAGTGCGAGAAGCAGAAACATAAAATTGTAGTTTTACCATTTTATGTTTCTGCTTCTCGCACTGTGAGAAAGCTGTGGGGTGATGCTCCTCCGCTCTAGTGGAGGAGCCTCCCCTGCTACAGAGGCACACAATTGCATGCAAACATAACAATCCCCCGCATCCATAGTGTCTTCAAACTCATAGAGCAACCTTGCATAAGCATTTAGTGTAAAATCCCCCCTTGACAAATCAGTATGCAAGTGTTGCTCTCCTAACATTGTTAATTCCCCACTTGGCTTAGATGAGGGTGTCTTTTCGGGTGAGGATATCTCCTCTATGCTACTAGCAGGCCTCAAACATAGCACTAAAACACTATTAATCCTATTACTATAAGTGTTATGGGAGCACACATTATGCATTTACACCTACTATTGGAATTATTAGTTTCCATGCTATTTTAGATTCAGACCAAGTTTTGTATAGAGATAGCAGCTACGAAGTATTCGCTGTTGCTGTCCTGTGCGGAAGAAAAACAGTCTCTCATTCGGAGTACTTTTTTTATTACATATACAACCTTCGTGAGACTTCCCTAGCCCTACTCCGTGTTCTTCTAAATTGTCATACCCGAACTTTTTTCTTCTTACTCGCAAGGCTATTTGTTCCTTCAGGCACCCTTGGCAAAAGTAAACAAAAGTTCATTCAACATCTCTTATAAGTTCCAATCCTAATTCACTTATGAACAAATCTGCTCTCAGTTCCGTAAACTCCTCAGGTGATTGTTCTGGATTTAAATGAGGAAAAACAGTATCATTCAGTTTTAGTTTACGTAAACTTCTCGACCTAGGCGGATAAGGAACGGCAAATGAAATTAGTACATTGCCCTTGTTCGCATTTGTGGCCAGGTATGTCCACTCAGGAGAAGTGTACCTCCGACAAGGTACCCTAAGTCTTTTGGAACTCCTTAAGCTGTATCCACCACCTTCTTCTTCACTTTGTTCTGATCCAGACATTTCACTTATGAGTGCGAGCTATCCTTCAGGGTGCAACTGCAAACTTCTCCTTGGGGACCCCTTTCGGCGCTTTCTTCTACCTCCACTCGTGGGCCCACTGTACTGGCTCCATCTTTAGAAACAGGACCTGGCTTGTTCACCACGTCAACATCAGTTTCGTATGAGCCAGTTTCTTTCTCTTGCTTTTCTTATCCTTTTTCGACTTGTTCTAGTGCTGTTCCAAATTGAGAGTGTGTCCTTACTGCTTGGCCGACCCTCTCCTGTGGCCTCTCAGCCAATGCTGGCATCTCTTATGGAAGAGGAGCTGTTTCATCAAGGGTACATGGAACCCTGTTTGTGTGGAAGGCGTGCACCCGGTTTGGAAGGACATCACACAATACAGCAGTTGTTGTGTCTAGAGTCACCTGGAACAGGCCAAGCCAACGAGGTTCTAGACAGCTCTTCCTCACATGCTTCTTGACAGCCACTGAGTCACTGGGGTTAAGGTCATGGCATTGCTCCTGATGTGGAGGTGCAGTTGCTTCTTTAACCTGGTGAGACACAAAATGAACCACGTCAGACAGTCCCTTACAGTATTCTAGCACCAAATCATCCAATATATTAACAAGTACTTTGGCAGGCACAGCAGGCAACCTCATGGCTCACCCCATGAGGATCTCATGTGGAGATAATCCAGTCCTTTTGTCTGGGATGCTATGGAGACTTATCAACACAAGAGGCAAAGTATCAGGCCATTTCAGAGACATCAAGGCACATACTTTAGCCAACATGGATTTCAAAGTACCGTTAACCTGTTCCACGATACCAGAATCATGAACTCATTATTAAAATGAGATCCTTGGTCTGACTCAAAAGTAGTTGGAAACCCAAATCTCAGGATAAGTTCCCTCAACAGTAACATGGCCACTGTAAGACTGTTTCATCTAATAGCAGGATAGCTTTTACCCAGAAAGAAAATTGGCACACCACCACCAGAATATACCTCAGTCCATTACAAACAGGCATCTCAACAAAGTTTAACTGCATCCGATTAAATTGCCCTCGTGATCTTTCAATATGACTGAGAGATTCTGCGGTCCTTTTCCCACATTTATCTGCTGATAAACCAGTTACACAATGCCTCAGCAATCTTTTGGAATTTGAGGTTGAACTATGTCTGCCTGAACAACCTCACCATCACATCCCTTCCCACATGTGTTGGTCCATGAATATGCCTTGCCATCATATGCAACCAGCTATTTGGCAACACTGGCCTTCCGTCACTTAAAACCTAAATGTCATCTTCCCTCTTCACAAATCCCAATCTGATCCAGCCTGATTGTTCTTCCTCAGAAACCTCCTCTTGTAACAATACACTTAAGACCAAATATCAGCAACTGTTATCAACAGGTTGAGATCGGCCTCATCATTCTGTTCTTTTGTGTACTTCCCATTGAAACTGAAAGTGCTCAGTGAACAGTAGCGTGCAAATTTGTCAGAGTATCCATTCCCAAGAGTCATACTCTTACTTTTTCTCATTTCCATCACAAAAAGGCAACTGCAATACCGTTGTAGGGTTGAGTATAGATCTCAGCTGCCAAGATGACTTGCTCATAATGTGTAAGCCTACTGTCTGTCATGTGTTGGGTGCATGTCCTTGTTAGCAGCAGGACCACAAAAAGCAGAACACAAACAGTAAGTGGGTGACCTATCACAATGCGTTCACATTACTCTAGGCTGACACATGTTGAAGCAACAGATTCAGCCAACGTAGATGCTACTGCATCTGGAGTAGCCTAGAAGTATGCAACTGGTCTACGGGCACCACCAGTGGTTCTGAGTCAACACTGAGAGAGCACAGCCCACCCTTTCATGGCAAAACATAAAAAATGATTTTTTGTAATCAGGCATTCCCACCGATGAAACACAGCAGGGCTCTCTCAACTCCAGTAACACATTCAAGCAATCATTGTCCCAAGGCGCCTGATCGGACACATCCTTGAGTGTGAACCTCTGGAGAGGTTTGGCCACTAGGGAAAAATTGAGTATCCACTGGCGACAGTAGCCCACCATTCCCAAAAACATGATGACTTCCTTAAGTGTACACAGCAGATTCATATGCATGATTGCCAATACTCTCTTGTGACACCTTTCTGACACCTTTTGCAATCCGATATTCTAAATAGAGGACTTCAGTCAGACAGTACTGCAACATACTCTGGGACAGTTTATGTCTATTCTCAACCAGATTGTTCAACAAAGCAATGGTATCAATTCTGCAAGCATCCTGAGTATTTGAAGTAACCAAAAGGTCATTGATATACTGCACCCAGACCGAATTACAGGGCATGGCACGAGACTCAAGGTTTTTCTTCAAAATCTGGAAAAAGATAGAATAACTCTCCTTGCACCCTTGTGGGACACAACATAATGTTAAGACACAATTACCTAGCCTAAATGTGAACAGCATTGGCTGTTTCATGCAAGGGGATTGAAAACAAGGCCTGGCAAAGATCAATACCAGTGAACCATTTGACCTCACATGGATTCTGAAACAATTTCACAGTTGTATTCGGTACCATGGAACAACAAGGACCCACTACATTATTTATTTTGCGGAGATCCTGCACTATGCAGTAGTTACTGCTCTGCTTCTGTCATCCTTAAATGGGAGAGTTCCATGGACTCCCCAGGCTCTCCTTCAAAAGACCTTGCTCAATCATGGACTCGATCACAGGCGTGATCCCAGCAATTGTCTCTGGTGTCAAATTGTATTGTGCTGTTCTTGGATATTCTGCAATGGGCTTATTTTTGTATACGGACTGGATCAAATCCTTTGATGAGTTCAATGTCTTTTTCCCGTAAAATCCCAAACCCCACTTGCCAATGTGTCTCTGAGATCTAGCGGCAGGTCATCTACCATCAACAAGGGGAACAAAATGATCACCCAAATTTTTATTTACCAATTTAAAAGCAACATCCTCATCCTTTGTTAGAATCTCATTATCCTTTGGGGTGTAATATACAGTGCAGTGTAACTTGTGCAACAAATCTTGTCCCAAAAGACTCATGGGGCTCTAATCACATACAACAAACTGATGGTTATCCTCAAAGGTTCCTATCTTCACAGGTACATCTTCCGCCAAGGGGTTGAAAATTCTATTATTTGTCATGCCTACCACTTGGATTTCCTGAGAGGGGTAGGTTTGGAGCCTCTCCTGTTTTCACAGTAGCACGTGTAGCACCAGTGTCAATCAAAAAGGTGACATTGTGACCATCTACATCAGCATCAACATATGGTGCACTTCGGTCTAATGCCAAGACTGTGAAGTGTACTGTCTTCCTCCCCTCTAAGGCACCATCATAAGGAGTGATTGGTGTTGTAATCATTGAAAGACTCAAACATGGGATATTGCTGGAATGGAACAATACTATATGAGACATTCAGCAAGGCTTTCTGTGGCATCGAAGGCTGCAACACCCGCATCACAGGGCTTGGGGTCTTCCCATATTTTGGGATCTGGGTCTAGACACATTCTGTACCACATTACCCTGTGGTTGGTTAGACCCCCCATTCTGATCTTAATTTAAAGGATTTAGTTTCAAACATTCATGCTTTCAATGCCCCGCCCTATTGCAATAATGACACCAGCTAGTTTTCTTTAAGGTAGCCATATCCATGCTGGTTTTGGGATCTACTGGAACACCCCTGCCTCTTCTTTGCACTGCTGCACCTGAACTTCTTGTTGGTATTTTTCTGACATAGGGACAATGTTTCCACTATCAGGCTGAACCTGACCTCTTCTCTGAAAAGCCTTCATCTGTACCAACATCTGTTTCTCCTTCATCCTTTTATGTCTCATGTCAATTTCATTGCTGCAATATTTGGCGTAGCGAAGAAGTTTGTAATATACTTGTTCTGCCAATAAATTAAATTCTGTTGGATCATCAAGCTAATTTTAGTTTGCAGCCCTGTCATGAATTTAGACCAAAACTGTCCCATGTCCTTTAGCTCAAGGGTATCTATCCTACTGTACAGTTTCAAAAGCCTGCAAAAACCTCTCATAATAAGCATGAACTGTCTCCTTAGGCTCCTGTGTGTTTCTGTCAATCTTAACCCAGTCAACATGCTGCAGAGCCATCTTAGCCTTCAACCATGTGATCCCCTGATCATATTTTTCATCACCACAGGTGATGGACCATGCATCACTGGATCTCTTTCGGGCTCACCGTCAGGCCATATTATAGCTTTTTTTTACATGCCAACCACAAATCCCTTGGAACCACAATTTCAAACAGCGTGTTAATCTCAATCCATAGTACCTTAGAAATTTTCACAAAGCAATTGACCTGTTTGTACCACTCCACAGGCTTTTATCTTAATCTCAGGAATTCATTTGTAAATGTGGCTAGATCACCCCTACTCCAAAGCACATGTGCATGCCCTAGGCTTGGCACTTCTCCTAAAGAAAAAGCATGAACACTCACTCCCATGTCTTTAGAAGCCTTCCTTTTCACCCATCTCTCTTCCCACTTATCCAAATGTGCTCCGGATTCAAATTCATGATATCAGTTCCCGAATTGTGTGTTTGAGTCCTATCACCCTCAAATTCTCTATATCTTGATCACTTCCTATCTCCTCCTATTCCTCCCTTTCTCTATATATATGGCTATGTCTGAAAACGCACCTCTATACTCTGACGATTACATCAAAAAATTCCTAGAAGTCCCTTCTTTATTCACTGAGTCTGATGACACCTCTATTAACACCAACACTTCCCTCTCTGAAGATCTTGAGAAGCACAAAAATAAATTTGTCTGCCTACAGTTAATGATTCGTATGTTGACTGAGTACCTTAAAGCCAATACCATCCCCACCGGCTTACAGGTTGGAAATATACCGGGTGTCTTCACAGACATTCCAAAATATATTACAAACTTTAGTTACATCGGTACTACATGCTCCAGACATTGGATGGTGCTGGGCATTGATATAGTTACCAAAGAGCTAAAAAAACTCACTGACATAATTGGTGACATTGAGAACCAGATCAAAGACAAGAACACTGTACCTGAATGCAAAAAACTACTTGAACAGGTCCAAAAAACTGTGGCCGAGTTCCACCGTTTGGAACAGAACAAAAAGTCAAACAAAGTCAAAAAGGATATACAATCTTTTACTCAGGAAAGAGCTTACCCCTACCTAAATAAAGATTTGTATTTAATTTGGTCCTACAACGCTCCACAAAACACCAGACCTTGGGGTCGCCTTAATAGGCGAAACAACTTAGTCGGAATTTCTGACACTTCTGTTGACTCTTCAGATAACTCGGACGCAGGAGGGGGAACCAGCTCCTCCTCAAGAAACCCAAACATTCTTTTTTTAGGCCGAGGCCAACCCGAACCTCGAAAGAGAGGACGTGTCAAACAGCAACAACGTTTGCAAAACCCTCCAGAACAACGACAGATACGCCAGAAACATTACCAATGGTGACCGACACAATGGAATTAGATCCAGACAACAACCTAGCCATTCCCATTTTTAACCTCTCCACACAACAACTATCTGATCCTGAATTATCGCTACTAAGTAAAGGTCTCTCTTTTGTACCAACCACATATCCCAACTGTCTAGACCTTCAGACGGAACTACTACGGTTTTTCAGGAAAATAAGATTACACAGCTAGTTTTTGCTTAACCCTCGTCCAAGCAATACATTCAACACACCACTACACCCTCCATCAACCTTCTCACCCTTCTCCAATATAGTCCCTACTGAGATCTTTACATTCGAAAAGCTGGCCCTCAAAGAGGTCACAATCTTAGAAAACACACGTCGTTTCATTCCATTTAACATCACACAAGAGGAGAAGACCGCTATTGCGACTTTGCGGCAAAACAAAACTTTGATCATCAAACCCGCCTACAAGGGAGACGGCATAGTCCTTCAGGAAATTAACACATACAAAAATGAAATCAATAGGCAATTGGCTGATACTGACCACTATTGTAAACTACCGACCAACCCCACCAAAGAACTGCAGAAACTGATTTTACAAGTCACTAACGAAGGTCTAGAGCAGGGGTTCCTGAGCAAACATGAACATCAGTTTTCAAATACCAAATCGCCACGCACTCCAGTTAACTATACTTTGCCCAAAGTGCACAAGAGCCAGGAAAACCTGTCTCTGGTTGCGGCTCAATTTTAGAGCCAGTTGGACAATACGTCGATTTTTTCATTAAGGACTTTGTCCCCCACACCGAATGTTATATCCGTTACAGAATGGCCATGATTAACATCATAGAAAACCACCCTTTCAATCCCATTACGGACACTCTGTGTACTTTGGACGTGGAGTTCTTGTACACGTATATTTCCGGTTATTGAGAATGTAACAAACTGACGTAGTGTGGTGGCTTACTGGCAATTTGAGTTGTTTATGAATGTAAAGATAGATTGATGTATAAGCAGGTTATTCAAGTTAAGTCCAAGGGTCTAGCAATATCTTGATGTATGAAGGATCTTTTCAGGGTGAGGATTATGAGCCAGGTTATGGTCCCCTGTGCGGGGTAGTAGTGTATCTGTGGTGCAAAGACTTACATTTTTTGGTGACCTGGTAACCGATAGTGATGTTTGTTGAGAGTGAGAGAGGTGAGTCACAGGAATGGAGTTATTCTAGAACATGGCTGCGAGTGATCATTCACGGGTTCTATTTGTGAGAGAGTATACATGGGGATACCTAAGGTGGTTTATTGTTGACGAAGTAGCTGTCCAGCGAATCCCAGATGGGTTTAGAGGGAGAGTGATGGAGGGAGATATTGTCTGTGCCTCTAATGTGTGATATCCAATTGATCCAGCAATCAAAGGAGGCTTTATGCATGCTTTTCCAGTTGGTTAGGACTATTTTTGTCGCAGAAGTTAATAGTAAATAAACAGGGGGCTGTCAGCTGGGTTGTCAGGGTTTGTGGACTCCTGTAATCAGAGATGAAAGTTCTTTTTTAAGATGGCATTTGAATAGTTCTGATCGGAATGAAAGAACCTTATCTCAGAAGTGGGATAGGGATTTGAAATGAAGAATGAGGTGAGAGAGATCCCCTACTTCTTCCTTACAGTTCCAACAAGTGGGATCATCTAAGATTTTTTGTGTGTGTAAGTGAGCTGGGATCCAAAATGTTTTGTCTATGTGCCAGAATTTAGTTTGTGAGAGTACAGGGGAAATTTTCTGAGATGGAACAGTTTTAGAGGGAAGTTTTGTTTCCCTTAGGCTTACAAAGTTGTATGTGGTATAAAGCAAGAGTAAAAAGTGTGTGCCCAGTTCAAATATGCAATTCCAAAGCAGATATATGTACATTTTATGGGTCATTTCGAATCTTTTATATTTCTCTAGCTTAGCTCAAGATCAGAGCCCTGGCATTCTGTCATCTTGCTGGGCTGAGTTAATTTCTCTGCTCAACAGCAGAGGGAACAAAGGCTTCCCCCAAAAAATGATTAATTAACACTGCTCCCTCAGTGCTCCTGAGGCTGAAGGGGTGGGGAAGTAAATCTGCACCTCTTCATTAGTTGTCACACTGCCAGGGCTAGAACAGCCCAGACCCACTGAACATAGGAGTAAACCTTGACAACTGGAGCCTCCACAGGCGGGGGCTTCTTCCTTGGAGTTGTGGGTGGAAAGGCCCTGGCAGTGATGTCAGCGACAGGCCGATCTGACACCCTCAGAGGGGATGTGACCAGTGACTTCTGGATGGCACCATCTTGAACTGTCCCAGCATGCTGTGCAGACGGGTTGGGATGGAGGGAGGGGTGATATGACACCCTAGGATTGACCAGGGGTTCCTGGCTTCTAGAACCTTTAACCCCATTTAAAAACTCTTCCACAATGGAGGAAGAATGCTTTTTACTGGAACTGGATGACAGAAACAGTCATAGACAACTGGAAGGACAATCCCCTTGATGCCCTAAAGGACTAAGGACTCTGCCCACAGTTGACCCTATGACCAGTGGGTCTCTCCAAGGGCCAGGAAGGCAGGACACTTTAAACCCCCCGAGGACCAGTTAAAGGAAGATCTAGACTTCCGCACCCCAGAAGGGGGAGAGGAAAACCAGAGACAAAGACCATTGGGGAAGCTATCGCAGGGAGACAGTAGAACCAGTGACGCCATCTCCCAGAAAAGTACACTGCTTTTGAGGTGTCTGCTCCAGGTGGCTAGATCTTGCAATCAGGAGTAAAATGGGCCCAGGATTGACCAAAACTGCCCAGTGGGCCCAAATTATGACATTTTAAAGTTGGTGACCACTGCCCCTTGCAGAAAAGCATAGCATGTGGGGAGCCACTGCTGTTTTCCACAATTAAATCAGGGGTAGGCCAGAGCCCAAGCCTTGGTCCAAGATCAATTTTATCATCTACGGGAAGGGGGCATGCCTGGGGACCCCTCCCCATTCCACTCTTTTCCCAAGGGAGCCCCTATATCCCGGGGACGATGCAAAGGATTCTGAGACTACAGGCCCGACACAATACAAATAAAGAGGTAGCACTGTTGCCCCCCCCCCCCAAATGGCAGTGGATTCGCCTCCACTCCCTGTGCCCATAAATATGGGATGCAGGGCCGCATTGCACTATTACACACAGAGCAAGACAGAAAGAAGACTTACTGGCTTCCGTGCTGGTACTAAGGAGTGTTGGCAAGGTGTGGAACCAGCTGGCCTAGCCAGGATTGGGCTCTTTGGTCTGCCTTCAACACAGGATGCACCCGGGTGTATGGTGGGCACGGACACCCGAGATAAAAACTTTAAAAAAAACATTATAGAAAAGCTAAGCAGCCCTCCCAAGCACAGCCAGAGAGCTGCTCCTAAAATATTGACTGCTCCTTGAGGGAGGGCCCCATAAGGCCTTGTGGGGCTTTCCTATTTAAATATTTTTCCTGCCTTGTCATGGCCTCAAGATGGCAAGTGCACCCCCAAAAAAGTAAAGAAGTGTCACAGGGCTGCAAGAGTTGCAGCAGACCCTGCCCTCAGAAGTAACATTTAAAAACTGACACTAAGTTTGTCGGGTCCTAGAAATTATGATCCCCCCAACATTTTTCTCTGCAGGGGGGAGCACAGTGCTTTCTAGGGGATGATTTTAGGGCTGCAATTTATGTGGCCTGAAAATGTATCACAAAAACACAGACATGTTATGTTTATTTTCACTGTCTTATTAGTTATTTATGTGGACAGTGGTTGTTAAATAATGTTAACATGCTTATTCATATCAATGATTGCATTTATACATAATTATAGTTAAACAAAGGTGGTTTTTAACATGTGCCTTATTTGTCTTTTAATGCAGAGACCCTTGACAACACAAATAGGCCTGTTTTTTTTTAAGTAATACCACCCTACATTGTGATGTAGGGAGCTCTGTGACTTTGTAGGGAGCTCTGTGATTTGTGGGTCTTGATATTTTAGGGGTCAAATGTGATTGCAAAATGTCATCTAAGGTATTTCTACCTGTCTTATGTATATATTTGTAAATTAATGTGTAGCATTTAGTAGTGTGTGTGTAATAAATGTACTTCTTCTTTCTAACGAAAAAGCACTTACTGGCAATTATTTATTGAGTGTTATTATCGCGTGCAAGCAAATATTGATTACTAGCCCATACCACCTCTCCTGAATAGGCCTTGGACAGTTCTGCTTCACTACCCTGAGAGAGTCAAGTGCTACAATAGGGTGCTTGGTTCCCAGTAAAAGGAAATTGCGGAGCTATTACTTGCATAGGCCTCACATCCTGCAAAGCAAATGACCGCATTTCTTTCATGAGGTTTTCAGTGACAAATACAGCACTACTGTTCATTTTAGAAAGATAATACTATTACAAAAAAAATTGTTTTGGGAAAGATTATGTCACTATATAGAATGTTTCAGTGACACAGTTATTCACAGGACTGCCTTACAGTCTACACAAACATTCCGCACATAGCCTTTTCTTTTTGACATTTAGACACACAGGTGCTCCCGCAGACATCTTGAACTGCAAAAATTGCTCTAAAGAGAGACTTAATTTTAGGTGCCAAGAGCAAGATGCTTTCAATATTTTGACAGGTACAGTCCTGGGGCAAATGGAATTCCTATTGATGTGCAGATACATTTCTTCTACTCTAAAATAAACCAATCACAACACCAAGTCTAATTTGTTACACATACAATGTTTTCTTTGTACTTCACAAGCTTAGAGGTTCCTTCTAGAAGTGAAAGGAATGAGAAGACTGACGATATTTGAAAACATTATTTCCCCTTGTCAACTATTCATTTGTAGGTCTGCCTCAGCAGTTCTGCTGTTGCTTACATGATGTGATCAACAGAAAAAAGAGCCTTTAGAAAGGCTATCGAGAGAGGGGCTTAGGGTCTGCCCACACAGTGGTTGCCTTTAATACAGCATTGGATTTGGTAGAGTTTGTGCGCTTCTTCCAAAAAGAGTGCTTGTATTGCACTTTTTGCCTTGTGGGAAAGCTTAAGCTCAATGCAGCAGGACTGAGTTGGTTATGGTGGCAAGCCAATCATAAGGCTATAGGACTGATCTTTTTTACTATGAAAAGTTACGATAAAGACAGTGGGCCTGACTTATTTATTGTGAAAAGCATGCAGACAGGAAGGAGGGAAGGGAGAGAAACACCATAACAGGCGAGACACACATTAGACGCAGGGAACCTCAAACCCATTGACCTAAGGGATTTGATGAGAAGTGCTGCAGTTGAGGAAATGTCACCACAGGAAGATTAGCAACAAAAAAGGAAGAATCAGTTGGTGACATCTACCTTTGATGAAGAAGAGTCAACCAATGTGCTCATAGGCAGGTGTGCCGCACCAGACCATAGGAGAAACAATGGTGTGCCTGGCACCATGCTATGTCCCCGGCCGCAGCTCAAGAAAGTTGTATAATTTCTGGGTGTGTTCTCACAGAACTGGGGAATCAGTAGGGCCCTGGATAAAAAATAATACACAGGAATCAGGAATCAACGGAGTAAAGAGAAAGGTGGGGGCCCTTAAAACTGATCAGGAAATAGTTTAAGTTGTGTTGCAGAGGCATGTTAAGGGATTTTCTCTCTCTTATCCTTACTCAATTGATGAGTCCTTAGCTCTTGGTGCATGCATACAGACAGCAAAAAAATGAAAGACTCAAGGAAGGTGGGGAGCCTTCTAGGGGTAAATATGGTTCAAGCCTGGAACTAAGCCTAGAAGAACCCCTTATGTTCACTTGGGTTAAAACCTGGGACCTCACAAGAACAGCTCCTCATCATCATGACCAGATGCAGGGCAAAAAAGAATGTGTGAAAACATAAAATGAGGCCAATACAAAAGAGATGGAGAGTTAAATACTCAATTAAAGTGAGAGAAAGAGTATCTTGACTGAAGCTATGTAGTTACCTGGCACTATACCTTTTCTTCTGAGGGCGCAGCAAGGATCCTTCCTGGCATGCCTGAGAAAGCCATCTGGTAAAACCTAAAGAAGAATTACTATGTACTAGTACATTGACCATGCCAAACTGAATGTATTGGACGGTGACATTAAACAGTTCTATGTAATAGCAAATGAAAGGCTCCTATGTATTGACCTCCAACAGTGACTTACCTGTTATATCCAGACAGAATCACAACACTACCCCAAAGTTACTGGGATACAGGAGACAGGTCACTGCGCAGAGATTTTGACATGAGACAGTTAACCTGTGGTACTTCAGGGACTACCCTTTCATACTGAGATAAAACAGAACGTCTTATCTGAAGGAATGTCTTCTATGTCCCATATGCCCTGTAAAGTATTGGGCAATGCCTCACATATCTGCCACATTAATTTTTGAGGATAGGTGAGGTTAACTTGAACTATACAGTTGCATAATATGATAGATTTGCATATATTGTTACAAAGGTGCATGAAGAAATCCTATGACCTTTGGCTTGGTGACCATCTAATGTTTCCAAGCCACCTGCAATCATCTGTTAAGGTAACAATGGAATCAGTCAAGGGGATGAAGGAAATAACAGTGAGAGAGATGTTGTTGAGTACATGTTCAGCAGAAAGGGAAACTACAAAATAAACCCAGGCATGAAAGATCTCATTATGCAAGATCTTAAAGCACATCCTTTTAAAGGAATCTGGTGTGGAAGTAACTAAGGACTTAATGGAAAATGGTTTGAGACACTTCAGAAAGACTTTGTTTCCCTCTGGGCAGACCTCAGATAAGACCTGCTAGAGATTAAGATAGATGTTTAAGAAATCGGTGCGCAATCTTCTAAATTGGAATCTTCTCTATTGGAAGGTGCTGTCGATGATAGATAGTTGAAACAGGAAGTTTTGAAGCAGGAGTTGGTTATGTTGCAATATCAGAACATTGTGTTACATGAAAACCTGGAGGACTTGAAAAATAACTATCCGCCTATTACTATCCTACCAGAGGGGATAGGTGTTGAGGACTAAGTCAATAGGGCATTCTGGGCCCCACTCAAATCAAACAAATCTGAATGAATTGAATTGGAGAGAACCCATGTGTCCCAACGTACCTGGTTGGGATGGGGGGGAGGAGGAGAGCAAGGACACCTTTCCCCCTTATGTCTCTCCCTTACTCTGATATCTGCTTCCTATACCTTTGATTGAAGAGGAACTGGAGGAAGACTTCTCTCTGCTTAACTTCCTGGACTCTGGGCCGTCTCACGCGATGAAGTCACATGGGCCTATCAATAGCCCCGACAACCCTGGGAGGAACCTCGTAACCAGCCTCCCTTCAGCCGAAGACGTCATCTCAGCCGAGAAGGACTTGCAACAAGAGAACCGGAGGAGCGCAGAATCCAGAGACCTGATAAATACAGAGGATGTTAGCAGGAGGAGCCCTAAGGAGATTCTGGTGAGGGACGCCGAAGAAAGAGGTCACCTGGAGATACCAAGAAGGGAACCGGACCTGTTCCGGCAACTCAAAGGGACTAGCCACGCTCCTGGAGGGGCGTGGCTACCAAAGGGGACTCTTCCTCAGAGAGTCAGCAGATGCCAGCAGTCGGAAATAGAAAAGGGGAGGAGGGAAGAGATTAAAAGGGTCTGCAATAATCTGCAATAAGCGACACTGGTGGTGGTAACCGGGTGTTTTTGCAACCCCCTCAAGCCCTAAACCCTCAGAGTTTGTGCACCTGGACAAGTCGTCCTAAAAACTTCTTTTTTTTTGTTTTTTTTGTTTCCCTGAGGAAAAACCCCCTGACCTGAGCAGAAAGTACCGGAGCTCCCACATCAGAGGGCCCAAGAACCAGCAACAGAGGCTGTTCCTAACAAAGAATAAAATAAAGTTTTGTTCCATCTTGGCCTTATTCATCCTTGTTGTCTCCCTAGCGGCACACCATAGAATAGATTCCCTTCGCTCCCAGAAGTATATATTGCCTGGCATCTTAACTAGGGTATATCGTTTCCAGCTAATACAAAAAATAATGGCCAACTCCAGATGCAAAGACATCCTTCTTACCATTGAGGATCGAAAAAGTAATATTTTCCCTGTGAGCCACATATGAATGGGAACATTCCTTCAGGATCATCTTCAAGTGTAATGATGAAATGCTCCAGATTAAGTCATTGATTCAAGCAAAAAAGATCTTAGAGAACTTTTTGACCACCAGTGGTAAAAAGAGATAGAGAATGTAAACATTCCAGTTTAAGAAGGAGCTAGACCGCAATGTGACAAGTGGAACAAACTGGCTACGTAGAGGAAGCCAACCAACATATCTACAATAGTGACTCTCAAGAAATAGAAGGCTGACGTAAAGCAAATGTTGAAGTCCAACCACGATTTTCCTGAGAAGAGGCAATGGTCCCGCTGTCACCATTTGAGGTCCATGAATAAGCAACTGTTTGATTCCACAGGAAGGCAAAATTGAATTCTGATATGGTAATTTAAAAGGGTGGGATCCGGGCAGAGGAGGAACCATGGGTTCTCGTCTATTTTTCATGAAGGTCCTGCGACAGTCCCAAAAGGGTGGTGTTCTTTTTTAGGGTGTGGATAAAATTAAGGGTTTATTGCTTGATGAAGAGGGGAGGTTGTCAATATTAATGTTTTAGGGACATCAGCTACAATTAACACACCGGGTGTAGCCTGAAACAGTAAGATGGGGTGTAAAAGTTACATATTATGGCTGCTACATTGTATAGCAATAACGAGGCAGATTTAGATAATTTAATTTCATGTTAACAAACTAAATGTTACAACTAAGAAGTTGTGGGCACTCGAATCTGTGATGGATTTGGGAGGAGACATTAATATAGCCCCCGCCCACACTGGCATCCATATGGGAGACACTACCAATTCCATGGAATTCTAATAACTCTATGGTCCATGCATGCACGTTCCTAAAATGTAAGCAATTGGAGGGAGCAAACATATTGCCTCTCCTGGAAAATATAGCAGCACATCTACAGCAGTGGCACACCTTCAACATCTCCTAGTTGGGACACGTAGCATCCATCAATATGATAATTCCTCAAATGAGGCACCTTTTTCTTTCAGTCTCTTCCAAACCTTTTAGCTCAGAAGACACTCAATCAAATTCAATCCCTCTATGTTCATTTTGTTGGAGCTGGGACGAGGCAATGAATTGGTCTCGTTAGAGTTATCTCCATCCAAAGTGAAGAGTTTTGGCGTTGTTAAATATCACTCATTTTAAAAGGGTAAGCATACCTCTAATATTTGTAGGGATGGTCAAGAGCAGAAACAGAAAAACAGTTGTGTTTCCTGAATCACACCTTGGAGAGACTTCTGACATGGGACACTCCTTAGCTACGTAAGTAAGAAAGAACTTTTGCATTAGAAACTTCCTGATTGACAAATGAGACTTTGAAGGCATAGTGTGGGGTTAGATCCAATATGGAAAGAGTAAAGCACCCTTTCCCCTTTAAATATTTGCTCCAAAAATTCAGAGTTTACTCAAGGTTTGGACAAAGCAGCTTTCGCACAAGGAGAAGTCAATAACTTCTTTGAAATGGACAGTCTATTTCAGAAAGGGTAATAAAAATTTATGAATTCTGGCTGCATGAATCTGAATTATTTTGATATCTTTAGGAAATTGGGTTACTAGTTGAGGGGGCTGAAACACAAGCAAACTCCAAATTAACCTGTGCTTCATATTCTTGCACCTTGCCACAAAAGCAGTCAGGCTTAACTTAGAGGCAATGTGTAAAGTATTTATGCAGCACTTCAAATGAGAAATAAAAGGAAAACACAACACCAGAAAAATCCCACACCAATTTTGAAAAATGGAGCTAAAACTTCTAAATTATTTGACAAAACTCCAAGCAGCGAGGGGCAACGAAAGCATTGTGGATGGTTGTCGCTAAAGTGTGAAGAGCAGGCTGAGTCACCTGGACGTTCGTCTCTGTGATGTGAAAATCCTATCAGCGTTGCGGATGATCGTTGCTAGAGTTTCACGTTGGCAGTGGCCACGGGATGTCGAACCTGTAGTAAGAAGTGCAGATCTCGCATTGCCAGTCATCGCTGGCAGTTGATGTAGTGAAAAGAGCCAAGTGCACTGGAGCTTTACACCGACAGTGGGTGCGGGCAACAAGATCTTGACACAAACGCCCGTTTTCAGACACGAAGAACCCACAACTCTTTTCTTTGAGGAGGGGTTTAACTGAAGCCACACCAAGGACCTAAGGGATACCTCTTGGAGGAACTCAATCCAGCAGAGGCCAGCAGGACTCAGGCAGATCCAGTTGCAGGTTCAGTTGCGGGTCCAGATTGCAGGTCAGCTGGGCAGATGCATGGAGGCCTCCGGAGCTTGTTATGTCTTCTGCCTCTGCAAGCAGGGCAGGCCTCAAGCAGCAGTACAGCAGGTTGTCCTTTTTCTGTAGCATCCAAAGGTCTAGAACTGTACTTAAGAGTTGGGTCTGAAGGTCCAATATTGGTGCACGTTTTGAAGTAGGAGATGTTTCCACAGGTTTCCAACCCCACAAGTGTTTGAGATTTCCTTACTCCCTGCCCTGGACCCAGCATGTTTGGGGGTACATTAGACTTGTGTGAAACCCTTTGTGAATGTGCTGAGGCAGAGTCTTTGTTATGTGCAAGTGTGATAGGTGATAGCTCTTCCCTCTTATCAAGTCAGAGATGGCCCATCCTGACACAGATATGCCCCCTTTGCCTCAATGCCTGGGAGCAATACACAAAGACAAAGTGCCAGTCACACCTAGTCATGTGACCCAGGATACAGGCCCACGATACAGGCTGCAGGCTCCAAATGGTTAGGACAGGAAAATTCCAACTTTCTAAAAGTTTTATTTTCAGAATTGTGACTTAAATGTTACCATTAAAGAGGGATTTCAATTGCAATTCTTTAGAGACCAAGGTCAACTTTGTTTCTTCCTCCCAATTGAAAGTTATTAGTTATTAAATGTTATAAGGTAACCTGATGTTATCCTATGGGAGGGGTAGGCCTTGCAGTAGTGGATAAACAAATGTAAGAGTTTTTCACTACCAGGACATGTAAAAGTTAAAAGTACATGTACACCTCTTTAATAGCTCTGCACCCTTCCCTTGGGGCTGTGTAAGTCTTCCTTTGGGGTGACTTATATGCATTAAAAAGGGAGGTTTATGCCTGGCAAAAGGTTTATTTTGCCAGGTCAAAACACCACTTTAAAACTGCACACACAGGCTGTAATGGCAGGCCGGAGACATGTTTAAAAGTGCTACTCAAGTGGGTGGCACAAAAATGCTGCAGCATCACTAGTAACATTTAACTTACAGGCCCTAGGTACATGTAGTACCAATTTAATATGGATTTACAAGTAAATTAAATATGGCAATTGGGTGAAGCCAATGTTACCAAGTTGAAAAGTGAGAGCAAAAGCACTTTAGGACTGGTTGGCAGTGGTAAAGTGCGCAGAATACTAAGGCCAGCAAAAACAAAGGCAGCAAAAACAGGGGAATTGAAGGTAAAACATTGGAGCAAAACCACACTAAGGATGTCAGGTCTAGCAATGAACTTAAAACAAGTGGTAAGGTCTAAGCTGAGATGGGGAAATCTTAGCCAATGCCTAATCTACTGGCAGTTTGAAAGCACTAGTGAAACACAAAGAGATCATTGTATCAGTACATGGCTTTTGAGCGGAGTCTGCTCATGCTATTATTTTACCATCTCTGCACTGAGAATATCGGCGTTTTGGCAGAGGGTAGAGTGTGGTAGACGTGTGGGTGCTTCCTTTAGAGGGAATTGATGACCAAGTGATCTCAAACGTGCTGAGGTGTTGTCTGAAGCTTCTTTCGGAAGTGGAGAAGGGATGAAGCTTGGCGGGTCTGTACTGAGATGGAGATCCAGGCCCGAGAGCAGAAAAAGAAAAAACTTTATTTTTGTTGATTTATGGTTTGTGACACTTCACAGGTGACTGTGACTTTACAGATTGCTGTGGGTCAAGCTACTAGACAATGTGTGGTGGAGGATGGTCTTTCACAGATGTGAGTGGAGGGTTCCATTTCAATGAATTAAAATTATGTGTGGATTCCGTAATTCAGAATTTCAGTGTTGGCTCAGGTTGATCCACACAATCTTACATTTTATATTGCATTTTACATCGCATCAAAGATTATTTTGATTTGTACTATTATTAAAACCGGCCAGTGGCCCTATGTCATATGTGACACTTTTGGCAAGTCCAGTTTTTTTCACCCAACAGTAACCTGTAATCTGCAACTTATAGTACAGTTTAGCTTTTGGTCAAATATACATTCATGCAAAGTGACATTATCTACAAAGTCAGAACTGGATAAAGCTGTCACACATGACATGGGACCGCTACATAGCTATTTATATGTATGCATCAGACTGCTTTGCAGACCTGGCAACTTGTGAAGCATGTTCATCTTGTGCGAGGGAGCAGAGCCTTGGAAGGGGTGGGGCTTTGTGCCAGGCACTTTAACTCACCACCATGCCTCCTCTCACACCAAAATAAAAAGAACAAAGTTTCTAAGTCTGCTCCCGATGTCCTGGGGAGGTTTCAGTCTCCGTAATCGACATCAGCTGTAAAGACCCTTTAAAGAATTAGCTGTCAACCCCCTGGCTGTAGTGATTTGAGCTAATTGTTTGCACACAGTATGATGTTGCTCCTCGCCTGATGGCCTTGTGAAGGGCTCCTATATAATGTGACACTCTGTGGCCCTCAGTAAGTTGAAAAGTCTGACTCTGTATGTTTGTGTGATGTTTCTACTTGGATTCTGTGTGCATCATGCAACTTCATAAATCATGTGTGTGTCATGGAGACCTTTCCCAAGCATGCGTGTAGATGGTGTTGCTTTACATGTTATGTGGGTGTGCATGTTGCTTTTCTGATTATGGGAGGACTTTGCTGCTTTGTGCAGTGAGTGTAGCATCTGCCTAATGCACCCCGGCAGAGCTGATGAGAGTTGAAAGAAATTCCTCCCAAAGCATCCGCATCTTTAAACCCTCCTCAGCCACGAGCTGAGAACGAGCCCGCCTTTCCCACCTCAGGCATTTCTTACCCTTCCACCTCCGCTTCAGAGGCTTTCTGGCAAAATAAACCAGTCCAGCCCTGTTGACAGGTACAAATGATTCAGAAGTCTCAATCATCCCGTGCATTCTTTGGGCAGGAGCTTCATATTTCTAAGTGTAAGGCTAGATTCTCAGAGCTGAGACCTTTGATGGACTCGCAGTTATAGCTGTGAGACACTCGATCCTCCAAGAGAGGCCGGGTGCCAAAATCATCACGTCCTGCTGTCCCAGTGCAGAGGACATCACCTCTAGGGCCTGCTGCGCTGCCAGACCTGTGCTTGCATAGATAAGAGAGAAGAACTCAATCTCGGACTAAGTGCAATATTACAGGATTAGCTCCCGCTGCCACACAGGGAGGAGTGATGTCATAGCTGTAAACAATCTGTCAGAAGCATTCTAGGCCTGTGCTTCAGTTGAGGGGATCAGGCCAACTCTTGGTAGAACTTGAGAACATGACCGCAAGATATTGTCACATCACTTATAATAAACCCGGGCTGAGCACTGTGTGTTATTCAATATGAGACACTTTTTTCAGACATTGTGTAAAAGTTAGACAATCTTTATGTTTATTATCAGGTGTCATAAATTTTAGTAGCTTGTTATGTAATGGTACATTGCTGCATCATGGCCCTATATGAACTCATTATCACAGAAATATACTCCTTTGTCGGATAATCTATGAGTAAAGGATAAACGAGTACTGTTTCTTCTTCTATAGGACTTGAACGCTCAGGCATCTAAGTGCTAGCTTATTATAAACATTCACTAATGCTTAGTTTTGATGCACACAACACGTCTATTTTTCTGCATTACACCGTCTTACCACCAAAAGATTATTTTGTTTTTTTGTGTGTTTTCTTTTTTATTTTGTGAGTTTTTGTTCCAGTTATATGGCAGGTGGTATGGTGCTTGAGATACTACAGAGAAATTGTACCTTCTGTGGATGCTTTTAAACATATCAGTGCATCCAGATTGCCCGGGAAGCAGATTTGTGACAGAATGCATGCTTTGATCTCTTGGAGGTAATTATACATGTGTCTATTTGGAACTTTTTTTTTTGCATTATCGCAGTTTTGTACTTGACTTTTCACTAATTTTTTAGTCAGTGTTATAGTTTTCGGTTGGCGAAGCGGGGGAGGATTTCAGGTTCTTCGTGTCATTCTAGCTGCAGCATTCTGTGTAGGCCTGGGTGGTGAACTCCACTCCATTCGCGGAGTTTGCTGAGTTTTCTGCACTCCGCTGATCAAAAAAATTAATTGCTAAAGCGCCTCCCAGTAAGATTTCTCAAAGCAGGTGGTCGCGGATGGTCACGACCGCTCGCAATGAGAAACCATCCATTTGCATTGTGGAAGCTGCTGCTCAAGTAAAATGTCTATTCGTGCAGCAGAAAGAAGCTACGCCATCATGTACTGCGCATGGTGCCATTAGCACTGATTTTCCAGCACGGGACAAACACCCGGTGCATAAAATCAGCACAAAATATATATTCACTATACACACACACACCCCATTTGAGGAATCTTCACAAAACTTTAACAAAAAAAAGTTCATCCACCTCAGCTACTTCCTTGAAGGTTTCAAGGTGGTCCATCAAGTGGGGGCTGAGGAAAAAGGGAGCCCCAAAACGCAATTACCCTATGCAATTTCTATAGGGTTTTTTGCAAATCTGAATTGAATTACATTAAATTTGGCAGAAAGCTTGATCTGTTCAGTAGGTTTGCAAAATTAAGCTGAAAAACTAATGTTTATCTGGACCGTTAGGCTGAATAAAAAAATGTAAGCCTTCTGCTTTGGCTGAGGGTGCTTTTGCAAAGCAATACCTCTGAGTGGCTGGCCGCAACATGAAAAGAAATGTTGGAAACCTTACAGGTCTCAAGGACTTGGTTCCCTTGTACTGAAAAGATTTTTCTAAAGAGATAGAGGGTCAGGGCAAGGCTACCCTGGCCCCCAGGTCAGTGTGGAAGTGTCCCAGAGGGTCTTCGTATTGGTCCCAAATGTATCCTTTATTTAAATTCGTCACACAATCCCACAAGAGTCCCACAGGACCAGCCAACAAATAAAAAAAAATGAAGGATGCCTCATTATGCTTTTTAGGTCTCGCTGAGCCAAAGGCACGAAGAGACATTTTGTATGTGGGATTTTCGAAGTGCTACCCACAGTCTTTTGGCTGGCCTAAACCTTGAGTGCACGATCACATGCACGTGCACAGCTGCTCCCAGTCCCCCCTCCCTTCTCTATAGCTTTGGCTCCTTTGTTTTTTATTACACCCTCCCTTCTCTCCCCGCTGTTTTCACACTACCCCCTCCCTTCTAATCAGTTTCCTTTCTGCTCGCTTGATCGCGTCTCCGATCACTTTAACTACTTCAAATGCAGCGTGCACACCCCTGCTTTCACTTTTGCTGGTGCGCACACGCACCACTCAGCTATGCCAATGCTTGTTTCTTTTGTCACCATTCTTCTCTCTCGCCGTTCCTCATTCATTCTTTCCTTCTCTTATCCTGTCGATCACACCTCTCCCTCGTTTTGCAGCAGCAGCCTCTCTTTTTGCGTCTCCTCTCTCTCCGCCTCTATTCTTCCATCATCTCCCAATCTTTACCACTCACCTCTTTGTGTAGCTCTCCTCCCTTCCTCCTTCCATTTTTGCCCTGAACTCCTCCGTCAGTGCGAGGGTTGGAGGACCGGCCGTCTCTATGGCCAGGAAAGAGACTCCCGGGCAGTCTTCCTCTGGAGACATCAGCGACAAGTGCCCGAGCTCAGCGGAGACAGGAGATGCTGCCCTAAACCCTCACTCGGATCCTGCTCGTCGGTGCTTCGGGAAGGGCTCCGCGTTCCCCGAAGTCTTTCCTGGACCCTGGACCCTGCGCCAGACTCTCACCCCAACTCCAGAGCAGTAAGTGGGATTTCTGTGTGAATGAGCACTGCGAGGCCAAGGGCTCTGCACTTCTAGGGGCGTTCCACATACCGCTGCGTTGTGGGAGTGTGGCACATAGCATTGCCATTCTATGAGCATACCACACAGCAATGCACTTCTAAAAGCGTTCCACATAGTGCTGCGTTCCAGGAGTGTGCCACATAGGACTTCCGTCTGTGAGTGCCTAGCACAGCAATGCGCTTCAAAGAGCGTTCCACATAGCGCTGCCTTGTGTGAGTTTGCCACCTAGGACTGTGTTTCGGTGGGGGTGCCACATTGCAATGCACTTCTGAAAGCGTTCCACATTGCGCTGCGTTCCAGGAGTATGCTACATAGGACTTCCCTCTATTTTCACCTCACACAGCAATGCACTTCTGAGAGAGTTCCACATAGTGCTGTGTTGTAGGAGTGTGCCACATAGGATTGTGCTTCTATGAGCATGCCACATAGCAATGCGCTTCTGAGAGAGTTCCACGTAGCGCGGCGTTGTGGGAGTGTGCCACATAAGACTTCCCTCTGTTAGCGCCGCACACAGCAATGCACTTCTGAGAGCGTTCCACATAGCGCCGCGTTGTGGGAGTTTGCCACATATAACTGTGCTTCTGTCACAGTGCCAAAAAGCAATGCACTTCTGAAAGTGTTCCACATAGCGCTGCGTTCCAGGAGTGTGCCCCATAGGACTGCCCTTCTGTGTGCGTGTCACATAGCAATGCACTACTGAGAGCGTTCCACATAGCGCCGCATTGTAGGATTTTGCCACATAGCGCTGCGTTCCTGCTGCAGGCAGAGATTACACAAATTATGGCGTTCTTGATTCAAGGTTATTTTAAATATGTATGTTTTTGAAGGGTCATGATTAACTAATAAGTGTGCCATTTACCTATCTGTTTCTAGTGGACACAGTAATTGCTGTAAAACAATACCCTTTTTCACAGCTATATTTTCTTTTGCCCTTTATGGAAAAATGGGTTACTGCATTTTTTGACTACCCACAGGGTTTATGACGTTACTAGAAGTTGCAGGGTAATTTTCACTCCTTTACCCTTTATGTTCTACTGCGCATTCAACTTTAGTTTGTGGTAGTATTATTCCATGCAGGTCAAATTTATAACTGGGATGCCATTAAGTTGCACTTTCACCTCGCACCATCAGCGCAGCGCAGCACCACCTTACCACCAGTGCAACACGACCAGAAGCACAGTCCCACCTCAGCAGCAATTCATCACTAATGCAGCAGCACTTCAGCATCAGCACTAACTCAGCATTAATCAGTACCACTTGAGCACCAGTGCAGCACCACCGCCTCAGCATGACTCGGCACCACAGCATCACTCAGCTCCACCTAAGTATCATTAAGTAACACCTCCGCATCAGCACATTACCACCTCAGCACCACCTTAGTCTGCCCGGGATATGTGTAATCTGTTGATTCTCCCCTAATATATGTCCGCTGCTCGTGTGGTAATTCAGGTACTATTTCCCAACTTCCACCATCCCATTGATTATGCCCTCACCCCCCCCCACTTCCCCCACCCACCCATGACAAAAAAACAATAACAAACCAGCATTACAACAGGCAGTAAGAAGTTGCCAGCATGAACAAGAAAACAAGAAGACTTTTTTATTTTTTTTTTATTTTTTTTTTAATAGGGTCGTTCAGTCGTACATAATGTCTTCTTGGTTATATATTTATAAGGTAACACATGTTTATAACACTTTTTTATTATGCCTTTTCAACATGCTACACAGCAGCCACAATGCTCTACAACATAGCTTAAAGATATTGACAAAGGCAATTGCTCTGGCTAAACAATTATAAGGTCCCAAAGGTGAGACCTATTGGCTATGCCAATGCTTGGTATACCCTGGGGGTGGGCCAGGGTCTGGAGGTTGGTGCATGTACGATTACTAATATTTATGGGGAGGGTGGCCTGCATGGGACTCCCTCTCTGACTCAAGTTAGGGCCCCAAGGACCCCATCCCCCAGGGCCTGCACAGTGCTTTGCCCAGGGACTCCATCCCTGGGGACAGAGTCTGTGCTTAGTTCCCCGAAGGCAAGCAGGGAAACATTGTTTTGCTCCCACTGGTGGGAACCACAGGAAAGGCTTCTCCTACCCGGCGGCGATTGGTGCCAGTTCCCGTGCAGCCCCATAACACAGGGGCTGCATGCAGAGAAAAGGAGGAACTGGGGGGGGGCCCTGAGGCTCCCCCCGCAGCTCCCAACTTTGAACAAAAAGTGTGTGTTCTGGGTGGAAGCAGGCAAAAAAAAACTTAATAGGACTGAATTAAAAAAGAATATTAAACAACCGACCAGAGTAGATCATTTATTACTCACTGCTCCTGGCCTGTAGTGCCCCATAATGCCCTTCATGGGGCCATTTGCATATTTTTTTCGTGCTTTGTGGTACCCAATCTGGCCAGGGTCACCACCAACATGTAATGAAACTGTAGTGGGGGACTGCTGCAGGTCGTGCTGCAGCCCCCAGAAAAGCTTTCGAAAACAACCCAATGTTTCTTGCGGTCTTTTTTATTCTGACTCCAGGAAAGGATAATCATGTTTTTAAATTTTACTCAAGCAGCAGCTTTAGCTCTTTTGCAGAGGACTGTTCACCAGTGAAGGAAGAGTGGTGACTCTGCACTGGCTTCATGTGTGCCTGGGAAGTGTATGCTATAGTGTTAGAGCAGTACTGTGCAGTGATTGCAAAATGAGAACATTAATGGGTATATGTGTTCCTGTGAGAAGTACATTAAATGAACAGTGTTGCGCAGTGTGTGCATGGTGAATGTGTGTGCTGGCTGTATATGTGCCTCCAATTTACACAACACAGAAAGTCTATGGTACTGAAGGAGTGCACACAAAGTGAATGTGTGTTCGGAATGTATGTGTGCTTGTGGAAAATACATGGAGGTAACAGTGCTGGACTGTGTGTGCTGGGTACATACACTGAGTGTAAGTGTGCCTGTAAGGGTGCATTACATGGAGGACCCTGGGTTTCATTTTGGGAAGCCAAGACCTGGATGGCGAAGTCAGGAGGAGGTAGAGGAATCCCCCAGACAGATCAGTGTAATCCTACATTCCTATGAACTAGGTTGGACACAATGGAGAAGAGAGAGAGAAAGATATTTTCCCTATACACTTCAAAGTATTCTCTTTGATCCAGTGATAGATCACAAGGAAGGGGCCTGGATAAAACTCGGGAGGAGATGGGGCTGATAAGGAAATCAACAAGAGAGCCAAGGCTTTACCTCTTGATGCAAATATCACTGTGGCTGACATCCAGGTGTGAACTCTAGTCACACCCATGGCCTGATTTGTGGTACTATCAGCTTCGGAGTCTCTCCTGCTGTGACAGACAGCCTTTTCAGGGGAAGATGGTGAAGAGAAGTTTGTGCTCCCAAAGAAGCAGGATCTAAAATTAAACTTCAAAGACCTACGCCCAATCAAGTTTGGTGTCATAACAAGTGGAGGTTGAGAACCCACGGATTGTCATCTGCGAAGTAGCTACATGGGCTGTGTGAAGAGGGGAAGCTCTGCAAGACTTCTGCCTGTGACCAGGACTGGGGCCAAAGTCTGCTAGTTTCCCTGCTGGATGAGGAGACATCAGTCAGGGAAACCAAGACCACCTGCTCTGGAGCCTGGAAAGAAATTTAAATCTTAATCCGGTATTTGCGAAACCCAAACTATACCTCCATTAGGGTTTCAAGGCTCTGCAGGCCGTCGGAGAGATTAAGTGAGAGTCACATGGTGCTGAGCTGAGCTGCCGCTGGTGCTTGGACTTGTGAGCCCTGCGCTCCGGAATCAGCTGCCCTAGCAGCTGCGCCACACCTCTCCCACTGGAAAATCAGCCCATGCCAGCTTTCCAAGATCAGTGTGCTCTGTGAGTAAGAGGACAGTGTTGGAGGGTGCATGGCCCAGTGGGGATCCCTGTCGAGTTACCCCAGGTGCGAGGTGTGATGAGACGGCTGCTGCACTAATCGGGTCATCAGCCATGTGCACATTCATGTCAGTGACCCCCGTATTCCAGAATAGGCCTGCCATGAAAGCAGCCATGCAAAAAGTGCAGTGCGGTGAGTACAAAGTCTGTGCTGCACCATTACGGAGACCCTGTATGCCAGGAGTGGCAGCAGTTGAAAATACTGTTATTTAACAAGGACCAACGTCTGTTCTGGACAGCAGCAGCAACCCAGTATGACAGAAGGGGCAGCCGTGGTACAGACTGCAGTGCGGTGAGGACTGGCGCCTTGGGTGGCAGTGGTGTGGCAACCCTGTATGCCAAGGGGGGCTGTTGTAAGTAATCATGCTGTGAGGATCGGGATGTAGCCTGAAAATTGTGAAGCCTTGTTGGCCATTAAGACATAACGAGCATCATTGACTGCACCTAACCAGACCATGTGAACTTAGTGAGGATGCCATGGGTGCATCACTACATCACTAGATCCAGATCGAGAGCATTGGAATCAACCCCCCGACTGGTGAGTGCAGAATGTACAGTTCAGAACAAGCATGGGAACACCTCTGATCACTGCTGCAGATGACAGCATTGGCTCAGAGGATAGCCTGCTCTTGCCAAGTGTTGCCATGTCTCTCCCATTTGCAGCTGACTCCCTAAATAGGACCTGAGCCTTGAGAGTGCCCACAGATGGGGCACCCACTAAGATGCTGCATGCTTCTTCTCTGCTGAAGCGAACAAGACTGGTTACAGGCATACCATGCCCTGGGAAAATGCTGCTAAGGACACTTCTACATCAAAACACTTTTGACTATTTCCTAAGGGTCCGAGTGGATGTTTGAGTTAAGGCCTCTTAGTGAGCATTCCCTGGATGAGGTCACCAGTGAAAGGGGGATTACCTGACCACATTGCTAGAAGTGGGTGAGACAAGGATTTGGCAGTGAAATACTTTAACCCCGACCTCAAGGTGGAAGTGTGTTGTCTATATATATTGTAATGTTCCTTTGAATGTGTAGAGTTAGACGTATTTGACAGGGCATGGATTTATTGATACTGCTGTGTGCTTTTTGAGTTATGAGTCGTGTTCACTAATCTAGATCCACACCTCACCGCAAAGGCATTTTATACTGCTCGGTTACAGCTACCACTGAGAGGCAAGTGCAAAAAAGGTACTTGGCCCAGTTGCACAGAATCCATAGTAGGTCAGGCCCAGGGACATCAGGTGTAAAAGGCCTCAACCCCAATGTTTGGGCCCAGGAACTCCTGCATGCCTTGGGCCATATGAAAGGGTTTCTGACATTAGGTATGGTAATAATGTCTTACTTTGCATTAAACAAAAATCTCAGAAATTCGCTGAATAATTCAAAGATTTAAGTGACGTTAAAGTTAGATGATAATGTCAGTTTAAAAGTAAAATTTTAGAATAAAAAATACTGAATGTCACTAGTTATAGTTATTTAAAGTAACTATCACTCGTGCCCCCGCCATGCACAATGTTGTCATAAATGATGTCTTCTCAAATATCATCAGTGATTTTATCAATGATGTCATAGAACATGTCATCAGTGACGTAATATGTGAGGTCAGAAGCATGGCAAAGGCATGAGTTATATATACTTAAAACTAACATTTTTACCTAACTATAACATCACCTTAACCTTGGATTTCTTCAGTTCACAGAATATATATATATACATATATATATTACCTACTGGCAGTCGCCAGTAGGTAGTTATAGTTAGGACCTATTTTCCATAGGAAATCTGCAACATTCTATTTGGAATAACGTTGGCGCCGATTGACGTATCTTCGCGAAATTTTCCAAACTTTTGGCCAGCTCCGGTCCGCTTCTATCCTGAAAATTTCACTGTGATTCGTCAAGCGGGGGCCGAGAAAAAAGGGGGGTTCCAAAACACATTTTCCCCATGCATTTTCTCATAGGACCTGTTGACGCAGCTACAGCCCGAACTGCTGAACGGAACTACACCAAATTTGGCAAAGAGGTAGTCCTCAGTTCAGACTCGTGCCTTTTGCTTGAATGGTGTAAATCCGTTCAGTAGTTCCTGAGAAAATTAGAGTTAAAAAGATAGATATATCTGGGCGGAGCCTAACCACAAATCTCATCGTGAGATCTGATTGGCTGTCAGTACTTCATCCAAGAAGTGTTGGTCTGCCATCTTGGGACCAATATACATGATAGCACCTCATTAACAAGCATTGCAGTTAATAGAAGGTTTTAAGACTTTAGTTACATCATAAATCATTTGTTGATGGTACCATACTCATTTTAGGAATTGTGGTGTGTTCTAAGGTAATTTTACCATGTGAAAGAGCCTTCTGCTGTGATATCATGAATCATGTTTGAGAGAAAACTATTTTCTCATGCTTTTCCCACAGAGGTTTGGAAGGTGATCTATGGAGAGCATATTTTCTGTAAATTCACATTATCTTTCTCAGTCATGTGAGAATGAAGTCTGATATTCTCAGTAAAACATGTACATCCAACAAGGGCAGAGACTGTCAGTTGATTCCATTTGTGTTATACTGCAGCTTCCCAGGGTGTTCTAAAGAACAACTAGAGCGCTAACAGTTCTACTTATGACAAATGTATTGCACACCTGAAGCCATCTTGATTGGAATAAAGTGGTAACACTTAAAATATTTAATTTAAAAAGGAACAAAATGAGGGGGTTCATTTTGCCATAGAAAGTATGATTAGTGCCGCAGAAAGAAAAATTAGGGCACATTTTGACTTCTCAAATCCTCTTCTATTTCATTAAAAAATTCTGACATGCAGACTGAAACATGCACTTTGAATACCAGCAGCAGACTTCCCTGGTGAGCAGTAGGTTTACTACAGTGATCTAATGAGCAACTAGAGTGCTAACATTCAGAATTTATGGCAAATGTGTGACACATCTGAATGCCTTCTTGATGGAACCAAAGTAAAAAACTGAAAGTATTTCCTACTGAGGAGACTGCAGCAAATGAGGAAATTAGGAAACCTCATAACAAATAAATCTCCCAAGATGGCCACCAGAGACAAAAGAGCCCAAATGTGGCCCAAATATCACCCAGATGTAGCCCAAGTATAGCCCAGAATGTCCCAGAGTGTTCTTAAGAACAACTAGAGCGCTTACTGTCTTACTTATGACAAAAGTATGGCACACCTGAAGCCATCTTGATTGGAATAAACTGGCAACACTTAAAACATTTAATTTAAAAAGGAACACAATGAGGGGGTTCATTTTGCCATAGAAATTATGCTTAGTGCTGAAGCTGCAGCATAACAGACCATAAAGGTCAGGAGGGACGGATCAGGGGTATTACAATGGAACAGACAAGCCAGGAGGGAGGGAATAAGGGTCTGCACATGGAAACAGAGGGCTGGGGGCAAGGGGGCAGGGCAGGAGCAGCAAGATGACCATGGAGGTCAGGCAGGATGGGCACTAGAAACAAGACACACCATGGAGAGCAACAGTGAGACTATGATGGCATACACACAGACCATGGAGGGAAGGTGGGAGGGGGTCAGGGGCAGCTAGCTGACCACACAGGGAAGGTGGGAGGGGCCATGGCAGCACAGAAGACCATGCATGGCAAGCGGGAGGGTTAGTGAAAGCTCAGTGGCTATGATGGGCAAGGAGGAGGGTGCAGGGGCATGCACAAAGGACCATGGAGGATAGAAGGGAGGGTCAGGACCTGGGCAGAGACGAGAGATTTCAGGGGAAGGGGCCTCACAAGTGACCGCGCGGGGCAGGCAGGAGGAGCAGTTGCAGCACTACAGACCAGGGAGGGCAAAAGGGTGTGGCAGTAAAATGGACCATGGAGGACAGGAGGAAGGAGATAGGGGCTTGGCATGTGGACAGGCAGGGTGGAGGTGGCAGGGACAGGTTACAGTCATCTGACAATGCTAGGCAGGTGGGAGGGGAGTGGAAGCTCAACAGAACACTCAGAGTAGATAGGAGTGTCAGGTCCATGGAACTTGGTGGGCAAAAAGAATGGAGCAGGGGCATGCACAAAGACATCGGAGCGCAGGGGGAAGGAGAATAGGGGCTGCAAGCTAAGCACAGAGGTTAAGCAGGAGGTCAATGATGGGCCATAGAATTGGGCAATGGAGGGCAGGAGGAGTGGACTGGTACATCAAGCTAAATGGAGGGCAGTGGCAGCACATCAGACCATGCATGGCAGGAGGGAGGAGGCTAGTCCATGGATTCAGACAACAGAGGATAGGGAGGAGGTGGATGGGGAAGTAAGCTAACTGTTCAGAGAAGGTGGGTATTAGGAACTTTACTGTTTTTAAAATGTGTGTCTGTGTGAACTACTTAAAATATGAACAAGTATGCAGCATAATCTCACTTTTATTCAGGAAGAAGAGGACGTTTGTGACTGTGACTCCGGGCTCACTTGGCAGAAACACCCTCTGACCCTCCACCCCCATCGCAAAATGTAATGCCCGTGAAAAGGGTAGGTGGATGCAGTGTTATATAGAACATAGTCCTGAGAGAACGATTGAAAATGTAAACTAGATATAGTATATGGTATAAACTATGCACTAAAAAGTGTGATATAAGATGAACCGGGCGTGAAATATAATATGCAATACATTGTGCGCAATGACAGATTCATTGGAGAGCGGGAGATAGCACAGGCACTAGCGCGTGCTATGCGATATGCGCCTTGGAGTGTAATATGCACAGGGCAGTGTTGTGTAACCTAACTAGACTCTAAAGTTGTAATATAAAATATGTGCTGGGGAGTGTAACATTGCATCTGCACTGTGACAAAGATATGGATCCCAGATTGTAATATGTGTGGCATAGCGCTGTGCGTTATAACATAGGCATCGAGGAAGGCACGTTAGATGGGGCAATATAACCCGTGCGAAGGCAAGTGTGGCATGACATATTCACGGGGTGGTGTTACAGTGCACATGGGCTAGAGAGTGTGTGGCACTCGGCGGGCACTGGTGGGTGTAACACAGCATTGGGCTCAGCCAGGAGCACGCTGTGACTCTCAAGTGAGGTTTGTCTCCTATCCAGAGAGTAAAATAAAAAGTATTACACATCTGGCGGTGGATGTGTGTTTTATTAACCATGTGGGGGGTTTCTTGCATAGTTTGGTCGAATTTTTGTCGAATCCCCTTTGAATGACTTGGTGTGCGTGTGTATTAAATGTGCCCGTCAATAGCTACCCATGTTTGTATAAATAAACGACAAGGGTGGGGCGTCAGACACGTCAGAGCTTCACTAGCGGTGTAAATACATTCCACGTGGATTCATTGTATGCATTGTCGCCTTTTAATGAATATCACGCAAATCGTCATGGTGATAGGTACATACGGGTTGTCCAGCATGTCCTAGGTTTCTATAAATATATATATTTTGTAAATAATAAAAAACAAAGGCCGGCCCCGGGGGATGGGGTCCCCGAGGCCATAAGTGGCCTGAGGAAGGGGGCTACGCAGCCCCCCTCCTAAAGAATTAAAAACAAAAAAGGTCATGATCCGGGGGTTGGGGTCCCCGGGGCTGATGAAGGCCTTGGGAGGGAGGCCACGCGGCCCCCTTCCAAATTAATTTTTTGCAACAGAAAAAATTAGGGTGCAGGCCCTGGGGCATGGGTTCCCCAGGGCCAATAAATTAGAAAAAGAAGGGGGGCCACACAGCCCTCCTTCTTAAAAAAATATAATAAATAAAAGACCGGTATCGCGCCGGAGGCCACGCCCCCTCCTTGCAGCACTCTGCAAACACGCCCCCTGGCCAGTTGTAAGTTGGGGAATTAATTCCCCTTCAATACTGAGGGTCCCTGAGGGCCAACTAGCCCAACAGGTATCTCCAGTATGAGCCAGGGAGCTGCGTTGCAGACAGGTGTTCTGAGGCCACGTCCCTTTTTACACCTCTATGCGACGCAGCTCTGTGGCGCTTACTGGAGGTACCTAGTGGGCTAGTTTGACCTTAGGGACCCTTAGGATTCAAGGGGACTTAATCTCTCACCTTAGAACGGCCACAGGGCGCGTTTACACAGTGGTGAAGGGAGGGGACGGGGCCTGAGGTGACGTGTGCAAACATGCCCTGTGGCGTGTTTTAATTTGGGGAAAATTCCCTTTGAATCCTGAGGGCCCCTGGGGGCCAACTAGCCCACCAGGTGCTTCCAGTAAGCGCCACTGCTCTGCGTTGCAGAGAGGTGGTGCAGGCCGTGCTCCTTTTTAAAAACCAAAGGAAATGATGGACGGAGTGTTTAACATTGCAAGCACTCACCCCCAGTCAACTGATCTGGGTTTAATCCATCACCGTTCTTTAGCCCACTCTGCCACCCCAGTTCAGACATGGCCATATGCAAATCAGTCTGACCCTGTGCCTCATGGGAACAGTCCAGCCCGAACTGCCAAGCCATGTCTTCCCTGGACCGGAAACAAGCTTCCTAGGACCGGTTTCTGGCATTTCAGCCGTCTTCAGCCAGGCTTGCTTGAATCCAGTGGCAAAGTGAGCAAGGGACTCACGTCTGAGCATAACCTGCCAACTTATGGCGAACAAAGCAAAAACCAAAGGAATTGATGGACCCTCAGGACTCAAGGGGACTTAATCTCCCAACTTAAAATGGCCACGGGGCGTGTTTACACAGTGGGGATGGGAGGGGACGGGGCCTGAGGTGACATGTGAAAACACGCCCTATGGCGCGTTTTAAGTTGGGGAAATAATTCTCCTTCAATCCTGAGGGCCCCTGGGGGATAACTAGCCAACCAGGTGCTTCCAGTAAGCGCCACTGAGCTGCGTTGTAGAGAGGTGGTCCAGGCCGTGCCACTTTTTACACCTCTCTGCAACGCAGCTCTGTGGCGCTTACTGGAGGTACCTAGTGGGCTAGTTGGACCCTAGGGACCCTCAGGATTCAAATGAACTTAATCTCCCAACTAAAAATGGCCGCAGGGCGTGTTTACACAGTGGTGAAGGGAGGGGACGGGGCCTGAGTTAACGTGTGCAAACACGCCCTGTGGCGCGTTTTATGTTGGGGAATTAATTCCCCTTCAATCCTGAGGGACCCTGGGGGCCAACTAGCCCACCAGGTGCTTCCAGTAAGCGCCACTGCGCTGCGTTGCAGAGAGGTGGTCTAGGCCGTGCCCCTTTTTACATCTCTCTGCAATGCAGCTCTGTGGCGCTTACTGGAGGTACCTAGTGGTCTAGTTGGACCCTAGGGACCCTCAGGATTCAAGGGGACTTAAACTCCTAACTTTAAATGGCTACAGGGCGTGTTTACACAGTGGGGATGGGAGGGGACGGGGCCTGAGGTGCCATGTGCAAACACGCCCTGGGGCGCGTTTTCAGAGGTAGTTTTAATCCCCTGCCCTATTATATACCAGGGGCTGACAGAGGAGGTCATGCTAATCACAGGGTCACCCCAATGCATAGTGTTCCCTAGTGTATGTAGGTGTTTTCACTGTATTCTGAGTGTCTTTTAACATAGCACTGGCTCTAGGACTGGTTAGTCAGACTCAGTTACCACAGTATCCGTCTGAAAAAGTTGAGGTTACAGGATGATTTTGCAACAAGGCTTCTTTCTGCTCTTCTGTTTGTTCTTTCTGCACGTTATCCTTCTTCCTGCACTTTTCTCCGTCTTTGAGGACTTCTGTTGCTTCTTTCTGCATTTCTTTTTTTTCTTTCTGTGCGTTTTTCTTCTTTCTTCACATGTCCTATCTCTGTAGTCATAGCTAGAAATTAGCATTTAAAAAACCTTTGAAATTCACTGAAAAAAACATAGGTTTCAGGCACGTTATAGTTAGGAATTAGCATTTAAAAAACCCTTAGAAATTCACAGAAGAAACAATAGGTTTCAGGGACGTTATAGTTAGCTAGACTTTTCACTCGTACAAAACCATTGAAATTCCCCCGTTATAGTTAGTTCAACTAACTATAACTCGCGCACCCGCAATGCCCTGCTGATGATGTCACATATTACATCACTCATGACATGGTCAGTGACATCACTCATGACATCACGGATGACATCTCAAATGACATCACTGATGACATCACTGATGACATCATCCTTGTGATAGAGTGGCAGACGTCCTCTCCCCCTAATTTAACCTTTGATACACACATTCAAAAATAGAAACTAAAATTTTCAAAACAATGGACATACTAATACCGGTTACAACAACCTATTCAGTAATTCTAAGATCCACATACACGTCCACTCATTCACCAACAGTCCTATACAGTCACTCATACATGTACTCACTCATCATATGTACTGATACACCTATACATCCTGTTATACAACACCACTCATCCATAGAGTTACTCACACACATAGTGACTCATGCTAATAAAGAATCAAACATCCATTTACTTGCATATACAGTTATACACACACCACCACACTTACTTCTACAGAAACTTACACATACTTAGTCTTTTAAACAATCACTTATAGAAACACATACTTATTCATACAGGAAATCTTCCAATCTCCCACTCTCACATATACTCAGCTATATATACCAATAGTCACATATACTAGTTTAAAACATATGTAGTTACTCATAAAGACACTATTGAGACAGTCATTCACTCACTAACACACCCATGCACACATTCATCCACCCATACAGTCCTGCACACATGCTGTCTTCAACACATACAAACACTGAGTCACTCATTCATGCACCTATGCACTACATAATACCCCCCACCGAACCATACAGACACTCAGACACTCATACTGATACTCAAAAAACCAACTAATAACCTATATAGGCCCTCATGTAGCTACTCACCAACCCATGCAGCCACTTATACACAAAGTGAGAGACTGATACAGATATTTAAATATTTAAACATTACTCACTAAGCCATGTATTCACTAAGATACACTTAGTCAGTTATACAATCAATATTTCAAAAACAAATCATCCATTTAGACACTTATATACCCATTTATTCTTCCATCGACCTTGATATATACATATATAAAACATATGTCATTTTCTGAAAAACACACATTCACTGGATGATGTCATCAGTGATGTCATCAGTGATTTCATTTGAGATATCATCAGTGATGTCACTGACCATGTCTTGAGTGATGTAATATGTGACGTCATCAGCAGTGCATTGCGGGCGCGCGAGTTATAGTTAGCTGAACTAACTATAACGGCGGAATTTCAATGGTTTTGTATGAGTGAAAAGTCCAGCTAACTATAACGCCCCTGAAACCTATGGATTCTTCAGTGAATTTCTTAGGTTTTTTAAATGCTAATTCCTAACTATAACATGCCTGAAACCTATGGTTTTTTCAGTGAATATATATATATATATATATATATATTCACTCAAAAAACCATAGGTTTCACACATGTTATAGTTAGGTGGATATTTCACTCGTAAAAAACCAATGAAATTCCCCCGTTATAGTTAGTTCAGATAACTATAACTCGCGCGACCACAATCCACTGCTGATGACGTCACATATTACATCACTCATGACATGGTCAGTGGCATCACTCATGACATCACTGATGACATCATCCTTGTGATAGAGTGGCGGCCGCGCGAGTTATAGTTATCTGAACTAACTATAACGGGGGAATTTCATTGGTTTTTTACGAGTGAAATATCCACCTAACTATAACATGTGTGAAACCTATGGTTTTTTAAGTGAATTTGCAAGGTTTTTTAAATGCTAATTCCTAACTATAACGTGTGTGAAACCTTTGGTTTTTTCAGTGAATTTGTACGGTTTTTTAAATGCTAAGTTATGTATGTATTATTATTTTGTTTATATATTTATTTTACAATAAACTAGATATTAAAAAAAGATATATATTATTATTAATTTTTTGGGCGTTTTTCACCATGCGCGCACGGTGCGCGCACCCCCGCAATTTTTAAAAAAAAAAATTCAAATGTTTTTTTCTGCCTTCGGGGTCCTTCAGGGACCCCCTGACAAAGGCTAGGGGGTCCGGAACTCTCCACCTTCCCCCCTTTTCACGTTCGCCACCTTCCTTTTTCACTTTCGCACTGAAAACAAACAAAATGGCGGCCGACACTTCCTGATTTCGACCGATTCGAACGTTGACTAACATGTAACCACCAATCAGAATTACGCTCGCGCACGTTAGGGTGCTCGCACGGTGCACGGCTATAGATATGTATGTGCTTTTAATTGCAATTTTCTCAGGAACTACTGAACAGATTGACTCCATATATGCAAAAGGCACATCCCTGAGCTGAGGACTACCTCTCTGCCAAATTTCAAGTAATTCTGTTCAGCCGTTCGGGCTGTACCTTGGACTAAAGGTCCCTATGGAAAATTGCATGGGGAAATGCGTTTTCGGACCCCCCTTTTTTCTCAGCCCCCGCTTGACGAATCCCCCCGAGACTTTCAGGGTAGGAGCGGAGCGGAGCGCCCCACCTATTTTGAAAATTTCGCGAGGATTCGTCAACCGGCGCCAAAGTTATTCCAAATAGAATGTTGCGGATTTCCTATGGAAACACGGTCCTAACTATAACTATCTACTGGCGACCGCCAGTAGATAATATATATATATATATATATATATATATATATATATATTTATATATATATATATATATATATATATATACACATATATACATATATATTCCCTGAAAATATCAAAGGTTGCAGGGATGTTATAGTTAGGCTCAGATTTCACTCATACAAAACCAGTGAAATTCAGCAGTTATAGTTGCATGAGCTGACTATAACTTATGCCCCCGCAATGCACTACTTATGATCTCACATATGACATCATTTATGACATGGTCGGTGGCATCACTGATGACATCACTGATGACACTTCAAATGAAATCACTGATTACATCACCGATGACATGATCGACAGAACCACTCAATCACACACCCACTCACTCCTATATACGTTATGTTATGTTATGTTATAACCATTTATATAGCGCAACAGCTGCCCCAACAAAGGGGCGTCCCGGCGCTCCTGACAAGGACTAAGCCCTCACGACACCTTCCAACACAGATTAGACTTTGGGGAAGAGATGGGTCTTAAGGGCCTTCCTGAAAGGCAGATAATACCTTAGACCACGAATAAATGCTGGGAGAGAATTCCACAGTCTGGCTGCCTTATACCTAAAAGATCTACCGCCTGCCCTGGTTTTCTTAACCCGTGGCACCTTCAACAGGTTTTGGCTAGAGGATCGAAGTTGGCGCATGGGCTCATAAGGCTGGATCAGGTCTGTTAATATCTGTGGAGCAGCCAGCTTCCATGCCTTGAAGACCACACAAAGTGCCTTGAACTCTATACGTCTTTCCATAGGCAACCAGTGTAGTCTTCGAATTGCATCCGAGGCAGAGCTAGATCTACGTAGACCTAGCAACATTCTAGCCGCAGCGGTCTGGACTCACTGTAACCTGTGGACCTCAACCTTATTGGCCCCCAAATAGAGTCGAAGCATAGTCCAGCCATGACAGGATTGTGGCTTGAATAATCAGCTGTCTAGTAGGGGCATCAAAGAACTTAAAAATAGACTTAAAGCTCCTAAGCAGCCCAAAACATGTGCCAGCCACCTTCTTAGTCTGGGTTTGGTAGTTAAGATTGCTATCTACCCAAACACCGAAGTTTTTCACCACCGTCTTTGGAGGGGGTGCATGTCCAAGGCTCTGGGGCCACCAATCATTACTCCAAAGACCCTGGTCTTTCCCCGTCAGCAGAATTTCCGTTTTCTCAGCGTTTAGCTGCAAACAGTTGATGGTAAGCCAGTCCGCCACTGCTGCCAAATTGGTTCAGAAGCGGGCGTCGTCTAGGCTATTACCCCTAACGATATTGCTAGACAGGCCTACCACCAACTGTGTATCGTCAGCATAAGAGACAAGGGTCAAACCACGGCTCTTTGCGAGAAGAGCCAGTGGCAGCACATAGATATTAAAAAGCACAGGGCTCAAAGATGAGCCCTGAGGTTGAGGTTCTGGACTTTTTAAGAGTCCAAAGTTGTCAGGGAAACAACACCCAAAGACCTCTGAGTTCCTCCTGTCTCGGTGCACAAATAAACAGAGACACAGGCTTCTCGATGGTGGCGTCAAAGACCATGGTTTATTTACTGCAGGGACACAGAAGTCATAGAAACCACACAGAGGCAGAATCTACGAGACTGTTCGATTTGCATTAAGTGGGTTATTCTTTAAATACACGCAAAATGTCTTGAGGCAACATTACACGAATATTTCTCATGCCCAACCCGGTATCCCAAACAAACAGTAAAATAGACATCAAACAATAATTTGTCGTGGGTTTTCGGTATTCAATCAGTTCCCCTTGTCAGTTTTCCATTCTTTACCCGATCCTCCCCATCATAAAAATCGTAACCACCCCATTGTAAAAGCCCAGAAGGAGAGGAGCAGTGCCAGGTGCAAAGGATTGAAAAGTAGGATAAGAGATGTTTATGGATCATAAACGGGCATGGCTACCGTCTTCGGCCTTTCAGTAAGGACAACGGACACGAGAACCAGTATAGCAGGACTGGCCTCAGGCAAGGGAGGCAGCTTGATTCTGCCTAGTCATGCAGCGTCAGCCTTTCTCGGGGCTTGAGCTACGTGTCCTTAACAAGGTGACTCTGCCGGGGTCATCGTCCGTTCATTGACTATGTGAGGGCAAGAAACAAAATGGATGCCGTAACTAAAATGGATGCCATGACTTTACAACAGAATGCCCTATTTCTCAGTGAATTCATGCTAGTGGCGTAGCGAAAACACCGTCATGTATATAATGGATCATTTGCGGTTCATTGGTACCAAAATCGTGTCAGTACTACGATACCGAATTTACGGGTTCGGATCGCTACAGAACCTCAGACCGTCCTTTTGCCCTTACATAGGCAATAACTTACTCTATGTCAGAGTCCATTTCTATGTTCATCAGGTCACTGATATGTTGTTGGAGCATTACTCTATCTCATGGCGTATCCTTAAAAACAGGTGGTCCTCTTATGCATGTTGAAATGCAGAGACTACATAAGGCAGGACCACACTGAACAATGAGACAGCACGAAAATAATAATACCAACGTAACACCAATGACTATCAGAACCTTCCATCCCCACGCAGATAATATGCTCCAGAACCATCCCATTAATGACCAGTCACCTTCCTCTACATGAATAGAGTCAGAGATTTTATGTAACTTAGAGATGGCCTTGTATACCGTTGGCGCGTTATCTGGGATAAAAACACAACAACTTGATTGGATCATCTTACATACTCCACCTCGATCTGCAAGTAACACATCAAGAACCATACGGTTCTGTAACGTCATGAGGCGATCTGCTTGAAGCTCAGCTGTCAGGTTACTAAGGGCACCCGCAGTTTCGGTGATGGTGGATTCAACTACCCATGTTAGTTGACGTAAGTTTCTACTGTTAACCATAGGCCCCCAGAACGGAAGGAAACCTTTGAAGAAGTCTCCTGCCTCTTGGCCAGCAGTATCCTCTTTACCGAAAACACCTCTCACAACTCTAGTTTTGTGATAGTCCGGTGCAGCAGTGTATGTCGGAGGTAGCAGTTGAGCGATATAACATGAGCCTGAGAAGTCAGCAGGCAGCCATGTGTATGCTCTGTCTTGACAAACGAAATAGGTACCCTTAGCAGCTAAGAATGCAGGAGAGGACTGTGACGGGAAAACATATGTTTCGATACAGTCACTCTTCCCTAGTCGAGCTTTCGGATTCCTTCCATTTCCTTGCAAACAGACCTGACCTTGGTGGGGTACAACCCAGATCGGAGTCGAGCTTTTACGTTTGTTCTCACCCAGAGTAATGCCATATTCCGTAATATTCCAACCCATGTAAACTCGCAATTCGTCCTTGGGAATGAACGGAGTATTATTGACATCTCTAACCATGTCAGTGATTCCTTTTACCAAGGCTCTATTAGCAGAGTTATACCGAGTGGAACGTGGAGGTCGTGGAGGATAGGTCTCTAGGGCATAGGCGAACATGGTCTGAAATGCCCAAAATGATCCATTATAACTAAAAGGCAGAACCAGATAAGGGATGCCCTTGTCCATGGTATGTGGTATCAAGCCACACACCCAGCAGTTTGTTGTGTTAACCACTAGTTGATGTTGGTGCAAGAGCTGAATGAAAGTGTTATTTATAAATTCAGAGCGTCGAGCTTGCTCGTGGGCAGGAAAAGGGTGGAAAGAATGGAGAGAAACAACAGTCGGAGAAACAGGAACATAAGGAGATACTGTAGATGTAACAGGTGAAAAGATCAACTGAATACCAAAAATTATTCCGCCTACCAAAGTTATCAAAACAATTAGAAGTGTCAAAGTACATTTCATTAGAAAACATTTACTATGTAATATGTCATATAGCTTTGTCTTGTGCACATTTATGACATTAACCCGTCGTAGTTCAGGAAGCTCCATCTTCTACAACCGTTCGCAACGGATGGTTTGTACCTGTTAAAAAACTTGCCTCTGTTTACCCTGGGAGTTCCCAAAATAGACAGAAGAAACCGACCTTGTGTCTGGTTCCCTGCAAATCAAAACAAGGCACACGTTACGACCCTACGGTAACCCAGATGGCAAGGTGAGGAAAACAAATAAAAAAACAAAAAGAATGAAAATTCTGAGCAAACTTCCTGACTGAATGTAATGCAGTAAGATCATAAACAGTTTTCAAACAAAAAGTAATTATGCAATGTCATTAGTTTAAAGCATGAGAACGTAGATTATATCTGTACTTTCCGGGTCTTGTCTGATCTTGAAATAGCTGGTCTACAGGTGTGGAAATGTTCGACTCCTCAGGTGACAAATGTTCACTTTGTACAATACTCGGTCCAGGATTCAAAAGAGCGGTTCCTGCTGAGGTGTCAAAGTTCTGTGTTTCAGTTTGTGGTTGGTCCGTTATATACTCTGCATCACTGAAAGGGATGTGCCTAGGAACAGGTTCTGTCTCGGATACACCAAATCCCTGTCTAACCCAATTGTTATAGGGGAGTGGGAGAGGGACACGCTTCGTATGGCTAGCGTGCACCCAATTCTTCCTTCCAGCCAGGCGTACAGCAGTTCTCGTTGTTAGGAGTACTTGAAACGGACCCACAAATCTTGGCTGGAGGTTTTGAGTTCGTTCGAAGTTCCGAACTACTACTTGGTCGCCTGGTTTCAACGTGTGGCCTGGACTCTCTGGCAGTTTAGGCAAGGATTCGAATACCTGTTGATGAATAAGACTTAATTTAGCAGTCAGATCATAAAGATAATCAATTAACATTGGGTATTCAATCTGTTTGAATTCCTTTGGCCTAGGGACTCCCCAAACATTAGCAGGACGACCGAACACAATCTCATATGGGCTAAGCCCTACTCGAGAGTGTACAGTTGCTCTGGTGGACAGTAGAGCTAAAGGCAGTGCGTCTGGCCAAGAGAGACCAGTGGAAGCTTGAATTTTAGCAAGTTTCAGCTTCAGGGTGCCATTGTACCCTTCAACCAAACCCGCTGACTGTGGGTGATTCGCACACACACTCTTCATAACTTTCCCTACAAACTCACTTCCATTGTCCGACCATACAATCCGTGGCATACCATACCTGGGGAAGTATTCTTTAAGGAGGATTTTGGCAGTGGACATAGCAGTGTTATCCTTTAACGGATATGCCTCAATCCATCTTGAAAAGGCACAGACTACCACTAAGACATATTTAAGATTGTTACACCTGTCCATGTGGATAAAATCCAACTGAATCACTTCAAAGGGACAAGAAGGGGGAGCAAAATGACCAGTTGGGGTTGGGGTTCCCTTGCCAGGATTATGCATCAGGCATATCATGCAATTTTTCACCACTCTTTCAGCACACTTAGTAATTCCATCGTTCTTCCATACTGGAGCTAACATCTTACATATCCCTTTCGAGCTGATGTGCGCCGCTCCATGCGCCATCGTGACTACCGCAAGCACATACGCATCAGGTAACATCCAACGCTGTTGTTCAGTCAAATCAACCCAACATCCACTCGAATCCTTTTTACCCGTTTTCTCTTTCCATTCATTCTTCTCGTTTTCCGTTGCTTCATTCTGGATTGCCTTCACACTTTCAATCTTATTCTCACACATTCCTGATTCAGCAATCCATCTTGCAGACGTTGCAACGTACATTCGGCTCGTCATGTTCTTGGCCGTTTCTTTGGCGACCTCATCAGCAAACGGATTCCCACGGCCAACATCATCCGTAATTTTCCGATGTGCACTGCACTTCACAATCACAACTTCATTAGGTAGGGTCAGAGATTCCAATAGATCGCTGACTAACTGTCCATGTTGGATCTTAGTCCCATGGGACGTGAGAAAACCTCTTTCTTTCCAGAGACGTCCAAAGCTATGTGCTACGCCGAAGGCGTATTGGCTATCAGTAAACACATTCACTCTCTTTCCCTCAGCTAAAACACACGCTCTTGTTAGTGCAATTAATTCTGCAGCTTGGGCAGAATTCTGACTCACTCTTGCGGTCTCAACAATCGTACTCAAAGTCGTAACTGCATACGCGGCCGTCACATCACCATTCTGTAATTTAAAACATGACCCATCGACATATAAAGTGCCGTCTGGGTCTAGTAACGGAGTGTCTTTCAAATCAATCCTACCTTTTGTCTCTTCCTCAGTTTTGAAACAACAATCATGGGGTTCTGAATCACTCGACTCTTGAGTAGTCGGCAACAGCGTTGCTGGATTCAGTATGTTGCATCGCTTGATCTGAATGTGACTTGCCAAAAGCGTCAGCTCATAGCCTGATAGTCTAGCACTGGTGAGGTGCTGAGTTTTCGTTCGATTCATGAGTGTATCCACAGCATGTGGAACCATGACTACTAACATGTTGTTCATGACTAGTCCAGCAGACTGTCGAATAGACACTGACTGCAGCTGCTGCTGTAGCTCTCAAACAACTTGGCAATGCTCTGGCTACCGGATCTAGTGTGGATGAGAAATATGCACAAGGTCGCTGTTTGTCGCCAAATTGTTGCGTTAAAACACTCAACGCACAACCTTCTCTCTCATGAACATACAAAGTAAACGGCTTACTGTAGTCAGGAGTACCCAACACAGGAGCTGAACACAGCGCATCACGTAAGTCGGAGAAGCTCTGTTGACATTCGTCAGACCATGGCAAAGGGCTCGGAACACCTTTTCCAGCTAGGGCTACCAATGGTTTTGCCATGAGAGAAAAATTTGGGATCCATTGCCTGCAGTATGACGTAATACCCAAAAACGCACGCACTTCTCTCTGTGTGCTTGGTACAGTCATCTGCAAAATTGCTTTGATTCTCTCTGGGGTCAACCTTCTTCCCTCCTTTGACAAGAGATGACCTAAGTAGGTCACTTCTTGGCAACAATATTGCAGTTTAGAAGGTGATACCTTGTGATGTAAGTCTGACAAATGGCGTAATAAATAAATTGTAGCTGCTTTGCAAGTTTCCTTGTCATCAGCAGCCAGTAAAAGATCGTCTACATATTGGATCAGAGCAACACCAGGAGGAAGTACAAGAGCATCTAATTGACTTTTTAATGCTTGGCCATAAATTGAAGGGCTTTCACAATAACCTTGTGGAGCGCGTTTGAATCTGAAACTGCGACCTCCTAAGGAGAAACCAAAAATGTCTCTACTTTCCTCGGCTATCGGAATGCTGAAAAATGCATTTTTCAAGTCGATCACTGTAAACCATGAAGCCGAGGCTGGAATCAACGTCAATAATGCAGTGATATCTGGTACCACAGGAAACTGCGGAATCACTATTTTGTTAACTTCTCTGAGGTCAATCACAAATCTGTAGATTGGAGGTTTGGAAGGGTCAGTACGTTTTAAAATCGGCAGAACAGGACTATTGCAGACATTTCCTCTAGTTTCCCCTATCACATCTTTCTGTATTAAGTCTTTCACAATCAGCAAGAGTGCACGTTCACCTTCATTCGAAATCCGATACTGTGGTATTCGTGGGAATTTAACATTCGCTTTCAGACTTACCACATAAGGGGGAATTTCCAAGAGGCCTACATCGTTAGGACCAGTTGCCCAAAGAGTATCAGGGAGAGAACGCAGCTCCGGTGGGAGCTTATCCATCGACATGTACATTGGAGAGATGACTCTTTTGCCTAATGTGAGCTGTATTCCCGAAGGAGAACAGTACAGTGTCGCATGCAGGCGTTTCAACAGATCTAAACCAAGCAGATTCTCATTACAACCGGTTGTTAGAATGAGGGGTGCTTCTAGTTCGCATGGCCCAACAGAAATTGACAAAGGACTAGAAACAGGATTGTGAACAGGGGCGCCTGAGAAACCTACTGAAGTGTTCGTTAAGCCAGACAAAGGTGCGCCAGGGAGTTTCGCATGTATAATTGAACTTTTTGCCGCACCAGTATCCAACAGAAACGGTTCGACCACGCCTGAGGTAACTACTGCGACATAAGGTCCACTCTGATCAACTGGAACTGATACTACTCCCTCTCTTTGCCTGTGGCTGTCCTAGTACTCGCTTCTCTGAATCTCCTCAATATGATCATGATAATCTTCAACATGATACTGTGGAGACCTACCTGTTTGCGTAGATTGTGCATTTCGCTGATCGAAATAATTTGATTGGCGATCAGCCTGTGGTGTCATTGTACCATGTCCTCTACCTCTAGGAGCTTGCATAAACCCAGCATTACCTCTCTGAGCTGGGACGCCACTAGTCTGTGCGTGCAGTACCGGACACTCATTCTTATAATGGCCCTCCTTTTTACAATAGGCACACTGATTCCATGCTAACTGTTGTCGTGAGAAACCATAATTAAATCTTTGTGACGCCCCTTGCTGGAATTGTGACTGTTGCTGGAACTGGGGTCGTTGCTGTGAATCTGACTGATTCAAACGAGGCGGATACGCCTGTTGCAAAAGAACTTTAGTCTTTAAATCTTTCGTTTTCTTTTCTGACTTTTCCTTCTCCTCTTTCTCTCTATTCTCGTAATACTGGGCAGTTGCCAGTATCTGTGCTGTTGTCGACACTGCCCATGCACTCTCAGAATCCTTTAACTTGTTACTAAGCTCAGGCAGTAAATTAAACACGAACTTGTCGACAAACAACCTTTGGCCTCCCTCAGTACTCATATCTTGCCCACTGTGGTCTACGAAGGTCTCTTCAAATCTAGTGAAAAAGTCAGAGACGCTTTCGTCCTTCTTTTGCTTGCATGCCGATAGTTTATCCCAATTAACTCGTAATGCTGGCATCAGCGTTTTCATTAGATTAATTATTCTGCCAGGTAAAGCAGCAATTAGAGGTTCAGGTTTAGCACCGCCAACTTGTTGCGCATCTGCTGCTACAATGGCTGGCCAATCACCTCCTAAGGCGACTGGGTGGTTCTCTTGCCGAATCTTGGCCCATATAGGCTGTGGCACTACATTACCAAATAACATTTCAATGTCTGCCAAATTCATGACACACGCTTGAACTGTTTGCGTTAACTCTTTGTAATAACCAGCAGGATTTTTACGCGGGTCCGGCAACGCTTGTTTTACTGCTAATACTTCAGCCCGCTTCCAAGGGATGTGTATCCACACTCTCTGGAATTGTGCCGGGGCAGCTGCAATACCATTAGCCGCATCAGCTTGAACTGCATCGCGCCATATCGGTGGAACTTCCCTCATCGGATATTGACCTCCTCTTTTCCTAGTGGTAATCGGTGAACCATCAGGGTCCCTTGTCGCTCGACGAGGGGAATCATCCCTACAAGCTAAAATCAATTCTATCGCTCCTCTTACTTCTGAACCTATCACCATTCCTGCGGCAAATTTCTGTTGAATATTTATCAAATCAGAGGGGACGGAATCTAAGTCATCATCTTCCCATTCTTCACGCACAAGAGAACACATCACGTCAAAGACATAACGTTGAGTAGGTTCATTCCATTGCATAAAGGTATCTAATACTCTTTGTGCATCATACTTCACAGCTTTCGACATCCACCTAAGAGCTGTCGAATCTAACATGTCTCGTTCCTGGGGACCAGGAAGCTGGCTACGTCTCTGTATAGAGTCAGAAACGGGGGTCTCAATTAAAGACCTGTAGAGAGGAGTTAAGACATTAGTTACAGAGTCGGTTATTTTCCGACGAACGGAAAACGGAGTCAGAGTATTTACAGGGTTCTGGAACAGGGCAGCTGGAGCAGATGAAATAGCAAGGGTGGGAGTAGCAGGTAAAGCAGTTTGCGAAACGACAGGTAAAGGCGGAGCAGGCGTCCCAGGAAGAGGGGGTGCCGAAGGAACATTAACTACGCGAGTGACAGGTGCTGGAATCAAAGGGAGTGGAGCAATTATTCCAGGCTGACCAGCAGCTGGCTGTACAACAGGTAGTAACTGTGGTACTGTAATACCATGTGCATACGGTGGAGGTGAATTCAACAGGTAAGACAACAGAGGATCCTTTTCATGATCCTCTATCGGCTTAGTAGGACCAGATGGCAATACAGGGTAACATTTGTCAATTGCCAAATTATATTTTCTATTCGCTATCTCCATTGCTTTCTCAGTCTCGTTGACATGCAGCTGCCTAGCACACTCCATTAAAGTCAATCCTTTCTCTTTCTGTTCTTTCTTCGTCTTCCAAATTTCTCTCTGTTTGGCTTCTTTGCGCCATACGCGGAAAGAATCAAACATTGCCGGCCGGGCTTTTCTCTTAAACAACTTCATTTCTAGATTATCTTGTATTTCGGTTTCAAAGCTACCATGCGGTGGCCAACTAAGGACACCATCTTTTCTGGTATAACGGACCCATACTTCATTATACGTAATAGGACCAACACCATGTTTACAATAGAGCTCATATGTAGGAGTTCCAATCGGAGGAACCGAACACGAATCCTCCAATCGGGAATCCCCGTTGCAACGTAACCAGGATAGGAAACAATTATTACTGGCAGTCATGACTAACAAAGACAAATTCCAACCAAAATGCGCAAAGAGCTTAGGCCTACCAAAATGAACTATTACCAAAACAAAGATTATCTAAACAAGAACAACCAATGATAATCTACGAATCAAACCAGAGCAACAAAGAACAACCAAACTGAGCATAACCCACTTAATACTTAACTGAAATATGGAAGACGTCACCAAGGAGAACCCGTCTGCGTCTCGCCGTACTAAGGTCTGCACCTCGGGTCCAAGACAGGGCGACAGTCAAGGCAGCGGTCCTCTGTAGCCGTCTGGGAACGGGAACCCTCGTGGAAGAGATCGTCGGGCCACTTTTACGACATGCAGGGATCGATGAAGCGGGGTACCTCCCTCCGGAATCTTCACACGAAACTTCTCGAACTTTTCAGGCTTTGGACCGGTACCGAATGACGTCGCCCAACGTTGGGCGCCAATTTGAGGTTCTGGACTTTTTAAGAGTCCAGAGGTGTCAGGGAAACAACACCCAAAGACCTCTGAGTTCCTCCTGTCTCGGTGCACAAATAAACAGAGACACGGGCTTCTCGATGGTGGCGTCAAAGACCAAGGTTTATTTACTGCAGGGACACAGAAGTCATAGGAACCACACAGAGGCAGAATCTACGAGACTGTTCGATTTGCATTAAGTGGGTTATTCTTTAAATACACGCAAAATGTCTTGAGGCAACATTACACGAATATTTCTCATGCCCAACCCGGTATCCCAAACAAACAGTAAAATAGACATCAAACAATAATTTGTCGTGGGTTTTCGGTATTCAATCAGTTCCCCTTGTCAGTTTTCCATTCTTTACCCGATCCTCCCCATCATAAAAATCGTAACCTCCCCATTGTAAAAGCCCAGAAGGAGAGGAGCAGTGCCAGGTGCAAAGGATTGAAAAGTAGGATAAGAGATGTTTATGGATCATAAACGGGCATGGCTACCGTCTTCGGCCTTTCAGTAAGGACAACGGACACGAGAACCAGTATAGCAGGACTGGCCTCAGGCAAGGGAGGCAGCTTGATTCTGCCTAGTCATGCAGCGTCAGCCTTTCTCGGGGCTTGAGCTACGTGTCCTTAACAAGGTGACTCTGCCGGGGTCATCGTCCGTTCATTGACTATGTGAGGGCAAGAAACAAAATGGATGCCGTAACTAAAATGGATGCCATGACTTTACAACAGAATGCCCTATTTCTCAGTGAATTCATGCTAGTGGCGTAGCGAAAACACCGTCATGTATATAATGGATCATTTGCGGTTCATTGGTACCAAAATCGTGTCAGTACTACGATACCGAATTTACGGGTTCGGATCGCTACAGAACCTCAAGGTACACCTTGTCTCACCTTGAAAGTCCCTGAAGAAAACGGGGGCACAGAAACCTCGAAAGTCCTATCCTCTAGGAAGGATGCCACCCAGCGTAAGGCCAAGCCATTGATCCCAACCTCCTCTAATCGTCTCAGCAAAATGGCATGGGACACGGTGTCAAATGCGGCACTCAAGTCTAGCAGGATTAATGCCGCAGTGTGCCCATTATCCAAAGATGCCCAAAGATGTTCTGTCACGACCAACAGTGCTGACTCAGTGCTGTGACCGGGGCGAAAGCCATTTTGCGAGGGATCCAAGATGTTATTAGAGGATAGGAAGTTGGAGAGCGTGGCATTGACATATGTCTCCAGAATCTTCGATGCCCAAGGTAGGCGGGAGATAGGCCTATAGTTCTCAGGACGATCTGGATCTAAGTTGGGTTTCTTTATTAAAGGCAAGACTTTGGCTATCTTCCAAGCAGTGGGCATGATACCTGTGGTCAATGAAGCATTTAAAATTGTCACACAGAGGGCCCTGAATTGTAGGAAGAAGCTTAAGAAAATGACCTGGCCTAAGCGGATCAAGGGGAGAACCAGATTTTATTTTAAAACAGAGTGCCTCCAGCTGGGCAGGCACGATCAGCGGGAACTTATCCAATAAGCAGGCCGTTGCCTCTACCGAATCAGTAGATTGTATTGACGTGGGAAATTGTTTATAAATCCTTTCCACTTTGGAAATGAAATATGCCGCTAAATCATCGCATTGCTTGTTGGATGAAATAAAAGGCTCCGTAGGAGCTGTCGTTAATGAGGCAACTAAGGAAAATATACATTTAGCCTTATTCCCACTGCCTGCAAGTTGTTACGCATAGAAAGTGGCTCGGACCACCTGGATCCTTTTTTGGTAGTTCTTAATGGCCAAACGATATTTTTCTTTAGCCGTCAAGTCGTAGTCCCTTCTCCAAGTGCGTTCAAGTTTTTTGCAGTCCTTTCGCAATATGGCAAGTTCTTCGTTATACCAGGGGCTGTAGCTAGATTTGCGGGATGGTTGCCATTTTTCCGGGACTAGCTCGTCCAAGGGCTGTCTGATCCAGGTAGAAAATGCAGTATATGCCATGTTAGGGTCCGCATTAGACATGGGGCAGGAGGTCCCCAATTTTTCAGCGTAATTAGCCCAGTCGAGCTTATGCCATGCTCTCTTGCATGTGAGGTGGCAGCAATCCTTAATTCTAGCCCCTTTGATTGACAGATACATCATGATCAAATAATGATCAGTCCAAAGAAATTTTAATGGGGCCGCTACAGCGAAGAAGTTCAAGTTGGTAAACACTGGGTCTAGAAGATGACCCGCCGTGTGAGTAGAACCTTGCACCAACTGAACCAATTGACAGGCCCAAAGGTCTGCTATAAAATTAGCTATATCGGAATCTTCTATATTATCTAGGTGGAGATTTAAGTCACCCACAATAGTAAAATTGGCCCACCCAAGTACCAATCTGTTCACGAGCTCTACACAGGCTGCTCTAAATACGCTCGAGCTCCCTGGTGGTCTATAGATCAAGAGCCCCGCTACCGTATAATTTTGCGAGATAGTGATTTTGAAACTTGCACATTCACTACCCGCCAGAATTTGTTTCTCCAAATTACAAGTAAGATAAGATTTAAAAACATCCGCTATACCCCCACCCCTGGTCTCTCTATTCAAGGTCCTAATACTGTAACCAGCGGGGAGCGCTAAGAGAATTTCAGGCACGGTACTATCGGTAAGCCATGTTTCTGTAAGAAAGCAAATATCGGGTGAATAGTTCTCCAAAAGGACAAAAATGTCCTCGTGGTGCTTAACCAGCGAACGACAGTTAAGGGAAAGAATCGCTAACTTCCTCATCTTTTCAGCACGTCTGATATTAGTAGGACAAGAAATGGCAGTAGAATGTCTGTTTAGTGAAGTATACCGACAGGCCCCGCAACATAAAAGGACCCTCATGAGCCTCTTGCCCAGAGTGAGTGCACGTGTCACCGATATCTCTTAGTGCTAAAATAGAATCACGCCCCAAACGTTTCCTTACCGTAGTAGCTTCTACAGCATCTCTGGCACCTGGCAGCGGTCTGGCGCGGACGGGTGCAGACAGGCTTGCCTCTGGCGCGCCAGTGGCGCGTCCGCTGCGCGCTTGCATCTGTCTCAATAAATATCTGAGGCCGAAGAAAAACTAGTGCGCCAACAGCCCAAAATGGCGGCCCCCGGTGTCTTAAGGAACACAGAAGAAGGACACCAGGTCAGTAAGGAAATGCTAAATAAAACTTTAAAAACCGAATGAAAGCAGCCAGACTAAACTAATGTAAAATAAGGGACCAAATGTACCCTTTGTTAAATCGTTTTTAAAGTGCAAGTGTGCCTAATAAAATGCAGCAGCAGCAGGAACAGAACTTAGCAGCAAAAATTGTGGTCTAGAACAGGAAACAACCTTCTGTCAGGGCGAGCGCTTGCATCTGTCTCAATAAATATCTGAGGCTGAAGAAACACTAGTGCGCCAACAGCCCAAAATGGCGGCCCCCGGTGTCTTAAGGAACACAGAAGAAGGACACCAGGTTATGTTATGTTAATAAAGCTTCTAGAGTGCACTGTTACCCTAGGGTGTCCCGGGGCTGAGCACTGCCTAAATAGTTGCCAGAAATGACATGACTAATCAGGAAAAGACCAAGGTTTTCAGCCCCTTTCTGAAGGAAAGGAACTTGGTAGAGTTTCTGAGGTACAAGGGTAAGCTGTTCCAGGCCTTTGCGGCACAATTGAAAAAACTCCCACCACCCCAACTGGCCTTTTTAACACGGGGAACAATCACTTGTTTTGCCTCCCAGGAGCGCAGCGCTGTTCCGGGAACGTACCATTGTAGGCGTTGTCTGAGATAAACAGGATAAATGCCCTTAAGGGCCTTGAAGACCATGGAAATGGCCTTGAATTGTGCACATTGTTTTACAGGGAGCCAATGAAGATCTCGAAATCCCTTCCTCACCGAGACAAACCTGGGTGTGCCTGTTAGCAGCCTGGCTGCCGCATTTTGTACGATCTGGAGTCTATTCAGGTGTCTCTTTTGGCCGTTCAAATAGAGACTATTGCAGCAATCCAGTCGTGACAAAATGAGCGCTGTAACTGCTGTCCTCAGGCTATCTTCTAGAAGGAGGAATTTTATTTTCCTCAAGATCCTGAGGCGGTAGAAGCTAGTTGAGACAACCCCGCTTTATCTGGTCACGAAAAGAGAGTCTAGAATCCACAATCACCCCAGATTCTTCGCCTTCTCAGTGGGGGCCGGAGGTTTGCCCATTACATCTGGCCACCAATCAGGCATCCAAAGATTTGTGTTATTACCAAATATAATGGCCTCTGTTTTTCTTGCATTAAAGTTTCAGGCAATTTGATGACATCCAGCCCGCGATAGCTTGCATGCAATCATGGCATCTTAATCCAGTCTCGGCTTCTTTACCACGCTGAAGGGACAACACAATTTGCGTGTCATCTGCATAAGAAGTCAGTTGGAACCCAAAAGATCTTATTAGGGCTGCCAGCAGGGACACATACACGTTGAAAAGTGTGGGACTGAGAGACGACCCCTGTGGCACCCCGCACAGAAGGGAAAAAGGCCTAGATCTGTCTTTGCCCAGGTCCACCGTTTGACTTCTATCGTTAAGAAAGGATTTTAGGAGATTCCAGGCCTTGCCTGGAACGACCCTTTCAGATAAACGGTCCATCAGAACTTCATGATGGACCGTATCGAAGGCCGCCGAGAGATCCAGCATGATCAGTATCGCGGCGCCTCCCGGTCCAAGGCCTCTCTAATCTCCTCTGTGGATTTAATCAGGGCCAACTCAGTGCTGTGTCCAGCACGGAAGCCAAATTGTGTAGGGTCCAACAGACAATTAGTTTGAAGAAACATACTAAGTTGGGCGTTCATGGCCTTCTCAATCATCTTTGTCGGCAAAGGAAGACGCGAAATGGGTCTGTAGTTGTTCAGGTCTTTGGGATCCAGATTGGATTTTTAAAAATGGAAGAACTTATGCTATTTTCCAGTATTTGGGGAACTGGCCCAAATTAAAAATAATGTTAAACAAAGGGATAAGGGCAGACTCAATAATGTCAGGAACCTGTTTGGTCACAGATGCTGGACACGGGTCCAAAGGGGATCTGTATTGAATCGCCGACAAAATGGGAGTTGGTTTGGGGTCCTTAGGCCAACCCATATTTGAGATCTTGTTATCCTCTATTGGCTGATGAGAGAAGGAGAAGAAGATAGTTTCCACCTTTTGCAGAAAGAAGGAAGCAAGTGTTTCACAAAATTCGTGGCTGCTATGTGTCTTGGAGTTAGTAAGGGTCGTGAGTTTGGTTATAGTTTTAAAGAGTTCTTTGGAGGAGAATTTAGCCTTGCTGCTCTGTTCCCCAAAATATGTATTTTTAGTGTCAAGGAGTAATTTTTTATAAAGTCTAAGACTTGCTTTATAAGCTACTTTATCGGTATTATTATACCCTCTCCTCCGGGCTCGCTCTAGATGTTTGCAATCAAGTTTGTGGCATTTTAGATTTTCTGAGTACCAAGGGGCTGATGGAAGGGCCCTCTTGGGAGTGCACAATTTGGCAGGGGCTAATTTCCTGAAAGCGGAATCTACCCATTCCGTATAGGCGGCCGTAGCTTCATCTACACTAGAAGGCAGGGTATGGGCTGTTGCTTTCAGGAGACTACATAGCTCTAGACTGGCAATATTTTTCCCGGCCCTTATTGCTATCATAGCCTTGGGCTTTGGTTTGTATTGATGATGCTTTGCCTGTTTTAATTCAAATAAAATAGGCGCCTGATTGGTCCAAGGAAGTGACAATGCCCCCAAATAGGAGAGGTTGGGATTATTCGAGTAGATTTCATCTAATGTGTGTCCTGCTACGTGGGTGGGGTCTTCTACAAGCTGCTTGAGGGCACCCCCACTTAACACTTGCTGCAGCCTTATGTTGTCAGGGTCAGTGAGGTCCTCAAGATAAAAATTAAAATCACCCATTACCGTAAAGGACTTGCCACACAGCCCCTTCTCTAAGAACGCTCCAATAGACTCTAAAAACACACCTCTAGGACCCGTAGGGTGGTAGAGGAGGATGGCTTTGAGTGTGTAATGGTGGGAGGTACGTAAACTTAATGACAGAGCTTTGCAGGCCTGGTTAGAGGCTGTGGGGAAGGAGGGCTGTTATGATAGATAACCGACAACCCTCCACCCCTCCTAATTGGTCTGTCTAGTGTATAGCAGAGGTAACCTGGTAGAAAGGCATTGAAAAGGTCGGGTCCTGAGGTTTCATCGGACCAGGACTCAGTTATAAAAGCCAGCTTAATATTATGCTCCTCGATACACAGGGCGCATTCCACACTGTGCCTAATCAGTGACCTGGCAATAAGAAGAAGGCATTTAATGGGTACAAGGTCTTCCCTAATTGTCTCTTCTTTTGTACTAGCCAGAGACCTGCTGGAATGTCTCATAATGCAAGGGAGGGCCCAATGGCACTTAGGACATGAATCTGCCTGCGCTTCCGGAAAAGCATTAGGTGAAAACCTTGGGAAGCTCACGTTGCCACCCTCAGGATCCATCCTCATAAGGAGCTCTCTGGAATAGGTCGGAAAATCTGACCTCAAAGAACCTGGGGGACAGGCCCTGAGCACAGTCCGAGCGTGGATGGGCGCAGGCGGGCATGCATTAGGCATGCCAGCAGTGCGCTAGCGGGGCAGCGGCTGAGCGCATCTGCTATGCGGTCGCATCAGCGTGTCAATTAATAGGTAGGGGCTAGGAACGTCAAGCCCGCTAACCTCAAAATGGCAACCCGTTTCCTGCCCCCGATTCCCTAAGAATAGAGCAGTCCCTGTGAAACAGAACACAGCTGATAAAGTGCCCGTGCGTATGGCTCCTAATAATACAGTGACCATAAAAACAGTAATATCAGTGACAGTGGTAAAAGTTTGATAAAATCAAGTTCCAGCAATTTATTTTAAAAGAGTGCAGTTTAAAAAATAAAAATACCGTCCTGGCGAGCATTGAACACAGCTCTTGACCCAAGAGGCAGCGCTGCGCAGTCGCGTCAGCGTGTCAATTAATAGGTAGTGGCTAGGAACAACTAGCCCGCTAACCTCAAAATGGCTGCCCGTTTCCAGCCCCCGATTCCCTAAGAATAGAGCAGTCCCCGTGAAACAGCAAACAGCTGATAAAGTGCCCGGTGCGTTTGGCTCCCAATAATACAGTGATCTTAAAAACCGTAATATCAGTGACAGTGGAAACATTTTTATAAAATCAAGTTCCAGCAATTTGTTTTCAAAGAGTGCCAATTTTTTAAAAAACATACTGTCCTTGAGAGCATTGAACACAGCTCTTGACCCACTCCTACACAACCACTCACAAACCCATTCACAGACCCATACAAGTACTCATACTCTCACTCACTGATTCATAGAGCCACTCACATATCCACTCACTCATGCAGCCACTCACACAGCCACTAACTTACCCATACAGCCAATCTTGCACTCACTCACTTACCAACATAACCACTTACATATCCAGTCATACAGACACTAACACATCCACTCATATGGCCACTCACACACTGTGTCAGTTATCCATATAGATACTTACACATCTGCTCACTCACCCATACAGTCAAACATACAGCCACTCACTCACCCATGCAGTTACTGACTCAACCATGCAGTTACAAACACACCCATACTAACATGTTCTCACTCTCATACAGTCACTGACACAAACACATACTCATTCATACAGCCACTCTCATATTCACTTGCTCTTCCATACAATCACTCATACACCCATTCACTCATCCATACACCACTTATGCACCCACTCACTCATCCACACAGCCATTAACACACCCTATCACTCCCCTATACAGCCTCCCACATATCAACTCATTTACCCATACACCACTGACACACCCACTCACTCACCAACACAGCCACACACAGTCACTCACTCACACATACAACCACTCACTCACAAGTAGAGCCACTCAGACACTTACTCACACATGTATACACACAGTCATACAGCCACACACAATATGTGTTACTAATATTATCACTCAGTAGTACACAAACCATACTCATTTTACTTTTGTAGTATTTTAGTATATAGCTTTAACACTCAAAAACTTTAGGAAAACACTCACAATCACTGGATGATTTCATCTGTGATATATATATATATATATATGTATATATATATATATACATATATATATATATATATATCAAAACGCAAGGTTGTCCCACTGAAGATGCCTCACAAGAAGGGTGCAGACTCAGACACCATCGGCGGCAGCAGAAACAGCATTCTCGCTCCCTTGCTTCGAACAAGGCATGATGGTTCTGGTAGTCCGTAATTTGTTGCCATAGAACTTGTAGTCCCCTATGAAAACCCCAATGGGTGTCGCTGACTCCGTGTTCACGATAGCTGCCATAGTTCAATCTTGAAAAAATAACTATCCCAAGTGGGTGGAACCGCGAGCCTGTCACAGAAAGAAGGGGACCTTTATCGTTGGTATATATTGGCACCAGACAGTGATTCCCGTATTACCTACACCCACTTGGGATAGTTATTTTTTCAAGATTGAACTTTGGCAGCTATCGTGAACACGGAGTCAGCGACACCCATTGGGGTTTTCATAGGGGACTACAAGTTCTATGGCAACAAATTACGGACTACCAGAACCATCAGGCCTTGTTTGTCAACGCCCACAGGGGCGGGATTTGTGCATTTATTAAATCAGCTGTTCCCAATTGCTGTGTGTCTCCGTGTTTGAAGCCAGAGTGTAGCCAGTGATCAAGAGCGTCAAATCGCTCGAAACGCGTTTGGCATTTTATTCGAAGCAAGGGAGCGAGAATGCTGTTTCTGCTGCCGCCGATGGTGTCTGAGTCTGCACCCTTCTTGTGAGGCATCTTCAGTGGGACAACCTTGCGTTTTGATGTTTAGCGGCCAGTCCAGCCGCGAAGATGCCCCACCACCGGAAAGGCGGGTCTTCAGTGCTCGGAACCGCGAGCCTGTCACAGAAAGAAGGGGACCTTTATCGTTGGTATATATTGGCACCAGACAGTGATTCCCGTATTACCTACACCCACTTGGGATAGTTATTTTTTCAAGATTGAACTTTGGCAGCTATCGTGAACACGGAGTCAGCGACACCCATTGGGGTTTTCATAGGGGACTACAAGTTCTATGGCAACAAATTACGGACTACCAGAACCATCAGGCCTTGTTTGTCAACGCCCACAGGGGCGGGATTTGTGCATTTATTAAATCAGCTGTTCCCAATTGCTGTGTGTCTCCGTGTTTGAAGCCAGAGTGTAGCCAGTGATCAAGAGCGTCAAATCGCTCGAAACGCGTTTGGCATTTTATTCGAAGCAAGGGAGCGAGAATGCTGTTTCTGCTGCCGCCGATGGTGTCTGAGTCTACACCCTTCTTGTGAGGCATCTTCAGTGGGACAACCTTGCGTTTTGATGTTTAGCGGCCAGTCCAGCCGCGAAGATGCCCCACCGCCGGAAAGGCGGGTCTTCAGTGCTCGGAACCGCGAGCCTGTCACAGAAAGAAGGGGACCTTTATCGTTGGTATATATTGGCACCAGACAGTGATTCCCGTATTACCTACACGCACTTGGGATAGTTATTTTTTCAAGATTGAACTTTGGCAGCTATCGTGAACACGGAGTCAGCGACACCCATTGGGGTTTTCATAGGGGACTACAAGTTCTATGGCAACAAATTACGGACTACCAGAACCATCAGGCCTTGTTTGTCAACGCCCACAGGGGCGGGATTTGTGCATTTATTAAATCAGCTGTTCCCAATTGCTGTGTGTCTCCGTGTTTGAAGCCAGAGTGTAGCCAGTGATCAAGAGCGTCAAATCGCTCGAAACGCGTTTGGCATTTTATTCGAAGCAAGGGAGCGAGAATGCTGTTTCTGCTGCCGCCGATGGTGTCTGAGTCTGCACCCTTCTTGTGAGGCATCTTCAGTGGGACAACCTTGCGTTTTGATGTTTAGCGGCCAGTCCAGCCGCGAAGATGCCCCACCGCCGGAAAGGCGGGTCTTCAGTGCTCGGAACCGCGAGCCTGTCACAGAAAGAAGGGGACCTTTATCGTTGGTATATATTGGCACCAGACAGTGATTCCCGTATTACCTACACCCACTTGGGATAGTTATTTTTTCAAGATTGAACTTTGGCAGCTATCGTGAACAAGGAGTCAGCGACACCCATTGGGGTTTTCATAGGGGACTACAAGTTCTATGGCAACAAATTACGGACTACCAGAACCATCAGGCCTTGTTTGTCAACGCCCACAGGGGCGGGATTTGTGCATTTATTAAATCAGCTGTTCCCAATTGCTGTGTGTCTCCGTGTTTGAAGCCAGAGTGTAGCCAGTGATCAAGAGCGTCAAATCGCTCGAAACGCGTTTGGCATTTTATTCGAAGCAAGGGAGCGAGAATGCTGTTTCTGCTGCCGCCGATGGTGTCTGAGTCTGCACCCTTCTTGTGAGGCATCTTCAGTGGGACAACCTTGCGTTTTGATGTTTAGCGGCCAGTCCAGCCGCGAAGATGCCCCACCGCCGGAAAGGCGGGTCTTCAGTGCTCGGAACCGCGAGCCTGTCACAGAAAGAAGGGGACCTTTATCGTTGGTATATATTGGCACCAGACAGTGATTCCCGTATTACCTACACCCACTTGGGATAGTTATTTTTTCAAGATTGAACTTTGGCAGCTATCGTGAACAAGGAGTCAGCGACACCCATTGGGGTTTTCATAGGGGACTACAAGTTCTATGGCAACAAATTACGGACTACCAGAACCATCAGGCCTTGTTTGTCAACGCCCACAGGGGCGGGATTTGTGCATTTATTAAATCAGCTGTTCCCAATTGCTGTGTGTCTCCGTGTTTGAAGCCAGAGTGTAGCCAGTGATCAAGAGCGTCAAATCGCTCGAAACGCGTTTGGCATTTTATTCGAAGCAAGGGAGCGAGAATGCTGTTTCTGCTGCCGCCGATGGTGTCTGAGTCTGCACCCTTCTTGTGAGGCATCTTCAGTGGGACAACCTTGCGTTTTGATGTTTAGCGGCCAGTCCAGCCGCGAAGATGCCCCACCGCCGGAAAGGCGGGTCTTCAGTGCTCGGAACCGCGAGCCTGTCACAGAAAGAAGGGGACCTTTATCGTTGGTATATATTGGCACCAGACAGTGATTCCCGTATTACCTACACCCACTTGGGATAGTTATTTTTTCAAGATTGAACTTTGGCAGCTATCGTAAACAGGGAGTCAGCGACACCCATTGGGGTTTTCATAGGGGACTACAAGTTCTATGGCAACAAATTACGGACTACCAGAACCATCAGGCCTTGTTTGTCAACGCCCACAGGGGCGGGATTTGTGCATTTATTAAATCAGCTGTTCCCAATTGCTGTGTGTCTCCGTGTTTGAAGCCAGAGTGTAGCCAGTGATCAAGAGCGTCAAATCGCTCGAAACGCGTTTGGAATTTTATTCAAAGCAAGGGAGCGAGAATGCTGTTTCTGCTGCTGCCGATGGTGTCTGAGTCTGCACCCTTCTTGTGAGGCATCTTCAGTGGGACAACCTTGCGTTTTGATGTTTAGCGGCCAGTCCAGCCGCGAAGATGCCCCACCGCCGGAAAGGCGGGTCTTCAGTGCTCGGAACCGCGAGCCTGTCACAGAAAGAAGGGGACCTTTATCGTTGGTATATATTGGCACCAGACAGTGATTCCCGTATTACCTACACCCACTTGGGATAGTTATTTTTTCAAGATTGAACTTTGGCAGCTATCGTGAACAGGGAGTCAGCGACACCCATTGGGGTTTTCATAGGGGACTACAAGTTCTATGGCAACAAATTACGGACTATATATATATATATATATTTATATATATTTATATAGATAGATAGATAGATAGATAGATAGATAGATAGATAGATAGATAGATAGATAGATAGATAGATAGATAGATAGATAGATAGATAGATAGATAGATAGATAGATAGATAGATAGATAGATAGATAGATAGATAGATAGATAGATAGATAGATAGATAGACAGACAGACAGACAGATAGAAGGATAAAGAGATAGGTAGAGATTTATTTACTGAAAGGCTCAGATTTCACTTGTTTAAAACCATAGAAATTCAGCAGCTATGGTTCCTTGAGTTAACTATAACATATGCCCCCGCAATGCGCTGCTTAGGACATAACATTGCTAGCTATAATCAAATAAAATGTTTTAGATATATTAAGCCCACTAAGCTACCTCCATTGCAGAATTGACTGTTATTGTATATATTTATGAAATGAGTAAACATTTGGTGATTATAATTAATTTTTATTTATAGATTTTAATATATATTTGCCAAAGTATCCCGGTCAGTGTTTGATCATTAGTCTGTTCTCCTAAAATAACTGCTTTTAGAGTTATATAGTCTGTTACCAGTTACCATTGTTACCATGGATCACGTGGGCACTACAAAAAAGGGGTGTTGCGACTGCAGGGCGTATGTGAACAAGGCCAAGCTTGGCTGAAACGTGTCACAGTGAGCAAGTTGCAATTAAGAATTTTACACAAAAAACTGGGAGTTTGTGCCTGGGTTTGATTTGGATGTAGCTAGTTATAGTTAGAACCTAGTTTCCATAGGAAAAGCATTTTTTGATTTGCTAATAACTTTGGCGTCATTTAACGAATCCTTGTGAAATTCTTCCCAAAAAAAGCTATCCAGGTCAGCTCCTATCCTGAAAGTTTGGGGGTGATTCGTGAAGCGGGGGCTGAGAAAAAAGAGGGTCTCAAAACGTGTTTTCCCCATGTTATTTTCTATAGGAAATTTTGCGGCGAGCTGCAGTCTGAACTGCTGAACGGAATTACACCAAATTTGGCAGAAAGGTAGAGCTTGGTTCAGAAAGTGACCCTTTTTAAAATGGTGTAAATCCGTTCAGTAGTTTTTGAGAAATTCAAAAAATCTATTTCCCATAGGAAACTTTGTGCAAGGCTGCAGCTGAAACTATTGAACGGAATTACCCCACATTTGGCACAAAGGTAGTGTGTTGGTTAGAAAGCGAACTTATTTTAAATGGTGTAAATCCGTTCAGTAGTTGCTGAGAAATTAAAAAAATAAAAGTTTCGATATCTGGGTGGAGCCTAAGTGCCGTGCACGAGCTTCACTGTGATTGGCTGTGAACACTCCAAACCAGGAAGCGTTGGCAGTCATCTTGTTTGTCAGTAGAAGCGAGTCGCCAGAAAACAGACAAACAAAGGTAGAAAACAAGAGAAGGGGGCAGGGTAGAAACACCCTGACCCCCTAGGACCCCAGGGCCAAAAATTGTTTAAAAAAAAAAAAAAAAAAAAGAAATCGGCGCAATTCGCTCTGGGGTCGCGGGTTCCTGCGTTTTATTTTAATGAGACAACGGGGTGGACTAGGTCTCGGGGGAATTTTTTAGATACAAAAATAGCGGGGGCTTGCTGGGCCTGCGGTGACCCGCTGGGGTTTGCGCAGTCCTGGGGCTTGCTGGGGTCCCCGCAGTCCCGGGGCTTTACTCATGTTGGGAGGGGTGTTGCGCGGCTCCTCTCCTGGAGCCCTCCATGTGCTTATAACGTTTTGCGGGTTCCTGCGTTTTATTTTCTTGAGATCCCGGGGTGGGCTAGGTTTCGAGGGATTTTTTTCTTTTTAAATTGGGGGACTCGCTGGTGCTGCGGGGGCCCGCTGGAGTCTCCCCAGACTTGGGGCTTTACTCATGTTGGGAGGGGTGTTGCGCGGGCCCTCTCCTGGAGCCCTCCATGTGCTTATAACTTTGCCGTTGTTTGACGAATGTTTACAACATTTTCCAAAAAGTTTCTCTTTTTTGATCAGCTCCTATCTTGAAAGTTTAGGGGTGATTGGTCAAGGGGGGGTTGAGAAAAAAGGAGGGTCCCAAAACGTGTTTTCTCAATGCATTTTCCATCCGAATGTTTAGACAAGGCTACAGGTGAAACTGCTGAACGCAATTACGCCAAATTTGGCAGGGGGAAACGTCTTGGTCCAGAAAGCACGCTTTTGTAGAAATGGTGTAAATCCGTTCAGTAGTGTTTTGAGATATTAAAGGAAAAAAATATATATATCTGGACGGTGCCTAACTGCTAAGCATGAGCTTGCGTCTGATTGGCTGCTGACACTTCAAACCAGGAAGTGTTAGCAGCCATCTTGTGCCTTGCATCCAGTGAAAATATAAAAGAAAGGTTCTGGGGGCAATTTAATATAGCGGGGCTCTGTGTAATGATGATTTGGACGCAGTTAAGGTTTAAGATTTATTAACAGGAGAAACAGGTGAGCGCCAGGTTGTACGACTTCCACTCCAGGACAGCAGCAGGAAGATAACCCTTTCACGCTTCTTGTGCCCTACATCATCACTTCACAGCTATGTCGTTAGAAGCCAGTCCATCCGCTCGCAACTCTCTACCTTTGCGAGCTAGTACGCTGCTGTGCCTGTACCAGTGCGAGCTATTACACTGCTGTTCCTTTGGGAGCGGATGGCTCGTAGTTGTGCGTCTGTGAGTCGAGCGGACGGGCCGCAGTTGTCCCTCTGCAAGCCTGGGTGCGAACTGTTCATAAGTCACACTACATAAGCATTGAAAAGCCATTTTGTGATTCAGTCTGTCAGCTGGCATCTGTCCGAGGCATTTCTGAAAACATACCGGAGTTCTTTCTGTGAGAGATACCCCTTTCATGCTGCCTCTCCCCACATCAGCAGGTAACGCACCCTCTTCCCACATTACCAACATAGCCCCAACAACCTTCTTGGGTCCAGAAGTGTCCCTGTGTGGTTGGACAAACAAGAATCTTAGTCATGTATAGATTTACATATAAAACATTTTATTTAAACAAAAAAACAACAAATTAAACTATGTACAGCCGTGGCGTGTCATCGCTGGTCCATTTGTGATTCACAGCCTGGAAGACAAAAAGAAAGATGAGATGGTGCGTCATGCGTCCAGGAAAGGAGATAGAGAGAGAGAGAGAGAGAGAGTGAGAGAGAGAGAGAGAGTTAGAGAGAGAGGGAGAGGGAGAGAGAAAGAGTGTGAAAGAGGATGATAGAGAAAGAGACAAAGCATCAGAGAGAGAGAAAGAGTTAGATACAAGGAAGAGAGGAAGAGAAACAGTGTGAGAGAGAAAAACACAGAGAGAGAAAGAGCGAAAGAGAAGAAGAGAGATAGAGTGAGCTACAAGGAAGAGAGAAACAGTGTGAGAGAGAGGAAGAGAAAGAATGAGATATGAGGAAGAGAGAAAGAGAATCAGTGTGAGAGAGAGGAAGAGAGAGAGAAAGAGTGAGACAGAGAGGAAGACAAGAGAATCAGTGTGAGAGACAGGAAGGGGAAGAGATAAAGAGAGAAACAGTGTGAGAGAGAGGAAGAGAGAGAGATAAAGAGTGAGAGGAGGAGAGAAAGAAAGAATGAGACAGAGAAAAAGAGAAAGTGTGAGAGAGAGAAAGGAACAGATGGAAAGGGAGTGTTGGAACTGGAAAGATCTTTGCAGCTCACCTATGTGCCACGTTGTGTCTCCAACCACGTGCCGGGAGATAGTGCAGACCTCAAGTTTAGTGATGTGAAAGATAAAGAGAGAAAGAGTGAGAGAGAGAAAGAGTAAGAGTAAGATACAAGGAAGAGAGAAAGAGAAACAGTGTGAGAGAGAGGAAGAGAGAGAGAAAGAGTGAGCGAGACGAAGAGAGAAAGAGAGAGCTACAAGGAAGAGAGAAACAGTGTGAGAGAGAGGAAGACAGGGAAAGAGAGAGAAAGGGTGAGATACGAGGAAGAGAGAAAGAGAGAATCAGTGTGAGAGAGGAAGAGAGAGAATGAGTAAGAGAGGTAGAGAGAGGGAAAGAGTGAGAGAGTGGAAGAGAGAGAGAAAGAGTGACAGAGAGGAAGAGAGAAAGAGAAAGAGTGAGAGAGGAAGAGAGAAAGAGTGAGAGAGAGGAAGAGAGAGAGAAAGAGTGAGAGAGAGGAAGAGAGAGATAGAGAGAGTGAGAGAGGAAGAGAGAAAGAGTGAGAGAGAGGAAGCCAGCCAAAGAGAGAAAGAGTCAGACAGAGAAGAATACAATGAGAGAAACAGTGTGAGAGACAGGAAGAGAGAGATAAAGAGAGAAACAGTGTGAGAGAGAGGAAGAGAGAAGGATAAAGAGTGAGAGAGAGGAGGAGAGAAAGAAAGAATGAGACAGAGAAAAAGAGAAAGTGTGAGAGAGAGAGAAAGGAACAGATGGAGAGGGAGTGTTGAGACTGGAAAAATCTTTGCAGCTTACCTTTGAGCCACCGGTGTGTCTCCAACCACGTGATGGGAGATAGTGCAGACCTCAAGTTTAGTGATCTGAAAGATAAAGAGAGAAAGAGTGAGAGAGAGAAAGAGTAAGATACAAGGAAGAGAGAAAGAGTAACAGTGTGAGAGAGAGGAAGACAGAGAGAGAAAGAGTGAGAGAGTAGAAGAGAGAAACAGTGTGAGCTACAAGGAAGAGAGAAACAGTGTGAGAGAGAGGAAGGCAGAGAAAGAGTGAGATACGAGGAAGATAGAATCAGTGTGAGAGAGGAATAGAGAGAAAGAGTGAGAGAGAGGAAGAGAGAGGAAAAGAGTGAGAGAGAGGAAGAGAGAGAAAGAGTGAGAGTGAGAGAGAAGAAGAGAGAGAGAGAAATAGTGAGATAGAAAGAGAGAAAGAGTGGGAGATAGAAAGAGTGAGAGAGAGGAAGAGAGAGAGAGAGAGAGAGAGAGAGGAAGAGAGAAAGAGTGAGAGAGAGGAAGCCAGCCAAAGAGAGAAAGAGTGAGACAGAGAGGAAGACAACGAGAGAAACAGTGTGAGAGACAGGAAGATAGAGATAAAGAGAGAAACAGTGTGAGAGAGAAGAAGAGAGAGAGATAAAGAGTGAGAGAGAGGAAGAGAGAAAGAAAGAATGAGACAGAGAAAAAGAGAAAGTGTGAGAGAGAGAGAAAGGAAGAGATGGAGTGTTGAGACTGGAGAAAATCTTTGCAGCTCACCTTTGTGCCACCGCTGTGTCTCCAACCATGTGCCGGGAGATAGTGCAGCCCTCAAGTTTAGTGATCTGAAAGATAGTATTGAATTAGTAATTGCAAAGTACATACAACTGCACATGCGTAATTCTATTTTTTGGTAATGCGCAATAAGGGTGGTGCACCTCATATACTCCCACTGGTTGTAGGTGTCTGTGCACTCTTGTGTGCACAGACTGCTGCACACTATCCACTCCCACCGCCCAGAGGTGTCTGCCTGATGCTGCAGAAAGAAGTCTCTCTGCTCACCTTCCGCCACTGGCGTGTGTGTAAGAGGGTCCACCACGTGCTGAAGCAACCTCCTCAGCTATTGCGTAAATGCGGTCCAGCTGAACTCACAATTCAGATTGGGTGTTGATTGTCAGGATGGCCACGCATCATCGCAGATTTTTCGCTCGTTCAGCTCTGGTGGTGTTGGGGGGGTGAACGTTAATTCATGATTCACAGCCTGTTAGATAAAAAGCAAGATAAGATTGTGTGTCATGCGTCCATGAAAGGAGAGGGGAAGAGAGAGAGAAAGAGAGAAATAGTGAGAGCAAGAGAGAGAAAAAAGTAAGAAAGTGAGAGGAACACAAAGAGAAAGAGTGAGAAAGACGAAGAGCGAGAGAGAGAGAGACAGAAACCGTGAGAGAGAGAGAGAAATAGTGAGAGAGAGAGAGAGAAAGAGGGAAACAGTGTGAGAAAGAGGAAGAGAGAAAGAGAGGGAGAGTCAGAGAGACAAACAGAGAGAGTGGAAGAGAGAGAGAGAAAGAGACAAACAGTATAAGAGGGAAATAGAAAGAGTGTGAGGGAGAGAAATGAAGAGATGAGGAGGGATACTGAGTGCGCACACTGTGTAGAAAATCGTTACAGCTCACCTTTTACGCCACCTCTGTGTCTTCAAACATGTGCCGCGACCTAGTGTTATTCTCAAGCTCCCACATCTAAAAGATAGTACAGAATTAGTAATGGTAGGGTTGGTTTAGGATTCAAAATCGATCCGGGCATGCTAAAAAAAAATGGCCCACATTTGCATATTGCCTTTCCTCAAAACACTGCTTCGGAGAAATTTTATTTAAAAAAGGGGGGTGTGGGGGAGATACAAAAAAATGCACACATTCCGTTCAGTAGTTTCGGTTGTAGCCTTGCACAAAGTTTCCTATGGGAAATTGATTGTTTGACTCTTATTTTTTTAATTTCTCAAAAACTACGGAACGGATTTACACCATTTAAAGAAAAGGTCGCTTTCTGAACCAAGCTCTACCTTTCTGCCAAATTTGGGGTAATTCCGTTCAGGAGTTCGGGCTGTAGCTCGTCGCAAAATTTCCTATGGAAATTAACATGGGGAAAACGTGTTTTGGGACCCCCCCTTTTTTCTCAGCCCCCACTTGACGAATTACCCCCAAACATTTAGGATAGGAGCTGACCTGGATAGACTTTTATTTTGGAGAATTTCGCAAAGATTCGTCAAATGACGCCAAAGTTATTAGCAAATCAGAAAATGCCTTTCCTATGGAAACTAGGTTGTAACTAGAACTATAGTCTCTTACACAATTTGCATTGGTACTAATCTTGAATTGTGAGCCCTGCTGACCACAGTGTAGGCCAGAGGTAGCTGTCAGAAAGCCACGTGGCGTTGAGTTGAGGTGCACAGTTAGTGGCACCAGAAGCATTGAGGGTGTATCAGCTTGTGATGATGCGTGGTGTGGACAGGGCACACTGGAACAATGTCTCTTGTCTACTGGACTGCGTCCTCTGTAATCACAACTCTATCTGCATTGTGAGCCCTGCTGATCGCAGTGTAGGCCAGAGGTAGCGGTGAGCAACGGCCCACAGCCACGTGCATAGGTTGGTGGCCCCACCGGCCTGCGTAGTTTAGGCTCAGTGGCACCACGTGTCGCCGGCCTTCCATATGCAAATACGCGTCACTAATCGAAGGGAGTCTGGTGCTGTGGTCGCTGCCACGAAGTTGGGGTCACTGCCATTCAGGGCTCAGGACACAGTTTCACATGTGGGATCAGCTTGTGTTGAACAGGGTTAGTGGCACCACGTGTCACCGGCATGTGTTGAACAGGGTTAGTGGCACCACGTGTCGCGGCTTGTGTTGAACTTGGTTAGTGGCACCACATGTCGCCGGCTTGTGTTGAACAGAGTTAGTGGCACCATATGTTGCGGCTTGCATTGAATTCTGCCTCAATAAGGCCACGTGGCAATGACTTGTGGTGAAGTGAGTTAGTGGTACCTTTGGCACTGAGCGTGTGCGCACCCTGCGATGTGCGTACCCTGTGATGATGCGTGGTCTGGGGGGGCCGCACTCAGACCAATGCCTTTTGTCTATTTAATTCTGCCTCAATAAGGGCACGTGGCGATGACTTGTGGTGCACTGAGTAGTGGCACCAGAAGCACTCAGCGTGTGTGCACCCTGCGATGATGCGTGGTCCGAGAGGGCCGCACTGGTAGAAATGTATCTTGCGTACTGGACTGCGTCATCTGCAATCGCTACTCCATGTGAATTGTGATGCCTGCTGTCCGCAGTGTAGATCAGTAGGCAGTAGTCTGTACAGACATAAGTTTGCGGTGCTGTGCCGTTGGGTTTGCTGGGGGCCTGTGTCTGTGTCGAGGAGACCCGCGGTCCTGGCGGCAGCCTCGTGGCAGGGTGAGGCCCGCCGTTATATCGCTGGATTTCCAGCGATTTCTCCCCAAAACGCCGCCATCGCTGGATTTTTTATCGCCCTGGTGATAAGCGTTGTTAATAATGCGCTAACCGGGCGATAAATTCCAGCGATAGCCGGCAATAAATGAAACCGCGCTAAACGCTTTTAGCGATATTTATCGGCATCTGTAGATAATATGCCCCCTGGACTTACATTTTTACTCTGCTGCTTTTTAGAGGTTTGAGGCTGAGCCTTTGGAATCAACTCTAAAAGATTTACAAAATTGCAAATCTGGATCACTGGATGTTCTTATTCTGTGCACAAATTTTCTACTCCGTAGCATCTTACAATTAGTCCAGTAATCAGTCAATAAACCATCTCTTCTCTTCACAGTGGTACAATTTGTGTTAAGTGGAACCAGCCTTGTTTTATTTCTTTTCTTATAAAGCCTCCATTACATCCTTCAATCCCAAGCAAATATTACCTCATTTTAGTGCGGCCTCACTGTGCTAAGATAACTGAAAGAATTGTTAACACTCAGTTATTCAAGTATAATGGTATTATATCCATGCTTGATTCTTCATAGTCCGGGTTTGGTTCTATCAATGCACCAAGAATGATTTTAGAACAATCTCATGAGATTTATCAGCAGATTTGGATACCATTTGCCACGATACTTTACTGAACATGCTTGCTGAAGTTGGAATAAAGGATGTATGCTGAAGTCATTTTATTTGTTTTTATGGGGACACATCAGTCAGTTTTCATGCCTCCTTTTCATTCTGTGTCTCTACAGCTATACTGTTGTATGCCATTGGACTCTACCCTCAGCTCCACATTATTAATTCTCCTTTTGCACCCCTTCCTGCCCTATTAAAGAGTTGCCTTCAATCCTCTATGTACTAGACTGACAATACTCAAATCTTCCTCAGATTAGTTAGCACATGGACTGCTACTCCCATAGATTTCCATAAGGAACTAATGTTGTGGTGGAGTAGATGTCAGTTACCTGTCTGAGGCTCAGCTCAGATGAGACTGAGCTGTTGGTCTTTGAAGGCTCCCCTTCTTTTTCGACTCCAGCCTGATGGCCCCTACTGTAAAAAATCACAAGATTAGGTTTAACTTTAATTAGCTTTCGAAGTCAGATCGGCAAACACACCATATCCTGTTTTATATATTTGAGGCTGTAAAGGAAAATTCTTCCTTGTTTGCTACAGTCATTTCATTTTTCCATTATTCATGCTATTGTTGGCACCCAATCAGACTACTGCAATATCTTTTAACTGGGTCTGTTAGCCTATTCGATTCAACAGCTCCAGTTAATCAACTATTGGCTTCACATTTGCTTTTGTGATTGCCTTGATATGCACCAGCCTTCCATTATATGCATATACTGCAATGATTGCTGATTAGTACATTTTTTTTTTAATTTATGTATTTGTTTCATGGCTCTTAATAGCTGCGGCCCTACTGTTATTCAGCAGCTTTTCCTTTAATACTATCCTTCTAGACCTCTTCTTTCTTCTGGGGTCCTCCTTTGCCAGGTTATTAGAATCTGGGAGGCCCACCATTGAAGCATATCCTACAGTAAAAGCCTGGATGGATTTTCTGAAGGAACGTTATTCTCAGACTGACTCTTTTAGGTTCTAGAAGCAGCTCAGATATTGGTTATTTTTAATTACCTATATCAAAAAATGGGCAGTGGACTACAGTGGAAGGTGGTTTTAACCTATTTAGTGCTTGGATGCCTTGTGGCAATTGCATGCTCTGAATAAACAAAGAGAAATCAAAATAAAATATGGTGAACCTAACACTATCAATGTAAAAGTGCTTGGCTGGGGCCAAATGGATAGGGGTGGAGTGACCACTGTAAGAGCCAAAACCTGGGTTCCTATGGGGATTGAAGTAGTGAGTCTTGCCTGAGGGTTGGGTGTTGAGAGGTCAGCTAGTTGTAAGAGGGTACTGGGCAGGAGCGAGGTGCTAACAGCCTTGTCAAAGACCACAGTTCACTCCTGTGGCAGTACCTTTCCAATTCTGCCCTCAGGTATAGGTTTTGTAGAGCGACAGCATCTCGGGCATGTTGTGAACATACAGTGTGGTCAGAAAGTCCTGGGTCCATGTTGATCAGGTGGCAAGGTTTCATGGGCTTACTCTTTGTCAGGCTTTAGCAATTACTAATCTGGAGGTCTGAATGTTAATATTGCTATGCTTAAAAACAACAGGAGCAACCCGTAAACCCAAGGGGACCAGGTTTATGTCAATATCTCCCAACAATGTCCCAAGAGGTCTAATTTAGAAAAATCAATCTGCATAGTTTAAACAATATTATATATCTGTTCATTGTAAAGGTGAACAAATTACAAAAAAGAATATGACCAATGGAATCCATAGGGTTAACTTTAAATATTTTTGTATTTTTCAAACATATCTGCATAAGTACATGATTAATGGCATCATCAGATATAAAAGCAAGAGTGCTTGATGTGAAAAGTGAATTCACAGTGCTCGTGAAATTGAAGTTAACAGCGCAAAGTGATTTAAAGACAATAGCGAACAATAACAATAATCCAATATTGTTCATGAAAAATAAAAGAATAGGAGTGTTCATATTTGCCTCATTACACAATAAATGTCATTTTCAGACAGAAAACTGGTGTCAACATTTTGTCCATTTTACTATTTAACAGGTCATCATCAGGAGCACGGAAAAAGTAAATGGTGCCTGTACAAAACAAAGGATCAAGAAACCAAGTAGGAGGCAACATTTGTAAAAGAAAAAAAAAGTCTTCTGCTCTCACTTCTCTTCAGTGTCCCTCTTCTTTGTAGGTCATCAGAATATGCTTTTCTGGTGCAAGGGGCTATCCTAAATACTGAATTTAGGGGTGTTATGGGAGTGTAGGGTAGTAGCCAATGGGCTACCTACCCCTGGGGTCACTAGGTCTCTTATTTCCTGTGGGAAGTGGGCATAACACTGTCCCAGAATTCCTAAGTTTTCCATTCCATCACCAAGATGGCTAACTAAAAACGTTGCCTCCACTTCAGATAGCCCACCTTAGGGGTGGTACTAGCCTCAGGGTGCACACGCCTTCCTGACTAGCTAATTTTCCCACCTGTCCAGGTCCCAAAGGGCTCTGGCAAAGGGGGTCAGCTTCCTCTCCTGTGAGATTCACATACCAAAGTCGGTGGGCCCTTTGAAGCTCCCCTGCCTTGGAATGCTAAACTACAGGTCATCGGTTGGGAGGTTCTGTAAACACCCTTTTGCCGAACAGGCTTTGTTTCTGGCCTCCTCAGAGCAAAGGCCCTCACCCTTGGGGTCAGAATCTTGTATCTGGCACAGGCTGGCAAAAAACAGTCAGTCAGCAGGCCAGTAGCTGATAGGAAACTGGTGTCAACGTTTTGTCCATTTTACTATTTAACAGGTCATCATCAGGAGCTCGGGAAACATGAATGGTGCCTGTACAAAACAAAGGATCAAGAAACCAAGTAGGAGGCAACATTTGTAAAAATAAAAAAGAAAACAATGACCCAATTATTGAACTTATCGAACAAAAGGCAATATCATAAAGAACATGTAAAAATTCCAATTAGTATTGTATAGAAAGAATCAAGGGGAATTGAATGAACGGCACAATCAGGAGCCGAAAGGGATGCACAATTAATGTAGCACTGGAGTGAAGATATATCTACACTCACAAGGTTTTGATGAGGTTCATAAGTACCTGTAGATAGGAGGAAGAGAAAAGAAGGAAACATAGAACCATAAATTAGTCAAATTAGAAAAAGTTGAAAAAGGGCTGTATGGGTACAGGAATAGGCGTGAGGTTTACTCACATTCAACTATAAGGAATATTGGCATCGGTACGTGGTTCAGTACAACAGGTCAGTGCTTTAGGCTGAAAAGGAAAGGAATGGCAAGGTCAAGGATGCGCTATTCTCAAGATGAACATTTCCAAAAATGTAGGCCAAAGTATAATGGAGCAAAAAAGGTAAGAGCATACCTATAGTGAACAATGCCCTAACAGAGAGAGAGGCGCCGTCACTAATGCACGAGAATTTGCATCAGTCAAGAAAATACAGAGGAGGGGTTTAAATGCCATAGCCACTGTAATGTTGTCTGTCTGATGCATGTAATAGCTAGACCGTGCATTTATCCATGCAGGAAACAAACAACGCAAAGTTGCGGGGGAGAAACCGATTGAGCCATGATGTATAACAGTGTAAACGCCATCGGCGCCGTGATGCTGTGCATCCGAAAAGTGCAAAGGTTAGACCGCATTTCACACTCACAGTGGCAGCCAGCATTGCTCGCAGGTGGCGGGGAGGGCTGGTCGCGCGGAGGTCCAACATATTTATTAAGAAATTACAAATAAACGTACCTTTGCCCCAGATCCTGTGTCTCTGCCCCTGCTCTTCTCAGTCTCGGACGGAAGCACAGCCAGACCCCACTGCCCAATCACAGTGCTGCAATTTAGTGTTGTGACTGGTAGGCACCCAGGCTCCCCTGACCAATCACAATGCTGCAATGCAGCGTTGGGATTGGTTTTTAGCGTCCTGGTTCATCGCTCAACCAGGAAATGGGGCCTGGGCTTGTTCTCCACACAGGCTGTAATGCAGCCTGCATGGAGAATGGGGAAAGTGCACATGACCGGTTTGGGCAGCCTGAGTGGGCCGACCAAACAGTCACCGTGCACTTAGGAGAGGGCAAACCTCTCCTACCCTGCCCTGCTCCTAGAGCAGAGCACCCCACCCACCGGCGCGCTCACCCGCAAAGCAGCGCAAAGCATAAAATTATAACTTAAAGTTATTAGCATTTTATGCTTATTTTTCACACTGCTAAAAAGCAGTGGGTGATGCTCCTCCATCATTGCGGAGGAGACGCCACGGTCTGTGCAGGAAACAGATGGGGCAGGACCACGGAGGAAAAAGCAGAGGGATTCGTGGTGTATAGCAGCCAGTATATCTTAAACTGGTGAGCGTACCGTTGCATATGTGAGAAGATGGCCTGACTAGTCGAAAAAAAAAAGAAAATATGAGGTGTGTTAGAATTTATCTTGTAGATAAGACCAAAACATTCATAATTACAATATTAACTCATATTCACACAACAGCAAACAACAAAATGAATCATTAATAAGAAAAAGCTTAATCCGTGGTAAAAATGTTTGGGCTATCCCTGTTGGGAGGGCTTACAATCTACAAAGGAGAATGTATCTGATAAAAAAGTGAGAATATATCTAATGAAAAAAGTTGTAGAAATAATCATCACATTCACAAGCCAAAAATTTAAAAATGAAATAAATCAATAATAAAAAACAATTAAACCCATAGTTAAAATGTTTGAGCTGTCCCTAATGAAAGGACTTACAATCTACTAGGGAGATCAGCTGGAACCAAAACAATATACCAGTCAGAGAACCCACAACCAATGTGAAACAAATGTAAAAAAAAAATCACAGTTTCGTTTGGGTGATAATACATTTTGTTTCACTTAACAATATGCCTTTAAATTTAACTGAACCACTTTATATTTCGACTTTTTAGTCAATGATGAGGGACATGAAGCAAGGGAGAATAGTAAAAATCTCAAGAGAAAACGAAGATCTGAATAAGAACTAGTAGGTCAATATCAAGGGCTCACATCAAGACCATACTATTACAGTCAGTTTGGCTTCATGCCAAGACACAGCAATGAGTCGGCCCTACTCCTAGCTATGGATGAACTCTGCTTAAAGGTGGACAGTGGCCAGTCGATGGTTCTGATACTGCTCGACCTGTTGGCCACCTTAGACACAAAACCCTCCTGGCAAGATAAGTCTTGATTGGAGTTAGTGGTACCGTACTGAAGTGGATGCGTTCCTTCCTTTCGGATTGATGCCAGGCTGTTGCCTTGTCCCCCTACTCCTCTAATTTTAAAATCATCCACATGGTTCGGCACTCAGCACAATCCTTTTTAACATTTATATGAAGCCACTCATTACTCTTATTAAAGCGCACACTAAATATTAGGCTGGTCAACTACGTAGACGATTTGCAGTTCATTCTGCCAATAGACAAGAACCAGGAGGATGTTGTGGATGCTTTCCAGAATTGCTTGACGGACATCGTCAGTTGGCTGAAAACAAACTCCCTTAAATTCAACCAGGATAAAACTGAGTTTCTCTGCTATTCTGTGAGAAAAATCCCTATGACACTACCCTCTAATTTTTGGCCTCCTTTGAATGGTGAAGAACTGCAACATTCTGACACAGTCCACAATCATGGGGTCACATTTGATAGCTAACAGTCTTTTGAGAGCCATGTCAACAAAGTTACGGGCACCTGCTTTGTGTTTCTCCGCAGCCTAAGGAAGCATCTACCACTGCTGACAGACCAAGTAAAATCTCTAATTGTGTGAAACGTAATAATAAACAGGCTAGATTACTGCAACACTCTTACTCCGAGGAGTACCAGACTGTCTGATTAATCCAAGTGTCATCTGCCAAATTAGCAATAAACAGACTTTAAAGATTATCTGTATCCAATGTGAAGAAGGACCTTCATTGGCGTCCTCTAAAACAGAGGATACCCTTCAAATCTATGTGTATTGTCTTCAAAGACCCCTAGGGTAAAGTCCTAAAGGCCGATAGGAATAAATGGAAATTGCATGCGCAATTTGCGAGTACCAAATAGGTACTCGCAAATTGCTCATGCAATTTCAAGGGTGCAAGGGTGCCAAAAGGACCCCCTGAGTCATTCCTGAAAGTGCAATCAATTAAAAAACATGTTGCACACACACATGCCCCAAGGGCATGTGTGTGTGCAACATAGAACTTTGAGAAATGCACATTTTTACATTTTTCAAAGTCTTCGCAAATTACCATCAACTTTAAGTTGATGGCAATTTGCGTTTCTTAAAAGCGATTTTGCTATTTTCTTTTGTTTCATTGCATTTAGGGAATTGCAATTTGCGATTCCCTAAATGCAATTGCAATTTAAGTAATCTCAAATTTTGCGAATACTTAAATTGCGATTTTTGCATTTGGGATGATGCATCCCAAATGCAAAAATTGCGGTCGCAAGGGGGCAGATTCGCAGAATCTGCCCCATTGCGACAACAATATACAATGATGCATGTGCCCCCATGTGCCTCTGCAACACAGATTAAAGAGATGCACCCTTGGGAGATATCTCCGCTCGACATCAGCAAACCTCACTGGTGTAAAAAAAAAATCTGAAAGACAAAACAAGGCAAGTGAGCCTTTATGGTCGAAGAGGTCCAGCTTTGGAACTAGCTGGCAGCTACTCTAAGATCATCAACTGAACTACTGCACTTTAGGAAACCTGGAAGACCTGGCTTTTCCCCATGTAACCTTTTCCACATCACCATGTTCTTACACTAGCAGCTGCTCTGTCTAGATAGAAGCTTTCAGTGCCAGGATACCTGTATGGTGACAGTTGCACTCTACAAATGTAATAAATAAATAAATGAATTCATCTAGTGTATTAAGTCTATGGTTGGCAGTGTCACATTTGGATATCCAACATCATTCACATCAAGGGAGTAAATGCAAAATGTTGCTGCCTCTTTTAGGAAGGCTTGGCTGTTCAATATCTTGCCACACAAAATCATTTTCTGAGTTATTGTGGGTAGAAAAAATGTGACCAGGGGCATTTTCAGTACCACTATGAATGGAGCACTTCTGCTGGGTAATGCGAGTCTTAATCATTTGGGTTGTTTGCCCAATGTAAAAGAGGCAGCATGGTCATCAGATGGCATATATCACTTTGTGGATCTGCAGTTCATAAAATGGTTCAAAGGATAAGTTATTGTGCCATGTTTGGATTCTTTTGTGGTAATGATGTGTGTGCATACTGAGCAGTTCTGGAAATATCTGTGACAGATTGCTACTTGGATATATCCCTGGAGTCCATGCCATAGAACGCACCTAGATTCTGTCCCCTTTCATATGGAAACAGTAGAGGGTCAGAGAACAGATCATGCAATTGAAGAATATTCCAATTATGTTTGACTGATCTTATTACTTGATGCACAGAAAGTAGATGCAAATGGAATACATTTATTCAATCTCTTTTCTTTAGGGGTAAGCAAAACGTCTCTGCAACAGTGTCATGCACATTTAATTTCAAGGGTTTGGGATAGCCTGTAGCGAGTAATTTTGAGGCCAAAATTGCTGTTTCCCAAAAATAATCCTTGTGCCATTTACTGTTTCTGTGAATACGTAGAATTTCTCCATCTGTTCAATACCTGGCATGAAACTTACCAGTCTTCTTCCCCATAGACAGTGCTGGACACATCCAAAACTGTGCTCAACTCAGATGGCAAAGAGAGGGAAGGGACATAGGGCTGCAAGAGACGACAAATAAGAGACATTGTTAAGTTGTAGTCACATAGTTTGTCTCATCAACTGGAGACTCTCTTGGGTGTTCTGCAGTCTCTCATGAGTGACACCTATGTTATACTAATGACATCACAAGGCTACTGTTACTCTCTGCTCTTCCACCAATTTCAATTGTATGCTTTTCTTTCTCTTACATGGATTTCCCATGAATGGTAACATTCTACAGAAACTTAAAAAATACTCAAGAAGCACTCTAGCAACAGTACTATAGTAAACACACAACTTTTAGATGGCACAGTACCTTTGAAATGTTAGAACCAAGTGAATTGTTATGGGATTAGATGTGTTGCAGCGTCCTATACATCAAAGCTCAACAGCCTCAGCATCGCACAGAAACAAAGGTTTACTTAGGATTTGTAAATAACTCTGTAAAGGACTAAAAGACAGTTGTTACAACAAGATGTAGAAGGAGAAGCAGAGTTTCCTTATGTAGGAGCAAGGGGTAGTTCAAGAATCCAACTGTAAGTTCACAAACCAAACAAATAAACGTAGCTCTTCTTAGCCACTCACTGACCGCGGCCTCAGAAGACTGAACTGAAAGAGGTTGAAGACTTCCAAGAATACAAGGAAATTATTTAAACAATGGCAAGGATGCAGGGAAATTCTTTGAAGTGACGCTGCATAAAACTTCGGAAGAGAAAAACTTGGCTTTCCACTTGAAAATTGCCTCAGCTGGAGACTCAGGAGCACAGATGAAAAGCAAAGCCCAAGCATAGGCTTCCTCAGCCCACATGGAGGAAAGTAAAGCACCTTTGCATGCCCTGGGTTTGGAACGTGTAAACTCTGTGGCTTATTTACTAGCCCCTTGTGCCACTGATGCATACTTTTTTTCTGATGCACCGGTGGTGCAACCTGCTGCCCCATATTTACAAGGACACGTAAAGCCACCCTGCGTGGCTTTTCGAGTCCTAGTAAATATGGCCCTTCCTCATGCAACACTTTGCGTGAAAGGGGCGCGACACCATACAACACCCAAGTATTCTGCGGCATTTTCAGATTTACGAGAATTCGTAAACCTGGAAATGCGTCAGAATGCTATGCCACCCCTGGGGAGGCGTAGCAAGGCACAATGAGGAGAAATGTTTACATTTCTTCTAGTTTTTTCCTCTTTCTATGTATGCTGCATTCTGTGTGAATATAGTTGTCTCAGGATGGTATGTATGGAAGAGTGTTAAATGTCCACCATACATCATTGACAACAGATTGTCCAACCATTTAAATTCAGTAATCAAACTAGCAGCTCAAAAGAAAAAAGAGTTGACCAGCCTATTCTACACCTGCATATCCTAAGCCTTTTTTGTGGGCACCACCTCAGTGGGGCCATGTAACTAAAAGTAGGGACCTTATAAAATATGTTTTATATGCCCTGATGAGGGAAAAACTGTCCGTTTCTTTTTTCCCCATTATAGATACTTAACTCAATAGGCTAACATTGCAATATTTTGTTGAGATATAACTATTGCCCTGCTGCTACCAGAGTACTGCCAGGATCATTGAAGCCTGCCTTGTATCATCAGATGGTTGCCCTGCTGCTTGAGACCTGCCTTGCTGTTTGATCCCAAGACTTCCAGCGTGACTCCAAGGGCTAGTTGGCTGGCCTCCTGTTCTGAGCTCTAGGGACACAAAAAGCTCCAACAACCTTGAACCCTCACCTGGGCCCTACCTGAAGTGAGCCTTGCCCTATAAGTGGTTTCCAACCAGTCCTGTCCCTTTGGAAGTGGTGCTAAATGTGCCCAAATGGCTAGAAACTGACACCTGGGCCTAGCTGTTCACCAATCTGCCCAAGGTGCATTGCTGGTCAGCCTGATTTTGCTGTAGCTCTCTCTTTACGTTCTTTTCTACAGCAGCAAATGCTTTTAAGCGGCCCCTCTCAGGAAGGCTATTTGGCCACATGCTGCCTTCGTTGGCTACAGCCTGCAGCTTTGTCCCACTGGAGGTTTTCAACTTCCAAAAATGTGGCAAATTCTGAAAATATAAATCTTCACCATGACTTGGTTCAGCCGGTTCCCGATGACGATCCCTCCTTCTTGGACACCGCCCACTGCATTACCTCTCAATTTTTCCTTCTCACTAACCTTTTTTTCAAAATTTCTTCTAAGTCTGAAGGTGAATTGAGACCGGGCCTAATCCATCTTGTGTATCCAAACTGCAGTCCATTATAGTCGGTCATGGCTTTTGACTTTGCCTTGGTCTCCTGTGACTAGATACCCATGGTTGGTGCTTTGATCTTCACATGCTATATTTCACTAAAAACTTTAAAAATTCATAACTCTTGTTTTACCGATTGGATTTGATTCATTTTGGTATGAAATTATTTGGTAACATGTTCTCATTTTCGCTAAATTGGTGTGGGATTTTTCTGGTGTTGTGTTTTCACTTTACTACTGTTTGTGTGCTGCATAAATACTTAACGCATTGCTTGTAAGTTGAGCCTGATACTTTTGTGCCAAGCTACCAAAGAGTTAAGTGAGGGTTAATGTTGTGACTTTCGTGGTTTACCCTGACAGGGGTTGTGGCTGTTGCTTGAGATGGGTCTTCACCTCCCTCAATCGAAAACCCAGTATCCTATACATATGTTTTAATAACTTTACATGTCTTGACAGTAAAAACCTCACATTGTCATTGTCACCACAGAAAGGCTAGTAGTCCCTTTGGCAAGTGTAGAGTTACATGCTGACAAATGATCAGTGCTGGCTTCTGAATAGGACTACTAAGTTAGTACTTCAAGGTATCAAAACAATTAGGGCATTAAACAGGACTTGTTGTTCAAGTTGAATTTAATGTCACTAGGTTAAAAGTGTAACTTTGGAAAGTTGCTATTTTGTTGCCTAAAGTCTCCAGCAGCTGTTGAACACAAGCTTCTGTCCTCGAGACAGCCTTCTGCCCTCCTGGGGCAAGGTTATAATGACTGTCACAAAGCCAAACAGTGGCTCTGCCACAGGAAAAGGTGCAAACTCCTCATGGTGGATGGCCAAGAGTAGGTGTGAGCCCAAAAGGCGAAATTCAATAAGGAAGCTGACTTTGAAGGCTCAATGGTGAGCACATGGAAGGGGCTGCTCTTTTGTTTAGACAGACAGGCCGGCGTCTTGGGCAGGGAGGCTATTGTCAAACCAGGTTTTAAAGGGGAGTACTGCCCACAGGTAGCCACAACTCTGGGTTATGCTAGTGAGCTCCACACACAAATAGGAGGGTACTTTCATGTTGGGAGTGGTCAGAATAGTGCATTCTGGGTGACCCAGATGCCACACTTCTCAGGAATCATCATGTGGGAAGGAGCTAGTAGCATGATTGGTCAATTTGTCACCACATCCCCCTGGCTGGTAATGGGCATAAAAGTGGCACCATTGGCAACCAGACCCCAGTTTGTTTATGTCTTGGAAAAAGGATCAAGGAAGGACTGCGCTGCTGCTCCATGGACCCAGCAAAAAGAGGTTTTACCAAAGACTGGACTGCACCTGCTGAATCTTGAGCTAGCAAAGAGAGGACAATGCCTGTGGTGTCCTGCTTGAGAAAATGTTGTCCCTAGAAGAAGTGATTAAAAAAGTATGTTGGCTCGCTCCCTGTTGAAAACACAGGGCCATACAATCTGATAAGCCTGCCTTTGTGGAAAACAAAAGCCAGGATAATCTGCCTGCTGTGGACACCAAAGTACAGTCTAGAGAATGAGTCCCAACCCTCAAAGTTGCACCAAAGGCTGCTTAAAGTCATTACGGTGCTGTTGGTCACCCAGCATGGAAGTTACTGCGAGTTTAAGGGAACTGCTAGTTTATCAGTAACTGGAGAGCAATAGACCAATGGCAACTGGTTTTGTACAGGAATTCAACCAGACTTCGTGGGGCATTGACGCCTGATGCCAAAGTGGCTCACCGTGTTCATGGACTGACAGGCAGCCACAGGAAAAACCCTGACAGTGGCTCAGTGTCCTCGGCTTTCTTGAGCATCTTCAGCATCCTGTATCCTTTACTTCAGGACCACTCCATTGATCCCTCTGGTGCTTTACGCATAGAGCCTGGAACTGGACTGGAGACTGCTTCCTTTGCGAGGTAACTGTTCAGTTGGACCTGACTGGTCCCTATGACTGTCTCCCTGTTGGAGATATCACCCTCAAGAGTGCCTATATAGCCATTTTCAAGCAACTTGTTGTGATTAACCCTAAAACACAAGTTGCAACAAATTTCAATAATTTGTTGCATTTGAGTGAAAAGCAGAGATTTATTGTTCACTTAAAAATTCATATCTTCGTAACCCTCAGGTGGATTTATGTCATTGTCTATTTAAAGATCACACTCAACATGTACAACTACCTCCTGAAAGAAACAAAGCAGAACACCCTAGCAGACCATATAGAAGCCAGAACAAACCACAGCAAGGAGCTCTCGTGAAGGAGTTCTCCAACCCTGTAGCTACCAAGAACGACATTACCCCCTCCTAAGAACTGTGTGACACCCTGGATGACTTCTTCCATGACAAGATCTCAGCCATCTATGAACAATTCAAGCCCCAATTCCCCGCCGCCAACAGCATCAGCCTGCTCACACCCATGAACACTAAACCTGAACACCTGTTTACCAATTGGGACCCTCTAACAACTCAAGCCAAAATCTCCTTCATTAACTCCATACACTCTGGAGCATGTCCCCACCACATCTTCTACTTCAAGAACAAGATGATTGGTGACAGGCTCAAGAAACTTCATCACCTCGACCTCCTTCCCTGAAGATTGGAAACACACTGAAGTGAGGCCCCTCCTGAAGAAACCATCGGCCGAACCAGCAGAACAGAAGAACTCCTGGCCCATCTCCCTGCTCCCCTTTCCAGCAAAGGTTCTCAAAAAGGAAATGAAGTGGCAACACCCTGAATACCTGGAACACAACAGCCTCCTGGACCCCGCTCAATCTGGACTCCAAGCCAATCACAGCATTAAGACAGCCCTAATCGCAGCAATGTACAACATCAGGGCCCTCCTGCACCAAAGCGAAAGGGCAGCCCTCATCCTCCTGGACCTGTCAGCTGCCTTTGACACCATCTCCTACCACATCTTGATCAACAGAGTTAACCACATTGGAATCCAGCCCTCAAATGGATTGCCTCATATCTCACCAGAAGAACCTAGAGAATCCGTCTCCCACCATTCACCTCAGAACCCAAGAAGATCATCTGTGGCATCCCCCAAGGATCGTCCCTCATCTCCACCCTCATCAACACGTACATGACCCACCTGGCCCACACCGTAAGACTGTAGGGTGCTGAATCTTTATATAATATACCAAACAAGGCATTTCATGCAAAGAGTCAAGATATTTCCTTAGGAGTGGACAGGAGCTTGCTCTAGCAATCCCAAGGTGCTCTTCTAGGGGGTTAGTGTGGTAGAGCAGCCTTAGACTTATCAGGAGAGGAACGTTAGACATCTGGGCAACATCTGGGCGACCCTAGACCCTGATTTCAGGTCAGGCCGCTCCCCCACAGCGCTAGCTCACCCTGCTAGCGCCGTGTCCTTGGACGCTACTGCTGGGAGTTCGAGGCCCTCCTCCACCCGCAGGCTCCTGCCTGCGCCTCATCCCTGGTGGCCCAGTGGTGGGCGCGTGAGTATTCCTGTCTGCCCATGACTGTTGTCTGACTCTGTTTGCATGTGTTTTTGCTTTCATTTAGGTTCCGTCTATTCCGTTTCTTTATTTGTTACTCTACTCAAATCAAATCAAATCAAGGAGTATTTATTTAGCGCACACATCACCCGAAGGTCTCATGGCGCTGGCGAACGACTCCCCTATTGTCAGCGGAAAAGAGCCAGAGCTAGTGGTCAAACAGCCAAGTTTTTAAATTTCGGCGGAAACAATTATGATCAGAAATAGTACGTACATCGTGAGGCAATTTATTCCAGAGATTAGGAGCAAGAAAAGAGAAAGCCCGACCCCCATTTCTGACAGAACGTACTCTAAGTTGGGTAAGGAGAGATTTGTTACAAGATCGCAGAGGCCTACTTGGCTGGTACCAGCTGAGTTTATTCCCCCAATAACCAGGACCCCTGCCATACATGTTTTTGTGTGTTAAGCATAAGATCTTAAAACAAATTCTCTTCTTCACAGGTAACCAGTGAAGATGTCTAAGGCTAGGCGCTGAGGGAGTTCTAGGTGGAAGGTTCAGCACCAACCTGGCCGCAGTGTTCTGCAGGACCTGAAGTCTGGAAAGGAGATCGATGTTTATTTCTGACAGCAGAGCATTGCCGTAGTCCATGTGGCTAACAATTAGTACCTGTACAAGAGGTTTCCTGGCTTCCAATGGGATCCACTTAAATACCTTGCGCAGGTTGCGCATGATACCAAAACAGGTCCCAATTATGTGGTTGACCTGTTTTTTCATTGATAGCTGATTATCAATTTGGATTCCCAAATTCCTCACAGTCTGTTTAGGGGGAGGACAGGGACCTAGGTTTGGGGCCACCAATCGTCTGACCAATGCTCATGGGCTTTACCAAAGAGAACTATCTCGGTTTTACTTCCATTTAATTGTAAATGGTTGGTGTTCATCCATTCAACTATATGAAGCATACAGTTCCTGAAACGTGACTTTGTCTCGATGGGATCAGGACCAAGGGTGATCAGTATCTGAGTATCATCTGCATACGACACTACATCAAAGCCGTATGTTCTGATCACTGAGGCCAGGGGAGTCATACAAAGATTGAATAGTGTGGGGCTCAAAATTGAGCCCTGAGGCACACCCATCCTAACAGACCTATTACAGGCGATCTGTACTGCAGAGACTCGATCCCTCAAATAACTTTTAAGCCATTCCAAGGCTGTCCCTCTGACACCAATATCCCAGCGTCGTTGTTCAAGAGTGCTGTGGGATATGGTGTCAAAAGCAGCTGATAAATCCAGCAGGATGAGAATAGATGACTGACCTCTATCTAATGCAATTCGGATGTTATCCGTAACTTCTACCAGCGCGGTTTCTGTGCTATGAGCGGCCCTGAAACCGGACTGTGAAAGGTCTAATAGGCCATGGCTCTCAAGATGGTCTACGAGCTGCCTGTTAACCAAAGACTCGAGTACTTTCCCAAAAAATGGGAGCAGCGAGATAGGGCGATAGTTGGTTAAAAGTTTAGGGTCTGCAGTGGGCTTTTTCAAAATTTGTCTGACTCTGGCTGCTTTCCAAATCTTTGGTACAACTGCATTTGAGAGTGACCTGTTAAATAAAGTTGTGATGTCCAATAGCACCGGAAGAATTTTGGACAAAAAACAAGGTGATACTGGATCGACTGGTGAGCCTGATTTAATTTTTCCCAGTGCCTTGGCCACTTCCTCAGAGCTATTTTGATAGAAAACCTCTAAGAGGGGAAAGGGGTCATCTGGGGGAGCATGATGGTTTTCCTGAATGTTTAAAAGCTGTTGCACAGGGAATGAGTTGTGAGTAGTGGCAATTTTGGTTTCAAAGAATTCGGAAAGGGAGTCTGCCCACTCCTGTGAAACAGGAATTTCTGTCTGACTAGGGGGCTTTGTAAATTCCTTAACGATGTTATAGAGTTCTTTGTTAGAGTTTGCCGCCTTTTCAATACGATTTAGGAGGAAATTTATTTTTGTTTGCTTAATGGAGTCCATGTAATTACGATGTATATATTTATAGTTTTCCCGGTCAGTTCGGGCTTTGCTCTTTCTCCATTTGCGTTCTGCTGTTCTACAGGAGACCTTTAATGTTTTTAATTGCTTAGTAAACCAAGGGGCAATTCTAGCTTTTATATTGACCGTGGTAAGAGGAGCAATTTGATTTAGAGCCAAAAGTGGTGGGGGTAACTTTCCTCCATGATCTTCACCACATTTTCTTACTCCTTGACTCATTTTGACTGTTTTTAAAAGGGATAGTGAACTTCAGTAGATCGTGATCTGACCACAGTAGCGGGAGAGGAGGTTCTACTATGATGTTTGTAACATACGTAAACAAAAGATCAAGCAAATGGCCTGCAACATGAGTGGGGCCAACCACCATTTGAGTCAATCCCAGAGAGTTCATAGTGGTGATCAGCTGATTTGTATCTGAGTCCGAAAGAATCTCCCCGTGATAATTAAAATCACCTATTAAAAGAAAAACATCTGCAGCCAGAGCATAAGGAGCGATTGCTTCTAACAAGTTATGGACAAAATCATTTTTCGGACCTGGAGGTCTGTATATTAAGGCACCTCTCATAGTACCTTGTTGAACCATGCCCTTTAAACTGAAAATATAGAGTTCGAATTGTTCTGTACTCATGGTTTCTAGGGAGATGACTTCCATGCCCGTAGTAGTTGCTATAAGAACCCCTCCCCCTCTTTTCCCCTTCCTATCCAGTCGGTTTATATTGTAGGAAGGTGGAAATGCGGTAACTACATCCGTAGAGGCATTTTCATGCAGCCAGGTCTCTGTTATAAAACAAATATCTGGCGCTTCCATATCAAGAAGATTCCAGAGCTCTACCGCGTGTTTAGGGATTGAACGCGCATTCAAATAGATTGCCTTTAGTAAATTATTAGGTGTGGTGTTGTCAGATTTAGACTGTGGTCTAGATGGGTCCCATGGTATATGGACTTGCGAACAAAGCTTTACAGGTGAACAAATGTTGGTTATTTCCCTTAAGTCAGATGATACTTCAAGATAGGGTTTGTTTAAATTTTTTAACTCCTCACTGGAGTATGATAATCTGGCCATAGTTAAAAACACACAAACAGTGCCGAGATGTATAACACTAAGATAAATAAAAATACCTGAATCGAAACGAGCCCCAGACCTGGCAGCGTCCTGGCGCAGACGGGCGCAGACGGGCTTGCCTTTGGCGCCCCTTCGGCGCGCCGCTGCGCGCGTCCGCGCCCCGCCCTGCGTTAAGTAGGCCTGGGGACTAGTGTCAATCAGCTAGCGCGCTGACTGCAGTTCCGGTAGAAAAAACGGAAGAGTGAAAAGAAATGAATCCCGGTCGTCCCTCCTCTTCAAACGGAACAAGCCGTGACGGAACGGGGATTGGGGGCTAAAGATACAGGTAATCAATTTAAAAATTAAAAGTTATGCACATTACACATTACTATAGCAGCGTTAAAGCCAACATAGATGTACCACACATTAATGAACAGGCGGAGACAAAATAAAGTTGAAAACTACACTTCCGCCAATATCTTAAAATTCCTTCAGTCGCTATTAGCAATTAGCAATTATTATTCCGAAAACAGTTAGACTTGTTAAAAGCATTCCGTACTCAATGATAGCCGGCACTAGAGAGTGTCCGCCTGACTGTACCCCCTTGTGCTGCCCCTGTTGTCTGACTCTGTTTGCGTGCATTTTTGCTATTATTTATGTTCCGTCTATTCCGTTTCTTTATTTGTTATTCTGCTCACTGTACCCCCTTTGTTGCCCCTGTGCCCCCTCTTGCTCTGTTAGCCTGCTCTCTCTGCCCCCTGTGCCCCGTCCGCTTGTTTACTGCGATTCCCCCCTCCCGCCTCCCCGCGTTTCCCGCTGCTGCCTCCCCTGCGGCCCCGCCCCCCCTGTGTCCTGATTCGTCCCGCTCCCCCCTCCCAGCTGCTCCTCCCTCCCTCGTCCCCCCTCTTAATGCAGGCCACTGCGAGGCTGAGCGCAGCGGGCGTGCCGAAGGCACGCCAGAGGCAAGCCCGTCCGCGCCTGGCCCGCACCCAGCGCCAGAACCTCTGGACCCCGCGAACGCCACTACGCCAGACTCCGCTACGACGCCAGCACCCTCCACGCATGCAACACCGGCCGAAACCACAGCTGCTTCCAGGCTGCCCTGAAATGCACCCACGGACCTTTTTCCTGCCGCAGCTGCAGCTTCACTTGTGACAGAGCTACCAAACCTTCAAAGACCAGACCTCCGCTGCATTCTCCTCAACACCCGCTCCGCACGCAAACACGCCGTCGAGCTCTTGGACCTGCTCGACACCGCCGCCCCCTACGTGGCCTTCCTGACCGAGACCTGGTGGAACGACTCCTCGGCACCCGACATCGCCATAGCCATCCCGGACGGCTACAAGATCACCCGCAGAGACCGCACCAACAGAATCGGAGGAGGAATAGCCATCATCCACAAGTCCACCATCAAGGTCTCCACCCACGTAGAGGACACCCTCAAGACCGCCAAACACCTGCACTTCCAAATCCACACCGACCCCAACACCACCCTCAGAGGAACGCTCATCTACAGACCCCCGGGACCCAGGTGCACTGTTCAGCGACTCCATCGCCGACCTCGCCAGCACCCACGCACTCGCCTCCAAGAACTACATCCTCCTCGGGGACCTGAACTTCCACCTCGAGAACAACAACGATGCCAACTCTGCCACCCTGATCGACAACCTGGCAAACCTCGGCCTCAGACAGCTCATCACCGCACCCATGCCGCCGTCCACACGCTGGACCCCATCTTCTCCACAGGCACCCACGTCACCTTCAACCACACCACCGAACTCCACTGGTCTGACCACCACTGCATCCACTTCACCTTCAAGAAGCCAACCACGCATCACCGCACCCAACAACTCCCACGTCGCTGCTGGAGCAAAGTCACTGAAGACCAACTGACCTCCACCCTCGCCCAGAACCCACCGGAGGCCTCCACCAACCCAGACACAGCAGCCCGCAACCTCAGACATTGGTTTGAAGACTGCACCAATGTCATGATCCGAGGGCCGATGGCGCGGTTCCGAGAGCAGAGGACTCCAAATCCCAGCAGTCCCCGCGGCCACCCGTCGGAAGAAAACATCACGTTACCACGGGCGCTCATAAAAGGCGCGGCAACCTGGAAGGCGGGGCCAATGATTCCCGTCCAAGCTTGCAAAGACCAACGGCTCCGAGCAGACCCTCGCAACGTCCTCCCTCCTGACTCTCCGATCCGCCTGCGACCCGGCGAGGATCTTGCGGAAGCAGACTACAATACGACCCCAAGGAGGTAAGCGCGCCTCGGTTTCTCACTCCGTGCCGCCGGAAACGTTGGGGCTCTCCCTGGCCCGTACTGTACCCCGTGGCCCGGACCAGCTGCGGGGCCGGTTCTCCCAGCGCTCCTCTGCCCTGGGATACCCCTGGCGCCACCCACACCTCCAGACCTCCCGGCGCTCCTCCGCCCCAGGATTTCCTGGGCGTGAGTGGCAGCGCCACCCGCACCTTCAGACCTCCCGGCGCTCCTCCGCCCAAGGATTTCCCGGGCGTGAGTGGCAGCGCCACCCACACCTCCAGCGCCTACCAAAACAGCGGCTGCACCGGCGCTCCTCCGCCCCCTGGATTTCCCGGGCGTTGAGTGGCAGCGCCTGATTCCTCTGGCAGCTCCGAGCTCTTTCCCTTCGTCTGCCCGTGAAGTAACGAGGAAGGCGATTGAGGAGAGTGCATTTAAACCACCCGCAACAGCAACATTCCGAGCGGACTTCTATGGGGGAGTAGGACCCTCTCACTCTTCGTCCCCCCGTGAGGTAACGGAACAGGGACTAGTAGAGAGCGCCCTAATTGGACTCATCAGCACCAGAGACCCCTCCAGCGTCCACAAGAGGACCCTAGCCCATCTTCCGTAGTAGGAAGGAAGGAATTCCAGGTAGGGGGAAGGACTAGTCTTGGGTGGTGTCGGGGAGGTAGAGAGGAGCCGGTGGCTAATCCGTCTTCTTGTCTCTTCCAGGTCTCTCTCCCCGCTGTTCCTTCCCTTCCTTCCCTCACCCACCTATCTTCTCGTCCGAGGGTATTGCACGTACACCGGACAGGGGACGGATGGGCGGGGGACCCACACATAGCATCGGCGTTATCCTGAGGAGAGGAATCATTGGGACCATGACAGAATCATTGGCCCACGAATATTTCTCCTCCTGATCTCGTCGGTGAGGAAACGTGGCCTCACTGGACGATGTGATGGCCGCATTGACCCAAGTTCAGCTAGAACTAGCTGCGTCCAGAGCAGACTCCGTCGCCCTGCATGCTTGTCTAGACCGCATGCAACGTAATCCCTTCGATGCAGGGATGCCACCCCAGTCAACCACACCGCAGGTTGTTGTTGAAATGCCGGCTCACATCCCCTTGGCCCCCCCGGAGAGGTTCCACGGGGACATCCAGAAAGTGCAGGTCTTCCTAACACAGGTGCAACTACACTTCCACTGCAAGCCAAAGCTTTTTCTCACGAACCAGGCTCGAGTGGCGTTTTTGATCTCCTACTTAAGCGGGGAAGCAGCACAATGGGCGGTCCCCATAGTACGGAAAGATGACGCCCTCCTATACGATTGGGACACCTTTCGGCAGGAATTCGAGAAGACTTTCGACCGCAGAGCAGACACCTTCTCCGCCGATCGCGATCTTCTAGACCTGCGGCAGACCCCCTCCGATTTCCTGGGGTATGTCAACAGTTTTCGCCGCTGAGGAGAGGAATCATTGGGACCGTGACAGCCAACACCCTCACACCACTCAGGAAACCCCCATCAACCACGCCAGTAAGAAAGCCACCTGGTTCACCGACGAGCTACAGACCTCCAAACGCGCCTGCCGGAAACTGGAGAAGTAATGGCTCCAAGATCGCACACCTGACAGTCACGCAGCCCACAAGGATGCCACTCGTAGACACCACCACCTCATCAGAATGGCCAAAAGATCCTCCTTCAAAAACAGACTGGACAACAACGCACACGACAACAAAGAGCTCTTCAGCATCGTGAAGAAACTCTCCAACCCCAAGGCCAATGCCAACGACGTCCCACCCTCACAAGAACTGTGCAACGCTCTGGCAACCTTCTTCCACCAGAAGATAGCAGACATCCACCACAGCTTCAACATCCCGATCAACCCGACAGCGCCAGACTCCTCCCCCGCGAACACCACCTGGACCAACCACCTGACCTCTTGGACCAACGTCAACGACGAAGAAACACGTAAGGTCATGAACTCCATCCACCCTGGATCACCGTCAGACCCTTGCCCTCACCACGTGTTCAACAAAGCCGACGCAACCATCGCACCCCAACTACGGAAGGTCATCAACGCCTCCTTCGAGACAGCCACATTCCCGGACAGCTGGAAGCACGCCGAAATCAACGCCCTCCTCAAGAAGCCCAAGGCGGACCCCAAGGACCTCAAGAACTTCCGACCCATCTCCCTTCTCCCGTTCCCGAGAAAGGTCATCAAGAAAATCGTCAACGCGCAACTAACCCGCCACCTCGAAGACAACATCCTGGACCCGTCCCAGCCCGGGTTCAGATGAAACCACAGCACGGAAACAGCCCTCATCGCTGCCACAGATGACATCAGGCGACAACTCGACAACGGCAAAACTTCAGCCCTTATCCTCCTGGACCTTTCAGCCACCTTCGACACGGTCTGCCATAGCACCCTAAAAACACGCCTTCAAGAAGCCGGGATCTATGAGAAAGCCCTCAGCTGGACCACATCCTTCCTCTCTGACAGAACCCAGAGAGTCCGACTCCCACCCTTTCTATCCGAAGCCACCAACATCATCTGCGGCGTACCCCAGGGAGCATCACTCAGCCCGACGCTGTTCAACATCTACATGGCCCCCCTCGCACAAGTAACCCGCCAGCACAACCTCGACATCATCTCCTATGCCGACGACACCCAGCTCATCCTCTTCCTCACCAAGGACCCGCACACCACCAAAATAAACCTCCACGAAGGAATGAAGGCCGTCGCCGAATGGATGCAGAGCAGCTGTCTGAAACTGAACTCGGACAAGACGGAGGTCCTCATCCTCGGTTCCACCCCCTCGGCCTGGGACGACTCGTGGTGGCCTAAAACGCTGGGAACGGCACCCACACCTACCTACCACGCACGCAACCTCAGATAAGTCCTCGACTCCTCCCTCTCCATGTCGAAGCAGATCAACGCCGTCTCCTCCTCCTGCTACAACACCCTCTGCATGCTCCGCATGATCTACATTGGATCCCGTCCGAAACAAGGAGAACTGTTACACAGGCCCTCGTCAGCAGCAGGCTGGACTACGGCAATGCACTATGCAGGAATCCCAGCCAAACACCTGCATCGACTACAACGCATCCAAAACACCTCTGCACGTCTGATTCTCGACGTACCCCGATGCAGCCACATCACCCCCCACCTGAAAGACCAGCGCTGGCTCCCCGTCGACAAGAGGATCAACTTCAAACTCCTCACTCGCGCACACAAAGCACTCCACAACACCGGACCAGCTTACCTGAACGACAGATTCAACTTCTACACTCCCACCCGCCAGCTCCGCTCAGCAAACCTCGCTCTCGATGCTGTCCCCCGCATCCAACGAAAGACCACCGGTGGCAGATCCTTCTCCTACCTCGCCGCCAAGACATGGAACACCCTCCCCACCCACCTACGGGGAAACCCAGGACATGCTCACCTTCCGAAGACATCTCAAGACCTGGCTCTTCGAGCAGTAGAGGAGTAGAGGTTCCCCCCTCCCTTCAGCGCCTTGAGACCCTCACGGGTAAGTAGTGCGCTATACAAATTCCCTGATTGATTGATTGATTGATTGTTATCACACACAATAGTCAATAAATGATGCACACGACTCAATAAGGAGATCCACACCAAATAATTAAAAATCCCACATATCTTTATATATATTTAGGCACCAGATTACGATCAGGTAAGTACATTTTGCAAGAGAAATACTTTACGTTTTAAAAAGTTGACACAATACATTTTTCTGAAGCTGCAATGTTATCCTATAGGAGGGAAAACAAGTACGGCATTCAGGTACAGTATAGCAAATTATGAGACCAATCTCCTGGACTTAAGGTGAGTATGGGGCAAGGTCCAAGGCAGCACCAGCAGGCCACCTCCAGCGGCACTAGGGCAGCCGAGTGCAGTGGTACAATACAGCGACAGGTGGCCAATGTTGGTCAATAGGGATCGGTTTTCATGCAAAGAAGCTACAGGTTTGGACTGGGAGGCCAGTCGGGTTGAACCAACCAGAGGGTTCAATTCTTGCGATACTAGGGGACGTGTGGACACCAGTGGTCCTATTCTCCTTGGGCCAAGGTGGCTGGGTGCAGAGGGTCTTTTAGGTGTTGGGTTTCTTTGCCTAGGAGCACTTGCGGTTGAGGGGGCCTGCACACTCAGGCTGCAGGTGGCGTCAGAGGGTTCACGAGGGCTAAAACCAAGGTGGGCTGAAGCCTCTTGAGGGCTAGAGGACCACACTGACTACATTGGCCCTCTTCGACTTGGGCAGGGGGGCTTAGGTGCAGTGGTGCTTGGCAGTGTGGGGCTTTGGTGGTTTTGGAGTCCTCACGGTTCTCCTTGGGCTTCCCAGGCTTTGGAGGCAAAGCAGCTGCAGAAAGAGATGTCTTTGGAGCAGGTTCAACTGGGAACTCAAGACAGGCTGACAGGTCATCAGGATCTGCTTTTCTGGTGCAAGGGGCTTTCCTCAATACTGAATTTAGGGGTGTTAGGGGAGTGTAGGGTAGTAGCCAATGGTCTACCTGCCCCTGGGGTCACTATGTTTCTTATATGACCACTTCCTGTGGGAAGTGGGCATAACACAGTCCCAGAATCCCTAGGTTTTCCATTCCATCACCAAGATGGCTAACTTCAGGTAGCCCACCTTAGGGGTGGTACTAGCCTCAGGGTGGACACGCTTATCTGACTAGCTAATTTTCCCACCTCTCCTGGTGCCAAAGGGCTCCGGACAAAGGGGGTCAGCTTCCTCTCCTGTGAGATTCACATACCAAAGTCGGTGGGCTCTTTGAAGCTCCCCGCCTTGGAATGCTAATCTGCAGGTCATCTTTTGGGAGGTTCTGTAAACACCCTCTGCCCTGGCAGGCTTTGTTTCTGGCCTCCTGAGAGCAAAGGCCCTCGCTCTTGGGGTCAGAATCTTGTATCTGGTGCAGGCTGGCAAAAACCAGGTCAGTCAGCAGGCCAGTAGCTGATAGGTCTTCCAGGGGCATCTCTAAGGTGCCCTCTGTCTGCATGTTTTAATAAATCCAACACTGGGATCTGTGTGGGTTTATTAATGTGAGATGTTTGATACCAAACATCCCTATTATCAGTAAAGCCATCATGTAGCTGGGGAACTCGTTTTCACAAGTATCCATTACATGTAGTTAAAATAGCTTCTCAGTTTACTTGTACTGGCAGCAATAGAGCTGACCAGCACAGGGGCATATCTCTCATGCAGATATGACCACACATGTAGTACAGTTCACCCTGCCTTAGGGCTGTAAGGCATGCTGTAGGGGTGACTTACCTATTCTTCATGAAGTGTCTGTGGGCATGGCACCCAGGGGGATGTGAGCCACAAAATATTTTCACTTTTTTTCTGCACCAAGATATGCAGTTTGCAGCGATAGTCTGTATGTATTGGGTGAGGGGTCCTTTAGGGTGGTGCAATTCGTGCTGCAGCCTTTCTGGATGATCTTTAGCCTCCTTGTCCTAGGTACCAGGGGTACCATTTAGTAATGACTTACAGGGAGTGATAAATGTATTGCCAATTGGGGTACAATTGCACAGTTTAGGAAAACGATCTGGCACTGGGGACCTGGTTAGCAAGAACCCAGTGCACTTCCAGTCAAAAAGCATCAAAAAGCATAGGGTGTGGAAGTAGGCAGCTAAAGTGACCTAGTACCAGGCAACAATTGGGGGTGACCAGGTCACTTGAGCCACTTTAGGTCACATTAGGCAGCTAAGGTCTTGGCAATTGCACTTCGGGCGGGTTGGCGAGCAGATAGGCCCTAGTCTCACGTTGGTTCTCAGAGCAGTTGTTGATGAAAGATTTTCTAGGTTTCAGCTTTTGACTGCTTGAGCACTTTTAACACCACTCCAAAGGGTCCAACACTGGGTGGACACCGCTTGGAGGACAGGACTCACTTCAGGCAGGGTCAGGTGTGGCTTTAAAGTTGTTGGAGCTTTTTATCTTACTTATGCTCGGACCAGTAGGTCAGCAAACTAGCCCTTGGAGTCACTCTGGTAGTCATTGGATCAAGTAACATGGAAAGCCTCAAGCAGAAGGGCAAACCTCTGTGGGTACAAGGCAAGCTTCAGTCAGCAGGGCAGTCCTCTGAAGTAGAACGCAGGCTTCAAGTTGAAGCTCAGTCCTCTAAGTAGAAGGTAGACTTTCTGGGGGTCCTAGGGGTCTAGGTGTAGGAGTGAACTAAAGAGTTGATCTCAGTGTCCAATATTTATACCCGTTTTGGAAGTGGAAGAAACTTCTAGGACCTTCTACATCTGGTTTCTGGAAATTTCCTCCCTTTCCCTGATTAGTCCCAAGAAGTTTATGAGGGGACAAAAGGCTTTGGTGAAATTCTTTGTTAGTGTGCTGAGGCAGCTCCTGTGAATTGTAATTGGGGCCGGCCCCACACATCCTGGCAGGATGACCCATGCTGCCAAAATCTAGTACCTCTTTGTCTCACTGTCTGGGAGGAATAAACAAAGGCCGATTGCCATGCGAATCACAGTCATGTGAAACTAGCTCCAGGCACCAAATGCTAACTTTCTAAAAGTAAAAAGAACAATTGATGGACAGAATGCAGAACAATGTCATACAGTCACCCCAGTACAGAGATCTGGGCCTAAATCCATCGTTTTTTTACTCACCATGTTTTTCCATTTCGGACCCAGCCATATGCAAATCAGTCTTGACACTGCACCCAATGGGAAGAGTCCAACCAGAACTCCCAGGCCAGGTTCTCCCTGGACTGGAAACAAGCATCCTAAGACAGGTTTCGGGCTTTCAGCCAACATCAGCCAGGATAGCTTGACTCCAGTGGCATGGAGAGCACGGGACCCACGTCTGGGCATACCCGTCCCACTCGGGGTGACAAATGCAAAAAGAACAATTGATGGACAGAATGCAGAACAATGTCATACATTCACCATAGTACAGAGATCTGGGCCTAAATACATTGTTTTTTTTGCTCAACATGCCATTCCAGTTTGAACCCAGCCATATGAAAATCAGTCTTGACCCTGCACCCAATGGGAGCAGTCCAGCCCGAACTGCCAGGCCAGGTCCTCCCAGGATTGGAAACAAGCATCCTAGGACCGGTTTCAGGCTTTCAGCCCTCATCAGCCAGGATAGCTTGACTCCATTGGTGAGCAAAAGAATGGTGGATTAAACCCAGATCCTTTTGACTGGGGGGGTGAATGTTTGCATTGTCCAGCATTCCGTCCATCAATTGTTTCTTTTGCATATGTCGCCCTAAGTGGGAAGAGTATGCCCAGACGTGGGTCCCGTGCTCACTGCATCACTGGATACAAGCTAGCCTGGCTGATGAAGGGTGATGCCCTGATACTGGTCCAGGGAGGACCTGGCGTGGCAGTTCGGGCTGGACTGTTGCAACCAGGAACAGGGTCAAGACTGATTTGCATATGGCTGGGTCCAAACTGGGGAGGTCTGGAGAGCAAAAGAATGATGGATTAAACCCAGATCTTTGTGACTGGGGGTGAATGTTTGCATTGTCCAGCATTTCGTCCATCAATTGTTTCTTTTGCATATGTCACCCTAAATGGGAAGGGTATACTCAGACGTGGGTACCGTGCTCACTAAACCACTGGCTTCAAGCTAGCCTGGCTGATGAAGGGTGATGCCCTGTAACCGGTACCAGGATGCTTGTTAACTGTCAAGGGAGGACCTGGCTTGGCAGTTTGGGCTGGACTTTTCCAACCTGGAACAGGGTCAAAACTGATTTGCATATGGCTGGGTCCAAACTGGGGTGGTGTGGTGAGCAAAAGAATGATGGATTAAACCCAGATCATTGTGACTGGGGGTGAATGTTTACATTGTCCAGCATTCCGTCCATCATTTGTTTCTTTTGCATATGTCGCCCTAAGTTGGGAAGGGTATGCCCAGACGTGTGTCCCGTGCTCACTACACCACTATAATCAAGCTAGACTGGCTGATGAAGCGTGATGCCGTGAAACCAGTCCCAGGATGCTTGTTTCCGGTCCAGGGAGGACCTGGCGTGGCAGTTCGGGCTGGACTGTTCCAACCAGAAACTGGGTCAAGACTGAGTTGCATATGGCTGTGTCCAAACTGGGGTGGTGTGCAGGAGTTTTCAATACCAGGATGTTTAAAACATAAAAGTATATGTCCAACATTTTAAATACAAAGCATGTGCTTGTTAAGCGCCTACCCTAGGGGAGACTTATATGTATTAAAAAAGAAAGTTTAGGCCTTGCAAAGAGATTATTTTGCTAGGTCTAATAGGCAATTTAAAGCTGCACACGGGCTATAATGACAGTCCTGAGGCTTGTTTGAAGAGCTTCTTAAGTGGGTGTCACAATAACTGCAGTAGTAGAATTGTGGCTGGGGGTGAATGTTTGCATTGTCCAGCCTTCTGTCGATCAATTGTTTTTTTTGCATATGTCGCCCTAAGTGGGAAGGGTATGCCCAGATGCGGGTCCCGTGCTCCCTACACCACTGGATTTAAGCTAGCCTGGCTGATGAAGGGTGATGCCCTGAAACCGGTCCCAGGATGCTTGTTTCCGGCCAGGGAGGACCTGGTGGGCAGTTCGGGCTGGACTGTTCCAAAAAGTAACAGGGTCAAGACTGATTTGCATATGGCTGGGTCCAAACTGGGGTGGTGTGCTGAGCAAATGAATGATGGATTAAACCCAGATCCTTGTGACTGGGGGTGAATGTTTGCAGTGTCCAGCAGTCCGTCCATCAATTGTTTCTTTTGCATATGTCGCCCTAAGTGGGAAGGATATGCCCATATGTGGGTCCCATGCACACTACACCACTTGATTCAAGCTAGCCTGGCTGATGAAGGGTGATGCCCTGAAACCGGTCCCAGGATGCTTGTTTCCGGTCCAGGGAGGACCTGGCTTGGCAATTCGGGCTGGACTGTTCCAACCAGGAACAAGGTCAAGACTGATTTGCATATGGCTGGGTCCAAACTGGGGTGGTGTGGTGAGCAAAAGAATAATGGATTAAACCCAGATCCTTGTGACTGCGGTGAATGTTTGCATTCTCCAGCATTCCGTCGATCAATTGTTTTTTTTGCATATGTCGCCCTACGTGGGAAGGATATGCCCATATGTAGGTCCCCTGCACACTACACCACTGGATTCAAGCTAGCCTGGCTGATGAAGGTTGATGCCCTGGAACCAGTCCCAGGATGCTTGTTTCTGGTCCAGGGAGGACCTGGCTTGGCAGTTCAGGCTGGACTGTTCCAACGAAGAACAGGGTCAAGACTGATTTGCATATGGCTGGGTCCAAACTGGGGTGGTGTGGTGAGCAAAAGAATAATGGATTAAACCCAGATCCTTGTGACTGGGGGTGAATGTTTGCATTGTCCAGCAAGTTTAGGCCTTGCAAAGAGATTATTTTGCTAGGTCTAATAGGCAATTTAAAGCTGCACACGGGCTATAATGACAGTCCTGAGGCTTGTTTGAAGAGCTTCTTAAGTGGGTGTCACAATAACTGCTGTAGTCCCAGTAGTAGAATTGTATTTAAAAGCCCTATATACACGTTGTACCACATTATAAGGGACTTAAAAGTTAATTAAATGTGCCAATTGGGTGTTAGGCACTTTTACCATGTTTAGAGGTGTGAGCACAAACCCTTTAGCACTGGTTAGCAGTGGGAAAGTGCTCAAAGTCCTTGTGCCAACAAAAACTAAATTCAGAAAACAACAGGGGCGAGTGAAAACAATTTGAGGATGAACCCGCAGAGAGGGCCAAAATTTCACAGCACTGTTTTTGTATCTGTTTAATGATTTCATGTTTCTATGAATATATAGTGTGTTTGCAATGAACAAAAGGGCAGAAATCAAAAACAAGTGTGAGTTAGTTTAATAATTTTTCATAAGATGGCTAGAAAAGTTAAAGGAGATGTTTTAAACACCATACAGTAATGAAACCAGCCAGTGTCCCTGGCTGATACAATGCTTCTAATCAGTTATTAGTTACAGAACTTCAGCGGCAAGCCTGAGGCATTTTTAAAGTGCTTTGTGGGTGGCACATTGAGTGCTTCAGGCCCACTAGTAGCATTTAATGTTTAGGCACTGGGTACATGTAGGATCGTTTCGTGGACTTCCACCTAGGTCTACCAGGAGGAGAATTGAATATACTGACAGGAATGTCATCTGCACAGGTTTTTGGGAAACTTTTGTCCTTTAAACAACTATAATCCTTTTCCCCAATTGTCAAAAAAGAGGAAATGTGCTCCTAGTAATTTATGGACTCATATGAATGCAGTAGACTAACTTACTTTTAAAATTCTCATTCATATGTCAGGTTATGCCATGAAACCAGTGTTAGCTGCAGGTTTCCAGGTCTACCCCCCAAAAAACTTTAAAGAATTCCATTTTCACCTGTGCTAAACCACATTTGTAAATCTTCTCAGGTGAAAACAAACAAACAAATTCAATCGCTATTTTTTTCTTTTTTCAATACAGGGAACACCCTCACCATGATCTGCCGCCAATTTTGGGGTGTTCCCTTCTCCTTCCTGTGTAAAAAGGCGTTTACCCCATTTCTGATCTCTTCCAAAATGGGCATGGTTCGGTACTCATTTTGTGAAAAATAACGAATATGTTAGTTTGTGGGATTCTAAAATTCAAATGTCACTTGAATCCATAAATCCTCATTCCCTGCAATTATCATTCGAGCGAGTAAATTTACTCAATTTCAGACAGTGCAAGACCTTCATTTGTAGATTGAAAAACTGTTTTTTTCACTTATAGAAGATTCTTTTGTGCTTAGAAACCAAACATATTTAAAAATAGTTTTGTGAAGGAGGCTAATTTGTGTGTAAACTATAACTTGTTATTTAAGTTCACAAAATAAAGCCAGATAAGTCTGTGAATCAGCTGATCATTTAGAAACTATTGCACATTTAATTTGCACTGTAAGGGGTGAAGTACTGGGAATTTTAAGCCCAGCGGTGCAGGGGAACACACCCTATGACTTCGGGTTCTTCCTGTTTCAGACCTACAGAAACACAGAGTCTTCTGGGTGAAGTCAGAGATCAGTTTATTGGCTGCAGACCAATTACAGGTATCCTAGAAGTACAACAGCGTGTATGTTCTCAGGAGACTGCTGAAAATTACAGAAACGGGCTTCTCCTTAAATACAAAATATCCTGCTTAAGGCATACATTCCTAGTTTTACGATGTGGCCATATAAAGTATACATTACAAACGAAAAGGCAGAGTCATGATGACCATCCCACAATCCAGTTAAGCCAGCCCGCAATTATTTACCCAGCAAGGCTCAGATCCCACATCAGATATCGATAGGCCCCAATAAACATGAGCATCTCCTGTTTGGAAAACAAGCCATAAAGCAGGAACAGTCAGGTGTGAAAGAGATTAGCTGGAGGCTTGTGTCGGATGAAAAGGCTTTATGGTGTGTCAAGCCCTGATGCTAATCACAGGTGGCCAGAGGACGGGGAGCTTGTGAGACCGGACTGACCTGGGGCAGCGGAGTCAGCTGCCCAGGTCACAGAAAAGTCAAAGGAAAGCACATGTGCTCTAAAAGGCCCGTATTTGCTTCATGATATGTAGCCTATGTGAGGGCAACCGTAAGATGGCCACCGCTCTAAGATGGAACCCACGTAGTGATGTATAATAACGTATACACAGTGCATTCATAGCTAAAACGTTACACAAAGCACTTGTACATACCGCATTAACCATTCGCGGTTCACTAATACCGGGATAGACAGGGGTAGGGCCCTGCCTCCTACGCGGTCCCAAATTTTAAAGTACGACAGACCCTCCTTTTGCCCTTACATAGGCAATAACTATACTCATTTCAATCCGAGTCTAGGTCAATATTCACGAAGTCATGGAGATGTTGCTGTAGCATCATCCTATTACTTAGCTCGTCCCTCGATACAGGTTTCCTTACACATAATGTAGCACAGAGGACACATATTGGCGATCCGCTTGGAGCTCAGCTGTCAAATTACCAAGGGCACCAGCCGTAACATTAACAGTGGATTCAACCACACGAGTCAGTTGTCTCAGGTTCCTACTATTAACCATAGGTCCCCAAAACGGCAGGAAACCCAAAAAGAAATCTCCCGCTTCCTGACCGGCAGTATCCTCCTTACTAATCACGCCTCTCACAACTCTGGTCTTGTGATAGTCAGAGGCGGCAGTAAATGTTGGCGGTAGCAGATTTGCAATATAACATGTGCCCGAGAAGTCAGGGGGCAACCATGTATATGCTCGGTCATTGCAGATAAAATATGTACCCTTGGCAGCCAAAAACGCAGGGGAAAACTGTGACGGAAAAGTGTACGTTTCAGTACAGTCACTTCTTCCCAGTTGAGCTCTAGGATTCTGACCATTACCTTGCAAACAGAACCGACCTATGTGGGGTACGACCCAGATTGGGGATGAGATTTTTCGCTGTCTTTCACCCAGACTAATACTATACCCCGTCGCGTTCCACCCTACATAAGCTCTCAACTCTTCTTTGGGAATAGATGAGTATGCGTCGATATCTCTGCTCATATCGGCAGCTCCTTTCATTAAAGCTTTGTTATTGGTGCTAGGTCTGATGGAACGCGGTTGTCGCGGGGAGTAGGCGTCTAGTGCAAAGAGAAACATGGTCTGGAATGCCCATGACGATCCATTGTAACTAAACGGCAGCACTAGATAGGGAATACCCTTATTAATGGTATGTGGCATTAAACCACACACCCAGCAATTGGTTGTATTCATGACTAGTTGGTGCTGGGCTCGTTGGGAGGAGGAGATTCGCCGTTCCACCAATTCACCATTTCCAGCGCCAACCCGCTGTGTGAGCAGACCTGCTGAGCTGAGCCGCCGGAGCCGGAGAGAGCTGCAGAAATCATCGCAGGGCTTGATCCGGCAAAAGAGGCGAAAGAGACGAGAGGTGGGAGGCAAGTTGAGCCGGGTTGAGCAGGGTTGAGTGGGTTGGCTTGGCAGTCGTCCAGTCTCTGCCCCCCTACTCCCCTGCTCCCCGTACGCTCCTTTGCTCCTTGCTCCTTGCTCAGCTGTGACGGATCCGGCAGCCCCCGGAGCATTGGAGCAGGCAAAACAGCGGTAAACAGCCTCGGGAGACGGCGTTTGCGGCCGGCCACGGATAATGACAATAAATTGCCGCAGTTTAAAAAAAAAAACAATCTCTTACAATCTCTTACGGCCACAGCGGCGGCGGCAGAAGATACGGAACCCGGAGCCCTCGGTGCTCTCAGCCTTAAGTAGTGGCAGCAGTGAGCACGGCGAGAGATCCACTGGGAGTTCCAGAGCAAGTACCCATCTCAGCACCTGCCTCCCACCCCCACGCCACATCCCGAGCTGAGGTGAGCGACGGGGGGGTTTGGGGGGGGCAGGTCTCAGGCTTCAGGACCTACTTTTCTGTCTCCCTCTGTTTCCTGCTCCCGGATTGCCACTCCCCCCCCCCAATAAACTTTCTGCTTGTGACTTCCTCTTACCTGTGCACCGGTCCAAAGGCTGGATTGAAGGCCAGTGTGAGCTGAGAGTCTAGCTGGTGTTGGCGTCCCAGGCTCAAGGCTAGGAGCAGAGTTGGGTCCCTGTACCGTGTACCGTGGAAGGCTGCTGCAGTTTAGTTGTGTCGACGATTGTTCCTGTCATCACGGTGGGGGTCCCAGTGAACCGGGGGCTGGAAGTCTTTCAGTTCAACACCCTGCCAGCAACCGTGCATGCGTGCGTGTTTAGCAAGACCCGTCTCCTCGAAGTTTGGGGCTAGCAGCCAGTATCCACTAGTGAGCGATTCTCGCCATAGAGCCCTTTCCGGGCTAAAGGCAAGGTTGCCCAAATGAGATCAGGGACAGTCCGACAAGCGGTGTTCGGCAAGAAACAAGGAAAAAAAATAAAACAAAAGGCTAAAGTTTTGAAAACCAACGCTGAAATAGAGGAGGATTTATCACACAAAGAATTAGAAAACGGAGCAGGTCAAAGCGAGAGGTTGATCTCGGTGGCTTCTCCAACAACTTCACAATCATTAATCCGGACTAACCAAACAGGGATTCGGAAATTTTTCTTTTTAAAAGATCCGATGGCGGCAATTTACGCTCCCTCAAAAGAACTGTCTCAGTTACCAAGCCCAATTCAGCCAGACAAACTAGAAACCATTGCTCCGTGGACCAGTGAAACCGCCATCACTGCAACTCCAAAGGAACCACGGGCGGGTGTAAAGACGGGTTACTCAGATTTTTGGAAACCAGCGACAACATCAGTTCAGGTACATCAGGTTGCCTCCATACCTTCTCCCTCAGCTTTAACAACAAAACACAAAACATTTACTAACAACTTCACTGAGAGGGTCACGAAAACAATCATAGCCGCAGATTCAATGGTTTCTTCAGAGCCCACTGTTGGGGGTGGGTTCGAGCGTGTAAACCCCAACCTTGGCTGCTCTTTTTCTAAAATGGCTCTGAACGGAGTTTCTACTGCTGCGGCCTTAACGGTCGACAATCAATGTTGCAGTCCCAATGAACCTGTCCAACTTAAAACAATACGGTCCTCAAAGGAAAAAACAAACTCAATTGTTCCCGTAGGAAATATGGTGCTCAAGGGCCCAGCGAGCAATTCATTCTCTGCCGACCTAAACGATTCAAAATTGACGGAATTCTTGGAACTATTAGAATCCGACTGTCAGGTCAATGTTTGCTCTAGCCCAGGCTCCAGCAAAGAAAAAAGAACACAAAGGCGAACCAAGCTTACTTCATCTACACCGCTAAGCCCTTCAGGCACAATATACTCTCAGGCACTTGAAATAGTGGAGATCAGTCATTGCTCATCAACGACTAATCAACAATTAAAAGATCCAAATTTTTTCTTACCTATAACAATTTCATCCGAAAGTAGTTTTTTATCTCGGGCTAGAGGCCCCGGCACAGCATCCTGAAGAATTTTTACATTCGCAATGGGCACAAACCTTGATTCAGACCCTTGAACAAGCCATAAGGGTCCTAAATTTTCAGTCGGATAAAATGGACGTTCAAATAGATCTTGTAAACCTTATTGCCACCCATATATCAGGCATAAATAGCAAAATAGACCTAATGACCACTCTTCTTTCAGGAAGGGAACACCCGGAGCAACAAATACTTACAAACAAAAACAAGCCTATCTGTTGTTGCAGCCCAATCATTGAGAAACTGGCAACCCTTCCTGAAACGTTACAAGATATCCTAGGGGCAGTAAAACTATCCTGCTCCAATAATCTCCATATAAACTCCCTCAAAAATAACGCTGTGCAAGAGACATGTGTAAATCAATCCAAAAAAACATTTGAAGAACTAGGTGACTCAAACAACGAAATAGAAAAAACAGAGTCCGAGCTCCAACCAACTTCAACACATGCCCAAGAGAGTCGAGTCCAACAAGTACTGGAGGTCGTTAAACCCACAAAAAGGGAAAGAAAACGAGCAAGAAAAGCTCGACCCAAATTTAACAAACCATCTAACGCAGTAACCGAAAAACTGTTCCCGCTTTTTACAGCAAAATCCCAAAGGGAAAAGAAAAAGATCATTCTTTCCCCACACCGGGTCGTCTGCTCGGCAAGTGATCAGCCCAAAGATCTTCAGCTTCCCAATCAAAAGCAACAGGCTTCTAGTCAATCCCCACCACCTCACTTCTCTCCTCAATTCACTCAAGGGGCTAGTACCCTCAATCCACAGGATAAAACTGCTTACAGAGGCTCTCCTTTAGCTCAAGCTCAAGGAGCACAAATAGGAGGTTTTAAAGGATCAGGTCAGGAGAAGCCCCCATACTCCTCGGGAAGCAATAGCCCGAGGAGAGGCAAAAGTTGGTGTACCCAACTACGTGATTCACAACTGGTCGAAAGTAAGAAAGAGCCAGTATTGGAGAACGACATCTCGTCTCAGGCAAAAACGTTGGACCAGTTAATATCAAATACGCTCGAAAAAGATCTAAAGCCAATTGTAGTAACATTAAGGGGTAAGTCCCGCGTATGTAACCTTCTCAACCAGGACCAACAAGAACCACAAAAAAGGAATACATCGCAAAAAAGCCCCGGAACATCGAATTTGAGTACAAGGGCATCATCCCCGGGCCCCCCCGCCCACGCATCGCAACACGAAAATAACATTCCAGTTATCTCTACAACGGAAGGTGGCAGAAAAGAAAAAGACCCTTGTGCGCAGACCGAACACATTCAACCGGACGAGTCTGAATTGAAATTATCATTCATCCCCGAATATTCATCAAAGGGAATACAAGATGCACTAAATAGAGGAAACCTCTTGAGGCTGTTTAACGAAATCCCAGAATTAAAAGGCATCCGTTCCAGTGATCTAATCACGGTTGAGTTAAAAAAAATTATTGGGTCAGGAATAGAAGAGACTCTTACAACCTGGTCCTCAAAAGATCTGGTGAAAATAATAGAATCAACTAGTGGAAGGGTCGGAGCATGGGGAATTATGTTAAAGGCTTTTGAACGCCCAAGGTATCCGCATCCTCTTCTCAAAAATACAACTGAAAAAGTCAGATCAGTAAAAAGCCACCCATCATGTGTACGCGGAGCACGTGCAAACTCACCAACAGTGTCCTCCAGAAATAACAGAATCGAATCCAGAGAAAGCCACGCTTCAATCGAGGAATGTCCACAGGAACACAGGGACTGGTCCTGGGTGCCCAGAATATTAAATAATAAGCATCCCTAACCAATCAACCTCAATTAAAAAACCGGAGTGGAGGATGACTAACAAAGCGGCAGTTGCTGGTACAGCTAACATTTCGCTTTGTTCATGGAATAGACACGGATTTAACGATACGGGGCAAGACCAAGAATCAATCTTATTTCTCATCCAACATGACATCATTCTGCTTCAGGAAACCTGGAGTTTAGCTACAAGCTCAATTCCAGGTTATTCAGAGCACCATTGTATGGCAGAAAGACACTCACACCTTGGACACCTGAGAGGGGGCCTATCAACATTCATTTCACACAAATGGAACTGGGTAATGGAAAAATTAGACACAGGGGTCAACTGGATCCAAATGACCAAACTAAGTAGTAACCTGAGATCCAATGGAACAAACTGGCATCTTCTATTAATCAACGTTTATATCCACCCTGAGAGGAAAAAACAGAAGGGAAAATACACAATTTTAATCAAACTAATAACTTCTATGCAAAGAAGCCTAGTGAATTGCCAATTATTGATTTCAGGAGACTTTAACAGTAATCTTTTGGTTAATCAGCGGGGAAGTAAAAGAAAAATCAACCAGGGAACAAGAGCATTTGTAAAAAACCTAGAATCACTCGATTTAACAATCCTGAATGGAAAAGCTTTGGGGGACATTCCTGCTGCCTCAACATTTCTAAGCGGCAAAATCTCTTCAACGATAGATTTCATAATTATTAGTAATAATTTACTCCCACAAATTAACAATCTCAACATCACCCCAAGAGCTGAAAGTGATCATTTGTCTCTTGTTTTAAATATGTTCAAAAAAGTCAATCATGCACCAAAAATAAATTCTATAGTGCATCTCCCAGAAAAATATAATCTTCAAAAACTAAAATGGCGGGGAGTGGCACCCCGGGCCATTCAAGAGACAGCAAAGGTTTTTGTAGCTAACCAGGGCTGTAAAACCGACTTGGATCGTGTTAAATCCTGGGAGTGTTTGGCTCACCTTTTAGTTCAAAAATTCTCAGCCCCCTCGGGACGTTCCCCCAGTGTGGCGAACAGAAAAGACACCTGGTTTAATCACGGCCTTAGAATTCAAAAAAGATCAATTGTAAGAGAACAAAAATTGCTATTACAAGCAAAAAAAATGGGATTTAAAACAGACCAAACAAAGTTGTATGCTTTGAGGCAAACATTCAGGAGGAACCTGTGGAAGGCAAAAACTGCGCACAGAGAAACTATTTGGCTGAAACTATTATCCGCCAGCAAAAAGCCTAATAGTAGCGACTTCTGGGGTATAATTAACAAGCTGTCATCCGGCCCGAAACTGCTGCAAGAAGCAGGAATTGGAGCATCTATCTGGACCAAACATGTATTCTCACTATACAATAAGACAGGAACTGGTTCTAATGGAAGGCCCCCTGGTGAAGCCAAAGTTGGTAAAGTAATTCAAGCCCCTTTTATTCAAGAAAAGATGGAAGAAAGCTTATTACAACCAGTTCCTTCGACTCATAGGACAAAGACTTTGACAACCAGGAACGAATTAAGAGGGATAATTCAGAAACTTAAAACTGAGGGAGCGGCTGGCCCCAACGGCATTCCTAATGCCATTTTCAAGAACGATCCAGAGTTTTGGTCCTACTATCTGGCTCCACTCTTCAATGGGATTTATAATCAGTCTAACATCCCGGCTTCTTGGAGGGGGAATATCATCTACCCCATTTTTAAAAGGGAGATCATAGCAACCCCGGAAATTACAGACTAATTTCATTGATAGATGTGGAAGAAAAATTGTATGCCTCGTGCCTGCTAACCCAGCTGAAACTTTGGATGGAGGAAAAAAACATAATCCCGAGATTTCAGACAGGATTCAGGCAAGGCATGGGCACCATAACCAACCTTGTAACTCTTGCTCTTTTAATAGAAAAAGCCCAAAAAAGGGATTCCCGATTGTTCGCCTGCTTTGTAGACATTAAATCTGCATTCGACAGGGTAAGCAGGAGCAAGCTATGGAATAAACTTAGTGTCTGGGGCTTGCCATCTATAATGCTCAACGCCATAATCGCCCTATACACGGATTCCTGGGCAAGAGTCAAGTTAGGCAACGGGTCAAGCGCAACTGCAAGCATCCAGACGCAAAGTGGCCTAAAACAAGGCTGCGTTTTAGCCCCCAGCCTATTCAATTTGTTTTTATCTGACTTAGCTCCGCACATTGAAAAACCAGAGTCTCACCCCCCGAAACTGGTCAACGAGCCAATCGCCATATTACAATACGCGGACGATATAGTCCTGCTGAGCCAAACTCCCATCGGCCTTCAGAGATAAATAAACAACCTCGTGACCTACTTGGATAAGGAACAACTGGAGTTAAATAAAGAAAAAACAAAAATAGTTTGTCTATTCGATCGCAAGAAACTTAAGTTCAAATGGTCGGCTAAGGGGGCAACTGTCGAAGAAGTCAGCTCATATACATACCTGGGTGTAATAATCCGGCAGGGTGCATCCTACAAAGATCACAAACTGGCTCTAACAGCAAAGGCGCATTCTTTAATCTTTGCATATAAATTACTTCGCAAAAGGATGGACAGTCCAAATTTCTCTCATTTGCTCAAAGTAATGGCCGCTCAAATACTACCTAAATTGTCCTACGGCCTGGCTCCATGGCGTGGCAAGGAAGTGCACATTTTGAATACTTTGCAGACAAAGATCTATAAAGCAGTTTTTGACCTGCCTAAATCAGTCTCGCCCTCGCAGGTCAGACTGGAGTTTGGCCTCCAGCACCAGAAATTTCGAGTAATGAGCTGTTTTATCAAACTGTGCCACATGCTCCGCTCCTCCGATACGAACTCTCTAAATATCCTATGCTGGGAAGAAATTAAGCTCCAGGGGGATCATGTAACATCCAACTCCTGGGGAAGCTTTCTGAGAGAGTCCCTGGCTGAGTTGGCCCTACAAGCAGCATGGGACAAAAGACTGGATCGAGGAAGCTTTGGCAAAATAGTAAATAGCGCAGCTAAAAAGAAATCCCTAGGGGCAGACAAACAAGAGTTCTCTAAGCGGCGGCATGGGTGGACAGTAATTAATACATATGGATTCTTGAGGCCACAACCGTATCTATCCGCCCATTTCAGTTCACAACTAAAAACGAGTTTTTTAAAATTCCGAATGGGTGTACATGAGGCTAAGGATTTATACCCCCAGTGGAAAACGCCATTCAAAACGGAATCCTGCAGACTATGTGGCTTTAAAAAAGAATCATTAATCCATCTAACATGTGCATGTATAGCCACTTTAGACCAAAGGAGAAAGTATTTGAAATCAATTTTTATTGAGCTGAATATTCGCTCTAGCAGGCAAGCAGTAATTCGCTGGCTAGAGGGTACCTCGTCGATACTAGCTTGCCGTGGAACTAAATATATGAACTTAGTCTGCAGACTTTTACGGCAAGCAGAGGAAGAGCTTAATTAACTTAAGTTTAATGAGATCACCAGTGCCCCCTTGGGTTTTTATTCCTCAGTCGTCCCATCCAAAAAGCCATTAACGTATTTGCTTTTAACTGAATCATACTGATAAGTGATGTGAATTTTACTTTGGACATTAAGGTTTTAGTTCAAGTGGTATTTATTTAGGGGGGCGGGTTTGTTTTGTGTTGTTTTTGTAAAGATTTTAAGTAATCAAACAATAAATGTATCTATCTATCTAATGACTAGTTGGTGCTGGTGCAGGTGCTGAATAAACGAGTTGTTCACAAACTCTGATCGTCTAGCTTGTTCATGTTCAGGCAGAGGGTGAAAAGAGTGTGAGGAGACAGTAGGAGGAGGTATAGGCTGTACAGTGGGTGCAATGGGCTCTTGAGAGGAGAAAAATACAAATCCTACAGTAAACACTACCATACTACATAATACAAACAGGCATAAAAATACAAAACATTTGCTCTTCATTATTTTACACATTCTTGCTTTAAAGTTCATTTCCTCAGCGGGTCTCTCCATCTTGAAAAACTCCATCCTCTAATCGTGCCGCTCGCGGCGGGTGAGTATCTTCTGCTAAGGAGTACGCCTGTCAGTCCAGGGAACGCCCTAGACCAACCAGAACCGTTGACCTAACGTCTTCGGCCTGTACCCCAAAGTCTTGGCACCGCGACCCTGCGGCTGAACCCGGATGGTTGTTCGAAAAACAAAAATCAAGAAAGTCCTTCAGATGGGAGAGCTCTGGTTATCAAAAAATAAAAAGGTAAAAGAAAAAGAATATTTATTTGTCCATAGGCCTTGGTCTTAGATTATAGTGGAGACGGCCAGGTACTGTTTGATCTTGAAACAAGAGTTCAGGCTCTGTGGTGTCCAATCGAATTGACGGTGGCACAGCTTCTTGCAAAATATCGCCACTCTGTTGTGCTGAAGTTGTGCCCTTTATGCGTGCATCGCTGAACGGCACAAAACGAGGTACAGTGTCTGTTTCAGAGTCTGCGATACCCTCCTGGACCCACTGGTCATACGGCAGAGGCAAAGGGATCCTCTTCACGTGGGCGCCGTGGATCCAGTTCTTCTTCCCCTTTACTCGAACAGCTGATCTTGTAGATAGAAGTACGAGATGAGGGCCGATCCAACGAGGCTCATCGTTGCTCTTGCGCTGAAATTTTTTTACCAGGACCCACACGCCAGGGTCGATAGGGTGTCCTGGAGCCTCAGAGGCCTGGGGAAGAGTATCGTGCACCTGTTGGTGTAAAACACGTAATTTAGCCGTCAATTCAATCAAGCAGTACTGGATGTTCGATTTCACTGAATTTCGCCGGTCTTGGCACACCCCATACATTGGCCGGGCGGCCAAAAACGACCTCGTAGGGACTAAGTCCCACTCGTGAAGGCACGGTCATTCTGGTGGACAGGAGTGCTAGAGGCAGAGCGTCAGGCCATTTAAGACCTGAGCTCGCTTGGATTTTGGCCAGCTTGAGTTTTAGAGCGCCATTGTAGCGCTCTACTAATCCAGCTGATTGGGGGTGATTTTCAGCGTGGAATTTCTGCTTTATACCCAGTCCCTCACACACATTCTTCATCACTTTACCCACAAATTCACTCCCATTATCACTCCACACCATTCTTGGCATTCCAAACCTAGGGAAAAATTCCTTCACAAGGGCTTTGGCTGTGGATAGAGCAGTGTTGTCCTTTAGGGGATAGGCTTCTATCCATTTTGAAAAAGCGCAAACAACCACCAACACCTATTTCAGGTTGTTGCACCTTTCCATGTGGATAAAATCTAGCTGCAAAACTTCAAATGGATATGATGGAGGTGCAAAATGACCAGCTGGAGTTGGGGTTCCCCTACCAGGGTTGTACTTCAAGCATACCATACAATTCTTGACCACATTCTCTGCACACTTAAGAATTCCAGCATTCTGCCATACTGGAGCCAACAACTTACAGATGACTTTTGTACTGATATGTGCCATTCCATGTGCCATAGTAACCACTGGAAGCACATATGCATCAGGTAACAACCATCGCCTATGTTCTGACAAATCAATCCAACAACCATTCTCATCCAACTTACCCATACTTTCTCTCCACTTACTCAACTCTTTCTCTGTGGCTTCAGCTTGAAGGGACTTTACACTTGCTATTGTGTTTTCACACATTCCAACATCACCAACCCATCTGGCAGGGCCTGCAACATACATTTGAGTCTTCACATCTTTTGCTGTTTCTTTCGCGGTTTCATCAGCAAACGCATTACCACGACCAACATCATCAGTGATTTTCTTGTGCGCACTGCATTTCATAAACGCAACTTGTAACGGTAGGGTTAGCGACTCAAGGAGATCATTCACCAACTTGCCATTCTGAATCTTAGCTCCATGCGAAGTCAGGAACCCACGTTCTTTCCACAATCGCCCAAAACTATGTGCCACGCCAAAGGCGTACTGGCTATCCGTATATATGTTCACTTTCATTCCTTCAGACAACACGCATGCTCTCGTAAGGGCAATCAATTCTGCTGCTTGAGCCGAATTTTGTGGCACACGTGCAGTTTCCACAATCGTGTGCAAAGTCGTGATAGCATATGCAGCAGTCGTATCACCATTCGGAAGCTTGAAACACGAACCATCCACCCATAAAGTACCATCACACTCAGTCAGGGGAGTATCTTTAAGATCTACTCTCCCTTTTGTCTCTTCTTCTGTTCTGAACAGACAATCATGTTGCTCAATCTCATCTAGGTCTGCTGGAACTGGTAATAGTGTAGCTGGATTCAATGTGTTGCATCTCTTTATGTGTATATGATTTGCCAACAGTGTCAGCTCATAACCAGATAATCGCGCACTAGTTAAGTGTTGTGTCTTGGTCCTGTTTAACAATGTGTCCACAGCATGTGGAACCATAACAATCAATGTATGATCCATTACTAGGCCAGCAGACTGTCGAATAGACATAGCTGCGGCGGCTGTGGCTCTCAGACAACTTGGCAATGCCCTCGCTACCGGGTCCAAGGTTGACGAAAAATATGCGCATGGACGCGGTCTATCGCCAAAAGGCTGTGTTAACACTGATAATGCGCAACCATCTTTTTCATGAACATACAATGTAAAAGGCTTGCTGTAGTCAGGGGTACCCAACACAGGAGCTGAACACAATGCATTGCGCAATCCCCAAAAACTTTTCTGACACTCTTCAGACCATGGGATAGGATTCGGTGTGTCTTTACATGTTAATGCTAACAAAGGTTTTGCCAACAAGGAAAAATTTGGAATCCAATGCCTACAGTATGAAGTAATGCCCAAGAAAGCACGCACTTCTCTCTGTGTTCTTGGCACACTCAACTGTGCAATGGCTTGAATTCTTTCTGGGGTCAGTTTCCTTCCCTCCTTCGATAAGAGATGACCTAAGTAGGTCACTTCTTGTCGACAATATTGCAGCTTTGAGAGAGACACTTTGTGATGGAAGGCAGACAAATGACGCAACAATGACAAGGTAGCGTTTTTGCAAATCTTTTCAGTATCCGCGGCGATTAGTAAATCGTCGACGTACTGAATGAGGATAGCGCCACTAGGTAAAACCAGTGCATCAAGCTGCGCTTTTAAAGCCTGACTGTATATTGATGGACTCTCACAGTAGCCCTGGGGAGCGCGTTTAAAGCGGAAGCTGCGACCTCCTAAACTAAATCCAAAAATGTCTCTGCTCTCCTCTGCAATTGGGATGCTAAAGAAAGCATTCTTTAGATCGATCACTGAGAACCATTCAGCGGAGGCTGGAATCATAGTTAACAAGGCAGTTATATCAGGGACAACTGGAAACTGTGGCACAACAATCTTATTAACCTCTCTAAGATCAATCACAAATCTGTAAACAGGTGGCTGTGAAGGGTCCGTTCATTTTAAGACAGGTAAAACAGGACTATTGCAAACGTTGCCTCTTGTCTCTTCAATTACATCCTTTTTAATCAAATCACTGACAATTGCTAACAATGCTTTCTGACCTTCATTAGAGATCTTGTACTGGGGAATACGTGGCAATCTGACATTGGCTTTTAAAGTGACCACATATGGCGGTATTTCCAAAAGACCCACATCATTGGGACCAGTAGCCCAAAGGACATCCGGAAGGGGTGACAATTCAGGTGGCATTGCATTTTTAGACAAATACATCGGGGAAATCACTTTCTTGCCTAATGTAAGTTGTACTCCTGAGGGAGAACAATATAGCGTTGTATGCAATCTTTTTTGCAAATCTAATCCTAGCAAATTTTCACCACAACCTGTTGTTAGGATGAGGGGTGCTTTTAGCTCACAAGGTCCAACAGAAAGTGACATAGGACTAGAAATCGGGTTCCTAACTGGGGCGCCAGAAAAACCTACTGAAACATTTATTTCGCCAGACAAAGGCACGCCAGGGAGTTTTGAATGCATGATTGAACTCTTTGCAGCACCAGTATCCAGCAGAAAGGGCTCCGTTACATTTGCTGTAGTTACTTTAACATAGGGTCCACTCTGATCCACTGGCACTGAAACAACTCCCTCTCTCTGTCTACGGCTGTCCTAGTAATCATTATCTTCTACATTGTCATCTTCTGCATAATAATCATTATTGTAGTACTGAGCTGTATTACCAGTTGCATTGGCTTGCTGATCAAAGCTATTTATGGTATTTTGAGGCAGAAGAGGACGCGCGTTCTGGGGAACATTTCCACGCCCTCTGCCTCTAGGAGCTTGCTGACCACCTCTACCTCTTGCGCCATACGCATTACTGTTACGCTGCATTAATTTAGGGCAACTATATTTAAAATGACCTTCCTCTTTGCAATATGAACATTGGTTGGGACCTACAGGGATTCGTGGTTGATAATACCCATTCATTTGCTGACTATTCTGAAATTGTTGGGGTTGCTGATAGATACCTTGTGTTTGCCTATAATTACTCTGTCCTCCACGTGGCGGATAGGCCTGCTGTAAAAGGACCTTTGTTTTAAGTTCTTTCGTTTTCTTATCTGTTCTATCCTTCTCATCTTTGTCTCTATTCTCATAATACTGTGCAGTAGCCAGTATTTGCGCTGAAGAGGAAACAGCCCAAGAACTTTCTGAGTCTTTTAATTTCTTACACAACTCAGGAAGTAGATTCTGCACAAATATATCAACAAATAACCGTTGGCCACCTTCAGTGCTCATGTCTTGACCACTGTGGTCGATAAACGTTTCTTCAAACCTGGTAAAGAAATCGGACACTGTCTCATCTTTCTTCTGCTTACATGCGGATAGTTTATCCCAATTTACGCGCATCGCAGGCATTATAGTTTTCATGTAGGTAATAATTCGACCAGGGAGTTCTGCTACCAAAGGCTCAGGTTTTGCACCACCAATTTGTCTAGTGTCTGCGGCAATAATATTAGCCCATGTAGCACCTAGTTCTGCATCGTGATCTACATTGCGAATTGACCCCCACAAAGGCTGTGGAACAACATTTCCAAACAACATATCAATGTCAGCTAGATTCATGATACATGATCCTGCAGTTTGTGATAACTCCTTATAATATCCTGCAGGGTTTTTACGGGGATCAGGCAATGTCTGTTTAAGCGCTATTACTTCAGATCGTTTCCAAGGAACATGCACCCAAACACTCTGAAAATGTGCTGGCATAGCAGCAATACCATGAGCGGCATCAGCCGCAACAGCTTCCTTCTATACCGGAGGGACTTCTCTCATAGGGTATTGTCGCGCTTTTCCCTTTCTCCCCACAGGGAAATCTTGTGCAAACAACGACTGTTGACAATCATCATTCCTCAAGGATAATAAGATCGCAACTGCTTGATTGACATCGGGGCCCTCAATCGTACCTTTTCCAAAATCGAATCTCACTCGACACAACTCCTGCGGGCTTGGACCTCTACCATGATCATCCAATTCCTCACAGAGGATTTCACACATTTTCTCGAACACATACCTCTGTTTCGGGGCATCCCATTGATGAAAAACGTCAACAACTGATTCCACATCATAGAGTGATGAAAAAATAATCCACCTACGCGCCATATGATCTAATGTCTTTTTCTCTTCAGGATCAGGCAGCTGACTGCGCAATTGCTTACGCTGTAAGCCAGGAGTCGCACTAGATGACCCAAAGAGAGGCGACATTAAACTAGTAACTACATTAGCTAGTCGTTGTCGTGCTGAAGGAGAAGTTGAGGCGAAAACGGGGGGATAGACAGAGGGAAGAAAAACGGATTCAGATACAGGTACCTGGGTAGTGTAAGAAGGAGCGCCAGGGGAAGCCGCTGGCGTGCTAGGCAAAGTCGCAGGAAGCGCGGGGGTAACAGGTAGCAAAACTGGCGGCCCTTGAGAGGGCTGCACTGCAGGGATAGGAGCCAGCTGAAGACGAGCTGGCGGCTGTGGGAAGGCTTGCGGCATATTTACTGGAGGCTGCACATTTACAAGCTGTGGAGGTGCTGTGGCATTTTGCGCATATGGGGGTGGCGAACTTAACAAATGGGACATTAGGGAATCTTTCTCTTTCTCTTTTGTCTCATCCTGCACAAGGGGTGACAAAACAGGGTAACATTTATCAATCCCTAGTTTGCGCTGTCTATGTAACTGTTCCTTCATTTGTTCCTCCTCGTTATCTTTAAATTGCACAGCTGCTTGCATTACTGACATACCTCTTTCTCTCTTATTTCTTTTCGCTAGCTTAATTTCCTTCTGTTTGGCTTCCTTTCGCCATAGGCGGAAAGAATCAAACATCGCCGGCCGGGCTTTCTTTTTAAACAATTTAACTTCCAAATTATCTAAGATATCTGTATCGAAACTACCATTTTGGGGCCATTTTAAAACACCGTCCTTTCTAATATATCGGATCCATATTTCATTATATGCAATGGGGCCCACGCCATGTTTTACATAAAGCTCATAAGTTGGAGTTCCAATTGGAGGAACCGGACATGAATCCTCTAACTGGAAATCCCTTCCACAACCCAAACAAAATAATCTTCCAAATACACTAGCACCAGGCATCTTTGCTCACTAGTCTAGTTCCAAACTTCAAAGGATTATCGATTACGATAGTCTCGTGAATACACGAGTCCTCTGGCTTTGGGGTTTGCAAACTCCAAATAAACCAAAATTATCCCGAAGGATACCAAATTCAAACTGGGAGACGCTCCACTTATACTTAACTGAATATCGATGATCAATGGCATCACCAGAAGACTCTCTCGATTGTTTCGCTCTACCAAAATCGTCAAGGGTCCAAAACAGGGCGATTAATCAGGGCAGCAGTCCTTCGTAGCCGTCGGGACGCGGAGAACCTCGCAGAAAAGACTTTCGGACCACGTCGACATGCAGGGGTCGATGAAGTGGCAGCCTTCCTCCAGAATTTCCACACGAAGCTCAGATTTATCAATATTTCATGCAGTGCAACAAGCCACCCTGCTGCGCAACATGAATGGGAAAGGACAGGAATGCATTGTATTTAACATCATACCGCGCATTCCTGTCCTTTCCTTGCACTGGCGCACAATGTGCTGCCTAGCGCCAACTCAGCGACCCTAGCGCCATGGTGCAAGGGTGCCTGCGTTGCAGACAAGATTTTTTGTGCAAGAAGGGACACCTTCCTGCACAAAAATAATCCTCAACGGCATTTTCCTCTTTCTATGTGTGTAAAGATATTTCTCACCTGGGGAGGAGTAGTATTTTGACGCATTCCCAGGTCTACCAGTAATAGTATATCTTGAAATGCACGCAAATCAATAGGTGGATGCGTGGGAACATCCACGCTCCACTGATGGAACACCTCCCTGGGGCGATTTGCGCAGCATTGCGTTACTCTAGATTTATCAAGCCATGCAGGGCCATGCAAGGTGGCCTTGCGTGGGTTGATAAATCTGACTTAGTAGTTGCTTCTCCCTAGCACCTCCTTGCATGGCACAGGAATGACGCAACTTAATGATAAATCTGCCCCTAAATTTGTAAAAATGAACTTACCTGTGTGAGGGCCATGGCATTATGAGAACCTGTGGTCATAATATTTTCATACATTTTTGATAAGTAGATATAAAATTATCAGACATTTTAAAAGTAGAAGCATGTACCCTGTGCTATTGTACAATGTTCATGGATATCTACATGGGTTTAAAGTTTAAATTATTTAATATAACTTCATTAAATTCAGTGTAATGCTCCTATAAAGTTAAGCTTGGATTAATGTAATGTTACAATGCAAAAGCCCATAGAGTGATCCAGCTCCAAGGCCCTCATTTCAATCAGTCCAGTTAATTACGACATTTGTGGTAATTATTGTTACTATAAACATCCTAATTATGAGTTTTGCGATAAATATCAAACCTGCTGATATTTCTTGAGGGAAACATTCCTGTTATTTACCGAAACATGCAGATTTTAGTGCAGTAAACCCCAAACTCATAATTTCATGAACTAAAAACTCGTAACTGGGAGGCATTTATTGCACATGATGTATTCTTGCTCGGTGGAGTTGGCTCTCTTCGAAGGAGATAAATACCACATCAATTACCAGGCCGCTCTTAATGAAGGCCTCAGTGTGTTATACGAAAAGTAAACTGCGCTTGTTGCTTTGTGGTGCTGTGACAAAATCTTTCATTTTAGGGCTACATGGATAAATAAAAAAATCAATATAATAATCTGTACTACGTGAAAAGTGGCTCAACTCTCCCCGCACCTATCACTTGACGCTTAACCCTGACACTCTTCTTGACTTCCAAAGTTTATTGATTACTGGCCAACAATTCTTTGTTGTACAAATGCAAAATACATTCAAACCATCATGGCCGCCAAATGCAAAAATGAGGGCAAAATATAAGTTTTCCCTATTCATAATTGCAAAAAAATAGTCCAAACTGATGCAGGGAGTCGCTGGCGTTAGTGCGACTTGAGGAATGAGGCTCGTGTCTCACTCAAAAGACAAGCTGTTGATAGATTGGACAGCTCGGTTATTAAGCGCTTCTGAGAAGCACTCTTCTGGGAGCCTGAGAGGCACAGGACTCTTCAGCGTCTGCCAACAGGCAATTGGTCTCAATTCATACTCAACAGCTAAACTAAACACTCATGTTGTGTCCACGTTGCTGGGGAGGCCAGGGCTGGGCTTCGGCGCTGCTGTACCTGGGATTTTCAAGATCTTGCCACTAGCAGGCCTCGGCAGTGACAGCCTCTCCTCACACTCCCAGCACTTCCTTTGTGAACACTTGAAGAGTGTTCAGCTTTGCAACTGGGATGTGTAATATTGTTTTATTACATAGTCTTTGCTGCCTGCACCAGCCTAATCTTGACCACCGTTATGCCTTGTCAAGGTCACTGTTAACACTTTAAAGGTGGCATTCATAAATTCATTCATTCGTTCATAATCAAATACTAGAAAGATGTAAAATAGAATGATGTGCTAGTTCTAGACTGTGATCACAAAACAGGGAATTAATATTGTGGCACTTGTCACTGTACAACATGTGTTAAAATGAGGCCTCTTGAGCCCTCGCTTCTAGTGGCCTGGTAATTGGGCCTGATTTTCCTCGCCTCCGAAGTATAACGGGAGTACCAGTGACGTCAGAGGTGGGTAAAATCCATCCCATTACAAGTTGAAACCTTAGGGTTCACTAAGAAATGAGGAATAATTGGGGAATCAATCATTCTGGATCTGATTTCCCCTGTAATTTTTGGTCAAACTTTCACCTGGCCAGCCTTTCACCTGGAATCAGTAAATCTGGGTCTGATTTACCAGGAAATTCTTGGCCAAACTTCACCTGGAGATTTCAGCTGCTTTTAACTGCAGAAATGTATCTGTGAGTGTTAACATATGGCCAGGTATCGCCGAGACCCAACCCCGCCCATGAATAAACACAGATCATCCCACCTGTACCTCCATCAGCCCCGACTACTAAAGACAGCACAAACCACAGTATTAAACTTTTGGATTAGGGGTCGTAAACTCCCGGACGGATTTCTTTATTATTAAAAAACACCGCACATTAAAAATGCCCTCAATATCACTTTACAAAAATTATATGCGGAAACCCCATAAAACAATGTCCAGTATTATTTACAATTTTTGATGGATGGCCACCCTTAACATAAACTCTAATACATAGAAATTCCTAACCATATCTAGCCTTGTCCCTGCGTATCCAGTGATGAGCCTACGAGTAAGATCATGACTGGTCAACCTGTGAGGGTCCTTCCCTAAGTGGGGAGGGTCAACTGTTTCCTAAGGGGGAGGGGCCCACCTTTCCCTAAGGGGGAGGGGTCCACACTTTGCATCTCTCCCCAGAGTAAGCTTGTTCAGGGGGCAAGTCTGCCCACAGTCCTACAGCACTAAATATCCATAGGGTCAAATCCCGCTGCCCTGAGAGCCAACCCAAGCACCTTGGAGAAGAAAAACCTCGTCAAGGGGAACCCATCAGCATGTACTAGGAGGGGGCCCTCCACCCGCTAGGCCTATGGACCAAAAAGAATTTGAAGTTGCCCACCGGACAGCAAGAACGGCCTGGTGCCTGATGCAAGATGATGTAGTCACTCCTGCTACCCTGGTCTGTCTTGGAGTGTGGCAAAGTAATAGTCAAAGAACCCTCCAAGAACTGGACATGAGCCAACTGCAGCGCTTCTTCAATGTTCTTCTTGTTCTTGACCACCAATTCCCTACCCTGAAAGCCCCATAGAAAGCCAGAGTAAATCCCTCCCTGAACAGGCGAGCCTCTTCTGTGGACCTACAGATGTTACCCAGGATGCACAGGCCTGCCGCCAGATTGCAAATATTAATGGGGCACCTGACATCTGGCTTGGTCCCCTGCAAATGCTGCCGTCCCCGCAATGCCCTCTGTATTAGAAATGATCTGGTTACATCTGGGTGGTCCAACATTCATAAGAATAAGGAAAATACTGCCATGTGGCATTGCGCACAGGCTACAGAACACCGCTGATCCATGAGAGCTCCCAAGAATGACAGGGCAGAAGAGGATGAAAACCAAACCCTCTCCCCCCAGTTCCCAAGAAACTACAGTAAGCGCTGAATGATCCCTCATATGTATGCCTCGTCCAGGGTGCTAAACAGGCTGCCATGAGGTCCGGTAGTCTTGGACACCAAGCCGCCAAAGATGGTCTGAAAAAGGTGCTGGGACTTCCAAAGCTTCTGGGTGGTAAGACCTGAAAACCTGCATCTTGAAACAAAATAGATCATCAGCTGCATTGTTCAATACACCTGGAACATGTTTGGCCCTAAATAATAAATTACCTTTCAAGCATTGAAGCAAAATCTCCTTCAATAACCTGAGTATCATCTTACATCTGGCTGCTTGTTGATTAATGCATTCCACCACCGTCATGTTGTCTGACCAAAATATAATCGACTGGTTGTGGAACTGGTCATGCCAAATAGACAATGCCACCAGGATAGTAAAGAGCTCAAGGAAACCAAAGCTGGTGACTAGCCCAGACTCCACCTAGGCAGCAGGCCAGAGCTATGCATACCAGCCCGGGCCCAGGATTTGCACCAAAACCTACACTGCCAGCTGTGTTGTGAAGAGCCTTGCTCCTTGCTGGGCCTGGCGGGGTTGAGCCACATCAACGTGCTATTGAAGTCTCGCAGAAATGTCGGCCAAATGTGCATGTCCTGCCGAACCTCGCTTGGTAACCAGGTGTTGTGGTGCTTCTCCCTCACGACAGACATCGCCTGTGCATTGGATAGCGAGAATGAGCGGCCCATGGGAATGATCATTAAGGCAAAATTGAGGTGCCCAATCACCTTCTGCAGCTAATGTAACATGAACTCTTTTGCACCCAAACAATCCTGCAAAGCCTGTGAAAAGGCAGAAACCTTTTCTTTGGGGAGCTGTTTCACCCCAGACTCTGGATTTAATTCAATCCCGAGGAATTCAATGACCGTTGCAGGCCACACAGTCTTGCCTCTTGCTAAGGGAACTCAAAACTCCCTCATCAATTCACAGAAAGCCCAATGTATTTCTGTATTTTTGCAAACCAGGAGAACCTAAGAGGCAAATATTCCAAATAACGTAATACCCGCCAGTGGCCAGTCCACCGTCTGAGTGCGCACTCGAGGAAGGAACTGAACTTCTCAAAATAGGAGGAGACCGATCAAACCATAGGCATGCATTTATCAAAATAATATGCTCCCTCAACTTGAAACCTAGTAGGTTAAACTCCTGTGAGAGCACAGGAAGTAGGCAGAAGGCTGACTCTATGTTTCACTTTGCTAGGAAAGTGCCCGGCTTCAACTCTTGGAGCATCACAATCGCCTGGTCCAAAGAAGCATGTTTGACGGGACATAATGTCCCATCAATCGCTTCATTTACCAACTGACCCCTAGGAGCAGAGAGGTTATGTATTAATCTAAACTTCCCTGGATCCTTCTTGGGCACTACCTCCAGGAGAGTGGAAGCAAAGCCTTCCAGAGGCACTGAACCAAACAGGCCAGCAACTCTCCTCAGACCCACCTTGTTGACAACCTTTGCCACAGTTTCTGGTTCTTGCAGTAGCAAAAAGAACAATTGATGGACAGAATACTAAAGAATGTCAGACATTCACCCCAGTATAGAGATCTGGGCCTAAATATATTGTTTTTTTGCTCCTCATGCCTTTCCAGTTCAAGCCCAGCCATATACAAATCAGTCTTGACCCTGTCCCTATTGGAACAGTCCAGCCCGAACTGCCAGGCCAGGTCATCTCTGAACAGCAAAAAAGCATCCTGGGACCGGTGTTGGGGTAACACCCCTCATCAGCCAGACTAGTTTGACTCCAATGGCATTGAAAGCACGGGACCCACGTCTGGGTATACCTGTCCCACTCCAGGTTACAAATGCATAAAGAACAATTGATGGACAGAATGCTGAACAATCTCAGATATTACAGCCTGCATGGAGAACATGCCCAGGCTACCAATCAGCGCCTGAGCACCGAACCGCAGCGCTCTGACCAATCACAATGCTGCATTGCAGGGTTGGGAATGGCTGACTGGGAACCTGGGTGTGCTTCCTGTTCCACCTAGAGTGAAGGACTACGAGGAGAGACGTGGCAGGAAAATGGTGAGAAGGTAAGTTATTTTCTGTTTTTGTAATTTATACCCTTCTTCTCCCTCCTCTCTAATGTCCCCCCACCTAAGATCATGCCAGCTGCCATAGTATGCTAGCTGGCCTCCAGTGGCATTGAGAGCACGGGACGCAAGTCTGGGCACACCCATCCCACTCGTGGTGACAAATACAAAAAGAACAATTTCTGGGCAGAATGCTGAACAATGGCAGACATGAACCCCCAATAAAGAGGTCTGGGCCTAAATCCATCGTTTTTGTGCTCCCCGTACCTTTCCAGTTCAAACCCAACCATATGCAAATCAGTCTTGACCCTGTTCCCAGTGGGAACAGTCCAGCCCGAATTGCCAGACCAGGTCCTCCCTGGACCGGATAAAAGCATCCTGTGTGCTGTTTCGGGATAACACCCCTCATCAGCCAGGCTAGAGCACAGGATCCATATTGGGGCATACCCATCCCACTCGCGGTGACAAATGTAAAAAGAATAATTGATGGACAACAAAATGTTGAACAATGTCATACATTCACCCCAGTACAGAGATCTGGGCCTCAATCCATTATTATTTTTCCTCCCTGTTTGAAATGGGATTTCTGGTTGGCTAGGGCTTGCGCCAAAGCCAGGCAGAAACCACCACTCTAAGTCAGGGCTGGGGAGTTACACGCCAAAGATAACCCCTGCTCACCCCCTTGGTAGCTTGGCACGAGCAGTCAGGCTTATCCCGGAGGCAATGTGTAAAGCGTTTGCGAGCGCACACAGCAACAACATCCTAGGCCCACCACAAAAGAAACTCCACACAAGGTTATATATAAAAATAACCTTTGTATTATACCAAAACACATTAGATAATATTCACACAATTTACACTGTGCGAACTGGCACTGGGCAGAATTTACAGGGGACTATTTACACAGGACAGGGCCACATGGACCACTGTAAGAATTAGCACAAATCACTAATTGTAGATGTAAAACATATACCAACTGTAACACAAATTATAACGGTAGAGCACAACCAGTAACTACTGGCGCAATAATGACCTCAGCATTATCACAATAGAATCAGGTATAAAACCTCTCCTGTATACATCTCAGGGGCATAAACACATTATGCAATCTCTCACAAGTTAGACCCTACCTCCTAAGTATAATTACACTAGGGGCGTACATCCCACAGGGAAGTATAATCTCCCTAACATAAACCTAAACAGGTAAAACAACCTCCTATGCAGAAATCATATCTAGAGGTATAAAACACCGGGTGCGCAAAACATACTATACACGGTACATTTCCTAACACCATAAGCATTAACACCGGGTGCGCAAAACATACTACACACGGTACATTTCCTAACACCATAAGCATTAACACAGGGTGCGCAAAACATACTACACACGGTACATTTCCTAACACCCAAAGCATTAAAACACAATAGTACTTCAATCACATTAGGGTCCAGGTTGCGCCAGAACCTAAACGTAGCAGCTGCCCACTACTTGCAAGGCAGCTGGGGCGACAGAGCTTTCCTGGCACTCTGGGTGCCTCTGGTGCCTAAAACAATGTGCCACAAGCAGGTAGGGCGTGCACTCAGCGTGCCCCCAGGAGTCCCACTCTGGGACTATCGCTCAAAGAAGAAAAATGTCCCCGTGATGCAGTTGCCCACAACGGCGGCGCAACTGTGAGGAGGGGGGGGCTGGTACTGCGGTGCTTCTGAACCCCACTGGGGTTTTGGAAACAAAATTGGTCCCCACGTTGGAGCACACGGGCTCTTAAGACAGATATGCCCCCACAAGTACAGCATCTGCACCTCGCAAATGGTGGAGCACTCAGAAGCTGCTCAACAACGTGGGAGCAGCCCGCTGCAAGACGGGGCCGCTCTGACTCTGCCTCCCCCAACAACAGAAATTTGGGAGTTCCATTCACCGGCAGCACTGGTCCATTTTCTTCCCTGCCGTGAGCACTTCTCTCGCGGCGGGGGCTGGGGGCAGACACGGCGCTTCTGTCTTTCCTCTCCGTCGCGCTGCGGCAGCCCTGCTCCGGCCGGACTCCGCTTCTGCCGGGAGGCCCTGCCTTCGTTGGTCACAGTCCAGTGCGGGGTGGGCTCCCGCCTGGACTCTTCTGCTGGCTCGCTTCTCCTGGCTGCACCGGAGAGCGGGGTGGGCTCCCGTCGGCTTCCGGGCCCATCCTTGGGCACAGGAGCGCAGGGTAGGCTCCCGTCTGCTTTCTGCTTCTTGCCCCGCCCACAACACGGCCGCTCGGCCTGGCTTCCGGGTCGCGGCGGTGAAACGGGCAAATGAGGGGTAGGCTCCCTCGTAATTAAGATTAATAAGCGGGGTGGGCTCCCGCAGGTCAAAAGAAAGTGAAGTGGGCAACGAGGGGTAGGCTCCCTCTGGAAATTAAAAAGACAGAGCGGGGTGGGCTCCCGCTCGAGAGGCACAAATGCGGGGTGGGCTCCCACTAGGAAATTAGCAAAAAAGCGGGGGAATCCCTACGTCAGGATTCCCTCTGCAATGATCGTAGTCCAGCGCTGTTTCCACAAATGGAGGTGCTCCTCGGGACGGTCAAGCGCTCTTCAGTCAATAAAAATAAAGCGCTTCTTGGCCATGGAAGACAAAGCGCTCCTCCAAATAAGGCAGAGTTCAGGGGGCACAAGGCTGGGCTCCGGTAGGCCAGCACACAGGGCCCTCCAGCAGGGAGGCAGTCCCTTGTGGCGGTTCGTCCTCGAGCCCAGCAGCAGCAGCCCCCAGCGTCAGGACCAGCAGAGCAGAACAATTTACTTGGGGTCACAACCCCTTTTTATATACACATTGTCTTTGTCTCAGGCTGCAGGGTTAAGGAAAAACCAGATGCAACTGGTTTTGGAGCACTCTGTTGTGCTCAGCCCCTCTCCCCATTCACTGGACAGGCTAGGGACATCAGTCGCACCACAGGGGGCGGAGCCAGCATTGTGTAGGGAAAGCCCAGCCCTATTCAGGTCCCAGGTGTACTCCTTCCTGCCATCAGCATGCAGATCTCTCCATTCACCACCGGGGCAGACCCATCCTGACTCCTGGAGCCAGGCACACCAGCCAATCACAAGCCAGACAGTCACTTCACATTTATTACACAGACATGCCAGCTTCTAGAAGTGGCACTTCTACACTAGTCACAGTAACGCCGCACACATCATCCCGCAGCATTCAATCTCACGAGTTCGCACATACCAAACTCGACCCTGCACTCCTCACGCATCAGTAACTACCATGGACACACACATTCCCCATGCATTCCTATGGGAGGGCAGGTCACTCTCACTCAATGTAACACAGAGCGCATGCACTTTACACGGGGACACCGTGCTAAAGTGCCTAGAGGTCTAAAACCACTAACACTCCATAGGGAAAAAGCTAGGATAATGCAAAAAGTTTTGGGGGTGAACCCGCCAGAAGGGCCAAGTCCAACATTCCCCATGACTTTCCAGTTCAAACCAAGCCATATGCAAATCAGTCTTGACTGTGTTCCCAGTGGGAACAGTCCAGCTGAACTGTCAGGTCAGGTCCTCACAGGACTGGAAACAAACATCCTAGGACCGGTTTCGGGGTTTCACCCGTCATCAGCCAGGCTAGCTTGCCTCCAGTGGCATGGAGAGCTCGGGACCCACGTCCGGGCATCTCGTCCCACTCAGGGTAACAAATGCAAAAAGATCAATTGATGAACAGAATGCTGAACAATGTCAGACATTCACCGCAGTAGAGATCTGGGCCTAACTCCATCATTTTTTTGCTCCCCGTGCCTTTCCAGCTCAAACCATGTCATATTCAAATCAGTCTTGACCCTGTTCCCCATGGGAACAGTCTAGCTCGAACTGCCAAGCCAGGTCCTGTCTGGAGTACACAACCACACATCCCAGGGCTGGTATCTGTAAACCTTCTCTAAAACCTTCTAACAAGCCCTGGGCTTCCACAGGGTTACTGTACACATTAGGCCAGGAGACCATTGCCATCCAATTAACCCGGTAGCGAGCCTTGACTAAGAGTGGGTCATCAATCCTGTTTTTGACCCGTTTATTCTTGGACTTCCTGAAACACTTTGACTCAGGGTGGGAGGACAAGCAGCAGAAGGAGCAGGAGTGCTTGAACTTGCACATACTGAAAGGCCTGGAACAGGAACACTTATAAAAATCCCAACATGTCCCCTTTTTCCCAGGGGACTGATTTGGGGCAGCGTCCGGGCACTGATGCTTCATGTGGCGCAGCCATAGGACAACCTCAACATAATCCCATTCCAGATAGTTGCTTTAACCCTCCTGATCTCTCTGTCATAATCCTTCCATCCCACGCCACCATATTAATCATGCACACCAGCAATCTTGTTCTGGTAACATGCCAGCTGCACAACGAGATTATTAAAATGCTCAGTCAGGATCACCTGATAAGTGGAAAACCCTTTTATCTAGTTCATTAACATTTCTCCACCCTCTGCTTCCATGGCCTGTGGCCACAATCCCTGGAATGAGCAAACTCCTTGCAACGCTTTTCTTTCTCCTTATAAGGTTTGTCAAGAAGTAAGTAAAAAAATTTCAACACAAGCCGCCCTCCAAATATTTCCTTACACCTCGGCCGTGATATGCCTGCCTAGGTGATCACGCCCGACCGCCCCGACCGCACCTCTCCTAAACCTAAACTCGGCAACAGAGTTGTTGTACCTGCATTCAGAGGATCCTCGGTCTTTGAAGTCATCCCCTTCATTGCTGCACTGCCCTGTGCACCTTCCAGGAGTGTCTGGCCCGTCACTGAGGCCCACTACACCAATTAGGGACAGATAACATCCCGCAGAAGACCCAAAAAGTGCCTGCAAAGCACTGCACAACCAACCGTGCCCTCTGGTAGGAGATGCAATAAAACCCTTACCACTTCCCAGATACTAAAACCAGGCTTGCCTGTAGCCAAATCAAAAATCACACCTGCCACCCCACAATGCAGCACAGGCAACATAGACCTCCTCAGAAAACAACCAGCAGTGCCAAAAAATAAGGCTGATCTTTCATCCACAATCCCAATGCATGCCTGAACCTACGTGCTAAAAAACAAACCCACAAAAATCCTCTGCCCCCTCACCTTGGCCTCTCAGCCAGAGGCGCCACCATGTGCACATGCACCATGGCTCAGGTGAGTAACCACTCAAGCCCATTTGTCTCCCAGCGTTTATGTCCCAATAAATCAGCTGGGCTTAATGTGGTAGGTGTAGAGCGCCAGGGGTGTGCTCCCGACGCTGTTCCTGGGAGAATCAAAGAGAAGAAAACAGACAAAACAACACAAAGAAATGCAGTTGCAGTACCCCATGCCTGAAGCTCAATCACTGACCCCGATACTGGCCGGTGGTGGCGGCTTCAGACACTGGTCCAGCATGACCGCCATAGGTGCGGCTCCCCCAATTTGGGGGCGCCTTGGCCGATCTGCATTGTTTCTGCAGGTCTCATAATTCGGATTGGGTCAGTAACTGCTGTTCCAGACACTTCTGAATTAAGAGACCACTGCGAATGAGGGCCTTAGTGTTCGATCAGAGTATAAGGAACAGAGGCTTAAAAATCAAGGATGAACTAAGAAGGAAGGCATTGGCAGACCAGCAAGGGGATCAAAGTTGGTTGCATGTCACAATATTTTAGACACAAAAATATAAACCTGCACAAAGATATACTCCACAATATCGATTACTACTATATTGTCAAGGTAAACATATATAGAGAATTAATAATTTACCAGTCTAAATATGAACCCTTTTTCCTTGACAGGCGAGCACAAGTGGATAGTGTGGACCGATATTTGTAAAGGTTAATATTAAAAATTTGAAATAGAGACTCCCACCATAAGCGTTTTCCACCTTGTGTTAGTGACACAAAGGATATAGATGGCACTGGAAAATGAAAGGCCAGAGCAGATCACGTTTTAAATGAATATATGTACTATGTGATGCACTAATGACTTTATTTATTATCATCTATATATTTAATGGGTTTCTATTTTGTGGATAACATTCCTATCCTTCTAGAGTGCTGCACTAAGGAGCCTATTCATGAGCCAGTTTACATCGCTCTTGCACCACGCAACATGGTGTAAGAGTGACACAACCATTATATGAGATCTATGATCCAAGCAAGGCCACTTGGCATGGCCCTGAGTGGCTCCATACACCTGGAGTAGGGCAATGCAGCAAAAATCACTGCATTGCCTTATTCTGCCTTGGAAAGGCATTCCATGGGCATTGTGTGGGTGTTCCCATGCAACTACCATGGTTTGCAGTAAATTCCCAGGTTTACCAGAACTGGTAGACCGGAGAATGTGCCAAAAAGCAACACTTTCTCAGGTAAGCCCTAACGAGGAGAAATATCTTTATTTCTCCTTGTTACTTCCTCTTTCTATGCATGAGCACACATAGAAATAGGAACATGCCTCTCAGGAATAGTTTTGTGCAGGAAGCTGCCTCTTACGCCACTAAAACAATCCTGCATGCAAATCAGACACCCTTGCATTGTTGCTAAATTGCCAAAAGGGCTCCAACACAGGGGTAAAGGCAAAAATGCAGTGTATTGCCTTCAATACGGTGCATTCCTACTCTTTACCTGTTACACAGTGCAGCGCATCAAGGTGACTTGCCATGCTGCACTGCCTGTCTCTCGTAAATAGGCCCCTAAGTGCTTATTTTATGCTGGTGATTGCAAGTGATGGGCACCAGCACTCATTTCATAGACATCAGAACTTATTTTTCAGCATGAGACTGTGGCCCAAAGCAAGAGAGAAAAATGCAGAAAAGGGAAAAAGAAATGAAAACAGTGACAAAGGGAGCAAGGCAGGCATGCTAAAGAAGCTACAGGAGAGAGATAAAGAGTCAGGGAGTATAGGGTGGTGGAAGAAAGAGGCATAAGATAGAATCAAAACAAGTCATCTTTGGAGTTTGGCAACCCATACATGTGGTTGCGCCAGCAATGGACTCCCAAGAACAGCTTGCTGTTTTCATTTAAAAAGAGAGAGAATATGGCTTTATGAGAACCGAGCTGACTAGAGGAGCTGAATCAGCTGCAAATAGTGGACAGTGGAGCACTAAGTAGACGGCACTGGAATAAACAAGCTCCGCACAACTCAGCCCTCCACAAGCACATGCAAAATTTTCAAAACTAATGGGGCGCTCCGCTCAGCTCCTACCCTGAAAGTCTCGGGGTGATTCGTCAAGCGGGGGCTGAGAAAAAAGGGGGGTCCCAAAACACGTTTTCCCCATGCATTTTCCTATAGGACCTTTAGTCGAAGGTACAGCCCGAACGCCTGAACAGAATTACTTGAAATTTGGCAAAGAGGTAGTCCTCAGGTCAGGCATGTGCCTTTTGCATATATGGAGTCAATCTGTTCAGTATTTCCTGAGAAAATTGCAGTTAAAAGTACATAAATATCTATAGGCGCGCACTGTGCGCGCACCCTAACGTGCGCGAGCGTAATTCTGATTGGTGGTTACATGTCAGTCAACGTTCGAATCGGTCGAAATCAGGAAGTGTCGTCCGCCATTTTGTTTGTTTTGGGTGCGACAGTGAAAAAGAGAGGTGGCGAACCTGAAAAGGGGGCAGGGTAGAGAGTTCCTGACCCCCTAGCCTTTGTCAGGGGGTCCCTGAAGGACCCCGAAGGGTGAAAAAAACATTTTTTTTTTTTTAAATCGCGGGGTGCGCGCACGGTGAAAAACCTTAAAAAAATAATATAATAATACATACATAACTTAGCATTTAAAAAAACATACAAATTCACTTAAAAAACCATAGGTTTTACACACGTTATAGTTAGGAATTAGCATTTAAAAAACCTTGCAAATTCACTTAAAAAACCATAGGTTTCACACATGTTATAGTTAGGTGGACATTTCACTCGTAAAAAACCAATGAAATTCCCCCGTTATAGTTAGTTCAGATAACTATAACTCGCGCGACCGCCACTCTATCACAAGGATGATGTCATCAGTGATGTCATGAGTGATGCCACTGACCATGTCATGAGTGATGTAATATGTGACGTCATGAGCAGAGGATTGCGGGCATGCGAGTTATAGTTATCTGAACTAACTATAACGGGGGAATTTCATTGGTTTTTTACGAGTGAAATGTCCACCTAACTATAACATGTGTGAAACCTATAGTTTTTTAAGTGAATTTGCAAGGTTTTTTAAATGCTAATTCCTAACTATAACCTGTGTGAAATCTATGGTTTTTTAAGTGATAGATATATATATACATACATTTACTCGTGGTTTTTGCACATCATGCGAAGAAAGAGACCGTACTGTCAGGATTTTGCTGCAAGATGCTTTTTATTGCGATCGGAACATCGTTAAAAAGCCCAACGCATTTCAGTCTCCTCCTGAGACCTTGATCCTGGTATGAGCAGCACTAGGAAACAGGGCATTATTTATTTCTATTATTGAACTTATTTTCTGTTTCACCGCATGTCCTCTTGGGGCATGTAGTTCAATTTAATAAAAATTACTGCATGCAGTATTTTAAAGTGCATATGCAATCAAAAAGTGAATAAGTGCAAAAAGTGCTGTCGTGCAAGAATAATTTAAAAACTTGTTCAAATGATTAATTTATAAAGAGTTCGAGGCAAGTCTTTGTTTTTTTTTTTTTATTCGTAATGTTACCTTGATGTGATTCCTTTCTCCACTTAGCGCTCCAGTGGGCTGTTTCTTAGTCAATTTTAGGTTGAGCATTCGAGATCTCTTGTATATACTTTACTATATACTTATATGTATACTTATATATGTATGTACTTTGTGGGCTCTGGAGATCAGCCCTAGGACTTGTCTCCTTACGCTTAGGAACTTTTTTTTCTGTTCAACTGCCTCTATTTAACTGTCTTGATAGAAAACTACCAGCAGAGGTCAGTAAAATACCAGAATTGCTTTCTGCTGAGTTTTTAAAAAAAAAACAATTCTGGAAAGTGCCTCTATTTAACACTCTTGATAGATAATAACCAGCAGAGCTCAGTAAAATACCAGAATCACTTTAGCATTCTCTAGATTCCAGTCCATAGAAATAGTCTTCCACGTGCACCCATAGACAATATTTTTTCAAAACTTGTATTTTTAGTGATATGACCACTGAAGGCTCTGATTTTATATTAAAAACATAGTTTTGGACTATACCATTTCCAGCTGGAAGGCAATATTTCTCTTCATGTGTTCCCATACCTGGCATGTCATGTAGTTTGGTGCTTACTTTCCCTCCATGATAAAGAACAGTAGATGTATCAGCACCCACTCTAATGTGCTGCATAGCTAAATACATATAAGGTCCCAAAGGCGAGACTGATTGCATTGCAAATGCTTGTTTATATATGTATACAGGAATTTCATTCTTGTTTCAATATAAACATCACTGGTTCTTCTCAAGGTTATATTTGACTTATTTTTTGCTGTACTTTCAATTGAGCCCTTTCATTCCTCATTTAATCTGTGTTCTGTTGACATATTCGACCATGTTGTATTATTTCCCTTATTTAAAATTCTGTTAGTTCTCCACCCTCCAGTGGGCAATTGTATTTTTTCTTTGTCAAGGACAAAGGAGAAACAAACTTAAAAGTCCAAACAAGGGGTGGTGCCAAAACCATGAGTGGACCCTGCCGGGAGACAAGCACCACCCAGACGCTGAGTGCCATAGCCGTTCCAAGGGATCAAAATGGAGTGTGTGTATACATATACCTGATGAAATAAAGGCTGGTAACCTGTTGATGCTTGAGTGCGTCTCATTTGAGCTACCATGTGTTGGAAATCTAAAGGCGGACGCTCTTCCGCCGAGACTGCACCACCCCAGGATTGCAAGGGTGCCACGGGTTTGGATACACCATTCTCATGTGTGGGGCTGAAACTTAGGATGGAGGTCATGCAACGATGCGGGGGCCCACTGAGGGCTTAAATGGCAGTGATTAGTGCGCTGAATGGGACTGTGAATGTTTGGGCACTACAAATCCCACAAGTCTCTAAAAAGGCACGGATTGTGGGCGTGACTTTGTTATATTAGGGAAAGGCTGCCCGCCACAGCACGAACTTTGCCAGTAGCCTCTGAGGAAGAGTTACACTCGAAATGCGTAAGGCAATTAGAAAACTGCATTACAACCTGCATACGGAGCATTTACTTACCTGATGAAATAAAGGCTGGTAACCTGTTGATGCTCGAGTGTGTCTCATTTGAGCTACCATGTGTTGGAATATATATATATATATATATATATATATATATATATATATATATATATATATATATATATATATATAAATAAATTACCTACTGGCGGTCGCCAGTAGGTAGTTATAGTTAGGACCTATTTTCCATAGGAAATCCGCAACATTCTATTCCCAATAAGTCTGGCGCCGGTTGACGAATCCTTGCAAAATTTTCCAAACTTTGGGCCAGCTCCGGTTCGCTCCTATCCTGAAGGTCTCAGGGTGATTCGTCAAGTGGGGGCCGAGAAAAAAGGGGGGTCCCAAAACACATTTTCCCATGCATTTTCCCATAGGACCTTTAGCCGCAGCTACAGCCCGAACTGCTGAACGGAATTACACCAAATTTGGCATAGAGGTAGTCCTCAGTTCAGACTTGTGCCTTTTGCTTAAATGGTGTCAATCTGTTGAGTAGTTCCTGAGAAAATTACAGTTAAAAGTACATATATATCTATGGCCTCGGAGGACCCGTGCACCCTGAGCGCAACCTCCCGATCACGCCCTGAATGCTAATTGGCTGTCAAGTGGTTGTCAACATTCGAAACCAGGAACTGTTGGCAGCCATTTTGTGCCTCTGCAAAATTCGCCCTGGGTGCACGGATCAGGCCGTAAAAAAAAAATACGAAGCGCGGCCTCCCGCGCTTCTTTATTAATTAGCCCCCAGGGGGGCAAATCCCAGGGGCAAAAACTGTAAAATTTAATGGGGGGCCCCGGGGGGCCCCCCAGCCCCAGGGACCGCTACCACCCTGGGCTACAAAATAAATGGGTGGGGGGGCTCAATGGCCCCCCCAAGCCATGGGGACCACCATCCCCGGGGCATTATTTATTTAGGGAGGGGGCTGTGTGGCTCCCCTCCTGGAGCCCTCGAGGGCCCTGGGGACCGCCACCCCCAGGGATGGCTCCTGCAGTGTCCTGGGGTGCACACCCCCAGGACACTGTTGTTTGCTATGAGAGGGCGGGAGTCTCCTTCCCTCCCATAGCAAAATGTGTTTGGATTTTGAAAGAGAGAGCAGGGAAACCTGCTCTCTCTTTCAAAATCCAAACCATATTGCTTTTCCACACGGGGAGCTGCATGTCAGCAGCTCCCCATGTGGAAAAGCAATGCCGGATCCCACAGGAGGCAGGGAGCCGGTGGGACCGTGAGGGCATTGAGGCTCCCCTCACGGTCCCCAATATTTTTTTATAAGCCCTGGGGGATGGGGTCCCCGGGGATAATAAAAATTAGAGATGGGGCTATTTATTTTTACGGTAAAATTAGGAGTCGTGCATCCAGTGCGGCTCTCAGTGCACCCCCCTGGTGTGCACGCGTTGGGTGCACAACTCCTACCGCGTTGGGTGCACGATTTCTCTCGCATTGGGTGCGCGACTCCAAGCAAAAAAAAATGAATTTTTGTTTTTAGATAAACATCAAGCTTATGTGTTTCGCTCTTGGGTGGCTCTGAAAAGAGCCGTTGTGTTCATTGAGAGTTTTTGGTACTTATAAGTAAGTACCTATACAGAGTCTAACGTTGTTGAGGAAGACTCTGTTACCCTCATCAGTAAAATGTACACCATCTCGCCTATAGATGTCTTGCATATGAAAACGCAGACTGTTTTTGTAAATGGACCCCATTCTATAGTCTCGGAGAAAATCAGAAACAGATTTATTCACATGTTTCCTAGCTTTCTCAATTTGTGGACAAAAATGATTGGACCAGTTCCATTTCTGCCTTTGGCATATGTTAGAATAGACAAAGGCAGTTTGGGGGAAAAGTGAAATCAATTCTGCAAAGGTGTCCTTGATAAGCATTTCCAGACCTACCCCAGTCAAAGTGCCTAGGTCATTGCCACCACAGTGCACAATTATGAGGTCAGGGTGTTGGAGATGCAAAAAGGATTTCACCAATGGCATCAATTGGTGGCACTTTAACCCTCTCTGTCCAATCCATTTAATGTCTACATTTGGCAAACCTAGGTCTTTGTGAATGCCTTTGTTTTCTGCATACCTTTGGCTCCAGAAAATATAGCTGTGTCCCACAATCCACACTCTAAGCATCTTGAAGGGAGGTCTGGATGCACTCAGATGGTCTCTGTAAATGAAATGGCAGTTTGAAAAGTAAGATTTTTCTAAAATGTTGGATAAAATGCAATTTTGAAAAAAGAAAAGAACTGATTAAACTAGGGTGCATGTTTCTGTTTTTTAAACGCATAATTCTTATTGGTTAACACAAACTGATTGAAAGGAACATTATATAGGATAGGCTGATATGTTGAAAAGTCAAGCACACTTGCTGTTTTGATTAGCAACATTGTGTGCTGAACTTGTGACCTGTGTGCTCAGTTAAGTGTTCCATGAACTGTTTCTATGGTAACAGGCAGAAGGCAGATTGGGGGTAGGGTTCAAATTTATGTCATTTGGAAAGGGTTGAAATGTGTAACCAATAGAAATGTGTGCTTGATTTTGAATATATGTGGGAAGGAATGTGATTTGGTGTTTACACGTATATGTGTGCAAATTGAGAGGGAAACATTGCCATTCTTTGGTTTTGCTGACAGATGCACAGTGGAGAGATTCTGTATAAGAATATCTGGTGTGTGACGGACATACTTCTTATTCTACAAAATAACTTGAACGGTGATCTTTTTAATAGTGAGGGGGTGTAGGTGGTCCATTTTGATTTTAATCACACTAATGTATTTCTCCTGCTAAAGTGCAGGGACTACTTTTTTGTGTGTAGAATCTTATTGTCAGTGTGTGTGCATTTAGAAACCATCATGTGATAAGCATTTGTGTTTTTCATGTGTTTGCAGACAGATAACTGTGCTGTTTTCATGTTTTGCTAGAATTAAAAACCAGTCATTGTTTATGTTTTTGCAAAATGAGTCAAGTTTCTACACTAAAGTGCAATACTCCTTCTAGATTATGAAATGTGTTTTGGTAAAATGCAAGGGATAAGGTTGTTTGTCTAGAATCACACAGTGAGTCTGTGTGCATTTAGGAATCATTTTGAGAGAATCATTTTGGTAGAATCATACTGAGTCTGTGTGCATTTGCGCAACCATTGTGAGAGAAGCATTTGGTTACATGAGGTATTTGCTAAGAGATAACTGTTTTAAAATCGGTTATGTTGTCAAGTTTTAGTAGTATTAGAAGCCAGTCATTGCTTATGCATTCACAAAATGAGTCAGGCTTTCATAGTAGTGTGCAGTATTGAAATATGTAGAAACTCTGCAGTCACTTCACCCCTTCCACACTAGTGAATGTGTTTTGGTAAAGTACAAGGAATAGTGTTGTTCGTCTAGAATCACACTGTGAGTCTGTGTGCATTTGGGAACCAATGTGAGAGAAGCATTTGGGTGTTTCATGTTTTTGCAGACACATAAGTGCTTAAAAAACTATCCTGTTCTTACATTTTGGTAGAAATAGAAACCATTTATTGTTTATGTGTTTGTAAAATGAGTCAGGCTTATACACTAATGAGCAGTAGTAAAATATGTGGAATGTGTGCAGTCACATTACCTCTTCAAGAATAGTAAATGTGTTTTTGTAAAATCCAAGGGATACTGTTTGTTTTCTAGAATCACACTATTAGTCTGTGTGCATTTAGAAACTGTACTAGAGACGGATTTGGGTATTTCATGTGTTTGCTGACACATATCTGCTTAAAAACCAATCCTCTTCTCATACTTTGGTAGAATTAGATACCAGTCATTGGTTAGGTATTTGTAAAAAGAGTCAAGGTTCTACAATTATGTGCAGTAGTACAATATGGGGTTTGTGTGTAGTCTGTTTACCAATTCCGGACAAGAAAATGTAATTTGGTAATATGCATGGGACAGTGTTTGTTGTCTAGAATCACACTGAGAGTCTGTATGCATTTAGGAACCATTTAGAGAGAAGGTTTGGGGTACATTATGTCTTTGCATACACATAACTGCTTAAAAAACTCTAATCATTTAGTCAGTACCCAGGTACTCATGCAGTGACCCAGGCCTTAGCCCATGGACTGTATCAAACGTCTATTCACTATGAATGCAGGCCTCTAACCACCTACACACTTGTCCTTCATACCTTCAATACCCGAGTCAGTATTCATACAGTTCCCGCAAACACCCTGTCACTCCCCTTACACTCCTCCAGTGACTCATTCAGCACCATGTACTTAGGCACTTACTGCGCCAAAAAAGAAACACTAATCAATTCATCCAGGCACTCTCCTTGCAATACTCAAAACATTCAGTCAGTGCCCAAGTCCTAATGGAGTGAGGCAGGCCTTAGCACATGGATTGATTCAAACGCCTATCCACTATGCATGGAGGCTTCTAACCACCTACACAATTGTCTTTCACACCTTCAATTGCCCAGTCAGTATCTATAAACTCCAATAAACACCCTGTCCCTCCCCTTGCACACCTCCAGTGACTCATCCAGCACTATGTACTAATCTATTCACTGCGCCAAAACCCAAAAACTTAAAAGATTCACCCAGGCACTCTCCTTGAAGTGCTCTAATGATTCAGTCAGTACCCAGGTACTCATGCAGTGACCCAGGCCTTAGCCCATGGACTGTTTCAAACGTCTATTCACTATGCATGCAGGCCTCTAACCACCCACACACTTGTCTTTCACACCTTCAATATCCCAGACAGTATTCATACAGTTCCTTCAAACACCCTGTCACTCCCCTTACACTCCTCCAGTGATTTATTCAGCACCATGTAGTAATCCACTTACTGCGCCAAAAAAACAAACACTTATAAATTCACCCAGGCACTCTCCTTGCAATACTCTAATCATTCAGTCAGTACCCAAGTACTAATGGAGTGAGGCAGGCCTTAGCACATAGATTGATTCAAACGCCTATCCACTATGCATGGAGGTCTCTAACCACCTGCACAATTGTCTTTCACTCCTTCAATTGACTAGTCAGTATCTATTTACTTCAATAAACACCCAGTCACTCACCTTGCACACCTCCAGTGACTCATCCAGCACCTTGTACTAATCTATTCACTGCGCCAAAACTGAAAAACATAAAAGTTTCACCCTGGCACTCTCCTAGCAGTAATCTAATGATTCAGTCAGTACCCAGGTTCTCATGCAGTAAACCATGCCTTAGCACATGGACTGCTTGAAACGTCTATCCACTATGCATGCAGGCCTCTAACCACCTACACACTTGTCTTTCACACCATCAATACCCCAGCCAGTATTCATACAGTTCCTGCAAACACCCTGTCACTCCCCTTACACTCCTTCAGTGATTTATTCAGCACCATGTAGTAATCCATTTACTGCGCCAAAAAACAAACAATTATAAATTCATCCAGGCATCCTCCTTGCAATACTCTAAACATTCAGTCAGTACCCAAGTGCTAATGTAGTGAGGCAGGCCTCAGCAGATGGATTGATTCAAACGCCTATTCACTATGCATGCAGGCCTCTAACGACCTTCACACTTTCAATACCCCAGTCAGTATTCATACAGTTCCTTCAAAAACCCTTTTACTCCCCTTATACTTCTCCAGTGACCCATTCAGCATCATGTACTAATCCATTGACTGCACAAAAACCCAACCACTTATAAATTCACCGAGACACTCTCCTTGTAGTACTCTAATGATTCAGTCAGTACCCAGGTACTTATGTAGTGAACCCGGCCTTAGCACATGGACTACTTCAAACATCTATCCACTATGCATGCAGGCCTCTAACCACCTACACAATTGTCTTTCACACTTTCAATTGCCCAGTCAGTATCTATAAACTCCAATAAACACCCTGTCACTCCCCTTGCACACCTCCAGGGACTCATCCGGCACCATGTACTAATCCATTCACTGCGCCAAATCCCAAACCCTTAAAAGATTCATCCAGGCACTCTCCTTGCAGTACTCTAATGTTTCAGTCAGTACCCAGGTACTCATGCAGTGAACCATGCCTTTCCACAAGGACTGCTTGAAATAACTATCCACTATGCATGTAGTCGTCTAACCAGTTTCACACTTGTGTTTCAGGCCTACAATTCCACAGTCACTATGCATACACTCCAGCAAACACACTGTGACTGATGTTGCAAACCCTTAGTAAGTCTTTCAGCAACATGTAGTGATCTATTCAGTAAAGTAAAACTCAACAAACTATGAATTCATCCAGTGTCTCTCCTTATAGTACTGTAATCATTCAGTCAGTAAGCATGTACACTTTCAGTGAGGCAGGCTTTAGGGCATGAACTGCTTCAAAGTAGGATGCACTATGCATGTAGTGGTCTAACCACCTTCACACTTGTGCTTCAGGCCTATAATTTCTTAGTCAGTATTTATATAAAATGTGTTGGTTTAGTAATAGAAAAGTATAATTTATAAAGATATTAATATACATTTATTTGTGATTCATTTTTACAGATACTGTTTATTACCATTAAAATAGAGAAATCATGCCAGACAAAGTAAGAAAAAGAAAAGAACAGAAAAAGGACAGTTACTTGAAGAAAAATCAACCACAAGTATTGAATGAACAACATAATGTGGCTAAAAAGAAAATATCTTCTGGCAAGATCACAAAGCAATTTATTAAAAATGTTTGTAGGACCAGACAGAATGTACAGAATGCTGAAACCTCTGAGAATGCTTCAACTAGAAAAAATACTCAAAATATTAGGAAAAGCAAAAAAGCAAATAGACAGTCAAAGGACACAAAGTATGGTAAAAAAAGACAAAATCAGTATAAAGAAATACGCAAAAAAATATTTTACAAGAGAGTAGTACATAATTTGCTGAACGATACGAAGAAATATAAAAAGAGCTCTATTTTATAAAAAGAAGAAGCATATTGAAACCATTGTTGAAAAGGCTTTTGAAGTAAAAAGGAAACTATTCATTTTAGTATTAAACAGAATTCGATCACTAGATAAACCAATCAATTTAATGAAGGACAAAAGTAAGAAGAAAAGAATAATTAACAGCACAAACTTTTGTGATGTTTTTTGGGTGAATGGAAACACAGTTCAAGTTCAGAGCCTTTCTTTAATGAAGAGAGTTATTTACAGAGCAATAATTTATTGCATGCAGTTTACACCTGTGGTCGAGGTTATGAGGTTAGAAATGGTTGTCCAATTGACAAAGAGAAAACTGTTTCAAAGAAATGCAGAAGAAGTGATAGCTGATGAAGTTCTAGGGAGACGTCCTAAAGACCCTGTGTACACTTGGGATTGCAGTAGTATCTGTAGTGTACGACAAGAATCTATTGATAAATTATGCAATTTCTTACGGGCATATAGTAAAAAAAGTGTTAAACAAAAGATTAAGGTGTTGCAAGGATTAGACCCTTGCAGACTGAGAAAAAATACTGGTGTGCAAGGTCATTCTCTGGCTTGTCTTTCTAGGAAAGTTTGTCAAAGTGTTTTTCACCATTTCAGGATGTTGGCAGTAGATCATACTCAAATGCGGAAGTTAGTGAGAAGATTGTAATATGCAAAAAGTCCAGCACTAAAGTTAAATGAGTTGAACAGTGCTCTTTTGCGTGGGTCAGTATCAGATGTGAAGAAGGTTTGTGATGATATTGAGTTTTGTTACTTTGGTCCTCAGCAAGAGAGTGCAGAAACTGACACATTAATAGAACACAATGTTGAAGACAATGTAGAACCCATGATTACAAACATTTTTGATGATCAAATCACAAAGTTTAAGGTCATTTCAGGTGAAAGACCAAATGTTGCTTGTATTTGTTGTCGACGAACGCACTATAAAAATCAGACTAGGAGTGGCAATCTGTATTTAAAAAGTGAAACAGAAAATAATGATAAGTGGAAGGAATTTGCCACTTATTTGTTGGTAGAGGATTGTTTTGATTTGGTTCTGACCAGCGTATTTGCAAATATTGTTATAACAAATTAGATGAGAATAAAATGCCTGCTAGAGCTGTTCATAATAATCTAGAGTTGGTTGCTATTCCTACAGAGCTGATAGATTTAAATACCTATGAGTCTATTCTCTTTCAATGTGTGCACCCGTTTCAGGCTATTGCTCGTATGGAGCCTAAAACAGGTAAATTGCCTTCATCAGATTTACAAAGAGGATTAAAAGGAAGAGTTGTGTATTTACCGTTAGATTTAAAGAAAAACATTGAAACTATTGGTGTAGATCGTGCAGAAAATTAACCACTAGTTATTCTAGTTAATGGTGTTCCTACTAAGAATAAGAACATCTGGCAAGAGTTAGTGGATGTTAGAAAAGTGCAAAAGGAAACATTGTATCTGATACAAAATAATGAGTACTATAGAAATGTGTTTGTAGGAGAAGAAGAAATAGATTTTGCAGAAGATACTGAAACGTCAAGTGGACAATTTGAAAAAGTGGACATGTCCAGATGTGAAGAAATCTATGAACATTACAGTGTACATCCACTTCATTCCAAAGAAGTGATGGGGAATACGATTGAGTTATTCCAAATGAAAAAAGCAAAAGGAGGTCCCATGAGTGTATGGGAAGAGAGCTTGGAAGTTCGTTGTTTCCTGCAGTTGTTTCCAACAGGAAAAGGTGGACGATATGATGAACGTCCTGTGCAGATTCCTGCATCTGAATATCGGACAACAAGATTATATGCAGAAGATCCAAGATTTCGACAATGTATCCCTTATATGTTTCATCTTCTGTTTGAAAGTGACTTGACTGGACTTTCACATGCAGTAAATCACATTTTAAAAACTGGAATGCATCTGCAAAATGTAACTGCAAAGGATTTTATTGATAAAGTGCATCAGAGAGATGATCATATAGAATCTCAGTTGAATAATCTGATGGCATGTCAGCGTGGGACTAATGAATATTGGTACCGTCGTCATGGAGAACTGCAATTTATGCCATGGAACTTAGGAACTCCTACATGGTTCCATACACTAAGCTGTGCTCAGTACGCTTGGGATGATTTACTTGAATTTCTTCGAGAGGCAAATTCCAATATAAAAAATATTGAACACAAGACACCTGGAGAATTGTGCTCTTTTGATCCTGTTAATGTATGCAGATATTTCAATCATAGATTTGAAGCTATGATGTCTTTCATCTGCAATAAAAAGAATCCTCCTCTTGGAGAAGTTGTGGATTTCTTTTGGAGAAAGGAGTATCAAGCAAGAGGTGCTCCTCATATACATATATTGTTATGGATCATGTACGCCCCCAAATTTGGAACAGATTCAGATGATACTGTTTTGTCTTTCATTGAAGAATATGCCACATGTGCTGTACCCAATAGCAGAGAAGATAAAAACTTAAAACAACAAGTCTAAAGATTCCAAAGCCATAGATGTGGAAAATACTGTCGACGAAAGTACAAGTCTAAGGATAAGTTCTATACCAAATGTCGTTTTGCATTTCCACGTCCTGTATTATCCAAAGGAAGAGTGAACAGTTTTGTGTCAGCTATGCGACATACCATCACAAGAAAGTCTCCGAAAAAGACCTACAACTTAAGAAGAAGCAAAGAGTCAAAATACATAAATGACTACAATCCAGTTATTTTATCCATGTGGAACGCTAACATGGATATTCAGTATGTTGCGAAAAATTCCATTGCTGTTGCTCGATATGTAACATCCTACATTAAAAAATCTGAAAAGACGGAATTGAAAGAAATGTGGGAAGAGATTTCTCACAAGAAGACTCTAAGTAAGAAATTATACAGTTTCAGTTTGAAGATGTTATCGCATCGAGAAATTGGAGCATATGAATGCTCAGATCGGTTATCATCTGCAAGTCTATACTCCAAAAGTAGAAGAATCATTTGGGTGTGTCTAGGTCTTGCAGCACTGCGAAATCGGGTACTGAAATCTGTTCAAGAAATTGAATATTTAGCAGAAGAAGAACCAGAAAAAACAGATATTTTGAAAACGAATATGTTGGACACATATTACCCAAACAGAAGTCATCATGTTTAGAACATGTGTCTCTATGAAGTGCTGCAAAACTATACTTTTAAACGGAATACTACAGAGAACATCAATGATGGAAAATATGAAGTCATTGGTTCCGAAGGATGTTTGGTGAAACAAATGAAAGGAAACTTGATTACTCACAGGAAGCTGAGTTGAGACACTGCTGATAAAAGGGAATTTTAATATTTAGCCCTTTTGCAAATGTTCAAACCGTGGCGTTCAGAACTGCAATTACTTGGAGATTTTCAGAGCTATGAAGATTCATTTAATGCTTGTAAAGATAGCATACAATGCAGTGCTTTTGCAAATTATGTGAAAATGTTGAATGATGAAATTGATCAAGAAGCTACAATTGCAGCTGAGATTGCTAGAGACAGTTCTCAAGAAAGTCAAAGTTCTGCTGCACTGAGTCAAGATCCACTAGGACAACTAGGACAACCAATTGTTGAAAATGAAGCAGCAATTGCCATAAATGATGTGGAAACAGCAATGCATCAAGCTCAAGAAGATGTAAGGGAGTTAGGAAACTTGGAAGAACAACTAAGGTGCCGATCACGATCCTGTAAAAACCGTGTACGAACCGTCGGATGGAGCACATTCTCCGTCCGACGCATACCCGGTCGTAAAAATATACAAACATGGAAGTACGATTCGCACGGAAATACCATTTCCGTACGAATCGTACAAAACCCCGACCGACGAAAATAAACATACAAATGTGATCCGGGAAAGCGCCGACGTGACGTCGGGACGCACGCAGCCTGCCATTCACGAACCAGGAATTACGATTCGCACCGACGTCATCCCGCACGGTGAATATTTTCCGGCTGCCAAAAACTGCCGGGAAATCAGGACGACGTGAACAAGGAGTACCTGTATGCGACGGACAGACAGGACGACGCAAACAAGGAGTACCTGTACGCGACGGACAGACATGGACCCGAACCTACGTGTCATCCCCGCCCTCATAGCAGTCGACCTCCTCTACAGGTTCGGACGCAGACGCCGCAGAAGGTCAGAACAACACAGGGAGGGGGGAAAGGGGGGGGTGGCAGGACCAGGGGCAGGCCACAAAACCCCCACCAAAGTCACACAGCACACATGCCCTGGACATACCTGACCCTCAGGCCCTGGTCACTATGAGGGGGTGGGGGCGTGTCCAGCAAAGCCAGCGACGGCCACAACGGAAGTGCTTGACGACGCGAACCGGCAACACAACAATACAGGTACGTCCCGTACCCATGCCTTAAGAGCGTGGGTACGAGTCGTACCACGCCCACACCTACGTCACCCCAACAATGGCGGAACGGCTCGTACCCACGTGGCAAAGGCCTGGGTATGGCCCGCACCAGCATTCCACATCGTGGGTACGGATATGTACGGACCGTACCCCCACCCGCGTATGCATGGAGCGTACCCCCCACCCCAACAGTGTAAGTACGGACCATACCCCCACCCCCGTATGTATGGAGCGTACCCCCCACCCCAACAGTGTACGTACGGACCGAACCCTCACCTGCGAATGCATGGAGCGTACCCCCCACCCCAACAGTGTAAGTACGACACATACCCCCACCCGCGTACGTATGGAGCGTACCCCCCCAACAGTGTAAGTACGAGCCGTACCCTCACCCGCGTATGCATGGAGCGTACCCCCCATGCCAACAGTGTGAGTACGACACGTACCCCCACCCGCGTACGTATGGAGCGTACCCCCCCAACAGTTTAAGTACGAGCCGTACCCTCACCCGCGTATGCATGGAGCGTACCCCCCATGCCAACAGTGTAAGTATGACACGTACCCCCACCCGTGTATGTATGGAGCGTACCCCCCCAACAGTGTAAGTACGAGCCGTACCCTCACCCGCGTATGCATGGAGCGTAACCCCCATGCCAACAGTGTAAGTACAACACGTACCCCCACCCGCGTACGTATGGAGCGTACCCCCCCAACAGTGCAAGTACGAGCCGTACCCTCACCCGCGTATACATGGAGCGTACCCCCATGCCAACAGTGTAAGTACGACACGTACCCCCACCCGCGTACGTATGGAGCGTACCCCCCCAACAGTGCAAGTACGAGCCGTACCCTCACCCGCGTATGCATGGAGCGTACCCCCCATGCCAACAGTGTAAGTACGACACATACCCCCACCCGCGTATGTATGGAGCGTACCCCCCCCCAACAGTGTAAGTATGAGCCGTACCCTCACCCGCGTATGCATGGAGCGTACCCCCCATGCCAACAGTGTAAGTACGACACGTACCCCCACCCGCGTATGCATGGAGCGTACCCCCCATGCCAACAGTGTAAGTACGACCTGTACCCTCACCCGCGTATGCATGGAGCGAACCCACACCCGTGTATGTTCTAAGCGTACATATTGTGAAATAGGAGGGGTGTGTGCAGAGTCCTCCCAGCAGTGCCCAGAAACAGGAGGGGTGTGTGCAGAGTCCCCCCTGCAGTGCCCAGACATGAGAGGGGTGGGTGCAGAGTCCTCCCAGCAGTGCCCAGAGACAGGAGGGGTGGGTGCCTAACACTCCCAGCAGTGCCCAGAGACAGGAGGGGTGGGTGCCTAACACTCCCAGCAGTGCCCAGAGACAGGAGGGGTGGGTGCCCAGACACAGGAGGGGTGGGTGCAGAGTCCTCCCAGCAGTGCCCAGACATGAGAGGGGTGTGTGCAGAGTCCTCCCAGCAGTGCCCAGAGACAGGAGGGGTGTGTGCAGAGTCCCCCCAGCAGTGCCCAGACATGAGAGGGGTGGGTGCAGAGTCCTCCCAGCAGTGCCCAGAGACAGGAGGGTGGGTGCCTAACACTCCCAGCAGTGCCCAGAGACAGGAGGGGTGGGTGCCTAACACTCCCAGCAGTGCCCAGACACAGGAGGGGTGGGTGCAGAGTCCTCCCAGCAGTGCCCAGACATGAGAGGGGTGTGTGCAGAGTCCTCCCAGCAGTGCCCAGAGACAGGAGGGGTGGGTGCCTAACACTCCCAGCAGTGCCCAGAGACAGGAGGGGTGGGTGCCTAACACTCCCAGCAGTGCCCAGACACAGGAGGGGTGGGTGCAGAGTCCTCCCAGCAGTGCCCAGACATGAGAGGGGTGTGTGCAGAGTCCTCCCAGCAGTGCCCACAGGAGGGGTGGGAGCCTAACACTCCCAGCAGTGCCCAGAGACAGGAGGGGTGGGTGCAGAGTCCTCCCAGCAGTGCCCAGAGACAGGAGGGGTGTGTGCAGAGTCCCCCCAGCAGTGCCCAGACATGAGAGGGGTGGGTGCAGAGTCCCCCCAGCAGTGCCCAGACATGAGAGGGGTGGGTGCAGAGTCCTCCCAGCAGTGCCCAGACACAGGAGGGGTGTGTGCAGAGTCCTCCCAGCAGTGCCCAGACACAGGAGGGGTGTGTGCAGAGTCCTCCCAGCAGTGCCCAGAGACAGGAGGGGTGGGTGCAGAGTCCTCCCAGCAGTGCCCAGAGACAGGAGGGGTGTGTGCAGAGTCCCCCCAGCAGTGCCCAGACATTAGAGGGGTGTGTGCAGAGTCCTCCCAGCAGTGCCCAGACACAGGAGGGGTGTGAGCCTAACACTCCCAGCAGTGCCCATGGAACGCAAAGGGTGGAGTAGCCACAGATACCATGCCCACAAATGTCAGTCAGGTGCACAAAGACCCTGCAGTACATGTACCACATGTGTGCGAGGCTGGCAGTATACGCATGCATAGGGCCGAAAACAAAACATGTCCACTTGAAGTCATGTCAATAGTCCACATACACAAGTACAATGACTACCAAGGATGCCACGAATGATGCAGGTGGAGACATCGCTCAGCATGCATGTGCAAAGTTGAAGGAGTCCGTCACACACCCAGCTAATGTACACACAGCTCAGCGCTAAATTTTGGGAACACCCTGCAGGGAAGATGTCAGGGTACACAGAGGAAGGAATATACCTTGGGATAATTTCACCATGCAGCAACTGCTTACATGAACAGAGAAACCTAGCTAACACCGTGTGATGGCACACAGATCCCAGGGTCCCCCCTATGAGCAGCACACTACTACATTTCCCACACACCCAACACATGAACACCACCCACAACCATGTAGCAGCCCCACCAACAGCAATACCAGCAAAGCAGTAGTGTTCCAAGGGAAAAAAATAAATTGCTTTAAGCAGCATGATCCAAAAAATCTTGTTTGTAGGAAGTTCAATATTTACAAAGCCCATAGGGCATTCCAGAAGTCACAGCTGGATGGGGGACACAGTGGGATGCGTGTCCCCTAGCTTGCCTGCACAGTTACATACCGTCGTCTTCCACAGGGGTGAGGGCATCATGTGGGGGGAAGGACCAGACACCGCAGGGACATGAGGGCGAAGGGTAGGCGTCGTGGGTGCAGGGATGGAGGACTCCACCACAGGGGGTGGGGCAGGGCCAAAGGTGGAGGCCAGGATCTCGCTTCACACCTTAGCAAGGTCCTCCAGGGAATCCCCTGCACCCGAAGGAACCACAGGCCCCAAGGAGGGGGGGGGGGTCAGAGGGATGGGTCGCAGCGCCACTGGGGGAGGGTGTAGACAGGGGGGGGACTCAACCACCCTGACCAGGGACTCCCTTGACCGCTTGCGGGGTGGTGTCACTGTGGGGCTCAGGGACAGAGCAGCCATGAAGGAGTCTTTGTGTGATATGTGGCCAGGAGAGCTGAGGGGAGGGGATTTGGAGGGAGTGGATTTGGTGGAATGCGGACTCCCACTCTGGCTGCGTGTCTTACGCTTGCCCCCCGACCCAGTGGGTGTGCCTACTTCACCCTGTGTGTGCGTGCCAGGAGGTGTGCGGGTGACCTTCCCTGCTGGTGTGGTGCCTGTGTCCGTCGTGGTGTGTGCATGCTGACGTCTGGGTGTACGTGGGACAGGCATGGGAGTGGGAAGTGTGGATGGGGCAGGGGTAGGGGGTTGGATGAAGCGCTGCAGGAGACCCACTGCTGCAGTCAGTGTCGAGTCTATCGACCTCAGCAAGCTGCGTTGGTCAGCCTGCGATGAGTGAATGCCCTCCAAGTATGCCTCCATGTTGTTGAGGACCTGGCTGTGGCCATGGAGAACATTAAGGATCGCAGCCTGACCAATCTGCAACTGCCGCTGGATGTCCACAGACTCGGCATTGGCGGCAGCAGTGGAGACAGGGGCAGGGGGTGCGGTGCCTGGCAGGAAGGAGACATGCGGTGACTGGGCACGCTGGGAAGGGACACGAGCAAGTGGGAGGCGGCTGATGGCAATGGAGGGGGCGGGGCAAGATGTTGTGCCGCTGTCAGATGGTGGTGCAGCCTCCGCCCACTCGGAGAGATCATCCTCGGACCCGTCAGCTTCATACTCTGTTGTGCCAGTCGACAGGTCCCCGGCTTCACTCTCCTCCGCCTCAGTCCCACTCGATGTGCCAGCCACGAAGTCACCGCTGGCACTGGTGCTCGGTCCCTCTGCTCCGTCTGTGCCCATGTCTCCCTCCGTGTCCCCCGACGATGCTGTGGGCAGGGTGAAGAGACAGCAATTAATCATACACCTGTATACATATGTCACATGAGTCCAATCTACATAGGTTACAGTGCATAGCCTGAAACAAAAGAAGAGTTACATCTACAACACAAGGTACATATGTAGGGCATGCAAGACACAGTTGTGTGACCCACCATGCCACTGAAAAACTATGGAGAGCATGACACAATAGCAAATGAGATGAAATGGAATTTTGACTGAGGAGCAAGGCCCTGGGGACAATCCAGCACTGCATCTGCACCACACAGCGTGGCAGGAAATAGGGATGAGCAGGGACCATAGCCAGGAACTAGAGGCACATGCAGCATAGGTAATACTGAAAACATGCCCACCCTGACTGGCTCACTGCACCTTGAGTGTATGTCCAGACAAACATCACACACTGGCCAGTCCTAGCAAGGAGATTTCAGGTTTTGACATGTAGGCCATGCCCGCACCACCCACCCCCTACATGAGACAATTCTTTGGAGACACAGGAAGCACTTACATCTCTTAGTCTGGGTGAAATACACATGGGATGCAAAAATTCAATAATGCACACAAAATACCCAAGGTGCGCCTGTCCAAATAATCATGTACAAATGGGCATCATCAGATGATTGTAACAAGACACACAGGCAATGGCCACCGTGAGTTTGAACAAGGAAAATCAGGTCAGGCTGTACAGTGGACACTTGTACTACATTTCACGTCAATATACATTGGGCCAGGGGACAATGGCACAGAGCACAACCTATGCTGTAGACACTGAGAGTGTTCACATTTTCGGATTACACACATGATACCTAGGAAAATATGCCCCTGGGGACAGTAGTGGCCACACAACTCCATGCTCCTGAATGGGAATGACTGCAACACACGCTACCATCCCTACACTATGCGTACCGCACACTCATGCACATCATGTCACAGGCCACCACATAGGACATGCATGCTGTAAGGCCTCACACTTGAGAGACTAACTCCCATGTCTGGACTCAGCATTAGTGCCAACTGACATGGAACCCACAAGTTCAGAACTGGACAGGGCACAGGCAAGGTCCCAAAACCTGTTACACACCATCCCCACACATGATGCTGCAGGCATTGTACACGTGGAGAAGGTGCCAGGCTACATAACCTTGTGACGGAGTCACTACACACAGACCAGGGAACACATTGCAAGGAGGGGAAGGGAGGCAGGAGAGCACTGCAATACTGTGGGTAACAGGATCTGCACAGCACCATGAAACCCTGGCAGCGTATCCATGGAACGGTGCACTTACAAATGCTGGTGAAACACAACAAACACACATGTACCTACCCCCTTCCTGCTGCTGCATCTCCTGTAAGCGCCTGTCCAAGTCTGGAAATACCACCGCCAGCACACGCTTGTGGATGTGGGAGAGACGGTGGCACCCGCGGTTCTTATGGCTCTCAGGTGAGTCCCCCAGCAGGACCCGTGCGATCCTCCGCGTCCAGCACCGGATATCCTGCCAGCGTTTCCTCACCTGGGACAGGTTCCGCTTCCGACCATCCGCACTCCTCACGGCGCTGACGGCGGTCAGCCATATCTGCTCCTTGGCAGAGGCGCCTACCTGTGAGGATGAACAAGTGACACTACATCAATACACCTGCAACATGTCACAGAGACAGATATGAGAAGAAATTAGCTGGTTACAACAAGGCATGTCATGCAGCCAACGCATTGCACCTTTGCCATAGGGACATTCTCCTCTGGGGAAGGGCAAAAGCAGTACATGCCAGTGAAAGTACACAGGTGGAATGAGGGCAAAGACACAATCAATGATCAAGGCTCACACTGTGCATCACACCCACCCCTCCTGCGTCTGGGCACTGCTGGGAGGACTCTGCATACACGCCTCCTGTCTCTGGGCACTGCTGGGAGGACTCTGCACACACCCTTCCTGTCTCTGGGCACTGCTGGGAGGACTCTGCACCCACCCCTCCTGTCTCTGGGCACTGCTGGGAGTGTTAGGCACCCACCCCTCCTGTCTCTGGGCACTGCTGGGAGGACTCTGCACACACCCCTCTCATGTCTGGGCACTGCTGGGAGGACTCTGCACACACCCCTCTCATGTCTGGGCACTGCTGGGAGGACTCTGCACACACCCCTCTCATGTCTGGGCACTGCTGGGAGGACTCTGCACACACCCCTCCTGTGTCTGGGCACTGCTGGGAGGACTCTGCACACACCCCTCCTGTCTCTGGGCACTGCTGGGAGGACTCTGCAGCCACCCCTCCTGTCTCTGGGCACTGCTGGGAGGACTCTGCACACACCCCTCCTGTCTCTGGGCACTGCTGGGAGACATTAGGCATTCCCCCCCTGGGACCCCCCCCACAGTACATAGCATGTGTGTTACACCTGGACACAATGGCAGAAGTCACAGTCACAAAAAAGGGACACAGTCTGTGCTAGTAGACTCTGCACTCACCTGATACCCTGGTCGGCCATACAGCAGGGGGTACTGTGGGAGGATCACATCCAGCAAAGCCAGGTTCTCCTCCAGGGTGAATGGCTGTGACCTCTCCACAGCCCTTGACATGGTTGCAGGGAATCAGTAGCAGCAGCTGGGTCGTGGAATACAAAGATGTGCAGGCAAGTGCTCCCTCATGGGACCTGGCTGCCTTATATCGGCCTTGCTGGCCTATTTCATGCACAGGAGTACAGAGTGATTGGTCACTCACATTTGCATCCTATGTTTCCTCCAATCCCTTCAAACCTAGCAGTCAGTGGGTTCTTAATGTGTTTTTTTCTTGAGCATGATGTCAACTCCAGAACCACATTGCAACAAAGTAGATTCATTCCAACTGACTTCTGCTGTGCACCGTCCTGAAAAAATTCAACATTCAAACTTGGTCTCCATGACAACCAGCATGCATGTAGGCCTTTATACTTGTCCCTCATGTGTCCCCTATGTAATTTTGAGCTTCACACACAGGTACGGTGCGTTCCGGGGCCCTAGGGCACCCCAAATGCATAGCAACGGCCCGTACAGGCGTGTGTATGCTCCCTCTCACTATGGGTGTTCTCGCGTATGCGTACTCATGGTGGTACGGACCGTACACACGCCTGTACGCTCACTATCACTATGAGTACGCATACGCGAGAACAGCTATATTGGTACGGAGCGTACACACGCGTGTACGGCCCGTCTCACTATGGGTGTTCTCGCGTATGCGTACTCATGGTGGTACGGACCGTACACACGCCTGTACGCTCACTATCACTATGAGTACGCATACGCGAGAACAGCCATAGTGGTACGGAGCGTACACACGCGTGTACGGCCCGTCTCACTATGGGTGTTCTCGCGTATGCGTACTCATGGTGGTACGGACCGTACACATGCCTGTACGCTCACTATCACTATGAGTACGCATACGCGAGAACAGCCATAGTGGTACGGAGCGTACACACGCGTGTACGGCCCGTCTCACTATGGGTGTTCTCGCGTATGCGTACTCATGGTGGTACGGACCGTACACACGCCTGTACGCTCACTATCACTATGAGTACGCATACGCGAGAACAGCCATAGTGGTACGGAGCGTACACACGCGTGTACGGCCCGTCTCACTATGGGTGTTGTCGCGTATGCGTACTCATGGTGGTACGGACCGTACACACGCCTGTACGCTCACTATCACTATGAGTACGCATACGCGAGAACAGCCATAGTGGTACGGAGCGTACACACGCGTGTACGGCCCGTCTCACTATGGGTGTTCTCGCGTATGCGTACTCATGGTGGTACGGACCGTACACACGCCTGTACGCTCACTATCACTATGAGTACGCATACGTGAGAACAACCATAGTGGTACGGAGCGTACACGCGTGCGTACGCTCACTATCCCTAGGGGTACACATACGGCAGCACTCCCATAGTGATACGGGAATGTACACAGGCCCTTTTTGCAAAAGTACGGTGCTTTTCACACATCACAGTGGTGACAGGCAGCACAGAGGAAGGAATAGGGCTGACATACTTGTCCATGGATGGACATCAAGGCAATGTCTGGGCAGTACTACATGTGTGGGGCACAGGTGTGAAAGGCTGTGATGTGGCACATTACTCCTGAGTCGAGAAGTCACCAGATGTATGATGAGATGTGTACACATGTAATGTGTGATGGTGCAATGTGTGCCAGGCATGCCCTTGACTCCTTTGACATGTGTGCATGTCATACTGCACACTTGGGTTGAGCGTCACTGGCATGGCACGGACAACAACACACACAAGTGTCCCCTGAGGCCGGGTACAGGGGTTACCACACCTGACATGTCACTACCCACGGTGCACGATGTGACTATGTCATGTATGTGTGGGGGGTTCACATTAGCTTGATGTTTGAGCTCCCACAAAAGCAGCAGCTGTTGCAGCAACCAACATGTGTCTGTGTGTAGATTGACATGGCACACTGCTCTGCACACCATGCCACATGTGGTCTTGGATGTGAGGTGCGTATGTATGCATGGGACACGGAGTAGCCTAACAAGGACATGTCTGCATCCTGTCCATGAATGTGTGGTGAGTCATCACATGTACACCTTCATGGCAAGGTGTGTGGGCTGTCCTAGTGTAATGTCATGTGACCTGTGGCTCTAGTGTTCCGCTACCAGTCTCTGCAATCGACATCCTACTTCTGCTGATGTGTGGATGTATGTCACTCCTGTGTGGCGTCTGGCTGTTCACTTACACTGGGACACAGCTAATCCCATGCCATGGCATGTGGAGGTTCACAATCTCCGTGTGTAGCTGGGTCTTGGTAGGGGTGTCACCTGGCCGCCATACGTGTCCAGGGCATGTGGCACATACCTGACTCCGTATGTAACATATGTGTATTGACAGATTAACATGTGCTCAGTACAAATAAATTGCTGTTGTGGTGCACTCACTCTTCCTTGTCACTTCCAAATTACTGCAGAGCGCCGCCTCTTGCCCGACCAATTCCGGACTTGGCTGCCATGCGGGAGAATGACAGTATCCGGTGCTACCGCTTCCCCCAACGGTTGATTCTGGAGTTGACGGCGAGACTGGCACCACACCTGCAACCGCTGCACAGGTATCCTACGGCACTGACACCCAAGCTGAAGGTACTGGCAGCCCTACATTTTCTTGCCACGGGTACCTTTCAAAATACCATAGCTCATGTTGGTGGCATGTCCCAGAGCATGTTCTGCCGTGTGCTGCATGATTTCTTAGAGGCCATGTTGATTCACCTGGATGACTTCATCCATTTGCCAACCCCTGCAATGTTGACTGGGGTCAAGCGTGGATTCTATGCCCTGGGAGGGATGCCCCATGTCATTGGGTCCATAGATGGGACACATGTGGCTTTGGTACCACCACAGGCACAGGAGGTAGCGTACAGGAATCGCAAACAATACCACTCCATCAATGCCCTTGTGGTGTGTCTGTCCAACATGGTGATTTCACATGTCTGTGCTCGTTTTCCAGGATCAGCACACGATGCCTACATCATGAGGCGTAGCAGGATGCCTGAAATGATGACTCAGCTGCGCAACGAATGAGCATGTGTTGTTGGTGGGTACAGTCTGTCTGTCCTGTATTTTGCGTAGACTTCCAGCACGACCGCTTCTCCTGTCCTACTTATGTCCATGTGTTTTCCATGTAGGGGACGCTGGCTATCCCAACATGCCATGGCTGATCACACCTCTCCACAACCCCATCACACCGGCCCAGCTCCGCTACAACACCGCCCATGGCCGGACAAGGCGAGTGATAGAGAGGACGTTTGGCCTCCTGAAGAGCCGATTCCGATGCCTCCACAAGACCAGCGGCGCGCTCCCATATGCCCCGGCGAAGGTCTGCAAAATCTTCATGGTCTGCTGCATGCTGCACAACATGGCAGTTGAGAAAGCTGTGCCACTCATCCTGGATCAAGATGATCAGGACCATCCACCCGTGGAGGACGAAGGGCTTGGCAATGGGGCTAGTGATGTGGAGGACGTGGTTCCGCAAGAGGACATCCGGACTCAGCTCATACGCGACTTCTTTGCTTAGTGGTGAGTACCAGTGTCTGTGTGTGCACGCATTGGTCCCCGTGTGGCATGTGTTGCGATGTGTGTGTCCATCTGCATGTATGCCACGTGAGTCAGAGGTGTGTGTGGATGTGTCACTGGAGTGATGGTGGCAGTGATGTGTAATTCCCCAGTCATAATTGTGACCTGGCATGTTGTCATCCTTACATGTGTCGAGTACATGCACATGCAAGTGGCTGTGCTTTTTGTGGCTGACTTCTCGTGTGTCTCTCATCCCCAGGTACTTGCGCATGCTGGTTGCATTGTTGTGGCACTGCTATTCCTCATGGACACGTCATTGTGTGCTGACTCAGCGTTACACGCACGGACAAGTTTCGAAGTCTCCTTAGGGTAAGGGATGCATCAGGGGTGTATTGGGTGTGGCAGTTGTTCACGATGTATGCACACTGCCCCTGTCGATGTTTGATTCCTCTGCAGACATGTCGCATCACCATGGAACACATTACATGCAGCTGGGTACACCTGAATAGATGGTCAGACTTGTTGACAGTCATCAGTGATGGGATTGTGGAATGTGATGATGGCATCAATGTGTGTTACACTGCCCTCGGACACATACGGTTTGCCTTGGCTTGACATGCTGTGGGACTTCCACATCAGCGGATCAATGGTGTATGGCAGTCTCTCCGTGAGCAGCAGGGGGTGTTTAGCTGTTAGCCGACACTTGTGTGCCAGTTCCATGGCTATCACGCATTTGTGCTGCAGAAGGGGGGTTCCAGTGTTGGACCCACATGTTACTCCACATGACCCCTTCATGTGTACTCCGAGTTGCCTCTGCAATCCCGAATACATGACTAATAAAGGTGTCCCTATGCCTCCAAGGTGCCTCTTCTCAGTCAATGCTGGTGTGTTGCCACGGTGCATCCGGCATGTCTGGCATGGTTTTCTGTGATAGTGGCTATGTGTCTATGTGTCGAGTAGTAAGATGCAAGCTGTTTGTGTGAAATTAGACTGTGTATTGTGCATGATGTCCATGAGTGTGTGGGTATTGTGACATGTGCCATCCCCATGCATCCAACGTTGGCCAGGCCACCATTCTCTGCATTCACCTGACTCAAGCTTGCAGGACCTGGTTCTGCCACCTGTCCACACATACCTGGATGCCCCCCAGGACACTCCACATGATCCCTGACCTCTGCGCATGGCTGTCGCTGTACTCAATAGGTCTGTCGGCACGGTTGTGCGGCCACCCCCTCAGCTGGTTGGGCCCATCACGGGTGTGTATGGTGCTCCTTGTCTGTCTTGCCTAATACAATGTGACCCATGTGTGTCCTGTGCCAGACTCAGGCCCCAGGGTGTGGATGGTTGAAGTCAAATGAGAACTCAGGCATAGTTAGACTTGACAAGACACATGTAAGGTAATAATGCACTCAGTAGGCATCTTCTCTTTATGGTGTGACTTTTTATTTTGGTTGGGGTGGGGGGGGCGGTTTGACATGAGGGGCTTTCCGGGTGTGTGGAATCCAAAGTTTACTAGGGGAGTTGGTGTCCTTGCCATCGTGAATCCTCAGAGTCCATGCCACAGTCTTTGTCAACATTGGTCAGACAGTGACCAGCAAGTCCATGTGGCAGAGAATGTCTTTTGCTGCTGTGCTGCTGTTGCTCCAGTGGGCCAGGTGCCAGGCCAGGTGTCCTGGGAGATGGTGCTGTTGCGCCGACCCTCACGGTCTTTTCCATGGACGAACAGCCCTCCTGCGGGGACCCTCAGAAGCAGGCCGTGACGATGTTTGGGATGCTCCGTCGGATGTCTCCTCCTCCTCCTCATCCCTCCCTGTGGGTGGTGATGTTCTACGCCTGATGGCACAGGGAGGGTTGCCAATGTTGTCGGCCATCCGACGGAGTGTACTGTGAATTCCCGTGAACACCGTCACGAGCTCAGCCTGTCTGTCCTCCATCCTCCGTTGGTGTTGCAGTAGACAGGCATGTTGCTCCGCATGTTGCTGGGCCTGCTGGGTCTTGATCTCATCGAGGGTCCCCTTCATCTCATTGAGGGTGGACACAACCTGGGCCATGCCCGTGGTGTCCTGCCGGTATGTGTCCAGGATGTTTCGGACATGGGAATATACCGGTTCCCCAGCCAACAGGTCAGGCTCGCGCCTCCGCCATCCTCCACTCCCACCACCCCTGCCCACTTTCACCTGGCCTGCCGTTGTGGGCACATCGGGTCTCCGGGACCCCTGAGGGGTGGCATTTGCGTTGCCGCCTGCCTCCTCCTGGGTGCCCGGGACACCGTGTCCCTCCTGGCCAGCCTGGCTGCATTGTGGTAGTGGGGCAGGGATCCTGGGTGTCTCCTGGGATGTGGCAGGAGTGGGGGTGGTGGTTGGCCCAGTTGTACCTGACGCAGGTGCTGCAGGTCGTTGGACACCAGAGGGGCCAGGTTGGTCGGGGGCGGGTTCGTCCACAGAGTGGTGAGAGTCGTCGCTGGCGGTGGCTCCGTCATCCCGCCGAGCCGGGTCCTGTGAGTCTTCCCCCCCAGTGTTGGGGGGTGATCCACGACGTTGACCTGTGTGTGAGAGAGACAATGTTAATTTTGTTCCATGCAACATCCATGTTTCATTGGTTTCTAAGTTGGCACATTTCCTCTGGGAATTTGGATATGTCTTGCATTCCACTCACAGTGCACTTGTACATGGGTAGGTCCCTTGGCCACAGCTTTTGCGACTTTACCTATGTGTGGCACAGTGTTACTTGCTGCGTCAATTGTGACTACAGTCAGCAGTGGAGTGGATAGCTTGGGGTGGTTGCGTGCCTGTTTGTGAGTTTGGTTGTGGATGACGTTCCCCCCAGGTGAGGTGAGTTGTTTGTGTACTCACCCGGGTCTCGGAGTCCTTCTAATCCGTCGACTGCCACCACCGGCAGTATGGCCATCACCCTCTCCTCCCAGGGATGGTATTCTACGCGTCTGCGGGGCGGCCCTCCTCCAGTGACATTGGCCTGGTTGTGGTCGTCGGTCTCGGACCCTCCTCCGCAGATCGTACCACCTGGCTTGGCATTCATGCCTGGTTCTTCTGGTGTCCGCAACAGCATTCACAGCATCGACGATGGTCTGCCACATGGCTGTTTTTTCAGAAATGCTGGTCTGTCTGACCAATGTTCCAAAGAGGTGTGGCTCAACTCTGAGGATTTCATCGACAAGGACCTCCAACTCTCGGCTAGTGAACTTGGATTCTTGTTAGTGGGCATGGTGAGGGGTGTGGGTGTGGATGGGGGGGGTGTGGATGGTTGTGGGTGTGTGGGTGTGGTTGTGCAGGTGTATGTGTGAATGTGATGTGGGGGTGTTTGTGAAGGTGTGTGTGTGAAGGTGTGCAAGTGTAAGGTGTGGTAAAGCTTCTAGTATGGTGCTGTAGGTTGTCTGTGGGGTCTGGCAGCAGTGAGTCTGTTGCAAAGGCTCATGGTTTGTGTGTGTGGTCCCTTTTTATTGGTCCATTGGTGGGTGTGGCTGTGTTTGAAGTTTGGGTGGGTGTGTTATAAGGAGTGGTTGTGTTTTGGGCCTCTGTTTTGGATTTTGGCAGTTGCAGGTCAGTGATTGTGTTGTTTTTGAGCTTGTTGGACATGTTTAGTGGCTTTGTGCCATTCGAATGGTGTATTCTTGTGTTGTTTTGCTTTGTCCTGGTTGTGTACGTGCGTTTTTAACGTGTGTACAGTGTGTACTTCGGGCATTTTGTTGTACAGTGCTGTCCTTGTGTCTGGCTTGGTACGACTCGTACATGCGCGATGTTGTGTGAAGGTGCTGGTGTTGGGGCCTGGGGTACGCTCCATACGTCCGCGGGTGAGGGTACGGTTCGTACATACACGGGTGGGGGTACGACACGTACACGGGTGGGGGTACGACTCGAACGTACACGGGTGTACATACACGGGTGGGGGTATGACTCGAACGTACACGGGTGTACATACACGGGGGGGTTCGACACGTACACGGGTGTACATACACGGGTGGGGGTAGGACTCGAACGTACGGGGGCTGGGGGGGTGTTGGGCGCGTATGCGGGCACATGTCGGAATGGTTGCTAGGGGAGTTCGGTGCGGACGGTGTTTTTTCCATACGGTTGTAACATCGGACGCACGGGATGGATCGTGATTCCGCGGTCGGACTTCACTTTTCACATTTGTACGGTAAATCGTCCGGGGACGTGTCGGACACGTTTTCTGACCCGAGGACGTGTGGGGAGTTATTCCCAATGCGATTCGTATGGTCTTTTTCCCATGCGGATCGTAATTGGCAGTTTGTACGGCACTTGTACGATTCGTACGGTAAGAAGACCGGATACAAGTCGGACGGGCCATTTTTTTACCGGATCGTAATTGGCACCTAAAAGTTAAACAGAAACAAATATATCAGCAAGTGAGACAACTGAATGACCATCGATTACTTCATGTAAAGAAAGAGTGCTCATGCACAATCTCTCAACCTATCCGAATGTATGAGTGGACAAGCTGGAACAGAAGAAAGTTTCTTAAAGTAATTACAAGTTATCTGCAGAAAACAACTGAGTCGCATTTGTCTTGTATTGTCACTGCTCCAACTGGGTTGGCAGCACATAACATTAAAGGAATTACTTTACATCATTTACTAATGCTACCAGTAGAGCATGAGAACAAATTGGAATACCACAAGCTATCTGGAGAAGCTTGTTGTGAAGTTTCAAGAGTCCTGAAGAAAATGAAACTTCTCATTATTGATGAGGTAAGCATGGTTTCAATCTTAATGCTTGCCTTTGTGCATTTAAGAATGCAGTAAATTCTTGAAACAGAGTATGACGTGTTATTTGGAGGAAAACACGTCACAGTTTTTGGAGATCTACTGCAACTGACTCCTTTAAAAGGAGAACCAGTATTTAAAACACTTGCGCATGAAGACACCAGAAAGTCTCTGGGTAGTGTTGGAAACGTGAACATTTGGTCATATTTTGAATGAAAAGAACTGTCGAAAAATATGCGACAGGCAAATGATGCTGAATATGGAAGTATTCTTCAAGATATAAGAATTGGACTTCTGACAGAACATGGCAAACAAGCTTTGCAGAGTCGATTACTTTCCAATTTGTTTCCAAATGAAAATGTAGTTCCTGAGAAAATATACATGAAAATTGCAGAAAATAAATCTGTAATCTGCTTAATGCCAACACTGCGCGAGTGTTCTATATTCAACAAAGAACTATTGAAACTGGGAAATGAAGAAATTATAAAAATGGAAGCCATCGATAAAATAGAGCATGAAGGAATCACTATTATTTTGACGGGAAAATTGAAAACAAAACTGGATTGTTTAGAAAAAAGATATCTAAAACGGCTGGTTTAGAAAAGAATCTATATGCAGGTATAAACTGTCGGTTAATTTTAAGGCGGAATTTGGATGTAGAAAAAGGTTTCGTTAATGGAGCAACCGTTAAAGTTGTGGATTTTGTTAATTATCAGAAAAAAGATGGAATTGAATTTTTAAAAATTAAATTTGATCAGATTGAAGAAGCTAAAGAAATTGATCGTTGTTCAGTTCGTTTTTTGCTTGTCAAAGATTTATATGTCCATAGGAAACAATTTCCATTTTCTCTGGCATACGCAGTGACTATTCATAAATCTCAAGGAATAAGTGTAGACAGTGCATTGGTGAATATTGGATCTACTGTGTTTAAAGAGGGTATGGCATATGATGCTTTGTCGCGAGTCAGAACATTATCTGGTTTGTTTTTGATTGATTTTGATGACACAAATGTTACTGCAGATGCAAACTGTGTAAAAGAGTATAATAGGTTAAGAAGAGTGTATGCTCCCAATTTAGGTCAATATCCTGTTTTTGAAAAGCGTGTGGTTGGTCAAAAAAGAAGGTATGAGAATATCTGTACTGAAGGTGTAGAGAAGGGAAAAAAACAAGATAATGTTGTCATTGCAAGCAAGAGAAAGGACACTGTTGAAGAGATTGTTGGTTATCAGTTTGAAAATAGTTCTGGTGTCAACTGCTATGCTAATGTAGTGGTCAATGTTGTTTTTTATCTTGAAGGTTTGCAACAACAAATTATGCAGAATCGGGAAAAAAGATTCTGTTCCTTGTTGCATTCTGTTTATGAAAAATTGACAACTGATAAAAGTAAAATACAAACTGTTTCTGATGTTCGTAATCTTTTGGATGTATGTTCTGGTTCTACACAATTTACGCAAAATATCCAACAAGATGCTCAGGAATTTTTAATGTATATGCTTACCGTTTTTGAAAATGAAGGTGTAGAAATAGAAAATATTTTTGCCTTTGTTACAAATGGGAACATCATTGTGAAAATTGTATGTATACATCTAGCACTAATGGAGACACTGAAAGATTTTTATATTTAACATTACCGGACTGTAAATCAGTGTCTTTCAATAAATTAGTTAAAGCTGCAAGTCAAAACATGGAGTGTAGCCAATGTAAATCTGAAATGTTATCAACATTATTTTTACAAAGATATTGACAATATATAATTTTAATGATGCAACGTTGTACAGCTGATGCGAGAAAATTGGACACTTTAATAAAACATTTTGTAGCAACACAACTTTCAATATCAGGAAGGACTTTTGTAGAAATTGAAATAATTTTCCATGATGGTCCTTCCACAACAACTGGACATTACACTGCATATCTAAAATGTGACAAAGGCTGGACACTTTGTAATGATGCCCAGTTGGTTTTCAAACAACGTTTGCCTAGTGAATTACCAAATTCCTACCTAATATTTTTAAAGCCAAAGTTTTAGGAAGATAATTCAGCCTCTGAGGAATTTATTATTATAATTTAATAGGATTGCCATTGGACAATTTACATAAAAAGCAGTGCAAAAATACCATTTGGCCTCAAGGAAAGGTATATGTTTGAATTATAGACTTTTTCTTACACATTGACTCGGTGTATATTTTAAAGCGACAACATTTACAGTTTTTATAAATTTTAGTTATACAATTTTGTTAGCAGTAAGCATTTTATATATGTTTGATTTGTATTTTCTGGTATTTTACTGAGAATAGATTGTTGTTTTTTTTTAAACAATCATTTTGATTGTTTTTTTTTTGCCCGCTGTTATGTGATGAGAACGATTGAAATCACTATTTCTAGTGAAATTCAATATATTCTGAGAACAGCAAAAAAGGCAAACAAATTACTTTGTTTAAATTATGCTGAGTTGTTAAAAATGTATTATTACATGCTATAACTAATTTTGCTTTTCTTTCACAAATCCTAATTCTAAAATAAGCAATTTACCCCAATTTACATTACATAAAACATCTGAAAAAAATGTGTACCATTTTTTATTTCTATTACTGTGAAGGTAAGTTTAACTAAGTATTAATATGCACAATGGGCAGATCTGCAAGAAGCTACAAAGTTTGAAAACGTTTTTCAAAACACCCTGTTTATACCTATGTAGTTTTGGACTGTCCCTGTCATAGGATATCATGTGACCTGCAAAAAAACACATTTGAGTGGTTTATAATATTTTCCATTGTGCCTATTGAAGGACCGCAATGATTTCAATCATTCTTCTTTGAGCATCTTTGCAGACAAAACTCTGTGCTTCCCTCCTACCATTCACAAGCAATTTTCCAAACAGAAATATGTCACTTTTTGTAACATAGTTATTGCACAAGACACTCTTTAATATTTACAAAGAGAGGAAAAGGCACTCTGTGTACCTTTTCTTCTCCATGTAAATACAACCTCATCATACACAGCACTTTGCGTTGAAAGGGCGTTCTATACGTGTTGCTGTGCGTGATTGCACAGAATACTCATAGAACAAGACACATCTCCAGATTTATCAAAAATCATAAATCTGGACATGTGTGTGAATGCTGCACCATTCTCCAATTGGTGTAGCAAGGCACAACAAGGAGAATTGTTTTCATTTCTCCGAATTTTTTATCTTTCAATACATGCTAAAATGCTCAGCATACATTGAAGGAGAAAAATGCCTTTACTGATTGTTTTTGTGGAGGAAGGTGTGTCTTCCTGCACAGAAACAAACCCCACATGACACAGATATCCTTGCACCATGGTGCAAGGTTGCCTGTGTTACCACATGGCTGCAGTTTAACCCCTTCGCTGCTAGGCCTTTTCCCCTCCTGTGCTAAGCCTTTTTTGGGCTATTTGGGATAGTGCGCGCTTAGGCCCCTGTAACTTTTTGACCACAGTAGGTATCCATGCCAAATTTGCGTCCTTTTCTTCCAACATCATGGGGATTCTAAAGGTATCCAGGGTTTGTGGATTCTCCTAGAGGGTTCCCAGAAATTAGTCAAAATACAGCAACATTTAGTTTTTTTTGTGAAAAATGGGGAAAAGTGGCTGCAAATGAAAGCGTCTGGGTTTTTCTCTGCAAATGATATCAAAAAAGGGTTTGTGGGGCTGAAATCACCATTTCTCCAGCTTTTAGGGAATGACAGATTTTTGTCAGAAATCCAACATTTTTTACACAGTTTTGACATTTTTCTGGGACATACCCTATTTTTGCTATTTTTTGTGCTTTCAACCTCCTTCCAGATAATGGTAGAAATGGGTAGAAAAGCAATAATGGATCCTGGAAAGCTATACATTTTTGAATTAGACAAAATTCTGAATTCAGCAAGGGGTCATTTGTGTAGATCCATAAAGGTTTCTTTATAGAAACTAACAGTTAAATATAGGAAAAATTAAAAATTTGTTGAAAAAAGCAGCCTTTTGAGTCAACGTTTTCACCTGTAACTTCTTCTAATTATGACATCTCTTTGAAAGCAATGTACCGTTACATCCGGTGGACCTTCCTGGTTGTGGGGATATATAGGACTTGTAGGTTCACCAAGAGCCCAACGAACCCAGAGTAAAAAACTGAGCAGCATTTTGTAATGTTTTTTTTTTTTGTTCCGGGTATATAGCAATTACTGTAGGAAAATGTATACATAGAAAAATCGGTATGAAAGACACCTATGTATTTCTGAAATGGGAACAAATTACAGAGTTTAGAAACAGTGCATATTTGCACATTTTCGTAATTGGGAATACTCATACTTGCATGACAATTATTGGTCATTTTTCAAAATGACTTTTTTTTTACACAATGTCTTTTATTTGGAAGGGAGAAATGCATCAAAAACTCAATAGGTAATAACAGTTGCTTTACAAATCTGAACTACCCTAAGTCTCCCGATAAAAATGGTGCCTCACTTGTGTGGGTAGGCATAGTGCCCACGACAGGAAGTGGCTCAAAACCTAAGGTGAACACACCACATTTTCACACTGAAAATTTACACTTTTTTTCGAAGAGTCTAGCTGTAGTTTTTGAACCCTAGCCCTGCCGGCACCTAGGGAAACCTAGCAAACCTATACATTTTTGAAAACTAGACACCCAGGGGAATCCAGGATGGGGTGACTTGACTGCCTCCCACCATGGTCTGTTACCCAGAATCCCTTGCAAACGTAAAAAATTGACAAAAAAAACACATTTTCCCCACATATCTGTGATGGAAAGTTCTGGAATCTGCGTGGATCCACAAATTTCCACCCACCGCGCGTTCCCCAAAGTCCTACGAGAAAAATGGTACCTCACTTGTGCGGGTCGGCCTAGTGCCCGCGACAGGAAACGGCGCAAAACGCAACGTGGTCACACCTGAATTTTGCAGTGAAAAATTACCCTTTTTTGGCAAAGTGACTAGCTGTAGTTTTTGAACCCTAGCCCTGCCGGCACCCAGGGAAACCTAGCAAACCTATACATTTTTGAAAACTAGACACCCAGGGGAATCCAGGATGGGGAGACTTGACTGCCTCCCACCATGGTCTGTTACCCAGAATCCCTTGCAAACGTAAAAAATTGACAAACAAAACACATTTTCCCCACATTTCTGTGATGGAAAGTTCTGGAATCTGCGTGGATCCACAAATTTCCACCCACCCCGCGTTCCCCAAAGTCCTACGAGAAAAATGGTACCTCACTTGTGCGGGTCGGCCTAGTGCCCGCAACAGGAAACGGCGCAAAACGCAACGTGGTCACACCTGAATTTTGCAGTGAAAAATGACCCTTTTTTGGCAAAGTGACTAGCTGTAAGTTTGGAACCCTAGCCCTGCCGGCACCCAGGGAAACCTAGCAAACCTATACATTTTTGAAAACTAGACACCCAGGGGAATCCAGGATGGGGTGACTTGACTGCCTCCCACCATGGTCTGTTACCCAGAATCCCTTGCAAACGTAAAAAAGTGACAAAAAAACCACATTTTCCCCATATTTCTGTGATGGAAAGTTCTGGAATCTGCGTGGATCCACAAATTTACACCCACCCCACCTTCCTCAAAGTCCTACGAGAAAAATGGTACCTCACTTGTGCGGGTCGGCCTAGTGCCCGCAACAGGAAACGGCGCAAAACGCAACGTGGTCACACCTCAATTTTGCAGTGAAAAATGACCCTTTTTTGGCAAAGTGACTAGCTGTAGTTTTTTAACCCTAGCCCTGCCGGCACCTAGGGAAACCTAGCAAACCTATACATTTTTGAAAACTAGACACCCAGGGGAATCCAGGATGGGGTGACTTGACTGCCTCCCACCATCGTCTGTTATCCAGAATCCCTTGCAAATGTAAAAAATTTACAAAAAAACACATTTTCCCCACATTTCTGTGTTGTAAAGTTCTGGAATCTGCGTGGATCCACAAATGTCCACCCACCCCACGTTCCCCAAAGTCCTACAAGAAAAATGGTACCTCACTTGTGCGGGTCGGCCTAGTGCCCGTGACAGGAAACGGCGCAAAATGCAACGTGGTCACACCTCAATTTTGCAGTGAAAAATGACCCTTTTTTGATAAAGTGACTAGCTGTAGTTTTTGAACCCTAGCCCTGCCGGCACCTAGGGAAACCTAGCAAACCTATACTTTTTTGAAAACTAGACACCCAGGGGAATCCAGGATGGGGTGACTTGACTGCCTCCCACCATGGTCTGTTACCCAGAATCCCTTGCAAACGTAAAAAATTGACAAATAAAACACATTTTCCCCACATTTCTGTGTTGGAAAGTTCTGGAATCTGCGTGGATCCACAAATTTCCACCCACCCCACGTCCCCCAAAGTCCTACGAGAAAAATGGTACCTCACTTGTGCGGGTCGGCCTAGTGCCCGCAACAGGAAACGGCGCAAAACGCAACATGGTCTCACCTCAATTTTGCAGTGAAAAATGACCCTTTTTTGGCAAAGTGACTAGCTGTAGTTTTTTAACCCTAGCTCTGCCGGCACCTATGGAAACCTACCAAACCCATGCATTTCTGAAAACTAGACTCCCGGCGGCTTCCATAGAGGTATGGCTTGCGTGGATCCTCCAACGTTTCCTTACCCAGAATACCCTGCAAACCTCAATTTTTGCTGAAAAAAATCACTTTTTCACACATTTTGGGGTGGGAAAGTTGTGGCATCACAGGGCTCACACAAATTTACCACCACCCAGCGTTCCCCCAGGTCTCCCGGTAAAAATGGTGCCTTACTTGTGTGGGAGGCCCAAGTACCCGCGGCAGGCAGGGGCCCAAAACGTAGTGAGGCGACATCAAAATGGCCTATCGCAAAACCACCTGGTTTTGCAAGGGGGGTCACTTTGGTTTTTGACCCGGTGCTCGACGGCCATCTAGGGAAACCTACCAAACCCACACATTTCTGAAAACAAGACACCCGGCGGCTTCCAGGGAGGTATGGCTTGCGTGGATCCCCCAACGTTTCCTTACCCAGAATCCCCTGCAAACCTCAATTTTAGCTGAAAAAAAAATCACTTTTTTCACACATTTTGGTGTGGGAAAGTTGTGGCATCACCGGGCTCACACAAATTTACCACCACCCAGCGTTCCCCCAGGTCTCCCGGTAAAAATGGTGCCACACTTGTGTGGGAGGCCCAGGTACCCGCGGCAGGCAAGGGCCCAAAACTTAGTGAGGCGACATAAAAATGGCCTATCGCAAAACCACATGGTTTTGCAAGGGGGGTCACTTTGGTTTTTGACCCGGTGCTCGGCGGCCATCAAGGGAAACCTACCAAACCCACACATTTCTGAAAACTAAACACCCGGCGGCTTCCAGGGAGGTATGGCTTGCGTAGATCCCCCAACATTTCCTTACCCAGAATCCCCTGCAAACCTCAATTTTTGCTGAAAAAAATCACTTTTTTCACACATTTTGGTGTGGGAAAGTTGTGGCATCACCGGGCTCACACAAATTTACCACCACCCAGCGTTCCCCCAGGTCTCCCGGTAAAAATGGTGCCTCACGGGTGTGGGAGGCCCAAGTACCCGCGGCAGGCAAGGGCCCAAAACGTAGTGAGGCGACATCAAAATGACCTATCGCAAAACCACCTGGTTTTGCAAGGGGAGTCACTTTGGTTTTTGACCCGGTGCTCGGCGGCCATCTAGGGAAACCTACCAAACCCACACATTTCTGAAAACTAGACTCCCGGCGGCTTCCAGGGAGGTATGGCTTGCGTGGATCCCCCAACGTTTCCTTACCCAGAATCCCCTGCAAACCTCAATTTTAGCTGAAAAAATCACTTTTTTCACACATTTTGGTGTGGGAAAGTAGTGGCATCACCGGGCTCACACAAATTTACCACCACCCAGCGTTCCCCCAGGTCTCCCGGTAAAAATGGTGCCTCACTTGTGTGGGAGGCCCAAGTACCCGCGGCAGGCAAGGGCCCAAAACGTAGTGAGGCGACATCCAAATGCCCTGTCGCAAAACCACCTGGTTTTGCAAGGGGGGTCACTTTGGTTTTTGACCCGGTGCTCGACGGCGATCTAGGGAAACCTACCAAACCCACACATTTTTGAAAACTAGACACCCGGCGGCTTCCAGGGAGGTATGGCTTGCGTGGATCCCCCAAGGTTTCCTTACCCAGAATCCCCTGCAAACCTCAATTTTAGCTGAAGAAAATCACTTTTTTCACACATTTTGGTGTGGGAAAGTTGTGGCATCAACGGGCTCACACAAATTTACCATCACCCAGCGTTCCCCCAGGTCACCCGGTAAAAATGATGCCTCACTTGTGTGGGAGGCCCAAGTACCCGCGGCAGGCAAGGGCCCAAAACGTAGTGAGGCGACATCAAAATGGCCTATCGCAAAACCACCTGGTTTTGCAAGGGGGGTCACTTTGGTTTTTGACCCAGTGCTCGACGGCCATCTAGGGAAACCTACCAAACCCACACATTTCTGAAAACTAGACACCCGGCGGCTTCCAGTGAGGTATGGCTTGCGTGGATCCCCAACGTTTCCTTACCCAGAATCCCCTGCAAACCTCAATTTTAGCTGAAAAAATCAATTTTTTCACACATTTTGGTGTGGGAAAGTTGTGGCATCACCGGGCTCACACAAATTTACCACCACCCAGCGTTCCCCCAGGTCTCCCGGTAAAAATGGTGCCTCACTTGTGTGGGAGGCCCAAGTACCCGCGGCAGGCAAGGGCCCAAAACGTAGTGAGGCGACATCCAAATGCCCTATCGCAAAACCACCTGGTTTTGCAAGGGGGGTCACTTTGATTTTTGACCCGGTGCTCGACGGCGATCTAGGGAAACTTACCAAACCCACACATTTCTGAAAACTAGATACCCGGCGGCTTCCAGGGAGGTATGGCTTGCGTAGATCCCCCAACATTTCCTTTCCCAGAATCCCCCGCAAACCTCAATTTTAGCTGATAAAAATCACTTTTTTCACACATTTTGGTGTGGGAAAGTTGTGGCATCACCGGGCTCACACAAATTTACCACCACCCAGCATTCCCCCAGGTCTCCCGGTAAAAACGGGGCCTCACTTGTGTGGGAGGCCCAAGTACCCGCGGCAGGCAAGGGCCCCAAATGTAGTGAGGCGACATCAAAATGGCCTATCGCAAAACCGCCTAGTTTTGCAAGGGGGGTCACTTTGGTTTTTGACCCGATGCTCGGCGGCCAGATAAGGAAACCTACCAAACCCACACATTTTTGAAAACTAGACACCCGGCGGCTTCCAGGGAGGTATGGCTTTCGTGGATCCCCCAAGGTTTCCTTACCCAGAATCCCCTGCAAACCTCAATTTTAGCTGAAGAAAATCAATTTTTTCACACATTTTGGTGTGGGAAAGTTGTTGCATCACCGGGCTCACACAAATTTACCATCACCCAGCGTTCCCCCAGGTCACCCGGTAAAAATGATGCCTCACTTGTGTGGGAGGCCCAAGTACCCGCGGCAGGCAAGGGCCCAAAACGTAGTGAGGCGACATCAAAATGGCCTATCGCAAAACCACCTGGTTTTGCAAGGGGGGTCACTTTGGTTTTTGACCCGGTGCTCGACGGCCATCTAGGGAAACCTACCAAATCCACACATTTCTGAAGACTATATACCCGGCGGCTTCCAGGGAGGTATGGCTTGCGTAGATCCCCCAACATTTCCTTACCCAGAATCCCCTGCAAACCTCAATTTTAGCTGAAAAAAATCACTTTTTTCACACATTTTGGTGTGGGAAAGTTGTGGCATCACCGGGCTCACACAAATTTACCACCACCCAGCATTCCCCCAGGTCTCCCGGTAAAAATGGGGCCTCACTTGTGTGGGAGGCCCAAGTACCCGCGACAGGTAAGGGCCCAAAATGTAGTGAGGCGACATCAAAATGGCCTATCGCAAAACCACCTGGTTTTGCAAGGGGGGTCACTTTGGTTTTTGACCCGGTGCTCGGCGGACATCTAGGGAAACCTACCAAACCCACACATTTCTGAAAACTAGACACCCGGCGGCTTCCAGGGAGGTATGGCTTGCGTGGATCCCCCAACGTTTCCTTACCCAGAATCCCCTGCAAACCTCAATTTTAGCTGAAAAAAATCACTTTTTTCACACATTTTGGTGTGGGAAAGTTGTGGCATCACTGGGCTCACACAAATTTACCACCACCCAGCGTTCCCCCAGGTCTCCCGGTAAAAATGGTGCCTCACTTGTGTGGGAGGCCCAAGTACCCGCGGCAGGCAAGAGCCCAAAACGTAGTGAGGCGACATCAAAATGGCCTATCGCAAAACCACCTGGTTTTGCAAGGGGGGTCACTTTGGTTTTTGACCCGGTGCTCGGCGGCCATCTAGGGAAACCTACTAAACCCACACATTTCTGAAAACTAGACTCCCGGCGTCTTCCAGGGAGGTATGGCTTGCGTGGATCCCCCAACGTTTCCTTACCCAGAATCCCCTGCAAACCTCAATTTTAGCTGAAAAAATCAATTTTTCACACATTTTGGTGTGGGAAAATTGTGGCATCACCGGGCTCACACAAATTTACCACCACCCAGCGTTCCCCCAGGTCTCCCGGTAAAAATGGTGCCTCACTTGTGTGGGAGGCCCAAGTACCCGCGGCAGGCAAGGGCCCAAAACGTAGTGAGGCGACATCCAAATGGCCTATCGCAAAACCACCTGGTTTTGCAAGAGGGTCACTTTGGTTTTTGACCCGGTGCTCGACGGTGATCTAGGGAAACCTACCAAACCCACACATTTCTGAAAACTAGATACCCGGCGGCTTCCAGGGAGGTATGGCTTGCGTAGATCCCCCAACATTTCCTTACCCAGAATCCCCTGCAAACCTCAATTTTAGCTGAAAAAAATCACTTTTTTCACACATTTTGGTGTGGGAAAGTTGTGGCATCACCGGGCTCACTCAAATTTACCACCACCCAGCATTCCCCCAGGTCTCCCGGTAAAAATGGGGCCTCACTTGTGTGGGAGGCCCAAGTACCCGCGGCAGGCAAGGGCCCCAAATGTAGTGAGGCGACATCAAAATGGCCTATCGCAAAACCACCTGGTTTTGCAAGGGGGGTCACTTTGGTTTTTGACCCGGTGCTCGGCGGCCAGATAAGGAAACCTACCAAACCCACACATTTTTGAAAACTAGACACCCGGCAGCTTCCAGGAAGGTATGGCTTGCGTGGATCCCCCAAGGTTTCCTTACCCAGAATCCCCTGCAAACCTCAATTTTAGCAGAAGAAAATCACTTTTTTCACACATTTCGGTGTGGGAAAGTTGTGGCATCACCGGGCTCACACAAATTTACCATCACCCAGCGTTCCCTCAGGTCACCCGGTAAAAATGATGCCTCACTTTTGTGGGAGGCCCAAGTACCCGCGGCAGGCAAGGGCCCAAAACGTAGTGAGGCGAAATCAAAATGGCCTATCTCAAAACCACCTGGTTTTGCAAGGGGGGTCACTTTGGTTTTTGACCCGGTGCTCGGCGGCCATCTAGGGAAACCTACCAAACCAACACATTTCTGAAAACTAGACACCCGGCGGCTTCCAGGGAGGTATGGCTTGCGTGGATCCCCCAACGTTTCCTTACTCAGAATCCCCTGCAAACCTCAATTTTAGCTGAAAAAAATCACTTTTTTCACACATTTTGGTGTGGGAAAGTTGTGGCATCACCGGGCTCACACAAATTTACCACCACCCAGCGTTCCCCCAGGTCTCCCGGTAAAAATGGTGCCTCACTTGTGTGGGAGGCCCAAGTACCCGCGGCAGGCAAGGGCCCAAAACGTAGTGAGGCGACATCCAAATTGCCTATCGCAAAACCACCTGGTTCTGCAAGGGGGGTCACTTTGGTTTTTGACCCGGTGCTCGACAGCCATCCAGGGAAACCTACCAAACCCACACATTTCTGAAAACTAGACACCCGGCGGCTTCCAGGGAGGTATGGCTTGCGTGGATCCCCCAACGTTTCCTTACCCAGAATCCCCTGCAAACCTCAATTTTAGCTTGAAAAAAAACACTTTTTTCACACATTTTGGTGTGGGAAAGTTGTGGCATCACTGGGCTCACACAAATTTACCACCACCCAGCGTTCCCCCAGGTCTCCCGGTAAAAATGGTGCCTCACTTGTGTGGGAGGCCCAAGTACCCGCGGCAGGCAAGAGCCCAAAACGTAGTGAGGCGACATCAAAATGGCCTATCGCAAAACCACCTGGTTTTGCAAGGCGGGTCACTTTGGTTTTTGACCCGGTGTTCGGCGGCCATATAGGGAAACCTACCAAACCCACACATTTTTGAAAACTAGACACCCGGCGGCTTCCAGGGAGGTATGGCTTGCGTGGATCCCCCAATGCTTCCTTACCCAGAATCCCCTGCAAACCTCAATTTTAGCTAAAAAAAATCACTTTTTTCACACATTTTGGTGTGGGAAAGTTGTGGCATCACCGGGCTCACACAAATTTACCACCACCCAGCGTTCCCCCAGGTCTCCCGGTAAAAATGGTGCCTCACTTGTGTGGGAGGCCCAAGTACCCGCGGTAGGCAAGGGCCCAAAACGTGGTGAGGCGACATCAAAATGGCCTATCGCAAAACCACCTGGTTTTGCAAGGGGGGTCACTTTAGTTTTTGACCCGGTGCTCGGCGGCCATCTAGGGAAACCTACCAAACCCACACATTTCTGAAAACTAGACACCCAGCGGCTTCCAGGGAGGTATGGCTTGCGTGGATCCCCCAACGCTTCCTTACCCAGAATCCCCTGCAAACCTCAATTTTAGCTAAAAAAAATCAATTTTTCACACATTTTGGTGTGGGAATGTTGTGGCATCACCGGGCTCACACAAATTTACCACCACCCAGCGTTCCCCCAGGTCTCCCGGTAAAAATGGTGCCTCACTTGTGTGGGAGGCCCAAGTACCCGCGGCAGGCAAGGGCCCAAAACGTAGTGAGGCGACATCCAAATGGCCTATCGCAAAACCACCTGGTTTTGCAAGAGGGTCACTTTGGTTTTTGACCCGGTGCTCGACGGTGATCTAGGGAAACCTACCAAACCCACACATTTATGAAAACTAGATACCCGGCGGCTTCCAGGGAGGTATGGCTTGCGTAGATCGCCCAACATTTCCTTACCCAGAATCCCCTGCAAACCTCAATTTTAGCTGAAAAAAATCACTTTTTTCACACATTTTGGTGTGGGAAAGTTGTGGCATCACCGGGCTCACACAAATTTACCACCACCCAGCATTCCCCCAGGTCTCCCGGTAAAAATGGGGCCTCACTTGTGTGGGAGGCCCAAGTACCCGCGGCAGGCAAGGGCCCCAAATGTAGTGAGGCGACATCAAAATGGCCTATCGCAAAACAACCTGGTTTTGCAAGGGGGGTCACTTTGGTTTTTGACCCGGTGCTCGGCGGCCAGATAAGGAAACCTACCAAACCCACACATTTTTGAAAACTAGACACCCGGCAGCTTCCAGGAAGGTATGGCTTGCGTGGATCCCCCAAGGTTTCCTTACCCAGAATCCCCTGCAAACCTCAATTTTAGCAGAAGAAAATCACTTTTTTCACACATTTCGGTGTGGGAAAGTTGTGGCATCACCGGGCTCACACAAATTTACCATCACCCAGCGTTCCCTCAGGTCACCCGGTAAAAATGATGCCTCACTTGTGTGGGAGGCCCAAGTACCCGCGGCAGGCAAGGGCCCAAAACGTAGTGAGGCGACATCAAAATGGCCTATCTCAAAACCACCTGGTTTTGCAAGGGGGGTCACTTTGGTTTTTGACCCGGTGCTCGGCGGCCATCTAGGGAAACCTACCAAACCAACACATTTCTGAAAACTAGACACCCGGCGGCTTCCAGGGAGGTATGGCTTGCGTGGATCCCCCAACGTTTCCTTACCCAGAATCCCCTGCAAACCTCAATTTTAGCTGAAAAAAATCACTTTTTTCACACATTTTGGTGTGGGAAAGTTGTGGCATCACCGGGCTCACACAAATTTACCACCACCCAGCGTTCCCCCAGGTCTCCCGGTAAAAATGGTGCCTCACTTGTGTGGGAGGCCCAAGTACCCGCGGCAGGCAAGGGCCCAAAACGTAGTGAGGCGACATCCAAATTGCCTATCGCAAAACCACCTGGTTCTGCAAGGGGGGTCACTTTGGTTTTTGACCCGGTGCTCGACAGCCATCCAGGGAAACCTACCAAACCCACACATTTCTGAAAACTAGACACCCGGCGGCTTCCAGGGAGGTATGGCTTGCGTGGATCCCCCAACGTTTCCTTACCCAGAATCCCCTGCAAACCTCAATTTTAGCTGAAAAAAATCACTTTTTTCACACATTTTGGTGTGGGAAAGTTGTGGCATCACTGGGCTCACACAAATTTACCACCACCCAGCGTTCCCCCAGGTCTCCCGGTAAAAATGGTGCCTCACTTGTGTGGGAGGCCCAAGTACCCGCGGCAGGCAAGAGCCCAAAACGTAGTGAGGCGACATCAAAATGGCCTATCGCAAAACCACCTGGTTTTGCAAGGCGGGTCACTTTGGTTTTTGACCCGGTGCTCGGCGGCCATATAGGGAAACCTACCAAACCCACACATTTCTGAAAACTAGACACCCGGCGGCTTCCAGGGAGGTATGGCTTGCGTGGATCCCCCAACGCTTCCTTACCCAGAATCCCCTGCAAACCTCAATTTTAGCTAAAAAAAATCACTTTTTTCACACATTTTGGTGTGGGAAAGTTGTGGCATCACCGGGCTCACACAAATTTACCACCACCCAGCGTTCCCCCAGGTCTCCTGGTAAAAATGGTGCCTCACTTGTGTGGGAGGCCCAAGTACCCGCGGTAGGCAAGGGCCCAAAACGTGGTGAGGCGACATCAAAATGGCCTATCGCAAAACCACCTGGTTTTGCAAGGGGGGTCACTTTGGTTTTTGACCCGGTGCTCGGCGGCCATCTAGGGAAACCTACCAAACCCACACATTTCTGAAAACTAGACACCCAGCGGCTTCCAGGGAGGTATGGCTTGCGTGGATCCCCCAACGTTTCCTTACCCAGAATCCCCTGCAAACCTCAATTTTAGCTGAAAAAAATCACTTTTTTCACACATTTTGGTGTGGGAAAGTTGTGGCATCACCGGGCTCACACAAATTTACCACCACCCAGCGTTCCCCCAGGTCTCCCGGTAAAAATGGTGCCTCACTTGTGTGGGAGGGCCAAGTACCCGCGGCAGGCAAGAGCCCAAAACGTAGTGAGGCGACATCAAAATGGCCTATCGCAAAACCACCTGGTTTTGCAAGGCGGGTCACTTTGGTTTTTGACCCGGTGCTCGGCGGCCATATAGGGAAACCTACCAAACCCACACATTTCTGAAAACTAGACACCCGGCGGCTTCCAGGGAGGTATGGCTTTCGTGGATCCCCCAACGCTTCCTTACCCAGAATCCCCTGCAAACCTCAATTTTAGCTAAAAAAAATCACTTTTTTCACACATTTTGGTGTGGGAAAGTTGTGGCATCACCGGGCTCACACAAATTTACCACCACCCAGCGTTCCCCCAGGTCTCCCGGTAAAAATGGTGCCTCACTTGTGTGGGAGGCCCAAGTACCCGCGGTAGGCAAGGGCCCAAAACGTGGTGAGGCGACATCAAAATGGCCTATTGCAAAACCACCTGGTTTTGCAAGGGGGGTCACTTTGGTTTTTGACCCGGTGCTCGGCGGCCATCTAGGGAAACCTACCAAACCCACACATTTCTGAAAACTAGACACCCAGCGGCTTCCAGGGAGGTATGGCTTGCGTGGATCCCCCAACGTTTCCTTACCCAGAATCCCCTGCAAACCTCAATTTTAGCTGAAAAAAATCACTTTTTTCACACATTTTGGTGTGGGAAAGTTGTGGCATCACCGGGCTCACACAAATTTACCACCACCCAGCGTTCCCCCAGGTCTCCCGGTAAAAATGGTGCCTCACTTGTGTGGGAGGCCCAAGTACCCGCGGCAGGCAAGGGCCCAAAACGTAGTGAGGCGACATCCAAATGGCCTATCGCAAAACCACTTGGTTTTGCAAGGGGGGTCACTTTGGTTTTTGACCCGGTGCTCGACGGCCATATAGGGAAACCTACCAAACCCACACATTTCTGAAAACTAGACACCCGGCGGCTTCCAGGGAGGTATGGCTTGCGTGGATCCCCCAACGCTTCCTTACCCAGAATCCCCTGCAAACCTCAATTTTAGCTAAAAAAAATCACTTTTTTCACACATTTTGGTGTGGGAAAGTTGTGGCATCACCGGGCTCACACAAATTTACCACCACCCAGCGTTCCCCCAGGTCTCCCGGTAAAAATGGTGCCTCACTTGTGTGGGAGGCCCAAGTACCCGCGGTAGGCAAGGGCCCAAAACGTGGTGAGGCGACATCAAAATGGCCTATCGCAAAACCACCTGGTTTTGCAAGGGGGGTCACTTTGGTTTTTGACCCGGTGCTCGGCGGCCATCTAGGGAAACCTACCAAACCCACACATTTCTGAAAACTAGACACCCAGCGGCTTCCAGGGAGGTATGGCTTGCGTGGATCCCCCAACGTTTCCTTACCCAGAATCCCCTGCAAACCTCAATTTTAGCTGAAAAAAATCACTTTTTTCACACATTTTGGTGTGGGAAAGTTGTGGCATCACCGGGCTCACACAAATTTACCACCACCCAGCGTTCCCCCAGGTCTCCCGGTAAAAATGGTGCCTCACTTGTGTGGGAGGCCCAAGTACCCGCGGCAGGCAAGGGCCCAAAACTTAGTGAGGCGACATCCAAATGGCCTATCGCAAAACCACCTGGTTTTGCAAGGGGGGTCACTTTGGTTTTTGACCCGGTGCTCGACGGCCATCTAGGGAAACCTACCAAACCCACACATTTCTGAAAACTAGATACCCGGCGGCTTCCAAGGAGGTATGGCTTGCGTAGATCCCCCAACATTTCCTTACCCAGAATCCCCTGCAAACCTCAATTTTAGCTGAAAAAAATCACTTTTTTCACACATTTTGGTGTGGGAAAGTTGTGGCATCACCGAGCTCACACAAATTTACCACCACCCAGCATTCCCCCAGGTCTCCCGGTAAAAATGGGGCCTCACTTGTGTGGGAGGCCCAAGTACCCGCGTCAGGTAAGGGCCCAAAATGTAGTGAGGCGACATCAAAATGGCCTATCGCAAAACCACCTGGTTTTGCAAGGGGGGTCACTTTGGTTTTTGACCCGGTGCTCGGCGGACATCTAGGGAAACCTACCAAACCCACACATTTCTGAAAATTAGACACCCGGCGGCTTCCAGGGAGGTATGGCTTGTGTGGATCCCCCAACGTTTCCTTACCCAGAATCCCCTGCAAACCTCAATTTTAGCTGAAAAAAATCACTTTTTTCACACATTTTGGTGTGGGAAAGTTGTGGCATCACTGGGCTCACACAAATTTACCACCACCCAGCGTTCCCCCAGGTCTCCCGGTAAAAATGGTGCCTCACTTGTGTGGGAGGCCCAAGTACCCGCGGCAGGCAAGGGCCCAAAACGTAGTGAGGCGACATCAAAATGGCCTATCGCAAAACCACTTGGTTTTGCAAGGCGGGTCACTTTGGTTTTTGACCCGGTGCGCAGTGGCCATCTAGGGAAACCTACCAAACCCACACATTTCTGAAAACTAGACACCCGGCGGCTTCCAGGGAGGTATGGCTTGTGTGGATCCCCCAACGTTTCCCTACCCAGAATCCCCTGCAAACCTCAATTTTTGCTGAAAAAAATCACTTTTTTCACACATTTTGGTGTGGGAAAGTTGTGGCATCACTGGGCTCACACAAATTTACCACCACCCAGCGTTCCCCCAGGTCTCCCGGTAAAAATGGTGCCTCACTTGTGTGGGAGGCCCAAGTACCCGCGGCAGGCAAGGGCCCAAAACGTAGTGAGGCGACATCAAAATGGCCTATCGCAAAACCACCTGGTTTTGCAAGGCGGGTCACTTTGGTTTTTGACCCGGTGCTCATTGGCCATCTAGGGAAACCTACCAAACCCACACATTTCCCAAAACTAGACACCCGGCGGCTTCCAGGGAGGTATGGCTTGTGTGGATCCCCCAACGTTTCCCTACCCAGAATCCCCTGCAAACCTCAATTTTTGCTGAAAAAAATAACTTTTTTCACACATTTTGGTGTGGGAAAGATGTGGCATCACCGGGCTCACACAAATTTACCACCACCCAGCGTTCCCCCAGGTCTCCCGGTAAAAATGGTGCCTCACTTGTGTGGGAGGCCCAAGTACCCGCGGCAGGCAAGGGCCCAAAACGTAGTGAGGCGACATCAAAATGGCCTATCTCAAAACCACCTGGTTTTGCAAGGGGGTCACTTTGGTTTTTGACCCGGTGCTCGGCGGCCATCTAGGGAAACCTACCAAACCCACACATTTCTGAAAACTAGACACCCGGCGGCTTCCAGGGAAGTATGGCTTGCGTGGATCCCCCAACGTTTCCTTACCCAGAATCCCCTGCAAACCTCAATTTTAGCTGAAAAAACCACTTTTTTCACACATTTTAGTGTGGGAAAGTTGTGGCATCACCGGGCTCACACAAATTTACCACCACCCAGCGTTCCCCCAGGTCTCCCGGTAAAAATGGTGCCTCACTTGTGTGGGAGGCCCAAGTACCCGCGGCAGGCAAGGGCCCAAAACGTAGTGGTCGCATCACTACGTTTTGGGCCCTTGCCTGCCGCGGGTACTTGGGCCTCCCACACAAGTGAGGCACCATTTTTACCGGGGGACCTGGGGGAACGCTGGGTGATGGTAAATTTGTGTGACCCCGGTGATGCCACAACTTTCCCACACCAAAATATGTGAAAAAAGTGATTTTTTTCAGCTAAAATTGAGGTTTGCAAGGGATTCTGGGTAAGGAAATGTTGGGGGATCCACGCAAGCCATACCTCCCTGGAAGCCGACGCGTGTCTAGTATTCAGAAATGTGTGGGTTTGGTAGGTTTCCCTAGATGGCCGCCGAGCACCGGGTCAAAAACCAAAGTGACCCCCCTTGCAAAACCAGGTGGTTTTGCGATAGGCCATTTTGATGTCGCCTCACTACGTTTTGGGCCCTTGCCTGCCGCGGGTACTTGGGCCTCCCACACAAGTGAGGCACCATTTTTACCGGGAGACCTGGGGGAACGCTGGGTGGTGGTAAATTTGTGTGAGCCCGGTGATACCACAACTTTCCCATACCAAAATGTGTGAAAAAAGTGATTTTTTTCAGCTAAAATTGAGGTTTGCAGGGGATTCTGGGTAAGGAAACGTTGGGGGATCCACGCAAGCCATACCTCCCTGGAAGCCGCCGGGTGTCTAGTTTTCAGAAATGTGTTGTTTTGGTAGGTTTCCCTAGATGGCCGCCAAGCACTGGGCCAAAAACCAAAGTGACCCCCCTTGCAAAACCAGGTGGTTTTGCGATAGGCCATTTTGATGTCGCCTCACTACGTTTTGGGCCCTTGCCTGCCGCGGGTACTTGGGCATCCCACACAAGTGAGGCACCATTTTTACCAGGAGACCTGGGGTAACGCTGGGTGGTGGTAAATTTGTGTGAGCCCGGTGATGCCACAACTTTCCCACCCCAAAATGTGTGAAAAAAGTGATTTTTTCAGCTAAAATTGAGGTTTGCAGGGGATTCTGGGTAAGGAAACGTTGGGGTTCCATGCAAGCCATACCTCCCTGGAAGCCGCCGGGTGTCTAGTTTTCAGAAATGTGTGGGTTTGGTAGGTTTTCCTAGATGGCCGCTGAGCACCGGGCCAAAAACCAAAGTGACCCCCCTTGCAAAACCAGATTAACTATTGTTCCTACAGCGTGAGAATTTTGGAATAATATTGCAAAGAAAATGTGGCAGACATTTTGAGGTTTTCAGGACATTGGGGATAAAAAAACTTTTTGAATTCACAAGAGAGACATCACCATGAACTCCCATGGGTTTTCGACAATATCTACAGTTGGTGGGTTATTCTTACATGGAAAGTGTACCTTGGCAGAGAAACTAAAGACAAAGATTCCTGCACAACCATCTATTCCTCAAACACACACACATACTGGTTGGATTTGGCACGAGGGTGAGTGATGGTTCAGTAGATACAATTGTATTAGCAAGTGATTTCACAAAAATGAAATGCTCTGGTAATAATTGAAAGGGCGAGAAACTGAACCATTGACTCACAGCTCGTGAGCTGTAAAGCCACGACAAGGCACCAACCACTTTACAGGCCATTCACACACCTTTCATACGTGATACAAACAAGACCATTCGCACCACCAGGCACAAAAGCAACACATTACAAAATTCACCAAAAAGGGACAAGGTACACCCTGCTTCAGAAAGACAAATATTACTGCACAGCCATCTAATCCGCAAGCACACACACATACTGGTTGGATTTGGCATGAGGGTGAGTGATGGTTCAGTAGATACAATTGTATTAGCAAGTGATTTCACAAAAATGAAATGCACTGCTAATAATTGAAAGGGTGAGAAACTGAACCATTGACTCACAGCTCGTGAGCTGTAAAGCCACGACAAGGCACCAACCTCTTTACAGGCCATTCATACACCTTTCATACGTGTGAGACATACAAAACCATTCACACCGCCAGCCGCGGGCCCATCACATAACAAAACTCACACCAGCACACAGCGCCATTCAAGGGCCCATCACTTTCACACGCCCACAATCCAGACACAGCAACTACACAGGCTGATGGATTGCGTGGAGTGGCACTCAGCTAGCAGTGTGTGTAGTGACCAGCAGTAAGTCACTACTCACACACAGCCAGCCGAGCACCAGACCACACACACCGCTAGCAGAGCGCCAGTCCACGCACACCGCTAGCCAAACAAAAGTCCACGCACACCGCTAGCCAAGCGCCAGTCCAGGCACACGGCCAGCCAATCGCCAGTCCAGGCACACCGGCAGCCAATCGCCAATCCACGCACACCGCCAGCCAAGCTCCAGCCCACGGACACCACCAGCCAAGCACCAGTCCGCACACACCGCCAGCCAAGCACCATTCCACGCACACCGCCAGCCAAGCTTCAGTCCACGCACACCACCAGCCACGCACCAGTCCATGCACACTGCCAGTCCATGCACACCGCCAGTCCACGCACACCGCCAGCCAAGCACCATTCCACGCACACCACCAACCATGTGCCAGTCCACACACACCAACAGCCAAGTGCAAGCCTACACTCACCGCCATCACATTTAGGATTTTTTTTAGAAAAAAATTAAAAACACAAACAAATCGCAAATAGATACAAATCTTCAAACACAAAATCAGCAACTAAATACATTGCACTAACACCAACCTTGAAACAGAATCAAATTATCCAAAGAATACAGACCAGGCAGTTCACTTTACCACGCATGAATGCTCCCAAAAATTATTTCGTGTGTGGTACGCTCTAAAACAAGCAGGGACACTCAGTGCAGGTTGAGAAGGACAGTCGGGGCAGTACATACGACTTCCGCGTACCTCTTTGCCAACAGACTCTACATCTCCTACTTGGAAAATCTTTTGAGGGTGTGGGAGGAATGTGATCTGGAAAGTGGCGATCTTTCAATCTAGCAACATCCTCCACCACTCCAACTCTAGGAACACTTGCCTGTTCCACTACAACAAGGCTGCCTATTACAGACTCCTGAAACTTAGCAAAAGTCATCTTTGACTCAGGGCAAGAATCCTGGAACACAACAAAAGCATTAAACATTGCCAAGTGGAAAAGATGGATAGCCAACTTCTTGTACCAAATGTAAGCCTTACGAAGAGCAGTGTAAGGTTCCAACCTCTGATCTACTCTGTCAACACCACCCATGTGCCTATTATAGTCTAAAATGCACACAGGTTTGCGCGCTTCAGCGACCTGACCCCAAACAGTCATAGGTGCAGTGCTTTCATCATGGATGGTAGTCAGCATGTAGACATCTCTCCTGTCTGAAAACTTCACAGCAAGAAGCTCCCGGCAACGCAATGCACTGCACTGTCCCCGCACAAGCTTTTGACAAACAAGTTCTTTCGGGAAACCTTTACGGTTAGAGCGGATTGTGCCACAAGCAACAGTGTCCACTTTGGCCAATTCCCTGAACAACCGCACACCAGTGTAGAAGTTATCTACATATAAATGGTGGCCTTTGTTAAAAAATCCTCTACCAAGTTCCCAAACAATTTTCTCAGTCACTCCAAAAGTGGACAGACAACCAGGGAGGTTAATCCTAGATTCCTTACCGGTGTACACCCTGAAATTAGAGACATATCCAGTTCTACTGTCACACAGCATATACAGCTTTATTCCATAGCGTGCCCTCTTACTAGGAATGTATTGCCTAAAAACCAAGCGGCCCTTGAACAACACCAAAGACTCACCCACTGCAATTTCTTTCCCAGGGGCATAAATCTCAGAAAATCGATCAACAAAGTGATCAAGGACAGGCCTAATCTTAAAAAGACGGTCACACTCAGGGTGATCTCGTGGCAACGCTAAACCATTATCAACAAAATGCATCATCCGAAGCCGAAGCAAATACCTGTCACGACTCATGACTGCCGGAAAAATAGACGTTGCCATCAAGGGACTGCTAGACCAATCTGAAGACATTGATGGCTTCCTTAGCAAGCCCATCAAAAAAGTTAAACCCAAGAACTTCTTCATCTCCTTAACATTTGTGGGAGTCCACCGGGTAGCTCTAGAGTGTGGCTTAAGACTGGCACTGTTGTCCCTCAAAAACTGTTCGGCATACAAATTAGTCTGCTCAACAATCTCTGCCAAAAACACATCGTCCATAAACAACTGAAAAAAATTTACCGGCAAAAAGTTTTCAGTATTCACTCTAGACCCTGGAACACCAGTAAACTCTGGCAATGCCGGCTGCACCATGCCAGGGGCAACCCAGAGGTCATCACTTCCAAAGGGAAGCCTTGCAGCCCCAGCCTGCAGCCCAGATGCCTCTTGCCACTCTACACCAACGGGAAGCCTTGCAGCCCCAGGCTGCAGCCCAGATGCCTCTTGCCGCACTATCGGCACATCAGTCTCCACCTCTAACACAGGCACTTCATCCGCACTAAGAGTATCTTCATCATCCGATGACTCCATACGGAGAGAAAACTCACTGCCAGAATCGTCCCCTGCCTCCTCTCCCTCAGATGCAGAGTCAGTCTCTGAACCATGGTCAGAGGAAGACTTAAACAGCAAACCAACAACCTGCTGAGCAGTAATCCTGCGGCTAGCCATTATACTTACTAAGATAGAAGACTGCTCAAACAAGTCAACAACAACCAACAATGTGCAAACCAAGTAAGTAAAGAAATGTGTACCTTTATCACAAAGATCAATGTACTCAAAAACTATACAATTCAATTACAAGAGACAGCTGCACTCACCAGAAACCAACTCTGCAGTGACACAGCAAAAACCAACGATATCCAACTAGAAAGAAGTAAAAAAAACAAATTACTCACAAGGCAACAAAATACACATCGAGCACCAATGCAAAAAGTTTTTGACACTCAAAAGACAAACATACTGCTATTATTACACCATTTGCAAAAAAAAATCATGCAGAGAAATGAAACACATTTACATTGTACAAAAAAAAGTCTCTTACCAAATTACACAAACAGCAGAAGCACCAGTAACAACACGGCAAACTGAAAAGAGCAAAAGCCTTCACCTAGAACAAAAAAGTAGAAAAAAAAACATTACTATTGCAATTCACAAAAAATATAACAATAAACATTATAACATGCTATGTTACTACCCAAATGGTCAATCGGGTTGTATGCCAGGTGGGGCAGAAAACAGCAGGAAAAAAAAAAGGCTACTCTGACCCGGGGCAGGTGGGCCAAATACATATTATAAAAATTGCACCCTGGAAGCGACTCTTGCCAAAGGGGTCACTTCCATTTTTATTTACACTAATTCCCTGGTGTCTAGTGGGCTTTTCTGCCCCCCCCTGGGGCCAGAAACGGCTACACAAAAATACGATCTGTCCCTGGGGGGGGGGGGGCAGAAAAGTCTTGAAAAATATTTGGGCCCCCAGGAAGCGACTCTTGCCCAAGGGGCCGCTTCCTTCACTCAAAAAAACACATCCCTGGTGTCTAGTGGGCTTTTCTGCCCCCCCTGGGAGCAGAAACAGACCGAAAGACGACCGATCTGCCCCCAGGGTGGGCAGAAAAGTCTTCCCATACTTTATGCCACCAAGGAAGCGACCCTTGCCCAAGGGGTCGCTTCCTCATGCAAACAAATGCATCCCTGGTGTCTAGTGGGCTTTTCTGCCCCCCTGGGGGCAGAAACGGACCGAAAGTCGACCGATCTGCCCCCAAGGGGGGCAGAAAAGTCTTCCACTAAATTATGCCGCCAAGGAAGCGACCCTTGCCCAAGGGGTCGCTTCCTAAATGATGATAAAGACATCCGTGGTGTCTAGTGGGCTTTTCTGCCCCCCCTGGGGGCAGAAACGGACCGAAAGTCGACCAATCTGCCCCCAGGGAGGGCAGAAAAGTCTTACTATAAATTATGCCCCCAAGGAAGCGACCCTTGCCCAAGGGGTCGCTTCCTAACTGAAGAAAAACACATCCCTGGTGTCTAGTGGGGCATCCCTGCTCCACGATCGCGACGCTGTGCGCGATCGTGGGACAGGAATGCCCAGCATTGAGACATCAGGGGAGAGGAAATACTCATTCCTCTCCTCCGATGCCTCAAGGCCTCCCAATTCCGACCCCCCCCCGCCACACCAGAGCCAAACACCTACCTGCTCCGTTGGACGCGCTGGAAGAAATGAATTCCAGCGCGTCCAACGCTTCCTGATGACGTCGGCACGCGCTGTGCGCGCTGACGTCATCAGGAAGCGTGGGGGGGTTCGGGGGTGGCAGCGGAAACTCTTCCGCTGCCAACCCCCCAATTGGTGCGAAGATCGAGCCCCCAGGGGGGGAGCACCAGCGCTTCCCCCAGGGGCTCTGCTCATGACGGAGCGGTTCCGTCATGAGCACAGGTCAACCAATGCTCATGACGGAACCGCTCCGTCATGAGCATCGAAGGGGTTAAGCAGCCGTGCAGAGGGAAGCATAGACTTGCAACATAGTTATGTACATATGTTGCATCCCTGTGCTTCGGAAGTACCAAAGCACACTGCAGTTAACCCCTTCAGTGCCCCGCCCTTTACCCCTCCTGTGCCGGGCATTGTATTAGCGGGCGGGGTCCATGACGAGATAGTCTCGTCATGGGCACAGCGCAACCGCGCTCCATGACGAGACTATCTCGTCATGGGCATAGAAGAGGTTAAAGAGGTTACTGTGTGATGCTGTAGCACTTCCTCATAGTTCTGCACTTATACATTCACCATACACTACTGATGCATTTTTTCAGTCAATTATGCACTACACATACATTCATCTAAACTTTCACACACTAACATACAAATATAGCTCTTTTTTTAAACCATAAAAGTTAGTTCTTACAAGAACTTTTTTTTCTTCTTTTTTGTTTTATATATTTTTTTTGATTTTCTGAACAATTTTTAAATTGTTTTGGTTTTTCTTGAAAAAAAGGAAAAAACAGAACTGGAGGAACAAAACAATGAACTTCAGGGATAAACAAAATAAAAACTAACAACAATGGTTTTCTTGCATCCTGCAAATTAAGTCAATAGATTGCTCTCCGTAGCATAGGACTGAATTACACTTCAAGCAGTGCACTTTGAGTGTGGCAAACTGAGGACGGATGTCCAGGTGTTGCTCAGATGGATCCGTGCGAGAAGTACTTATGTGATGTTTGTGAAGGTGCAGCAAGAACTCTCATTCTTCGGCACTCTTCACATGCCAGGTTTACAGGATGCATAGTTTTAAGATGTTTCTTCATGCTGGCTGTACCACATGAGTACTTCTTTGCTGAATCTCCACGGGACAGCACTCTCTGACATATTTTGCATGTCACTTTGGTGGCATTTGTCTTGGTTTATCCCTCTGGAAAAGTAATAAATTTCCAGACAACAGATGAATATCTTTCTGGGCGTGGTGGTTCAGCCAAAAATTCATCTTCTGATGAATGTTCAGATGCTGGTGATGCCTGCTGCCCTAAAGCCATTGTTTCTCAAAAATGTTTGAATTAAGTGTCAACTTAGCCAAAAAAAGTTCTTCTAAGCACAGAGATGATCCTTCAAAGAAGGTCTAAGAAGAATGGTTCAAATGGATGGGATCTTTCAATAGTTAGAATAGGAAGTCTAATGAACCAATCAAATCTCTTTTTTTCAGGTCACATGGGATCCGCGCATCCTGCGCATAGGCAGCACACACCGAGTGCGAATTCGCGAAATTGCATTTAAAAGTAATATCGGTTGATTAAAAGTAAAAATATTTTAATTTTATGAGTAGCTTAGATTATGTCTTCCCGTAATATTTATATGAAATACATATATATATGTTTTTTGACATTTAAAATATTTCGCGGGAATCGCGCACCCAGCGCGTCAAACACGTATATGACGTTTTGCGGAAGCGTGCGAGCATCGTGTTACGTATTTCGTATGTGTCGCGTATGCGCCTGGAGTCGCGTACCGGTCGCATAGCAATCGCGCACGAAAATACGTACCCAACGCACACTCTACGCGGATCCTACACAACAATCATAACATGGCGACTATGTTCCGTGGAGGGATCGAGAAAGGTACGCATTGGGTGCGCAACTCCAAAATTGGAAAAAAATTTATAAAAACAAAATATTATCAATATAGTTTAAAAATATATAAAAAAATTATTAACAAATAGAGTTAAAACATTTTAATAAATATTTTTTTTAAAATCATTAAAAGCATGAAATATTTATTCATTTAAATTTAAATATGTAAAAAACACTTCAAAAAATGATGAAAAACAGTATCAAAACATAAATAAAGCAATTGATACACTGAAAAATAAAGAGATAGAAATCCTATGAAATTCTGTAAAAACCATAGTTTAGAGATAAATTATATATAGGAATTAGCATTTAAAAAACCTTTGAAATTCACTGAAAAAACCATAGGTTTCAGGGGCGTTATAGTTAGCTGGACATCTCCCTCGTACAAAACCATTGAAATTCCCCCATTATAGTTAGTTCAGCTAACTATAACTCGCGCCCCCGCAATGCACTGCTGATGACGTCACATATTACATCACTCATGACATGGTCAGTGACATCACTGATGACATCACTGATGACATCACTGATGACATCATCCATTTGATAATTTAATGCATCTTCTCACACCCCAATATAACCTTTGATACACCCACACTAAATTACATACTGCCATTCTCAAAACCATAGACACTCCAACACCAATAAGTACATACCCACTCACTGATTCTTAGGTCTACACACCCATCCACTCACTCACCCGTACAGTCACTCATACTTATGGTCACTCACTACAGGACTATCATATGCACTCATACACCTATATAGACACTCATACACCGCCACTCATCCATAGAGGTACTCACACACCTACTCAGACATGCAAATAATTAATCACACTGCTATTTACTCACCTATACAGTTATACACACACTAACTCAATTACTCATACAAATACTAGCACATTCTTATGCTCTTATACAATCAATGATACAAGCACACACTCATCCATACAGCCACTCTCACAATCAGACATTTTCACTTATAGCCATTTATGTACTCCAACACACATATATACTGCCTATCACATATGTAGCAAATAACACATGTACCACTGAAATATACATTCACTCACTAACACAACCATACACACTCTCACCCACCCATACAGTCCATCACAGATGCACTCTTGAAATCATGCACCCAGTGAATCACCCACTCACATATCTATGCACAGAGTCACACACACCCCACCCACACAAACACTCAGGCACACATACAGATACTCAGACAACCGATCCATAACCCATATAGACAATCATGTAGCTATTTGCAAACCCATGCAGCCGCTTACACACCAGCAGACAGACTGATACAGACATTCACACAGTTTAGTCACTAACCCATGCATTCAGTAAGATACGTTTAATCACTCACTTATAGAGTCAGTCACGCACCTAGAAAATCATCCATTCACACACTTATACACCCACTCATTCTTCAATATGCCTTTCCTTATATATAATAAACATATTTAAACTTTACAGAAACACACAGACACTGGATGATGTCATCAGTGATGTCATTTGAGATGTCATCAGTAATGTCATCAGTGATGTCACTGAACATGTCATGAGTGATGTAATATGTGACGTCATCAGCAGTGCATTGCGGGGGCGCGAGTTATAGTTAGCTGAACTAACTATAACGGGGGAATTTCAATTGTTTTGTATGAGGGAAATGTCCAACTAACTATAACGCCCCTGAAACCTATGGTTTTTTCAGTGAATATATATATAGTGCCGAGGCCTTACCTTTGAAAAAGGTCATTTTGACTGAAACGCATCAGGACGTCCGTGCTGTTCTACAAGTAAAAAGTTATTGACTGCTAGTTTGCAAGTGTGGCTCCCCCTCTTCCAAGTGGGGAGAATTTTTGATACTTAGCATCTTGGTTCTGCCACAGTGCGACGCACCCCCAGCAAGAGCGCCTCAATTGCCCACTTTAGAACCATCTGTGTGGCTCATGAAAGTGATAAAGGTAATGGGCTGCCGCCGAAGACTTACTACGGTATGGGTCCGAGCAGCCTCGAAAATAGGACTGTACAGGGAGCAATGGTGAGCTGATAATTTGAAATATAAGATATTTAAAAACCGGAACAGCAATAAAATGGCACCGCCCACTGGAGGTATTTATTGTACACTGTTTGACGGACCACATGTTCCAGCATGCCATTTAAAGACCCATCGGGGTGTCCACTAGAGGGCCAAAATTATTAATTAAGGCACTTGGTTGTGGACGCGAGCAGTGTTAAGGAGTGCCGAGGACTTTGAAAAAGGTCACTTTATATATATATATATATATAAATTTATTGGAAAAAACAAAAGGTTACCGGGACGTTATAATAGGGCTCAGATTTCACATTTCACACGAACAAAACCATAGAAATTCAGCAGTTATAGTTACCTGAGCTAACTATAACTTGCGCACCTGCAATGCACTGCTTATGACCTCATGTAGGAAAGTAGGATCTGCTTTTATGGTTACCCCCACTTTTTGCCTGGTGCCAAGCTGTTACTGACTAGTCTGACTGGGATCCTGCTAATCAGGACCCCAGTCTATCTGCTTTCTTTCTTAAATTGGTATGTTCAGTACTTAGGTACATCCCAGATTGGTTACTGGGGTACCCTTATCGGTTGCCCTGGGTACTAAGGTACCCAGGGCAAAGGTACCCAGAGGTCCCCCATGGGCTGAAGCATGCATTAAGGCACCCATGGGAGACCATTCAAAATGGAACTACAGGCCTGCCATTACAGCCTGTGTAAGTTGGTGCAAGCACCACTTACTAAAGATATAGGTTTTCTATATCTAAGGTCACTGCACTTAAAACGTATAAGTCACCCCTATAGCAGGCCTTATCAATCCTGAAGGCAGGGTGCTTAGTTATAAGAGAGAGGATGCCTCTGCATGAGCAGGACACACCTACAGCCTATGGAGCCCATTCTCTTGTTTTTTTAGTGAGGCAGCCAATTACTATATAGAGGGGCACCGCATAATTGCTCAATGACCATCTCAAAAACGGCTGCAATTAATCCTATCATGGTTGGTATCAAACATGTTGGAATCATACCCCCACACCATAAACAGTGTGGAAGGTATGATTCCAAGCACTGGAAAAGCCCTCCGTTAGGCTCTCAGTGTTCCCAGTGCTAACCTTCTAGACCCGGGCAGCACACAATGGTTGCTGCCTACCAGAGACACATTTCTGCCCTCCTGCTGCTGAGCCAAGCTCGAGCAGGGGAAGGCAGAACAATAGGCATCCTGTCACAGGGAGGAGTGACCACCGCCCAGACAGGATTTAGTGTATTGGGACCGGGTTGCATGAGGGGCACATTTGGTGTCCTTGTGCATAGTCCAGTTCAAACCAATGCTCTGGCATGAAACTGGACAAAGGATATGGGAGTAACCTCCCCCCTGTCCAGAGCCTCCCCTGGAGGGTCCCGTGAATCGTTCCAACCCTTTCCTTAGGGTACTTAAGGGCTTGCCTGTGAGTGGGTCCCTAGATTCGTTGTGGGACAAGATTCAGATCAGAGACCACTTCTACTTCTACCGTAAGGTACTCTAGACTTTGCTGGCATTTGTTTGGGTTCGACTTTGTCTCCCTTCCAGTCTGCTGTATTGTCTGTGCTTGTGCACCATACAGAAACCTTCCAAGACCTGTGGGCATCAAAGACGCTTAAAAGAATCTCCCTTGGAGTGAAGGAGTCACTTCCCTGCATTCGCAGGCACCGCAACTAAGTCGACCGGTCTGCTGATCTTGAGCTCCTTTGCACTCCGTAAAGTTCTGCAACACAGGTAGTAGTTTTCCACAGCTCCCGGGACCTGCCCTGCCCTCTCACTAAGTTTGAGGCCAGTATCCCTCATGTGTGTTGGAATAACTGAACCTTTGTGCACTACATCAACTTGCAGTTGCAAAGGCTTGTTGGCTTTCTTCCAAGAAGATCTTCGGTCTCCAAGTAGCCCCAACCTCGAGCATCTCCAGAGAGCAGAATCTTTAGCCACACCGCATCCTTGTGCATTGTGGCCTGCATCTTTTGGTGAGCTGCTTGAGGTCCTCTCGCGACTCCAGTGCCTCAGGCCTGTGGGTCCATTTGAGGGTCACCTTTGTTTCTTTTGGGCTCCTCTGATTGCTTGGGACCTGCCCTGACTCTCCTGCTTTGGGTGAGTACCCTTAACCTTGCTGGTCCCACGTTGCTCGTTCTTCTAAATCTGTGTTGGGTGCATTTGCCAGGCTTGTTGGTGCTGTCGCCGGACAATGACTTCTCAGCAATCAACATCCTGTGCATGCTCCTGGTTTTCCTCAGCATCGCCAGGTCCTCACAGCTGCAGAGTCAAGGTCTTCGTCACCCATCCTGCAACACCTGACATCGGAGGACATTTGTCTTCCAATTCTCCTGTTCACTCCTGAGTGACATAGACTCTTTCCCCTCTGTTTGACACTTTCTCCTTCATCAACAGCGGCACTTTCCTGAAGTCCTCCACTGAGTTTGGCGGATGTTTCGACATCACTTCACACATTTTCACCTGGCTTCCCCTGGTGTAGGTTACGTGGGTACTAGGGTCTCCACGGGTGGGATGGCTCTCCAACCTTTTGTCTTCCACAGCGTTTCTTCAGGGTCTACTGGGAAGGGTGCTTCATCTTTAAAATTCCAACCATGACTTACACGTAGAGATGTACGGAGTACCCTGTCCTGTTCCCATACTGCACACGCTCTCTGTGGGGTCCCTATCTACTCACCGTGAGTGGTTTCTTGGGCCCCAGCACTTCTACATCCTCTTGACATTGCCTTGACCCGAGTCATGGTTCTTATACCACCTTCTTAGTATATGGTTTGGTCCCCCCGGGGTCCACTGTGTATTTCGTGCTATTTACCATGTTTCTTTGCAAAGTATTGTGTGCATTGTGATTATCTCTGGGTAGGATATAGCTAAACATATTAGAGAGTATATTATAATACATATTTTTATAAATGCCTTGTGTGGTTCTTTTTCACTTAATATATACTATTAGATTGCATTCTGGTAAAACAAGCTGCTTTACACTCCTTCTGGGCTAAGCCTGAAGGCTGCTCTCCACAGCTACCACTTAGAGAGCTTCTATGGTTGTCTAAGACATCTTAAATCACCATAAGGGTTGTCTGGACTGGTGCCCACTTGCATTAGTGAACATCATATACCAGGCCAGCTTCTCACACCTCACATATTACATTACTCATGACATGGTCAGTGACAACACTGATGACATCACTAATGATATCTCAAATTACATCACTGATGACATCATCCAGTGACTGAAAGTATTTTGTAAATGTTTCTGAGGCTTAAAGATATATAGTAAGCTACTGCATAAGTTAAATTAACATGTTTTTTTAAAACTAGTAATGAGTGATACTGTTTATAACATATGTAATCTGAGCGGGTGTGTGACTGCCTGTATCAGTGTGGGGGTGGGTTTCTGAGTGATGTATGTGTTTTAGTGGGTGTGTGCATGGATTTATAGGTGAATAAGGGGCTATGAGTAGCTGTATGGGTGTGTGAGTGACTGTGTGGGAGTGGCTGTATTGGTGATTGAGTGTGGTTGGCTGTATGGGCGAGTGAGTGCCTTCATTAGTGGCTCTATGGGTGGGGGAGTATATGAGTGCCTGTTTTAGTGACTGAGTGACTGTATGAGTGGCTGTATGGGTGGGTGAGTGGTTGTGTAAGTGGCTGTATGGGTAGGATAGTGGCTGTTTGAATGGATGTATGGGTAAGTGGATGTGTGTGAGTGGCCGTTTTGTATGGTAAGTGTCTGTGTGACTGGCTGTATAGGTGAGTGGGAGTGTGACTGCATGCATGGATGTGTAAATAGGTATGTAAGTGGTTAACTGGATTAGTGAATTTGATGGATGAGTAGCTGTGTGGGTAAGGGAGTGGTTGTGTAGGTAGCTGTATGGGTGAGTGAGTGCTAGTGTAAGTGACTGTGAGAGTGAATGAGTGGGTGTGTATGTGGCTGTATGGGTAGGTCATTTGGCTGTGTTAGATGCTGTATGAGCGACTGAGTGGGTGTGTGTGACTCACTGAATGGGTTTGTGAATGAGTATATGAGTGGCTGTTTAAGTGTGTGAGTGGATGTCTGAAAGGTTGTATGATATGCAAGTGGGTATGTTAGTGCCCCTGTGGCTGATGCCATCAGTGATCAGTGATGTCACCCATCCCCCACACTGTTTGCCCCAATGCTGATGGTTATGACTGAAAGTGCACTGGAGCATGCTACCGAGGCCGCAGTGTCAGTGCTGTCTCCCTAAAACTGATATGTATGAATTGGTAACTCCAATAGACAAAGAACTTTAACTCCCATATTAGCCCCTAGTATATGGCACCAGTGGTAACCAGGGCATTGGTGTTAAAGGGGTCACCAGGGCCTGAAGTACTGTTTGTGCCACCCTGAGTCCAGTTCGAGCTGCAGTGTCTGCATGCAGGAACCTCAGAAACTCTGGTCAGTGTGTCTACCTGGAAGTCCTGATCTCCATTGGCTATCTCAGCAAGATGTGATGTATATATACCCATAGGTCTCCCCAGGAGTCCTACCTCCCTGTATTACTGTGTCGGGCTAAGGATGACGTCGGGCATGAACTTTATACATAGATAATATACAGGAGATGGTAGTCCTGCTGTGCTTCCAAGAATCTTCATGCATAATGTATGAGATTTTGAACTAGGGAAAACCCGCGTGCTGAATGCAGTGTCATATCTAGGTAAAAGGTTAGTCCTTGTAAACTGTTATAAGTGTAATGTAGGGAAGAATATAGGGGAAGGATAATGAAGTTACCTGGGCCTATATTATGGTGCCTATTTGGAATATAACACCCACTCCTCTTCCGAATGGGCGACAAAGTTAAATTCTCCTTGGACTACTAGGATGACTAGAAACTGGAAGGCACCCCTCTTCCTGGTGTTCATAGCGTTAGACTCTAGTGGCAATGTGTGGTTCGATCGCTGTTCTGGTTCACCCGGAGCACAGCGCTAGTGAGGCAGCATCGGAGCTCAGGGCTCAGGGGCTCGGGACGACTTGAAGAGCGGGCCTAACTGCATCGAAGAACAGGCCACATTACTGATTGACGGCAGCCGCCTGATCGAGTCTCCACCCCCCTTTCCCTGGTGGAAGCGGCCTGGTATTTCTGGACTGGGTGTGGGTGCACCGGGTGCAGCTTGCGGTGAGAGGTGCGAGGAGCTGGGAGAGCTGTGAGCAGCGTGCAGTGTGGCAGCTGCACAGGAGCGGCGACGCAGCAGAGAGCCCAGGACCAGGCACAGGAGGTGTTGTAACCTTTGACTGGTGGCAGGTGGCAGGTGGTTCAGAGGTCTCTGGAGTGAGGGCACGGAGCAGCAGACTGGCAGACCAGTAGTGAAGGGGAGTACTTTCTAACTTCCCCCACCATACAGAGACCACCAAGACCAGCGCAGAACGGTAGGCCGGGTTAAAGTGGGTGAAAGCAGGTGAAAGTAGCTGAAAAGCAGGATCTGGTGTAGAGGGGCCCGCAGTACACACCAGCACCGGCTTTGGCACCCTCGGCCTCATCTACTCTAAACGTTACAGTTAAAGTCAAGCCGGAAAAAAAATGAACCGAGACCCAGCACAGAAGGACGTCAAATCTCCTACTCTCCCCCTCTTGCAGAAAAAAGAAAACAGCGCAGCGGGGGTACAGCATAGAGGGGCTCAGGTCAAGGGCCTCACACTCAAGGGCAACTCAAGAGTACCTTCCTGAGGCTTCATATAGCCTCTCACAATCTCCCATCTGCGCACCATAACCCACAGCTAAAAGGAAAAAAGGAAAAAACACAAGCATAAATACAATTACATTATATACATACTATAATCGCACTATAACTGTACTATATAACTATACCAGAACAACAACTACAATAACAGCAAGAGACTAAGAGCCACAGAAGGATGAGATCAGGAAAAGTGAGGTGGACCCCAAAGCAGTCTCTAAAAACCCATAAGTCCCAGAAAACCAGCGGTACTAATCACAGGCTAAAAGGACAAAACACAAACCATCCAGTAAAAGGAATAGAGGCACATCTGAAAAGCCCTCTAATTTCACCAGTCTTGACACTGTTCAGGAATTGGGAAACAAGAGGTGCAATGGAAAAAAGATCAGGTTTTTCCTTTCTTTAAATGCCGGGGCTGTATTTTTCTCAACACTGAGAGACCTATCGGTACTTCCAGCACCACTAACCCCACAAAGGGTGGCACACAATGTCGGAACATCCATAGTTCACACATCAGACCAAACGGACCCAAGGGATGTATGATGATACAACGCGTACCATCACAACGCGGTATGTTACATCGCTGTTTTGACAACGCAAGTCGTTACATCGACTTGCGTTGGAGGGTGCTGGACTTAGGAGTAGTGTGAATTACTATTCCAACTCCAGTCTACGTACAGTAGGGAAGGTGTTGGAATAGTAATTCACACTATTCCTTAGTCTAGAGCGCCCTCCAGTGCAAGTCGGTGTAACCACTTACGGTGTGAAACACACGAAGTAACCATACCGTGTTGTAATGGTTTAGTGGTAAAGGATGTTTCCTGACCCAAGCAGCCAAGTCTCAAGCAAAAACTTGGGTCCGGAAGACAAGGAAAAGGGCAGTCAGAAGGAAGATACTAACATGACAAGTGAGGCAAAAGAGGTAACATCTACGCCTGATGACCACCATCTTGAGACACTCTCGGAGGACAAAACAAAAAACAGTTTTTCCAAGGCCACAGATGAGCTTAGGCCTGGCAATGGAATAGAGTGGAACGAAGAAAGAAGAATGCATACTGTAAAAGCCAGACTATCAGATCCAAGCACAAGCCCAAATATTGCATCGTGCTCTCTCAATATCCACAACCCCTATACTACCTGTAAGGCCACACGAGATTACACAGGGTCTCAGAACGGAGGCTCAGATCCACCGGACAAACTCAGACGAAGTAAACGATTTGGAAGATCTAGAAAGCTCATGGTTGAGACTCCTAAGCCCAATATCTAACAAAGAGTTGTCACATGAATTAAACCCAACAGAGGGATTACACAGAGAGGACTATCCTGCCCCAATGCAAAATGGAGGGGGAATATCTGGACTGGAAAAAAAGAAAATTGTGATTGCATCTGTCCAGATACTGCAGAATATTAGCCAAACACCAACTAGCAATCATTTGTTAAACACTATACTCAGGTAGTAAGCAGACATCTACACAAGCAAAATCACCCAGTGACATAAGTAATCACTCGGAGCTCTTTAGGTCATTATTAGACACACTTCAGTCTTCTGTAAAGGAACTTAATTTGCAAGCAGATAAGCTGGATATCCAAATAGACCTTATGAATATTACAGCGCTACATATAACAGCGATAAACACTGTTGGAAGCCAGAGACCCAGTCCGGCAATACTGTCACCAAATGCTGGACAAGGGACACCCCACTCAACATTAGGCCAAGTAAGGACACCGTTTGAGATAGCCCTGCTCACCCCCTTAGTAGCTTGGCACGAGCAGCCAGGCCTATCTCCAAGGCACAAGTGTATTGTATGTGCAACCACGCCCATAGCAACCCACTAGTGACACCACAAATGGACTCCGCACGAGTTTGATAAAACGATTATAAACTTTATATAAAAAGATATACGATCGGACCACACGATACATGAATCAATATATAATAAAGGGTAATATTTGTCACGGCTGGCTGGTAGGTTCAAATCCCAACCACTGCTTTCAAAATGCTATGCTGGTCGTAATGCTAGAATCACACACGTTTCAATGGACAGACACTAGTGCACTGCATAACAATACAATCCTGTGCTGAGCAAAGGAGAAATAATACAATGCGTAACGATACACCCCAATAACTTGCAATGGGAGAAATAATGCAATGCATACCGCTACAAACATGTACTGCGCAACGAAGGAATAATGCAATGCGTCACACCCCAATCACAGACTGTGCAATGAAGAATTAATGCAATGTGCACCGCTACAATCATGTACTTTGCAACTAAGGAATAATGCAATGCGTAGCTACAATCATGTACTTTGCAATGAAGAAATAATGCAATGCGGGCACCTGTGATCCTGTACTTTGCAAGGGAGAAATAATGAAATGCGTAGTGCTATAATCGTGTACTTCGTTATGCAGAAATACTGTCAGGTGTCATAAGACAGTCCGGCGGGTCTTTAGCAGCAATATTGGCAATGTGTATTACGACAGTCAGCCTCTTCAATAACAGTTGTCCCCACACGGATCAACAATGACATAAATCACAGCTTCTCACTCTGGCCCCAGTACTGCCACTCCTTTGGTCAGTACGGGCCCCACTCTGAGCCGAACCAAGGGCTCACGTCGCCAGAAGGACTGAGAGGCCGAGAGAGTGTCCCTCTGAGCCAGCACCCCGCTCAGGCAGTGTTCCACAATACCTGGGTGCGCGACCCCACTCGCCTCTCCTCCTTCCGCGGACTGGGCCTTCCGGGTAGAACTTCCTCAATGGGCCTCAGCTGCTCGGCCGAGCAGCTCAGCTCCTCCGGGGCTGCCGGTCCGGGCCGCGACTGTTAGGAAGGTCTCAGGTGGCCGCAGTGCACACATACCCCACGCCCCTAAGATTACGTTACCCCGGGTGCACGTTCACCACAGCACCCACCGGGTCTCTTCTGGCACAAAGCCACACACACAACACTGAAGAGTTCTCATATTGACTCCGAATGCACGTTCACCAAGCACTCCTTCCTGCGGTCTCAGTTGGCACACGCTGCAGAGACTCACTTTCTTCCGGTGCACACGATGATCAGCCGATCACCTCCACAGTCCCAGGTTGCACCAAAGCACGCACACTGCTTCACTGAGACTTACTCCAACTCCGGTGCTCCGATATCCAGGTGCTCTTCACCACCACCTCTGGCCGCACCACGACAAGTTCACCGTGTCCGAGCCTCACTTCTCCTCTGGTGCATTCGATGACCAGGCGCTCCTCACCAGCGCCTCCAGTGCACCCCGACACGTACCCTGCGCGTCCGAGACTCATTCCCCCTTCGATGGACGCGCCGACCAGGCGCTCTTCACCAGCGCCTGCGGTGCACCACGACACGCACCCTGCGTGTCCGAGTCTCACTTCACCACCGATGCACATGCTGACCAGGCGCTCTTCACCAATGCCTGCGGTACACTACGACACACACTCTGTGCATCCAAAACTCACTTCTCCTTTGGTGCACACGTTGACTAGGCGCTCTTCACCAACGCCCACTGTGCACCTCGACAGGCACCCAATGGGTCCGAGTCTCACTTTTTCTTCCGTGTGTCCAAGATCACAGGGCACACCTTCCGGGGGTCTCAATCTGCCACAACACGCGCCCACCACGTTGCTTGAAATTTCCAAACAGGGAGCCAGCTCACCTCAGGCCTTTGGGGTTACAAGACACAGCACAAACCACAGTCTTCTTCAAGCAGGGGGACCCAGCGCACACAGCAGAATCCCAACAGCCTCTTCCTTGGTTAAAACAGCAAACTGCAGACCCGCCCCAGATCACGAAGCAAGGGTTGGTCCTTCCCAACAGTCTCTTCAGTTGTTCCTTCCTTAGGAGAGGTTCCTCTTGACCACAAAATGGGTCTAAGCCTTTTCAGTCTCAATCCATTTCTATTCCAACGTTCAGGGGCCTCAGCTCTCATAGTTATACCCCTAAATGTCTTTGAAGTTCGTTGTGCTCGGGGGTCCCTGACCCCTGCCTAAATCAGTTCTGGGTGTCTCACTCCCAGTGTCACCTTTCTCCCTTTGATACTGGGGGGTCTGGATCCTTAATCACTCAGCAGGAGATGGGTCAATTGGTTTACAGCACCGGCCCAGGCCTTTTCACCTCCCGGGCTTCTCCTCCCCCTACTCTCCAGATGCAGGGCAGCCTGATGCCATCTTAACCCCTCCCTGGGTCAAGACTTCTCCCAGCTCCTCGCACCTCTCAGATCCAGACAGTCAATCCACATTCAGCAGAGACACACAGAAATGCTTAAAGCACAAAACTCAGTCACTTTCTAAAAGAGTGGTTTCTGAAAACACAGTGACAAAACCACTTTCATAGAAAGATATGTTATGACACTGTGAGTTCATATATACTAAACTTCACCTCATTTTAAACTTATAGAAAACTAGGCTAACAAACACAATACCCAGCCTCCCCCATTCTGTCCTATGGGAAGAATGGCGTTTCACCAGTGAAAAACTAAATGGAGTGTTTTTCACTGTCAGGATATAGCACACGCCTCAGTATATGTCCTGTCTTTCACTTACACTGCAACCTGCCCAGTGGTTACCCGGGACCTACCCCAGGGGTGCCCACTGTGTACGCAAAAGAGAAGGTAAGGCCTGACAAGTGGTTGCACTTGTCAGGACAACATGCTAATTTAGCACTCTGCACGCAGGCCCTACACTGCATGCCTGAGTTCCCTTCTCTGCGCGCCTCTGCATTACTAGCCCTGGAACACACAGTGCACATCACTAGGGACTTTACTAGTAAGGCAAACATACCAATCATGGACAACCAATTACCATTACACTTTGCACAGGGAACACTTGTACTTTGACACTGATCAGCAGTGGCAAAGTACATAAAGCATCTAACAGCAAAGGGGGTAGATGAAAAAAAATCAGGGGTAATCACGCCAAGATATGCCAGGTCTAACACGCGTCCCCTCCAGCTGAAAGGTGGGGGGAACTACCCACCCTCATGGGAGTTCTCATCACCAAGGCGGAAAAATCTGGACAGACCATCAGCATTGGCGTGTTCTGTTCCCGGACGGTGTTCCACCATGAAGTCCATCCCCTGTAGGGAGATGGACCACCTCAACAACTTTGGGTTCTCACCCCTCATCTGCATCAACCATCTGAGGGGCCTGTGGTCGGTCTGAACCAAGAAGTGGGTCCCAAACAAGTAGGGCCTCAAGTTCTTCAGCACCCAGACCACAGCAAAAGCTTCCATTTCAATTGCACTCCATCTCTGTTCCCTGGGAAGTAGCCTTCTGCTAATGAAAGCTATGGGTTGGTCCAAGCCCTCGTTGCTCAATTGTGAGAGTACTGCTCCCACCCCATGCTCCGAAGCATCTGTCTGCATTATAAACTCTCTGGAGAAATCGGGCGCCCGTAACACGGGTGCGTTGCACATGGCAGTCTTCAGGGCATCAAAGGCAGTCTGGCAGGCATCAGTCCAGACCACCTTTTAGGCTGTTTCTTGGACGTCAGTTCTGTCAAGGGGGCAACGAGGGTGCCATACCCCTTCATGAACCCTCCGTAATACCCAGAGAGTCCTAGAAAGGCCCTCACTCCTGTCTGCATCTTGGGGGGTTCCCAAGCCAGGATGGTATCAATCTTTGCCTGTAGGGGCGCCACCTGGCCACTCCCCACCAGGTGTCCCAAGTGCACCATGGAACCCTGCCCTATCTGGCACTTACTTGCCTTGATAGTTAGGCCCGCCCACTGCAAAGCCTTCAATACTTCACAGAGGTGTTGTAAATGTTCCTCCCAACTGGAGCTGAACACCGCAATGTAGTCCAGGTAAGCGGCGCTGAATTCCTCCAGCCCACTCAGCACCTGGTTAACCAGTCTCTGGAAGGTGGCAGGGGCGTTTTTCAACCCAAAGGGCATAACCCTGAACTGGTAGTGCCCCTCTGGCATTGAGAACACTGACCTCTCCTTGGCCCCCTCGGTCAAGGCAATCTGCCAGCACCCAAATGTCAAATCAAAGGTACTGAGGTACCGAGCAGCTCCCAGCCAATCCGCAAGCTCATCAGCTCTGGGGATGGGGTGCTCGTCAGTCTTAGTGACCGCATTCAGCCCACGGTAATCCACACAGAACCGAAGTTCGTGTGTGGCACCCGGCGCAGCCGCTTTTAGCTCAAGGACCACTGGGCTGGCCCAGGGGCTGCTGGAGGCTCAATCACCCCTAGCGCCAGCATCTTGGAAACCTCCTCCTTGATGCTGGCCCTAACCTTATCAGCTACCCTGTAAAATGTTTGTTTTACAGGAGGACTGTCTCCAGTTTCCACATCATGGACGCACCAATGGGTGACTCCTGGGGTCAAGGAGAACAGGGAGGCGACCTGACCCAATACCTGGTGACAGTCCCTCCGCTGCTTCGGGGTCAGGGTAGGCGAGAGGTGCACCCCATCCACTGACCCATCATTCTCCATGGCTGACATGAGGTCAGTAAGAGGTTTGCACTCCTCTTCCGCCCCGTCATCTGTAGCCAAGAGCATGGTCACCTCAGACCTCTCAAAGTGTGGTTTGAGGCGGTTCACATGGAGAACCCTCAAAGGATTCCTAGGAGACCGTAGGTTCACCAAGTAGGTCACTTTGCTCCTGCACTCCACCTCCTCACAAGGCCCAGTCCACTTGTCCTGAAGCACACAAGGCTCCACCGTCGCCATCAGCCACACTTTTTGCCCAGGTTGAAACTCGACCAGAGTGGCATTCTGGTCATACCACCGTTTCATATCCTCCTGGCTGGCTTCCAGGTTCGTCTGAGTGAGCTGCCTCAAACGCCTAGTTTGGTTCCTGAACGTCAGCATGTAGCTGTTTACATCCTGGGGTTTTACTAGGAGCCTTCTCCCAACCCTCCTTCACCAAACTCAGGGGCCCACTGACCGGGCGCCCATACAGGAGCTCAAAGGGACTGAACCCCAACGACTTCTGTGGCACCTCTCTATATGCAAACAGCAGGCATGGCAAGAGGATGTCCCATTTATGCCTCGTGGGTTTTCCTCCAGACCCATAATCATGCCCTTCAAGGGCCGGTTAAACCTTTCAACCAGACCATTACCCTGGGGGTGGTACGGTGTGGTGAACTTAGAAGTTACACCTTACTACTTCCACAGCGATTTCATATACCTCGATATGAAATTAGTACCCCTGTCGGACACCACCTCTCTGGGGAACCCCACATGGGAGAAAATCCCCATCAGTGCACGGCCCACCACGGGTGCTGTCACCGTCTGGAGAGGAATGGCTTTCGGGTACCGGGTGGCATGGTCCACCAAGACCAGGATGAACCTGTTGCCCATGGCTGTCTTGGGAACCAGAGGCCCCACAATGTCAATGCCTACACTTTCAAAGGGTGTGCTGACTACAGGGAAAGGTTGGAGGGGAGTCTATCACTTCCTTCCACTCTTACCACTCACCTGACAAGTCTGACAGGTCCTGCAATGAGTATCAGAACTCTTGCGCATCTGGGGCCAGTAGAAGTGGGTGACAAGCAGCTCAACTGTATTGTCCTGCCCCAAGTGTCCCTCCAAGGGTACATCATGAGCGAACCCCAACAGGAAGGCTCTGAACCGCTGGGGTACCACCAGCATCTGGGCTGACCCAGGCTCAGTCACCCATGGCTCACTATACAGGAGATCATTCACCCAGTAAATCAAGTGTGATCCCAACTGATCACCTGCTGCCTGGTTTGCTGCCTGCTGCCGCAAACCTACAAGGGAAGGGCACTTCTTCTGTTCCTCACATAATTCCTCCCTGGAGGGCACCCCTTACTGCTGCCATTCGGTCAGCCCGGGTAGGTCCCCCAGTTCAGCCACTTGTTCTCCCGTAGGGTCCAGGGCATCCCCTCAAAGGGTGCCTCCTCCTGGACCGTGGGAACTGTGGGGGCTGGTTTCCCATGCCCCCTGCCTCTTCTCTAACTGGCAGGTACCTGGGACACTGTTTTAGGCTCCAGGTTCTCTTGAATACCCTTACTGGCTACCATAGACCGAGTGGTCACATATGTCCACTCAGGTAGACCCAACATCTCCAGATGCGCCTGGCGCTCCACCTCCTTCCAGGGGGAACTCAACAGGTCATTCCCTAGCAGACAGTCTACAGGCATGGACAAACTTACAACAACCTTCAAGGAACCTGAGACCCCTCCCCATTCAAAGGGAACCAGCACCACCTTGCAGAGGCGCACTGAATTGTCTGCTGACATTACAGGGTGAAGCACATCAGGAATGACTTGCTCTTCAGACACCCACTGACACCTGACAGATGTCAAACTGGCTCTGGTGTCCCTCAGAGCCTCCACCCTCCGTCCATTGATGGTCACCCACTGCCTGTATTTTTTAGTGTTCTCCGGCAGAGGGATTTCCTGGACCATCTCTCAATCTCCTAAGGAGACCAGGGTCATAATTCCATTCCAAGGACTCAATCCCTCCCCCAACGCTACATTCACTAAACCAGTTGTTGGAGCACCAGTAGGTGCAGATGACTTCTTGGACATTTAGGGGAAATATGACCCACTTCTTTACAGAAGTAACACGTAGGAGGACCTCAGGCTTCTTCTTGCCCTTGGAGGCCCAGGCCCTCTTGCCCTAGGGAGACTGGGACGCTTTCTTGGGGGAACTACCTTGGGTCCTCTTAGAGGATTCCTTGTGGTTACCCTAGTCTTCCCCTACCTTCGGCAGGGGACCCTGCGCACTCTTGGCAGTGGTACTCCCAATCCGCTTGTGAACCCGGGTACTAGTCCAGCGGTCCGCCTCCTCAGCAAGCTTACTGGGATCAGTCAGCTTACTATCTAATAGATGCTGGAGCAGCTCTGGAACACACAGACTACTCAAGTGATCCCAGCTGATTAAAGTGTATAAGCCCTTAAAATCATTGACTTTGCTGCCCAGCATCCAACCATCCAGTGCCCATGTGTACTCATTCACACATTCTATCCAAGTATGGGATTCTAGTTTCTTGGAGGCCATGAACTTCTGCCTCTATTGTTCAGGAGTGAGCCCATACCGGAGGCATAAAGCCTCCCTCATGTTGGCGTAGGTCAGGGTTCCCGCCCTCTCTAAGGGTGATAGAACGTCCCTCCCCGAAGCCTCAAAGTGTTTCCATAGGCCAGCCCCCCAATGCTTTTCAGGCATCTCATTCATCCTCAGTGCGATCTCATATGCCATGAACCACGCATAAATGTCATCACCCCTCTGGTAATCTCGCACTAAATCCTTGGGAATGTACACCTTCCCTCCTGCCACTAGTGGTGCGCTGCCACCATTCGAACTGGGCTCGGCTTGTCTACCCTTAATGTCCAGTTCCCTCTAGCTTAACTCATGAGCGAAGAGAATCCGTTTCTCTTCCACCGTGAGAGCATTCCTGCTGTCCTCTGCTTGAGTTTTAAGTTTTAACGCCTCCAACTCATGCAGTCTGACCCTCTGGTTTTCCTCCAACTCCTCTGGTGAAAACTCCTCCCTGAATGGCTACTACCAGCCCCTGCAGCTGGTCCCTCCACTGGCAAATCCTGTGGAACAAATCCATTCCCTTGGTCATCCTCATCCACCTCAACATCACCCGTCTCCTGAACCTCTTTGGCTTCCCACCGGGCCCTCAAGGCCACTTGCAGCTCCTCCTTCTTGGCGCTACTCTTCATGGGACATTACAAAGCTCTGCAGAATTTCCTCAACTGATCAACCTTGTAGGTAAACAATGCCTCAATGTTAAACTCTAATTCTGCAGCCTCAGCCTCACCGGCTATCTAGCTCCCTTCCTGAGACATGATGTGTGGTTTAAAGGTTACTCAACAATAGAACCAACAATTCAAAACAATATGTTGTTGAGTCGTGGTCTGCGATCAATTTATGATGTACACCAATTACTTTGAGTGGTTTTGCAGATACGCGTTTCAATTCATGTTAGGATCGTATCCCACCTCTCTGCCGCCAAATGTTGGAAGCCGGAGTCCCAGTCCCACAATACTGTCACCAAATGCCGGACACGGGACTCCTCACTCAACATTAGGCCAAGTAAGGACACCGTTTGAGATAGCCCTGCTCACCCCCTTAGTAGCTTGGCACGAGCAGCCAGGCCTATCTCCAAAGCACGAGTGTATAGTATGTGCAAGCACGCCCACAGCAACCCACTGGAGTTTGATAAAATGAGTATAAACTTTATATAAAAAGATATACGATCGGACCACATGATACAAGAACCAACATATAATAAAGGGTAATATTTGTCCCGGCCTGCTGGTAAGTTCAAATCCCAACCACTGCTTTCAAAATGCTATGCTGGTCGTAATGCTAGATCCACACATGTTTCAATGGACAGACAATAGTGCACTGCATAACGATACAATCCTGTGCTGAGCAAATGAGAAATATTACAATGCGTAACGATACACCCGAAACCTTGCAATGGGAGAAATAATGCAATGCGTACCGCTACAAACGGACTGAGCCTTCCGTGTAGAACTTCCTCAATGAGCCTCAGCAGCTCATCCGGGCAGCTCAGCTCCTCCGGGGCTGCCGGTCCGTGGCCGCAACTGTTAGGAAGGTCTTAGGTAGCTGCAGGGCACACGTTCCCCACACCCTAAGATTACTTTACTCCGGGTGCACGTTTACCACAGCATCCTCCGGATCTCTTCTGGCACAAAGCCACACACACAATGCTGATGAGTCCTTACGTTGACTCCGAGTGCACGTTCACAAGGAACTCCTTCCTGCGGTCTCAGTTGGCACCAAGACACGCACACTGCACTGCAGAGACTCACTTTCTTCCGGTGCACACGATGATCAGCCGATCACCTCCACAGTCCCATGTTGCACCAAAGCACACACACTGCTTCTCTGAGACTTACTCCAACTCCGGTGCTCTGATATCCAGGTGCTCTTCACCAACGCCTCCTGCCACACCTCGACATGCTCACCGTGTCTGAGCCTCACTTCTCCTGCGGTGCACTCGATGACCAGGCGCTCCTCACCAGTGCCTCCGGTGCACCCTGACATGCTCCCGGCGTGTCCGAGACTCACTCTTCCTTCGATGGACGCACCGACCAGGTGCTTTTCACCAGCGCCTGCGGTGCACCACATCACGCACCCTGCGTGTCCGAGACTCACTTCTTCGATGCACGCGCCGACCGGGCACTCTTCACCAACGCCTGCGGTGCACCACGACATGCACTCTGCTCGTCCAAGTCTCACTTCACCACTGATGCACACACTGACCAGGCGCTCTTCATCAACGCCTGCGGAGCACCACGACACACACACCGTGCGCGTCTAAGTCTCACTTTTTCTTTGGTGTGTCCAAAATCACAGGGCACACCTTCCGAGGGTCTCAAGCTGCCACAACACGCACCCACCGCATTGCTTGATACTTCTCCAGAAACTTTTATGTTCCTGTGTTTCCAAACAGGGAGCCAAATCACCTCGGGCCCTTGGGGTAACAAGACACAGCAAAAAGCACAGTCTTCTTCAAGCAGGTGGACCCAGCGCACACAGCACAGTCCCAACAGCCTCTTCCTTGGTTAAAACAGCAAACTGCAGACCAGCCCCAGATCCCGAAGCAAGGGTTGGTCCTTCCCAGCAGTCTCTTCAGTTGTTTCTTCCTTAGCAGAGGTTCCTCTTGACCATGAAATGGGTCTAAGCCTTTTCAGTCTCAATCCATTTCTATTCCTACGTTCAGGGGCCTCAGCTCTCATAGTTATACCCCTAAATGTCTTTGAAGTTCGTTTTGCTCAGGGGTCCCTGACCCCTGCCTAAATCAGTTCTAGGTGTCTCACTCCCAGTGTCACCTTTCTCCCTTTGATACTGGGGGTCTGGATCCTTAATCACTCAGCAGGAGAAGGGTCAATTGGTTTAGAGCACCAGCTCAGGCCTTTTCACCTCCCAGGATTCTCTCCTGCCCCTACTCTCCAGATGCAGGTGCCATCTCAACCCCTCCCTGGGTCAAGACTTCTCCCAGCTCCTCGCACCTCTCAGATCCAGACAGTCAATCCACATTCAGCAGAGACACACAGAAATGCTTAAAGCACAAAACTCAGCCACTTTCTAAAAGAGTGGTTTCTGAACACACAGTGACAAAACCACTTTCATAGAAAGATGTGTTATGACACTGTGAGTTCATACATACTGAACTTCACCTCTCCATTTTAAACTTATAGAAAATTAGGCTAACAAACACAATACCCAGCCTCCCCCATTCTGTCCTATGGGCAGAATGGCGTTTCACCAGTGAAAAACGAAATGGAGTGTTTTTCACTGTCAGGACATAACACACACCTCATTATTAGTCCTGCCTTTTACTTACACTGCACCCTTCCCAGTGATTACCCGGGACCTATGCCAGGGGTGCCCACTGTGTACGCAAAAGGGAAAGTAAGGCCTGACAAGTGGTTGCACTTGTCAGGACAACATGCTAACTTAGCACTCTGCACGCAGGCCCTACACTGCTGGCCTGAGTTCCCTTCTCTGCGCGCCTCTGCATTGCTAGCCCTGGCACACAATGTACATCACTAGGGACTTTACTAGTAAGGCAAACATATCAATCATGGCCAACCAATTACCATTACACTTTACACAGGAAACACTTGTACTTTGACACTGATCAGCAGGGGCAAAGTACCGAAAGCATCTAACAGCAAAGGGGGTAGAGGGAAAAAAATCAGGGGTAATCACGCCAAGATATGCCAGGTCTAACAACCACCAAACTGGATAAACTTAATAAGTTAATAACATCGGTGCAATCGAAATATACGTTAGAGCAAACTTCCTGCACCTGTGGCCCAATCATCAATAAACTGAGTCTACTTCCAGCTCTCCTTGAACAAATAATAGCTCTTAGACAGCAAAATATGCCATGCACCATGCCCGCAAAAGCTGCCAACAAAATACAATCAGCTGCTTCCAAACAAGAGGATACGAAAGAAGAAGACAAAGCGATAAAAATACTAGTGGAGACAGGATCTACTCCCATTCCAAAGTTGGAAGAGTGTACATTGAACAAACAAACGAGAAAACAAAAAAATGGGAAAGGAAGGCAAGAAACAAACTCTCAGTAAGAAACACCGAGCTAAGAATTTAAATGTACCCAATATTCAGAGCAATTGGAAAAACAAATGACATACTCAATGCCACAAGATCCTCTGAGGGAACAACTGATACCTCAATTGAGAATCACAAGGTGTGGTCACTGGTGACGGCAGTTTGGGAGGAAGAAGAGCCCAGGGAACAAAGAGATAATAACACAAGCAGTACAGCGGAGCACAGACAAAGAAAAAAAACAGCAGCACACACCAGGGGGACGTAGAGCCCCGACCACGAAGAGGGCTCACAACAGGTTTACAGAGCAGTGATCCAACAAAGAGGGACTCTAATTCAAGCTCTAGAAAAGGCAACATGGGAAAGCAACAAAGAAGTGACCAATCCGAGAAGAAGCAACAAGGGGATAAGGAAGGGCAAGCTGAGAATATGAAATCACAACTGCTTATAAACAGCATCACACATCAGAAGCAGAAGGACTGGACAAGTCAAGGAAAGCTTTATTCGACTGTTGTATTTAACAATCATAAAAGCACATAAAACATACAGATAAAATTGCATTTAAAACTACACAAATTAATAAAATGGTCAAATAACAATATTAACAGAATAAATAAAGATCAACTCTATTAAAAACCACATACAAAAACAGGTGGGAAACACAGCAATTACAATTCATCAATTAACATACTAGTCGTTAGTTGAAGCACCTTCTTCAGGAACATTGATAACCTCCATGCTACATGCTCGTGCTCTGGTAACTGCAATCGAATTAGTACTGGGCGGCATTGCCTCAACCCCTGTCGTTTTAAGAGTGGTATTATCCACACTTTTCTCAACTCTACTAAAATTTACAGAAAAGGACTAAGTGGATGGTGGATTGCTCAGATCGTTTATCACAAGGGCAGTTTATCAACATACGTGACCAATCGTTCATTTTTGTGAATATCACTAGTCTGTCAACATTTCCCAATCAAAATCTTGTTAAAAGCAACCTATCAAACCCATGGGGTACAAATCATAAATACGGCTCCATTCCCAAGGTAGTGAGCGTTAGTTAGAGTTGCATGATGCTAGGTTTTAGGATTTCCTCTGACATTCTTATAGCTCCCAATAATACAAGACCCTCTTTCTTTAAGGCCTTTCTGGTAGTCGCCAGTCGGGTTAGTGAAGAAGTCTGGATGACCCAGATCATTCATGAAATCCCGGACAAACCTAACCCAAGGAATCTTAAGGGCCCCCTCCAATCTGAGAGTATCTTTCAAAATCTTCCTATTTAGTTTGGTCTGATCCTTACTCCATAACTTATACCATAAAAGTATAGGTTCAAACTTGATAAGGTCAGAAATAAAGTGGAGACCCAACTCCTCGTGACAGGCATAAGAGGAGGTACTGGGTGGAACGGACAGAATGTGCCTCAGAAAGGAGTGTTCCACAGTTTCGAGTGCAGAGCAATTAACAAAACCCCACACCCCAGCCCCATACATCGCAGTGGAAATGCACTTGGCCTTATATATTTGCAGGAGTTTGCCTGGAGGCTTCCTGCCCAACTTCTTTGCAAAAGATGCAAGTGCACTAGTTGTCCTAGAGAACGCCAATTTTTATAATAGTTAATGTTTGGGCCCATGAATCATTTTGGCTAAATAAGATGCCAAGATAATAAAAACTCTTAGTTGAGGATAGTTTCCTGTCATCCACAAACATATCTCTCAACCTCTGGGTCCCATGGCCACATCTCCAGATATACGACTTAGGGATGTTTATACTTAGGCCAAGATCCTTTGTGTAGTTATTAAAACTGTCTAGGACCGGCTGCAAGCCTATTTGTGTACACCCCATCAGTACAGCGTCATCTGCGTAAAGCAGATCTGGAATCGGTTGCCCATTAACTTGGGGATAGTCTTGGCCTTTCTTTAGTAGGGCTTCTTCCAATACATTGATATAAAGATTAAAAAGGAAGGGGGACAGCACACAGCTTTGCCTGACCCCTCTCCTGATACAGAAGGCTTTAGTGCGCTCACCACCCAGGCCGAAGCGCACACTAGCAGTTGCTCCGATATATAGACGCTGTAGAAAAGTAATTATATGTGGATCCACCCCCGTAGCCTTCAGGACCTCCCATAATCTATTGTGCCTGACCGAATCAAAGGCTGCGGTGAGGTCCGCGAAGGCCAGGTATATTCTACCCTTTTTCGCTCTTGTATATTTTCCTATTATAATTGCTAGGTTTAGGCTTTGTTCGATAGTGCCGAGCCCTTCCCTAAAACCATACTGTAAGTCAGATAGTATATGTGTGTCCTCTGCCCAGTCTTGCAAGCGTTCCAAGATAACGCGTCCACACACTTTGACCATTGAGTCAAGCAAAGAAATCAGTCTATAGCAACCGGGGTCATGGCAGTCCCCCTTCTTGTATATCGGTATAATAATCGATTCCACCAAGGTCTTAGGAATATTTGTCTCGCAATTTGCGTTAATAACTTGAGGTAATATAGGGCCCCATAAGGAGACATTGGATTTGAACAAATCTACTGGTACGCCATCAGGTCCAGGGGCCTTACCACCCAGACTGAGAGCAAGAGCTCTATTCACTTCTTCCAAAGTGACTCTCAGCACCACCTTGTCAGTATGTTCTAATAGGGTACCATGCGAATATGAGACAAGATTGCCTTGGTCGCTATAGACCTTAGAAAAGTGCTTGATCCAAGATTCCTCGGATATAGCGATCTCAAATGAGGGACCCTCACAAGGTGTTAAAGAAGGGGCCCTCACTGCTCTCCAGAAAGCAGCACTGTCTTTCTTTATTGCCGCGCTGTGGAGGGATTCCCACGCTTCATCTCTAATAGAGCTTTTTCACGCTTTACTAGCCCGTTTGTACTCCAGTCTTGCCAGTCTGATACTATTAAGATATCTAGGGTGCCTATGTAACTCGCGCTTCAAATTTGAATACCCTTGAGTACATTTCTTATCAAACCACCCAGGAATCTTAATTTTATTACGATGTTTTACAAATAATAGATTCCTAACCTTTTTTGAGATTTCAACAAAAGACTGCACAATGTCCTCACAGGGGGTTTGCTCACTCAGGCAATCATCAAAGGTGGGTTTACAATTCCTGATTAATTGCTTTATTAACACTTCTGTGTCCACTTTAGCCCACTGTAAAGAGTAACCATTCGTTTTAATCAATTCTATATTGCCAATAACCGGATAGATTTTTTCGGCCCTTTTAGTCCTGTACATAGGCAATTTAACCGATAAGCATACCGGAAAGTGGTCACTTATGAAAATATCCCCAATCTTAAAAGAAAACACCCAAGTTGCACAGATGCTTGAGGCTAACATGAAATCAATAGTAGATGAAAGGCCTCTATTATTAAAAGTACTTGGCATGTGTACTGGAGTGGCAAAAAATGTGTTTACAAATTCCAGATCGCTAGTGAATATGAGTTCATTGAACAGTTCCCCCACCAAAGTGTGACAAAAATGGGTATTACACTCCCCCTCTTCATTAACAATGCCACACATTCTGGGATCCTGCAAATTGCACAAAGCATAATTGAAATCCCCCACCACAAATGTCATGCAAACTTTCGATCCAGCATTACAGATGTCATTCAATGCCATCCCTAAGTTCTTTACCACCATATAAAGTTTGCCTGATGGAACATTATTATAGAAATTAACCAAAACAAAATGGTAGGCAACACTTAAGGATAATACAATTATATGGTAATGACAATCCCCCTGATGGAATTCTATTTTATCATACCTCAGCTGGTTTTAGATATACGTACAGAGTCCTCCCTTTGGTTCTAAAACCCAGGTTTCCTGTAAACAGAGGATATCAGTACTTGAAATGAATTCACTCCAAACAGGATTATCGATTTTAGAGCGCAGCCCCGATATATTCCATTAGATTAAGTTACAGGTGGGGGACGCAAGGGGAGCCTGGGGGCTAGAAGGCACCAGCACTGGGGTAGCAGGGTGATCAATACCTGGCGGAACAAGTGAATTAATAGGGCACTCACACTGTTCTAACAGAACAGTCGACATCTCAGTGCTACCTCCCCTATTAATTTGTTCTTTATTGAATAACAAGGAAGAAAACCTTTCCATGATAGTGGTTTGATCATGACAGCTAAACTTATTTATTGTACCCACTACATTATAATTGACCTGACTGCCAATCTTTTTAAGGTCTGAGCAAAGGGTGACAGTAAGTCAATATCTTCAAGATCCTTGAGAGCCTCAAAGAAATTATTAACTGGAACAGCATATCTGTACCGTGGTGTTCCCATGGGTCTTTCCTCCTTCAAAGTATACTGAGGGAATCTATTTGGTTGGTAAAAGAAACCCAGGGGGACAACACTTATCCCCTTGCTTCTGATCGGCCAATTGCCCGCCCTATCAAAAATAGTTTGAACCAAGGCTGGAGACCTAAACGTCAACATTACGCAGGCTCCACGCATTGACTTTTTAGAGCCACCAACCCAGCCAATTCGCCTTGCCATCTTAAATTCGGTAAATAACTTACGGGTTATTCCGGTCTTCCCGCTTAGAAAGTGCAGAGATTTATATCTCAGGGCAGACCAGTGCTCTACCTCTCCTGTTGGCAATAAGGGAACATTGGCCAGAATCACAGTATACGGGGTTACTTTCGAGGAGAGATGCAGCTGCCTTGGTTCCGGATGATGTCCCCGAGCCATGCTTTGAGATCCTAGTCTACCTTGGGTATGATTCCCATGGCTTGATGTAAGGCCCCTCCGATTAATGTGACCCGCTTTAAATCGTTGCTCGCGGTATCTTGCCCTATATGCCTACTCTGGGTGGAGTGAGGAGCCTCATTTTCACTTACTAAACGTGACCCTACTGAAGCACCCAACAGGCTGGACCTCGTCTGAGCCAAATTATTGAATACATTTTGGGAATTGGCTACTTGTAATTGTGTTGGCAGGGAACACCATTCGTGGAATTAACATGTGAATGGTTCAATATGCAATTCCCTCTGCTGCTAGGGGGTGTGACTGTTGATCTGCTTAAAGGAAGGTCAGTTGGAGCTAAAAAAAACCAGTTAATATGTCTTTCCAAATGGACTATCCTACCCTCCATATTGGTTAATTTAGTTAATGGTTTCAGAAGGGCTGAAACAGTTAGCTCCAGCTTTTCCCAAAAATCGCCATTATCTACTGCCGAAATACCACTAGTAACTGCCCTAACATTAGGGGGCAGAGCATGTTCCTGATTCAACTCGCTCTCCCCAGAGTCAGATATTTATCCCCCTGACTCATGCGTGAGGTGAGGTTGCTTGTTAGTGCCGTGACCCTTCCTCTTCTTAGGTGGGGGGGCAAGATTCCTCAGATGACTATTTTTCACCTTTTGACCCTAGTCATAACATTTGATCTATTTGCTCTGTTAGACGGCTGCTGAACCTCTGGTAAGATTGCAGTTTCAGTGTCAGTTGCTACTGAAAGTGGCGTAATGAGAGCAGGGGAATCAACTAGATGTATGGTGTTAGCTACAGGGGCAGTCACTGGTAAATGACTCCGGTGTGATAAGGGCTCGAGCGATAGTCTGCATTCAGTTACGGCAATTTCATGCATCAATGCCGACTCGGCCCTGATTAACAATGTATCTAAAGTTCCCACGACCCCCGGTCCCGTTAGCGATTTACCTCTACTCATTCTACCGACCCCTTTATATACAATAATAAAGTGCCAAAAAAGCAAACGGTATATCCGTTATATCCTAATACCCAGGTCACACAGTTCAAACTACTATACCATACGATGTCACACGGGTCTTGGACTGTCAATGGCCTGCCCCAGCCTTGTCCAGACGTGGACGGGCGCAGATGGGCACGACCTTCGCCCATGAGTGTCCCGCGCTGCGGAAGCCCGACCCTGGTTTTAAAGGCCGGCTGGCGTGAAAACAGCAACACTCGAGGGTCCTGCCACTAAGCGCGATGGTCTTTGTAGTTCCCTGGCAACAAAGTATCGAGTGGTGGTAAAAGTCTTTTGATCAAGCACGTCCCGCGCTGCAGTCTCTGAAGTCCTCCGGTCACCTGGCAACAAAGTATCGGGTGGCGGTAGGAGTCTATTAATCAAGCGGGTCCCGCGCTGCGGAAGCCCGACCCTGGTTTTAAAGGCTGGCTGGTGGGAAAACACCAACACTCGCGGGTCCTGCCGCAAAGCGCGATGGTCTTTGTAGTCCCCTGGCAACAAAGTATCGTGTGGCGGTAGAAGTCTTTTGATCCAGAGCGTTCCGGGCTGCAGTCTCTGAAGTGCTCTGGGCACCTGGCAACAAAGTATCGGGTGGCGGTAGGAGTCTATTAATCGAGTGCGACAAAAGGAATAACTAATGTGAAAGAAGTATTTAATCCTCAATAGAGCAAGGACGTAAGGACAAATGATGAGACCCTGCTAGGATGGATGCGTAAAGCCCAAGGTAAAACGGTAAACTATGAGCCTGGGACTGATGATGACAAAGAAACATCCCTTCAAGAAAAGGACTATAAGATCACTTCAATCCAGTGTTCTAATATCTCATCTCCCAGATCTACAACAAGTGGCATCCAGTTATACCAAAATCTAAGATTTAACATACACAACAAAGAGAATGTAAACCCCCCCCAACGGAAAGTAATCAAGGGAGCGGGCTAAGAGATATGGAGAATAACCAGAGCTACATGTCATCAATAGCTACCTCAGTACAAGAAGTCAAAAAGAGTACTAAGTCCGACGATGGTAAACTTATAACACAAATATCCATTTAGGTGGGAAAAGATCAAGAAGTCGATAATAGCACCAACACTGGACAGTATGGACAATTACCTCAACAAATATTACTATTACTAGCACCAGAGTATGAGTCCCAGGGGTTGCATGTCATCCTAAACAGGGGCAACATTTTAAAATTGCTGACAACCATCCCCGGACTAAAACATTTAAATTCAACCCACCTACTGACAGTGGAAGTTTGCCAGCAGGGAACTGGAAACCCCAATGAACAAACACTCACAACGTGGCAAACAGCGGACGTTGCCCAACTTATTATAAGTCAAAACCAACAATTTGACACATGGGGCATAAGGCTGTCTAAACCTAAAAACACACGCTACCCAGGCCCATTGGGGGAAAAGACACCCAGAAGAAAAATGCTGGGCATAGTCTGGCAACAAAGAAACAGGCTTACTCAGTCCTCCGGCATGCGAAAGGAAATAGCCCAATGTCAACAAGATGTAATGAGATCATCACAAAATAAAAGTCAATTACAGAGCCTGATATCGACAATTGGAATCGGCTCCCTTATCTCGTGCAATATAGCCGGAGCAAAGAAATGGCTAGAAGATGGCAGACCTCTACAAGACTGGGTGACATGCAACATAATTTCCTTCAGGAGACATGGGCACTGGAGGAGTTGCCTCTTGTGGGATTTATACAGTTCAGTACACCAGCTGAGAAACACAGGAGGCACGGACGTCCAAAAGGCGGGCTAGCAGTTTATGTGTCAACAGCAATCAACATCCAATCAGAACATATAGCCCCCTATGGATCAAATGTGCAACTAATAAAATTTTCATTTCCAGTAAAAGAGTTGTACTGTTAATCAACACCTATGCACATCCATTAGCGAAAGAAAAAAAGCCCATATTGCCTTGCTAACAACCATAATCATCAACATACGAAACACCAACCCATTCTGGGATATCATTATAGCAGGAGATTTCAACTCAAACTTAATTTATAAACCAGAAGAGGATGAGAAACTCGCAGCAGACAACAAGTCCTGGAATGTAAAACCTCAATATCAGTTCAAGTCAGCTCGTTCCTAACTAGTGGGGCAACAACTGGTGAATACACTTGAATACCTGGGCATGAGAATAATAAATGGTAGAACTTCGGAAGACTACTCGCCAATGTGTACTTACTTCGGAGGCAAGTCGTAATCAAGGCTTGATTACACAGCAACATCACTACCATTAATGCCCTTTCATTTAACCTGTAATTGAACGGGGACGTTCAATCACCCCCTTTGTAGATTGGTGAAATTACTGATCCTTGCCAGCTCGGTGGAATTTACTTTATGTTCTCCACTTCTTCAAATACATTTTTTTAATCTCTCAACCCAGAAATCTGGTGCAAGTTTGAAGATTAGTGGGGGGATTCCATTTGGTCCTGGAGCCCCGGTTCCACGTCCCTTCGAGATTATTCTTTTTATCTCCTCTAGTTAATAGGCTGGACTTTCAGGTATGGCCCCTAAGCAACCAGCCCTAGTCACAACTCCATTTATTTGTACTTCTTCTGCTTTTGGTGCAGCGGTAGGGTATCGGGCATAGTGCTGTTTGTTTTTTGTTTAGAGAATATGTCATTGTTCTTTTGTTCTACTTGATCTCAGACATTTACATGCTCCTTCTCCTTGCCTGCTAGAAAATGTGGGGCCAAAAAGCTAGAGGAAATCTCTGATTATAAATACCTGGGTTTTTACATCGACAACAGGCAGAACCATTGAGAGCAACATGCATACATGATGCAGAGAACAAACGCCCTATTGTTTGCCTTCAAGACCCTAGCAAAAAAACTGAAGGGGCCATCGTTTAAACCCTTACTAGCAGTAGTATCAGCCAAAATGCTCCCAACGCTATCATATGGCAGCATTGCACTACATGGGAAAGACGCTGACCTGCTAAATAAACTGCAAGTTTCATCATATAAAAGGGTCTTTCAAATCCACCAGTCCGCGTCTCCAGCTCAGGTGAGATTAGAATTTGGCGTAATCAACAAGACATTGGGGAGGATGTACACAACCATTACCATTGCTTAATGGTTGTGTACTATTACAGACTGAAACAAAACACAGCAGAATCAGAATTGCATAAAGCTCTGCGGGAGGAACTAGAGAAGGAAAAAAGTCTCCCTATATTCAATATTTACAAAAAGCTTTATTAGCAACCTGCACAGGAGAGCTTTGGAACATCAACTTGTCATACTCATCCTTCAAGCAAGCCATGAATAGATCTGCAAAACTCCACTCTCTGCTAGTAGATAAAAACATCTTCAGCAAGAGAAAGCACACCTGGATAATAATTACTAATTATAAGACCATTACCCCAGCACCATACCTAAACATTACATTCTTGGTCTATCGTAAGTTACAACTGATGGCCCTGCGATTAGGCAAATTACCGTCCATCGCGGATCTGCCAACATGGGTCCATAATGGGTCAAAAGAATGCTGACTATGTGGCAGTAGCAAAGAGGACTTAATTCATTTAGTCTGTATATGTCCCAAACTTTTAAAAACATGTGTTACTTTATTTAAAAATGCAATGAACACCAGAAGAATAAGGACATATAGATCAGCCATCATAGCTGGGTTGGATCCAACTGACACCTTAATGAACTATCAACTGTAAAGTTCCTCACCTCACATGAGCAGGCATTAAAAACGGAATTCCAGTCACTGCCCAGTAATGTGTAACGGGATGGTTGGATCAAGAGAGAGACCATTCGCCAATTTAGAATAATGTCTGGAAAGTATCTTTTTAACTTCACAGTGGAACAAGGACTAATTATTGCTTTGATCCATTAATTGTTTACCATATACTCTTGTACATACTTAAATATTATTAATTGACTCATTAATTGTTTTACTATATATCATTGTACATATTTGAATATTAATAAGCGACAACAAAAGGCTTTTATGGTTTTAAGCAATTAACAAAAACTTTACTGTTGACTTCTTTTATATAGGGGATAAATTGTAATGGTTTTAATTAACTGAAACAATAAACATTTGATTTGATTTGACTAGAAACTGGTACGCTAATAGGTATAAAAACATTAGTACAAGCATTTGAAAGCCATGCATGCTCAAAAAAATGTCAATTTTGTTCTGAAGTTCCAATTTTTCGTTTGTTTTTAAAAAAAAATCAAATTTCTCCTAACACACGGCGGGCCAAATGAGTCAAATGTTTAGGTGTCCTGGCTGGGAGACGCAACATTATCCTTGCCTGCTTCAGCAGACGACGGTCCCCAGCAAAGCATCAATGTCCGTTGCGCACATGATGGGAGTGTCAGACAGAGATCCAACACGCATTCTTCTCCGCAAAACAGGCATCAGAGGACAGGTAAGATGCAGTCCGTCCGGTCTAGTCTAATTGACAGGAACCAAGACGCACTTAGCTCCCTCAGGCGAGGTGTGCCTAGATGTTGTACCATGCGATCACGGTATTTTTGCTCCAGGAATACAGTTTCCATTTCCTTAGTGACTGGGACGTCCATTGCGTAGCAGAAAAATTACGATCAGGATACCTATTAGAAACAGGATCAGCAGAAGCCCTCCAAAAATGCAGCCAAATACAGAGTGTATAAAGTCTGGTATTACTCCGAGGACCGTCTTAAAGGTGCTTAATAGTCTAGAACCTATGGTGTTAAATAGGTGGACAATGCCTGTCGTATCAGATATGTTAAAGATACGATTTACCATTTCTGCAAAATGAAGGGGCAATTTGTAGGTATGAGCACCTGTATCTCTGCTGAAGACCTTGCGATCTGGAGATCAAAAGTCTCTCGAGCGGAGTTTATGAGCACATACTTTTGTAAAAGCATGGCTTTCATTCTGCTCAAAGCATCAAACCGTATTAATGTAACATTTAGCGAATGCCATAACGGTGCCTCCCTGACTGTATGTGTTGGTGGAAACAATACTTGCATACAGCAAGTGAACCTGGAGCTCACGGTTACCAGATATGCGATGCCCGGAAACATCCCACGGCAACCTTGATCGTTCAGCCTCATGTAACTCCCATTCAAAAGTAGCCTGAACACTGGAGTGATCACGGCAGCTGGGGTACCCCTCAAGTGACAGGATAAATTCGCTACTGAACCGTTACACGCCCCATGCAGCATTATATCCTGACATATGAGTGATCCTTTTAAAGTGTCCCAACAGTTTGTACCGCTCAAAAACACTTCTTTATCCCCACTCCGGCATCAAAATCTGTACGGTAATTTTCAAGATTCTTTGATGAATTCCCTACCCATTTCTTCATATATGCCTGCCTGCCTGCTTTTGTTCAAGGCAATATTGAAATTGAAAAGTAGTAACTGGTAGAATTAAGTGGCCATGGATTAACCATTCTGTGGACGGTGAGTCTGCCACTGTGAAGGCTAATCTAGCCAGTTTTTCAAAACGCAACATTGTATATTTTGCACCCCTTTGTGCTATCTCTATCTGTTTTTCTGTTAGGTTGTATGAAGAAAACAGAGATGTACTGTTGATGAAACGCCAAGGCACATAGCCTGCGGGCAAAGATTGCAGCATCCAGCTTAACAATATAATAGAATGCAATTATTATTGCCGGTGCTGTAATATGTACAAATCCTGTTCCAATATATCTATTGCAGAAGATACAATGTTGCCCAGTGAATATATTCTGGAGGTTAGTGTAGTTAAACCATTGTCGACCATGGCTAGAGCTTTCTCTAGGTTAATACGATCTATTTTGCGTGATCTCTCCGCGGCCTCTTGTTGGGATATTTTCCAAATTTTATTAGAGACAGCATAATAGAAATGTTTGTGACATGGCGTTCTGGGACTTAATACAAAATCCCGTAGATCCACATCCTTTGTAAGTAAGGACAAGTGTTGTTTCACCTGTGACAGTGTTGAGATTTTTAGCCAATTAAGGCATAACTTCGCAACTCCGCTTGTATGATGTCACTACCCCTGGATGCTCTCTCTGTACATAGGGTGGATCTAGACTGTTGATATTAAACCCTTTGGTTTTACCCATGAATCTTTCCTGACATCTATTAGTTTCTGTGGGCCAAATCAACCATCAATTCCAATCGGGGTCTGATCAATTGTATTGCATGATCTCATCTAACATAATTCCTTCTTGTGATGTTATGTTACCCTCGGTGTGTGATGGTGTGGGATCCAAGGTGTATTCAAGTCTTTGTTCTTGGCTATTCCAAGACAGGACGTTTGTTGCACTGTGTCATTCAAAAACATGATTTGCCGAGGAATGAGGCATGCTCTAAATACCGCTTCTGTTTCCTTGACCTGCCAGTCTCTAGTACCCCAGACTGATTTTAAGTCTATAGTGTCTTTCCATGAGTCGAAACCTTGTTCAGACAACTGGGCAATAAAGGAAGCAGAATAAATCTGTTTGGTGTTTGTCAACATATTTTTCTGTGCTGGTGTTGGTGTAAAGCTCGTAATAATACGAAGCTGGGTCTGACGCTTTAAACCCTGAAAAATATGGGAATTTCTGTGCAAATGTTTTTGAACTGCCTTTTGGCAATGTTGGGCAATTTTCCCATTGATGGTATGTGAAAACATTTCTGAGATTAGCAGATTTATGCAGAAAATGATGACCATAATGTTGATAGCAATACATTGTTTCAAAATCTGATGTTTCTTCCAATATTTCACTATTAGAAAAGGCAGCAGATTTTTCTAAATCAGACAACAAATTATTTACAGTTTCATAATCCCAATCATCGGAATGTGTACTGGAGGTAATGATATCACTCAATGATTTTTTAAATAAATGAAGAATTTTGAAAAGTTTGCTCGGACCAAATATATGGTACTCAACCTTGTCCCATACTATACCATCAGGTATAGGAACTGCTGTAATGTTCACTGATGATGTCTCTTTGTTCATGATGTGATGATAGGTGAGGTTTCAGAATCAGATTCACTTTTTGTGCTGCAGAGCTTTGTCAAAGGTAAGTTCCATTTAGAAGTATGCTAAAAACAATTACTAAGCCTAACCAAAAAAGAAAGAAAAGTATCCCGGTAATTACCCAGAGTTCTACCCAAGGTGATACCAGGTAAGTCTCTTTAAAAAAGTTCAGAAAGTCTTCAGTTTGCTGGTTGTGTGATTTTTGGGCTTGCATCATTTCAGGTTCACTGGGATCCAATGAAAAGGTATCAGAATCGATGAAATAGCCAGATGCAGTTCGATCAATTTTCGGTATTTCTGCAGGTCTTGTGGAAACTGTAGCTTGCTCTAGTTGAGGCATGCTGATGTAGATATCTGTGTTTGGTCGAGTTGAAATATGTCTTTGATTTTGATTTAGGATTCTGATAAAAAACTTCATTTTCGAGAGGAGCGATTTCCATGGCATTGTTGCATAGTCCATCATTCCGTGCAGGGGAGTCTTCAAACGTGATAAGTCTTTCTGTTTGAACTTCTTGTATGGTAGCAAGAGTAGGGCGTTGTTTACTTAGGAGTCCACAAGGCCTACTATTCAGTATCGGCCACATAGAGTGGTTTGATTAAGTCGATTGAGACAAATCTTTTCTCCTTTTTTCAGCTAAGAGGCGGTAGAAGTACAGTTCTTGTTCCTTCAATGGCCAGGACTGGTACAACCTTTCTGTATGACAGCCCAAATCATTTTTTGTCCGCAATTTTCTCTTTGACCAGATGCCCAACTTTAGGGACCCAGACAGTTCTTGCCGTGACTGACTTGACTTCCCCAGTGGCGGTCCGCTTTACCTGGACATTGCTTTGTAGTGCCCTGGATTCATTCAGATCCTGTAAAACAGCCAAATGTACGTTTATGGATGTCAAAATGTTTTTCATCCGCCACTGTGCCTTCACAATCAAGATCAGGTACCCACATTCTCGTCCCAAATAGGACCTCATAAGGAGTGACACCCCCTAAAGAACTTCTTGGCATGTTATTCAATGCTCGTTTGAACTCCATACAAATGTTTTACCCAACTCTCACCCGAGCCTAATATTCTAGCTGTTAAAGACTGCTTTAAGTCCCGGTTTTTCCTTTCCACTACCAAATTTCCCTCAGGATGGTACGGAGAGGAGCACCACAATGCTACACCCAAACCTCCCATGGCTTCCTTGTAAGCCCTAGAGCTAAACACGGGGCCACGGTCAGAATGTAATGTACCAATTGCATATGTCAAAGAAACCCAATTTTTAAATAGGGTCTGAGGTAATTTTATAGACCTGGCATGGATACTCTACCCCAAAAGAACCACAATACTACAACAAATATATCCACGGGTCTACAACTATAGTTTGAGCAAAGAGAATTCTAGAAATTATTAAACTCATTACTGATTGAGTCAGAACCACAAAAAAATTGAAAAATCCTTTTTTAAGACGGATACCCATCACTCACCAATGGTGACATGCTTCATCATCTGGGTCTCCTCTTTATGTCACTCAATGACATTAAGGGCTACAACCCCTTCATAAGGAACGGGGATCCCGAGGATGTTTTAAGATATAAGTGTGAACATAACAAAGCTGTCAGTTAAATTCAATAGACAACCAGATGTGGATGAATTTTCTAAGTGTGGGCATTGAGTGCAGTGCAATACAAGGTGTTGAAAGTGGGTTAAAATGGAAAAATGAGAGAAAAAAACCTTTATTAATATCCCCCAATATCCAACCTAAAAACAGTGCAACTGCCAGTATTATCAAAAAATGTTTACTGTCTGGTGTATATAAAGGGTCAACATGTTTCAGCATTCACGGAACAGATTAATTCCATGCTTTCTTCAGGACCACAAATATTTTGCTATTGCTACTAAACAAATAAAGTGTATAGAAAGGTTGGAACGAATACAACCAATTCACCTGTAATCAGGAATCTACAATACTTCCTCCGCAAATCGTATGATGCAAGTAACATCTGTGAAGAATTAGAGCGAGGCAAGTACTGTAATTTTAAAGGGGACGATTCACAGAACTAATTTAAGACAAAATCCTAAACTTACTACTTTTGATATTCACAGAAGTTAGGATTTTGTCTCTATTCTGACCTATATTGCCATCAACCCCACCATTAGTCACCAACACATCCAAATTAGACAAAGTACATTTTATTCTTTATTTTATTTTGTAATATATTTTCTTTGAATGTTTAAAAAAACTTTTTAGCATTTTATCTTTTTGTATACATTTAGTAGAAAAAATACATAATATATACATGTAATTCATTGTATATTCAAAATAACGCCAGCAGAATTACTAGCACACAATTGGTTACTATAAATACAAAAATTAATAACCCCACAGCAACCATCAGCAATTCATTCTCACCACACAAACTCATTCATTCATCCTACAGCCATCCTTATAAAAACCACAAGAGATTCAACCCTTTGAGGGGTCCAAAATTAATCTAGAGAGAACAAGGATTGCTAAAGCAACTTCTGATGGAGCTGTCTCTCAAAGGACCACTTTTCAGAGGTAAAACTTGCTCTACGTGTGTTTCAGTGGACAAACCACCTTCCTCAGGACCAGGATAAAAGGAAAGGGAATCTCAAACCCAAGAAGCCAGGGGTTATCTGTGGGGTCATAATAAAACAAAAAAGACTTTATAAGGGAATAGGGTATGGCAGGGGAGTTTTTATTTAAATACATCATGTGCTTCATGACCAACCCATGAGACCAGTGTCCGAATTGTTGCAACTTGTCACATGAATACCAGCTGGATCCCAGTATGATTTGTGCACAGATAAAAGACCAAGTTTTACCTCTGAGAAAGTGGTCCTTTGAGAGACAGCTCCATCAGAAGTTGCTTTAGCAATCCTTGTTCTCTCTCGATAAATTTTGGACCCCCACTGGGTTTAATCTCTTGTGGTTTTTATAAGGATGACTGTAGGATGACTGAATGAGTTTGTGTGGTGAGAACGAGTTGTTGATGGTTGCTGTGGGGATATTCATTTTTGTGTTTATAGTAACCAATTGTGTGCTATTAATTCTGCTGACGTTATTTCAAATATACAATGAATCACATGTATATATGTATGTATTCTTTCTACTAAATGTATACAAATAGATAAAATGATAATAAAAAAATGTAAACATTCAAAGAAAATATATTACAAAATAAAATAAAGAATAAAAAAAATGTTTTGTCTAATTTGGATGTGTTGATGACTAATGGTGGGGTTGATGGCAGGATAGAACCTGAATAGGTTGCATGTAAAGCAATATAGGTCAGAATAGAGGTTTGTATTAGCCAAATATGATTTGTGTGCTATTGGTACTGTTTCACCATCATCATATGTTAGGTATGTGTATCCTGATTGACCCACAACTATAAGGATCACTAAGTTGCAAACATTTAGGAGTGTCTGTAAGTGTTTTGAAGCTATCATATCAGCTTGCAGGCAACGAAGAATATCTGTGTATTCCTGTGTCCATTGTCTGACTGAAAAGTCAGGTCTCATCAAATAGTAGAAAGGTTTAACTCTTTCTGCGTAATCCAAAATGTATGCTCTGCCAAAGTTCAGGAATCCCTGTATTGATTGTAAAAAAAAAGTATGATTTCAGAGGTTGTAGCAGTGCACACTTTTCTAAAAGGTTAGCTATTAAGCTTTTCCCTTCACTTGAAAGCTCATATCCCAGAAAAAGAGCATTGAGGTGCACTATCTTTGATTTTTTTTCAATTAAATTTGTAGCCCTCAGAGGCAAATCCCAATATTATGGTATTTAATCTGTTCAAGTGTTCATCCAGGTCATCATCTTTAGATAAATATCATCCACATAGGACAATGCCTCTTCATCCAGATTTTAAAGTAATTCAGTTACTCTGGCTGAGAACAACCCGGGGCTGTTCTTATACCCCTGGGGGAGTCGACAAAACTGCCCAGGGATCATAACCCAGAGAATGTGGTTTAATAACTGCTTTCAGGTGCTATATTTTGGCAAAAAAATCTATTTGAGATATCTAGTGTTGATTTGTATTTTTTCCACACAGTGTTATTTATTAGTGCGGCACTGTGTCCATTTTTTACTGCAAATATCTTTGTGCAAGTCTTTATAATCTAAAACTAGACTATATGAGTTGCAGGTTTCATTATGGGAAACAAAGGATTATTCATTTGAGAGATGCAAGTTTCAATCACCCCTTGGTATTCAAGTTGATCTATGATCTCCCTGACCTGTGTTTTAGCTTCTTGCTTTATCGGATACTTCCTCTGTGGAGTTGGAATATTTTTTAATGGAATTATGTGGTGGGTTCAATTCTCATCCTACCCAACATGATTTTATATAATGCCGGGGCAAGGGCTGCCACCCACTGCCGTGCATATGTGTGTTTTAGATATACGGGAACAGGGTCGGAAAAGGCTGTGTCTTCCTTAGGGCAGTCCATGACAAATGCTGGCGGCCAATCTTGTTCAGCTAATAGAATGTCAAATCCAAGCATCAGGTTCTCCCAAAAGACACCTCTAACTTTCCTGGATTTGTCCCCCTCGATTTGGAGTGTTATTTCATATAACGTATGTGGGACACTTACCCTAGTATCAGGTGTTTCCACCGTGATATAATCATTCAAGTCCACTGTCACCAGAAAATCCGTCAGGTTCTGGTGAGCTATTTTTACTTCTGCTGCACTTTCTAGCATCGTCAGAGCCCATTCCCCATTCAGTCGTTGGGTCCTCAGAATTCTGGGCATGTCTGATCTTCAGACCTGCAACCTTCTTTTTTTTTAACTGAGGTTTTGGTTTGGCTTTATCTTCTTTTTTGGAAGTATAGTCTTGAGCGTGCTGCTTGTCTCTGGATTTGGTACGCCCTTCTTGTCTGTCTGACCGTCCTTCCCTCTCAGAGTTTTTTGTTGAACCCTGAAAGGGAACGAGAGGAACATGTATCAGTATCCTGATACCTGTCAGGTTTCCTAATATTGTCCCTATTCCTAAGGTTATACCTCTTTTCAGAGGTCTCCCGTGGAGGAGATCTACCTTTGGATTGAGATCTGTTTTCTTTATTTTTCTGGTTTTTGTTATTGTCCCACTTCTTTTTGAATGAAGCAGGTGCCTGCTTATAAGTGTTCTTTTCGGGACTACCCATCAGTTGGGGTTTGAATGCTTTCCCACCCAAACTATCTCTGCCAAATTCTGCATACGCGGTCTCAATTATTTTAGGTAATTCATGCTCCTGTTGTAAAGGACTGAACTCCCTTAGGCGTTGACGGATTGCCACTGATGCTGCCTCCCCTCCCCCTTAATATTTGCTACTATTATAGCTGATACCTGGGCATAATTACCTAGTAATTTCATCCCTAAGTTCAGAGCAGGCTCTGCTCCGTACTCATTTTGTATTTGTCAGAATATGTCTGGTATTACTGCTAATGATGGGATACCATGTGTTCTGGTATATATGGCAGCAAATACTGTACCCCGAGAGATACAATCCTCTATCTGTGGTGTTATCCCCATATGCAAGCAGATTGTCAGCATTCTGTGTTTTTCATACGGGCTGGTATTCGGGAATACTGTTTCCAGCTGTGTTATTTTTTGAGTTACTCAGAATGGCATTTGTTCACATTTTGCGGGGATTTTACCCATTACTGCATGTAAAGTTTGTGGTGTGATTTTAGTTGCTGTATTTTGACCCGTATTTGTGTTTTTAGTAACCGTTGCTGGCTGGACCGTAAGTGTCCTTATGACGAACTGTGTCATGTTTCTGTAAAGTTTTATCAGTTCTTTGTGAAGTATAAGTAAGTCTTTTCCTGGCATTGTTTCAATGAAAGGATGTGGTGTGTAGGCTGCTAATACTGGCCATGTTGCTCCTTCTCTTCCGAGCACACCGAGTCTTACTTTATATCTTGTATGAGGGAGGGTACTTTAAACCAGAGTAATTTTTCCTGGTTAAGTTAGTGGAACTTCAATGTCCTCATAGGGACAATATTCGTCCAGTATTCCACTTTCTGTGTAGAAGTGAAATGTTTTTGTTCTTGCATTTGCAACTGGGAATGTAACTCATGAATAGAATACCTCTGTTTTAAATGATTCGTGTGCCTCAATCATGAAAGCTACTGGTCTATCCCTGGATGTTAGACCGTGTGCACCTAGTTTTATGGTAACGGCATTACTAACATTTTCTGCTATGGAAATTGCATCTACATCTTCTTCGTCTGCTGAGAGATTAAGTTCTTGCGCAACTCTATCAGCGTTTACTGTTTCTTCAGTCATTGTTTAAGAGAGGAAGAGCTTTTCAAGGGAACTAAGATAAGGTGTTTTGCACAGTTTAGGAACAATGTGTCCTTCAAACTTGATTACCCAACAGCCAATAAATAGGATTTTTTCCTACTCAGCTGTGGCGGAGTTTGTGCACACCCACTCCAGACGTCTCTGGCTATTTGTGAGTAGGGGTCACTGAGACTAGCACAACTGAACGACTGTAGTTCCCATAAAACCTATTCAGGATCTGCGCGTTCGGAAAACATACAATGTAGGATTGGTGTCAGACTGATTCCGAACACCCTCACCGGTTATGGTGGCCTTTTGTATCAGCTAGCTCACAGTACCACTAAAATCTCCTCTTAACAAGGAGAGAATAGTTCTTGGCAACCATCGAACATGACAACCCGATCCCTCAGGACCGCGGAACCAATATACTACTTTTCGCTCAGTCACTCTTGCTTACTTAGACTGTCTTAAAAAGGCACACAGATTGAACAGGCAGGGGGTTTTCAACAAGTATTTATTGAACAGTTGTTATTCTGGTGTAAAATAGATAAGCTGCAACAACTGTTAGACAGTGGCAGATATATAGGATTAGAGGCACTATAAAAGTAAACGGATGGTAAAGCTCTACCATTTTGCAGTAATCATGAATACATAAAAGTATATAAAATATATGATAATAAAAAGATGTGTACTCCTACGATGTCTCTCCAACTAGATGTACCTAAGTGTACCTAGTATGTGTGTAGGTGTTAAGCCAAGAATCCCTCCAGGATATAGTCAACCCCATTACCTGAACTGGGAGACTGTGGGACCCCATCTTGGTCTTGAGTTGGACAACCCGCGAGGGATGTTAGACCACTGCGAGCTGGATTGTCTGCACGCCGGAACCTCAGGGTCTCTGGTCAGTGTGTCTGCCTGGAAGTCCTGATCTCCTCTGGCTATCTTAGCAAGATGTGATGTATATATACCTATAGGTCTCCTACCTCACTGTATTACTGTGTCAGACTAAGGATGACGTCGGGCATGAACATTGTACAAAGATATTATACAGGGGATGGTAGCCCTGCTGTGCTTCCAAGAATCTTCATGCATAATGTATGAGATTTAGAACTAGGGGAAAACCCGCATTCTGAATGCAGTGTCGTATCTAGGTAAAAGGTAATTCCCATTAAACCGTTATAAGTGTAATGTAGGGAAGAATATAGGTGAAGGGTAATGAAGTTACCTGGACCTATATGGAATATAACACTTTTGCTCACTGTCAGCAGCTGCCCTGTTATTGAGATTTTGCACCCTGTACTCCACCGCACAGTGTGAGCGGTAAAAGCAGCTTTCCTGCGGCTCCCGTTCAGCACCAGGGACAGCCAGGACAACTCTGCACCCGGGCTCCACGGGCCAGGTAAAATTGATTGAACTGACTGTCATGACTGGTCTTGGGACCCGCAGCAACTTTACCCTCCTTGGGTTCCATGCAACTCAACCTGCAAGTGACCGATTGTCACTAACACTTTTTTCCATTTACCGCAATGCAAAAGTTCTGCAATTCTGAATTGCTTTGATTTATGTTTCTTCTAGAATCCATAACTTCAGTTATATGTATCTAATCACATTTGTTTTGGTGTCTAAATTAATATAAAAATGTGCTTTATTTTTGTGAATTGGTGTCGAATTTCTTTCTAGTTGTGTCAATTAATTATCGTCCATGTTGGTACTCTGAAATGCTGAAAACAGTTTCACCTAGTGAAGCCTGACTGCTCTTTGCCACTCTACCAGAACTGATCTAAGGATTTATTATTTTGAATCCAAGGACCATCTTTGGGGTCTTTGAAAGTATTGCATGGTGAAGCCTAACCAGCATTACCACATAATACTCCACCTTCCTACAGTAAACCTTAAATATAGAAATGATATCAAAGAAAAGGGTATTAAAAAAAAGATGTGAGCTTTGGGGCTTCAAAAAGAGAGTACTTTATAGTTGAAGCATGACTGTTGTGGCTGACTATGTTGCAGTATGCACAGCTTTTTGTGGTTAATGTCATGCATCGTAAATGAAATGTTATATAAATTAACGCAACAATGAACTAACCCAGTTCATTCAGATTAGCCAATGCTTTGTATCCTCTCTGGTTACTCTCTGGGACTCCCTGAAATACTACTGTAGAGGCCAAATCATATGCCAAATGTCACAGAAAAAAAACGTATTAAGTCATTCCTAGACCAATTGACTTCAGAAAGTAAAACAAAGGAACTGAGCTACTGACAGAATAGTGACCTGGCTACCATGACACTCCTAAAATGGCTTAAAAGTTCATTCAATTCCATCATCAGTCTTTAACGATTCTACACCAAACTATATACCCCATCAGTCAAAATGCTCACTGATGCTTGTTTACATTTTCTTCAGTCTCTACCAATAAAACAAATCTCTATATCCAATTGAGCCAAGCTAGCAATCTAATCACTAGAGATCTCTCAAGCCATCAAAGTATCCCATCTGGCAAAGCACCGGGACCAGATGGTTTTCCGCTCAAATTTTACAAAACCTTTGCCCCCAATCTTATTACCACATTAGAGCTGGATCTCTCTGACTTCGCTACCTCTGGTTCAGTATCAGGGTCCGTCTCTGAGGGTACCATTGTGGTAAACTCCAAAGATGGAAAAGACCACTCAGACCCTAAAAACTTTAGACCTAGCTCTCTCATCAACATAGAAGCTAAAATGTATGTACAAATCCTTGCTAACCATCTTACCCCCTTAGTCTAGAAAGACCAACAACCTTTCAGATAAAGAGAGTGCATCTTTCGACCTCTGCACTACCAACATGCAGTACCTCTCCTATCTCATATAAAGATAATTAAGTAACTTTTCTGACAAGGCGCAAAGATCATCATCTCACAGTTTCTACAGAGTCTCATATGGAAGATTCTCTGAGTGCTCTCGGCTGAAGACAACAGACTCTCTACTTGTGCTCAATTTGTCTGCATAATATCCTTTACAGTTTCTACAGAGTCTCATATGGAAGACTCTCTGAGTGCTCTCGGCTGAAGACAACAGACTCTCTACTTGTGCTCAATTTGTCTGCATAATATCCTTTACAGTTCATTCTAATGCTTTAGAAAGCTATGTAATGCCTAACGTGTTTGAACAATATGACATGTTGTACTGGAGTACTGTACCTCTCTACTGCTTCTAATGCAACATTTATTTATTTTTATTTTCAGAGTTTTATATAACGCTGGCCAGACCCGAAGGTATCGGAGCACTTTACAACCGTTTGTTGTGTAGCAATCATTAATAACGTGAGACAATATAAACACTGTAGTAACTGCAGTGATTTGTGACAAGTTCTTTTCGGGGAGGGGGGACAAAGGTATCACTCGCATAACAGTGTAAAACAATAGTAAACAGATTAATTCTTAACGCAAGTCCAGAGGTAGGTGATGTCAAAGTCTTCTTGTCAGCATGACTGTATACTCTACTGGGCAGGATTGGGTGGCAGCTATCCCTTCGGAAGAGATCGGCTGAGGTAGAGGTCTTTGAGCTGGCTTTTGAATTTTATGAAGCAGGGGTTTGTTCTGATAAGGACTGGGATGTCGTTCCAGATTTTGGGTGCATTACCGGAGAAGGAGCGTGATAAAGTTTTTTATTTTCAAGTTCTCGGAGGGATTAGGATGTTCTTACTCCTAAGGTTCCCTGTCTGACCCACTTTGGTGAGTTTGGATGCCAGATAGGCAGGTTTACCCATGTGCAGAGCTTTGTGAGTGAGACACGCAGTTCTGAAGCTTGCACGCATTTCCATTGGGAGCGATTTAAGCTCCCTGAGAGCAAGATAGATGTGTTCATATTTCTTTACTCCCGTGACCATCCTGGCTGCTGCATTTAGAGTTGATCAGAGGGGAGCTAAGTGAGATTTTGCAGTGCCTGTGAGGGTTGCATTCCCGTAATCCAATCTGGACAGAACCAGGGATTGTGTGGCTTGTTTGAGGTCATTGGGAGGAATGAAGGGTTTTATTTTGTTCAGTAGTTTTAGGGTGAGGAACGTGCTCTTTGTGGTGTACTTGATGTATTTGACCATGTCTAAGTTAGGGTCCAGAGTGATTCCCAGAGATTTTACGGAGTCGGCAGGGATAAGATTGCAGTTGAGAAAATCAATGTTTTTTAGCCATTCTCTGATTTTTGGGGTCTGCTCTTTGTTGGATATGAGAAGGATTTCCGTCTTGTTTTGGTTTGAGTTTTAGGTGGTTGAGGGATAGCCAGTGTTGGACTTCTTTTAGGGTGTTGTTTAGTCTCCTAATGTCTTCAATGGAGGAGGTTTCCAGGTAGATCTGTGTATCGTCTGCATAGAGGTGGAAAGGGATATTAGCTTTTTGAGTATGATGGTGAGGGGCTCCATGTAGAATTTGAACAGTGATGGGGAGAGGACTGATCCTTGTGGGACACCCCTACTTATGGGGAGTAGGTCAGACTTGAAGTTTTTAATTTTTACTCTTTGATAGCAGTTCCGGAGAAAGGAAGTAAACCACTGTAGTACCATTTCTTCCGCTCCCACCCTTTCTCGGAGTGCATTAATGAGCAATTCGTGGTCTACTGCGTCGAAGGCTGCCAATAGGTCCAGGAGTATGAGTATACAGCATTGGTCCGTGTCGAGAGATTTGTGGACATCATCTAAGACATTCATGATAGCTGTCTCCGTGCTGCAATCTTTTCTGAAACCCTATTGGTGAGGGTCTAGTAGGGTGTAGCTGTCTATGTGCTGGGTAAGTTGAAGGAGAACACCTCTTTCTAGGATGTTGGCTAAGAACGGAAGATTGGATACGGGCCTGAAGTTATTGAGATCATTTGAGTCAGAGCCCGTTTTTGTTTAGTAGTGGTGTGACTGTTTATAATCTTGGTCCAGTGCGGGGCTATTGTGTGTTTGAGCTTTCTAACCAGTTGGGCTGGGATAGGGTCCGCAATGTGAGACGTGGGATTGGATTTGGTAATCATTTCGATGATTTCTGCTCCAGAGATGGGGTTGAACGACTTCCATTTGGTAGAGGGGTGTCTGGGTGGGATGATTTCTTCTTTGAACAATTTAAGGATTAAGGACGTCTTTACGTTCCTTACAAGGGCGCACAGCATATAAGTTCATTTGATCTTAATATTCAAATATCAGAAAAAATTGATCCATGTACTCCATAGTGTTGTGTGGTAAAGGTTCCGTTTATTTTCAGATGATTAATCGCACATGAAACGACGTATTTTGCATAGCTTCTCGTGCCTCAGATATGCTAATCAAGCCTTTTTCTGGGCATGTCACAAAACACGGAAACACATCTTGAGAAGTGAATCAAAATACCCAATGCATTTCGAGCTCAAGTGGGCTCTTCTTCAGGGGTTTCACTACAAATAAAAAACGTATGTCAATGAATTACAATTCCAAACCCTTAGTAACAAACATTGTACGCGTTTTCCTATAAAAAACATTGCATGTTTTAAACTCTCTACCATAAATTACAATCAGTCCTTAAACAACATTTTCCCTCTAAGCTGGTAACACTGAATTACTTAAACAATGTCCTCAGGGTCCTTTTATCCAAAACATTCGTATTACCGTCTTTAATCTATCGTGCTATATGTTAAAACAGTCGTGAATATCAACCCACACAATTCTCCTCAAACCCAGTACCCAAACTCCGGTACACTGACTATTATTCGCATACCTCCGTATTCCTTCAGAGATGACCTCCTACTCTTTTCTTTAACTGCCGGACCAAACTCCATAATCTTACTCAGCATTTAAATCGTGTGTCGTAACCCCTCCTCTCCTCACAACCCAATTAGAAACCACAAGCAGTTTACCTCTCAACCTACTGACTATCCATCCCATAATGCAATGTGTCCAACTATGCTCGACCGCGAAGGCCGAAACCAAATCGTTAAATCACGGATGTTACAGCTGTTCACACCAATTGACTCCCCTGAACATTTGTAAAAATGACTCCGCCCTCCCTTTTGATGTTAATGCACACATTATTAATAAGATGTTAATTATCATGCGGACTGATGTCTGAAAGATGTCATACATTACACTTTTCTTTAGGCAAAGTTACACATGTATAAAGCGCATCACATGTAAGTCCATGAATTTAAATGATGCCTATCCTTGACAAGCAAGTTCTTTGCAATTACTGAGATGAACGTCTCACGTGCGTATTCCTGTCCATTGTTGTCTGTATTTACGCAAAATTCTTGAGGGTTCAACAGATGGTTTAGGGCAGAATCCAAACGTAGTTTCCATCATAGAGTTACTGTGCACACCGAAATTTACCTTTATTTTCTTGAACTATCATAGTTTTAAGCACTGCTGAGCGTGCAGCCCGAGTACGTGATCCGCCATGGTTCACGCTTACTTGAACAATTTAAGGATTAGGGACGTCTTTACGTTCCTTACAAGGGCGCACAGCATATAAGTTCATTTGATCTTAATATTCAAATATCAGAAAAAATTGATCCATGTACTCCATAGTGTTGTGTGGTAAAGGTTCCGTTTATTTTCAGATGATTGATCGCACATGAAACAACGTATTTTGCATAGCTTCTCGTGCCTCAGATTAGCTAATCAAGCCTTTTTCTGGGCATGTCACAAAACACGGAAACACATCTTCAGAAGTGAATCAAAATACCCAATGCATTTCGAGCTCAAGTGGGCTCTTCTTCAGGGGTTTCACTACAAATAAAAAACGTATGTCAATGAATTACAATTCCAAACCCTTAGTAACAAACATTGTACGCGTTTTCCTATAAAAAACATTGCATGGGGCGTGGCCAAGATGGCGAGGTGAGCGGACGCCTTTCCTGCCGGCTCCCGCTCCGTTGAGCCCCTAACCTTGGTTTTTTAGCTGAATCTCCCCCCATTTGGCGAGAGAACTTGAAGCGGGGGCGGCGGAAATCGAGAGCAAGCCGGCGAGAAGCTTAAAGCACCCAGGACGTCCCAGCGACGGACAGAGCGCTGCCTGAGTTGAGAAGCCGCGAGGAGGCGGGGCATCGCACCGAGCCGGACGAGATTGCGGTCAGCTAGTGGATCACGCGAGTGCCCTGGCTTGCTGGAAGGGCCTAAAGACACGCGGCGGTGAGACACAGTCCCTTGCTGTGGGGTTCCGGAACCAACCCGGGAGACGGGCTGTTGCCCAGGGGCCGACAGAGGTGGGACCCGACCCGGCAGACTGTTGGACTCCTTCGCCGGTGGCCGCGAGAGGCGGCGGCGCAGACGACCTCCCCGGAGGGCCAGAGCAACCAGGGGCAGCCGCGGCAAGTACGAGCTCCGGCGCTGGGCTCTGCCAGGAAGCTTGATGCGGTACGGGCGTGGGGGGAACCCTTGACCGCCCGGAAGATAACGGACCCGCCCCCGGTGGTGCCGCCGTCAGGTCCTCGGAGGCGGCCCCCGGCTGGGGGCGCCGCTGCGGGGACGAGACTGTTCCACGTGGATGTAGCGAGCAGAATCCTGAGGAGCCCCGCTGGAGAACTGGCCGCTCACGGCCTGAGTGAATGACCCCTGCCGCCAGAACCTGAGAGGAAGTGCTGCAGGTGGCGGCCAACGGCCCAGCAGGTGAGGCGAAGACGGGGAGGCTCCCCCCCTCGCCCTTTCTTTATTCTCCCTCCCCTCGCCCCTCTGTTGCGTATTTCTCGGAGCCCGCGGGGCGCGGCAGTGCGGGGGAGCTACTGAAGACCGGAGGCCCTCTCCGCGGGGGAGAGGGGCAGGGCAGAGGGTATTGCGGCCCAACAGTCCCGGCATTGACACTGCGACACAGTCGGGGGTGGAGGCAGGGTGCCACCCGGGGGAGAGTTTGGAGGAGGCGGGAAACGGCCTCGAGCACGAAACGGAGTGGCTTTACCGCCGGAGGTGCAGAGCGGCCTTGCACGGAAGTCGGGGCCAGCACCGAGTGGAGACGAGGGTGTCCCCGCCGCGCCACGGGGAAGGAGACTGCGGGAGGCGGACCCGTGGCGGTGAGGGCCCAGGTGACGCCGTGTCCCAGCGACCATGGCCGGCAGTAGAGGAGGGAGGAAGGGGGAGCGCACCCTCCCCGAACTACTAGGAAGACACCAACAGCGAGCGGACCGGGGGCAACAGTCTCCCGGCTCCTCTGGAGGGACACTGGACGCCGGGGGCGGAGAACCTCCCATCACCAGGTCCTTTATGGAGTCTCTCTTCGGCACCCTCAGGGAGGATTTCCAAACCCTGAAGAGCAAAGTGGCAGGGGAGGTGCGGGAGATGCGCCGGGAGGTGGATGGCCTGGGAGAATGGGTGGCCGCGGTAGAGGACGCCGGCCACAGAAGAGACGAGGAGTTTGAACAATTACAACAAGAAGTGCTGCGCCTCAGGGACCAGCAGATTGACCTCCAGGCACACGCTGAGGACCTTGAAAACAGGTCTCGGCGGAACAACATTAGGGTTCGAGGACTTCCATCCACAGTCGAAGGGACGGACGTGGCAGGCTACATGCAAGCCCTGTTCCGAGAGGTATTGGGAGAGGCGGAGGGGTTCCCTATCCGGATTGACAGGGCGCATAGAGTGGGACCCCAACGCAGAGCGCCGGCGCCACCCCCGGACATTCTGGCTTTGCTCCCAGATTTCCCGCTCAAGGAACGCATCATGGCAGAGGCACGGAAGCGGCAGCCTCTGACTTTCCAAGGCCATCAGGTGGCCCTCTACCAGGACCTGTCAGCCATCACGCTGGAGAAGCGAAAAGCGTTCAAGACCGCTACGGAATTCCTAAGAGCACAAGGCACGCCCCATTCCTGGGGACACCCTTTTCGACTCATCTTCCGCTGGAATGGTACTATGCACCAACTCCGTTCCCTGCAGGAGACTTGCGGGGTCCTAGGCATTACTGCACCAGACGACGAGGTGGCTGCGCAGCGGCGGGGGCGCTCCCGGGAGGACGGATGGCGGAGGGTGTCAGGGCGTCGCCCCCGTGAGCGTCCTGCAAGACCGGACTCACCCACCATCAGAGCCAGCATGGACGATGCGGTAATGGAGGTGGCCGGGAACACTGGCTCCAGCGACGTCGCATTGACTGCATGAGGCAGCTCCGGGGGGAGATCAACACAGCTTTCTTTGCTATGCAGGTTTGGGGGCCGGGGCGGGGGGGGGGCGGACGGGGAGGGAGTGGTGGCTAGACGTCCACTGGTATATTCCACCGAAGACCTGCTTCCCAGGGAGCGGGACTTGGACATTGATGTTTCCGGACTTGGGGGTGAGGAGAGAAGTGTTGGGTGCATGTTGTCAAGGGAGAGGTGGGCGGGTGATTGGGGAGTTTTGGGTGGAGTTTGGGGGAATGGGAGGGGGGGAGGGGGGATTCGGGGCACACCGGGAGGGGGAGGGGGGAACCAGAGACGCAGGGGGGGGCAGTCCAGTGCGTGTCCGTAGATGCAGGTACCTTAGTGGCGTACATACCACAATCCGTAGATCCTCAGGGGACAGGGCGGTCTTGACGATCCTCCTACATGACACGTACACCTTTTAAAATTGTCACGCTTAACGTCAGGGGCCTTAATAACCAGATCAAACGGCGTGCCGTTCTGTCCCTCCTGGAAAACACCCAAGCAGATATCTGTCTCCTCCAGGAGACTCACCTCTTACCCCGGGACTGTTCTAGACTGTGATCCTCCGCATTCCCTACACAATATTTTCCTCCAACAACACTAAAACCGCGGGGGTGGCGATCCTAATAGCCCGGCACTTTAGAGGGGAAGTACTCCACAAACACGCGGAACTGAAAGGCATTCTCCTGGTCTACAGAGTCCGTGTGGCTGGTCTCATGTTCGCGATCGGGTCCATTTACAGCCCGAACGAACGGCAAGAACGATTTCTCCGCTCGGCGCTAGAGGAGACCGCGACTGCACAGGATAGGCATATAACTTAGGGGGCGACCTTAACATGGTCTTTGATGGTGCTGCCGATAGATCTGCCCATCGCTCCCCAAAAACGGGGGAGTTCTCGGCGGGGTGTAGGGTTCTGCTGGCGGAGATGGATGTCGGAGACCTCTGGCGTCACATGCACCCTACGGAACGGAGCTACTCGTTCTACTCGCACGCGCACAAGACGTACGCACGGCTGGACCACCTTTTGGTCTCCGGGCCGGTACGCGCGCTGGCCACGGCAGCGGACATAGGAGTGATCTCGGTGTCGGATCACGCCCCAGTGATGGCCACCCTCCGTCTCCCGCCGGCCTTCTGTCCCCCACGGGTCTGGCGCCTGCGGGACGTGCTACTCGGTAGACGCGACGTGGTCAAGCAGGTGACGACGGTGATACGGGAATACTTGTCACATAATGAGAACACCGACACGTCTCGGGTGACTCAATGGGCAGCTCTGAAAGCGGTGCTCCGAGGGGAATTTATTGCGATTTCCTCGGCGGACAACGCCAACAGGAGGGGGAAGCAGGAGGAGCTCACGCAGAAGGTCCGTGAATTGGAGCACATGCATAGCCGGACGGGGGCCCCCCGGATCTGGCGGCAACTCCAAGGGGCGAGAAAACTCCTGACGGCCTTGGATATGGATCACGCGGAATACGCGGCACTGCGCCTCAAGCATGCCTATTACACAGGGGGAGACAAATGTGGCAGATTGTTAGCGAGTAAGCTTAGGGTCACCCGTCAGAAATACACGGTGCAGGCGATCTCCGACCGCACAGGGTCTACGGTTACGGAGGATGCTCAAATAGCGGAGCGTTTTCGCAGGTATTATGCGGACCTATACGCTGGAGATCCCCCGGATGCGCTCGCAACACAGAGTTATGTGGCCTCGGTCTCCCTGCCATCTTTAACGCCCTCTCAGGCAGAGGCCCTTGAGGGGGAAATTAGAACTGAGGAGGTGATATCAGCGATAGCCCGCCTCAAACATGGTAAATCCCCGGGCCCGGACGGCTTTACGTCACTCTTTTATAAAACGTTCTGTGCCCTACCGGCACCGATCCTCACACGTTTGTTTAACACCTTTGCGACACTCGGTGCAATCCCGCCGGACCTGTTGCGAGTGTCCCTTACGGTCATCCCCAAGCCGGGTAAGGACAGATCGCACTGCGGCTCCTATCGACCAATATCTCTCCTTAATATCGATCTCAAACTATACACGGGGATCTTAGCGGCGCGTCTTGCCCTCCTCTTGCCAGGGCTCGTAGACCCGGATCAGGCGGGTTTTATCCCCGGACGACAAGCGGTCGATCACACCAAAAGGATCACTCATCTCATAGAGAAAGCGTCGCGAATCAGGGGAGAGAGGATGTTGCTATTAGTGGACGCCGAAAAGGCATTTGATCGCGTACATTGGCCGTACCTAGAACAGGTGTTGGAGAAAGTAGGGGTGAGAGACAAATTTCGCCACATGATTTTTAATTGCTATAGATCCCCAACGGCCATAGTAAGAGTCAATGGGTACAGTTCAAAGAGCTTCGACATTGAAAGAGGCACGAGACAGGGGTGCCCGCTGTCACCCTTACTCTTTGCATTATATATGGAACCCTTTGCACAGCGGATCCGGGATAACCCGGCGGTGAAAGGGGTGAAGTTTGGTGGCTTTAGTCATGCCGTTAGCTTATACGCTGATGACGTGATACTCTCCTTGGACGACCCGCTCTCGGCCTTGCCGGCTTGCATTGAAGAATTGACTTCCTTCGCAGAGGTGGCAGGATTTAAAATGAATATGGGCAAGTCGGTTGCCTTGGATCTCTCCCTGGCGCCAGCGACCAGGAGCCTTTTACAACGCCGGGTCCCAGTAGTTTGGTCCCGGGAGCCGGTGCCCTACCTGGGGGTCCTCCTGGCCCCAACCTGGCCCACAATGGTATTGGCCAATTACACCGCTTTGGGCCGGAAAGTACGGGATGAGTTAACACGCTGGGATCGTGGCACCCTGTCGCTGCTGGGCAGGGTGGTGGCGGTCAAGATGACAATTTTGCCTCAGGTCCTCTATTTGTTTCGGGCGCTTCCGCTGCGCCCGCCAGCGGGTTGGCTCCGGCAGATGCAGTCGGATCTGGGACGCTTCATTTGGCAGGGCAAGAAGCCCAGAATGCGGAGAGCACTTTCATTACTGGCGCCGGAGGCGGGGGGGCTCGGCATCCCGGACCTCCGCAAATACTTTCATGCGGCGCAGTTGCGTTACCTGGTGGAGTGGAGCAGATGGGAGTCGGGTAAACACTGGCTCTTCCAGGATCAGGCGGTGGCGGGGCGACCTCTACAGGAGATACCATTTTTACGCAGAGCTCACCGCCCTGCCAACTTTTATGCCTCCTTTATCACCAGAGTGCATCTCCAAGTATGGGACGCCACAACTCTCGCACACGGGTTGACCACGTTCCCCTCCCCGTTGACGCCCTTGGCGGATAATCCGGAGTTTGCTCCGGGGATGGAGAGGGGCGCATTCGTGCGCTGGCGAGCGGCGGGATGCAGGGCCCTGTGCCACCTGTATAATGTAGAAGGGATTGTCCCCTTTGCGGACCTCCGACGGGACTACACATTGCCGGAAACCGAGAGATTACGGTATTTGCAGGTTCGCCACTGGGCGTTGCACCCACAGGTACGCGAAACAGCGGACAGGCGACTCCTCCCTTACGAACGCTGGCTGTTAACGCGCACGTCCGATGCCAAACTCATCAGCGACCTGTATCGATTCCTCCAAGTGCCCCCCTCGCACTTTTACAACCCGGGACGGGAGCGATGGGAGAGGGAGCTGGGTAGGACCCTGAGTCACGAGGAATGGGGACAGATAGCTTACAGGGCTAGGCACTCGGCATATCATACGGGCCTTACCGAAACTTTCACTAAGGTTTCCACATATTGGTATTACACTCCAGCACGTATACACGCTATGGACGGTAGTAAGGAGGACACCTGTTGGAGGGGCTGTGGGCAGGTGGGAACACTGACGCATATCCTGTGGGACTGCCCCCTGCTTACCGCTTACTGGAAGGAGGTGATAGACGAGGTAGACTCCCACTTTAAGACTGAGTTGCCGCGCTTCCCAGCCTATATCTTACTAGGCCTCCCCAACGAACTGATGTACCCCCTGAAATCCCGCAGAGGCAGGCAGATCGCCATAGCGTTGGGGTCCACCATTCAGAATATCCTGGTACACTGGCGCTCCCCCACACCCCCCACGATCATGGGCTGGCTGCATAGATTATGGCATGTGTTAGGCATGGAGAAACTGTCATTGAGAGTGACAGGAGACACAGAGACGTTTAATGACCTCTGGCAATCATTCCGGTCCCTACTAGTCACAGAATTCAGGGAACTGACCTGCCCCAAATACCTCCGCCTCTTGAGGCTCACTACACAGGAGGACTCCGCCCCCTGACGGGGCTTGCGGTTAGAGCATGATGAAGCCCCCGGACAAAGCAATCAGGCTAAACGGGATTTACTGAAAGCACGCACTGGACTGGGGAGGGGGGAGGTAGGGGTAGGGGGGACGTGGGTGGTGGGACAGGGAGAGGGAGGGGGGAGTTGAGACGGGACTGGGTTTGGTTCTTTTAATTTTCTGAGTATCATGGCAGATAGCAGTCCTGCTGGACCAGTCTTAGTCATAAGGCTTGCTGCAGGGACTGGGCCCTCACCCGTCACAATCTGGTGCTTCACCAAGGGATGCCCCGCGGGTCTGATTACACGGGATACGCGCTACACTGATTGCAGCATACGGTACTCCCTTTAGTATGAGACGCGGCCGGCCCTGAGGGGTTGTAGGCGACATGCTGTGTTAACATTGACCTACCTTCGGGGCTAGATGGGAGTGATGGTATGCTGCCCCCCCCCCGACGCAGTAATGAGCCGGCCCTCAGGGTTGTAGGCGGAAGCTGCTGATGCTGCCAATGATACTCTGTTCATGGTAAAACTAATAAAAGATTTAAACTTAAAAAACATTGCATGTTTTAAACTCTCTACCATGAATTACAATCAGTCCTTAAACAACATTCCCTCTAAGATGGTAACACTGAATTACTTAAACAATGTCCTCAGGGTCCTTTTATCTAAAACATTTGTATTACCGTCTTTAATCTATCGTGCTATATGTTAAAACACTCGTGAATATCAACCCACACGATTCTCCTCAAACCCAGTACCCAAACTCCGGTACACTGACTATTATTCGCATACCTCCGTATTCCTTCAGAGATGACCTCCTACTCTTTTCTTAACTGCCGGACCAAACTCCATAATCTTACTCAGCATTTATATTGTGTGTCGTAACCCCTCCTCTCCTCACAACCCAATTAGAAACCGCAAGCAGTTTACCTCTAAACCTACTGACTATCCATCCCATAATGCAATGTGTCCAACTATGCTCGACCGCGAAGGCCGAAACCAAATCGTTAAATCACGGATGTTACAGCTGTTCACACCAATTGACTCCCCTGAACATTTGTAAAAATGACTCCGCCCTCCCTTTTGATGTTAATGCACACATTATTAATAAGATGTTAATTATCATGCGGACTGATGTCTGAAAGATGTCATACATTACACTTTTCTTTAGGCAAAGTTACACATGTGTAAAGCGCATCACATGTAAGTCCATGAATTTAAATGATGCCAATCCTTGACAAGCAAGTTCTTTGCAATTACTGAGATGAACGTCTCACGTGCGTATTCCTGTCCATTGTTGTCTGTATTTACGCAAAATTCTTGAGGGTGCAACAGATGGTTTAGAGCAGAATCCAAACGTAGTTTCCATCATAGAGTTACTGTGCACACCGAAATTTACCTTTATTTTCTTGAACTGTCATAGTTTTAAGCACTGCTGAGCGTGCAGCCCAAGTACGTGATCCGCCCTGGTTCACGCTTACTTGAACAACTTAAGGATTAGGGACGTCTTTACGTTCCTTACAAGGGCGCACAGCATATAAGTTCATTTGATCTTAATATTCAAATATCAGAAAAAATTGATCCATGTACTCCATAGTGTTGTGTGGTAAAGGTTCCGTTTATTTTCAGATGATTAATCGCACATGAAACGACGTATTTTGCATAGCTTCTCGTGCCTCAGATATGCTAATCAAGCCTTTTTCTGGGCATGTCACAAAACACGGAAACACATCTTCAGAAGTGAATCAAAATACCCAATGCATTTCGAGCTCAAGTGGGCTCTTCTTCAGGGGTTTCACTACAAATAAAAAACGTATGTCAATGAATTACAATTCCAAACCCTTAGTAACAAACATTGTACGCGTTTTCCTATAAAAAACATTGCATGTTTTAAACTCTCTACCATAATTTACAATCAGTCCTTAAACAACATTTTCCCTCTAAGCTGGTAACACTGAATTACTTAAACAATGTCCTCAGGGTCCTTTTATCTAAAACATTTGTATTACCGTCTTTAATCTATCGTGCTATATGTTAAAACACTTGTGAATATCAACCCACACGATTCTCCTCAAACCCAGTACCCAAACTCCGGTACACTGACTATTATTCGCATACCTCCGTATTCCTTCAGAGATGAGCTCCTACTCTTTTCTTAACTGCCGGACCAAACTCCATAATCTTACTCAGCATTTAAATCGTGTCGTACACGGATTGGATCAGAGAGTTATTATCATCATCCCAATGTAAGTTTAGGTCACTTAGTATTATGTTGTTAGAGTCCAAGAGCGAGCAGTGTGTTATCAGGTCGGACAGGTGTTCTCCAAATGAGGGGGTGTTGCCTGGTGAATGTTAAAGAAGATGACAGTATAGTGCTTTGTTGTCAGTCATCTTGATTGTGGCAGTAAGATATTCAAATGTGTTATATTTGAAGGAGTTTGTTTCCGTTAAAGAGATGTTGCTCTTGTAGATGATTAAAAATTTGCAAACGTTCGTGACTAGAATTTTCAATTCTATAAGGACACGGAGGCGAGGATTATGCTTCTCATTTTCTTTACTGAAAATTCTCAGCAGCCAATCAGAAATTAAAAATACATATACATACTACAATACCCATAAACCTTAGAGGGTATCACATGACAACCTTAGAGTAGACCCCTATATAAGGAGCATAAGAGAATACTACAGCCTCTTTCTTTGTGTGAAAACAAGTCAAAACATAGTCACAGTCTGGAATCCGAGAACAACTGAAAGAATCCATTCAACCGAAGGAAATCCAAAGGCCAACGGCAGCAACGAAAAACTTTAAGTCAGCTTCAAAGTAACAGCATGCCCTGGGAGATGACGAAAAAACCTTCTTTATAGGTGAAAAGTCAGCAAACTTCACTTGAGATCAGAACCTGAAATAGAAAGATAAAGCCGTAATACCACACTCCCAGGAAGAGATAGAGCAATAGGGAAGGGAAAAAATCAGCATAAATATACATTGCATTAGAAAGCAATTCGAAGCAGACAATACACTACTGATTATGGGTGGGATAATCCTCGCCTCCGTGTCCTTAATAGAATTGAAAATTCTTGTCACGAATGTTTGCAAATTTTTAGTTCTATGTCAGGACCGGAGGCTGCGATTATGCTTGTTCAAAGCTGCGCCACCACAACAGATGCAACATTTACAATAGGTTTATAATAAAAAGTTTTAAATGTAGAGTCAGAGGACCAATCAGCTGCATTCATAATGTCCAATAAACTGACTCCCATAAAAAAAAACCTTGGATGTCATAGCACCACGAACAGAATGAGCACCAAATTTGGAGACATCAATACCAGCTTCGCTCATGAGCCAATGCACCCATCGTGCCAGTGTAGCTGGAGTCACTGGACGAAAAGGTTTCTGTAGAGCAATCAACAATTGACCTGCCCTATCGTGACGAAAACCTGCAGTACTCACCTCATAATCCCGGATACATTGTACCACACACAATTTTGGATTGTCAGGAAACGCAGGATAAGTGACAGAAGTGGTGTTACATTTAGTGCGTCTGGTGACCGAAAACGTAACACCCTCAGGAGTAAATCTGCGACCCGCTAGATCGAGGGCGCGGATATCAGACACTCGTTTACATGATACCAAACAAAGTAGCATAGCTAGCTTGGCAGAAAGCTGTTTACGAGACAAAGCTTGATTTACAGACCAGGAATCCAAAAAACGTAAGATAATGGAGACATCCCAGAGCTCGGAATATTTAGAACACTGTGGTTTTACCAACCGGATACCGCTAAGTAATTTACACACTAATGGATGATCACCAAGTGGTTTGCCCTCAATGGCCAAGTGACCTGCCGAAATGGCTAACCAAAATTATTGACAGTGCGATAAGCAAGACCTGAAGCGGCTAAGGACGCTAAAAATTTCACTACCAAGGAGACATCTGCTGCAGCGGGATCCACCTCCCGTGGAGAGCACCAATCACACCATCATTTCCATGCTGTAGCATAACGTTTGTGTGTGTTGGGTGACCAAGACTCACTGATAAATCTGGTAGCGTCTCTCGAAAGGCCTGGGACCTTCCAACGATCCCCGAAATTCGCCAAGCGACCAGCCGGAGTTGACCTGATGTTATCAACGGATGTGGAGATTGGAGAGGGTCTAACAACAGATTCCACCGCAGGGGAAGAAGAACCGGAACCGCACATCACATTTCTAGAAGTACTGGGAACCACGCTTGAGCCCTCCAAAGAGGAGTGATCAGAATCAATTCAGAGCAATAACATTTGGTTCGGGCCCGGACCCTTGGAATCATTACAAACAGAGGGAACGCATAACAAATCACTGGAGGCCATATTTGCAGAAAAGCATCCGTGGCTAGAGCCTCCGGATCCGGACGCCAGCTGAAGAACTGCGGAATTTGTTTGTTGAGTCTGGAGGCAAACAGATCGATCCGACAAGGGCCCCACATCTTGTTCAACAATCGGAACATGCTAGGGTGAAGCCGCCAATCGCTGAAATCTCAGAGATGTCTGGAATTCCAATCTGCAACTTGGTTGTTGCACCCTGGAAGATACTCCGCCACTACAAACAGACTGTTATAAAGGCAAAAGTGCCAAAAGTCTTTGGCAATCTCTGCTAGAAGTCGGGACCGAGTCCCGCCCAACTTGTTGACATACTGAACCGCTGACACGTTGTCCATGCGGAGAAGGATGCAACAATTTGTCTGACGGGGCGAGAGGCAACGAATCGCAAAGGAGCCCGCCAGAAGCTCCAGGCAATTGATGTGAAGATTCAACTCCTCTGGAGACCAACGGCTGCCAGTGGACACTTGACCGCATCGGGCTCCCCAACACCACCGACTGGCATTGGATTCGATCACTACCTCTGGGGTGGTGCCGAATAGGGCTCGACCGTTCCATGACTCCATATGTTCCAGCCACCACAACATCTCCCACCTCGCCTCCTCTGAAAGAGGGATCTGATCGGAATACCTGAGGCCTTTCTGGAGATGGCGGATTTTGAGGCGTTGAAGCGCTCGCTAATGAAGGGGACCCGGGAAGATCGCTTGTATAGAAGCTAACAACCCGACGACCCTGGCTACAGACCTCAAGGACACAGTCTGCTTGTTCAAAATCAACCTCAACTCTCTCTTGATCGATCTGATCTTCTGCTGGGGTAAGAGGAGTTGACAAGTGAGGGAGTTGACTAGAAAGCCCAGAAACTCCACCGACTGAGAGGGGATCAACACTGATTTTTGAGGGTTGACCAAGAATCCCAGATTCTGTAAGAGATCCGTGGTCCAGGCAAGATGTTGCAAAACAAGGCGAGGACACTGACCCATGATGAGAATGTCGTCCAGATAAATGATGAGACGAATGCCCCTGGCACGAAGAAACTCGACCACAGGCCTCAGAAGCTTCGTGAAGCACCAAGGTGCTGACGAGAGGCCGAAAGGAAGGACTTTGTACTGGTACCACATTCCCTGCCATTGGAATTGAAGAAAACAACGATGTGGTCCGTAAATGGGCACCGACAGATAAACATCTTTTAGATCTAGGTGGACCATCCAGTCTCCTTCCTGAAGAAGATCGCGAAGAAGATGGATCCCCTCCATCTTGAAGTGACGATATACAACCCATCCATTGAACTCCTTGATATTTAAAACCAGACTGGATCCACCCCCTTTCTTCTGAACTAGGAAAACGTTGCTCACAAAGCCCTGGGGATGACGAACCGTCCGCCCTATGGCCCCTTTCTGGAGTAGCGAATCTATCTCGCTGAAAATGAAAACCTGATCCAGATGGGAGAAAACCATCGGTCGCGGGAGGAAGAGTCTGAGAGGGAGAATGAAAAAACTCTATTTTGTAACCCTGCACGGAATCCAGGATCCACGCATCCTGCGAGATCTCTTGCCATTTGTGGAGAAAATACTGGAGACGGCCCCCCAATTGAAACTCTGAAAAGGGAATTAAGCTCACCTGAAGAAGTGGCGTCGCGTTGACCTCCTTGGTTGCCTCCATAGCGTCCCTTTTTGTTGTAGTTATGGGATCCACGTGTGGGGTAGAAATTGGCAGAAGAAGTGGACTCCTGATACCTTCCACGTTGGGAATCATAGCTTCGCTGGGTGCCTCTTTGGTAACCTCGGCCGAACGACCGCCCCCTATGTTGTCCGGCCCGTCCAAAAACCGGGCGAAAAGCCCGCTTTAAGGAACCCTGTGCTTTATCAAGGCCACTGAAGGTTGCGACAAACTTAGTTAATTCCTTTAAAAAAGGTTGACCAAAGAGGAGACCTTGAGCCAAAGGGCCGGACTCAGAAGAAGACAACTCCGCCAACTTTGGATCGAGTTTTAAAAGAATAGAGCGGCGGCGCTCACTAGACATGGCACAGTTTGCATTGCCTAATAAACATAAGACACGTTGAGCCCAACCAATTAAATCATCCGGATTGATAATCTGCCCTGAGGCTTTGGATATGTAACCCAAATCCAAAATTTTTGTTAGGGGGCCGGAAAAATCAAGCAACTTATCCTGGCAGGACCTCCATGCACGATCTAGACCTTTCTTTGGATCCTTTGTGTATTTCTTAAGATATGTGAACATGGAAGGATCCACATCCGGAGTATCCACCACCTTGTCCGCGAGATCTGGACGTGGGCATTCAGACCGCAAATGCGCTCTAACATCCTTATCAAAAGGTTGACGTAAGTGAGAATGGACATAGGTCGCAACTTCAGTAGAGGGGAGCCATGAGGAAGAATTAGGGTGGACAATTGTAGAAGGCTCAAAGGTCAATAAAGTGGGATGCGAGGGGGCATCCACAAACCGCTCTTTGCGTGATTTCTTTGCGGGAGGAGGAGAAGCCTCCGACTCAGACGTCGTACCACAGGAGGAATTTCCATCATCTGTGGGAGGTGAACTAGAAGGAGTGTCTTTGAACGTGGATCCATAAGAATGATCCGACGCCAAGGTTTTTGCGAGCTTCGCAAAATCTGAAGAGTGTGGGTTTTTTGAACGCTTAACACCCGATGAAGACTGGGACGTTGAGGCAGGAAGCCACCCTTGCTGCAAGGCATAATTACATAAATGGCGCTTCAAGGGTTCAATAGCCCTGACCGTAGCTTTATTAACGGAGTGCTGAACTCCCACATCTAGAGCTTCAACGAGCTCATGCTCCAATGACCCAGAGGGTTCCTCCTCAAAATAGTCTGCCTCATCATAATAATATTCAGACATGGTAGGCACTAAGAAGTGACAAAATATATACCCACAGGAGGAAATAATGGAGCTAATAAGCACTGTCAGAGGTGTAAAGAACTGTAAGGGAAATGACAGTGACCAATAAGGGGAGTGGCGAACCCCAGGCAAGCCAAGCAACACAGGAATGTAGAAATTCCAAAGTGCTTAAATATTTAAATATTTAAATGTGGAGGGAGGGCTTGCCTATCAATGCCACTCTAGGCGGAGCCTATGCCAATTATACAGCCCAAGCCCTTATAGAAGACCTGGACGTCGCTGAGGAGGCTGGCAAGGTTGTGGGTATAGAGCAATTGAAAGCGCTGCTCCAGCGCTCCAGAAATACCGGGTATTCACTGAGGTAAAAAGCCGGTATGCAAATATGGCTGCTGTGCATGCGCGGAACGGCCGAAACATAAGCCAGAAAGTGGACTGTGCGTGTAGAGCGCGCGCGTCCATACTCCCCGTCTCCCACTCCACTGAAAGGTTTGCGGGCACAATGCGCCCGTAACCAGGAGGCAGGAAGCGCTCCCAAGAAGGCAATGCTCCTGAAACGGAGCGGCACAAAACGCACAACAATGGGACAAGCGCCGACGTGGAAATGAACGATGCGCAAGAGATCGCTAAGCGGATAGGGGACACAGCGCTGGAAGCACGCACATTGAAAAACGGCAGTGTGAGCAACGCACAAAGCAGCCCAATGAGCATACAGTAAATATGTAAGTACAGTCCAGCAAACAAGCAAATAAGCGAAAAGCATGCATAGATAAAGTAAAAGGTGAAAAAACACTTAACTGGCTGCGGAGCAGCAAAGAAAGAGGATGTAGTATTCTCTTATGCTCCTTATATAGGGGTCTACTCTATGGTTGTCATGTGATACCCTCTAAGGTTAATGGGTATTGTAGTATGTATTTGTCTTTTTACTTTCTGATTGGCTGCTGAGAATTTTCAGTAAAGAAAATGAGAAGCATAATCGGAGCCTCCGGTTCTGACATAGAATTGCAATCCCCCCACCTCGATGGTCCTTTATATCTTTTTTGATGATTGAGAACCCCGGTAGCACCAGCATGTCAAGGATAGGGGAAGAGGATTCGTTCAGCCAGGTTTCTGTGATGAATGTGATGTCTATATCGTGGGTGAGGATGGTTTCTGCCAGTTCTGTTGCGTGTTTGGTGGCAGATCTGCAGTTTATGAGCATGCAGTTGATCAACCACTTATTGTTGATTTCCTTTGTTAGGGAAGCCATTAGTGAGGAGGGCAGGAGGCCTCGACATTCTCGGTGCGATGCGGTCTCTTACAAATCCAAACCTGGATCTCAGAGCTGAGATTAGTGGCTGGAGTTGAGTCATATGATTTGGCACGGTCAATCGCCTCATTCATGGGCATTGCAGCACTTGTTCTTTTGGGTCTCTACTGCTGGTTCAAGAAGTGGGTCGTGTTCCAGCTGTGTCGTTGGACCTTGGGAGGGCTTGTGTGTTTATTATTGGTAGATATGGGTGTAGAGTGTGGTCGCTGGGTAGACTCCAGAGGTGTTGTGCGGTTCACTGAGATTTTATAGATTCCCTGTATTATGCTCTCTAGTTGTTTTCCAGCAGATAGAGTCTCTCAGTCATATTCAAAGAGGGAGGGTTGGGGGAGTTTAGGTTCAGCGTGTCCTAATAGGGGCAGTCAGGGGAAGGAGAGAGCTTGTCTCTGGTAGTGTGGTTCACTGTGTTAGTGTTGCCTCTGTTGTCTCTGGCTATTGCTGAGGGCAAGTTGTGTGGGGAGTCACATTGTGAATCAGGCTGAGGCCTCCGGTGTGCCGGTGAGAGGAGAGAGATTGGAGCTATTGCTTGCAGGTCGGTGGTTGCGCTCGATGCTTGAAGGTGATAGTTTTGTGTGAAGAGTGTGTTGTGCGAGTCAGGGGAAATGGCGGAGTCAGGGGAAATGGCAGAAGTTGCGGAGTCAGGGGAAATGGTGGAGGAGGAGATGGTGTCGTCGGAGTGGGATAGGTTGGTGGAGTGTGACTTGGGGTTGTTTTTAGAAATCTCCAGGTAGGGTCAGTCGGTTGGTGGATAGGGGGTTGTTCAAGTGGGAATAGTGTAAATGAGTTAAATCGTTGCGTAGCGTGAGGAACATGGAGTCGAATGAGTCAAGGTTGTCGTTGTTGGCTTGGATCAGGATTGTACCATTGCTGTAGATGGTCGCAAAGGTGTTTCCGTTGCGCGTGGGACGGTTTGGGATTGAGAAAGTCAGTTTGCAGCTGAGAGGGGTGCTAGTTGTTTTGGTTATGTGAAGGTGGGTTCTAAGAATGGTGTTCCAAATCGCAGGGCTCTGGGAGTAGAAGACGAGATCCATTTTCTGTTGGCCTTTGGAGGAACAGTGGTAAATGTTGGCAAATAGTGTTTCCGGGTCCGGGTGTTGCCTTATCAGCCTGTGTTTGAAATTTCTTTTTGCTTTGGGTGAGAGATTTGGGGGGAAGATGATGGAGAAGGAGTTAGGGCCATGGGGTTTCAGGCAATGCAGTGCAGGGGAGCGGGATAGGTAAGATTGGTCGGTGTCATTTTGTCTCTGTAACAAGGGTCGATTACCATCCAGATCTCTCCCCATTCTGCTGGCCATAGAGAGGTAGAACTAGGATGGTGGCTGGGACTAGTTTAATGGGTCAGGGGCTATTTTTTTCTTGGTGGTTTAGTGACGTTAAGAAATTTACCCCTACTCTTTCAGTAAGCCTTGCTCAGCAACGTTGCACCAGCGAGAGTCTACTGGTCTCATTGGGAGAGGAATTTCTTCAGTTCACTGATCTTAATTGTGAGGGGAATTCCTCCCCGCTCCAACACTTCAATTGTCCTGCGGGTCCCTGAGGAGAGGTCGCGTTGTGTATCCACTTTGTGTAGTGGGCCAGTGGCCGCCGAGAAGAAGTGTAGGGTGAAGGAGGGGGGGAGGGGGCAACTGGGATTTACACTAAAAAGGGATCCCTGAGCCCTGGAGTCTGATCCTAGAGCTCTTTCCCCTTAGCTGTCAGCCAGTGCGTTTTCTGTGATAAAATTGCTTTGCAGGTTCATACCCTTCTACTCACTCCCACAAGCTACGCATTTATCATGCCTGACCCACACAGATTCAAAACATGATCTACACACTATACCCCCTGGTGCCTGGAGCCACTACGCCATTATCAGGTGTTCCTTCAGGCAATATAAATGCTCTACCCCCTTCGCCATCTACAATTCTCTCCCTGGCATTACACAATGCAGCTGCGGTGTACAGCACTTTCCCACATGATCACTGCCTATGCATGCTATGCGCCCTTTACCTATCTTATGCCTCTCCCATTAACCTCAATAGCGCCTCCAATTACCCTCCTGATTTGTACTGCACTCCATGACATGACACAAGCTCCCTTGGTGCTCTTATCCTATGTCTCACCATACGGTTTAGCGCATGGTCTAACAAATGCCCCTTCGTAAACCCAACCTATTACTATCTTGTGATACCGCTCATGCTCTGCCTGCACTGACTGCCTCTACCCAGAAACTGTAGTCCTACCCACGATATGTGTACAAAGTTCCACATATTTACCCTCTTCATTCTATGTGGCGCCTTACAGGGATCATAGTGTTTGTCCATGCCACCATATTATCGTTTCAGATATATGCGCTTGCTTGTATTGTCATGATGTCATACACACTATCTTTTTGTGCATATATTGGCTAATGCAGTTTTGCAATTGCGATGGTTCTAGAATGATGCTACTGTTCTTAAACATGACTGTGATAAGTTATACTAGGCTATGTATATTTTCTGTTCGCATTTATTGCCGACCAGGTTCTTACTGTTTATATCATGTTAATTTGTAATCATTGAGGCTGGCCCGTGCACTCCTTTTTCTCTTTGTTGCCTATATTTCACTCTGCTTCTATCTTGCAGGTGACATCCTATTGCCCCACACTTTACATCTCATCTCTGCAGACTTTTTCTTCCAATCGGAGATCGTTTCTCTACAGATGACTCCCAGGTCAACCAAGCCCTATCGCAAACTTTTATGCTTCAACAGGAAAGTGGGCAAAAGAACGATGGATTTAACCCAGATCTTTTGACTGGGGGAGAATGTTTGCATTGTCGGCATTCCGTCCATCATTTGTTTCCTGTAACACTTTTCGCCCTTAGTGGGATGGGTAGGCCCAGACGTGGGTCCCTTGCTCACTGTGTCACTGGATTCAAGCTAGCCTGGCTGAAGAAGGGTGACATACCCTGAAACCGGTCCCAGGATGCTTGTTTCCAGTCCAGGGAGGACCTGGCCTGGCAGTTCGGTCTGGACTGTTCCCAGGGGGCACAGGGTCAATACTGATTTGCATGTGGCTGGGTCCAAACTGGGGTGGCGTGGTGGGCAAAAGAACGATGGATTTAACCCAGATCTTTTGACTGGGGGAGAATGTTTGCATTGTAGGCATTCCGGCCATCATTTGTTTGCTGTAACACTTTTCGCCCTAAGTGGGATGGGTATGCCCAGACGTGGGTCCCTTGCTCACTGTGCCACTGGATTCACGCTAGCCTGCCTGAAGAAGGGTGACATACCCTGACACCGGTCCCAGGATGCTTGTTACCGGTCTGGGGAGGACCAGGCTTGGCAGTTCGGTCTGGACTGTTCCCATGGGGCACAGGGTCAAGACTGATTTGCATGTGGCTGGGTCCAAACTGGGGTGGCATAGTGGGCGAAAGAACGATGGATTTAACCCAGATCTTTTGAATGGGGGAGAATGTTTGCATTGTCAGCTTTCCGTCCATCATTTGTTTGCTGTAACACTCAACAGGGAACCTTACAGCGGTGTCCCCTATCCCCACTTTTGTTCTTACTTGCTATTGACCCCTTGCTCCTGATGCTAAATGAATCACCTGATATACTTGGCATGTCCTTTGGCAACACACAATATAAAACTGATGCGTACAAGGACATTCTGATGTTCACAAAATCCCTGGATCTTGTGATAACTGTGATTTTATCAATATTGATTGTTTTTCCAAATTCTCCGGATATTCCCTGAATATGGACAAGACTGAGATCCCCTCCTTAAACATCCACTGTCATCCCTCAATGAGTGGCTCATCCAACTTACAATGGAAGACTACAATCAAATACCTTGGGACCTGGTTTTCTAGAAATATCGCTGAATCTGTTTCCATCAATGAAAATAAAATCCTAAATAAACCTATACCTAAACGCTAAATAAAATAAAAGAGCTTCTATCGACATGGTTGCCGAAACATATTCCCAGGTGGGGTAGATTCGAAGCTATCAAAATGATGGTTTCTCCACAGATTAACTTTCTATCGAGCATGTTACCTACTCGAGACTCCCCAGACTTCTTTCTTAAGGTTGATAAAGCTGTTTCACACTTCCTATGGGAGACTAAAAAAAACAAAATTAGCCTTAAAAAACTGAGGACATCTGAAAAAGTAGGGGGTTGCAACTTTCCTAACTGGATCACCTACAAAACTGCCTACCTAGCAGCCCAGGGCTCTTGGGTCATTGAAACTAACACACTAAAGAAACTTATATGCCTCAACTTGGAACTCTCAATTTGCTACCCCTTCTCACTCCTGTCCACACTAATAATGTCACAATACCTTTATTCCCAGTCCCGTACAATATTTCAAAATACTATATCCATCATACTCTCCTAATACGCAACATTGGCGACCAAAATTTGTAACTCAACCCTTAAGTCACTATGGTACAATAAGAAACTACATATCCCTAACTCTGCTTCCCTCGGCACAGGAGGGACAGTTAAATGGATTGCAACGATCATCATCTCTACGATAATACCAAGATGATCTCTTTTGCCTCCCTACAATATAATTATGACCTCTCTAGCATGGACTTCTATGATTTTCTTCAAATTAAAGCCAAAATTTCTAACTTTGGTCCTACCCATAATTTGCCCTTACTGCAGAAACTCCAGCTGATAATATTGAATGGTCATGCTGCTTCACAATTCTAAAGAATGCTTACCACTTCTAAACTCCTGCGTTATCCACCTTTAACACAGAAATTGGCCTCCTATTTACTTCTAAGAATCGTGTCTCCTTCCCTCCCCCTCCCCGGACAAGGACACCTGGGCAAAAATAGGATTGCACCTACTTCAACACAAACTGTTTCCCTCTCCGACCCAGATCAACTTCTTGGATGCACACTTCCTGAACTGGACCCCCGGAAAATTGCTCTGATTAAAACTTAAGGATGCTAACACGTGCTGGGCATGCGTCTCATCCCCTGAGGATGAAGAACTCATGTTCTTCTCTTTCCCTCATCTACACTTCTACTGGCGAGATGATTCCCTACAGTTATACAAAATATTCAAAACAAATATTTCATTGTCCTTTCCACCTATTCTACTAGGACCTCAGCTGGCATATCCCGCAATCGATCTCTTTGATATGGATCTTTCCCTCCTCGACCTTTTGCCCACTATTGCAATCAAAATAATACAGATCGATTGGAAGTCTCGCAACAACGTACCATACCACACCTGGTGGGCCTGGGTTACCTATTTGAGAGGCACACACACAGGGACAGCTCCTCCGCTTTGGCGGAGGAGTGTAGCCCCACTGGCAGAGCCAGCAGCTAAAAAATAAAACGATAGTTGATTATCGTTTTATTTTTACAAAGCTGGCTCCGCCACCGTGTACAAGGAGGGGCAGGGCCAGGACATGGGAGGGGGTAGTAGGAGGAGTGCTATGTGTAATCTCTAAGTGCACATGTCTGTTTGGCTGGCTGTCTCAGGCTGACTAAAACACACATGCACACTTAGGTTTCTCCAGCCCGGCTGCATTGAGCAGTCAGGCTGGAGAAACCTCATAGACTCCCTGGTCTGAGACGTGCATCTTTCTAGCCTGCTCAGACCAATCCCACGCTGCTCTGCAGTGCGGGGATTGGACAGGGATGCTGATGCAGCCCCAGTGCCTGCTGGGACATGAAGAGGAAGCACCTAGCGAGACGCAGTGCGCGGCCATCAATTTAAGGTAAATGCTATTTCATTCTTTATCTCCCCGTGCTCCTGCGCCTCTACACTACCTTTTGTATGTAGTGGCCACCACTGCACACACATAATCCGATCTAGTACCAAAGGTTGCTCTTTAACCTCCCAACAAATTTGGGAGATGCTAGATCTCTTTAGTCATAACTCGTGCCCCTAGTCGAAAATCCTCCAATCCTCCCCCTGGTCACAGGTTCTCCCATTGTCAACACTACCAAGGTTTTTGAATCTTTCCTCTTGAACCACATGACTACTCCTCCCCCTCATCCCCTTATCCCTTCTTACCTTAAATGTTGCGTCAGAAACACTTCTTAAGACGTGCACCATACATATGACACTGACTTGCTCCTGTTGAGATCCATTGTATCTTCTACCGCCTCTCGCTCTGTACCTCCTCTACTGGTTTACGTGCTACTCTTCTCATACAAGCCTTTGATATAATCTACAGCTAATGTTAATCTACGATCCTGATCGATAACATGTATAAATGTCACATTGTTGTGCATATCTTGACAATGCTAAAGATCCTATTTCATTTCATTTTTTCCTCTACCTCCTTGGTTTTTCTTTTGCATTATTTTTTCTCTTATCAAAAATGCTCATAAAATACTTTGCACAAAAATAATAGGCTTAGACCACCCAGAATATTTTATGCTATAAAGTAAGAATTAATGATTGAAAAGAGCTCTTTAATGACCTGGAGCGAGCGCTTCATCCTACGTATCACAACAACAAATACTCTGCACCTCCTTGATACGAAGTAAGGGCTAATAGGACGAGGACACCAACTATTACACAAAACAACAACATACTTGGCATCAGTTGCAAATGTTACACTTACTCCAATATCACATATAATCACGAAACATTTACCTTAATCACCTGACCACCAAATTAATTCGATTCACATTTAAGGCACAGATCCCTTGATAGCCTCAGCAACGTAAAGGACTGTCACACCAGCACTTAAAATGAGGGCAGACAGTATATAGTGCAAGCCACCTGTGATCCAATATCACTTTTTAATTACAGCATGTCTCAAGCTCAAAATATATTCAATAACAAAAGTCACCATGTGAAAATGCAAGAGGTACCCTCCTCTTCAACTTACACTCTGGCATTACATTAGTAACAGCAGCAGGATTGCTTCTGTTCGTGGATATTGGTGAATATATTCTCATCCAAAATGAAAATATAAAATCTCACGCAGGGTGCCAATATGCACAGTGCTGTGACATAGTACCACTCATTGTATGATTACTTAATATAGACATTATAATGTTTTCCAAAAAAGCACTTACTTTGTTTAAGTTTTGATACTGTGCCAATAAAATGACATAGACGTTCACACGGATTTCTCCATTCCTTTGTGCAACATCAAGGCAATAGGGGGTGGGTGGGGGGAAGGGGTGGCAGTCATCACTGTAGTATGTAATTTCCATTTTACACACTATAAGTTTGGTGTGTCATGTCTTACGCGCAAAATGAACACTGTAAAGTCAGATGCAAAGTGAGCCAGACTTGCACTGGAACTTAGTTTAGTGTTAAGGTTTTATTTGTAATGTAAATACAGTTTTGTTAATAACGAGGAAGAACTATTGTTAGGGCCACTGGAACTATGTGATTGTGCAACTGCTGCGATTTTCGCATAGTTATAGAGTTGACGCATTTGCCACATAAACCATCATCTGCCGCATAATCTGCAGATTTTAACAACAAAAAACATTTCTAGCTCAAACGGTTCCAAAGTTACTAAAAATGCGACAACAAATGTTACAACGCAGTAGAAGGCCCTTCTGCAAAGATGGACTGATCACCTTTCTGTTGCTCTGCTGCTATATTTGGATGTTAAACTGGTACTAATAAGGTGCAACCAATGCCCACAGAGTGTTACTCAATATAAAAATGATGAGAAAATGAAGTAATACTGTTACAAAATGTGGCATGTTATGCCGCATAATTTGTAGGCCTGGGCTAAATTTCCGTTCCGCTCGCGGAAATTGCGATAATTTGACATTTTCGCGTTCCGCGGAGAGCGCGAAAATGTCAAAATTTCCGCAGCTTAGCGATAATTTGTTTCTTGCTCACGCTGTAAAATAATACATTCTCGGGCGCGATCGCCTTACCTGACGCCGACAAGTTTTCCCGATCCGGTCGCGTTCTCCACAAGATGTTGGATTGTTGGTAGCCATTTGCGCTGTCTCGCGACAGTTCGCGACAGTTCGCGCCCGCAGTAATGTCATTGGTCGTGAGATCACGTCTTTCTTCTCGCGATCATGCACCGCGAGAAGAGTGAAAACAAGGTGGCCGCGCCCGCAAGCAACCGCATGGGTAAGTTGGCGAGCCGCAACCATGCAGAAAATACCGCGAACGGGCGGGAAAAAAACTTCCGCATCTTCGCGATATTTCCGCGTGTTTGCGGAGATTTGTAATATTTTCGCAATAATTTGCGAAGGTCACTTTCGCAAATTCCGCCCACCCCTAATAATTTGGCTGTTCTTGCCGCGTAATTTACTCAACCCTGCAGCGTAATTTGGCCCTCCTGCCACGTAATTTGGCCCTCTCCTGCCGCATAATTCCAGTAGACTTAACTATTGTTTAATAAATCTCGCAGGACTTTATCAGCAATACTATATTTTCTAGCCCTGAGGAAGTCTAGGTGATAAAGCCAGACGAAACACCTGACGGCTAGATGTTTTGAGAGAAGGAATGAAAATAAATGCTCTCATTTTCGATAGAACACACAGAAAAGAGTGTGTCTCTGTGGGCCTCCATCTTTGTTTGTCTTGATATGTTTGTATTTGTGTGTCTTTGCATTCTTATGACTATGTTTCTGTGTTGCCTTTGTGTGTGTTTGTATGTGTGTATGTCAGTCTGTATCTATCATGAGCCTCTCTTACCAGTCGTAACAAATATCTTCATGTCAGCCTTTTCATTGGGATGGGAGGGGGCGTGAAACGTGAAAATAAAGGGTTTTCACCCCTGCTGAGAAAGACATTTCCTAATGCGTGGTATAGTGGGCACATGGGTGTGAGCAGCATTGGTAGAAGTACTGCGCGCCCGTTCTACCTGAAAACACACGGAAACAAAGAGGGGGTGGATTCTTAACTCACATACACATAAAACGACGATGCCCCCGCCCCCCCCCCCAAGAGCCTGGAAACAGCCAGTCCGTGCTGTAAATAAGGGATGGTCGACCAGCAGACGGTGTTCACCCTGTCTGCGCCGAGAGCATGCATGGAGCATTCTCAGGCGGGCATCTTAACACAGCTGTAAACGCCTGAGTCTATTGTCAACCAAACGTAAATGTGCATTTTTTATGCAAACCTTAATAGTGATGAGTGCATATGTCTCTAAGCTGCTCCAGTGTCAGCAGGTACCTGAACTGGGTTCTCCAGAGGCAGTGACTTGGCAATAGTCTCGCATTTTAGTTTTGTCAAATGAGGAAGCATGCATTAAATCTTTATTTCTTAGTTCCAGGCCTGGTGATGTATTTGCCAGCGAGACGCATCTCCATCCTCTCGTGCATAACGCTCAGGAGGTTAAAGCACCTGCTGCTGCTGCGGCTAGGATGTAAGCGTGGTGGAAGTTCCACTGTACGCAGGGGATACTGCTCTACCGGCTCCACGTGTCTACAGATAAAAGGCGGAGCTGCGCTAGAATGTCTGCCCCCTTAGGAGAAGCGATATGTTAGCAGCATCTCCTCATCTGCAAATGTGGCCAATGGCCATAGTTTGTTATGATTCTGCAGACTTTCTGACAGGCTTATTATCATGTATGGCGCCGTATTCGGCGGCGTCGATGGTGTTTGGCTCCGAGGACAGGACTGGCCGGAAGAATGTAGGGGCATATTAACAAGCCAGGCGATAAAATGATCGCCGCTTTAGCGGCAGAAAACTGCCGCTAAAACGGCGATAATGGGCTTGATAATATGCTCTATGGAATTCCAATTGAAGCCCATGTTAGACGTCCTTCACATCTAACATAGGTTTCAATTGGAATTCCATAGAGCGTATTATCAAGCCCATTATCGCCGTTTTAGCGGCAGTTGTCTGCCGCTAAGGCGGCGATAAACTGGCTTGTTAATATGCCCCCATATGACTAAGACGAAGAGAGAGGTCAGTTGGTTGAGCTACTTATAACCTGCAGCTCACACTTTAAAAATCCAGTGAATGAAGTAACTGCTGTATATCCGAGCAACAGTAACAGGTGTTAGCAGCGTCTAGAGGCTATTCAGTGTGAGCTCTGAACCGCTTTGATCTTGTGGTGAACTGCGTTTTTTATTTATTTATTTATTTTATGCGTTTTTATATAGCGCGGACTTTACCCGAAGGTGTCAGAGCGCTTCACAATAGGAACAGTAATGATATATCAGGAAAAAATTACAAGTGAGCATGTTACAAAAGCAAACGTTACGTTAAATGAGGCAATAGTGACAATTGTGCATGTATCAAGAGCAAACAAAATACAAGAGGTAGCAAACGATACGTTAAAAGAGGAAATGTGACATGTGCATGTTACAAAAGGTACGAAGTACAAGTAGAGGTATAATACTGCAATAAATGGCAGACACTCAAAACAAAAGAACAAACGTTTACGTTACATGAGGCAATGGTGGCAATTGTGCATGTATCAAAAGCAAACAAAATACAAGAGGTAGCAAACGATACGTTACAAGAGGAAAAGTGACGTGACGTTGGTGACGGGGTTCATTTGACCTCTATAAATAGCAATATTAGCCTTCCATCTTAAATAAAAAATCTGTTACAGATGGCGGAAATAATCATGACTCCCAACGCTATTCACAGTTTTTGGGCTGACGGGTAAAAAGTCGTGTAAATAAGTGACGTAAAGTAAAATCAACAAGCACTGCTTATCTACCTCCCAGAACAGACGTGATTACTCGAAGGTGCGTACCTAGAGTCAGTTACCACCATGAGACAGGCACGTGTGCAACGACCGTCCCTCGCCGAACGAGGAAATGCACGAAAACACGTTGCGTCAACCTGTTTACAGGCTATGCGCCGACATACAATAGTCGGTTAGATTTGACATATTTCTTCTACAACATGCACGCACGTGTACGAGGGGAAAGGAGTATATTTACAATAACTGGTGAGGTGGTAAAATTATTATTAACGGCACACGCGATCTGTAAATGGAAGATTTAAAGAAGAAATGCTAAATTAACCTCAAAGGTTTGACAACCGGAAATACTGAGTATTTGTCCAGGGGATGGAAACCTCGTATATGTCAGTACAAACGAAAGACCTCGGAATCTGGCGATTTCCTAATGTGTGATGACGTCTACAAGAGAACAGTGTAAATCCGGCCTAGAAGAATTTAGATAAATCTGAATTAGAACTACTTTTGATGAGATTGTGGTTAGCAAAACGAATTCTGTGACGGGAACATGCTGGAACAATGCATTTTTTTTCTTCACCCGTTTTCATATTTGCTATTTTGCGTGCTCTGCTATTGGCTGGTTCGTTAATCTTCATTTCTGCCCTTCAACAGAAAATTATGATTTTTATGGTTTTGGCACCGACCTTGATTTTTTTTTTTTTGTAAAACAATTAAAAAAGCGCTATTCTGCCAACCTCTTTCGACATGAAAAGGTGAAGCATGGTGGGAAAAAAAGTTTATTCAGGGTATAGACACATGAAACTAGATTTCAATACTGGGCCTCTTTACATTTCATAATACACGGTATAATACATGCAAAGATCTACATATTTCATAAAGCATTTCTTAATAAAACATTGGAGGGGACAACAATAATATTTTCACCGTAAAACCCAACCGATCTTCATGCGATAAGCCTAGAGATTACATTTCCATCCTATACCTATTATGTTCCCAATCAAGAATATGTTTTAGTCCTTCTTCTGGAAGCAGCCGGTTAATAGACACGGAAAACATACTGAGTTACCGGGTCAGGCTATTTCCTTTTTCTTTTCTTTTTTAGCAGACATACACATTTTATTATGATGTTTTTAATATCAACAAGCAAACTCTATTACACAAGTTCGGCAGTTTCCTTTCCGTTCGTATTTCCAGACACGATGTACCACAAATAATGACTTGCTTGCTTGTTTCCGAGAAACCAAAACATTCGTTAAACCAATGCTTGACAAATCGGAAAAGACAAAAACACTTATAAATTCAAATCTGCTAAGGATTTTCCGGCCTTTGTCTCTCTCTGTCAATATATTTCTGGCAATCGAGGGACGCCTCACGGAAGCTTTTCTCTGATGCAAAACAACAGGGCCAATCAGAGCAGGTCATTTTAATTCCTCATACAAAGCTAGTCTGAGAAAGCAGAGTTTGCTCATATTCGTGTGACAGACTGATCCTTGAAACAGCCTTGATTAAAGATGGCGGACTGTGGACCCACAGGATACTCTAATAATCCTTTTAGTGTAAGCCTAAGGGAATGGCAGAGAATATATTAAATAAATCCTACCATAAGAATAGATTGTTTCAAAAAGTGGAAACTGGATTTGGACTAAGGGGGGGACAAACCTATTTTATCCTTTTTATACTATGTACCATGTAACACTAGTCAGCAATCAGTCCGTTTTTGCCTAATGCAAATACAATTTATTCCGATTCGAATTGCATAAACTGTAAAAATGGAACAAACGAGTTTGCAATGCTGTTTGCACCAGTACAAAGTTCTTTGAAAAGGGTCCTTGTCTTTTTCGGTTTTGTTTCAAAAGCCTTCAGTCCGGCCCCTCTTTTTTTCTTAACACCTCACTCGAGATCTGTGTCTGAAGGAATAGGCTTGTGCTCTTTCATAAGTAGATATTTTTGAATACTTATCTTTTTCAATCTGTGAACGCTTGTGCCTTAATGTAAATCGAGCATGCTAGTTCCCCACAAATGCGTAGGTCAGTTTTGCACCAACAGCTGCACTGAACAACTGGTGCGTAACATTGAAATGCTGACACTTGCACACCTCCGGTTGTACCAAGTGACTGTGAACACTGTCGGTTTGCACCAGCCGGTTGTGTCATATGCTTTTCATGCATCGGTCAATGTTCGCTCACAGTGTTTATACCGCGCCAGCAACATGACTCAGCGAGTTAATACTCGCCACTGACACATGCAGTGATTTGGAGGTCATACGGGCCCAGCTGTGCAGCCTAAGCCCTCTGCCCTTCCGGGGTCAATTGATTACGTGCAAATTGGTTAATAGTAACTATGAGTGCAATTGCATTGGTTAATATCAACTATAAGTGCATTTAGGTTGGTTAATAGTAACTATCATTTGTAGGACTAAGAAACCATAAAAGATGTAAGAAGCTCCGCATAAAATACCGTATTATTAGTAAAATGCACCCCATCTGGGCCTCGTTCCCATAACTCGTTGTATTTCCGTTTAAAGCGCAATATAAGCCTCCGTTAAAAAGTCTGGAGCCTAAACAAACACGAGAAGGAAGCTGAAAGGAGCGCAAAGGTTAGAGTTGGTTTAAAGTGCTGTGTCATCGTTAAAGAAGGAGGGGGTGCAATGGGGGTACTGAAGTCTCAGGCATACTCCGAGTGTTGTGAACACTCAGGGACAGACTTATCAAAGCTTTGCGCCAATTCAAGGTCTCTGAAAGTAACACAACTCAGCACAAAAGTCTGAAAAACTATTTCCTTTCCAGCGCTGGAAAGGGGTTTAAAGCGTCAAATAGCGCTTTGTACTACTTTGCATGAAGGTGGTGTCTCAAAAGATGGTATATGGTAATTTCAATGCTGCCACCCTTGGTTTTTGACACAGTGCCTATCTACTAACAAAGGCCGACAGGGCTCCGTGCCACAAAAATTTGCCTCATTAAGGCAGGTGCAAAGTAAGAGAACTGTTTTTCTTCCCAAACTTTTCAAACTTTCTATGTGTGCTGCACCGTACAGTACAGATACAACGGGGGACAAGGTTTCCAAGGTGATCTCTGCATAGTGTATTGTGCTGTCTGGAAGGGTACCAACCCTATGCTAGACATCATGAATGCACGTTTGCCCTGTAGTACAAAGGGGACTTGGGGGCATATTAACAAGCCAGGCGATAAAATTATCGCCGCTTTAGCGGCAGAAAACTGCCGCTAAAACGGCGATAATGGGCTTGATAATATGCTCTATGGAATTCCAATTGAAGCCCATGTTAGACGTCCTTCAGATTTAACATGGGCTTCAATTGGAATTCCATAGAGCATATTACCAAGCCCTTTATCGCCGTTTTAGCGGCAGTTTTCTGCCGCTAAAGCGGCGATAATTTTATCGCCTGGCTTGATAATATGCCCCTTGGTTCCGTTCGAGGCATGGGCCGTTTCCGTGGCATGTTGAAAGTACAGACACTACAAGCCCCTCGCACTGAGGCATGAATACCTGCCCCCTTGGGTCCAGTGGGAATATCCGATGCCCAGGCCCCCGGAACGCCTTGCTCTGGCTCATGACTGAAAGACAGAGGCAGAAATGTAAAGGTTTGTTGGGTATCGGTTAAAATATTCAACGTGTACATACAGCGCCAAGAAGAAGGCGGGTGGATAAACTGGCAAGTGTAAGGACTCGTGCTCTTAAAACCAGGTTTTCAAAAGAGAGAGGCAGCGAAAGCGAGGAATTTACTCGTTAAACGGAGACACATCTCCCCCAAATAAAATACCAGAATCTAGAAAATGTAAGCTTGGACATTAACAAAATACTGACAATTTACGAGAAGAAACGCACCAGGAAGTACTTATGCTTCTAATACCTGTTCGTCCTTCGGCTCAGAAAGGATGATTTCAGAATGCGCAACAGTTCACGGTGCACGAACCACGCACGCACACACGCCACACGCACCACGCCCCACACACGCATCACGCCGCGAAGCCAGCTCCAAGTTGTTTGTGTTCTCAGAGTCAGAGGTCCGAGCCCTCAGACTCCATTGCATAAGTGGAGACTACCCTATGTGGTACTCGGCGCTTTATTAAAACAGCAAAGAAAATAATTGATAAAATAAAAGAAATGTATTGTGATTTTAAGGCACATGTAAGTTGCATTGGCAATTTAAACCCCGCATGCGTTTTAAATTCATGCGAAAATGCAACCATGAGTCTACTTCTGCTCAAGCCACTAGGTTGAAAATGAAAATGGCACTTTATACTCACGAGGCTTTGGGCTATTTCCACCACTTAGACGGATACGTCTTTATCTCAGGAGCATGCAGCCGCAGTGCAGGTTTTCATATTAAACCTTATCAGCAGTCATGGGGCTCGCGGTAATGCCGTGAGGCGCTCACACGTTCTCCCAGAGACGGAGAGCGCGCGTGGAAAAGTCTCTGGCCACACCTCGAGATGGTAAGATAGCTCAGTGATCTGAGCGCCTGCTGCTGGCAGGGTCTGGTGCAAATACAGTCTGAGGAATCCTGTCCGGTTACGCCATTCATCTCTTGAAGGATGACAAAAATGGACACATCTTGAGCGTTATTGAGAGCTCCTTCAAAGGGAGCTAATAGGACCCGGACCCCCCAGGTTGTCCCTGCCCCACCCCATAAATCCCACAAATCAATGATTTGCCATCAAGCATTGTGGGTGAAAAGAGGCCATGTTTATTACACATAATCATCACCAATAAACATGACAATACACATCTTAGCATATTCAAAATCCAATATGAAATTGATATTTAAAAACACTTTATCAAAATTATATTACAAGCAAGTTCTTCGCATCAGGATCAAAACCTAATAAATGAAAGAATCTAATTTTTATACAGAAGACATGTTAATTATCATTCCAGCAACAAGGGGCCTTCTGGCTCGCGCCCCTCAAATGAGAACCACGCCAGTGCAACTCACCTGCGTCCTTGAGAGTTGAGAGGTGAGCCCCTGCCATGTGTTCCTTGCCCGCAACCCTTGGGGCCCACTCCTCCACCACCAGGCTGCCCCAAGGGGAGGTTCATAGGGTATAACCAGGGGCAACAGCCCCATACTCTAGCTTGTATCCTGACGCCCTCGCCCACCAGCCGGTGTACCCATTCTCTCTGGGATGAACTTACCATCTCTCCCCCTCAGTGCTGGCCTAGGGATTATGCAGGAGGACTCCCTTAACAATGTAAGTCAAGGTATGAGGCCTCCTTACCTCCACAAGGGCAATCAGGGCCAACCGGTCCTTCGCCCTCTCCACCACAAAACAAATTCTGAACGAATGACCAAATGCCATCAATCCATAAGTCCGTGCCAATGTCCAACACGTGCACGCCATCGTGATGGAACATGTGATCACCACTGAGCAACTTGTGTGGTATGTGACACAGGCGGCCTTGTCCAGCACATAGCTCAGCCAATTCTGTATTCAGGCGCCTCACTGAAACGTTCAATGTCCTTCACCGCACCTCGGGTCCCCACTTGCGCTACGGGATCATGTGAGACCAAGCGATCCGAGCCCAGGGGAAGATCCTCCCCAAGCAAGCAAATTCTGCCAGCAAAGCTTCTCTGTCCGCCCGACAACCCAGCCTCACCATGTCGTTCCCGCCCACGTGCAGGACGATTAAGTCCGGGGACTGGAGTCACTCGGACGCCTTCGTCTCTTCTACCAACTGCAGTAGCTGCCCGATTTGGAGGCCCCCGTTGCCCCGCCAATGGAACGACATCCTGTCCAAACACGCCATTTCTCAGCAATATTGTAATACTTTTAATGGGAGAGTACCACCACTTCTCAGCAAGGGTGTAATAATTTTAAAGGGAGGATACCAGCACATCTCAGAAAGAATGTAATACTTTTAATGGGAGAGTACCATCACTTCTCAGCAAGAGTGTAATTCATTTAATGGGAGAGCACCACCACTTCTCATCAACGGTGTAATACGTTTTATGAGAGAGTACTACCACTTCTCAGCAAGGGTGTACTACTTTTAAAGGTAGGATACCTGCATGTCCCAGCAAGAATCTAATACTTTTAATGGGAGTGCACCACCACTTCTCAGCAAGGGTGTACTACTTTTAAAGGACGGATACCTGTACGTCCCAGCAAGAATGTAATACTTTTAATGGGAGAGTATCACCACTTCTCAGCAAGAGTGTAATTCATTTAATGGGAGAGCACCACCACTTCTCATCAAGGGTTTAATACTTTTAATGGGAGAATACTACCACTTCTCAGCAAGGGTGTACTTCTTTTAAAGGGAGGATACCTGCACGTCCCAGCAAAAATATAATACTTTTAATGGGAGAGTACCACCACTTCTCAGCAAGGGTGTAATACTTTTAATCGGAGGATACCAGAACTTCTCGGCAAGAATGTAATACGTCTAATGGGAGAGCACCACCACTTCTCATCAAGGGTGTAATACTTTTAATGGGAGGATACCAGTACTCCACGGCAATAATGTAATATGTCTAATGGGGAGTACTGCCGCTTCTCAGCAATGGTGTAATACCTTTAATGGGAGAGCACCACCACTTCTCAGCAAGGGTGTAATACTTTTAATGGAATAGTACTACCACTTCTCAGCAAGGGTGTAACTTTTAAAGGGAGGATAACTGCACTTATTGGCAAGGGTGTAATACTTTTAAAGAGAGGGTACCACCACTTCTCAGCAAGTGAGTAATTCATTTAATGGGAGAGTACCACCACTTCTCGGCAAGGGTGTAATACTTTTAATGGGAGAGTACCAGCACTTCTCAGCAAGGGTGTAATACTTTTAATGGGAGCACACCAGCACTTCTCGGCAAGAATGTAATACGTCTAATGGGAGAGTACTGCCGCTTCTTGTCAATGGTGTTGTTGTGTTTCGATTTAGATACCCGTATATAGGTTTCCCTGAATCATGTCCTTAAATAGGCACAATTCGTATTGCCCTTATTTAGGCATAAGAATCCCAGTCCTTATTTAGGCATTAGCCATGCTATCCAAATACAAGTATGGTCACCTACATCCGTCCATCCCCCTTCACAACGAGTTCTTAGAAACCAGACCCTTAAGCCGATGGGACTTTCTCGAGCTAGGATTATTGATTTCTCCAAGAACTCATCTATTATGCATGAACTACTATTCCTTAGGGGTTCATCCATGACGTCTTCCTCTGCCCGACTTTACGTCAATGCTAGCATTCCTAAGCACCTCCCAGGTATAAATATACCTTCCCTTACCATGGCAAACCACGTCACAACTCAGCACGACTTGACTGCACGGTTCGCTACAGCAAGTTCGGAAGAGACCATATCCCAGCCTGACGCACTGACCAGACGCTGTCATCCCTTCTCGCAGAGAATCCAGCTTCCAGTGTTCTGACTCCCTTCGCGGGGTGTTAGAGTTTGAGACCGGGAAAGAGATACCCACCTCTCTCATTCTAAAGGTATGGAGCTAACTAGAACCTAGAGGGACTCTTGGCATACTAAACTTAGTATATACCATACTATAGAAAACAGCACCTACTTCTTACCGCGTACTACACTTAGGTTAGGTACACGGGGTGGAACTATTTAGAAGCATCAGACGAGTATTCACTTTTTAGCCTGTGTTATTTATGTATATATATAAGAATATATGTCATAGCTAAAAGACAATGCTATTGCAGTATTATTTCTTCTTACTGCTTACGCTGTGCATATTATATCTTGCTTACTGTCTAATGATTGTAACAGCTCATATCTCTTACACGAGAAACAAGACTTCAATAAATCCTTTTATTGAAACACCCGTCTATCTATTTCTGTGTACCTCTGGAGAAACTAAGCACGCATGATTGACTGAGTGAAACTGTTATCTATTGTTTCCACGATTCTGAGACACGTTCCGATTCTAAGGGAAACAAAGTTGTCATGTTTATGCGGTTGTCAGAAACTAATCCCTTCTTGTTCATTCAAGAAGTTTCTAGTGACCTCTGAGTTAACTGGCACACACAAGTAATTAAGTTTAATGTACTCGATAGGAGCATAGTGACCTTAGTCCTATGCAAAAACTATAGTGTATATTATTCCAATGCGCAGAGCCTATAAGGGAAATAGGAACTACACTACATGGCGCCCAACGTTGGGTAAGGCACTAATTTACCCGCTAGATACTGAAGTAACGAAAATCCTATGTATTAGCTGTTTGGTTTATTCAACCTTGAAGGATACAGTGTTCCAAAATATTGTGCACCTTATCTTTGTTTCCTTGAAACTTGTTCTAAATTTTTCAAAAACAATGTCCCAAAACGGGGATAATACAGAGGCTGCGGCTGACCACGTCGTAGCAGCCTTTAATACTACATGTTTAGATGAAACCCATGAGGGTGTTATAAACATCCATCCAAATTTAAGGAGAGCCATCACTCTAAAACTTATAAAACACGGCCTAACACCAAGAGGTGGTAGAGCAGTTTTTGTGATAGACGCACATGAATCTTTTCAGACAGAGGTATTCTATTCATGGATAGTATTCCCAGAATCAAATCCAGCAACAAAAATGTTTCACTTCTTCAAAGAAGATGAACCACCTGAGGAATACATTCCCTTCGAGGATGTTGAAATTCCACTCACATACAAGGAGCATCAGCTCTGGTTTAAAGGCGCCCTAAAACATTCCAATCACATTACCAGGCTTGGTCCACTATGTAGACTAGGAGCTACATGGTTGATTTTAGCCGGCTACACACCACATCCTGACATTGAAGCAATGTCAGATGATGAATTACTCACTCAACTCAAAGAGTTGATAAAAATGTACAGACAGTTAGTACAATATGTCATGCGGACTTTAACAGTGCAACCACCAATAACCATTCCAAATCAAACCCCTCACCAAGGGAATACACTAAAAATTACTCCACAGATGGTACACTCAGTCATGGGTAAAATGCCCACAAAACATAAACAAATTCCATTCTGGATAGCTCAAAAAATTACTCAAATCGAAGCAGTATTTCCTAATACTAGCCCTTATGAGAAACACAGAATCCTAACAATCTGTTTACCAATGGGGATCACACCACATCTGGAAGACTGCACCTCTTGGGGCACAGTCTTTGCTGCCATCTATACTAAAACACACGGTGTTCCGTCTATTGCGGTAATTCCTGATGTCCTGAAACAAATTCAAAATGAATACGGGGCAGAGCCTGCTCTGAACTTAGGTATGAAATTACTGAAAAACTTTGACCAGGTCTCAACAATAATATTATCTAATATTAAAGGGGAGGCAGCATCAGTGGCGGTCCGCCAGAAATTAAGGGAATTTGATGTAACAGAACATCAACATGAACTACCCAGAATAATAGAAAAATCCTATGAAGAATTAGGCAGAGACAGTTGAGGTGAGAAACCTGTTAAACCACAACTGTCCGAGGTTCCTGAAAAGATCTCAATTAAATACAATCCAACATCTTCTAAAAAGAAGTGGGAAAATAAACAACATTCAAAAGAGAAACGTTCTCAATTCCGAGGTAGGTCTCCTCAAAAGGAGCACTCTGACAGGAGGTATAACCTCAGGAATAGGGATAATTTGACAAAACAAGGACCTGCCAAACGTTTTGGGGAAGCTGAGGAGGAACATGGCGGCGGGCTCATGCCGGTCACGGGAGCTCCCGGCACAGTGAGGCAAAACACTGGCAGAAATAACGAAGCGTACGGCAATGGAGCTACCCGTAACTGAATGCAAAATTTCTCAGGGTAAATAAGATAACGCGTTTACTCTAAGGATAATCCCTTTGGTCCTGACTATTCCCGTTTTTTTTTTTCTCTTTTCTGCTTTTCCACCCGGTTCCCGCCATACCTTTATACTACGATCTGAGCTGCCGAAATCTATTCTCGGCATCTCAATGTCGCACTGACGCCGTATGGGGCAGGACGAGCTAGCAGCTTACAACGGATTTGGAGGACGCTGAACGAAGCTTTGGCAGAGGGCTCAGGCGGCTGCCGTCGGGATTAGTTACAGGGCGGCGGCAGGTAGAGCCAGCACAGTATTCCGGCGGTATCCAAGGGAGGAAGGCTCTGCCACGCGGATCCCACCCGACTCAGCGATAGATGCGGTAAAACGGGTGCTTGGGGGGAAGGCTTGGTCGATGGAAAAGAAGCCCGCTTCATCCCGCCCGGACCCTGCTCATGGTCCCCTTGTGTTGCAATCTGGAAATAAGGCTGAAAGTCAGGGGGTGAATATTTTATCAGCGTCTATTTTGGAGAAACCTGCCAAAGGGCCCCTGGTGGGGATTAGGGACTTTTTGAATACCCAGCACGCCAAAGGAGGTCAGCTCCCCCCCCCCCCCCCCCAAAAACAGATATCAGCTGCGCTCACACCTTGAGTCAAAAAACAAGGAAAAATTATATGTTGAGGACAGAATTTTGGGGGGAGTGCTTCTAATTACCCCAAGGAAAAAAAAACTGACTAAATCTGCCGATACAAAAAAGGGGAGGGACGTTAAGTCATCACGTCCATTGGTTAAGACAACCCCTTCATTGAAATCTTATTTTAAAATAATGGAACAGGCGGTTATCTCTAAGGGTCAGCTGTCAGGTCTTCAGCAGAGTTCTTCCCCCTCTTATTGGAAAACCGGTTTGCCTTATTAATACCAGATATTGGAGTGGAGAAGGAGGTCTGTTAAGACAATATTACAGAAATACCTAGGGTTGAAAATACCCCGTCTCCAACAGTTCAGTCCTCTACAACAGTTCAGTCCTTTACAACAGTTCAGTCCTCTAGTATGTCGGATCCGCCCCCTAACATGCAATTAACACCAACGGCGCTTATATCTGATGGTAATATCCCCCTGGTTAGACCAAATACTGACACTCCTAGTGGGGGTGCAGTAGGCGGGTCACAACTAGAGTCAATGCTCTTAAGTTTAAGGGGTGATCTACTCACAAAGTTTGAGATCTCTGAGGCCAACCAGAAAGGGATACACGAGAAATGTGTGATATTAGAAGGGAAAATGGATGATATCTTTTTACGAACTGAAATTCTTGAATCTGAAGTTAAGTCCCTATCAGAAGCTGTCCAAGAGAACACTAAAGACTTAGTGAACTTAAAAGCCCAAAATAAATCTTTACAAGAGGACTTGGAAAGGTTGGAAAAGCAGGCCAGAAGAAACAACTTAAGAGTCCTTAAGATACCGGAAGGTGCGGAGGGAGGATATATTAAGACATTTATATGTAAACTTTTAAGAGAAGGAATTTTGAAAGATAGAATGGATATAGATCTGGATAAAAAAATCCAGAGAGTGCACAGAGATCCCTTCAAGCTGCACCCGGATAGGAAAGCCCCTAGAAGGATTTTAATTAACTTTCATACTTATGCTGTTAAAGAATTGGTCATGGGGAGAGCCTTAAAAGAGCAGGCACTTCAGTTTGAATTATTGAACTACCAAATTAGATCTGACCTAGGTAAGCGAACAGCACAAAGGCAATGGGATCTTGGATCTAGGATGCCCGAGCTGAGAAGTCAGGGTGCCCAGGTCCAAATGAAATTTCCAGCCTTACTGAAGGTCATGTGGAGAAAAAAAATACACAATTTTAGTTCCCCGGAGGAAGTAGATACTTTCTTGGTTCAAATGAAGAAGGAAGTCAGATTATGACAGGTACTACGAGGTCGGGGAGGGAAAAATGAAAAAATGGAAAGTGGAAAGGAGAAAATAGAAAGAAGAAAGGAGAAAGGAAAGAAAAGGGAAAAAGTGGAAAAAGGAAGAGGGGCATAACATTTTGGATTCAGGAAGGGAAATGGAAAGGAGAAAGAAAGGAGGGGAAGAAGCTGGAAAAACCTTAGTTAATTTTTTTAAAATTTTTTTTGATATACCCTACTAATGAAATATAGAGGGTGAGTCTTTTCTTTGTGTCTGTTTTGCTTCAGCTGCTAAGGGAGGGTCCCGAAGAGGCGTTTTGTATCGCCAAGGGAATGATAGGAGGGTTCCTCATGGGTGGGAGAAGTGGAGGGAGCACAGGGTGTTGGGAGCAAGGAGGAAAAAATAAAAAATATAGTTCTCATATGAGTTTTAAAGTACTAGAGCTGTGAAGGAAGAGCTCAGGGATTTGTGAAAATGGTTAGTTGAAATAAAGTTAAGTTAATAACTTGGAATGTCAATGGCCTGAGGGGTAGGATGAAGGTTTCCTGGGTTATCGAATTCCTTAACAACAGTGAGGCTCATATCTGTTGTTTAGAAGAAACTCATTTAGAGGCCAATGAGTGTAAACTGTGTTTCAGTAAGGTCAGATGGATACAAGATGTGCTTTGCTCAGAGCAAAGGGGAAGCAGTAGGGGAGTCGCCTTAGTTATTAGAGGTAATGCAGGCATAGAAGTCGTAAAATATGACACAGATCAGTCAGGGAGATGGTTGGCTGCCACTTTGATAGTTAAGGGTATGCCACTAGTCTGTGTAGCATATTACGGGCCAAATGATGACAACCCAGGAGCATTCTTAAAATTAGAGGCCAGTCTGCTGAACACCACTGCACCGATTATAATAGGGGGAGATTTTAATTTAATATTGAATAAGGAGCTTGATCGTACTTCTAAAGCGAAATATAATATCCCACTAAGAATGTGTATGGTGTTAAAAAATATGATTAAGGATTTTAATTTGCTTGATATTTGGAGATGCAAGAAGGGGAAAGTCAGGGATTTCACCTTTTATAGTAAGAGACATAAACATCATTCAAGAATAGACTACTTTCTTGTGGATCAGGGGATGTCGTCTGTAGTTGAGTCAATACTGCATATCCCTGCAATCTTATCAGATCATTCAGTTGTAGAGATGATTCTGGGGTTTAAGCAAAAAGAACCCCAAAGAAGGTGGACCCTTGATAGGACTACACTATTGGATGAATCAGTAATGTAGGAATTGGGGGAAAAAATAGATGAATATTTTATGTTTAATATCGGCACAGCAAAGGTCCAGATAGTCTGGGAGGCTTTTAAAGCCTATTTGAGGGGGCTTTTATCCTCTATTATGATTAGCAAGAGGAAAAGTATGAAAAAAGGAGAAGAGGCGTTGATGAGGAAGATAAAAAAAAAAGAGTTGAACCTACAGAAGGCATCCTTGGCGGCCCAGGATTTGGTTTCATATTTGGAAAAAGAGCTGGAAGGTTTACAGGCAGAATATCAGGCAAATTTGGATAAGAAACTTATCAATAGGTGGAAAGTCAGCAAGGTCCAACATTTCGCAAATGTCAAGAAATGTAGTTCTCTTTTAGCATGGAAGGCAAGGACAGATAGGGCAAAGAGTTTGATAAAGAACTTAACCCATAGAAGGACAGGGGTATTGCTATATGAGGATGATGAAATTCGGGAGGAGGCAAGATCTTTTATGAACGATTTATATAAGGAAGATATTGACTCAGGTCTCGAGTGAGCCAAGGCATGGTTAAATCAAATAACTCTCCCTCAGCTGACTGAAGATTATAGATCACTTCTGCAAGCAAGTATAACAGAGGAAGAGGTTAGGGTACAATGTAAAAAAATGGCCAGGGTTAAAGCAGCTGGCCCAGACGGGCTTCCTATCGAGGTATATTTAGGGATGTTGGATAAGGTAGTGTCTGTTTTAAAAAATCTCTTTAATAAAATATATCTGGAAGGGGAAGGCACCCCAAGTTCATGGGCAGAAGCGACAGTGACCCTGATCTTAAAACCCAATAAAGATCCTCAGAAGATTGAGTCCTACAGGCCAATATCCCTGTTAAATTCAGATTATAAGGTCTTTGCAGGTATTTTAGCAACAAGAGTAGCTAAATATATCAAGACTATAGTTCATTCCGATCAGAGAGGGTTCATACCTGGGAGACAGTTAAATGAGCTTACTTTCCAGGTAATGGGTGTAATTGATATAATAGCTGAAGTAAAGAAGCTCCCCCTCACAATTGTGGCAATAGACGCCGCAAAGGCTTTTGACCAGGTGAATTGGGAATACCTTTGGGAGACATTACATAGTTTTAGTTTTCCCAACAATTTTGTTAAGGCTGTGAAGTCTCTGTATCTCAATCCGAAAGTTTAAATTTTGGTGAACAGTGTACTGACAGACTGGTTTAATATTACAAGAGGCACTAGGCAGGGGTGCCCCCTGTCACCGCTCTTGTTTAACCTATATATTGAGCCGTTTGTGTGTTGGCTTAGGGCAGACCCAAGTATTCATCCTTTTAAAATCGCAGAGCTAGAGTTAAAACTGGACCTTGATGCGGATGACCTGCTTATGTTTACACCAAACCCTGCAGAAGCTATACCCAGGTTATTTGAAAAGGCAGAAGTGTTTGGAGGAGTTTCAGGCTATAAAATGAAAAAAGAAAAGACCGAAATAATGGAATGGAATCAAGTTAAAGGTAGTCGAGGGATTAAGAGACAAATGAGATATCTTTACGTCAATCTAGTTCAGAACTTAGAAGAAATCCCCAAAATCAACTGGAAGAGAGTTTCTAAAGAGGTAGTAAGTTTACTTACACGATGGGCTGACCTCCCTTTAGACATCTATGGGAGGGTTAACCTTGTAAAAATGATAATCTTGCCAAAGATCACCTTTTTATTTAACTCTATTCCATTATCTTTTAAGGTAGAGGATATCTCTAAATTACAGGGGAAAATTGGTTCCTTCATTTGGGCCAGAAAAAGCCCCAGGATAACGTGGAAAAAGTTAAGACGAGGTCTCACTGTTGGTGGATTAGCGCTACCCGACTTACTCACTTACTGCTACGCTTTTCACTTCAAAAATTATAGAATATTGGCAAACAAAACTGATTCTTCATCATTAGGTTTATTGTTTGAGGCAATGTTAAAGGATGTAGAGAATGGGCAGGAGTTTTTTTCTTTATAAGTATGGAGATCCAAAGTTCTATAAAAAAAGTCAGATTAAAGATTCTGGGGGCGGCACTAAAGACTTGGATGCAAATCAGGAGAAGAATGAGAATTCCATACTTTGCAGCACAGGCTCAAATCTGGGACTCTCCAGGTACAACGGAATGCCTTCGAGATCAACTTTGTCAACCGTTAAAAAGGGCAGATATAGGATTTTGGGGAGACCTGCAAGTGGATTCGAAATTATTAAGCTGGGAGGCGTTAAGTAGCCTAACTCGAGGGACGCTGACTAGGTTTAAGTTTTACCAGTTGTCCTCCTGGTGGCCAACACAGATTTCGGGCAAAGATGAAACAAACTGGAAGGTTGATTTAGTTTCCAGAACAAGTATATGGAATAGGGAAGTTTCCTTTTGGTATTGGGCCCTCTTGGAATCTTGTGAGGATGTGGAACTTGAAATTACAAGACTTTGGGTCAAAGAAGCTAGAGGTGGAGAAAATGAAATCTATAAAATATGGTCTGACTCTTTTTCTATGTTGCAGGCAATAGTTAAACCAGCCGCACTTAGGAGGAACCACCTCTATACGGCCTACAGAGGTTATTGTTCTCCAAAAAAACTATCTAAGGTTACGGGAAAGGAATATACCTGCTCTCGGTGCAAATGCCCTGCAGCTGATGATATTCACATGTTTATGGAATGTCCAAGAATTAAGCTTTATTGGACTGAGGTATGCGCTTTTCTGGAAGCTGTATTGCATCAACAGATGGAAGTAAGTCTTGATATGATTTTTTTTGGTTTACCAAATGGATATTCTATGAATAAATCTGCTTCAAAGTTTGTGTTGTATGTGTTAATCCTCGCGAGGAGGGAAATATGCAGAGTATGGAAATCTGAAAACCCCCCCAATTTTGCTGATTGCTTAAAGAACATTATCCATACCAGCGAATTAGATGTGGCTTGTGACCAAAAAAGTGAAAACAAGATTTGGGCTGCTCTGTTGGATTGGAGGGAAAAGTAAAACTTGGTCCTATGATTAAGCCAAGGTACCATTGGTCCTGTCCTCCTAAGTAACATTGGGTGCTCCATGAAATGCAAACAGGAGTGGGAATAGGGAATAGTAACATTTTGAAGGGAAAGATCTCTTTTCTCTCCATATGCCTCACTCCAAGGGCCAGTTACAGTTGGCTTGGATAGATTGGAGGAATCCCATCAAGAGCTTCCTCTTTGGTGTTATGAGGACTAAAAAAAATAAATAAAAAATAAATTAAAAAAAAAAACGGAATAGGGATAATTTGAAAAAACCTGACAGGTATCAAGATATTGATACACGTTCCTCTAGCACCTTTCAGACATCGTCACAGACATCCGAAAGAAGTGGACGGTCAGATAACAAGGAAGAACACGTGAAGTCCATAAACAATCAATACGTTCAGAAAAACAAAGCAAAACCTCAATTCACTAAGAAAAAGGAAGCAGGTCTGAAGATCAGACATGCCGAGAATTCTGAGGACACAACTCAAGAACGGAGAATGGGCTCAGACAATGCTGGACAGTGCAGCAGAAGTAACAATAGCTCGCCAGAACCTGGAGGAACTTTTGGAGATAGTGGACTTGAATGAGTACATAACAGTTGAAACTGTAGACACCAGGGTTAGTACTCCACAAACGTTATATGAAATTACACTCCGGATGGAGGGAGACATACCAAGAAAAGTGAAAGCACTCCTTTGGGAAAAACTTTCAAGGGGTTATGACATACTTCTAGAAGAAAAAGACTGGCCACCAAAATTTGTCAGGGAGTGCTCACATGGCGAAGACATCATTATGAACCATATCGAAGGAGCCAATTCTGACTCCATTCAAGCAGCACAGCCATTATCAACGTATGAATCCAATGATTCAAATATATATTCTCCTCTTCAGTTAATCTATTTTTTACTCCATTTATTTCTTCTATATTTATCCATGGTTTTCTTCAATTCATTTTACTCATTGTTTTATTAATTAATGTTTTTTTCACACAAACACAGGAGACTTGAAATATTTCCGTGTCACGGTTTATTTAGAAACCCAATGCATTTCGGGACAACCCTTCGTCAGGGGTATCTAAAAAAATATATAAGTAACCGTCAATTTAATGAAACATATATACAGTGATACATAGATTACAGACAGACTAAAAATATCCTTTTATATTTGGATTAAATGATTTGTAAAACACTGTTCCATTTTATACCACCTATTTCACATTCATTATTTAAAGCACCCTCCATGATTTAACCTCCTCATTAATCCCTCGTTATGTGTGCGCACGGTTTAACCCTCCAGTATTGTTAAATGTCCTCATCCTTATAATTAAACACTTTATTTTATCTCTGTTCCAACAATGACATTAAAATTCTAAAGTACTCGCAAAACTCCATGCTTGCCACTGAAAACTGATCATCACTGTGCCCGTGAAACGCTAAGGCTCTGCTATATGCTTACCGTCACACGTGTTCGTAGAATTCTTGGGAACATTACTCAATGTCATTTCTTAACAGGGTTTAGCCATGCCATCACTCGATTTATCGATAGTATGTCCTGCACAACTTTCATTATCGGTGTTATCTATTCTACATCATTCCCAGTCTTCTCTCGCATTTAACACCCTTACCTCCCCCCAGGTGATCTGTCACGTGCCTTGATGCTCCACCTAAACTGTGGACCAGACTTTATTTGTTTCACACTAAGCCTGCATTTCAACTATTCCTCTCATACTAATGCATTTACTGCGATGTAAGCCATATTTTAACTGTTGCGCACTGGCGCTCGCTCCAGCTCCTCTACTCATCGAACTCAGTTTCCCAAAATGCCCTAAATCTTACTACACCTGAATCTAGTTAACTGCACACCGCTGAAGTTCAAATCATTAAACATGTATGACTCCTAGCCAGTTAATAACACAGTGAGGTTTTAAATATGAATTCACGACTGCACATTAAAACAGTGTAATTCCAAATCAACCGCATTAATCTTCAATAATTGCGTCCAAAAAATCCAAAACATAATCTGTTATGTAATATGTGGTTTTGGTCCTCCATGGCGAGGAAACATAACTCCTGTGTAATCCGAGAGATTAACCATTTGTCTATGTCCCGCTTTTGTCACTTGTCTGTTCTCCACTTTTATCCTGGGTGCAATCTCGCCGATTTTAGGCAGAAGATTCATTCATGTAAGAGACAGTGGTGGTGAGATGCACACCTGAGTTTTTTTACTCCATTACTGTTTTATACTCCATCTTGTACTTTCATTCTTTTTGTCGGTGTGCATGCTTGCTCCACGCTCCGCCCAATTGCGTTGCAATCATACGAACCATATCTAAGGAGCCAATTCTGACTCCGTTCAAGCAGCACAGCCATTATCAACAAATGAATCCTATGAATCAAATTTATATTCTCCTCTTCAGTTAATCCATTTTTTACTCCGTTTTTTTCTTCTATATTTATCCATGGTTTTCTTCAATTCATTTTACTCATTGTTTTCTTCATTAACGTTTTTTTCACACAAACACTGGAGACTTGAAATGTTCCTGTGTCACGGTTTATTTAAAAACCCAATGCAATTCGGAACAACGCTTCGTCAGGGGTATCTAAAAAAATATATAAGTAACCGTCAATTTAATGAAACATATATACTGTGATACATAGATTACAGACAGACTAAAATTATCCTTTTATATCCGGATTAAATGATTTGTAAAACACTGTTCCATTTTATACCACCTATTTTACATTCATTATTTAAAGCACCCACCATAATTTAACCTCCTCATTAATCCCTCGAATTCTAAAGTACTCGCATAACTCCATGGTTGCCACTGAAAACTGATCATCACTGTGCCTGTGAAACGCTAAGGCTCTGCTATATGCTTACCGTCACACGTGTTCGTAGAATTCTTGGGAACATTACTCGATGTTATTTCTTAACAGGGTTTAGCCATGCCATCACTCGATTTATCGATAGTATGTCCCCGCACAACTTTCATTATCAGTGTTATCTATTCTACATCATTCCCAGTCTTCTCTCGCATTTAACACCCTTACCTCCCCCCCAGGTGATCTGTCACGTGCCTTGATGCTCCAGTTAATAACACAGTGAGGTTTAAATATGAATTCACGACTGCACATTAAAACAGTGTAATTCCAAATCAACCGCATTAATCTTCAATAATTGTGTCCAAAAAGGACTCCTTCGATATGGTTCGTATGATTGCAATGCAATTGGGCGGAGTGTGGAGCAAGCATGCATGCCGACAAAAAGAATGAAAGTACAAGATGGAGTATAAAACATCAATAGAGTAAAAAACACAGGTGTGCATCTCACCACCACTGTCTCTACATGAATTAATCTTCTGCCCAAAATCGGCGAGATTGCACCCAGGATAAAAGTGGAGAACAGAAAAGTGACAAAAGCAGGACATAGACAAATGGTTAATCTCTCGGATTACACAGGAGTTATGTTTCCTCGTCATGGAGGACCAAAACCACATATTACATAACAGATTATGTTTTGGAGTTTTTGGACGCAATTATTGAAGATTAATGCTGTTGATTTGGAATTACACTGTTTTAATGTGCAGTCGTGAATTCATATTTAAACCTCACTGTGTTATTAACTGGTTAGGAGTTATACATGTTTAATGATTTGAACTTCAGCGGTGTGCAGTTAACTAGATTCAGGTGTAGTAAGATTTAGGGCATTTTGGGAAACTGAGTACGATGAGTAGAGGAGCTGGGGCGAGCGTCAGTGCGCAACAGTTAATATACGTCTTACCTCGCAGTAAAAGCATTAGTATGCGAGGAATAGTTGAAATGCAGGCTTAGCGTGAAGCAAATAAAGTCTGGTCCACAGTTTAGGTGGAGCATCAAGGCACGTGACAGATCACCTGGGGGGAGGTAAGGGTGTTAAATGCGAGAGAAAACTGGGAATGATGTAGAATAGATAACACCGATAAAGAAAGTTGTGCAGGGACATACTTTCGATAAATCGAGTGATTGCATGGCTAAAGCCTGTTAAGAAATGACATCGAGTAATGTTCCCAAGAATTCTACGAACAGTGTTTTACAAATCATTTAATCCGAATTTAAAAGGATATTTTTAGTGTTGGAAAGCGTTCCCCGGGGAGGCTGCGGAGTGTGCTCCCGTCCACCCTGGGGCCCACCTTTCCCAGAATTAGGCCGAGCAAGAGCAGAGAGGCCCTGCCTGGCAGGGTCTCGCACCTAGGATCGCACGCGCTGCGCTTACTCTCTCTTCGGATAGAGGGACACCACACAGTAGGTCGTTTATAAGGCAATAAGTCTTTATCGGTAGTTGTCAGGGATCTTTAGGATCCGGTAAGCATGTGCCAAAGTAAATGCCACAAGCGGCAGCGATCTTGTGATGAGGGAAAAAGGGGGTAGCGGGACAGTCTTTGAATCAGTGTCTCTGCGAGTTATCCGGCGCCCAGCTCTCAATCCTCGAGCTGAGGGGATGTTGCTTCTCTCTGCGATCTCTACCGATCTTCTTGGAGGAACGGGCCGCGAGTCACTCGGCAGGCACCGGAGGGTCTTAGTTCAGGGAGCCGCGACGGCGTCAGCAGGGCTCAGATGGATCAGAGTTCGGGGAGCCGCGACGGCGTCAGCAGGGCTCAGATGGTCTCAGGGTTCGGGGAGCCGCGACGGCGTCAGCAGGGCTCAGATGGTTTCAGAGTTCGGGGAGCCGCGACAGCGTCCGCAGGGCTCAGGTGGTTTCAGAGTTCGGATAGCGATCTTCTGTTCGGTGAGCGATCGAGCCGCGACCAGGTCAGCAGGCTCTCGTCAGTCCAGGTCTTCTCTGCCTCTCGTCCCTTCAGCACCCCTTGTTATACTCCCCTTCCTCTTTGAAGTCCGGGGTCCTCGCGGAGAGGGGTCTGGTGCCTGGGGGGCGGTGTGTCGGGGTTTCCTGTCGCTCAGCCCCTTGATCTGTTCAGATGTGTCCGGGAGGGACTCCAGACGCCCAGCAGGAGAGGCGCCCGCTCACCGGGGGCCTGGTGGCCGATCGAAACCTCCCTCGGGGAAGAGACCAGAGGTGTGACAGAGTCGGCGCCTCTCGGTCTGGTTTGGGGGGGTGTCGTTCTCCCTCGGCCGGGCATGCGTGTTGGGGATCTGTTCGGCCCTCGGGATGTTGGTCCACGGTAGCCGAAAGGCCGTGCCCACGAGGTTCGGCGTGTTTGTAGTGTGACTTTCTGGTCGGGAGGGACAACGCCACGAGGCCGGTCTCACACGTGCCCCCGCCAGCTGAAAGGCGGGGAGAACTACCCATCCACTTGGGAGTTCTCCTCGCTGAAGCGGAAGAATCGGGACAGGCCGTCCGCGTTGGCGTGGTCAGTCCCGGGGCGATGTTCCACAGTGAAATCCATCCCCTGGAGAGAGATGGACCAGCGTAGCAGCTTTGGGTTTTCCCCTCGCATCTGCATCAACCACCGCAGGGGTCGATGATCCGTTTGCACTCGGAAGTGTGTTCCGAACAGGTAGGGCCGTAGCTTTTTGAGGGCCCAGACTACGGCGAACGTCTCTCGTTCAATTGTGCTCCACCGCTGTTCCCGGGGCAGCAACCTTCGGCTGATGAAGGCGATGGGCTGATCTATGCCTTTGTTGTCATATTGCGAGAGGACTGCCCCGATGCCGTGTTCTGAGGCGTCCGTCTGGACCACAAACTCCTGGGTGTAGTCGGGTGCTTTGAGTACCGGAGCCGCGCACATTGCGGCCTTTAGGGTGTCAAACGCCTTCCGGCAGGCGGGAGTCCAGTGTATTTTCTTGGGGTGTTTCTTGGAGGTTAGTTCTGTGAGAGGGCCGGCGATGCTGCCATAGTTTTTAATGAACCTGTGACAGAGTCGGCGCCTCTCGGTCTGGTTTGGGGGGGTGTCGTTCTCCCTCGGCCGGGCATGCGTGTTGGGGATCTGTTCGTCCCTCGGGATGTTGGTCCACGGAAGCCGAAAGGCCGTGCCCACGAGGTTCGGCGTGTTTGTAGTGTGACTTGCTGGTCGGGAGGGCCCACGCCACGAGGCCGGTCTCACATTTAGTCTGTCTGTAATCTATGTATCACAGTATATATGTTTCATTAAATTGACGGTTACTTATATGTTTTTTTAGATACCCCTGACGAAGGGTTGTCCCGAAATGCATTGGGTTTTTAAATAAACCGTGACATGGAAACATTTCAAGTCTCCTGTGTTTGTGTGAAAAAAACATTAATGAATAAAACAATGAGTAAAATGAATTGAAGAAAACCATGGATAAATACAGAAGAAAAAAACGGATTAAAAAATGGATTAACTGAAGAGGAGAATATAAATTTGATTCATTGGATTCATTGGTTGATAATGGCTGTGCTGCTTGAATGGAGTCAGAATTGGCTCCTTCGATATGGTTCGTATGATTGCAACGCAATTGGGCGGAGCGTGGAGCAAGCATGCACGCCGACAAAAAGAATGAAAGTACAAGATGGAGTATACAACAGTAATGAAGACATCATTATGCCACCCTTCTCCAACCATGTTCCTATAAATTTAAAATATACTTATGACAGGAAATGGGCAGTTGTCCAAGCCCCAGCATTATACAACAAGCATTTGCAATGCAATAGGTCTCGCATTTATGCGAGTTTAAGCTATTGGCATTGTAAATAACAATGCCTTTTATTTATGTTTTAAAAACCAAAACCTAAATAAAAGGCATTGTCATTTACAATGCCAATAGCTCAAATTTGCGTAAATGCGAGACCTAGTGCATTGCAAATGCTTGTTCAGCATAGTTATGAATTTGTCGCATTTTCCACATAATTCATCTGCTGCATAATCTGCAGACTTTTTATTGTGTTTCTAGCTCAAAAGTTACTGAAAAATTGCCCACTTGAGTTTGTGCACCCTTCACAAAGGTTAACTGGTCATTTTTCAGTTGCCTATTTCTGTATGTGATTGTTAAACTGGTACTAATGAGAGAAAATATTTGCCCAGAAAGTATTACTATATGTAAAAATTGAAAAATAATAAATACTACAAAAAAAAGTGTTGCATTCAGCCACAATTTTGCCTTTTCGTTGACCCTTTAGTCAACCATGGTGCGTCATTTGGTTCTCCCCTGTAGCATAATTCCAGTGGCCCCATGTATAAGGTAAAAAAATAGCAAAGGAAGCATTGACACTGATTTAGAAATACGTTTTTGGAGTGGCATGGTCAACTGCCTTATCACTGCGGAAGTGGAAGGCCTCATCCAAGCCGAGACCAGCAGCACAGGCTGCAACAAGCCAATTAAGTGTAGAGCGGTGGTGTTCAGTCTAGATCCTTAACAGATATCAGGATAACCACAAACATGGATCCAAGTATAAGGGAAATGATATAGACTGCCAGAGGTTATCCAGAAAATCTTGAAGGAATCCAGTCCTTGAGAGTATTTTCTGGCCACCATTTTGAGGACCGGGGGGGGGGGTAGAGGGCTTGAACTTTCTGTAAGTTCAGATTCTGCTTTCCAATATACAATATTATATTAAACGTGGGAACCTGTACAAAAGGTATAACAACCCTGCAAAACTACAGCTACCGATAGGAAAAAACAAAGGGTTTAAAACAGCGGTGGAAACACGTTAATAAGGGATAGAGACTGGAACGACTGGCTCTAATCCTACCTGTCAAAACGTCAACAATGAAGTAAGAAGCAAATATGGCCACTGGCCTGATCTAAGACTCTAAATCCTACCAGGCGTCACATACTTTAAGATTCTTTCCTCTTTCTTTGACACGTATGTCCTTAGTACATTTAAACGAGGACTGACTTCTCACCGTTCAGAAGAACTTATGTATCACCAATACGTTTACCTAAAGCTTTGTAAAATGCAACTGCCACCAACTTGGTACAAACTCAACGAAAAAAAGATGATTCAGCAGATCATAACAGAGAATTTCACAAATGGATTTAAAATTGGATCATTTGGCGAACCATTAAAGATGAAAACAGCTGTAAGCTCAAGGGACTACATAATGACGGTGAAACAAGGAAAAAAATGGAGGGAGGTAAGGAAAGCAAAGCTTGAACACTATAGCTAACACAGATGCAGATGGGCACTGATTTTGCAAGGACGATGCACCCGATGTACAGCTCAAGATGCCTACAGTCACCAATAGCTGTACGGAAAAGAGAATGGGTGCACGTAGGCCTTCTTTTACATCGCTGAAAGCCTGCATGTCCTGGGTGCTGTAAGGACTCTCTGGGTTTACTAACAGCAGGACGATTGCTAGAGGGTGCTACAACACAGCAGCTGTCAGCATGCACTTGACTGACTTGGCACGCAGAGTATCTTACACTGCACAGATGCTCCCTACAGGTTAGGTTTCAAATAATTTTGGCTGTTATGATACCCTTCCTATAACCGAGCTTACGACAAGGAAAACAAATAAAACGTTTCAGGTGTGCGACTTACATAGATAAAATTAAAATGGAAATATATCTCCACTTCACAATGGGTCACTCAAAAAGGGCACCAAACAGCTATGCAATGCGCCACACAAACCAGCATTAAACATCTTCAAAAACTCTTGCAGCCTCGCAACCTGGAGCACTGTGACCACGGCTCTCAGACTGCCACAGTTAGGAACAAAACTCATAAATGCTTGTCCAACTTAAAATTTGTATTGGAATGCCCAGGAACTGCTGCAAATCTGGAGGGAATAGAATAGAAAGTCGGGAGTGGGTCTGTCACTTGAAGAACCAGGAGCTTCTCCCTTGGCTAGTACATGTAGCCAATTGACTTCAATAACAAAGCCTCGCACTTTAGTAGCCTTATGCCCCCCTCAAAAAAACTGTCATGTAAGCATCAATATTGCCTGCCCGGGAGGCCTCAATAACCAAAGGTACATGAGGAAACAGGGGAAGCTGGGTGCACCTAGTGACCACAGCAAGTGTAACAGATGTAATCAAACAACATCCCTGGAGCCTGGCTTTGCTGGTCCCAGGGCCACAGGTAGTAGGTGGCCGGCACGACGATGAGCCCCATGAAGGATGTGAGGAAGTAGAAGAAGGTGTTGCCGTTGTCATCGTACTGGAACTGCTGCCCAGCTATGGCGGCTCCTCCGAGGTGAGGGGAGCAGGGGGGTGGGCGCTCACTGACGCAGACCCATTGTCATGAGACAACAACTGCCCCAACACACAGTAGAGGGGAGGAGCGGAGCCGATGCTTGACACGCCTTTCTCGCCTTCCGTCACAAACGTCCGACGAATGGAAAGGCTGCAGTCGCACCGAAGCAAAGGGAGCCAGAGAGAAGGAGCAACAAGACCCGAGGCCGCGAGACATCCTCTGTGGTGAGGGAGGGGGAGGGCTGTTGAAGCGCGAGGAAGACAGAGAGGCGGAGCTAGGCACGCGCGCTTTGGTGAGCGAGAGGAAAGCCAGATGGTGCCTCTGCTCCTAACTGTGCGCGTAACCGCACGCTCTCTGCACACCCAAAAAGCCGTGGTCAGCTTTTTAAAGCCCAATCACTAAATGTCTCGCTAGAGCAGCGCGTGCGCTGGCTCAGGCGGGACCTGAAAATCATGTAGGATGGGATGAGGACTCACCTCACCATAAAATTCAATTAAAATGTCAACCTACTGCACAAAGGCAGTACCCAATTAAGCAAGAAGCTAAAAAACAGGTCAGGGAGATCTTGGATCAATTTGAATACCAAGGGGTGATTGAAACATGCACCTCATCAATGAACAATCCTTTGTTTCCTGTTTCCAAACCAAACAACACATATCGTCTAGTTTTGGATTACAGACACCTGAACACTTGTTCTAAAACTTTTGCAGTACAAAATGCACACAATACAGCACTAATGAATAACATTGTGCGTAAAAAATATAAAATCACATTAGACATTTCAAATGGTTTCTTTTGTCAAAACATAGCACCTAAAATTAGGTACTTGACAGCTTTCTCAATAATGAGGGCCCAGCGTCACTTCTGTCGACTCCCTCAAGGGTTAAAGAACAGCCTGGGGTTATTCTCAGCGAGAGTTACAGAGTTACTACAAATTTATGATGACGAGGCATTGTCATATGTCGATGATATCTACCTGACAGACAATGACCTGGATAGGCACTTGAACAGGGTGAACCCCATTATACTGTGCATTGCCTCTGAGGGCTATAAATTCAACTTCAATCAAGAATTGCATATCTCAATGTCCTTTTCCTAGGATATGAACATTCAAGTGAAGGCAAAAGCCTGGCAGCAAACTTTTTAGAAAAGTATACGCTGCTCCAACCTCCAAAAACGCTGAAAAACTTACAGTTGATTCTAGGTTTACTGAATTTTGGAAGAACTTACATTCTAAATTACGAACAAAGTGTTAAACCTCTCTACGAACTAATCAAACCTGATTTCAAAATCAAAGATTGGACACAGGAACACACAGATATCCTGCGTTCACTCCAAGCTGACATGTTAGCAACAAATCATTTACAAACACGCATAAATACACGCAATTTAGTGATCCGAATAATTTCGGGTCAATGCGGATTCACCTACTTAACTTTTAATGAAGGTGAAAAAGTACCTATTGCATACAAATCACATTTGTACACACAAGCGGAAATGCGATTCACTTCGACAGAAAAAATTCTGACCGCGGTGGCAAAAGAAAGAGCTTTAGCTCAGGGGAAACGCATTATTGTCGTGACTCCGGTACCAGCCTTAGAGGCAGTTACAAAAGCGAGCATTCCGAGTGCAAAAGATTTACATCCAAGATGGATACAATGGGTTAATTCTCTTGCTGCGACAGATGTTGAATATGTTTTTGATCCTTATTAAAAAACACAAGCATTCCTGCAATACGAACACGAATGTCCTCTGCCTATTGAGATTCTCCCTCTTGACCAGTATGAATTTATAATTTACACTGACGGATCAGCACAACCCGCTACGGAAATTAAGCAAGCTTACAGTGCAGCATGCGCGATCATTAAAGGTCGTATGCGTAATGGTAAATTCCGACCAATGGTCACTAAAACACAATCTCTAGGAGATTGTACAGCTCAGCGAGCTGAACTACAGGCATTCAAATTGGCACTTGAAAATACGGATCGCGAACTCCCCACACTTATGATGTGCAATTTCTTTTACTGTGTACAATCGTACAATGAATATTTACAGAATTGGCTTGAAAATGGTTTCAAAGATGCGAAAGGTGGCACAATCCTGCATAAAACGCTTTGGGAACAAATAGTTCAGTTGCGAGACGGACTACAAAACACTCACGTGATACACACGCTGAGTCATCAACGTGATGGTGTTCACATTGCAGGGAATTCATTGGCTGACGAAGCCGCAAAGGGGGTGTACAAACGACTTCCGTAGCTGCAATCACTTGTTCAAAAACGAAAATAGACAGTGAGATATTGTTGGCTGTCAATGCTTCAAGCAAAGGCAGTGGTGCAGCATTACCTAAAAAATTTCCACTCAAACACTCGTATATAATTGACGCGAACAACGTTCCGTTTGCGCAAATCCCTGGAGTGGGGGATAGGGTAATTCCAAACATGGAACATAGATTAAGACTAATCCTAGCAGCACATGAAGGGATAACCTCTGCTCATGCAGGTGTTTCCGCCACAGTATCATTATTAAAACAGAGATTTTGGTGGCCCGGCATTAGGAAATAGAACAAAACTATGATTTGGAATGTAAAATATGCCAAAAGATGAAAGTTTCTACAGTGAAACATCCTGCGCAGACGCCCCTGTTAATTTCAGACAAACCATTAGCTTGGGTTTACCTGGATCACTGCGGTCCCTTGCAAAGGGATGGTAACTATAAATATATCATGGTTGCAGTGGACTCGTCCTCAAGGTTCCTATGGATGTGGCCTCAGCGCTCGGCTGACGCTCGAACTGTTATAAAAGATTTGCGAGTCTTTATCGGCACATACGCAATAGGCACGCTGCACTCTGACCAGGGCCCTGCGTTTAGCTCTCGGGCTTACAAAGAAGCCATGGCCAGTTTGGGCGTAGCATTGCGGTACTCCTCTCCATTCCATCCTGAGGGAAATTTGGTTGAGGAAAAGGAAAAACCAGGACATAAAGCGGTCTATAACAGCTAGGGTATTATGTTTGTGTGATGGGTGGGTCAAACATCTTTATGGGGTCCAACGCTCATTAAACAATTTGCAAAGATGTTCTCTGGGGGGGGGGGGGTGGTCACTCCATATGAGGTTCTATTTGGGACAAGAATGTGGGTTCCTGATCTCGAATGTAAAGGCACAGTGGTGGAAAATAAACCATTTGATATCAAAGATCGTTCGGCTGTTTTACAGGACTTAAATGAACTAAGAACGAAACAAAGCAAAGTCTTCCTGCAGCCAACCACCACTGGGGAAAATCCAGCCGTTCCAGCAAGGCCTGTCTGGATCCCAAAGCTTGGGGATCTAGTCAGAGAGAAGATCACGGACAAGAAGGAATTTGGCCCTTCTTACAGACAACAGGTACCTGTCCTAGCAATCCACGGATCAAGAACAGTAATTCTGCCGCCCCTTGCTGGTAAAAAGGAGAAAAGATTTGTGTCCATCGACCTCACCAAACCACACCATGTGGCCAATACTAAGCAGTAGGCCATGTGGACTCCGACCAAGTTGTAGACGCACTCCTCTAGCTACTATTCAAGAGGTTCAAACTGAAAGACTCATCACCATTGAAAATCCAACAGTAAGAAATGAAGGACTAAGCAACAATGCTATGGAACTCATTCCTCATGAAAACCAAATAACAGTTCATCCAGATACACCGGTCTACACCAACGTAGCAAGTGATCCACTGGTTCAAGCGATTTCAACAAAACCTGATGCAATTCCAACCATTGACAGAACTGCTTCTGGCTATTTCATTAACTTTGATATATTTTCTGAGGATCCCAGTGAGCCTGAAACGATGTCAGCAAAAAGAACTTTCAAAGAACAAGCACAAGACTTTTTTAATCACGTGAAAAAGACTTATCTGGTTTCACCATGGATTGAACTATGGATTATTTCTGGAATATTTTTCTTTCTACTTTGGCTAGCTTTAGTAATAACTCTGAGCATGTTGATAGATGGAAGATATATTCATTTGGACACAGGAAGTAAAAATGTGAACTTACTTTTAAAACCACACAAATCATCCCATCGTGAAGCAAGAGACTTGTCAGCAGTGAACATCACAGCCGCTCCTATACAAAATGGTATAGTTTGGGACAAAACAGATTATTATATATTCGGTCCATCTGAACTTTTGAAGATTCGACACTTATTTAAGATTTCATTAAGTGACTTTATTACCTCCAGTACCTATTCTGATGATTGGGACTTTGAGACTGTTAATAACATGATGTCTGATCTGGAAAGGTCTGCTGCATTCTCTAACCATGAAGACTTAGAGGGTTCAACAGACTATGAACAGCTTTTTTGTTACAATCACTATGGTCATCATTTCTTGCATAAATTTGTAACACCTAAAAATGTATAACCAATGGGAACATTGTCCTACACCACCAAGGGGTAGCTCAAAAACATTTGAAATGAAGTTTCCATATTTTTCAGGATATAATACATCCAATCCAGAAACGTTTTACTTTAAAAATGTAAACAAAACTGGAACGAAAAATATGTTAACCAATACGAAACAGATTTATTCTGCTGTCTTTATTGCCCAACTGTCTAGACAGGGTTTCGACTTTCGGAAAGACACAATTGACACAAAATCTTTCTGGGGTACAAAAGATTGGGAAGTGAAGGGGATAGAAGCTTTGTTTAGAGCCTGCATCACATCACAGCAGATAATGTTTTTGAATGACACTGTCCAACAAACGTCTTGCCTTGGGTTAGCCAACATCAAAGACTTGAACACACCGTCCATACCTGCACCTGCAAGTAATAGCACTGCACACGGGGTGGTCGACGTACATAATATCTTACAAGACAACAGATCAGATTCCGAATGGAAAAAATGTTTGTTCTGGCCCACAGACACAAACATCTGTCAAGAAAGATTTCTGAACAAGACACAAGGTCTAACAATCAATAGGCCAGACCCACGCTATGTTCAAAGACAGCATCTAGGGGTAGTAACAGCATACAGTGTAGGAAAACTATGCCTTGATTGGCTGCAGACATCTACACTCGAGGATGTGAAACAGCACTTATCTTTACTTAAACAAGACACAAACCTTAGGGAATTCTTGCTAGGCCCAAGAGAACTGCGTTAAAAACGTTTCATATATGCCGGCATCTATGCTGCTTATAATGAAATATGGAAGGTTACCCAAGCAGACGCTGCAGAAAGAATACAAGAAATTGATCGTATTAATTTAGAGAAATCACTCGCTGTGGTCGACAATGGGTTAACGACTCTGTCATCCAGGATATATTCATTGGACAACATTGTATCCTCTGCTATAGACATTGTGGAACAAGATTTGGTCCTGCTGCGTCAAGGCCAGTCTCAATTACGTTCTATTCTGTCATTAAGCTGGACGCTACAAAACTTGTGTGCAGGTTATGTGCCTTGGCGTTTCATCAACACGTCTTCTCTGTTTTCTGATTACAATCTCACTGATAAACAGATCCAACTTGCACCAAGGGGAGCAAAGTATACAGTGCTGAGCATTGAAAAACAGTAAAAATTGCCATTTACGGTAGCAGAAAAACCAGCTACAGAATGGATCATACATGGCAAAATAACACTGCCTATTACAACTTTCCATTTTCAGTATTGCCTTAAACACATGCCAGTAGGCAAATATGAAAGGTTGGGTAAAGAATACGCCAGGACATCCTGGGATTTACCTTACACACACAGATGTTGGGAGTGGGGGACGTGAAGTGTTTATTAGTGGTACACACTGTGAAAATGCACTGAGCGGTTCACTCATATGTCGGGATATTAGTCTACACGGAAAATTATCCTGCCACCTGCGAGGTTCCCCAGCCGCTGTGATTAATCCAACGTTTGGACAACTTTCAAATAGGAGTTACCTCATGTTGAATGATATTAGCTGTTGTGGCATGTTGCCAGGTATCCCATATCTAGTAACGGTTACTTCCAGGGTCACTTGCTGTATGCAAGTCTTGTACCCCCAAATAGACACAGTCAGGGACTCGCCTTTATGGCCTTCACTGAACATCTCTTCTATACGAATTGATACTTTAAGCAGAATAAAAGCCATTATTTTTAAACAAACCGTGCCTTTGACCTCAGCCAAAGAAACCTATGATCTACAAGTCGCAAGGACTTCGGCTGAGACACAGGCTCTGTTAAGGACATATTGCCCTACACATTTCACAGAAATGTTGGGACGTATCTTAAACATGTTTGATACGAGCGGTATTGTGCATGTATTTAAGACCGTATGTTCGCAACTGTTAACACCTTTTCAAACAGTCCTCGGAATCATTCCAAACTTCATGCACTCGGTGTTTGGTGGTCTGCCGCTGATTCTAGCAATCGTCGCAGAAATCCTATTTTTATTCCTATTGCTGCGCTATAGCAAGCCAATCAATGAGCGTCACTCCCAGCACCTTGGAGAATGCTCTCCTGGAAAGGAGGTGTCGTGAGCGCATAGTGCAACTATTGGGTTTACCTCGTCTACGAGAACTAAATACCACGTGGTTTTTGTCATTCAGACCAATCTGGCAAGATTGCATCTTACCTGTTCTATGCTGCCTGCTTTGCGGTGAAAAATGTGTGCTAGACATCTGTCTAACACTCCCATCAGTCGTGCCCATGGATATCGATACTCTGCTGGAACCAATAACCCCCCATGCTCTGTCTTGTCCCCAGAGGCTACCAATCCTGATGACGGCATTCATTGAGATCTCACAGACGCAACATGCTACTGCTGAGGTACGAGATGGATCAACAGGCACACAGGGAACATCGGCAATGATCACTGCTACTGACGATGCATCACATCTATGTGCAGCTAGTCTTCTAAACGAGGTAATCGACCAGTCACCGACAACCGTAGACACATTTTTGTCTGCAGGAATAGAGGATTTCATGATTTCCCCAGCATCTTCAAATAACTTTTGATTTGGCTCACAGTGTACCTTGTAATCTATGAATTCGGCCTTCATTTTTTCAAAACAAAAAGACAACATTTTGAACTTTCCTAAAATCGCACTTTTGTGGATATTGACTTTTTTATGGCTAAAAGCTCTGCTTACAGTAGAACTTTTCATAGAGGACAGACTGCTTTGAAACACTTCCAGGGACGCTTTGTCACCTTTTTTCACATTTATGTAATCATGACATGAAATGGTTCTGAACTTTTTCCTTTCTGTAAAACTGGGCCATTTCATTCCGTATGTGTATATATTTTTTTTTCTCATTCACTTGAGCATTCACTGTAAATATATGCTTAGAATGAAACATGTACTCAATTTTATGTTTTTAGCACAGTTAGCATTTAGTAACATCGATCATTCGTCAATGGAGTGGGTGTTGTGTTTCAATTTAGATACCCGTATATAGGTTTCCCTGAATCATGTCCTTATATAGGCACAATTCGTATTGCCCTTATTAAGGCATAGGAATCCCAGTCTATATTTAGGCATTATCCATGCTATCCAAATACAGGCATGGTCACCTACATCCATCCATCCCATGTCACAACGAGTTCTTAGAAACCAGACCCTTAAGTCGACGGGACTTTCCCTAGCTAGGATTATTGATTTCTCCAAGAACTCATCAATTATGCATGAACTACTATTCCTTAGGAGTCCGTCCATGACGTCTTCCTCTGCCCGACTTTACGTCAAAGCTAGCATTCCTAAACACCTTCTAGGTATAAATATACCTTCCCTTACCATGGCAAACCACCGCACGACTCAGCACGACTTGACTGCACGGTTCACCACGGCAAGTTCGGAAGAGACCATATCCCAGCCTGACGCACTGACCAGACGCTGTCATCCCTGCTCGCAGAGAATCCAGCTTCCAGTGTTCTGACTCCCTTTGCGGGGTGTTAGAGTTTGAGACCTGGAAAGAGATACCCACCTCTCTCATTCTAAAGGTATGGAGCTAACTAGAAGCTAAAGGGACTCTTGGCATACTAAACTTAGTATATTCCATACTATAGAAAACACCACCTACTTCTTACCTCGTACTACACTTAGGTTAGGTACACTGGGGTAGAACTATTTAGAAGCATCAGACGAGTATTACTTTTTAGCCTGTGTTATTTATGTATGTATATGTGAATATATGTCATAGCTAAAAGACAATGCTATTGCAGTATTATTCCTTCTTACTGCTTACGCTGTGCGTATTATATCTTGCTTACTGGCTAATGATTGTAACAGCTCATATCTCTTAGACGAGAAACAAGACTGTTCAATACATCCTTTTATTGAAACGCCCGTCTATCTATTTCTGTGTACCTCTGGATCAACTAAGCATGCACGATTGACTGAGTGAAACTGTTATCTTTTGTTTCCACGACTATAAGTGAAACAAAGTTGTCATGGTTATGCGGTTGTCAGAAACTAATCCCTTCTTATTCATTCGAGAAGTTTCTAGTGACCTCTGAGTTAGCTGGCACACACAAGTAATTAAGTTTAATGTACTCGATAGGAGCATACTGACCTTAGTCCTATGCAAAAACTATAGTGTATATTATTCCAATGCGCATAGCCTATAAGGGAAATAGGAACTACACTACAGTGTAATACCTTTAATGGGAGAGCACCACCACTTCTCAGCAAGGGTGTAATACTTTTAATGGAATAGTACTACCACTTCTCAGCAAGGGTGTAACTTTTAAAGGGAGGATAACTGCACTTATCAGCAAGGGTGTAATACTTTTAAAGGGAGGGTACCACCACTTGTCAGCAAGAGAGTAATTAATTTAATGGGAGAGTACCACCACTTCTCAGCAAGGGTGTAATACTTTTAATGGGAGAGTACTACCACTTCTCAGCAAGGGTGTAATACTTTTTAAGGGAGGGTAAATCCACCTCTCAGTAAGAGTGTCATTAATTTAAATGGAGAGTACCACCACTTCTCAGCAAGGGTGTTATGGATTTAATTGGAGAGTACTACCACTTCTAAGCAAGAGTGTAATACTTTTAATGGTAGAGTGCTACCACTTCTAAGCAAAGCTGTAATACTTTTAATGGTAGAGTACTGCCACTTCTAAGCAAGGGTGTAATACTTTTAATGGGAGAGTACTACCACTTCTCAGAAAGAGTGTAATACTTTTAATGGGAGGATACGAGCACTTCGAAGCAAGGGTGTAATACTTTTAATGGGAGAGTACCACCACTTCTAAGCAAGGGTCTAATACTTTTAATGGGAGAGTACCACGCCTTCTCAGCAAGGGTGTAATACTTTTAACAGGAGGGTACCACCACTTCTCAGCAAGGGTGCAGTAGTTTTAATGGGAGAGTACCACCACTTCCCAGGAACAAACAGGTACTCTTCAATAATGAGTACCCTGTCTTCTATTTTAACCACTGCACATGACTAACAAAGCAGATCATTAGAAGCCTTGACTGGCTACTGAAATAAACAGCTAAAATCAGCAAACACAATCAGACAAGAATAACAAAATGGTTGTGTATATTAGGAAGGTGAGCAGCTGGAATTTCGAAAACGGAGAATATGGTACTCCGCCACAGACCACATAATTGTCTTAAACAAATGTACCCAAATTCCAAAAGTGCTTAAAAATTTACTGGGCAAAATTTCAGTTTTCTCTGCATGATCTAACATAATTTCTGTAATTTTGCATTACAACTGGTATGCAAAATTCCAGAAAATACACTAGTACGCCCTGTTTGTGTCCAAAAAATAGTGTGAATGCACAGGAACATCGAGAACGACCAGAATTCGAGCGGCTACTCTTTGAGCCACCTATATTATTTCCTTTTGTTTTTGCACGAAATGCGTCCACAATCTAAAATAGAAGAAAAGGCATTTCATGCCAAATTATAGCGCCAAAAGCTGGTATTAAACTCTAAGTAGTTATGCATAATTTGTCAAGAAATCCCACAGACCCAAATCGTGCGAATTGTGCATCTCATTGCAGATAATTAACAATTTACCATAGGTCAAACTTATCAAAACGTTCAACCAGAACCACGTACACCCACCTACATGAAAGTGCATGGAGAACTTTGCATTTAAGCACCATCTTTGGAAGTTCTTTTTTAGCCAGAAAGGTTCTTGTACACTTGAGACATCGGCAAACTGTTTACCTTAGACAATTAGCTGATGGTTTCATCTCCACAGAGTCAAAGATATAATTGAAACCTTTCTACGTGCACTTATTTCAAGGGCATTGGTATTATGAAATTCTGCAAAATTTCTGCATAGTTGTAGATTTACCACACTTCCGGAGCAATCCACCATTTGCTGCATCATTTGCGGATTTCTTATTGAAAAAAACGTTGTTTGTACTTCAGGCGAATCAAAAATTACTTTACAAAAGTGCCAAGGGAGGTGCCCCGTAATTGCCTAGTAAAGGTTAAGTGGTCCTTTCAGTTGCTGACTGGAGTGATCCATCGTTAGACAGGTACTAATAGGATGAAAATTTAGACTAGATAATGGTAATATGTGTTAAAATGATGACATCAAAAATTAACATTGGTCAGTAGAAAAAACATTCAGGCAAAATGTGAAATACGAAAAAAATATACACACAGAGCACATTTGGCTCAGACAACTGATTCTCTACTTTTTTTGCAAATGTTTAACACTGGGTGGATTTTGTAGTTTTTATGGAATTTTAGGGGCGTTCCGCCCTCCCCACCTCCACGTAAACCATGGTGAATTGCTATAAAAGAACACAAACCTTAATTCACGCAAAATATGTTATGTCGCATTTATCGCCAGGCCTAAATACTGCCGTAGAATGCTCTGGATTATGCGGCATTTTGTGCCTTTTCTTGGCACAAAATGTAATCAACCTGCTGAATAATTTATACTATTATTGCCGCGTAATTTCAGTGGTTCTGGTTATTTTCCACCACATAATCTGATGTCCAGGTAGTGTCACAAAGTGGAAGCCGTACCGTGGAAGCCGAATGAAAGGCAGCACGGGCATTCCCTGCAGCAGGGCCCTGGCTTATTTATTTATTTGGGCAGATTTATATAGAGCGAACTCGACCGGAAGATATTGGAGCGCTTTACATAATACACATTTTACACTTCCACAGAATCTTAAAAAAAAGCATGTTTTTGGGAACTCCCAATAATAGTACCCATCCATACCAGAACCACCATATACGTAAGATTACGGACTACCTAGCTCTGTCAAGTAGCCATAAAATTATTTGTGGCGCTATAAATAAACAAATAAATAAGATGAGACGAGTTATGGCCTGGTAGATAAATTACGACTTTGTACGCGAGAGACATCGAATCTATTTCCGGCGTTCCCGAATGTCCAAAATATATATGTTCTTGTGGAAATCGCCGCACCTCCCAGCTACTCAGATCTCTTATCTGTGAAAAAATACGAGTGCTCCAAAAATAAATGCCGGTAATACGTGCTAATATCTGGAAGCGGAAGAAACAAGTGCTTAGATCTCGGAGGTTTTAAACGCTATACAAATAACTATGCCTGCTATATAAACAAACAAAGTACAAACACTCGTCTGAGTGGACTTTTACACCTAAACTGGGGCCCTCTGCCTAGGCTCATCCTGAGTTTCCCTTCCTTGGACAGAGTGCAGTTGTGAGAATCAGAGAGGCCCCTGATTGGTCAGATATGGGCCCAGGGTGGTTTACCAGGGAAGGCCGGGCTTTAATCTCAGAGATAGCGGCCATTAGCGGCGGATAAGGCTCCTCGCCCATTGCTTCCTGCCTGTCTCCGTCGCAGCCAAGCATCTCCCCTTGGCGCCGGCTGCCGTCTGCCCTCAACACGCCCGGGTGTCGAGTTACTGTTTGTTATTGGTCGCTGTTGTCTCGGCGCACTAATAGGGCTGTTTAAAAACGACAATTGGGCTCGCAGGCATGTTGGGAACAAGCCAGGCAACTTGACGTGTTGTGCTTTTATTGTCAGATATGGGTCAAATGATGAAGTAACTACTGCAGAGATAACGCTAATTGTCCAGAGCATCATCTGAGACAGGCCTGCAGTGCTATGAGGACGGGGCAGGCAAAATGGGCGCTACAATAAAGTGCACGGAGGCGCTTTCTCACTTGCATCCCGCCCATCTTGAAACCCACAAAATTATAATTGTTATGTGAAAATGCTACTAAAAATGGTGTTTATATTTCATGGGTTACTTATTACAAATAATTTCCAGTGAGTTTTGAGCTGCGTTGCTGTCAATACTTTATGCAAAGTCACACTCTTACATAAAAATTTGCATTCCATCTGTAGCATAACTTATCTATAAGACATAATAACAAATATATATATTACTTTGCCCCCCTATGGTTAAACAACTCTGAGGCTTCAACTACAACGGCAGGTGCATGCAGTGGTATTGTACCTCAAGAAGGATTCTTTCTGGGATTGGAGATTGTGTTTAAATTCATCATTACCTCTAGGAAAACAAATATATGGTAGACATTTGGTTCTAAAAGTGTATCTTAAAGAGTAACTGCTTATAGGTTATTGATTAAGCATTTATTGTTCAATTACTTAAAATCGTTACAATATACTATCATTATTAAAAGGAAGAGAGTTAAAATCCCACACGTTACTACGTTATTAAAAGGGAGTTAAAATCCCACATGTTACTACAACCTGGTAGGGCATAAAACCTTAACACTAATATCAAAATCTGGTTATAAAGTACAAGTGCAAATGCAATAGACTTAAAAGGGAGGTTTGTCCTCGACTCTCTTGCTTGCTAGCCGACTGGTTTCTTTTTGTAACTCTATTTTCAGCGACAGTGTGGCTCGAATTGATTCTATAAATTTCCCCAGCCGCGCAACTGTTTGAACTGTATTAGCAGAGAAATACAAGTCTGAGACTTCTCTGCATCATACAAGGCCCTGGGCTCTGCAGATAGGATGAACTAGTCGGTGCCTCTCGCTGGCTAACTTGGGACAACAGCACAGCAGATGGAGCCAGGATTCCGGATGGTAATTACAGAGTCGACATGCGGCTAAATTGTCCTTCCGGGCCCAACCTTGATTAAAGTCCACAATGGGCAATGCAAGAAGTCTCCTGTAAGTGAGTTTTTTCGGGCTGGAACTGTCAGTGCTTGCTCGAAATAAGGCTGTGGTTTTCCCACTATGTAGGAGGCGTCCAATGATGAGAAATTGGAATGATGGTGTAAGCTTTCCAGATCTCTTTCATGTGATATTTTCTTGGCCTGTCATTCACTGATCTTTTCCATGCAGCTACTGGAATGTTTGAGATGTGCAAATTTTGCACATCGATTTCAAACAAGTTTGTGGCTGCTGTCAACTGCACCTGCCATGGGGATCAACCTTCTTCGAAGATTGTTTTAATTTGCACTTTCAAAGATGTTGCTGGAGCTTGCAAGATACTAATATAGTATTTTAAAGTGTCCCCTAAGCAGGTAATGTCCGGACGAGTAAGTCCCAGCTCCAGCCTTACTCTTGCTCTCCTGGCCTGTCGTGGGATGCCTAATACTTTCTTGTATACCCAGATTTGGTGGCTCATGAGGAATTTAGTGAGGGCACCAGGAAAGATTAGGTGGCTGTAGTTGATGGAGGGTACTACTTTTGCTTTTAAGATTTTCAAGATAGGTTCAGCAGTCGGGCTGTATTGCTTCTAGGTGCTAAGAGTTGATTTGGATCCCAAATAGCAGAATTCTGAACTTGGCTCCAGCGCTTAACTGAAAAAATGCGTGACTCTGCAAAATTTATTGCCTCACTGTATCTAAAAAAGGATTTTAGCCATGTTCTCTGTGCTTTGGGGGCAGTACATGGTCTTTGAGAACAAGCACCCACTCTGAGTCCTCCTACCTCAGAGACTATAATGACATTTGATCATGACCCTTGCTCAAATCGCATACCCCAGAGTCCAAAGGGCATAGCCGTTAGCCATGTCCAGAAATTTTAGAGCACAGGGTATGGCCTCAGGCCCGTACATCATTTCGTCCCCTAGGACATACGAGTCCTCTCAGAATGGCCTCAAGTCAATCCATTTCAGCCAATCCTTAGGATCAGGGCATGACTTCTGGTCACTTTTCTGCAATTAGTGTGTTTCTTTCCAATCTTTCTGCTGCATGGACTGGGCCCTCAGGGCTATGGTTGCAGTAATTAATTTAATTGATTTTTCAAGCCTCTACCTGGATCTCATAGGGGCCCGATTGGACCATGGAGGGACACCAGGCATTTCTCATGGTGCTTTTCAATGACTGTAAGTAGAGCTCCGTCCAGCAAAACAGTTAATTGCATGTGAGGTGGATATATAATTGTTACGATGATCTTCACTTATATTGCATTGACTAGAATGGCCAAGTCTCGCAGACTTACTTCTAATTCTTCATTGCCTGCAGGTGTGCCAGACTAAGACTGAGATGGTGATAAGTATGATAAAAGGCTGACACTAGAGCCGAGAGACTTCTCTGCTGAGAGCTTCTGCTTGTGCTGCTGACAGAAAGCAAAGAAGAGGGTACTGGGCAGGAAGACTTTGAGAAGAGGATCACTCCTGTCTTAAAAACAGTTTCGATTTTTGTCCATCTTGTTTTGTTGCATTGTTTTTAAACTATTTATTTCTATTTGTTTCAATTTGGTCGGGTTCATTGGTTTTGTTTACAGGGGTAATGCATTATGGGAAAATGAGGCACCAGTCTTTGTTATTAGCGAACAGAGGACATGGCAGGTCACATGGTTTGTTTAAATGAGGGAGATATAGGGAAAACGTGTGTGTGAGCAGGCTTCAAATAAGGCCTTAATAGGCGGGAAGTCGATGACTCCCTGAACACGGAGAATGATATGCACACTTGAAACTGCTGGTTGCGGTGTAATGAGGTAAACGAACATAGTGGGCTCTCTATGGATGTTTGGTTAAAGGGTGGGAGATTATTTTCCTTAGTCACTTTTGTGTTGTAGTTTATTGCAAGTGTAGTTATAATCACGAGGGGAGAGAGATGGAGGGGGGTTATGAAAAATTTGGGGATAACTTTTCTACTTTGTTCTGTATTACTTATAGGCTTCGAAGGTATAGCATGGTTGTTTATGCAGTTCTTTTTGATTTGTTTCAGTACCCCTGACGAAGAACTTAAACAGTTCGAAATGCATTGGGTTGTTTTACAAGTGCCAGTTTGAATGAATGTTGAAAGCACATGTCTATGTTTAAGCGCATTGCAGCATCAGACATTTGAAAATGCAAAATAAAACATTCTAACTTTACATCGCTGTCTCTGGAGCGACTATAAAAGCTTGGAAAACATGGATTAATTGACATCTATATATTATTGGATTACTATTGATTACTACGGAGTACTTTGGTTAAAATTTAACACATTTTCAGAGGAGAGTTTCCTCAGTTAGCTGTGCAGCAGCTGGGGGCGGACCAGTCGCCTTCCTTGGCAGTTTCATTCTTAAAAACAGTTGTGCCATCACCAAACCCAAAGCAGATGTCTCTCAGCACTGCAGTGACTGTAGTCATGACTGAGAACAGAGAATCCAGAACTGGATTGTACAAGCAAACCGAATCTTCCCTGGAACATCAACAGAATGGCTGCACACATAGAATCGCTTGGTGTACACATTGTCTCACACGCTGAAGATACAGAACTTTTACTCACACTAGATCACACATCTCCCAATGCCATAAGCAATTTTAAGGTCTGTCTGTCCGCTGTATATCAATAGATGCATAATAGCAGTCTCCAATGTAATTTATTTATTTATACCTTTTTTATAGCGCTAGCTAGACCCGAAGGTATCAGAGCACTTTACATACCGTGCAAGATCATTCGATTGAAGTACATAAAAAAAAACAGACAAAGAAAATCGTTCAGCCACAGCAGTAGTTACAGTATGCAGACAGTGGAACCGCTTGAGCTAAAAAACGTACAACACATAGTGGACCGCTGAAACACTAATTTAACTGCTACAGCTGGTCAACGCAGAGTGGGTGTGAGCTTTGGGAACATAGCTCAGTTAGGGTGTGTGTTAAAGTATTTGTTGAGCAGTAGGTGTTTAAGGTCCTGTTTGAAACAGGAAAATGAGGGGTTGCAGCGCAGGTCACTAGGGAGAAAGTTCCATATCGTGGGAGTATTTCCAGAGAAAGAACGTGTCTGGGAGGATTTCTTTTTCAGTTTGGGAGGTATGAGAAGAAGTGCGTTGGCGCTCCTTAGAGATCTGGGTCTACCAGCTTTTGAAGGTTTGTGCTCCAGATAGTTGAGGTTATGTGTGTGAAGGGCTTTGTGGGTGAAGCAAGCGGTCTTGTAGAAACATTTTCCTTTGATTGGGAGCCAATTGAGCCTCTTGAGGGCCGGTGTAATGTGCTTAAACCGTTTGCAACCTGTTATTAGCCGGGCTGCCATGTTGAGAACTAAACCTAATGGTGCCAGGTGAGTTTTTAGAGTTCCTGTGAAGACGGCATTACCATAATCCAGTTTTGAGAGGACAAGTGATTGCACTACCGTCTTAAAATCTTCAGGCGGAATTAAAGGTTGGATTTTATTGAGGTGTTTTAGTGTGAGGAGTGCTCATTTGGCTGAGTTGTTGATGTGGGCTATCAATTACGTGTTTCTGTCCAGAGTGATACCTAAGGACTTAATGGTGTTGGACAGTGTTAGAGAACAGTTTAGAGCATCCAAATTATTGATCCATACTTGGATTGGTGGCACGGTCTTATTCGGGGAGAAAAGTAGTAGTTCAGTTTTGTTGGGGTTCAGATTTAAGTGGGTGATATTAAGCCAAGTTTGTATCTTGATTAGTGTGATATTCAGATGAAGGATGTCACTAGGTGATTTAAATTTTGTAATAGAGTTGGGTATCATGAGCATATATGTGATATTTGACCCCTGCTTGGTTCAGGATAACCGTAAGAGGTTCCACGAAGAGATTGAAAAGGGCTGGGGATAGAGTTGAGCCTTGGGGTACACCATGAGGAACTAGTTTTGGTTTTGAGAAACAGTTGTTGATTTGTATTTGTTGTGAGCAATGTTGCAGATAAGATGTGAACCATCTTAGGACTCTGCCATTGATCTCAGTATGGTTCTTGAGTGTCCTAAGTAAAACAGGGTGATTTACGGTATTGAAGGCAGCTGATAGGTCAAGGAGGATTAGGAGTGTCACGAAGCGATCCCGGTAAACACTGATGGCCTCACGCAGCCGGCAGTAACAGGCATTGTCGCGCTCCTTGCAGGAACTACCTTTCCCGGCATGCGTAGCGGCAGCACGCCCCACGTGAGCAACGCTACGCACAAACCCGGATATAGGAAGTCCTCGCCGATACAGAGGGGCCGTTGATTCCAGTTCCGGACGGTGTTGGGATCCTGCCGCCGTTAGAGATCCATCAGTGGGCCAAGTCTTCCAGGTGTCGAGCGGTACCGTGAGTACATGTTCCTGTAGGCTCTGCCATCAGGAGGTTTGGTCGTTCTGAGAGTTCCTCTGTTGGGGAGACAGCAGGCTCGCGTCTCATGCAGAGGGACTATAAAGCATCCTACCCTTTTCCGTTGTTACAAGCCTGTGGTTAGCTTCCGGTTTCTCCGTTGGTGAGATTGCTGTCGGGCATCTCATGCGGAGAGATCTATTTGTGTGCAAGAGGCCTCAGCTGGAGTGGCCAGCCCGCTCCATATCTGCCTTTGCTGTATCGCCCCTCTGTTGGTGAGACTGCCGGCTGGCGTCTCGTGCAGGGGAGCGAGTTGTGAAGTACACTTGTTCTCTGTTGCGGAGCCAGTACTTGAAAGGCTCTGACAGAGACAGATTCCTGCTCTGTAGAGAATCTTATCCTCTCTACCACCACTTCCCAAGGCCTTAGGATGGGAACCTCCCGTTAATCCTGGTTTCATTTAGGACAAATGTGTTACAATCGTGAACTGATGGCACGAAGAGCTGAATTGCTCCATATTTCTATGTTTTTGGGGAGACTCATGAGGCCAACGATGTTAATGCACGTCTGGTGATCAGACCCTGTTTTACGTTATTTGTTGTGTTTTCATTAGGAGAGAGAGCCGTGTGAGGGGGTCATCCGCACATCCCAGCTAACCATCCTTACTTCGGGGTAGGTGTCGGGAGAGGGGCACTAGGGCACTGACTAGTAGATTCTACCCGGCAGAGCTAGAAGGGTAATGCCAGTATCTTTTTTCTCTTCCATTTCCTAACAGTTGGGTTGAACGTGTGCTCCCATCCTCACCTCTCTTCCTGTGCCAGTCTTCTGCCTTTTTCTTTCAGGTAGGGAGAAGGATCCCCTAAAAGTGAAGCGGGAGGTCACCAAGTAAGGCGGGTGTGGTAGTTAGGCAGTTAGGACTAATTACTGTTCTTGTGTCTCCTCAGGTCTCCCTCCCTGCAGTTCCCATCCTTTCCTTCCCCCGTTTAACTATCCCACTAGTCTGAGTTTGTTGCTCTTCGGACTTGGGGCAGTTTAGAGGTGGACCCCTTTGAGCATCGGCACAATCCAGAGGACTTCGTCTGGCAGAACCTGACAGAATCAACGGCCCACGAATATACCTGTCCTCTTGATTGTGCCGATCGCAGGGATGACCACCCTAGATGACGTAATGGCCGCTTTGGCTCAAGTTCAAATAGAGCTTGCGGCGTCTCGTCAAGAGACCGCTGCTCTTCAAGCAAGGGTAGAAAGGCTGCAAAGGAATCCCTTTGATGCCGGTGCGATGTCTACCCCTCCTCAGATACCAGTGGTGGTAGAAATGCCATCTCAGATACCCCTAGCCCCTCCTGAACGGTTTCACGGAGACAATAAGAAAGTTCAGGTATTTATGACACAGGCCTTGCTTCATTTCAATTGTAAACCAAAGCTCTTTTCCACCAACCAGGCGAGAGTAGCTTTCGTGATCTCGTATTTAGCTGGGGAGGCAGCGCAGTGGGCAGTTCCGTTGGTGAAAAGAGACGACCACTTGCTCTATGATTGGGAGGCCTTCAGACACGAATTCGAGAAAACCTTCGATCGAAGGGCAGAAAACTTTTCCGCTGATAAAGATTTGTTGGAGCTGCGCCAGGGGACCATGGAGCTTATAACCTACCTCAACACCTTCCGCAGACTGGTGGCCGAGACAGAGTGGCCTGAATCCAAACAAGCCGCTGTCTTTTATCAGGGGCTTAGGGAGGAATTGAAGGACGTGCTCGCCCAAGTAGATCCCCAACCTCAGACCTGTACCGCCCTCATAGACCTAACCCTGAGACTGGATCACCGGTTGAGAGAGCGGAAAGGGGATCACAGGCCGAAGGAACGATATACACCGCCGTCGGATCGGTCATCTCCTCCAGAGCTAGGAGCCTCTCGACCAGAACCCATGGAAATCAGGGCCGGGCAAGCCTCTCTGACTCTCAGCGAAAGGGACCATCGACGCAAGCAAGGGTTGTGTCTGTACTGCGGGAGGAAGGGCCATTACCTTCGTGAATGCCCCGTAAAACCTAAGTTTGGACGACCTCGGCCAGGACAAGTAGCTACAGTAGCCGCCAAGGCAGAGGCGGAAAACACCTTAGCTTGAAGGCCCATGAAGGGGAGCCCTCAAGCAGAGTCATGATCCCTTCAGTGAACCGGTCGAATTTTCTGCAAGCGGAACACTTCTTTGTGGGAGTGGACATCGTTATTGATCAAGAGCCTAAACCAACACACGCTATGATCGACTCTGGTGCCACAGGCTGTTTTATCGACAAAGAGGAAGCACAGAGGATGGAGATCCCTCTCCTCTTAAAAGACCCCCCGGAGCATGTGTATGCGGTGGACGGGAAGGAATTGGAAGCCGGTCCCATCAAATACGTAACACCCGAGTTGATCATGGAGTATGAAGGGTATCATCGCGAATCCATCCAGTTCAACGTTATACAAGCCCCGCAATACGGAATGATCCTGGGTCTCCCCTGGTTACGACAACATGAGCCTACTATCGATTGATCGAATGCCTCTATGTGTTTGCAGTCCCGGTACTGTCAAACTCATTGTAACCAAAAGTCACTTACTCCATCAGTGGTGTTGGCACGAAGACAACACATCGCTACAGCGGCAGAAAAGAAGGTCATACTGCCTACCTGTTATCGGGAGTATGCTGATGTATTCAGCGACGTCATAGCCGAAAAACTACCACCGCACAGAGACTATGACTGCCGCATAGACTTGGTACCTGGGGCGGTGGTACCATGTGGAAGGATCTACGCCCTTACCGCTCCTGAAACCCTCCATCTTCGGGAATACTTAGACAAACTCTTACAGTTGGGGTTCATCCGCCCGTCCCGATCATCTGCCGCATCGCCGCTCTTCTTCATCCCGAAGGCCGATGGAGAATTGAGGTGTTGCATAGACTACCGCGCATTGAACGCTATCACAGTAAAAAACCAATATCCACTCCCACTGATTTCGGTCCTGTTGGAGCAGGTCAAGTCGGCAGTTATTTACACTAAGTTGGACCTTCGTGGGGCCTGCCATCTGGTCAGAATGAGAAGCGGCGATGAATGGGAGACGGCGTTTAAAACGCGGTACGGTCTTTTCGAGTACTTGGTGATGCCCTTTGGGCTATGTAACGCCCCCGCCGCTTTTCAGTTCTTCCTGAACGACGTTCTGAGAGAATTCCTGGACCACTTCGTGGTGGTATACATCGACGATATCCTGATTTATTCGGCTCAGGAAGAAGACCATAGGGGCCATGTAAGTCTCGTTTTACACGCCCTACAGGAACACCATCTATTCTGCAAAATCACAAAGTGCGAGTTTCACGTGACATCCGTGAAATTCCTGGGGGTCATTCTAACCCCTTCGGGTCAGATCATGGCCGATAGGAAAATAAAAGCGATCCTTGAATGGCCCCAACCACAGAACGTGAAAGACATCCAAAGCTTCCTGGGGTTCGCCAATTTTTACAGGTGTTTCATTGGTGGGTTCTCAGAGAAGGTGGCACCCCTTACTCGGTTGACCCGAAAGAAGACCCCGTTTGTATGGTCTCCTGAAGTACAAACAGCCTTCGATACTCTGAAACACGCTTTCACCACTGCTCCTGTCCTGGTACATGCCAACCCGGAGATCCCGTTCATCATAGAAGCTGACGCCTCTGACATAGCTGTAGGAGCTGTCCTGTCCCAAAGACATGCAACAACAGGACAACTGCATCCCATCGCTTTTATGTCCAGGAAGCTCAACCCCGCAGAACTCAATTACACGATAGCAGAGAAGGAGTTCCCAGCTATCAGAGACTCTTTTTTGGAATGGAGACACTGGATAATGGGGGCCGCCCACCCGGTGACTGTGTATTCCGACCACCGCAATCTGCAGTACATGCGTGCGGCTCGGCATCTCACACCCAGACAACTCCGGTGGATGTTGTTTTTTGCCGAATACCGGTTCACCATAACCTTCCGTCCCGGTACAGAGAACCGGAAAGCAGATGCCTTGTCACGGCAGGAGACATCGACCCAACGAATCCTGGGGGCCGACAGAGCCATCATCGAACCTAGCCGAGTGGTATGCACCCTTCAAACGGACGACTTCTTACAGAAAACCCGACAGCAAGTGCATTCCTTTGCTTGGAAAACGTGGTTGAAACACCACCCCGAATGGCAATTACGACAAGGCCTCCCTATGAGAAACCTCCAATTGTTGGTTCCTACACAAGCCCTAAGAAGGGAGGTGTTCTCATGGTGCCATGAACTTCCCTGTGCAGGGCATGTTGGTGGCCAAAAGACACTCGACAAAGTATTACGCCAATTCTGGTGGCCTACAGTGCGTCCCGATGTCTTGACTTGGGTACGGATGTGTCCCGTCTGTGCCCAGATGAAGTCCGATCACAGAGCGGCACAGGGTCTACTTCAGCCACTTCCCACGCCCGAAGTCCCTTGGGAAAGAGTATCGGTAGACTTCATCGTGGGGTTGCCCAAAGATCAGAGTTGTACCGCTATTATGGTGGTGGTGGACTACCTCTCCAAGATGGGCCATTTCATCGCTTGCCCTCAAGTCCCAACAGCTAGTCAAACGGCGAAACTGTTTTTGCAGCATGTAGTACGATTGCATGGCCTTCCGAAAGTCATAGTGTCGGACCGTGGTACCCAGTTCACCGCTCGCTTCTGGAGAGCTTGGTGTTCTGCCCTCAAGATCGAGTCATCTCTATCAACCAGCTTCCATCCCCAAACCGATGGCCAGACGGAAAGATTAAATCAAACATTAAAACAGTACTTGCGTTGCTACGTCGATAGCAATACAGAGGCGTGGGTGGAGTGGCTATGGGTGGCGGAGATAGCATATAACAGCTCCAAACACTCCTCAACACAACATACACCCTATTACTGCACTTATGGGTTTCATCCTCGGGTTACACCCTTGATTCTTCCCAGTCACACTGCAACCCTTCCGAATCTACAACAACGCTTGTCCCACATTCGCTCCACATTGACTGAAGCAAGGGCCATCTTGATTCAGGCCAAACACAGGTACAAAGCTCAGGCGGATAAGCTTCGCAGACAGGGTCCCGTATACCAGAAAGGGGAGAGGGTGTGGTTGTCCACGAGACATATACGTTTTAAAAAACACAGCGTTTTTAATCCTAGGTATATAGGGCCATACCCTGTGATTAAACACGTCAACCCGGTAGCAGTGCAACTAAAATTACCAGATCACCTCCGTATACATCAGGTGTTTCATGTATCCCTCTTGAAGCCCTCACACTGCCCGGTGAGGAAGCCACCCATGCCCATCTGGGTACAACAGGACCAAGAATATGAGATCAAGGGGATTTTGGACTCTAAGTGGGTACGACGAAAACTATGGTACCTCCTGTCCTGGAAAGGGTATGGCCCAGAGGAAAACTCTTGGGAACCTGCTGAAGCCGTACATGCGGCACGGTTGGTCTCTGCTTTCTTTAAACGCCATCCTTCCAAGCCTGGAGCCAATCAGTGTCTTCAAAAAAGGGGACGTACTGTCACGAAGCGATCCCGGTAAACACTGACGGCCTCACGCAGCCGGCAGTAACAGGCATTGTCGCGCTCCTTGCAGGAACTACCTTTCCCGGCATGCGTAGCGGCAGCACGTCCCACGTGAGCAACGCTACGCACAAACCCGGATATAGGAAGTCCTCGCCGATACAGAGGGGCCGTTGATTCCAGTTCCGGACGGTGTTGGGATCCTGCCGCCGTTAGAGATCCATCAGTGGGCCAAGTCTTCCAGGTGTCGAGCGGTACCGTGAGTACATGTTCCTGTAGGCTCTGCCATCAGGAGGTTTGGTCGTTCTGAGAGTTCCTCTGTTGGGGAGACAGCAGGCTCGCGTCTCATGCAGAGGGACTATAAAGCATCCTACCCTTTTCCGTTGTTACAAGCCTGTGGTTAGCTTCCGGTTTCTCCGTTGGTGAGATTGCTGTCGGGCATCTCATGCGGAGAGATCTATTTGTGTGCAAGAGGCCTCAGCTGGAGTGGCCAGCCCGCTCCATATCTGCCTTTGCTGTATCGCCCCTCTGTTGGTGAGACTGCCGGCTGGCGTCTCGTGCAGGGGAGCGAGTTGTGATGTACACTTGTTCTCTGTTGCGGAGCCAGTACTTGAAAGGCTCTGACAGAGACAGATTCCTGCTCTGTAGAGAATCTTATCCTCTCTACCACCACTTCCCAAGGCCTTAGGATGGGAACCTCCCGTTAATCCTGGTTTCATTTAGGACAAATGTGTTACAATCGTGAACTGATGGCACGAAGAGCTGAATTGCTCCATATTTCTATGTTTTTGGGGAGACTCATGAGGCCAACGGTGTTAATGCACGTCTGGTGATCAGACCCTGTTTTACGTTATTTGTTGTGTTTTCATTAGGAGAGAGAGCCGTGTGAGGGGGTCGTCCGCACATCCCAGCTAACCATCCTTACTTCGGGGTAGGTGTCGGGAGAGGGGCACTAGGGCACTGACTAGTAGATTCTACCCGGCAGAGCTAGAAGGGTAATGCCAGTATCTTTTTTCTCTTCCATTTCCTAACAGTTGGGTTGAACGTGTGCTCCCATCCTCACCTCTCTTCCTGTGCCAGCCTTCTGCCTTTTTCTTTCAGGTAGGGAGAAGGATCCCCTAAAAGTGGAGCGGGAGGTCACCAAGTAAGGCGGGTGTGGTAGTTAGGCAGTTAGGACTAATTACTGTTCTTGTGTCTCCTCAGGTCTCCCTCCCTGCAGTTCCCATCCTTTCCTTCCCCCGCTTAACTATCCCACTAGTCCGACTTTGTTGCTCTTCGGACTTGGGGCAGTTTAGAGGTGGACCCCTTTGAGCATCGGCACAATCCCGAGGACTTCGTCTGGCAGAACCTGACAAGGAGGCATGCATCTCCTTCATCCAAGGATCTGCGAATGTCATCATATATATTGAGCATAGCAGTTTCAGTGCTACAGCCTTTCCTGAACCCAGATTGGAAGGTGTCATGGAGGTTGAATTCTTCTATGTGTTGGTTTAGCTGTTGTAGGATGCACTTCTCCAATGTTTTGGCTAGAAAGGGAAGGTTAGTGATAGGACTGAGGTTATTGAAGTCATTGGGGTCGGCACCTGGTTTTTTGAGTATGGGTGTGATTTGGCCTAGTTGGAGGTAGTCAGGAAAACTGCCTGAAGAGAGGGATGAGTTGATGGTTTTAGTCCAGAATGGGGCAATGGTATGGTTGAGGTTTTGAACTATTGTGGAAGGTATAGGATCCAAAGTGTGGGATGTGGGCTTCAACTTCACAATTATATTGAAGGCTTCACTTTCAGTCATAGGTTCAAATTCGGACCAATTCGCTTTGTTTTTTAGTGGAAGGAGATCAAAGTTGAAATTAGTTTTTATGGAGACCATACAGTCCTTGGTTACATCAGGAGGGGGTGCTGCCATGTACGAAAGTGAGGCAGAGGGGAAAGATGGTAGGGATGTCAGATTTGTGACTTGGTTGAGTGATTGTTCAATTTTTGTAACTTTATCAGTGAAGAAGTTGGCAATTTCTTCACAGCGTTAATTGGTGGCTTTTGTTTCGAGTGGGGAGGAAAGAGTATTTTGCCGTTTACTAATGTTGAAAAGCTCTCTGGGTCTGTTCTTAGCGCAGTCAAGTTGGTTGCAAAAGAAAGTGGCTTTGTCTCTGAAGATGTGTTTCTTGTAGGAAAGCTGTGCCGTTCTTAGGAGTGAGAGGTTCACTGTAGAGGGGCTTTGTCTCCATAACCTTTCTGACTGTCTGAGTTGTCTCTTTCGTTGTTAAGATCTGAGTTGAACCAAGAAATTAGAAATCTAGACTGCTTCAGTTTGAGTGGTGCCATTTGTTCCAGAACAGCAGATACCGCTGTGTTGTAGTGGGCAGTGAGGTCATCAACTGTGTGAGTGAGAGGATGGTGCGGTAGTTGGGCAAAGATCCTGGTCTCGAGTTCTGTCACTGAGATTTGCTTTAAGTTCCTGGCGGAGTGCTTGGGTCTGTCCTAGGGGGTTATTTGGGATCTTAGGTAGATCTCTATATTAAACAGTATGAGATGGTGGTCTGACCAGCCAATGGATGTGATGGATCGAAGTGAGACAAGATCATTTTTGGTGATAATCGCATCTAGAGTGGTGGCTTTGATATGGGTCGGTTCGTTACAAAGTTGGTTGAGATCGTTAATTTCACAAATGTTAGTCAGATTGCATACTGTGGTATCTTCAGCATTGTTCCAGTGAATGTTGAAGTCGCCCAAGAAGACATCCTGCAAGTCACTTAGGGTGAACCATGTTAGTAGGTCAGTTATTTCTTCTAGGAAGAGGGTGCAATCACCAGGAGGGTGGTAGATGGTGTGAAATATGATGGTAGAGGAGCCTTTGGCTGTGAGTTCTACTCCAAGGTATTCGAAAGTCGAGTATTTTGTGGTCCTGAAAGTGGAAATATTGATTTCATCTTTGTGGATGATTGCTAGTCCACCACCTTTCCTCTTTTGTCTGTCTTGTCTAATGATGGTGCATCCAGGAGGTGCTAGCAGGTCAAGTATGGGGGTTGAGTGTTTGTTAAGCCATGATTCAGGGATGAATGCGACGTCTATTTCTTTATCCAGAATAGATTCGGCAATATCTGTGGCATGTTTAACTGCTGATCTGCAGGTAAGCAGCATGCAAGTTAGAGACCTAGGACCATTATTAGTGGTATCAGTTGTCTGGATAGTGGTGTATTGAACTGGTGGTCTGGACAAGGTGATTATTCGAGGGATTCTATTAGGTTGTCCGATATCTGGAATTGTAGATGGAGACTTGTCGACCATTTTCTGGTTCATTGTAATGTAGGATTCGCAGAGTGCTTCAGCTTCATGAGCTGCTTGCAAGACTGAAATTCTGCTTTTCAGGCCTCCCCCTCGACCTGGTACAACAACCTGTGGCTACTGGATGTTCCATCCCCACCTCCTCCGCCTGTGGTAGTGAGTAAACTGGGAGGAAAGTTTGATAATGCAGTGTTTTTTGTGCCTCAGGTGGCTGGGGTAGTAGGCACCTGTGTTGGTCTGCTAAAAATATTATAAAAGTTCATGTACTTGTTCCCTCTTAAGAAGCAAAAAATACATACTCTGAGCACTTGCAGGCTAGATTACACCAACTCACTTTACTGGGGGGTACTTGCTTATCTCCTCAGGATATTGGGTTCAGAATGCTGACGCCTGGCTTTTGTTGTGTCTCCTCAGGAGAACTCATATTCAGCCAGCCCTAAAACATCTACGTTGATCACCTGTGAAAGTTTGTGTCAGGATCCAAGGCTTAGTCCTTACTCATATAGCTTTCCATCATAAGGGCCCTTAATATCTGTCCAACAGATTCATTCCATATCATCCGACCAGATCTCTTTGGTCCTCCAATTCTTTGTTGGTGGTTTCTCCGCGGTTCAAAAGGAAGAAATGGGGTGGCAGATCATATTCCTATTTGGCCGCCAAGGAGAGGAATGCTCTTCCCCCTCAACTATGGGCCACTGAGGACATCTCGCTTTTTAAAAAAAAACACAAAAATAGTTTTCTTGGATCTGCTTTCCAAGTGCTTCTTCTATGGGTCTAGATTTCACTACTTGCACCGGGATACTCTCTGGAGTAGCTGTTGAGATCCAATGGCGTAACAAAAGTTTAAGGGTCCCCACTGCAATGTAGACAGAAGGGCCTCCACTTCGGATTTAATCTGGAGCGCTCAGACCTGAGTACTGTGCTGAGGGTCCCCATACAACTCAGGCCCCCCCCGCACCGCGGGGGATGCAGGGTCCTGTGTTACACCCCTGTTGAGATTAGGGGTGGGCGGAATTTGCGTAATCGCGTTACGCAAATCTCCGCGAAACGGTAAAAAATCTCCGCGAACACGCAGAAATTCCGCTAACACGCGGAATTGCTTGTTCGCGATGCTTTTTTCCTGTTCACAATCGCTGTTTGCGTGCTCGGGGAGAAATATCTCGCGAACACGCATTTTGAGAACGCGAACAAGCAAAAAGTTTCGTGAAGTCGCAGAATGCAGAATTTTGGGCAATTTCGCATTCTCCGCGGAACGCGAAATTACCCAAATTCCGCAAGCGGAACGGAATTTACCGCCCAGGCCTAGTTGAGATCTATGACATCTTTCATAATAATAATAAAATAAATAAGAGTCTGCCACTGGTGCACCTGAGCTTCCAGAGGTCGGAGCAGAGCAGGAATTTGAGCTTGCTGCACAACTGGGTGTTTTGACTGCTCTTTCACTGTACACATTATCTTTACTATTTCCTATGAGGAAAAGAAAGACCACTCCCCATCTTTTCAAAGCCCCCTTTTAGATGAAGATGCCAAGGAATGGACCCTTAAGTTCCTCAACAGGAGACAAGGGAAAATGTGGTGCCAGAAAGCCTTGTTGACAGTGGGAAAGATGAACCAGCGATTATTCATATCAAGAATGGCAAAAAGGAAGTGCTGATCATTTCATTTTAGCCTGCTCCTGTGCTACCACCAATATTACATGCTTCTATCTTCCCAATACCCTAAAACTAGCACCAACCACCACCCTCACCACCATTACAACACAACATCAGAAAAAGCAAACTTCACCTTAACAAGTTCTATGGAAAATTAATCAACAAGTTCTCGCTTTGGCTCTACAAGGAGGCTCTCTGCCCATTTTAGGACTTCTTTACTCTTAAGCCTCATGAGGATCACGTTGGAGGCTGCACAGTGCGCTCCAGATCAGTGTGCCATGGAGAGCGAGGTGTACATTAGAGTACTGCGACTCATTGTCCCAAATGCCAAACCAATATCCAATCCTTTAGAAAAACACCTAAAAGATTGCTGTTGTTGAGAGAGAAGAACATGAACATATATAAGTAGCTGGTGGGTTGCCCTGGCCTACTAGAGTGTCCAAATAGCCTACCTTCTCCATGGAGGCTATTGAGGTGGGTTCATCACCAAAAAATTAAATCACAGAAGTCCACTATCAAGTTCCTGTTTTCCACGGAGTCCCCGTAAGGTGAGCCTCTGAACTGGTCCATTTTTAATGGGAAAGTGACCAAAATGTTTGTGCTTAAAATCTTCCCTTTTTCGTTGTTGAAGAAGAGGGTTTCTGTAAATCCTGGAGACCCTTTGACCAAAGTAGAAGGTTGCAAGCAAGACCTACTATCAACTGTTGTGGTGTCACAGCTGTGCCATCAACTGCTGTAGTTGGTTGATGATGCAGTAAAGGATAGCCCCATGTAGGCCATCCGTCTCACTATAGACATGTGGTCCACTTGTCAAGCAGCAGACTGCACATGTTTCACTGCACACTGTCTTCTTCAAGGGGGTTAAGCCAAGGCCATCCACTGGTATCCCCATTGCTGAAACTTTTCAAGGCATTTTTTTGCATGCAACCAATGCATTAATCTAATGAGGAAAGCACATACATCTGCCAATACAAAAGTCGATGAATGGCTTCAAGAAAGAGCTTTCAGCATTACATTTGGTTCTACAATACTAGTTGGATGACCACACAGATTTGTATTTGGATGATGAGGCATTAATCTATTGGCACGGGAGAAAAGAATAGTGTTCAGAAGCCATGTCCTATTGCCAATATATCCTCTGAGCAGCTTTTCACCAAAACTGGCGCAAATGGAGCAGTTTCACTGTCAGAAGGAACAATCTCTCTTCTTAAAAACTAGGCCCTGGTGCAAATTGTTATTACACCGGCAACATTTCGCATCATGCTTGTTATATGAAATTCCAAGAATTAATTATGCCATTATGTAATTTCGAACCTTTTCAGGTAAAATTATTAACAGTATGAATAATCAGCACATGACCAGCTTCTCTTCATGATACTGGTGTTATTTACACTACTTAATTGTGGGAAATGTGTTCTTACATCCAAAATGGACACAAGGACACACATCACACTAAAATATAGCTCTAAATGCCAGATTAGTATAATTTTTCTGAACTTTCACATAATTACCAAAAGTAAACTATGTGAATTTCACACATGCCTTCTCAAAAAGCGAAGAGACTGACAATGATCAAAATGACAAAACATTTCCTAAAGAAAAATTAGTAAGGCCCAGAACAAACAACAGTGGATTAAGGTGTTTTTTCAGACATCTCAAGTGTGTGAAGTGATCGCCCTCCAGAAGAAGTCCCAGTGTTGGAAAAGCAACAGTTCATTCTGGGGTTAAAGGTAATACACTAATAGCACAACAAAAAGGCCTCTTGTAATGAAAAAGAAAAGAAAAATATATTTTTTATTTTGTATGTGGTGTGCTAAGAAAGTTAAATAAAATTAAATGGGCCAGTGTGCAAGGCACATGCAGATAATCAAGGAGGACACAGATATTTTGGCCTGAGGACCTCATAGTGAAACATGACAAAGAAAGAAAGTGTTTGGACATAATATCAGAAAAAAAATATAGTGCTACAAGAATACAGTGTCAAGAATTTTGGGACATCAAAAATGTTGTGGACAGGAATATCAAATGTAAAAATATGTGTTTCTAATTTTTATAGTAAGATTTAGCTTTTACTTACAAAATTGTTGAAATTTGTATTTGTAATTGTGCTAATGTATTTAATTAATTATTGATTTTTTTGTAGTGGGATGTTATATATATGGGGATAAGTGTGGGGGCAATTGTTAAAAAACAAATGTTATCATTTTTTATTATAAGTTAATAATTATATAGATAGGCAAATGAATAGTTTTGAGTTGTCAAATGTGTTTTATATCAATATTTTTAATATTGTTGAATTTTATGTTAATCAAGTTATATATTAATGGTATTTAAATATTTTTAAACTTTAATAGAGTAGTATACTTTAAATTATTTTTAGGTTAAAATTAAAAATGTTGCATGTTGTAAGGACATATTTATAATTGTATAAAAACATTTCTTTAAAAAAATTGAATTTAAATTTAAAATTAAATTTTTGTTTAAATTGTAAAATGTTAAATTTATTACAATCTTTGTAAAATTATTTATTGTTAATTTAGTATTAGGAATTTTCTGAAATTTTAGTTTTTTTAAGTTTATGGCACTAAATATTTTCATTAATTACAAAGAGGGGGACTGGGAGCAAGATAAAGGTCCAGTACCCGTGCTCCTAAATTAGAATAATATGTATAATCAATATGGGTACTTGTTCCTTAGTGAAAAGAGATAGAAAGGAGAGAGGAAGAAAATGGTCGGAATATATGGTTCTGGGAGGGATCTTCCTTATTTGGAAGTGTTGCCCTCACACACCCAAAGCAAACCCAAAGGGGATGATGGACGGAGTGTTGAACAATGCAAGCCCTCACCCCCAGTCAACTGATCTGGGTTTAATCCATCATCATTCTTTAGCTCACTCCGCCACCCCAGTTCAGACCTGGCCATTTGCAAATCAGTCTGACCCTGTGCCTCATGGGAACAGTCTAGCCCGAACTGCCAAGCTATGTCTTCCCTGAACCGGAAACAAGCATCCTGGGACCAGTTTCTGGCTAATCAGCCGTCATCAGCCAGGCTAGCTTGAATCCAGTGGCAAAGTGAGCAAGGGACCCACGTCTGGGCATACCCATGTGGGTGTCATGCTTCATCATCAGGCCTTTTGCTCCTCGTGGGGCCGGCGCTGCAATTCTCCACGGGCCCCGAGAGAGGACTCTTTGTCAGAGATCTTTTTTTGTATCAGCCGTGATGGTTATGCGGTGTGCAGAGCTCTATATTAAGGGTGGAAAGGGTGATCTAAAATTACCTCAAATAAATTAAATTAAACTTTATTCAAAGTACCTTAGGTAAGGTTAAAAACTAAGTAAGGGTACTGTGCGCTGAGTTAGGAAGTGCCACCACTCTGTGTGTGTGATGTAGTGAACTGCCGAGGTTTCACTATTCAGGTCGACATGTTTCATGCCCTAAAAAGGATCCTCAGCTTTCTTTAAGGACCAAAAAATGTGTTCCCATACCCTGGTTCATGGTGGGTGTTAAGAGTTTAGAGTTTAGAGAATTTGAATTCTTTAGTGTCCAGCGCCTTCCAATAAATTGGTATAGATATGAGTGGGAATAGTAAATGTCATCCCTTTAGTGTCCAACACCTTCCCCCAAACTGATTTAGGTTTAAGTGGGAATAGTAAAACTCACCCCTTTATTGTCCAACACCTTCCCCCAATTGGTTTAGATTGGAGTGGGAAGAGTAAATGTCACCCCATTAGTGTCCAAAACCTTCCACAAGTTGGTTCAGAATGGAGTGGGCATACTCAATGTCACCCCTTTAGTGTCCAACACCTTCCTCCAAATTGGTTTAGGTTATAGTGGAAATAGTAAATGTCACCCCTTTAGTTTCCAACACCTTTCCCTACATTGGTTTAGATTGGAGTGGGATTAGTACATGTCATCCCCTTAGTGTTCAACACCTTCCTCCAAATTGGTTTATGTTGTAGTGGAAATAGTAAATGTCACCCCTTTAATGTCCAACACCTTCCCCAAGTTCATTTAGATTGGGGTGAAAATAGTAACTGTATAGGTTCCAAAATAATCAGAGGGGTATGTCCCTTATGTTACGCGATTTAGATTAGTCTAATATAGCTAAATATAACAATAGCAGTTATCCATATTTACAACCCACTGAGCTATAATGATAAGAAAGATGTTTTACAAAATAGGTTGGTCTTGGACGGGTGGCAGCCATTTTGTGAAGTGACCGCCATCTTATATCACGGTTCTGTATAAGCACGCAGTAAGTTCTAAATTGTGAACAAGGTAGGCCCAGATAGAGCAGCGCCATGAAACTTGTTGTTCACCTAGTAGGCATACGCCCAGTTTTGTTCTCATTACTCAAAAAGGGGCGCTTCTTCGCTTATGAATATACCTTTCTGTGTGTGTAAGCAATATTCTAAATGCAGCACCTCTCCTATGCTGGGGGGAGTAGGGATGCAGTTGGCTGACCGTGACTAAGAGATATTGTGTGCCCGACTCGGGCTGGTGATGTACTCCCCTCTGCCTCTCTAAAGTACGCATCCCAAACCTGTAACGTTCCTTTGTAGGCATACTCTGGGGGTTATGACGTGTTTGGAGTATTATACTATGCTGCGCATCAATAGCGAGTCAGTCCTCTTGTAAGCATTGCAAGCTCCAAGCTGCATTTGGGCACCTCTGCAGAGTATAGATAACAAACTGCTTGTTTGCATTCTCTACTGGCTGACTGACTCTTCATTTTAATAGGTAAAGCCAAGAGGTGGTTAGGAACCCGAGTGACCATATTCGGGTCACTTCCTTTTCAGTTGGAGCCCGAACAGAAACTCCGCGTTATCACCCGTCACACCCGCAAACGGGTAGTGAGGACGGGGTGCAGGCTGATTCGGTGGGCGGATTGGGGGCCCACCACAGATGGAGCCCTGTCTCTGTGGCTTGCCCCACCCACGTGTTTGAGTGTGCCCTGTCTAGTGGTGATACGCCATGGTCCAGAGACGGCGAGACCCTGGAGCAGACCAGATTTGGTCCGGAGAGTCGGCGTTAGAGAATTACTTATGACACCTGCGTCGGACAGGTGAGTGATTTTGTGTATGTTTGGTCTTTGGGTCTTTGGAATGCTGGCGCCAGTCTATGAGGTAGTTCTGGACTGAACCGATTGAGGCAGACCGTTGAAGACCGCCTTTCGGTGTGAACTTGAACGGCTCCATGCGATTCGGGCTCTTGAAACCCATCTCATAGTAGTTTGTGGATAGCACCGGGTGGGGCAGGGCCTCCGGGGCGTGTTTCGTGAACGGAGCCACACTACTGACTTTGGGAGGCAGAATCGATCGGTCTGTGCTCCATAAGTATGATTGATTGATAAGTGGCGCCAGACTGTGAGTGTGAGGACGCCCATCGAGCTAACTCAGTGGTCTTAAACCACAGATTGAGATGAGCCTTAGAGGCGAAACCTCACGGGCCGTGCCGGGCCGTGCTTTGACGAGGCAGCACCTTGAGTTGTTCCCTTAAGTATTGGGGGCAAGCTGATTGGGCTGTGCTTTTAGAGCGAGTTTTGTCTGTATTGTGTGGCCGAGTGCTGGGGCTGAATCTCGTAGTGGTTTGAGAGTCGTAACAGCTCTACGAGCTACAAGGTGCGAGATAGGCTTTAGATCGTGTCGAGACACAAGAAGGATTGAATTGGGCTATCCATACACCTAAGAGAGATTTTTAAGGAGGTGCTTAGTGATAGGCTGTTTGGGCCGGGTTGTATCGCACACCTTGAGAGGTTTGTTCATACTGATTTTTTTGTGTAATTTTTGTGTACGATTCTCGGAGGGAGAAGTGGATTTGCCTTGCACTTGCGCAGTGGGTATTTTGTAACTATTTTATATTAAGATGCCGTGTTTTAGTAAACTTGGATGTTTTGTATGTCGATGTTGTTGTTCAAGTGATCGATTGGAGGAAAGACAGCCCGCGCCTCCCGAGGGCACCCCGAATTTTGATATGTACATAAAGCACTGTATTGTCCTCATTATGTTTAGCACTTTATGGCATAAATATACGAAGGACAATGCTGATCTGTAGTGGCCACTTGCTGGCTCGTTTGATGAACAAAAATAGATTTTTTTAGAGGGAAAGTTGTTTGCTAAGAAGAGTAGGCAGTCAATGTTTGATATATATGTTAAGGATGTGGCAGAAGGAGGTAAAGGAGCGGCGAATTAGAGAGGAGAAAAATATTAGGAAAAAAGAGGTGCAGACGATTACGCAGAAAGCCAGGGCTTATGATAAAGTGACAGTATATATAGGCATTGAGTGTGCAGACAGGGCGTTTTGGCTGCAAGTGGAGAAGAGCTATGTTGTTCAAGACAAAGGTGATGCTTTTGTTGAAGATTTGTTAGATACTCAACCCCATCTCCCCCTTATGCTCCTCTTCGGATATAGCCGACCGTCCCAGCTTCCCAGGCACCGGCGTCAAGGGCGTTGGCTCCGGTTCTTGGCCCCACTAGTCCTCCTCTGAGGTTCTGTAGCGATCCGAACCCGTGAAATCGGTATCGTAGTACTGACACGATTTTGGTACCAATGAACCGCAAATGATCCATTACATACATGACAGTGTTTTCGCTACGCAACTAGCATGAATTCACTGAGAAATAGGGCATTCTGTTGTAAAGTCATGGCATCCATTTTAGTTACGGCATCCATTTTGTTTCTTGCCCTCACATAGTCAATGAACGGGCAATGACCCCGACAGAGTCACCTTGTTAAGGACACGTAAGCTCGAGCCCCGAGAAAGGCTGACGCTGCATGACTAGGCAGAATCAAGCTGCCTCCCTTGCCTGAGGCCAGTCCTGCTATACTGGTTCTCGTGTCCGTTGTCCTGACTGAAAGGCCGAAGACGGTAACCATGCCCGTTTATGATCCATAAACACCTCTTATCCTACTTTTCAATCCTTTGCATCTGGCTCTGCTCCTCTCCTTCTGGGCTTTTACAATGGGGAGGTTACGATTTTTATGATGGGGAGGATCGGGTAAAGAATGGAAAACTGACAAGCGGACCTGATCGAATAACGAAAACCTACGACTAATTATTGTTTGATGTCTATTTACTGTTTATTTGGGATACCGGGTTGGGCATGAGAAATATTCATGTAATGTTGCCTAAAGACATTTTCCGTGTATTTAAGGAACAACCCACTTAATACAATTCGAACAGTCTCGTAGATTCTGCCTCTGTGTGGTTCCTATGACTTCTGTGTCCCTGCAGTAAATAAACCTTGGTCTTTGACGCCACCATCGAGAAGCCCGTGTCTCTGTTTATTTGTGCACCGAGACAGGAGGAACTCAGGGGTCTTTGGGTGTTGTTTCCCTGACACCTCTGGACTCTTAAAAGTCCAGAACCTCAAATTGGCGCCCAACGTGGGGCTCGACGTCATCCGGTACCGGTCCAAAGCCTGAAAAGTTCGAGAAGTTTCGTGTGAAGATTCCGGAGGGAGGTACCCCGCTTCATCGATCCCTGCATGTCGTAAAAGTGGCCCGACGATCTCTTCCACGAGGGTTCCCGTTCCCAGACGGCTACAGAGGACCGCTGCCCTGACTGTCGCCCTGTCTTGGACCCGAGGTGCAGACCTTAGTACGGCGAGACGTAGACGGGTTCTCCTTGGTGACGTCTTCCACATTTCAGTTAAGTATTAAGTGGGTTACGCTCAGTTTGGTTGTTCTTTGTTGCTCTGGTTTAATTCGTAGATTATCATTGGTTGCTCCTGTTTAGATAATCTTTGTTTTGGTAATAGTTCATTTTGGTAGTCCTAAGTTCTTTGCGCATTTTTGGTTGGAATTTGTCTTTGTTTGTCATGACTACCAGTAGTAATTGTTTCCTGTCCTCGTTACGTTGCAACGGGGATTCCCGGTTGGAGGATTCGTGTTCGGTTCCTCCGATTGGAACTCCTACATATGAGCTCTATTGTAAACATAGTGTGGGTCCTATTACGTATAATGAAGTATGGGTCCGTTATACCAGAAAAGATGATGTCCTTAGTTGGCCACCGCATGGTAGCTTCGAAACTGAAATTGTAGACAATCTAGAAATGAAGTTGTTTAAGAGAAAAGCCCGGCCGGCAATGTTTGATTCTTTTCGCGTATGGCGCAAAGAAGCCAAACAGAGAGAAATTAGGAAGACGAAGAAAGAACAGAAAGAGAAAGGGTTGACTTTAATGGAGTCTGCTAGGCAGCTGCATGTCAACGAGACTGAGAAAGCAATGGAGATGGCGAATAGAAAATATAATTTGGCAATTGATAAATGTTACCCTGTATTGCCATCTTGTCCTGCTAAGCCGATGGAGGATCATGAAAAGGATCCTCTGTTGTCTTACCTGTTGAATTCACCTCCACCGTATGCACAGGGTATTACAGTACCACAGTTACTACCTGTTGTACAGCCAGCTGCTGGTCAGCCTGGAGTAGTTGCTCCACTTCCTTTGATTCCAGCACCTGTCCTTCCCGTAGTTAATGTTCCTTCGGCACCCCCTCTTCCTGGGTCGCCTGCTCCGCCTTTGCCTGTTGTTACGCAAACTGCTTTACCTGCTACTCCCACCCTTACTATTTCATCTGCTCCAGCTGCCCTATCCCCGAACCCTATGAACATTCTGACTCCGCTTTCCGTTCGTCGGAAAATAACCGACTCTGTAACTAATATCTTAACTCCTCTCTACAGGTCTTTAATTGGGACCCCCGTTTCTGACTCTATACAGAGACGTAGCCAGCTTCCTGGTCCTCAGGAACGAGACATGTTAGATTCGACAGCTCTTAGGTGGATGTCGAAAGCTGTGAAGTATGATGCACAAAGAGTGTTAGATACTTTTATGCAATGGAATGAACCAACTCAACGTTATGTTTTTGACGTGATGTGTTCTCTTGTGCGTGAAGAATGGGAAGATGATGACTTAGATTCCGTCCCCTCTGATCTGATAAATATTCAACAGAAGTTCGCCGCAGGAATGGTGATAGGTTCAGGAGTAAGGGGAGCGATAGAACTGATTTTAGCTTATAGGGATGATTCCCCTCTTCGAGCGACAAGGGACCCTGATGGTTCACCGATTACTACTAGGAAAAAACGAGGTCAATATCCGATGAGGGAAGTTCCACCGATATGGCGTGATGCAGTTCAAGCTGATGCGGCTAATGGTATTGCAGCTGCCCCGGCACAATTCCAGAGAGTGTGGATACACATCCCTTGGAAACGGGCTGAAGTATTAGCAGTAAAACAAGCGTTGCCAGACCCACGTAAAAATCCTGCTGGTTATTACAAAGAGTTAACGCAGACAGTTCAGGCGTGCGTCATGAATTTGGCAGACATTGAAATGTTATTTGGTAATGTAGTGCCACAGCCTATATGGGCCAAGATTCGGCAAGAGAACCACCCAGTCGCCTTAGGAGGTGATTGGCCAGCTATTGTAGCAGCAGATGCGCAACAAGTTGGCGGTGCTAAACCTGAACCTCTGATTGCTGCCCTACCTGGCAGAATAATTAATCTGATGAAAACGCTGATGCCAGCGTTACGAGTTAATTGGGATAAACTATCGGCATGTAAGCAAAAGAAGGACGAAAGCGTCTCTGACTTTTTCACTAGATTTGAAGAGACCTTCGTAGACCACAGTGGACAAGATATGAGTACTGAGGGAGGCCAGAGATTGTTTGTCGACAAGTTCGTGTTTAATTTATTACCCGAATTTAGTAACAAGTTAAAGGATTCTGAAAGTGCATGGGCAGTGTCGACGACAGCACAGATACTTGCAACTGCTCAGTATTACGAGAATAGAGAGAAGGAAGAGAAGGAAAAGTCAGAAAAGAAAACAAAAGATTTAAAGACTAAAGTTCTTTTGCAACAGGCGTATCCGCCTCGCTCGAATCAGTCAGATTCACAGCAGCGACCCCAGTTTCAGCAACAGCCACAATTCCAGCAAGGGACGTCCCAAAGATTTAATTATGGTTTTTCCCGACAACAGTTAGCATGGAATCAGTGTGCCTATTGTAAAAAGGAGGGCCATTATAAGAATGAGTGTCCGGTACTGCACGCACAGACTAGTGGTGTCCCAGCTCAGAGAAGTACTGTTGGGTTTATGCAAACTCCTAGAGGTAGAGGACGTGGTACAATGACACCACAGGCTGATCGCCAATCGAATTATTTCGACCAGCGAAATGCACAATCTGCGCAAGCAGGTAGATCTCCACAGTATCATGTTGAAGATTATTATGATCATAATGAAGAGATTCAGAGAAGCGAGTACTAGGACAGCCACAGGCAAAGAGAGGGAGTAGTATCAGTTCCAGTTGATCAGAGTGGACCTTATGTCGCAGTAGTTACATCAGGCGTGGTCGAACCGTTTCTGTTGGATACTGGTGCGGCAAAAAGTTCAATTATGCATGCGAAACTCCCTGGCGCACCTTTGTTTGGCTTAACGAACACTTCAGTAGGTTTCTCAGGCGCCCCTGTTCACAATCCTGTTTCTAGTCCTTTATCAATTTCTGTTGGGCCATGCGAACTAGAAGCACCCCTTATTCTAACAACCGGTTGTAATGAGAATCTGCTTAGTTTAGATCTGTTGAAACGCCTACATGCGACACTGTACTGTTCTCCTTCGGGAGTACAGCTCACATTAGGCAAAAGAGTAATCTCTCCAATGTATATGTCGATGGATAAGCTCCCACTGGAGCTGCGTTCTCTCCCTGATACTCTTTGGGCAACTGGTCCTAACGATGTAGGCCTCTTGGAAATTCCCCCTTATGTGGTAAGTCTGAAAGCGAATGTTAAATTCCCACGAATCCCACAGTATCGGATTTCGAATGAAGGGGAACGTGCACTCTTGCTGATTGTGAAAGACTTGATACAGAAAGATGTGATTGAGGAAACTAGAGGAAATATCTGCAATAGTCCTGTTCTACCGATTTTGAAACGTACTGACCCTTCCAAACCTCCAATCTACCGGTTTGTGATTGACCTCAGAGAAGTTAACAAAATAGTGATTCCACAGTTTCCTGTGGTACCAGATATCACTGCATTATTAACGTTGATTCCTGCCTCAGCCTCATGGTTTACAGTGATCGATTTGAAAAATGCATTTTTCAGCATTCCGATAGCCGAGGAAAGTAGAGACATTTTTGGTTTCTCCTTAGGAGGTCGCAGCTTCAGATTCAAACGCGCTCCACAAGGTTATTGTGAGAGCCCTTCAATTTACAGCCAAGCATTGAAGAGTCAATTAGATGCTCTTGTACTTCCTCCTGATGTTGCTCTGATCCAGTACGTAGACGATCTTTTACTGGCTGCTGATGACAAGGAAACTTGCAAAGCAGCTACAATTTCTCTATTACGTCATTTGTCAGACTTACATCACAAGGTGTCACCTTCTAAACTGCAATATTGTTGCCAAGAAGTGACCTACTTAGGTCATCTTTTGTCAAAGGAGGGAAGAAGGTTGACCCCAGAGAGAATCAAAGCAATTTCGCAGATGACTGTACCAAGCACACAGAGAGAAGTACGTGCGTTTTTGGGTATTACGTCATACTGCAGGCAATGGATCCCAAATGTTTCTCTCATGGCAAAACCATTGGTAGCCCTGACTGGGAAAGGTGTTCCGAGCCCTTTGCCATGGTCTGACGAATGTCAACAGAGCTTCTCTGACTTACGTGATGTGCTGTGTTCAGCTCCTGTGTTGGGTACTCCTGACTACAGTAAGCTGTTTACACTATATGTCCATGAAAGAGAAGGTTGTGCTTTGAGTGTTTTAACGCAACAATTTGGTGACAAACAGCGACCTTGCGCATATTTCTCATCCACATTAGATCCGGTAGCCAGAGCATTGCCAAGTTGTTTGAGAGCTACAGCAGCAGCTGCAGTGTCTATTCGACAGTCTGCTGGACTAGTCATGAACAACATGTTAGTAGTCATGGTTCCATATGCTGTGGATACACTCATGAATCGAACGAAAACTCAGCACCTCACCAGTGCTAGACTATCAGGCTATGAGCTGACGCTTTTGGCAAACCACATTCAGATTAAGCGATGCAACATATTGAATCCAGCAACGCTGTTGCCGACTACTCTAGAGTCGAGTGATTCAGAGCCCCATGATTGCTGTTTTAGAACTGAGGAAGAGACAAAAGGTCGGATTGATTTGAAAGATACTCCGTTACTAGATCCAGACGGCACTTTATATGTCGATGGGTCGTGTTTTAAACTACAGAATGGTGATGTGACGGCCGCGTATGCAGTTACGACTTTGAGTACGATTGTTGAGACTGCAAGAGTAAGTCAGAATTCTGCCCAAGCTGCAGAATTAATTGCATTAACAAGAGCGTGTGTTTTAGCTGAGGGAAAGAGAGTGAATGTGTTTACTGATAGCCAATACGCCTTCGGCGTAGCACATAGCTTTGGACGTCTCTGGAAAGAAAGAGGTTTTCTCACGTCCAATGGAACTAAGATCCAACATGGACAGTTAGTCAGCGATCTATTGGAATCCCTGACCCTACCGAATGAAGTTGCGATTGTGAAGTGCAGTGCACATCGAAAGATTACGGATGATGTTGGCCGTGGGAATGCGTTTGCTGATGAGGTCGCTAGAGAAACGGCCAAGAACATGACGAGCCGAATGTACGTTGCAACGTCTGCAAGATGGATTGCTGAATCAGGAATGTGTGAGAATACGATTGAAAGTGTGAAAGCAATCCAGAATGAAGCAACTGAAAATGAGAAGAATGAATGGAAGGAGAAAACGGGTAAAATGGATTCAAGTGGATGTTGGGTTGATTTGTCTGAGCAGCAGCGTTGGATGTTACCTGATGCGTATGTGCTCGCAGTAGTCACGATGGCGCATGGAGCGGCGCACATCAGTTCGAAAGGGATCTGTAAAATGTTAGCTCCAGTATGGAAGAACGATGGAATTACTAAGTGTGCGGAAAGAGTGGTGAAAAACTGCATGATATGCCTGATGCATAATCCTGGCAAGGGAACCCCAACCCCAACTGGTCATTTTGCTCCCCCTTCTTGTCCCTTTGAAGTGATTCAGTTGGATTTCATCCACATGGATAGGTGTAACAATCTTAAATACGTCCTAGTGGTAGTCTGTGCCTTTTCAAGATGGATTGAGGCATATCCGTTAAAGGATAACACTGCTATGTCCACTGCCAAAATCCTCCTTAAAGAGTACTTCCCCAGGTATGGTATGCCGCGGATTGTTTGGTCGGACAATGGAAGTGAGTTTGTAGGGAAAGTTATGAAGAGTGTGTGTACGGGTTTAGGTATTACCCAAAAATTTCACAGTGCGAATCACCCGCAGTCAGCGGGTTTGGTTGAAGGGTACAATGGCACCCTGAAACTGAAACTTGCTAAAATTCAAGCTTCCACTGGTCTATCTTGGCCAGATGCACTGCCTTTAGCTCTATTGTCCAGATTGTGTTCGGTCGTCCTGCTAATGTTTGGGGAGTCCCTAGGCCAAAGGAATTCAAACAGATTGAATACCCAATGTTGATTGATTATCTTTATGATCTGACTGCTAAATTAAGCCTTATTCATCAACAGGTATTCGAATCCTTGCCTAAACTGCCAGAGAGTCCAGGCCACACGTTGAAACCAGGCGACCAAGTTGTAGTACGGAACTTTGAACGAACTCGGAACCTCCAGCCAAGATTCGTGGGTCCGTTCCAGGTACTCCTCGCAACAAGAACTGCTGTACGCCTAGCTGGAAGGAAGAATTGGGTGCACGCTAGCCATACGAAACGTGTCCCTCTCCCACTTCCCTATGACAACTGGGTTAGACAGGGATTTGGCGTATCCGAGACAGAACCTGTTCCTAGGCATATCCCTTTCAGTGATGCAGAGTATATAACGGACCACCCACGAACTGAAACACAGAACTTTGACACCTCAGCAGGAACTTTGACACCTCAGCAGGAACCGCTCCTTTGAATCTTGAACCGAGTATTGTACAAAGTGAACATTTGTCACCTGTGGAGTCGAACATTTCCGCACCTGTAGACCAGCTATTTCAAGATCAGACAAGATCCGGAAAGTACAGATATAATCTACGTTCTCATGTTATGAACTAATGACATTGCATAATTACCTTTCTGTTTGAAAACTGTTTTGATCTTACTGCATTCCATTCAGTCAGGAAGTTTGCTCAAAATTTTTATCTTTTTGTTTTTATTGTTTCTCTCACCTTACCGTCTGGGTTACGGTAGGGTCGTAACGTGTGCCTTGTTTTAATTTGCAGGGAATCAGACATAAGGTCGGTTTCTTCTGTCTATCTTGGGAACTCCCAGGGTAAACAGAGGCAAGTTTTTAACAGGTACAAACCATCCGTTGCGAACGGTTGTAGAAGATGGAGCTTCCTGAACTGCGACGGGTTAATGTCATAAATGTGCACAAGACAAAGCTATATGACATATTATATAGCAAATGTTTTCTAAGGCAATGTACTCTGACACTTCTGATTGTTTTAATAACTTTGGTAGGCGGAATTATTTTTAGTATTCAGTTGATCTTTACACCTGTTACATCTACAGTATCTCCCCATGTTCCTGTTTCTCCGACTGTTGTTTCTCTTCATTCTTTCCATCCTTTTCCTGCCCACGAGCAAGCTCGACGCTCTGAGTTTATAAATAACACTTTCATTCAGCTCTTGCACCAACATCAACTAGTAGTTAACACAACAAACTGCTGGGTGTGTGGCTTAATACCACATACCATGGACAAGGGCATCCCTTATCTGGTTCTGCCCTTTAGTTATAATGGATCATTCTGGGCATTTCAGACCATGTTCGCTTATGCCCTAGAGACCTATCCTCCACGACCTCCACGTTCCACTCGGTGTAACTCTGCTAATAGAGCCTTGGTAAAAGGAATCACTGACATGGTTAGAGATGTCAATAACACTCCGTTCATTCCCAAGGACGAATTGCGAGTTTACATGGGTTGGAATGTTACGGAATATGGCATTACTCTGGGTGAGAACAAACGTAAAAGCTCGACTCCGATCTGGGTCGTACCCCACCAAGGTCAGGTCTGTTTGCAAGGAAATGGGAGGAATCCGAAAGCTCGACTAGGGAAGAGTGACTGTATCGAAACATATGTTTTCCCGTCACAGTCTTCCCCTGCATTCTTAGCTGCTAAGGGTACCTATTTTGTTTGCCAAGACAGAGCATACACATGGCTGCCTGCTGACTTCTCAGGCTCATGTTATATCGCTCAACTGCTACCTCCGACATACACTGCTGCACCAGACTATCAAAAAACTAGAGTTGTGAGAGGTGTTTTCAGTAAAGAAGATACTGCTGGCCAAGAAGCAGGAGACTTCTTCAAAGGTTTCCTTCCGTTCTGGGGGCCTATGGTTAACAGTAGAAACTTACGTCAACTAACACGGGTAGTTGAATCCACTATCTTCGAAACTGCGGGTGCCCTTAGTAACCTGACAGCTGAGCTTCAAGCGGATCGCCTCATGACGTTACAGAACCGTATGGTTCTTGATGTGTTACTTGCAGATCGAGGTGGAGTGTGTAAGATGATCCAATCGAGTTGCTGTGTTTTTATCCCAGATAATGCGCCAACAGTATACAAGGCCATCTCTAAGTTACACAAAATCTCTGACTCTATTCATGTAGAGGAAGGTGACTGGTCATTAATGGGATGGTTCTGGAGCCTGTTGTCTGCGTGGGGATGGAAGGTTCTGATAGTCACTGGTGTTGCGTTGGTATTCTTATTTTCGTGCTGTCTCATTGTTCAGTGTGGTCCTGCCTTATGTAATCTCTGCATTTCAACATGCGTAAAAAGACCACCTGTTTTTAGAGATACGCCACGGGATAGAGTAATGCTTCAACAACATATCAGTGACCTGATGAACATAGAAATGGACTCCGACATAGAGTAAGTTATTGCCTATGTAAGGGCAAAAGGACGGTCTGAGGTTCTGTAGCGATCCGAACCCGTGAAATCGGTATCGTAGTACTGACACGATTTTGGTACCAATGAACCGCAAATGATCCATTACATACATGACAGTGTTTTCGCTACGCAACTAGCATGAATTCACTGAGAAATAGGGCATTCTGTTGTAAAGTCATGGCATCCATTTTAGTTACGGCATCCATTTTGTTTCTTGCCCTCACATAGTCAATGAACGGGCAATGACCCCGACAGAGTCACCTTGTTAAGGACACATAAGCTCGAGCCCCGAGAAAGGCTGACGCTGCATGACTAGGCAGAATCAAGCTGCCTCCCTTGCCTGAGGCCAGTCCTGCTATACTGGTTCTCGTGTCCGTTGTCCTGACTGAAAGGCCGAAGACGGTAGCCATGCCCGTTTATGATCCATAAACACCTCTTATCCTACTTTTCAATCCTTTGCATCTGGCTCTGCTCCTCTCCTTCTGGGCTTTTACAATGGGGAGGTTACGATTTTTATGATGGGGAGGATCGGGTAAAGAATGAAAAACTGACAAGGGGACCTGATCGAATACCGAAAACCTACGACTAATTATTGTTTGATGTCTATTTACTGTTTATTTGGGATACCGGGTTGGGCATGAGAAATATTCATGTAATGTTGCCTAAAGACATTTTCCGTGTATTTAAGGAACAACCCACTTAATACAATTCGAACAGTCTCGTAGATTCTGCCTCTGTGTGGTTCCTATGACTTCTGTGTCCCTGCAGTAAATAAACCTTGGTCTTTGACGCCACCATCGAGAAGCCCGTGTCTCTGTTTATTTGTGCACCGAGACAGGAGGAACTCAGGGGTCTTTGGGTGTTGTTTCCCTGACACCTCTGGACTCTTAAAAGTCCAGAACCTCACCTCCTCCAAACATTTTGAGTCTACATTTGACACCTTCTAGGTATTATACTGCTTTACCGATGTACGGGTCGGAGGGTGCTAGCTCTCCTTCAGTGGCACCTGTTTCTGCTCTTTCTGGTTCGAATTTCTTTACTCCCTCTAGTCAAGATCGTGCACTGATGGTGCCTGTCTCTTCATCCACTCTTTCACCGGTGGATGCTTCACTCCCCTTGATGCAATTTGACAGAATGCCTGTGAGTGGAATGTCTCTAGGAAGTCGAGCAAAAGTGCAGGAGCGTGTGAGTAGAGTGTTGGTGCGTTCTGCAGTAAGTGATCGAGAAAAGGAGATGTGGCGAATCAGGCTGTGCAGTGGATTCGAAACCCGACCTATATGGTTGAGGATGTATGGAGTGTGATGAGACAGTATGAACTGCTTATGCAACAACTTGCGCTTAAACATATGTGTACAACGCTGATGTGTTTGTGGGAGCAGTGCTTTAACGCTGAGATCCCAAGGGAGGTCTCTGAGATACGAGATGAAGTGTATGGATCCGGTTTGGATCCAGCTGCTGTGTTGACTAAAGTTACTATTTTGTTAAAATATCGAGGTAAGATGCTTAATGAGGGTTCCACGGCATTAGCGCAGTTCCCTATGAGAGAAGTTCACCCTATATATCACCCCGAGCCACCAGAAGAGAGAAATGCAGCGGGTGAAATTGTTCAGCCCCGGGTGGGGGCATGGTTCCAAGAACCATGCCCCCATGGTCTCGTCCACACCCCCTGGAAGAGAAGTGAATCCCTTAAAAATCAGTTACCAGATGCTAGAAAGAATCACATTGCTTATTATAAGGAACTGACAGAAGGGGCCAACTCGACAGTTATGTCGTTAGCGGACATTATGTTGTTTTTTGGGTTACTGGTACCGGTTGATATATGGAAACAGGTGCACTTGGTGGATCATGTGGTAGAGTTAGGAGCAACATAGGATCAGATAAAATTGTGGAATCAAGAACGTAAGCCAGGTGAGAAGCCAAGAGCGGAAATGTTAACGTTACCTGAACAAATTATTATGTATATGCATTCGTTTATTGCTCCTAAGAAAGTGGATTGGGATAAACTTACAGCATTTTGTCAAAAGAAAGACGAGAGTGTGTCAGATTTCTTTACCAGGTATGAGGGAGTGTTTCCGGATTTTAGTGGTCAGGATTTGTTAGTGGATGGTGGAATCCGGCTGTTTGTCGACAGGTTTGTTAATAATTTGCTTCCTGAGATTGCAGCCTGGATGAAAGCAGCGGAAAGTACCTGGTCCACATCCACTCCCTCGGGAATATTGAGTATGACGCAATATTATGAACATCGAGAGAATGAACAGAAACAGGTTGCAGACAGAAAAGGGAAGGAGTTGAAGACAAAGGTGTTGTTACAGCAGGTGCAGGGAAGTAGTGGGAGAGGAAGGGGTCAGCCGCAAGTGCAGCAGCAATGGTCCATACCACAAGGTGGTGGAACGAGTGCTCCATATGTACCCGTGGGACCTAACCAATGTGCGTACTGTCGTCAGGAGGGGCATTGGCGACATGAGTGCCCTGTATGGAACACCCTCCCACTGAGCCTACAACAGACCCAAGACCTGCTGACCTTCAGGAGGATGCTCAAGACCTGGCTGTTCGATCAGTAGCGCCCCCTCAGCGCCTTGAGACCCTCGCGGGTATGTAGGGAGCTTTACAAATGATTGATTGATTGATTGATTGATTGATTGATTGATTGATTGATTGATTGATTGATTGGTATTGCTACAGGCTGGTGGGATCCCTAGAAGAGGGGGTTTTCAGGGATGGGGTAGAGGAGCAATAAACCAGAATGAGAGAAGACCAGAACGAACTGAGAGAGTTGAAAAGGATCAGAATTACTTTGATGATCCTAGAGGATGGCAGTATTGTCATAAGGATTATGATGTAGATGAAGGAACAGGCATGTCCATCCACAGCTAGGATAGCGATGGACAGGGTAGGGGACCAGTTTACTCCACAGTATAAAATATCGCAAGCAGGAGAGACTGCTTTGTTAAAAATCATAAATGATTTATTTGCATCTGGTGTGGTGGAGGAAATGGTTTCTAATGTGTGTAACAGCCCTATTCTTCTGGTTCTTAAAAAGGTAACGACAGATTCACCTGATGCCCATCCAGATGTATATCGATTTATTATTGATCTTAGGGAAATTAATAAAATAGTAGTCCCACAATTTCCTGTTGTTCCCGATAGCATTTCGATTTTGACTATCATCCCTCCTACAGCTCAGTATTTCTCTGTGAGTGATTCGAAGAATGTGTTTTTTAGCATTCTGATCCATCCACATTCCAGGTATCTTTTCGGATTCAATTTATCTGGCCGCAGCTTTGTGTTCTGTTGCACTCCTCAAGGGTATACTGAAAGTTCTAGTATATATAGTCAAGCTTTGAAAGCACAATTGGATTCATTAGTACTCCCGGCTGGTAATGTGTTGTTGCAATATGTTGATGATCTCCTCATGGCTTCTGATACTGAAGAGGTATACTGAAGAGGGACACTCTGCTGAGTAGCTGTGTGCTCTACATATTCCTTCATAACTTAACATAACATGTAAGGAAGCAACGGTTAAATTGTTAATGCATTTGGCACAGAATGGACATAAAGCGTCCCTTTCTAAGTTTCAGTATTGTCGACAGGAGGTTGCCTATTTAGGTCACCTCCTATCGAAGGAGGGTAGAAGATTGACCCCTGAACGTATTTCAGCAATCAATAAGATGAGCGTGCCAAAGACACAGAGAGAAGTGTGAGGGTTTTTGGAATTACCTCATAGTGTCGTCATTGGATCCCCAACTATTCTTTGATTGTGAAACCCCTTCTTTTTTTAACTACGAAAGATGTGAGTGAACCCTTGCCGTTTGAGTGTCAGCATGCATTCGAACAGTTGAAGCATGCGCTTTGTTCTGCTCCTGTCCTTGGTACTCCTGACTATGGGAAGGCCTTTGTATTGTATGTACACTAAGTAGAAGGTTGTGCGTTGAGTGTTTTGGTACAGGCTTTCAGTGGGAAGTAACGACCCTGTGCATATTTTTCTGCAGTCCTTGACAACGTGGCCAGAGCACTCCCGAGCTGTCTGAGAGCTGCTGCTGCGGTGGCAATTGCAATCAGACAATCGGCAGGGCTCACTCTTGACACTGACCTGACGGTCATGCTACCCCATTCTGTAGACACCCTATTGAATAGAACGCAGATGCAGCACCTAAACAGTGCGCGTCTGTCTGGATGAGCTAACTTTGTTCACTCCACATGTCACCATTAAACGATGTGTCACTCTGAATCCAGCCACATTACTACCCCTCCCTTCGACGCGTCATTATGCAGATGTGCATGACTGTATGTATAGAACAGAGGAAGTAACGAAGGGACGGGTAGACCTGACTGATGTTCCCTTAACTGAACCCCAAGCGGAACTATATGTCGATGGCTCCTGCCTTAAGCTACCAGATGGCACTACTTCTGCTGCATATGCGATCACCACATAGCGCACAGTCGTAGAGACTTCTTGCATCCAATATCAATCTGCCCAGTCTGCTGAGTTAGTAGCCCTGCTAAGAGCTTGTGAGATAAGTGAGAATATGGCTGTTAATATTTACACCGACAGCCAGTATGCGTTTGGAGTCGCTCATAATTTTGGGCGGCTCTGGGCAGAAAGGGGGTTCCTGACATCCCATGAGTTGAAGATACAGCATGGCCCGTTGATCCATACATTGCTGTCGGCTTTAACGTTACCCAATATGCTGGCAATAATAAAATGTAGTACCCACAAGGTAGTTACAGATGATGTGGGTAGGGGCAACGCATTTGCAGATCAAACAGCTAGAGAAACTGCTAGATCAAAGATGAGTAAGATGTTTGTGGCAGGACCTGCTAGGTGGGTACCTGATAATGGGATGTATGAGAACACTGTCAGTAGTGTTAAGGACATACAGAATGAAGCCACAGCAGATGAACTGGCTGTATGGCAGGAAAGAACAGGTACTCTAGATGAGGATGGGTGTTGGAGTGATTTGTCTGACAGCCTAAGATGGTTGCTGCCCAATGCATATGTTTTCCCAGTTGTCACTATGGCTCATGGTCCTGCTCATATTAGCGCAATAGGAATCTGTAAATTGTTAGACCCAGTGTGGCGAAATGATCTCATCCCCAAGGTAGCTGCCCATTTAGTGAAATACTGTATGATTTGTTTAAAGCATAATCCTGGAAGAGGTACCCCTGTGCCTTCTGGGAATTTTGTACCACCCTCATTTCCCTTTGAGGTTCTCCGAATGGACTTCATTGAGCAAGAACGAGTGAATAATTTGAAAGACGTCCTGGTGGTGGTGCGTGCTTTCAGTAAGTGGTTGGAGGCATACCCTGTGAAGGAAAATACTGCTAACGCAACGGCGAAGGCACTCATAAAAGAGTTCTATCCTCGTTTCGGTTTGCCTCGAGTGATCTGGAGTGACAACAGAAGTCATTTTAATGCCTGAGTCATGCAGTTGGTGTGTGAAGGGTTGCATATCAATCAGAAGTTTCATGCGGCAAATCACCCCCAATCTGCAGGTCTTGTTGAGAAATACAATGGAATCGTTAAATTAAAGATTGCTAAAATTCAGGAGAGCACTTGCCTGAAATGGCCGGATGCGTTACCATTAGCCCTTATGTTCACAAGAATGACTGCTCACACGAGGACTGGACTGTCTCCTTATGAGGTAGTCTTCAGGTGTCCTGCTAATATATGGGGTGTCCCTAGGCCAAAAGGATTTAGTGAGATTGAGTATCCAATGACGATAGATTACCTGTATGAGTTAAATAAACATCTTCGTTCTATTCATCAGCAGATTGAACAGTCACTACGACCGCTTCCAGAGAGCCCTGGTCATACGTTGAAACCCAGAGACTGGGTCCTGCTCAGGAGCCCCGGTGGTACAACCCAAGTCAAATCCTTTTGGCAACAAGGACGGCTGTTAAGGTGGATGGGAAGAAAACTTGGATTTACGCCCATCATACTAAGAAAATACCGCTGCCACTCCCTTATGATCGATGGGTTCAAGAAGGAATGGGAGATCATGAATGTGAGCAAGTCCCAAGGCTCATCCGATTTTCAGATGCTCTGCTAACTTGGACGGAAACAGACAAAGAGAACGAGGATGTGCTATTGGAAGCTGTCCCACCTGAAATAAGGGCAGCAGGAGTATCCTCTGACACTGAACAATGAGTGTTGGAGTCTGGGAGTTCCATTGAGCCTGAGCCTCCGTTGCTGTTTTCTGATCAAACAGTGCCTGGGTCTAAGCGATATGATCTACGCCCATGACAAAAGAAGAGCACCAGAGGGAAATAGAGAGTTATGAACTTAAGATTATGGTAAGAGCACAATATCTGTAGTGCCTGCCACAAAAGAGAGACACTGGTGCACTGCTTTGGGACATTGAGACTTTCGAGTGAGCTGTGGGTATTTGCCCGGAGGGTACCACAACTGATAAAAAGAGGGATCGGACAATTGAGTAGGCCTAGACTGTGAGGCCCCATGCAGAACAAGTTATCTGTTACAGTGTGATGGACAATAGAAGCCTACCGAAGAGGCTTAGAACAGACGTTGGAGTACTTGAATATTGATTGAAGCAGATCGCAAGCGACTCCCCCATTTTGCATAAAGTAGGTGTTAGATATGTTTCTGTTTCGGGGAGTTGTCGCGCAAGTGGAGCAGCCTCTGGTGGCCCCGCCCTTAGTTCAAAATGATCCTGAATGGCCTAGTTGGACCACTAAAACCAACGTTGCAGTCTTATTCTGTATTTTTGTTGTCCTGATTATATTGTGTGCAGTTGTATTCTATTTAGAAATTAAGCATCCAATGCATGTCCTGATAGAGACTACTCCTGATCTGCCCGAGCGTTTGTTTGCCTCCTTAGCTCCACATAAAGAAAGACATTGGCAGACGTATTCAGGGAACGCTTTTCTTCAAATGCTACATGAAGTACACTAAACGACTAATGCGACAAAGTGTTGGATTTGTGGGTTACTTCCTTCTATGACCCATAAGAATGATCTTCTTATGTCTTTGCCTTTGTCATATTTATGGAGTTTTGAAGCATGGTTCCAGCTCCTTACTGTAGTGTATACCCACTCACATGCAGATACTGCCCAACTGACTAAAGAAAATTCTGAAACATTGTTGGAATATATAGTTATGCACCAAGGATACACTCCTGGAATAGGAGGGAAGGCAGGTACTTTGCATCCAGCTGTCTGTCTGAACGTTTATGAGCAAAGTGAAAACATTTCCTGGATAAAAGATGAGATGATAGAGTTCCAAGGGTTTAATATAACAGAGTATTTTAGATCCTTTCATGAGAGAAATATCCCCGATAGTAAGGTTCTACCCATTCCAATAATTGATACGTCAGCCCCATTTTGTGTAGAAGGGTTTGGAAGTGTTCCTGTGGGGCAGAGTCATTGTAATTATATGTTTACTTTGGCCACAACAAGTAGTCCACCTTTGCTTACACCCCCTAATGTATATTTTGTCTGTGGGACACATGCTCATGTATGGCTCCCTAGGGGGTGGGCAGGATGCTGTTATGTTTCTTTTCTTTTACCCCCAGTTTATTTAGCCCCATCCAATTACCATAAGGATCGTAAGTTACAGCAAAAAGCTACCTCATTGTCACGAGTAAAAAGGGTTATCAACACTGAAGATGTCGATCAGACAGATACCACGATGCAGCAATTCGCTGATGCTATGAAGGGATTGTTGCCTCTATGGGGACCCATGTATAATAGTAGGCAAATTCGTCATCTTACTAGAGTAGTGGAAGCTATCATCAACACTACTGCTGGTATACTCACAAATATTACAGCTGAGCTTCAGGCGAACAGGCTTGTTGCTCTTCAAAACTGGATTGTCCTTGACGTCATTCACGCAGATAGGGGTGGGGCCTGTCGTGTGATCGGCAGCAGTTGCTGTGTTTACATACCAGACCACGCCCCTACTGTTTATTCAGCCATCCAGAAACTCCATAAGTTAGCCTCCGAAATACATGAAGATAATGGTACATGGTCTTTGACACAGTGGTTCTGGGGACTGATGTCCACATGGGGATGGAAGATTCTCATGCGTTTGGTAGTGGTTTCAGGGATCATCTTCACTTGTTTCCTTTGTGTGAACTGTCTTCCATCCTGTTGCACTTATTGCATGGCTAGACTCACCCCCTCTGCTCTAATAAGTGAGTCTAAAGCCAGGGATGCGATTATGATGTTGAAAGAACTTCAAGAACTGATGGACATTTTCAAGGACTAAAGAATCGAATTCGATGGAATCTCACCTTAGCTTTGCATAGTTGCATTCCCCTAGGTCCCCCCTTCCACTTACGAATGATTCGGACACTGTCAGATACTACCTGTCTTTTATATTTAGCTTATTATGCTAAAAGGAGGGTCTGTAGGTCAAAATAATCATAGGGCTATGTCCCCTATGTTACGCCATTTAGATTAGCCTTATATAGCTAAATATAACAATAGTAGTTATCCATATTTACAACCCACTGAGCTATAATAATAAGAAAGATGTGTTACAGAAAAGGTTGGTCTTGGACGGGTGGCAGTCATTTTGTGAAGTGACCGCCATTGTATATTATGGTTATGTATAAGCACGCAGTGAGCTCTAAATTGCGAAAGAGGTAGGCCCAGATAGAGCTGTGCCATGGCACTTGTTGTTCACCTAGTAGGTATTCGCCCAGTTTTGTTCTCATTACTCAATAAGGGGCACTTCTTCACTTATGAATAGGCCTTTCTGTGTGTGTAAGCAACATTCTATTTGCAGCACCTCTCCTACGCTGGGGGAAGTAGGGAATGATGCAGCTCGCTGACCTTGACTAAGAGATATTGTGTGCCCGTAATGTACGCCCCTCTGCCTCCCTAAAGTATGCATCCCAAACCTGTAACTTTCCCTTGTGGGCGTACTCTGGGGGTTATGACGTGTTTGGTGTATTATACTATGCTGCGCATCAATATCGAGCCAGTCCTCTTGTAAGCATTGCAAGCTTCAGGCTGCATTTGGGATCCTCTGCAGAGTATAGATAATAAACTGCTTGTGTGTATTCTCTACTGGCTGACCCACTCTTCATTATAATAGGTAAGGCCGAGAGGGGGTTTAGTAACCCGGGTGACCCTATTCGGGTCACTTCCTTCGACTGCTCCCCCTTTAGTGTCTAACACCTTCCCCTAAATTGGTTTACGTTGGAGTGGGAATAGCAAATGTTGCCCCTTTTGTGTTAAACCCCTTCTACAAATTAAGTTAAGGTTGGAGTGGGAATAGTAAATGTCACCCCTTTAGTGTCCATCACCTTCCCCTAAATTTGTTTAGGTTGTAGTGTAAATAGTAAATGTCACCCTTTACTGTCCAAGTCCCTCCACCAAATTGGTTTAGATTGGGATAGTAATTGTAAGTTTCACCCCTTTAGCATTCAACACCTTCCCCCAAATTTGTTAGATTGGAGTGGGAATAGTAAATATCACATCTTTAGTGTCCAACGCCTTTCCTGAAATTGGTTTAGTTTGGAGTGGTAATAGTAAATTCAACACCTTCCCCAAGTTGGTTTAGATTGGAGTGAGAATAGTAAATTTTACCCCTTTAATGTCCAATACCTTCTTCAAATTTAGTATAATAAAGAGATGTTACACATTTGTTGTATTTTTATTTGCTTTCAAATTTAATTTATTCTATTTATTCTATAGTTCAATATTTTGAGAAATATATTCTTTAAGTAAACATAAAAGTAAATAAAACATTTGTTATTCCTTTTAAATAATAAAAAACAAGTAATTAGTATTTTATATACAGTTTTATGTTGTACATTTTCAAATGTTATTTTTAATTGTTAACAATTTTTTTATATTTCTTACCATTTTATATACATATCTTTAACATTATTTCAACACATTTTGCATTAGTAAACCAGGGGACATTTTCATTCATGAAAAGGGAAACTGGTCTAAATATATACTTGTATTATCAAATTCCTTTCCAAAGCGGCTCTTAGTACCAATTTACAAGAAGGGCGACAGAAACCTACCTGTAACCAAAGACCCATTTGTTTAATATAATGTTTCCAAAAGGTATTCTGTCTGTTAGTGCTGGCTACCATCCAGGATTGGACTGATGAAGTAAAAATATTAACAACCCTTCAGGCTGGACTCAGAAAATAAACATTACTATGGACCAGATCTTCCAATTCTTACTCCTGTATTGGAAAACTGTTTTCATTGGCAGAAGTAACTTACAAATTTCCTTTTTCGATTTAAAATAGGCTTTTGATCTGGTCCCCCTCCAAACGTTATGGCACATTCTTCATGACATAGGCATGCCCTCTGACATTTTAACCCTAGTTATTCGCCTTCATGAAGGCAACAAGGCTAAAATTTGTTGGGGTTATCAGGGACAGCTCACAGACCAAATTCCCATCAACAAGGGTATCCATCCATCCATCAATCAATCAATCATAGCATTTATAAAGCGCACTACATACCCGTGAGGGTCTCAAGGCGCTGGGGGGGGGGGGGGGGGGGGATGCTGCTAATGTTCGAAGATCCATTTCTTGAGGAGTCTCCTGAAGGTTAGGAGGTTAGGCGGATGGGGAGGGTGTTCCATATCTTGGTGGCAAGGTGGGAGAAAGATCTGCCGCTGCCAGTCACTCTTTGAATGGGGAGGACGGTGGTGAGAGCACGGTCTGCGGAGCGGAGCTGGCGGGTGGGGGTGTAGAGGCTGAGTCAACTGTTGAGTTACACTGGTCTGGTGTCGTGGAGTGCCTTGTGTGCATGGGTGAGGAGCTTGAAGGTTATCCTCTTGTGGATGGGGAGCCAATGCAAGTCTCTCAGGTGGGGTGTGATGTGGTTACGGCAAGGGATGTCGAGGATCAGGCGTGCGGAGGCGTCGTGGATGAGTTGGAGCCGTTTCAGGAGTTTGGCCGGGGCTCCTGCGTAGAGTGCATTGCCGTACTCCAATCTACTGCTGACGAGGGCCTGGGCGATAGTCCTAGTTTCGGTGGGGATCCACTTGAAGATCCTGCGAAGCATGCAGAGGGTGTTGAAGCAGGTGGAGGAGACGCTGTTGACCTGCTTTGTCATGGAGACGGTGGAGCCAAGGATGGCCCCTAGGTTGCGTGCATGGTCGGTGGGTGTAGGGGGTGCTCCTAGTGCAGTCGGCCACCAGGAGTCGTCCCAGGCCGAGGGGGTGGATCCGAGGATGAGGACTTCCGTCTTGTCCGAGTTCAGCTTCAGTCGGCTGTTTCTCATCCAATAGGCGACGGCCTTCATTCCTTCGTGGAGGTTGGTTTTGGTGGTGTGGGGGTCTTTGGTGAGGGAGAGGATCAGCTGGGTGTCGTCGGCATAGGAGATGATGTTGAGGTCGTGCCGTCGTGCAACGTGGGCGAGCGGTGCCATGTAGATGTTGAACAACGTTGGGCTGAGGGATGAGCCTTGGGGTACGCCGCAGATGATCTCACTGGCTTTGGAGCGGAAGGGGGGAGGCGGACACTCTGAATTCTGCCGGAGAGGAAGGAGGTGGTCCAGTCCAGGGCTTTCTCTTGGATTCTGGTGTCGTGGAGGTGTACTCTTAGTCTGCGGTGACAGACCGTGTCGAAGGCGGCTGACAGGTCCAGGAGTATGAGGGCCACGGTTTCTCCATTGTCAAGCAGGGTCTGATGTCGTCGGTGGCGGCGATAAGTGCAGTTTCGGTGCTGTGGTTGCTGCAGAACTCGGACTGGGACGGGTCCAGGATGCTGTTCTCCTCGAGGAAGCTGGTCAGTTGTTTGTTGATAGCCTTTTCGATGACCTTCGCCGGGAACGGGAGCAGGGAGATGGGTCGAAAGTTCTCGAGGTCCTTGGGGTCCCCTTGGGTTTCTTGAGTAAAGCGTTGATCTCTGCGTGCTTCCAGCACTTCCGGGAAAGTCTGTCTCGAAGGAGATGTTGATGGTTTTCCGGAGATGGGTTGTGAAGGTGCTGCTGGCTTTGTTGAAGATGTGGTGTGGGCAGGGGTCTTCCGGGGATCAGGAGTGGATGGTGTTCATGATCTTGATGGTGTCGTCATCATTGATGTTGGTCCAGGCGAGCAGGCAGTTGGTGCAGGTGGTGGTCGTGGGAGCGGGGTTTCGGCGGTTGCCGGGGTGGTGACGGTGTCAAAGCTGTCGTGGATGTCTGCGATCTTGCGATGGAAGAAGGTGGCCAGCGAGTCGCACAGGTCTTGTGACGGTGGGATGTCGTTTGTGTTGGAGCTGGGGTTGGAGAGTCCCTTCACGATGCTGAAGAGCTCTTTGCTGTTGTGTTCGTTGTGGTCTATTCGGTCTTTGAAGGAGGTCCTTTTGACAGATCTGATGAGGTGGTGGTGTCTGCGGGTCGCGTTCTTGTGGGCTGTGTGGTCTTCCCGTGTTCGTTCATGGATCCAGTTTTTTTAAAGTTTTCGGCAGGTTCACTTGAAGGCCTGGAGGTCTTCGGTGAACCAGCTGGCTCTCTTGCTGGTGTGGGTGTTGGGGGGCTTCTTGAGCGGGGCGATGGTGTTGGCGCAGTCATCGATCCATTGTCTGAGGCAGTGGGCTGCGGTATCGGGGTCGGTCGGGTCTGCGGGTGTGCTCTAGGCGAGGGTGGTGGTTAGCTGGTCCTCGGTGACCTTGCTCCAGCGGCGGCGAGGCATCTGCTGGGTGCGGTGGTGTGTGGTGGGTTTCTGGAAGGTGAAGTGGATGCAGCGGTGGTCAGTCCAGTGGAGTTTGGGGGTGCGGTTGAAGAAGACGTGGGAGCTTGCTGAGAAGATGGGGTCAAGCATGTGGCCGGCGGAGTGGGTGGGTGTTGTGATGAGTTGTCTGAGTCTGAGGTTGGCGAGGTTGTCGATCAGGGTGGAAGAGTTGGAGTAGTTGTTGTTCTCGAGGTGGAAGTTCGGGTCCCCGAGGAGGATGTAGTTCATGGAGGCGAGGGCGTGTGTGCTAATGAAGTCGGTGATGGAGTCGCTGAACTGTGGTCAGGGTCCGGGGGGGTCTGTAGATGAGGGTACCTCTGAGGGTGGTGTTGGGGTCGGTGTGGATCTGGAAGTGCAGGTGTTGAGCGGTGCTGAGGGTGTCGTCGGTGTCTATCGAGATTTTGAGGGTGTTTCTGTGGACGATGGCAATTCCTCCTCCTACTCCGTTGGTCTGGTCCTTGCGGGTGATCTTGTAGCCTTCTGGGATGGCAATGGTGATATCGGGTGCCGAGGAGGCGTTTAGCCAGGTCTCTGTCAAGAAGGCGATGTCTGGGGCGTTGGTGTCGAGTAGGTCCCAGAGTTCGACGGCGTGTTTGCGGGCGGAGTGGGTGTTGAGCAGGATGCATCTGAGGAAGTTGGGTTCTTCGGAGGGTGGGTTGGCAGGCAGGATGCTGGTGAAGCTGCGACAGGAGAAGGTGTCCTTGGGTTCACTTCGGGGCGGCCAGGCAGCAGGTGTGTGATCGTCCGGCGTTGAGTGCATGGAGGGTGCTGGTGTAGTAGCGGAGGCAGGCATCGTGGAGTTCGCGGGGGCCTGGGGTCCTGGCGCTGGGCACGGTCCAGGCATGGATGGGCACAGACGGGCGTGCCTTAGGCGTGCCTTCATATGAAGGGATGAGGGAGGGAGGAGCAGCTGGGAGGTGGGAGTGGGGCGGCGAATGGGAGCTCAGGGGGGCGGGGCCACAGGGGACGCAGCGGTGGGAAAAAAATAAAGGGGGGAGCGGGCGGGGGATACAGAAGGCAAAGTGGGGGGCACAGAGGGGCACAAAATATACAAAAAATACAATAATGCTAACACACAGGGATGAGAAGAACACAATGATGCAATACAGTAATTATGAAGACAGCACAAAGAGAGTAATATGACAGTGAGAGGAAAAACGGGCACAAACCAACTCGAGCGGCAGCAGCGGGCTCAGGGCACACAGGAGGGCTGTGTGGTGGCGAGGGGAGCGACCTACCTGGTGACAGGGTCAAGGGTCAAGGATGCGTGCTAGCCCCTACACTATTTTCTCGATACCTGAATGACATTGTAAAATTTGTCTCTCACCACTCCGCAGATGCCCCCACCTCTACTAAGGTAAAAATATCACTTCTTCTCTTTGCTGATGATATTTTATTAGTCTCCAAGACCCCAGGCTGGCTCCAATTGTTGTTGAACCACTTTGAGGAATTTTGCCGCAGTCACGGTTGGAGATTAATATAGTGAAGATCAAATATATGACTATAAACCAGCACAAAACCTATAGAGGGAAGCTAGAACTAGGGGGGTGTGCCTCCTGAAAAGGTTGATGCGTTTGATTACCTGGGTATAAAGTTAACTGCCTCTATGGCATGGAAGCATCATGTTGACAAAATAACTATAAAATATAGGCACATTGTGGGTGCCATCCTTAGAGAACAGTGTGCATCATACCCCAAAGCAGTGGTGCCTGCCCCTTCAGATTTATGAGGAGAAGGCAGTGGGTTCGGCCCTTTATGGGGCCGAACAACGTTTTCTTTTTTTTAAACTGACATCGCTAGTTCTGAGAACAAATGTTTAAGAAATGTAGTCCTCCTCCTGCCTAGTAACCTCTGAGACTTGACATGGGGAGGGAATCAATAGAGAGGGGAGGATATGCCCACTTCTGTTCTGGAGATAATTATGGCCCACATCCGAATTAGCCCACTATGCTGAAGCTCTGCAGGAATTTATTGAATTGTAAAGATTTCATAAAATCTCTTGGCTTACCAATTTAATAAAGCTGCTGAATTCCTCGAGCATGCAGGAGGTGTGGGATAGCCCAACCCAAGAGCTCATTCCATTGAAAGAGCTGTTAAAGAATTGCTACTGGTTATGGTCAGAAAAGAATGACACCCAAGTTGCAACCAGAGGCACATTCGAAAGAGAACCTGTCGATTTTAAGTCCACTTGGATATTATTTCAATCTCCATGGACAATAAATTTACTTTCAATTCAGGACAGGATTGTTGCACTACATAGCATTTACAGCTAAATTGTCTGTTAGACTACCTACAGCCCTACTACGCCCAGCCTCCAATGTTGCAAATGAAATTGTAGCTCATGTTTGATTTGCATGTACCGCTTATGTTCACCCGCAATTTGTCTAGATTAAGCCTATCTGTTGGCAGATAGGCATGTGTAGTTACAGCATCACCCTGACAATATTAAGCTATGACCCTAGCCCTCTTTATGCTAATTCAGTGGCTACATATTTGGGCAGTATGTGGATCACAATAAGTAAGGCCCTACTGATCTGATCAGATGTAAAGCTACCCGCATGCGAAATTGCAATATTTGCACTCTGTATATAATGATAAATTTGCCTGCAGTTTGTGGGACTGTTATATTTGCACTATGCATTTAATGTTTGGTTGCAATATAATAATAGCAGCACCCACACAACTATTACAAATGATCTGCTTTGACCACTCATATATTGTTATTGCTGGATTTTGCAGGATTGTTTTTTTTGTCATTGAACGGAGGAACTTTTTTCAAGCCCACAGTGAGGTTTTTAGTCTTTCTTAGGAATCAATCTATTATGAATAGTGTTTTTATATAGTGGATTTCCACTCTGTCATTTTTTACCCTTCCTTGATAAGGTAAGGCATCTAGCACCTAGTAACATCAGGAAACTATAGTCCCTTGTTTTGCAAACATTTGATATAGAATATTGCAAAGTTGCATAATCGATTGTCTTTTCTGGCAAATCATTGGAAATGGTGCTCAATTTGAAGGCCGAAACATACACATGATCTAAAGCTCCTTATCTAGGCATGTTTAACCAAGCAATTATGCCTTAGGAAATATTGTAATTATGACAGACTTATCTTGATGATATAACAGTAATGATTATTGAGGCTCAATGCGCATCTTTTATTAATACACAAACTGTATTTTATGCATCTCATTTTATTGTATGTCGCAAACCTTTATTGCACATGTCAAAGGTATTTTGACATGAGAATTGATTGTTACTAGGGCAATGGTTTTGCAGAATAGGCTTCCTATAGCTTTTTGCTAGTGAAAGAGGGCGGAGTTTGTAAAATGTTAAACTTTCCACAATGCTTAACTTATGTGCCAGATAAGAGCAGGGAGATCAATAAGTCTACCCAGATACTTTAAAGTGTTGAAATAGACAGGTGCATGGGAAGCAACTGGTAAAGGGTTTTCTGCTGTAGGCAAATGGCTTAGCGACATTAGTAGTGGGCTTTTAGTGGGACTTTTATTGATTATTGCAGTTTGAGCATTTTGTCTGTTTTTGATGGGAAAGGGATTTAGGTTGATGAAAGGGAGTAGGGATCCAGAGCAGAAAGGGGGAGCAAGGTTGGTAGAGTGTCAAGGAATGAAAAGAAAGCAGGAAGGGATAAAATTGGATGAAAGGCAGTGCTGTGTTTATGATCAGTGGAAGGCGCTAGACGAATCTAGATGGAAGCAACAACAGTCAGCAACTGGTTTCTGAACTGTCATAAAGGAAAATGTTAACGTTTTGTGTGATCGCTCTGAGAGCCAACCGAGGAGGACAATTGGTGATGCAAAGTCACTTTTTTGTGCTCAATGACATGCTAATATACACATATAAACATTGCTTATGTATGTGCACCTGATACTTCATAATATGATTGAGGATGACAAGGGATTTTTGCATTTTTGATTAACTATAGCTAGGTTAAGTTCACATTAACTTGACAGGAGTTGGTGCAGGCCTCAAAATTTCAGACTCTATTTTAAAAGTTCAGCATGTGCGCCCGATACAATGGTCCTCCTCACACTTCGATAATGCGTTTTCACACGCATTATCGAAGCGTGAGGAGGACCATCGTACATGCTGCAATTTTAAAATGTACTACATATAATATACATCGACTGAATTGTGATTATCATCCTAATTCTGGCTCCTTCCCTTTTTTCAACATATATCTGTGCGTCGATTTAATCCAAACAGACATGCATAAGAACATACGATTATCCTTCATCATTGATCTGACCTCACTACAAATTATTACTACATTTACTTCTATTTTATATGTGAACTATTCACCATTGAGATGTCCTCATGCAAATTAAGTTCACACCAAGTGATGAATCATGCAGCTCAAAGCAGAGTCCATGTTACACTATTAAGAGACAATTCAGGGCAATCATCCCCGTGTAAACAGGATATCACCGTTGTTTGATTGTGGCTTTTCCTGATGAAGGCACTCCTCCAGTGCCAAAACGCGCGTAGAACACAACAGTGAAACATTATTGTGCCACATTGTCTGTTTATCAAAAACAAATATTCAGATAGTTTTTGTATAATTGTCCGTCCACTATATGTTGCTTTTTTGTTCAAAATATTTTATTGAAATTTCATAATGAACAAAAAACATAGACATACAAAAAAGAATATTAATAATCTAAAATATCTAATACAATACGTACAATATCATATTTTCATATTCATTTCAATAAAAAAGAAAATAGTCATATTCTTATAAAACTAAAAAGGGGGGGAGGGAAACATCTAATAACAAATTATTGTTTAAGCTATAGATAGAGCTACTATGACATATCGATTAATATAAGAACAGTAAAAAGGGGTACAAGACATAAATATACCTTTAAGATGCAAAAGAAATATCAACAGGAATCCAAAATGAGTGATAGGAAATAGAATTATGATTAACCCCAGACAAAGATAACTGAGCACCTCTTCTTGTAAAGATAACCCATGACCACCAAGCATGAACTGATAACTTAGAAACATCTTTCCAACAAAAGGTAATAGATTTTAACGCAGCAGAAATCAAAAAATCAAAAAGCCTACATTCAAGATTACTTAGAGTTTGTGATAATGTAACTGATTTGCATATTAACACTTTATAAGATATGTCTTCATGTATATTTAACAACTTCTTAATAATATTCCAAACTTCTGTCCAGAATTTTGAGATTAAAGGACAATCAAAAAGCATATGTCGTAACGAACCAGGATGTAATTTACAATGCCAACATGTGTCAGATTGAAGAAGTTTAGCCTGGAATAAACGTAATGGAGTCCATAAAGAATTAAATAAAATATAGGAATTGGTTTGATAAAGTGAGACAGGTAACCAACCAGATATATTTCTAATCCATATAGTTTCCCATGTATCAATAGACAATGTAAGTGAAAGTTCATTATTCCAGAAGGTTGCAATCATATTTATGTTACTTCCTAGAGTGTTAGATAATTTTTTATATAAAATAGAAACACCATGAGCTGTCATCGATATAGTTTGAATATAAACGGATAAGTTAGCTGTAACATTACACGGAATAGCTTGCGGAAAGGAATCTAAAATTGAATTTGTTAAATATTCATATTTAATAAGATCAGATTGAGATAAACCAAACCTTGTTTGTAGATCCTCAAACGGTATAAAAGTATTGTTGGAATAAATGTCTTTAGATAAAAAATACCAGCCTTAATCCACGAAAACCAAAAAACTAATGTTCCTATTTAATTTAATGACATTGCTATACCATAATGATAATTCAACAGTGTTATACATGGGATATAGACAAATGGAATCTAGATCATTAAAAATCATTTTAGTGGATTTGAGAATGACAGATTTATGAAAAAATGATGATTTGTTAGACATAGTTAACAGAGTTGGTAATGGAAATGGCTTCACAATAGATTTTTCAATTTGGAGCCAAGAAGGTGGATTATGTAAAAGGGAATGATTAAACCATATGGCACTTTGTTTTAAAATAAAAGCTTTGTGATAAAGAAAAAAATCTGGGATACCAAATCCAGCATTACATTTAGACATGTTTAATTTTTTATAACTAATGCGAGGTGATTTGTTATTCCAAAGAAATTTGGAGAGAAGTTTATCAACATCTTTATAAAATGTCAATGGAAATTGAGTAGGAATCATGGCAAGAGTGTAAAAAATGTTTGGAGCAATATTCATTTTAATAGATTCCATTCTACCCCACCATGAAAGGTGCAGTAATGCCCAATTAGACATTTTATCTTTTATATAATCTAAGACAAAATTACAGTTTAAAGCAGGGGTCTCCAACCTTTTGTGTAGTGAGAGCTACTTCTGGTCAGTGAAAATCGTCGTGAGCTACTAAACCCCAAGCAACTCGCACATTTTTCCGAGAGACCTGCCCACGCTCAATTTCATTAATTTTAAGCCTAAGTTCTTCAGAGCCCATACTGTGGTTTGAACAAAATGCTAGAGTTCCTGTCTAGAAACGCTGAAAAGAATGACTTTGGATTGCTGTTGTCAAGACGCTTCGAAACCTTATAATTAATAGCTTCAAAATCAAGACCTTTCAATTAATAGCTGTCACTGAAATAATCATTGTAATGCTGAAGGTGCGATTACTGTTCTTGTTGGCACCAGTGACCAGTCTGACCTTCATTTTCAAAGTGCACCTCATTTTAATGACAAAAATGCAGCTCAGTGCATGTGAGGCCCTTTGATTTCACCCTCGGCTGCCACCGCACTTTACCATTGAATGAGGATGTAAAGCGCGGTAGCAGGTGACGTTAGAATCCAAGATCCTAGCATGCTCTGAACTGCTTTCACAGTCATGCAAAGGTAAATATATAGCGCAGTGTAGAAGTCAATTAAAGGCTTTCACTGATTACTACACTGCGCTATATATTTGCCTTTGAATGACTGTGAAAGCAGTTCAGTGCAGGCAAGCACCTTCGATTTTTGTGCTGACTACCACCGTGCTTTATTGAAGGCAGGAAGATGTAAAACACGGTAGCCAGGGCTGGCTTTAGCGCTGGTGGCGCCCAGTGCGGCAATGCTTGTTGACCCCCCAAGTGATAACCTCCGCTACGGAGTCCTTCATAACCATCCTTTAACATTGCCTCTCAAGCCTTCATAACCACTCTCTCTCAGATACATTTATTTTAATTAGTTTTATAGCGCCACTCCTACCAACCAGTGTAAGGTGTCAGAACACTTTACATGACACAGATTTACACAGACAATCAATCAGTGAAATGTTACTTAAGACAGAGGACAAGAAGGTATAGGAGTCACAAGTCATCCATACTGGTAGGCAGGATAGTTTAAGAGTACTTGGTCAGGAGAGGCAGAAACATAGATTTTTTTTTTTTTAAACCTAACTCCGACCTAACAACATGGTTGGGGGATTCTAATAGGAATTGATTTGTACCCAAATGAACCTATTTTGCAACAACTGGGGGAAATCATAATGGTCCAGTCCGGCCAGCCAGCCTATACCTTGCAGTTTTCATGCAGCTCTTTGATAAGTTACTTGCTCACTGTTCTACATTTGGATTTTAACTCAAAGAGCTAGCTAGCAACAATCTGCACCTTCTTTGCAGCAGGCATATTAACCCTCTGTGCTATCCTATAGCGATTAAAAACTTCCTGTGTATTGTAAGTTTACAAATTATACAAACAATCTCTTGCTCTGTTTCCAAGAAGTACATTCATCATCCCCTTTGACATTTTTATTGTTGGCAGAAATTAGTTCCAGGCCAGGAACACAGTAGCAGGTGTTTTCTATATTTATATTGGCGACCCCACATAAAGTTAGCCTTTGCACCCGGGGGCATTAGGTCGCGCTGCCCTAGCTTCAGCACAGTACATGCAAGGACTTTTAATTTGAATGTCAGCTGCCGCTGTGCTTTTATTACTGTTAAGGCAAGTATTAAAACACGGTGGCAGCCGATGGTAAAATCTAAGTCTAAGGTCCTTGCATGGGTGCATGCTAACCAGTCCTGGTAACAGCTGTCACGGTCATAAAAAAGCAAATATACAGCGCGGTGTAGTAATCAGTGAAAGGCTTTCACAGATTACTACGCCGCGCTATATATTTGCCTTTGCATGAATTTGGAGGTGTTCAGTGCAGGCGAGCACTTAAGTTGGCTGCCACAGTGGTAGAGTGCCTGCAAGGACCTTTGATGTTAACGTTGGCTGCCACCGCACTTTATTCCTCATCATGCATATGTAAAGCACGGTGGCAGCCAATGTTAAAATCAAAGGTACTTTACTTGCATGCACTTTCACAGAATAATCCACTTTCACTGACTACTATGCAAAGGCAAATGAAAGTGTGATAAAGTCAGTGAAAGTGGATTAGTGGAGTCAAGAATCTTAGACTTTAACATCGACTCCCACCGCGATATCGGCCCAGTCACAGTGCCTGAAAGGACTTTTAATTTTAAACATTGCCTGCCACTGCGCTTTTTTACTGAAGGCAGATCTAAAGTGCAGGGCAGACAACGCTAAAATTGAAAGGCCGTGCAAGCACTGAGTGTTTTTTAGCCAGCGACTCGGCTCATTGAGGGTCAGGGGCCCCTCTTAGCACACAGCTGCTCCAGGAGGCCACAAAAATGAAATGTGATCCGAAGCGCGGTGCCAGCCTGGAAAAGGCTGGTGGTGCATGAATCGGAGGAAAAACCTCACGTTCGCCAGGCAATAATAAGAATCTTACATTTTTTAATTTAACTTAACACAGGCATCCACTCCCACAGCAATTTCGGCCCAGCCCCAGTCAGTGCCTGAAAGGACTTTTAATTTTAAAAGTTGCCTGCCACTGCGCTTTTTTACTGAAGCCAGATCTCTAAAGTGGAGTGGCAGACAACGCTAAAATCAAAAGGCCTTGCAAGCACTGAGTGCTTTTACCCAGTGACTCGGCTCATTCAGGGTCAGGGGCCCCTCTTACCTCAGAGCTGCTCCGGGAGGCCCAAGTCAGTGGAGTGGAAGATGATGGGAAGCGCGGTGCCAGCCTGGAAAAGGCAGGTGGCGCGTTAGTAGGAGGAAAAACGTCACGGTCTTCAGCCCGCCCCGCCCCAACTAAGCTCACTACAGCCAATCAGAGCAGCTGGTTTGTGTGAGGGCGGACAAGGGCTGTTTACTTGTGGAAAAGAGCTGAAAGTTGTGAAAGAAAATGACGGGATACAAAATAAAATTGTGAATGACGTCTCAAAAATTAAATAGCAGAGCGAGCTACTCTCAGAGGGTCGGCGAGCTACCGGTAGCTCGCAATCGACCTGTTGGAGACCCCTGGTTTAAAGTCATTGTAGATTTTATGGATGAATAAAATAAAATACCAAGATATTTTAATTTATTCTTTTGCCAAATAATTTCATTCATGGATATCATATCAGGAGTACAATAAATGTTTAAAGGGAAAAATTCCGTTTTGTTAGTGTTTAATTTGTAGCCAGAAACCATAGAATACTTTGTTATAATCTCTAATAAAGAAGGAAATGAGGATAAGGGGTCACTAATAAATAAAAGTACATCATCAGCATAAGCTAAAGTTTTAATAATAATCTCATTAATACTAATTCCTTTAATATTATCACATTTTCTTATAGAGGTAAGGAAAGGTTCAATGCCAATTAGAAACAATAGCGGGGAAAGGGGACACCCTTGTCTAGTACCTCTAAAGAGGGAGAATTGATTTGAAACTTGACCATTAATAAATAGACGAGCAGTGGGAGCAAAGTATAGAGCTGAAATCATACAAATAAAATTGTCGCCAAAATTAAATGATGATAAAGCATGAAATAAAAATTGCCAATGAAGTTTATCAAAGGTTTTTTCAGCATCCAAGGCCATAATTCCTGAAGGAATAGTTAACGTATGACCCTGTTCAATGACATGTAACAAAGTTCTTGTATTATTTGCAGAGTGTCTATTTTTCATAAAACCAGATTGATCTGAATGTATAATAGAATCTAATACAGGGGATAATCGTGTGGCTAATATTTTGGCATATAATTTACAATCTTGATTAATTAAAGAGATAGGGCGATAATTAGATACAAGGGTGGGGTCTTTATCGGGTTTGGGAAGAACGATAATTAAAGCTTCAGGAAAGGAACCTGAAGTAATTCCCGTAGAGCCAAACGTTGTAAAAAGTTGAAATAATAAAGGTAAAAGATGGGACTGAAACTCTTTATAAAACTCAGCCGGGATACCATCAGGACACGGAGATTTATTTTTTTTAAGAGACTTTATAGCGGATAAAATTTCATCCTTAGTAATTGGAGAGTCAAGCCCCATTTTATCTGATGGAGAAATTTTAGGTAAACCACATGAAGATAAAAAAGAATCAACTAAAGAACCATTATGAAAGTCAGGTTTATCATATAACTTAGAATAAAAATCCCAAAATTCATTAACAATATCTTTATGAGATAAAGCAATTTTACCATTGGATCCGTGAATAGAGATGATTTGAGTTTTGTCTTTTTTGATACGTATGTAATTCGCTAAAAGTCTTCCAGATCTATTTGCATTAAAACTAAATTTAGCTTTGGCTTTAGAAATCTGAATGCCAGCTCTTTTACTAAGAATTGTATAAAATTCATATCGAAGCTTTTGCAACTTAACTCTATATTGAGGATCATTAGACGTAATAAAAAGTCGTTCATATTCCGCTATTTGCTTTTCTAACTTTTTAATATTGGCATTAAAGGTCTTATTTTCGTGAGCCATAATAGAAATAGTAACCCCTCTAATATAAGCTTTAAAAGCATCCCATCTATTAACCATTGAAGTAGTACCTTCAGGATTAAACTGAAAAAAATCATGAATGGCAGAGAGGAGCTTTGGTTTATTATGTTCATTAAGAGCTATACCAGAATTCATTCTCTATCTAGGCTGGTTAGCAAAGGTTGAATTTAAATTTAGAATACAAGAAACCATAGCATGATCAGAGACGTCAATGTTGCCAATCTTAGGGGTATTAACAGAGTTGATCAGCTGTTTTGTGACTAATATGTAATCGATCCTAGAATGAGAATTGTGTGGGTTAGAAAAAAAGTAAAGTTTTTTTCTGTAGGGAAGTGTAGACGCCAAATATCAACTAACTTAGTGGTTTGAAGAAATGATTTAAAAGCAAAGTAAACCTTAGGGGGGATGGAATTTAGTACGAGATAATCTATCTAATAAAGGATCAGATATGACATTAAAATCACCTGCAACAATTAAAGGTACATTACCAATTTTTACAGCCTCAGTTGAAAGATTAGTCCAAAAAACAGGGTCATCTGCAGTAGGGCCATAAACATTTAATAGAAATAGGATAGAATCATGAACTTTAACCTTAACAATTAAATATCTCCCATCCGTATCTGTAATTTTGATCAAAATTTGGCAATGCGATTTTTTTGCAAATAATATAGCTACACCATTTTTCTTGCCATTAGCAGGAGAAGAAACAATATTGTCAACCCATTTTTTCTTCATATAATCTAAGATTTTATCATCTATATGAGTTTCTTGTAAAAAACAAAAGTCAGCTTTGCAACAACCCAAATAATCCAAAATTTTGGTACATTTCACAGGATGGCGTAAACCTTTGACATTCAATGACACTACTTTAATATTAGCCATAACGTAATAAAAAAGAGAGAAGGGTTAGAAAGAGGAAAGTCAGAAAAGGACACAAATTTTAAGAAGAGAGTAGCTCCAGAACACACAAAAGGGAGTGGAAGAAATAAAACATAGTAAAAAAGACAAACAAAATACATAAATATGAACATTGAAACGCACACACGCTCTACAAGCATGGCCGAAACCGCTGGAGCCCAAAATATTATGAGTTATATAAATCTGTCAAAGAAGATCATACAGGAAAAAAAAAAAATCAAGTGGTAGGGCCATGAGTGTCCATAGATTGCTGTAATTGTTGATCTAGAAAATGTCGCAGATCTTCAGGACGCTGAAAGGATTTTGAAAAATTATCTTTCCAAATGCGCATTGTTGAAGGATCAAAAAGGCCGTATTGGTATCCAAGGCTTCTTAATTGTGGGCGAAGATCAGTAAATCCCTTACGTATTGCAACAGTTTCTTTGGCAAAATCTTGAGGAATAAAGATTTTGTAACCATTGACCATCAATGCGGGAATTTCTCTAGCTGCTTTTCTGATCAGAACCAAATGATGGTGACGAAGAACTTTAAATATCATTTGTCTAGGCTTGGTATGTTGAGGATTGCGACGTGAAGGAATTCTATGAGCCTTATCAATTTCAAATTTTTCTGGAAATTTGATATTTAAAAGACCAGGAATTAAGTTCTCTAAGTATAGTCGACAGTTAGTTCCCTCAACCTCTTCTGGTAAATTAAATATGCGAAGGTTGTATTGTCTATTGCGATTTTCCATGTCCAAGATGTGAGCACAAAGGTGATATTTTCGCCACAAGTGGAGTAAAAGCGTCGACTTTAACTTTATTATCCTGTATTTTAATTGAGTTATCTGATATTTTCATTGACATACTCGCCATTTCTTTTCGTACATTTTTAATTTCAGTCGCAATAGTTTCTGTATTAGCACGAAGAGCCTGAATTTCCTCTAAAATTAAAGAAAGCGAAGGTTCAGATGACTCCACTACTTTTGATTTTATTGGAGGAGGTGAAATCTGCTGTCTTCTTTTATTGTTGAGAGGATTTTTATTATCCATTTTTGAGAATAAATAATGAAATTTGAAGAAAAAAGAACAGTTTATGAGTAAAAAGAGCAATAGATGCAAAGCAATCCTCAAAATGACTGGTGCAGCAGCTAAACTGGACTAGGGGTGTGGCTAGGCCCAAGCCAGGCCCTTTCCTGAAGTATGCTCCGCCCCCCTGACAGACTAACCAGGCAGTACCTCAATGCAGAGCTCGGAGCAGGAACCAGGGAGCCAGAAACACCACTTCCCACGGTCAAAAAGGCTTGAAACCACTTCACAATGCAGGTAAGCCTATTATTGTAGCAGCGACCTCCTTTCAAACGAAATTGTGACAGACTTTCGTAGTTTTATATGAAAAAACGGGCGAAAACGTGGAGGAGCTCACCGGGTGGCGGCCATCTTGATTCGCGCGTCTCCCTATATGTTGCTTTTTAATGTCAATGTGGATTATATGAGAGTATGACTGTAGACATGACTGGTTTTGTATGTTTGAATTTCCTTATTATTTAATTGATTAATAATAAAACATATTTTGTAGTTTCATAAACAATTTAGTTTTTTTTTTTTCTAAATTAATGTTTTGGTCCTTGTTGATTGATTGTCATTTATCTTTGTGTATATTATCAAAATTGTTGCCTTAACCATTTACATTGATTACTATAGCCTGCTTTAAGGAACTTTCATTATATTAGCAGGGGGCCTCTTTCTTCACACTAACTTTCTTAATACCCCAGGCACCAAAAATCACCATGATCCTGTATAATTATTGTTAGCGTAATGTGTAAATGTCATTGTTAGCGTAATGTGTGAAGGTCAATTTAACAAGTTGGACAATGATTCTAAGCTCTTGGGTGAGAAGTGAGACAGAGGGTGCGAACACTCCCCTGTGCACATCATGAGATTTGATTTTTGATTATCTCCTACCGCTATGCAAACTGTAGGAGTGGCAATTTTCTCTTGAGTTTCATGATTTAATTGTGCGCTCTCGGATTACTGTTAGGATTTGCTTCTGTTCACCTGTGCAGGTGGATGTCCATTTTCCCCTCTCACAAGACCCAATGCTAGTTATATTCCTGCTTATAGTTACATTTTAGAGCAATCACCCTTTTCATTTTCTTAATTGAAACCTTCATTTGGTTCTACTTGAGATTTTATATTTGTTGGCATCTGCTGCTTGCGAATTCACAGACTCTGCTCACAACCTATGTTTAGTATTAGTGAGTTTCCCTTGAAGCACCCTCTTGTCATCCCACATTTCGCTTCCACTCTGTGTGCCACCCAGGACTAATAGAATGAGGTGCAAACTATGGGTGTATTCCCTTGGATGCCAGCAAATTGGACAGAGGGAGTAAACCTTGATGACCCAGAAGCCACAGTGGAGAGAGACACCATGCTGGTTCTGTCCAGCTGTCTTGTCCCTGCAAAAGTAGTTAAAAAATAGACTCTCACCACACTCAGCTTATATGCCTGTCATAGGTACTCTGATTGATGGACATTTTGCTTGTTGGCACAAGGGGATATCTTCTTCCTGGACGGTATGGTGGGGATTCACACATTTGTAAAGCGTTTACCGTCATGAGCTTTGTTCTTCTCACATTTTGTTTAGGAAGGTTTGCTAAGTTGTTTTCGTAGTTTGAAAGTGGACTTCAGAATTGGGATCTGAAGCATCCATTATAAAATTAAGTGGCAGAATGGCCAATGCCAAGAAACGAAGCTTCCTCACACTTCGGGATCCCCGGGGAGGAGGCGGTTGACCATGCCAAATGGGAGGCAACCGCGTAGCAGTGGGGGAGTGAGGCGGAGCTCTGGCTGGTGGAGGCCAAGGTTGCGCAATGAGGCACCGGATTACAGCAGACCTACCGCGCAGTGGCCTCTGTGCCAAAGTGAGGCCCACTCTGGTTGGTCCCGCTGAGATAGTGTGGAGTAGTGGTGTGGTGCCACTGGAGGGTGTCACCACCCTTGTCGCCAGTGAAGCATTGGGCTTTGGAGTTGGGCGAAGCACAGCCCTTAGCGCAGCAGTAAATAAAGGACACACTCTTATGGGGAATACTCTGAGTGGAAGAACCTGAGCGGTCTTTGTCCCTCTTTATTTATATACTCTCACCAAGCCTGGCCAGAGGATGTTACAGGGTGCAAGGAGCTTCCGGGTCACTTCCGCACCACTCTTGCGGTGCTCAGGTTATTACACAACCATCACTAGAGTTCCTTGTCCCCAACTGTCATGATTTTTCCTACGCTTTATGAAAAACATTACAAGATGATCACCTTGGATGTGTGTACTTGTACTGAGGCCATCTTGTAATGGTGTTCTTCAAGCACAAGAAAAACAATAACCACAAGGTGCATGGAGTTTTAAAGAAACAATCCTTTTGTTTCAACAAACACCGTGTCATCTTGCTCTTCTGTGGAGCTGACCCCTTGATAGCTCCTCAATGCCACAGAGGTAAAATTTAACCTGTTGGTGCTGACTGATTGAGAAGACGGTTCACTATTAGCTAAAATGGCACTAGACAACATGACTCAAGAAACATTTTGTACTGAGTCATTATTTAACAAGATATTGTGCTGCTCTGACAAACTTACACTTCCAAAGTAATAAACTCTCCAAAAGCTAAGCTAGGGATTGTTCGATTGGGAAACAAGGAAACCCTACCCACAAGGAGCCTGGGTATTGTGTGCTGTAAGGAGACAATAGCTCATGCGGATTAATACTTATCAATATAGTATATAATCAAAAATAATAATCAAAAAAGAAATGGGGATTGTAAAAGATGTCAGAAGAAAAGGCAAAGCTATACACGTTGGTTCTTTTTTTGTGAAGAATGATCTTCGTTTATATTACTAGAATATTTACACAAAAGGTGCACATAGATATACAATACAATTTTGACATTAAACAAACAAATTACAAATTAGTGTCCCAATGAAAAAAACCTTAAACAAACAATTAACATACCATATAACATACAAACAAGGTTTTGATTTCACTTTACAAAGGCAATCACATACAATTAATAGTTCAAATTAACAACACTTAATTAATATAGGTGTTGATTAGTGATTTGCCTATCGCGTCAACGGCGTTTCGACCCTGTTCCAAATTAGAGGGTCTCGTCAGGACTGTCTAATATAGGGACACCTGAAAGGAGAATAACGAATGTGTGTCAAAAAAGGGGGCCAAAAAGTTTCAAAGAGAGGAAAGAAAAGAAAATGGGTGGTGCTACTCTCTACCTTAACGTCCAGGACTGGTGTATATACAGTGACACCGTATTCGAAGTGAAAGGATAAAATATACTCACAGGTACCCAGCCGGGTGCTGTGTAAGAACAAAAGAAAACCATTGTTATCCATACCATGATCCGATCATTAATTTATCAGGTAGATACCCGAATTTCTACTCACCCCTGTGAGAGGAGACTCACACGGAGGCAGTGGCCCACTTTAAATCGATGTAATCGTAATTGTGCGTGATGTAGGGGTCCTTCAATATACCACACCGACCGAAGTTCCAAACTTTTGTATAGCTGTCACCTCGTAGTAGCGAGTCCGATCAACTATAGCAAAAAAGACACAAGAGCGGGGGACGGTCGTATTAAAAGATCTATAATAAAGATACGCCTATTTGCTCTGTAATTGTCTTATGACGGGAACCATTGAAGTGGAAAAACAGCTCCTACCTCTCTCCCTTCTTCCGGGTCTCCGAGTATCCCGCGAAGTGCTGCAGCAGGCGAACAAGGTCCTGTCTGCGAGGTACGATCACCGCGATTGGACCGTGAATAGAAAATTTAAGCCTGATTCGCTAAAGAAAAACCAATAGGAAGCGTCGAACAGTGGTAGTGTTAAGACGCGAACGTGCCGTTGCTAAGTAACCTGGACCTGCAGACACTCAGTCGAGTTTAATTAGGAGGCTTACAATTGAAATCAGTCTGGCCGTATGGAAGGAGTGAAAGCCGAACTCCGTTCTTAGCCGCTACGTAAGAAATAGTAGAGGAACCCATGAGAAATGGGACTTACGGATCGAGTATCCACTATGACAAGGTGGTGGACAACTTACAAGTGTACACAGTCATTAAAAACGACGGAAGCGGTACTGCATTCTACGGCAGTAATCAATCAGTGGGAACTTGATGAGGGTAGCGGTATAGAAAAACAATTATCGTACAAATTATTAGGTTGCACGAGGGTACAGTGGTTGCCAATATCAGGCTTAAATGTACGGACATCGGTTATAGCATGTAGCAGCAGCCATAACTCTGGTTAATTGGACACTATACAATGAATGTTGCAATTCAAGAAGAAAACAATATTGAAAATATTAATTGGTTTGGAACAACAGATAAAAATGCACATACATGACAAACACTACAGCAAGGTTTAAAATCGTTGTCTTATCCAAGACAATATACTTCAATCAATAGTTAACTGTTCAATCAAAGAGATTATAATAATGTACATTCACTCTTATTTAATACCTGTGACAGTGGAACCCTAACCTTATACTTTATACATCAACCATTGTCACACATATACAAATCAAGCTAATTATGGAAAAGCATCACATGGACTCTTTGGATTTTCAGTTGGAATAATGTTAGGAAAAATGTGTTAAGAGAAATGCTAGGTACACAAGCAACACTGATTAGGAAAGGGTAGTAATAAACCCTCGCCATTCCTCAGCTGTATTCAGTCCCTGTAGTATGGAGTTAGTACGTTCAATCCAACGACACTCTAGTCGTTGCAATATCTGCGACAAATCTCCACCTCTTTTCGGAGCAATCACTTTATCTATTACCTGCCAGCGAATATCATTGGCAGTGTGCCCTTTCTCTTCGAAGTGATTGACCAATGGGGCATTGGGAACAGAGTTCCTGATCCTGCTTCGATGTTGTCCTATGCGTGCCTTAACAATTTGTTGGGTTTGTCCAATATACGGTAGTCCACAGGGACACAGTATGCAATACACTACATTTTTAGTATTACAGTTGGCAAAGAAATTTAATAATTGATCGACTTTTCCATGAGTGAATTTTTTGGTGTTTACTGTAAATTCACAGGCGACACAGTTACCACATTTGTAGTGACCTTTAACATCTGGTAAGCCCCAGGTTGATTCCAATGATCTTAAATTTTGGCACGGACTCTCCATCGATGATCTTACAAGATGATCTTTAATATTTTTGCCTCTTTTAAAGGCAAACATTGGTACGTCAATGCTAGAGTCTATATTTTGAATGATGTGCCAATTTTTTGTGACCAATTTTCGAATAGCATTCGTGTGGATACCGAACGTGGTGACACAGATCAATTTGTCAACCTTGGTTTTTTCTTTAGGAGTAAGTAATGTCTCTCTAGGGCAAAACCAGGCTCTTTTTAAAGAATTCTTTACTAACCTTTTCGGATATCCCCGAGTCAACAATTTGTCCTGTAGAATACACGCCTCTCTCATATAGTCCTCTTTCTTGGTACAATTGCGACGTATTCGCAAGAATTGTCCATGAGGTAATCCATCTCTCAAAGCACGAGAATGGTGACTATTATAAGCGAGTAGTGTATTACGCTCAGTGGGTTTCCTGTGCAATGAAGTATAGAGTTTGCCTTCATCATGTGAGATGTTAAGGTCTAAAAAGGCAATGCAAGAGTCATGTATGGTGGATGTGAACTTAAGGTGTGGTTGAACTGAATTTAAATAAGAGACAAAATTATTAAACTCAGGGACTGTGTCTGACCAAATCAAAAAAATGTCGTCAATATATCTTTTCCAACAATTGATTTTTGACTGGTAAATGTTGGCATTAGTGAGGACAAATTTGTGTTCTAGATTATCCATAAAGATATTCGCCAAATTTGGCGCAAAAATTGCGCCCATACTGGTCCCGGAGCACTGTTGGTAGTACTTGCCTTCTGAAACAAAGTAATTGTGTGTTAATGCAATTTGTAAAAGTGTGACAATAAAGGAAGTGGGTACCTGATGAGGTTTTGGTCTGGTATCAAGTAAATCCTGGATCACCTGTATACATTCCTGTTGAGGTATGTTTGTGTATAATGAGGTGATGTCCAGTGTCGCTAGTCGGTCTTTGTTGATGTCATACGGTCGATCTTCCAATAGATTAATCATGTGCATTGAATCTCTTACATAGGTCTCCTGAAGAGGAACATAGTCTTTTATAAAAAAGTCTATAAAATGGCCAATGGGTTCAAGAACTGAACCACATCCTGATAGTATAGGACGACCTGGAGGGTGGGTAATACTCTTGTGTATTTTCGGGAGGGTGTACAGAACCGGAGTTCTAGGACAATCGATATTTAAGAATTCAAACTCTTTCTTACTCAGAAATCCTTCTTCCAAGCCTTCCGTCGTTATTTTAAGTATCTCTTTCTTAATGTTCACTAAAGGATTCATATCCAGTTTTTTATAGTGTTTTTCTTCTCCTATTTGTTTTCTGATCTCGATGTCATAGTCGTCCCTGTTCTGTACAACAATCCCGCCGCCTTTATCAGCAGGTTTCAGAACGATTGTCTTGTCATTTTTTAAAGCCAATAATGCTTTGCGCTCATCTAGACTGATGTTGTATGGAATGAATTTAGTATTTTCTTTCAGTTTATCGATTCCTGTTAGAATTACTTTTTCAAAAGTCAATAACTCAGGTGGCATCATCCCATTACTGGGATAGAAAGTCGATGGTGGTTTGAGGTTTGTGTTCGAATACTTCAAAGGGATATCTTTATCTGCAAAAAATTATTTTAAACGAATCTTTCTGAAAAACTGATAGAACTCTGTTTTTAAATTGAAAAAATTTGTGCGTTCTGTAATTACAAAGGATAATCCCTTACTTAGTAATGAAATTTCTGAGGTGGATAGGAGGTGGTTGGACAGATTAAAGATGGGAATGCTCTCTGTCTCAGTACCTACTAATAGGGTTGTGGTCCCCATTGGTAATGTTTGTTGCGGGTCTGACGTTCTCCTGCATATTGGTGCCATGTTCGCCCTCTCCCCCTCCTTTTGTTGCCTCGATCTAAAAAAGGCTGACCAGGGTGACTATCAATACGGCTGGGACCAGGTTGTACGTCGGAATCACTGGAACCTCCCGATGATTCCGAGAAATTAATAGGTTGATTTCTTCTAAACCTACCCCAAGTGTTCTGTCTGTTGAGGGTGCCTGTCGTATTATAGTAGTCTTCTTTTAAATAAGGATAGATCCTCTCTTTAGAGAAGCTTTTTATGTCCTTGGACACTTTATCAGCTTTTTTCTTTATTTCAAATGTATTGAATTCGTCTATTGATTTATTGATCTTATCAAGAATATTCTTAGTCTCTTCCAGATTATCACCCAATAACTCTCTCTCCAATTCTTCAATTTCTTTCAATTCAGCCTTGGCGTGGTCAAGTGCCGTTTCCACCCCCAGCACCATCCAGTGGCGGGAGCAAGTTGTGGAAATGCCACTGAAACCCCCTTTAAATTTGGGATCGTCACGGAAGATGCCCGGAATATTTCTAACTACTAGACCTTGTGGGATTATCCCTGCCTTCAAGTATTCTGTCAACATACGTGCGTGTAATTCCGTTCTTACATGCTTTTTCTTAGTTTTTTCTATTTTTTCACATAAAACTTGGCGTGGACTCAAGGTAGAGGAAACCTGGCTTGAAAATAAGGAAGGCCCACTTGTTAATTTAGCAATGTATTCTTCAGTGTAGAGGGGTGCTTCTCCCTCTGACATCTTACCCCAACACAAAAATATAAACCCTATGTATCATAGGGTAGAGGAAGAGATCCTGCGTAAGGATAGTATCCTTGCGGTGCCACCACCGCTCTAACTACTCGATTGGGAAACAAGGAAACCCTACCCACAAGGAGCCTGGGTATTGTGTGCTGTAAGGAGACAATAGCTCATGCGGATTAATACTTATCAATATAGTATATAATCAAAAATAATAATCAAAAAAGAAATGGGGATTGTAAAAGATGTCAGAAGAAAAGGCAAAGCTATACACGTTGCTCCGAAAAGAGGTGGAGATTTGTCGCAGATATTGCAACGACTAGAGTGTCGTTGGATTGAACGTACTAACTCCATACTACAGGGACTGAATACAGCTGAGGAATGGCGAGGGTTTATTACTACCCTTTCCTAATCAGTGTTGCTTGTGTACCTAGCATTTCTCTTAACACATTTTTCCTAACATTATTCCAACTGAAAATCCAAAGAGTCCATGTGATGCTTTTCCATAATTAGCTTGATTTGTATATGTGTGACAATGGTTGATGTATAAAGTATAAGGTTAGGGTTCCACTGTCACAGGTATTAAATAAGAGTGAATGTACATTATTATAATCTCTTTGATTGAACAGTTAACTATTGATTGAAGTATATTGTCTTGGATAAGACAACGATTTTAAACCTTGCTGTAGTGTTTGTCATGTATGTGCATTTTTATCTGTTGTTCCAAACCAATTAATATTTTCAATATTGTTTTCTTCTTGAATTGCAACATTCATTGTATAGTGTCCAATTAACCAGAGTTATGGCTGCTGCTACATGCTATAACCGATGTCCGTACATTTAAGCCTGATATTGGCAACCACTGTACCCTCGTGCAACCTAATAATTTGTACGATAATTGTTTTTCTATACCGCTACCCTCATCAAGTTCCCACTGATTGATTACTGCCGTAGAATGCAGTACCGCTTCCGTCGTTTTTAATGACTGTGTACACTTGTAAGTTGTCCACCACCTTGTCATAGTGGATACTCGATCCGTAAGTCCCATTTCTCATGGGTTCCTCTACTATTTCTTACGTAGCGGCTAAGAACGGAGTTCGGCTTTCACTCCTTCCATACGGCCAGACTGATTTCAATTGTAAGCCTCCTAATTAAACTCGACTGAGTGTCTGCAGGTATGTTAATTGTTTGTTTAAGGTTTTTTTCATTGGGACACTAATTTGTAATTTGTTTGTTTAATGTCAAAATTGTATTGTATATCTATGTGCACCTTTTGTGTAAATATTCTAGTAATATAAACGAAGATCATTCTTCACAAAAAAAGAACCAACGTGTATAGCTTTGCCTTTTCTTCTGACATCTTTTACAATCCCCATTTCTTTTTTGATTATTATTTTTGATTATATACTATATTGATAAGTATTAATCCGCATGAGCTATTGTCTCCTTACAGCACACAATATCCAGGCTCCTTGTGGGTAGGGTTTCCTTGTTTCCCAATCGAACAATCCCTAGCTTAGCTTTTGGAGAGTTTATTACTTTGGAAGTGTAAGCTTGTCAGAGCAGCACAATATCTTGTTAAATAATGACTCAGTACAAAATGTTTCTTGAGTCATGTTGTCTAGTGCCATTTTAGCTAATAGTGAACCGTCTTCTCAATCAGTCAGCACCAACAGGTTAAATTTTACCTCTGTGGCATTGAGGAGCTATCAAGGGGTCAGCTCCACAGAAGAGCAAGATGACACGGTGTTTGTTGAAACAAAAGGATTGTTTCTTTAAAACTCCATGCACCTTGTGGTTATTGTTTTTCTTGTGCTTGAAGAACACCATTACAAGATGGCCTCAGTACAAGTACACACATCCAAGGTGATCATCTTGTAATGTTTTTCATAAAGCGTAGGAAAAATCATGACAGTTGGGGACAAGGAACTCTAGTGATGGTTGTGTAATAACCTGAGCACCGCAAGAGTGGTGCGGAAGTGACCCGGAAGCTCCTTGCACCCTGTAACATCCTCTGGCCAGGCTTGGTGAGAGTATATAAATAAAGAGGGACAAAGACCGCTCAGGTTCTTCCACTCAGAGTATTCCCCATAAGAGTGTGTCCTTTATTTACTGCTGCGCTAAGGGCTGTGCTTCGCCCAACTCCAAAGCCCAATGCTTCACTGGCGACAAGGGTGGTGACACCCTCCAGTGGCACCACACCACTACTCCACACTATCTCAGCGGGACCAACCAGAGTGGGCCTCACTTTGGCCCCGGGGATCCCGAAGTGTGAGGAAGCTAAAAAGAAGCTTAGTGGTTACAGAGAAGACAAAAAAAAAGCAAATAACGAATAATAATAATAACTCTGGGACACAAGAAAATCAAACAGGAGAGGAAAAAGGCAGAGAGAGAAAAAAAAACTACAATGAAAGGAAAACCAAAGAACAAGCACTTACCAGCTCCCTGCCACAGAGCTTCCTGGCACACTGTGCCCTCTCCTTACTGCAGACCCCAAAAGCAGGTCAGGCCTGAGAAAACAAAACAAAGGAGTAAGTGAAGTGGCCATTTTGTGTGTGTGTGCGGAAACTACAGCATGCCTCCCACCCCCAACAGAGGGAACAAGGTACTCTCTCCTCTACACCGGCACCACCTGGTAACCATGGCAGACACAGCAGCCAGCGTGAGCCCTCAGCAGGTTCAACCTCCTGCTACACCGCCCACACAACATGCGCAGGTCAGCGCACTACCGCCAGTCAGCGAGTTCACCGACCCAGCTACCGCCTCTTCCCGGTGGAAGATCTGGTTTGGGCGGCTAGACAGCTACTTTGTTCCATTCAGAGAGACAGACGGCACAGTAAAGAGGTCACTGCTTCTTCTTTTCACAGGTAAGGATATCTACAAACTCTTCGCACATCTACCCAATACAGGGGCGACCAATGACCACAACGCTGTGGTCAGGGCCCTCAATGCCCATTTTGACACACAATTCAACCCGGACTACGAGCGCTTCAAACTTTGCCAAGCCCATCAAAAGGAAGAGGAGTCTATGGACGCTTTCTATGCACACCTACGAGAACTAGCCAGCACATGCATGGCAGTCGACCAGCCCAAGGAAGTGAGAGCATAAGTCATACAAGTCAGTAGGAACAAGACACGGAGAAGGCTCATCCTTTCACCAACCCAGAATCCCACTAGAAGACATCCTCATCCTGGCACAGTCCCATGACCTGTTGGAAACTAGAGCGACAGAAATAGACATTGCCATCACTCAAGAACTGGAAAGACTGCAATAGTAAAAACGGAACGCGCCGATGCAATCTATACACGTGGAAGAGGCAACAAACCAAGACAAACAATAAGTGCACCACCCGGATCCCAATGCGGATAGTGCAGGTGGGAAGAACATCTCCCGGAGGAGTGCCCATCCCAAGGACGAACTTGCACCAAATGTGGCTACCTCAATCACTTCACCACTGCATGCAGAGGAGGGCCTAGGGACAGAGACACACGAGGCAGGCGACCACCATTAAAGTCCATGCGACAGCTCTCCCTGGAAAACCCTGAAAGTCCAAGAACAACCAAAACATCACAGTGTCATCGCTGCTGCCTGGAAGACTCGTCCCCCGATGATAAAGAAGAAGCATTCTTCATCTCATTAATAAGTGACCTCAAGCGACAGAGATGCCCACAGCCAACGTGCATAGTTGAACTGGCAGGATCCAGTGTCAAAGTCCTGATTGACACAGGCATCTCCGTCCCTGTAATGGGGGTCCAGCAGTACGGGCAACTCCACCTGTGCCCTCTGCTGTCCCCCAACCACTGTCAAAATAGTAACATACGGAAGCCAGATGGCACTACCTCTAAAAGACGAGAGCTGAAGGCCTAGAGATTACAACCACCTTCCACGTGGTCGATAGAGAGGCAGCCACCCTAGAGGTAAGCCACACCGCAGAAGACATGTGCCTAGTCACATTTACCTATGCCGTCAAAACCCTTCAGACAGAAGAGATTCTAGAACTGTTTCCCCACCTCTTTGTGGGACTTGAATGCCTGAAGGCACCCCCAGACAAGCTTCACATCGACAAATCGGTCAAACCAGTGGCACTTCGGCACAGATGAATACCATTTCCTCTGAGCCCCCTGGTCGAAGAAGAGCTACACACGCTGGAAAAACAAGGAGTAATAGAGAAAGTCACTGGTCTGACAATGTGGGTCTTACCCATGGTGATCACTGAGAAACCAAAACAACCTGCCAAAATATGATTGTGCATAGACATGCACCTACCCAAATTAGGCGATCAAAAGAGAAAGATGCATAACGCCCACGATGGACGATATAATAGCTGACCTTAATGGCTCGAAATGGTTTTCCAAGTTGGACCTCTATGCTGGATATCACCAACTGATGCTAGCTGAAGAGAGCCGTTATATGACAACCTTCTCAACACACATAGGATTACGCCGATACAAATGGCTGAACTTTGGGATCTGGTCAACTGTCAAAGTTTTTCAAGATGCGATCCGTGAGACCCTATCAAGGCTTAAAAGGAGTGTTAAAAGTCAGCTACGGCATCCTAATTCACTCATCATCCATTGAAGAGCACCACAAACACCTTAGAGCAGCTCTGAAATGATTATCGGACCATGGCGTCACACTTCACAAGGATAAGTGTTTATTCTTTCAAAACTCCATTGATTTCTTTGGCTAAGTGTTCAACCAGGAGGATGTTCAAGTAGACCCCCTCAAATCCAACACTATCCAGCAAGCACCGGCGCCAACCAATGTATCTGAAGTACACAGCTTCCTAGGAATGGCCACCTACTGCAGCCAATTAATTCCTAACCTAGCCACAGTGACTGAACCTCTCTGAGCACTAACCAAGAAAGTTGCTGCATGGAAGTGGGGTCAAGAAGAAGAAGAGGCCTTTCTGAACATCAAGGAAGCTCTTCTCAGCAAGACTACTATGGCCTACGTTGACGCAGCAAGAAGTACAGAACTGTTGGTTGATGCCAGTGCGGTAGGCCTAGGAGCAGTGATCACCCAAGAAGGAGAGCCAGGGAAATGGGCACCCCATGCATTTGCTAGATAAGCCCTCACACCCACGGAAGCGTGATACTCCCAAATCGAGAGAGAAGCGCTGGCAATTAAGTGGACATGCGGCCACTTCCATCTCTAGAACAGCGGGCACCCATTCCATGTAGTCACGGACCAGCAGCCACTCATTCCACTATTCCAAGACACAGCACCACACACTCCACCGTGAAATGAACACTGGGCGATCCAGCTGCAACACTACCAGATGGAGCTGACATACAGGCGAGGGTCAAAGAACCCCGCCGATTTTCTCTCCCAGCATCTGCCAAGTCGAATGGATGGCGACATTGACAACACCAAGAACACAGAAGACTACGTGAACATGATATCCCAAGGAGCATGCCCCCACACACTCACTGTAGAGGAAATCAGCAAAGCTACCAAGAGCGATCCAGTCTTGACGAAGGTCATCGAATCCCTACCCCGAGGCTCATGGCACAACTTCCTGATGGATGCCTATAATTGGTGTGACCTAGATAAAGAACGTCTTGAGAAAATGTGGAGGGTGTGTGATGACCTGAGTGCCACAGCTGATGGCCTGGTGCTTTGAGGGTCTTGCATCGTGATCCCCAAAAGCCTACAAGACCAGGTGACAACCCTAGCCAGTGGAGGCAATCAAGGAATCATATGAATGCAATCTCGGATGAGAGAAAAGATCTGGTTCCTGGGGCTGGAAGCTACTGTAAATGATTTTTTGCGATGCTGCCATTCCTGCCAGATCACGGGCTGTCAAGAACCGCCAGCACCCATCATCACCGAGGAACCCTGCTCAACTCCGTGGTACCAGATATTCCTCAACTTTGGGAGCTTCCCAGACACAAGAGTCACAGCAGTGATGATTGACAGTTATTCCAAGTACCTGGAATTCAAGGTGAAAGAATCCACAGCATTCACAAACATCGCCCCGGTATTGGAGAAAACTTGTGCCTTGTTAGGACTTTCCCAAGAGATAAAGAAGGACAACGGGCCACCCTTCCAATGAGGAGGCTTCAGGGACCTACTTATGTCTCTTGGTATATGACACCGCTGTTTCACCCCACAGTGGCCCCAAGCCAATAGAGAAGCCGAACGCTTCATGCACACGCCAAACAAAGCTTTGTGCATCGTGGTGGTAGAAGGCACCAATCCTGAGGCGAGTCTGCATCAGTTTCTACAAGAGTACTGAGGAACTCTGCACTGCACTATGCAACATTCCCTTTGTTCCTTAATGCTAAATGGACATTGGCGGGACACCATCCCTGTCTGCAGCCAGTGAACACTCAGCCATACGAACTAGCCAAGACTCATGCCCGACGCGTCCAGACTAACAAATTCATCAGCCTGAGGCAATGTGCCATGTCCTGGCAACTAATACCAGGGAATCTGGTGCTAATCCGAAACCACCGAATAGGATGGAAATTCCTGGCACCCTTGGACCCAGGAACATGGACAGTTTCACGTGTAAACAGGACCACCAACCCCGCCAAACGTGGAGGAGAAGTAGTCACCACGAAAGTGTCATTGTTCCGAAGGATGGACCACCGGGATCATGAAATCACTGCTTTGGAGGGAACGGAAGCCAAAGCCTGAGGGGTCCTCCCTGGCCAGCCCTCAAGTTGAGTCACCTGGGAGCCTCCAGCCCAAGTCAAATGATCAGGGAGGAAGCAGTCATTATAATTCTCAGTGCTACAACCTGAAACCGAACACACCACCGAGTCAGAGACTGAAGGACTTTGTTTATTGAACTTTTCAGGTGCAGTTAAATGCCAAGTTGGGAAGCGATGTAATAACCTGAACACCTCAAAATTGGTGCAGAAGTGACCTGGAAGCTCCTTGCATCCTGTAACACCCTCGGGCCAGGCGTGGCCAGGGCATATAAATAAAGGGGGCGAAGACCACTCGAGGGCTTCCGCCCAGAGTATTCCACAGAAGAGTTTGTCCTTTATTTACTGCTGTGCTAAGGGCCGTGCTTAGCCCAAATCCAGAGCGCAGCGCTGCAGGTTGCATCTGACAATATGTCTGGATGGTCTCGTGGTGCATGGACCACCAGGTTAAAGGTTCATGCCAGCAGACACTAAGCTGATATAAAACTCGTGCTTTTCCACCTCCAAATTAGATGTGGTATCTGCAAGTTTGTTAGAACAAGAGTCTCGCTAGTTTAAGGTAGTGATTGTGCTCTGTCTAACTCTAAACTATCATTTCTCACTGAGTCTTTATCCACCATACCTAAAGGAAACCTACGTGTTTGGTTGAGTAAAGCCAAAGATTTCCTCTGGCACATTGTCTTTTTAGAACATTTGCTCTAGAAGACCTTTGAAGAGGTGATCATTAATCGTCTATAAGAGTAGGTAATGTAGTGTTGCAGGTGTAGAACATTTTGGGAGCCTGATAGTGGGACACTAGCCTCCACTCACTGGACATCCCTAAAATCCTTGATACCTGAAAAAAGCACAATCCATGTGACATACACATTTTTGGTAGAAACATCTAAACACTATTTATAAATAGATCAGGAGAAGAATCTGTTGCAAAAAACCTCATCTGTGCAAATACAGTAGCCAGGATTAGATACTGACATTTAGGGAATTGGTAGCATCACATTTGCTAATCCCTACAGGCCTGTCAGAGTTACTAGTTTATCAGGTGTGCTCCGAATCTCCCAAATACCTTATTTTACCCCTCAGTGTTCCAATCTGACGAGTAGCAAACTGCCAAAAAAGTCTTCTTTTTTAGAGATTTTCAAAACGCTTCACCTATGTCCTTAAATAAGGCAAGACGATCTGCTCAGAGTGAATTACTTGCCTGGCACTGACATGGACCACTGAGTGGTTTGGGTTCAATTATTTTGCTTACATTATGTACAAGGTCAAAGGGCACTTCCTGTTCATGGATGCCTTTTCTGTATCTTGTCTATTTAAATTTCGTTTTACTTGGAATTATAGTAACACAAATGTATCAAAGATGTTTCGACGGAAATAAAGCAAAAACCTCGCAAATTGTACTTTTATTTGGGAATGTAATATTTCAGAAACATCAGGGGACCTAAATGCTCCATCTAAAAACTGTACTTAAGCATTTCATCTTAAACATTTCTTTTACAGATACTGATGTATTTAATAGTTCCAATATCATGAAGCTAGGGTCCCTGCCTGTTTAGCGTGGTCGTAGTTTATTTGTTTTGCAATCTCTAATAACCCTTCATGGCTATTTTGGTTGGGAAGCAATATATCAGCCCACAAGGCACACACCGGCTCCATCCTGTCACTGCTATCAGCACACGCCAACCTTTCCAGCTGGCCTGGAATTTTAATTGAAATAGATGTTCAGCATTAGCTCAAAAAGCCAAGTACAGCAGAGATAAGAAGCCTGATATCAAAATCCTAAAATAAAAGGCGTATCTGAAAATATTCTTCACCTTTCATTTCTATGCTTTGCCCGATGTCAAACTCTGTGTTAGAAAAGAAATTCTAAAGTTATTGCACACAGTTACTTGAAACAGAACTGTTCTTGTGTTCTTTTCTAGTTCCCTATTAAGGTCCAGAGGGGAGCTGTGTCAGCTGAAATATGCAAATATGATTGAGAGGGTTGCACATGCAGCACCTCAGTCTGTCACCCACAGGCACCTGCTAAATGTTTCTGAAGGATGTAAATCGACCTCAGTTATGTGTTTTTTTATGGAAAGGGGTTTGTAATTTGAACTCCTGTCTCTACACAAACATTTTAAGGTCTGGTTACAGACTCTTTTAGATTCTCTGGGTTCCTCATGTTATCAATTCTTCAAACAAGTACAATAAGAAGAACAGAGAGAGAGGCAGCTTTGGGTCAGTCCCCTTTAGCCATCGTTCTTCAAGTGCTTTTCAAGGTTTGTTGTTACTTGAAAGGACTGTCCATCAAGAGTATGGCACAGATGATTAAATAGTCCCATTGATTTTCCTTTAGGTTTTGAAGATTAGGCTCAAGTAGTCGTTTTGTAAGACTAAAGCCAGTGTGTGCTCTTTGATGTATTTACTTTGCTGACACAATTGCATCTTAACTGTGCATATTCTGTATGCCTTTGTTCAGGACGTGCCTGCTGTTTGGATGCCTTAGATTGTTATAAAAAGAAGACTGCTATTCAGTAATTAGCTTTCTGCATTCATGTGTTTAACTTTGCTGTCATGCTAAAGTGCTGTAGGATTTGCAATGTTTTTGATCGTAAAATACAAATGGCCACATGTAGAAGATTTTTAAAAAATGCACAAAAATAGGGTTGCCTAGTCAACAGTATCCACTATCCAAAAGTGTAAGTCGTCTAACTATTGCCAAACACGTCCCTTTAAAAAGATAAACCTGCAAGTTTTCCTAGTGCTTGCTCGTTTTATTGTAGGATTGCAGCTGGAGGTTTAGCATTTGAAAAATTATTGTTACTAAGGTGATGGCAAAATCAAACGTCTATTGCAGTGGAATTATTTGCAGTCTATTATGTTGACTCTTCTAAACCACCCTGCAAAAAAGCATTCCAAAACTATTTTTGGGGGCACACTAAGGCAATTTTCCTAACTCCATGTATCAGCGAAAACTATCGCGATGTTAGCAACGTATTTACAATAAGTCGGTACATGGCAATAGGATCAGCTAACGGCAGCGATTGTTGCCCCAAACACTGGCGTCACAGTGATAAAAATCTTGACACTAAAGAGAAAAAAGTGACAGCCAGCCAATTGGTGGCCAGATAACTCACGTTATTCAGCTGCAAGTCACTTTTTCCGTTTCGCAAAAAAAGCCAGCTAAATACAAAAAAACAATATACTGCTTGAAAGCAAAATGGAGCAGCCTGGACCCAGTTCAGCAGACGATAACAACCCCCCTAACCCACCTAACAGCCAGGATGACCAGCCAGAGTCCAAGGAGAAGAGGAAAATAAGATTCAGTCAGGAGTAAAATTAGATCCTGATGGCAGAGGTGACAGAGAATCAACACCAGTTCTTCATCAGTTCCAGGGTGTCATCGGGGAACAAAAATTCAATTTTTCAGTTCATTGTCAGCAAGGTAAACGCAGTAGCAGAAGTCAAGAGGACAGTGACCCAATGTAAGAAGTGCTGACATGATGCCAAGTGCAAGACTGAGCAGAAACTGGCCAGCAATTGAGAGGCAGCATTGCAGACCAGGTGGGAGTCCAGTGACTCAGGAAGAGCTTGAGGCCTGGGAGGAACAGGTGTCCACAGTCATCTGTTAGGAATCAGTGGTTGGAGTCGAGGGACTGGATAATGCTGACTATAACCAGCAGCAACAACAGGGTAAGTAACAGCCAGGGACATTGCGGGTGGGGTGTGGGGGTGGGGGAGTAATGTTGCTTCCATCCATCTAACTATGTCTCAGTGCCAACCCACAATTGTGGAGATCAAATGCCAGCTACATAGGTAATTGGGGATAAATTCACTTGTACCTTGAGCTGCTGGCATCATGAACAAATTAACCCTGGGCGTAGTTCGCGAAGTACCACTTCGCGAAGCTACGCAAAGTGCAGTTCGCACTACGCGAGCTACGCGTGCTACGCGTAGCACTTCGCGAACTGCGTAGTACCTTGTTCGCACTGTGCCAGATGTCGTTTTCAATGATTGCACAGTGCGGACAAGCAACCGGCACTGTGCAATCATTGAAAATGGCATCTTGCACAGTGCAAGCTGTAGTTTTCTGCTGCTCGAGTAGATTTTTACTGGAGCGGCAGCTTTCTCAACGCGAACTGGTAGTTTCTCATCGCGAGCGGTCGCGAGCATACACGACCACTCGCAATGATAAACCTTACCTCCTCGCGTTGGGAATCTCGCCGGGAGGTTTATTTTCCATGCTCGCGAACTTGATGTTGCTGATCGCGAACGAGGAAAGAGTCTCGCCGGGATGTCATTTTGCTTGCTCGCGGTCGCCAACTTGACGTTGAGGACCGCGAGCAAGCAAAAAATGACCGCAGCACTACGCAACACTATGCTACGCGTGTTCGCACTGTGCTACGCGCAGTTCGCGTAGTGCGAAGTAGCGCGAACTTCGAAAACTACGCGAGCGTAGCGTAGTGCTTTGCCCAGGCTTAGAACAAATACATAGAAAGACACATAACGATGGTGTAAGGGACTTGCAATCCAGCACACATGCATATATACAATGACAAATGACCAGTCATGTGTCTCCTTACTCTGGCCCATATTAAGAAGCAAAGTGACTGAGCATTGTGTTAGCCTACTTGGCTCAAAGCAGCGCTCTGCCACTTTAGAAATGCAGCACTGCACTGTATGCACAACAATACGACTCAGTCGTGTGTCACAACATGCACTGGTGATAAATGTAGCTGCCTAGCACCAACACAGGCACTCTCGAACAATGGTGCAAGAGTGTCTGCATTGGGGCTAGGCAGCTACATTTAGCACATGTGCATGCTGAAATGCCATGCTGCGACATAATGTAGTAAATACGTCTGAGCCCTGCATTTCTGAAGTGGCTGAGCGCCCTGTCAATCCAAGAAGGCTAACTCTGGGTGACATTACAGGCTTGTACATATGCCCCCAAGTACATAATGAAAGTGTGCATCATTTACAAGATGTTGCTAATCCTCATCAAGTGGGTCAACACTGCCTTGTAAATATTGAGAAGCATGGTTTCCCTCAGCAAAGTAAAAAATAGTGATGGTCCTGTTCAGATAGTGCCTTTGAAATATGCCATAAGCAATTGTAATAGCTTAACTGCTGCTTTTATATGTGCTGCCGAATGCAGTACACCTAACCACATCTAAAAATGTTGGACAAAAGATTTTCATGTTGAATCACCCTTGCTGTGCACATGAAAAGCTACACATCTCTTGCAAGCCCCCCTTCGTCGATTATGGGCACATTCCATAATTACCAAAATATTCATACTGGAGGGGCAAGGTGTTGTCTACTTTTTGTAAAATGGTCCTGCATTTCTAAGCATAGTGTAAGGCCCCAGCATTGTAGAAATGTTTACCATAAAATATAAACATGCCTGTTCTGGTTGCAATGCTCCTTGAAGCACACATTCCCTGTTCGGTCCATGGTAAGTGAAGGGTGAGAATGGACCTCATTCACAAGGTTGCAATAATGCATGTCATTTGCCCTCACGTTGCCTTGCTATAATACCTTAAAATGCAGTTATCCATATTAAAGAATCGTATTGTGATGTTTCGTTGGCAGTATGTTATTGTCATAATGGTCCTGGTTTTCGATGTTTAAGACACATATTGACATGCATGAAAACTGGGCCTTGGGTTAAGTCAACAGTGGCAGTGTGAATGCATAGCAATTGTTGTCTGAAAACATCCTTCCAGTAACAAATGCATCAAATTAAAATGACCATGACAGTATGTATTATCTATATGCCCATCCCTGTGATGTCTAATAAAGGTCTGCTGTGCATCAATGCACCAATCTTAGAAGGCTGCCTCAAAAGCATATGTCCCCCTGCCTGCATTAAGTAATCATTGTCACTGCTGTGGAAAACACTAGGGGAGGGCATGCACATCTTAACTCTGGCCCAGTCCTATGTCTGTAAACACATGCTGCCATGAACACTTTATGTTGTTGCAGCACCATGTCCATTCAAAATCTGGTCTAAGGAGTATATGTACTGAAATCACACCATCAAGGCAAGAAAGACATTCCCTGGTGTGCTGCATGATATGTGTAGCCATCTAATATAATGCAGCACCTTTCAGTTGTAGCAAGCAAACAAATAAGCAAGAGTAGAAGCCACATGAAGAGAACTAGTCAACATGGTCACATAACTGTGTGTGCCTGTCAGTTTTTTTGTCCTGAACTCAGTCTCAAAAACACAGAGGGATCATTGGACACACATGTGTGTTCAGCAGACATACCTAAGCTGACTCACATCATGCTCCACACCTAAAACAGAAACAATGCTACAGAAAGGATGTCAGTGATATAAATATTAAAAGTTGTCAATTGTGTAATGACTTTGTAGTAGCTGAACCACTGAAAGGTGAAGTGCGTGTTTAAGTTCAAATTGCAAACATCATGCTTCACCTTGATGAAAAATCATGCGCCTGTACGAATTAGAAAAATAAATGCACCCATGCATTTGCTACTGTGCCTGTGGGTTTTGAAGCAACCTTGTATCAACACTGGCACCCTTTAACAAAAGTGCAAGGGTGACTGGATCGAGGCAATGATCGGTAATGAACAGGAATGTGCTCCTGCCTGCACATAAACATCCATTCATGGGATTGAACTGTGTCAATGTGTGCTGTCCACATCGAGACACATATTGTAATGTCATATTAGGGGAATCCAAGCACATCTCGTTGTCTCTTCAAAGTAGATATCACTGTATCCATTGTCTCAAGTGCATGAGTGTCCTCCTCATCAGGATACACTACAAAATAGGTGGCAGTGCCAACATCAATGGGGGGTACAGTCGAATATCCACCACAAAATCTAGTGACCAACAGTCATATACAAACTTGACTATGTCAGGGCACCTTATCCACAATGCAGTGTTAAGCCACATAAAGTAGATTAATCTTGCATTGTAAATAAGGTGAAACCACCATTACCACAGGAAGGTCTGAATAGATGACGTAACAGTAGTGCAGGGGCTTATAAATATGACCCTCACTGTTGGCATACAGGGAAACTGTCCAAATCAATGAGCATCCTAAATGTAACAGTCATGGAATTTCTACATTGACATACAAAGTTGCATGTAACAGGTGTACCATGTAACACAGGAAAATGGAATGTGTCATGCACTCTGACTGTCAAATGCTAAAATGCATGCTGAAATTGGACATACACATACAACAAAATCTTCCCTTTACATTGCAGAGGATGGAACATCACCTCCCGGTCAGCAGCCTACCCCACTCTTCAATGATGAAGATGAAGAAGAGCTCACAACCATTGGCTAGGACACCCACAAAGAGCTGCTTGATTCCATAGACAGCCCATCTCCGGAAGGGGGAGATCCAACAGCATTGTGGCGTCTCCCCAAGCCTCACAAAACATCCAGCAGGTACCACCTCCCACCACAGCTACCAACCTGGACTCTGAGGACCCACTGATAAACTTTCAACATAGTGTGGTATAGCAGAGCAGGTGCAGTTGGGGTTGGAGGGCCTGGTTGCCCAACTGGTTGGGATCTGTGGGTGCCTCAGTACCTTTAGGGACCACCTAGATGCCACCAGAGGCACCCACAGTCCGCTCTGTGCCCTCCAGCAGTCCATGGGTGACATTGCTGGTGTCATGACTCAGAGACAACAACTGTCTTGTCAAATTGGCACTAGTAATGTGGCCAAAGAGTTAGAAGCAATGCACCAGATCCTGGAGAACATGGAACGGAAGCAGGATCCCCACTTGGCTGCCATGGCTACCTACTACCATGACATTGCTGGAGTCCTGCAAGCCCTTCAGCTCATCTTCGCTACAGTGATGCCTCATCTGGTGGTACAGATAAATGCGGCTGCACCTACAGCATCCACCTATTCTGTCCCTGATGTGTCTGTGTCTCCATGTGCTGCTGTCAATCCACCATCACCCTCACAGGAGGCACCGAACACATCAGAGGAAGAAGATGTGGGTGGTACATATTTTTAAAGGAAAACCCGGTGGTAGCATTCATCTGTGTCAAATGGCTAGTTTCTGCTTAGCTTTGTGCTTACAATCATGCCTCGGAACATCACCTGTCACTGTCCTCAGATTGACTATGGTACGTTCACCTTGGACATTAAAAGGACTGTCAATGTGGCCATTGATCCCCGAAGACACTGCAGTGATCCTCCTGGCTGAAGTTATCTGATTCCTCTACAAGTCTCAGGACATGTTCCCCCACAAGGACTCTGTCTGACTCTCCACTGGTTATGCACACAATGTGGGGGTTGTTGTCAAAATAACTGGTCCAGTCTGTCAATTTCTAAAATACTTGTAAATAAAAGCATTCAAATTACAAAGATGTTTGTTGCCTGTGACCATCAAACTTGAGACGTGTCAACAATGCCTACTCAGTGTAGCCAGCACTACTAAGGCTTCCCAAATATGTGGTCTGCTGAGTCTGCATCCCTGATAGGCACAGAGGTGACGGGACATGTGTGAATTACCCAAAGGGTCAAATCTCCAATCCAACATTTTCACCGGAACGTAACATTTCCCTATTTTCAGGGGAGGATAGGGACTTGTATCAATTATCAAGTCAGTGTCAAGCCAACTGAAGTGACTTAGCCTTGCCTTGCTAACAAGGCATTCTTTGACCCTATACTAAATGTCAATCAGGTGGACAATGGCTGTCGTGATGAGTGTAATGCCATGACACATTTATAGATAGAGCCCTCACCACATTCAACAAAGATGCTGGTATCAATGTTGTTGTAAGAAGATTAATGGCGTATAAATAAAACCTTGTAGCTATCGTGCTGCATCTACATTTTAGGGTGTTTCGGCAGAACGCCCACCACAGCACCCATTGCCCTACACTTGTTCGCTTAGTATACCGTGAATATGTGCCTAATGTACAAGGCAGGGTTAATACACGTTAAGTGGCTAAACCCTGCCATGTAAATAAGATGAAGCCCATATTGCCAGCACAACTTCCTCAAAAGTGAAGCTAGGGTGGCGATAGGGGCTAGTAAATATGCCCCTAAGTACCAATCAACATACCTAAATCATGGGACCAATGCTGTGGGACCTCAATGCCTCCATTGCCTAATGTGTTTTTCTACTCTGCAAGTTCCTTTTATGATGACAACTTTGCTAGCCTACATATCATGCATGTTTGTAAATCACAATCAAACAGCAGTATGACAGTACCCTGTCCATATAGGATGAGGTAACTGACATGACCACCAAATCACCAAGCTTAAGGGAGCTGAGGGGAGACCGGGGCATCACTAACCATTGAGGGAAGCGAAGGGGAGAGCCATGCTTCACAGAGCACCGCTGGGGAGCAATCCACAACTCCCATCTCCCCCTGTCAGTACTTCCGGTCACCGGTTTCCACCTCCTTGGACCTCCCATGACCTTTAAAAATGAGCCGCGTTCCTGGGACAGTGTAACTGACCTGGCCACCAAATCACCGAGCTTAAGGGAGCTGAGGGGAGACCAGAGCATCTCTGACCATTGAGGGAAGCCGAGGGGAGAGCCATGCTTCACGGGGCACTGCTGGGGAGAAAACTACACTTCCCATCTCCCCCAGTCAGCACTTCTGGTCACCTGTTTCCACCTCCTAGTACCTCCCAGAACCTCCCAGGACCTTTAAAAATGAGCTGCGTTCCTGGGACAATGTAACTGACCTGGCCACCAAATCGATGAGCTTAAGGGAGCTGAGGGGAGACCAGAGCATCTCTAACCATGGAGGGAAGTGGAGGGGAGAGCCGTGCTTCACAGGGCTCCAACGGGGAGAAAACTACAACTTCCATTTCCCCCTGTCAGCACTTCTGGTCACTTGTTTCCACCTCCTAGGACCTCCCAGGACCTTTAAAAATGAGCTGCGTGCCTGCGGCGCAGGACACACCTGTCAGAACCCGAATGAGGTTGGGTTGGGCCACCTCCATAACTTCTGATCATTACACTGTCTGTAGCCCGCATCAATATGGGTATGAAAAAGGTACCTTCTACTTCTAACTCCGTACTAACCATATCCACCATCGATTCATTTTTTACCAAAGCGACCAGTGCTATTTCCAGGGAGATTGCCTTGACGGTGTGCAGCCTTTCCCTGGGGGATGGAGGCCTTGGTTTTAACAATGAGCTCAAAGATCACCTTATCACTGAACCTGTATCTGCTGAGCTCAATATATGGTCTACTACCCACAGTGACTTATCAACAAACGTCACACTCCTTTCACTGATACTCTTCCCCCACTTAGTAAATCCATTCTAGCTAAGCCCCCTTCCCCACTGACAGTTTCTTATACCCTTCCTCCCTATAGCTGAGAACAGACCAGTCATTTCAAACCCCCCTGAGGGACTAGGAGATACCACTCAGAGTCATGTCAACCATTCTCAGGCAGTACTTACACAGAGTCATTCCAGACATCAAAATCTTGATCTCCCGCCAGCTGCCTGCCCACTTGTACTAGTTTTGCTAAATGTCTTGGTACTTACTCCCCTACAAAGAGAATCCACCACCCAGCTCATGGCCAAAGCACGCTACTGGTTAACCAGTCATACGAAGCCAGGGCGCCTAATACAACATCATCTGTTAATGGTGAGGAGAACTTCCTCTTTAAAGTGTTATGAGGGTGATTCATTGTTTTAAATTTTGACAGCCCACAATTAGTAAAAGATTTACTGTTACAACCTCTACCTAAATCTAATCTAGCAACTAAGATTCGTCCAATATCCCTGGGCTTCTTTCATCAACCTCAAACACTGTATCAGGGTGGGGCCAAAACAATAGCATTAGACCGTCATTCACATGTGAACAAGACCCCGATGAATAATTTTACGCAATACGCTACTACCAACAGATTTGCCCCACTGTCAGGTCTGGATTCTTGCGACTGACGTACGGCTGTTACCCAGTGGACTGCCCGAATACAGCATGAAGGGGTGGAGGTAACGGAGGAGGAAACCGGTGCATGCCAGATCTCGATGGGGGTAATTGAACACCTGAGCTCTCCTGACCCTCCTGACTCACATCTGTTGTCCCTGTCTAACAGATTAGGGCAGCTCTCTCTAGGGTTGCATGGAACCTAATGTACACCCTTGTGTCCTGGAATTTAGCTGGTTATAGAGGCAAACGTAACAATCAAGAATGGCTTTCTACTTTGTCCAAATTCCAGATTCTTCTCCTCCAAGAAACCTGGGAGACTGACTGAATCCTAATTGATGGCTATAGGTCTTTCCAAACCAGGCCTTACCATCGACAGGGGTAGGCGCATTTAAAGTTCTGTCCTTATAAATATATCCCCAAACTTTCATATTCTAGTCATCAAAGGGCCTGATATGTGAGATCTGTTATTGGTAAATTATTATAATAACAACTTCACTGACCCAGCGGTGGTAATTCAGTCTCTGGATAACCTATTGGACGGCCTAGTGGAGTCCCATTCTAAACCCCTATATATAATCTGGATGGGGGATTTTAACCTAAAACCATGTTCTCGAAACTCTGTGGAGCTATGTGGAATCCTGGACCACAGGAATACCTGTATCCCCCCTTTTCACCATGATGTCCAGGAAATCCCCCGCAATACCATACTAATGAAATGGCAACAGGAGTTTCATAATGTTAGAGATCCACATACAGGGTCATTTTCTCCCACTTTTCAAAGAGGTGAATACTTATCTACTTTAGATTATATTATCTCCTCTGAGTCCCTCAGCTCAAACCTTCTAAAATTAAATACCAACTTTACTAAATTTAGCCACCATGCCACACAGTCCAGTGTGCTATTATAGCAGGTGGCGAAACCTGATAATGGCCCTAAAATACCTAAACCAATACTAAGTATAACAAATGGTTACACCCTGAAATGGGTTAAGGTCGATGTAGATACCATATTTACAAGTTTTGTTTTGGCTAAACAGTAGGGTATAAAAACCTGCCTGGAATCATCGTTAAATCAGACCAGTATAGCAGAGGCTTTTAATACTATATTAATGTATCTTAGATCACAGCTAATAGGACCACTGTCTGCAAAAGATCATACCTCATACCGGTGGCTTGATAATAACTGCTATGTTGCCTCTTCAAATCTGTGCATGGCGCTTAAATCCCTACTTAGGAATCCCGAGCAGGTCCACACACTGAGGAAATCTTATAAGTTAGGCAGGGCACATAGATTAAGCCAGTTGAAATCAAAGGCATCGGACAACTTGAAGAAGGCCTTGTCCCTTTGTGATAGCACAGCTTTTTGGAAATGTATTAACACTCCATTTCTTAAAGATAATAGCGGTCCATCTATAGAGTCTCATGTTGAAGAGGATTCCTGGGTAAAATACTTTCAGGATATCTTCCATGCTGTAGGGGATCCATAGGCGCAAAAGTTAGCTTTGATACTGTTTACCCTACATGTCTTTAATTTGCTCTCAGCGAAATTCAATTTGCCTAGACTCAATCTCCATCTGGAAATGCTCCAGATCCTGACGGGGTGCCCATGGATGTCTCTTTAGCCGACATCTCCTTTTAGTCCCCCCTTTTAGTGGTTTTTAATGCCTTAGCCGAGACTGGCCCCCTCCCTCGTGGAAAAAATCAGTAATTATTCCAATATATAAGAAAGGGGATGCTTCCATCCCTGCCAATTATCGTCCCATCTCTGTGCTTGACAGCTCGGCCAAATTAATGAGTCAATTGCTGTTAAACAAAGTGGAAATATGGGCTGAGGAAAGGGACATTCTCACGAATGTTCAATAAAGGTTTAGACAGGGCAGGGGAACCATAGACCAATGTCTCAATATGACCCTTACTATTGGGAAATACACCAGAGCAAAAAATGCCCAAATCCATCTGGCCTTCATGCGTTTATCCAAGGCCTTCGACTACGTGGTCCAAAGTAAACTATGGATCATGCTGATGGAGATGGGAGTGGACGATGCTGTCACCAACTTCATCAGAGAGCTATATATAGACGGTACAACTATGGTATGCTACGGGAAAAACAGTGAGTGTACTAAACCTTTTAAAATTGAAAGAGGAGTCAGGCAAGGTTGCGTCCTAACACCCTTCTGTTCGCCCTCCACACTAATAAATTAAACCAGGTTTTGTCTGAGGTTGCGAAAGACACCCCGTTAGTCTCATCAACTGCGCTGCCCCATCTTCTCTATGCAGATGATGCAGTTTTATTGGCCAGGACACCCATGGCACTACAAAATATTATTACCCAATACTCAGATTGTAATGCACAACTTGGACCTGCACGTAAATAAAGCCAAATCCGACGTTATGGTAATAGGTAGAAATAAAAGGAAGAGAATGAGACACACACTAGATGGGGAAACATTAGAGGAGGTACCTCATTTTAACTATTTAGGGATGGTTTTGGATAATACACAATCATGGAGGAGATGTTGCAAAGCTGAACCAACCTAATGATCCAAGGTATTGCTGTCCTTTTTAGAGTTTCCCAAAAATTAGGCCATAAGCCGGTGCCTGAAATACTCACAATTTACCTTACAAAAACGCTCCCAATGGCCACTTATGGGGCAAAAAATAGTTTATGACTAAAAGGCTATATTGTGCTGGTGTTTAGAAAAATGCATTGAGTCAATACAATTGTATCATGTCAGTGATTCAGAAAACAACATGTAATCAACATTAAAATATGCAAATATCAAGGATTCACATAGGCATATATGAATTAATATTTATTGACACTTATATATACACTCAAATTCTTAAAAAAGGTTAAAAATTATTTCATAATACAATTAATAATCACAAGAAAACAGAGTTGTCGACGCTGCGTTTCGGTGAGTAGCGAAATAGACACCTTCTTCAGGACAGTTTTTGAGACAATAAAAACATATATATAAATAAAAATAGATTCATATTGCTGACATTTATATTCACTGAGTTTAAAAAAAAAATTGTTTACAATCTTGTAGCCATTTAAGTTTGCTATATTAACACCAGCATTACACAAAATTTAAATATATATCTTCTTCACTCTAAAATAGTGAAGAGAATTTAAAAATCAAATCATCTAAAGTATAAAAAAAGTACCTAAAAGGTCTTTAGACCGATACTAGAATTCTGTATTCATAGATCCTCGGACAAATCAATCTGTAGAACTGAGGGAATAAGGATGATCACCTCGTCAAAAACCTTACATTTTTAAAAAAAGACCAAAGTTTTATTTGAACGATGGAATTACCAAATTGAATTTATATTAATAAGATAAATGTAAAACAACATACCTTGCAAATAAAAATTAGGTCAGTTTATGTATGTAAATTGGTGCCACCGTTCATTTATATTGCACTGGAAATCCCCAAGTGCTAAAAAAACAAGTATTAAAAGGTGATATACCCATATTGCGGACAGTGGGGCAATTTAATAAGCCACTGACTGTCTAAGAACAGCTTACCCGAAATTTAAGAAAACTGGACCGGTTCAAAGGACCAAGGGATGCATCGCAATAAGAATCCCAAAGTAGACTAACGTGCCTCTAGATTGGGTCAAAGTGAAAGGCAGCAGTCTATTGTGGTCGTTTTGGCATGTGCGCAGCTTTAGCAATAGGAACCTAAAAACAAAACATTTATATAAGAATTCTCCATCCGTATGATATAGTTTTGTTATTGTTAATAGTCAATGGACCGCAAATAAGCCTATTTATTATGGGTGCTTGTGACCTTCAAGCCTATACATCCTCAGAGAGTTCATAAATGTTCTTAGTGGCATCTTATTTTATGAGCCATACTAATCACTGAGTAGTAAATATACATATATTCTATCATTTCGGCGTCTATAAGACTAGGTTTTGCCTTAATGATATCATATCTGTTATGAAACTCGGCATGATCAAAGGGAGACGTGAACAAGTCTGGCTTTAATGTTTATAAAACTTATCTGTTGCATTACAGCCTTTACCGGCATAGTAAAGGAAGAGGTGGGGCTTGATGCACTAATATATGGGCGCATCAATTAGAGTTCTGTACTTGTCGCTAAATACTCTACTCACGTGGCGATCTGTATGTTACATAATATCACGCTACTCTACGTATTAGGTTCTAGCGAGAACGGGAAACCCGATCACGAAATCTACGGCTCACCTCATAGAAAAAGTTCGGCCTCCTTGCAACCAATGTACAGCTTCAGGGTCAAGATACATGCCGGTGTGCGACTCCAAAGCTCCTTTTAACTGGTTGTGTGGAGTCACGTGATCGGAACTAATCCGACTCACGAATAAACTTAACATAACTTACAAAATATAGCGAGGACTTCTATTTATTGACGGCCTGGACCTCATAATGTTACATTGCTTATAGGGATTCCTTCTAGGTATTTATCAAAAATAACTTTCTTTTTGCCGGAGTCTCAAGAATCTGAGCCGGATATAGAGCAGCCATCTTGGAACGGGAAACAAATACTATATTAAGTGTCCATAAAACGTGCGGAAATACAGTGTTACACTTTTCTTATAGATAAGTCTGGCTAATTGCGGTCAAACATATTAGTTTCCTCGCTTGACCTCTTGATAAAAAAGGTAATTTAATAGATAAAAAGGTAAAAAGGTAACTCTGTAAATAGTAATTAGTGACTGTTTGAAACAGAGGATGACTGTATTAGAAATGTTGATCTTACCAATAAATAAAAATAATAATAATACATCTGGTCATAGAAGCTGAAATTAGACCATAGACCATGGCTAGATGGAATGTAAACAACACGCTTAACCCCTTCGATGCTGCGCAGATTCCGCCGCTGTGCTGACGGAATCTTGCGCGGGTGTGGTCATGACGGAATGGTTCCGTCATGAGCACAGCTCAACCGTGGGTCATGACGGAACCATTCCGTCATGAGCACCGAAGGGGTTAAGGGGCAAATCCCTCAATTGTTAAAAGATGTAATTGAACATCCTTAACTTGTGTGAGCGTATACTGGAATGGTATAGTGGGAGGAATTTGATCATATAAGTCTCTCCCAATTTTCTTTACTATTTAGTTCTTTCCTGAATGTATTAAGACGTGACATATAGAACTGTTCGCGTTTCTTTCTCTTTGTTGTGACATCTCCACCTCTAAAGTTCATCTGTACGAACTCTATTCCGCACCATTGTAAGTCCTCAATTTTATGTTGTTCTTTCATCCAATGTTCTACCAAAGGGGCAGTTTTTTTGTTCATTCTAATGGCAGACTTGTGCTCATTTATTCTTATTCTAACTTCTCTAGAAGTCTCACCTACATACCCAAGGTGGAATGGGCACATAATAAAATATATCAAGTTTTTAGTGCGGCAATTAATAAAATTATTGATTTTAACAGTGGCTCCATTATGGGTAATGGAGGCTCCTTTTATGATGTTATTGCAATTGTTGCATCCACTAAATGCAGAGGTGCCAGTAGGAAACAGGGTATTCAGTATGCAGGTTTGTTTGCTCTCAGTGGTGTCCTATATATGTGCACTAGGCAATTTCTAATGGTACAATTTCGCATAAAAGAAAACATAAGTTTGGGTAGCATTGCTTTCTTGTTATTTGTAATCAGATGCCAGTTTCTATTGACAATATTCATTATTTTATTACTCATATTGCTGTAGTTAGTGACAAAAATCAAGGGCGGGTTGTCACTAGTAGACGTTTTAGGTTTTTTCTCGAAAAGTGAGTCTCTATTGAAATATTTGGCTCTTTTATTGGCATGTCTGATTAACTTTTTTGGGTAACCTCTATTGAGAATCTTTTCGGTCAGATTTTCAGTGTGTTTATCATAATCCTTGATATTGGTGCAATTTCGTTTTAACCGCAACAATTGCCCAAAAGGAATATTATCCTTTTGGCAATTTGGGGGATTGCTATTGTAATAAACCATTGTAGGTTTTGTGAAGAGTAGGTTTTGTGAAGAGTTCTACATTTAGTAGCCCCTCCACGTGTTTGATTTTGATAGCCAGAAATTCACATTCATATTTGTTCATATTGGATGTGAATCTAAGGTTATCGTCTCCCAGGTTGATCCACTGTATGAACTCAGACAGATTTTCTGCCGTGTCCGTCCAAATAAAAAACACATCATCTATATATCGGGAACAGTTAGAGATAGTCTCAAAAAATGGCGTCAGACTATTAAAAATATGTTTTTCCTCAAACTGTGCTACATATAGACAGGCCAGACTGGGAGCACAGGTTGCTCCCATGCTGGTGCCTTTAATCTGTTTATAAAATTCTTTGCCAAATAAGAAAATATTGTTTTTGAGTATAATACTCACACATTCAACTATAAAAGTCGCATGGGGAGATAGATCAGTGTCTTCAGTATTGAGCAGATCCTATTGCTAAAGTTGCGCACATGCCAAAACGACCACAATAGACTGCTGCCTTTCACTTTGACCCAATCTAGCGGCACGTTAGTCTACTTTGAGATTCTTATTGCGATGCATCCCATGGTCCTTTGAACCGGTCCAGTTTTGCTAAATTTCGGGTAAGCTGTACTTAGACATTCAGTGGCTTATTAAATGGCCCCACTGTCCGTAATATGGGTATATCACCTTTTAATACTTGTTTTTTTAGCATTTGGGGATTTCCAGTGCAATACAAATGAACGGTGGCACCAATGTACATACATATACTGATCTAATTTTTATTTGCAAGGTATGTTGTTTTACATTTATCTTCTTAATATAAATTCAATTTGGTAATTCCATCGTTCAAATAAAACTTTGCTCTTTTTTAAAAAAAATTAAGATGTTTGACGAGGTGATCATCCTTATTCCCTCAGTTATACAGATTGATTTATACAAAGATCTATTAATACAGAATTTTAGTATCGGTCTAAATACCTTTTAGGTACTTTTTTTGTGCTTTAGATGATTTGATGTTTAAATTCTCTTCACTATTTTAGAGTGAAGACTATATATATTTTTTTTTAATGCTGGTGTTAATAGAGCAAACATAAATGGCTACAAGATTGTAAACAACATTTTTTTTTATCTCAGTGAATATAAATGTCAGCAAATGTATTTTTATTAATATATATGTTTTTATTGTCTAGAAAACTGTCCTGAAGAAGGTGTCTATTTCTCTAGTCACCGAAATGCAGCATCGATCAACTGTTTTCTTGTGATTATTTATTGTATTGTGTAATGATTTGTAACCTTTTTTAAGAATTTGATTGCATATATAAGTGTCAATAAATATTAATGCATATATGCCTATGTGAATCCTTGGTATTTATATATTTTAATGTTGATTACATGTTGTTTTCTGAATCACTGTCATAATGCAATTGTATTGACTCTATGCATTTCTCTAAACACCAGCACAATATAGCCTTTTGGTCATAAACTATTTTTTATTAGGGACTTGTTTAAAAATAAATGTTTACTTGTACTTTCCCTGTCCCCGAGTGGACCTGAAGCGTGCCTCCCTCGTTTTTTTAATTGAATATGTACAGCTTGTTAGCTGGGGAGTCTTTTTCCTTTACCTTCTACTTATCATTGTAATAACATGATGGAAGGTCTTAAAACTTATGGTTTCTCAGAGGACCAATTCAATAAGATTATTAAAGGTACCTCCAAAAATATTTCAACGGTTACTCTAGACAATAGTGATGAGGAACAATGGAGAATACTATGGAATCTTAAAAAGAAAATAATAAAGAACTGAATTACATGCAGACTTTCTTATTGAGCACTGTAAAAAAGGTACTATACCCAGAGGCCTTCAGGTTAATAATGAACATGGGATATTAATCATAAACCAGAAATATATTGAAAACTGGACTTTCATAGCCAATCGATGTAGTTGCGATTGGAAGTTATTAATCATAGAAACTGCCCATGAAGTAATAATAATAGAGAGGGCCGAGATAGAAAAAATGGAGCTGAGGCTCAAGGAAAATACAGCACTCGAAGATGCTAAAAAGAAACTTGAGGAGATTCATGTAGACATTTCAAGATATAAAGAATATCTAGTCAACAAAAAATCCAATAAGTTACGGAAAGACATTTCCAAACATAATTTGGAACATGTCTACCCGTACCTTCAGAAAGACTTTTATGGTAGGCCAAGGGAGGATTTCTCGAGTAGGAGACCATGGCAACAACCAACTAAAAACTTCCCTAAAAAGAATGTAAGGTTCTTTGACACCTCTTACACAAGCTCAGATTCCGAAAGTGAAATCCAACAAGACAATCGGAACAATAAGGAAAGAGAACCAACCCCTAGTTCTAGGAGAGATTCTTTCTCTTTTTCAGAAGAACGTCACAAGAACTATGGACAAACAAGAGGAAGGGGGAGGGGGAGAGGCAACATCCACTCACAAAAGCAGTACCAAAATCGTTCCAACACGAGGGGCCAGAAAAAATGGGATCACTAGACAAAATCTCTCTCATAGGATTCTGACACATGATGAGAGAAGAAGTCTTATAGAAAGGGTTAGGATATGCCCTTACCTCCCCTGTGGACAGATATAACCTGGAAAGAGATTTACAAAGTTTCTTTAGAAAGATCAGATTAAATGCTTTCTTTAAAGGAAAAGGAAAACGACAAACAGATAATAAATCGGGCCTAAAACCCAAATCCACTTGGGCTCCCTAAATAAACCTAGTTAATAAAGATATAGAGGTTTTTGAACGGGTAGTGAAAAAAAGTATACACGACTTATTAAATAAGAAAATCAGGGTGAATACTATTTTTAATGCCCGGGAAAAGTTGGCTCTTAATACTTTGGAACAATGCCATGAGCTGACTATTAAACCAGCTGATAAAGGTGGGAGTATTGTGATTATGCAAACTGAAGACTACAATAGGAGAATGCATACACTCTTGAGTAACAGTCAACACTACCAAAGGTCCAGTAGAGAAGAGTGGAATACTTTAACTAGAAATATCACCAACCTATTGAATCTTGCTAAAGAAGATGGCATCATATGTAATGGTCAGTTCAATTTCTTGTGCAACAATAATCCCATCATTCCAGCATTGTATGGTCTCCCTAAAGTACACAAGAATATAGAAGATCCACCAATGAGACCTATTGTCTCTAGTATTAATTCCCTGACTGAGCCCCTTAGTAAGTATGTCGATATTTTCTTACAACCACTGGTTGCACAACAAAAAGCATATATAAAAGATACCACTGCCATGATCCAAAAGATAGAACCCCTAGATTTTAATCCTGAGACACAATGCCTTGTGACTTTAGATATCGAGGCATTGTACACTAACATTCCACAAAACAACACAATACGAATGATTGAGAATTTGCTCAATACTGAAGACACTGATCTATCTCCCCACGCGACTTTTATAGTTGAATGTGTGAGTATTATACTCAAAAACAATATTGTTTTATTTGGCAAATAATTTTATAAACAGATTAAAGGCACCAGCATGGGAGCAACCTGTGCTCCCAGTCTGGCCTGTCTATATGTAGCACAGTTTGAGCAAAAAAAAATGTTTTAATAGTCTGGCGCCATTTTTTGAGAATATATCTAACTGGTCCCGATATATAAAAGATGTGTTTTTTATTTGGACCGGCACGGCAGAAAAATCTGTCTGAGTTCATGCAGTGGATTAACCTGCGAGACGATAACCTTAAAGTCACATCCAATATGAACAAATATGAATGTGAATTTCTGGATATCAAAATCAAACACGTGGGGGGGCTAATAAATGTAGAACTCTTCACGAAACCTACTGATATGAAAACGATGCTTCTTTACAAAAGGAATCACCCAAATTGCCAAAAGGGTAATATTCCTTTTGGGCAATTTTTGCGGTTAAAATGAAATTTCACCAATATCAAGGATTATGATAAACACGCTGAGAATCTGACCGAAAAGATTATCAATAGAGGTTACCCAAAAAAATGAATCAGACATGCCTATAAAAGAGCCAAATATTTTAATAGAGACTCACGTTTCGAGAAAAAACCTAAAACGTCTACTAGGGATAACCCGCCCATGATTTGTGTCACTAACTACAGCAATATGAGTAATAAAATTAAGAATATTGTCAATAGAAACTGGCATCTGATTACAAATAACAAGAAATAAATGCTACCCAAACCTATGTTTTCTTTTATGCGAAATTGAACCATTAGAAATTGCCTAGTGCACACATATAGGGACACCACTGAGAGCAAACAAACCTGTATACTGAATACCCTGTTTCCTACTGGCACCTTTGCGTGTAGTGGATGCAACAATTGCAATAACATCAAAAAAGGAGCCTCCATTACCCAGAATGGAGTCACTGTCATTTCATTAATTGCCGAACTAAAAACCTGATATATTTTATTATGTGCCCATGCCACCTTGGGTATGTAGGTGAGACTTCTAGAGAAGTTAGAATAAGAATAAATGAGCAAAAGTCTGCCATAGAGCGAACAAAAAAACTGCCCCTTTGGTAGAACATTGGATGAAAGAATAACATAAAATTGAGGACTTACAATAGTGCGGAATAGAGGTCGTACAGATGAACCTTAGAGCTGGAGATGTAACAACAAAGAGAAAGAAACGCGAACAATTCTATATGTCATGTTTTAATACATTCAGGAAAGGAATAAACAGTAAAGAAGATTGGGAGAGACTTATTTGATCAAATTCCTCCCACTATACCATTCCAGTATACGCTCACACAAGATAAGGATGTTCAATTACATCTTTGAACAAAGCGTGTTGTTTACATTCCATCTAGCCAAAGTCTGTGGTCTAATTTCAGCTTCTATGACCAGATGTATTATTATTTTATATCTGTAAGATCAACCTTTCCGATAGAGTCATCCTCTGTTTGAAAACGGCCACTAATTACTATTTACAGAGTTACCTTTTTATCTATTAAATGACCTTTTTTATCAAGAGGTCAAGTGAGGAAACTAATATGTCTGACCGCAATTAGCCAGACTTATCTATAAGAAAAGTGCAACACTGTATTTCCGCATGTTTTATGGACAATTAACATAGCATTTGTTTCCCGTTCCAAGATGGCCGCTCTATATCTGGCTCAGTTTCTTGAGACTCCGGCAAAAATAAAGTTATTTTTGATAAATACCTAGAAGGAATCCCTATAAGCAATATAACATTATGAGGTCCAGGCCGTCAATAAATAGAAGTCCTCGCTATATTTTGTAAGTTATGTTAAGTTTATTTGTGAGTCGGATTAGTTCCGATCACGTGACTCCACACAATTAGTTAAAAGGAGCTTTGGGTCGAACATCGGCATGTATCCTAACCCAGAAGCTGTACATTGGTTGCAAGGAGGCCGTACTTTTTCTACGAGGTGAGCCATAGATTTCGTGATCGTGTTTCCTGTTTCTCGCTAGAACCTAATACGTATAGGGGCGTGATATTATTTAGCATACAGTGAGTAGAGTATTTAGCGACAAGTATAGAACTCCAATTGAGGCGCCCATATATTAGTGCATCGAGCCCCACCTCTTCCTTTACTATGCCGGTAAAGGCTGTAATACAACAGATACGTTTTATAAACATTAAAGCCAGACTTGTTCACGTCTCCCTTATTATAATGACGAGTTTCATAACAGATATGATTTCATTATAGCAAAACCTAGTCTTATAGATGCCGAAATGATAGAATATATGTATATTTACTATTCAGTAATTAATATGGCTCATAAAATAAGATGCCACTATGAACATGTATGAACTCACTGAGGATGCATAGGCTTGAAGGTCACAAGCACCCATAATAAATAGGCTTATTTGCGTTCCATTGACTATTAACAATAACAAAACTATATCATACGGATGGAGAATTCTTATATAAATGTTTTGTTTTTAGGATCCTATTGCTAAAGCTGTGCACATGCCAAAACGATCACAATAGACTGCTGCCTTTCACTTTGACCCAATCTAGTGGCACGTTAGTCTATTTTGGGATTCTTATTGCGATGCATCCCTTGGTCCTTTCAACAGGTCCAGTTTTCTTAAATTTCGGGTAAGCTGTGCTTAGACAGTCAGTGGCTTATTAAATTGCCCCACTGTCCGCAATATGGGTATATCACCTGTTAATACTTGTTTTTTTAGCACTTGGGGATTTACAGTGCAATACAAATGAACGGTGGCACCAATGTACCTACATAATCAAACCTAATTTTTATTTGCAAGGTATGTTCTTTTACATTTATCTTCTTAATATAAATTCAATTTCGTAATTCCATTTTTCAAATAAAACTTTGCTCTTTTTAAAAAAATTAAGGTTTTTGACGAGGTGATCATCCTTATTCCCTCAGTTCTACATATTGATTTGTACAAAGATCTATGAATACAGAATTCTAGTATTGGTCTAAATACCTTTTAGGTACTTTTTTGGTAATTTAGAAGATTTGAGGTTTAAATTCTCTTCACTATTTTAGAGTGAAGACTATATATATTTTTTTTAATGCTGGTGTTAATAGAGCAAACATAAATGGCTACAAATTGTAAACAATTATTTTTTAATTTTTTTAACTCAGTGAATATAAATGTTGGCAATATGAATGTATTTTTATTTATATATATGTTTTTATTGTCTAGAAAACTGTCCTGAAGTAGGTGTCTATTTCTCTACTCACCGAAATGCAGCGTTGACAACTCTGTTTTCTTGTGATTATTTATTTTATTATGAAATGATTTTTAACCTTTTTTAAGAATTTGATTGCATATATAAGTGTCAATAAATATTAATTCATATATGCCTATGTGAATCCTTGGTATTTACATATTTTAATGTTGATTACATGTTGTTTTCAAATTCACTGACATGATACAACTGTATTGACTCAATGCATTTCTTTAAACACCAGCACAATATAGCCTTTTAGTCATAAACTATTTTTTATTAGGGACTTGTTTAAAAAAAATGTTTGCTTGTACTTTCCCTGTCCCCGATTGGACCTGAAGGGTACCTCCCTTGTTTTTTTGATTTATTACACTTATGGGGCAGATATTTGGAGTATCAGTGAAGTAACCTCTCTCCAGGCGCAAGAAGACAATTTCATTAAAAGACTTTTGTCAATCCCACAATCGAGTAACAACTCCCACAAAGAACTCAGCATGCCCTTTATTACAGTCGCCATAAGATTAGCGCCACTCTCTCTCTGGCTATCAATATAGAAAAGGGGTACTGTGGGCCTAAATCAAAAAATCTTTAAAGACATTACAAATGTGGAATATCCCCACAGAATCCCCTGGCAATTATATGTGAGAGAAACTTTTAACTCTTTGGGTCTTGCCTTTTTGTATGTTACTCCGACTCTCTGTGAACAATTCTCCAAGTCGAGACTAAAGGCCATTTTGATCAATAAAGTCACTCATGATAGGTGGAATAGTCACAAAGAGAAACAAACCGTAAAGTTTTATGAATCAATACCACAGATATCAAATCACCTACTTTCATACTTACGCTTTGTGGAGAATAATCAGCATCACTTCATTCTGACTAGATCCAGATGGAATCTTATCCCATTAATGCAGGGCTACCCTAATAAACCTTTTTCCCTAAACAAATTACTGCCTTGTCCTTGTGACAACAAGACAGCCCAATCGACTTCACACCTCCTCCTTTTTTGTTCATTATACACAACTAAGAGAAAGGCTTTCATTGTGCCACGCTTGAGGAAATTTTCAATGAGTTCTGTAGCATCTTCTCTCTTTTTATTTCACTCACTAGAAATCCCACTGGTCTTCTTTGCACTAGCCTCCGTCTTACTGGCCGATAGTTTTACTGGAAAGTTTTATGTACTACACCTTTTGCACTTTGAGATAAAATTTGACTGTCTTACTCTCTCTTTTTTCTATTCCATGTATGTATTTGTGGATTTATCTCTTACGCACAGTGTTTAACCGTGGGCTTGGAACAGTTTTTAAATTTTGTATTTATTGTACGCCTAATTGTAATGAATCTTTTATGTGTGCAATTTTATAAATTTTTAGGAAGTGCGAAATAAAACTGGTTGACAATGATGATGACATCACTCCATACTTAAATATTCAAGAGATTTTGGGGGAAATTAATCTGATGTATCCAAATTTTAACTCACCAGTTCATTGATTCACATTAAACATCAGTGACAACCCTACAAATCACTAACCGCTAAAATTATATTTTATAAAAATATACTGACTAACCTAAACCTAATACTAATAAACTAGCCTAACCTACACTAATCTAACTTATGCTAATTAATATAAACACTAAACTAACTACCTTACCTTATACTATACATATAACAACATATGTTAAACATCAACTCACCGCCCCCTTAAGACATATTTGTAGATGGTACCAAGGCAGCTTAACCTAGACATAAACTACCTAAACATACATCCTAAACATATATATATATATATTATCTACTGGCGGTCGCCAGTAGATAGTTATAGTTAGGACCGTGTTTCCATAGGAAATCCGCAACATTCTATTTGGAATAACTTTGGCGCCGGTTGACGAATCCTCGCAAAATTTTCAAAATAGGGGGGGCGCTCTGCTCCGCTCCTACCCTGAAAGTCTCGGGGGGATTCGTCAAGCGGGGGCTGAGAAAAAAGGGGGGTCCCAAAATGCGTTTTCCCCATGCAATTTTCCATAGGGACCTTTAGTCCAAGGTACAGACCGAACGGCTGAACAGAATTACTTGAAATTTGGCAGAGAGGTAGTCCTCAGGTCAGGGAAGTGACTTTTGCAGGTCTGGTGTCAATCTGTTCAGTAGTTCATGAGAAAATCAAAAGTAAAATCATATACATATGTGGGCGGAGCCTAACCACACATCTCATCCTGAGATCTGATTGGCTCTCAGCACTTCATCCAAGAAGTGTTGGCAGCCATCTTGGGACCAATAGACATGATAGCACCTCATTAAAAAGCATTGCAGTTAATAGAAGGTTTTAAGACTTTAGTTACATTATAAATCATTTGTTGATGGTACCATACTCATTTTAGGAATTGCGGTATGTTCTAAGGTGATTTCACCATGTGAAAAAGCCTTCTGCTGGGATATCATGATTGAGAGAAAAATATTTTCTCATGCTTTTCCCACAGAGGTTTGGGAGGTGATCTATAAGCTAAACTGAGAGCTTATTTTCTGTAAATTCACATTATCTTTCTCAGTCATGTGAGAATGAAGTCTGACATTCTCAGTAAAACATGTACATCCAACAAGGGCAGAGACTGTCAGTTGATTCCTTCGTGTTCTACTGCAGCTTCCCAGAGTGTTCCAAAGAACAACTAGAGCGCTAACAGTCCTACTTATGATAAACATATGGCACACCTGAAGCCATCTTGCTTGGATTAAAGTGGTAACTCTTAAACCATTTAATTTAAAAAGGAACAAAATGAGGGGGTTCATTTTTCCATAAAAAGTATGATTAGTGCTGCAGAAAGAAAAATTAGGGCACATTTTGAGTGACTTCACAAATCCTCTTCTATTTCATAAAAAAATTCTGACATGCAGACTGAAACATGCACTTTCAATACCAGCAGCAGTTTTCCCTGGTGAGCAGTAGCTTTACTACAGTGATCTAATGAGCAAAAAGAGTGCTAACATTCTGAATTTATGGCAAATGTGTGACACATCTGAATGCCTTCTTGATGGAATCAAAGTAAAAAACTGAAAGTATTTCCTACTGAGGAGACTGCAGTAAATGAGGAAATTAGGAAACTTCATAACAAATAAGTCTCCCAAGATGGCCACCAGAGACAAAAGAGCCCAAATGTAGCCCAAATATCGCCCAGATGTAGCCCAAGTATAACCCAATGACAGGATGTCCCAGAGTGTTCTTAAAAACAACTATAGCGCTTACTGTCTTCATTATGACAAAAGTATGGCACACCTGAAGCCATCTTGATTGGAATAAAATGGTAACACTTAAAACATTTAATTTAAAAAGGAACACAATGAGGGGGTTCATTTTGCCATAGAAATTATGATTAATGCTGAAGAAAGAAAATGAGGGGCACATTTTGAGTGACTTCTCAAATCCTCTTCTATTTCATAAAAAAATTCTGACATGCAGACTGAAACATGCACTTTTAATACCAGGAGCAGACTTCCATGGTGAACAGTAGTTTTACTACAATGATCTAATGAGCAACTAGAGTGCTAACATTCAGAATTTGTGGCAAATGTGTGACATATCTGAATACCTTCATGATGGAATCAAAGTAAAAAACTGAAAGCATTTCCTACTGAGGAGACTGCAGTACATGAGGAAATTAGGAAACTTCATAACAAATAAATCTCCCAAGATGGTCACCGCAGACAAAAGAGCCCGAATGTAGCCCAAAATCACCCAGATGTAGCCCAAATATAGCCCAATGACAGAAGTGTGCAAAACACTTATTATTTTGTGTTTTTGCAGTGTTATATAGTGCAGACTTGTCAGGTATTGGAGTGCTTTACATGAGCATTGGTTAAATCACACAAGAACAAATTCATTTTGGTTGTAGACATGGGGGAGACTAAGTGGATTTGACCAGAATCACAGAATGTCGAGCTGAAGCAGAAACTCCAACCTGGTTCCCCAGTTGCAAAGTCTGCAGTTCTGGAAGTAACACCACATCCTCTCCCCTAAGTGCAACATTTAATCAAGTGGTCAACTGGATAAAAAAACATAAAGATAACAAATAATTTAAAAGTGCTTTGTCGCTATTTGAAAACTCAGAAAATATGTCCTTATTTCAGTCTTTTAGAGCACTAACCATAATTTTGATGCCAATAAGACCCTCTCATATATGTAATTTCTAAAGGAAATGCTCTAGGTATTACAGTTTTGATTACATCAAGATGACGTCAGGCGTTCCACACTTTTGTAATAAATATAGAATGTTAGCAATCTAGTTGTTCATTAGGATACTGTTGAGAGGCAGAGGCCAGGGGCACGGACTCTGAAAATTGAAGGCAGGTAGGAGGGTGCAGAGGCAACAATTTAACCACACTGAGCAGGCAGGAAGGGCCGTAGCAGCACAACAGACTATGGAGGGCAGTGGAAAGGGGGCAGGGGCAACAAACCAACAATACAGGACTTGCAAGAGAGGCTGTGGCAATGTAATAGATCATTGTGGGCAGAAGGAAGAGGCAATGGTAGTACAACCATACATGCCAACAGACCCGATTCAGCCAGGAAATGTCCAATGTTTTTAAGCTCAAATGGGCTTTATTTGATCTGTCTCCTGTCTACAATCTCCTCTTTTCCAATGTAACTCAAAGGGGAAAATCAATACCCCAGTTTTTTTTTCAAAATATCCCTCTTACCAAAGTTCAAAATGTTCGCAAGTATGGTACATTGTATCATGGAAGGAAATGGGGTAGGGACATGGACTTGGATAACAGAGGACAGGAGGGACATGGAGAGGTGCACCAAACTGACCCTGCAGGGTAGGCATCAGGGTTTGCAGCAGCATAATACACCACACAGGGCATGCGGGACGGGAGTGCAGCACAACAATCCATATAAAGCAAGAGGGAGGGAACAGGACCATGCACATGGACAACAGAGAACAGAGGGGCAAGAGGCAATGGTAGCTAGCTGACCATAATGGACAGACAGGAGAGAAAGCTGCAGCATAACAGACCATAAAGGGCAGGAGGGACGGATCAGGTGCATTACAATGGAACAGACAAGCCAGGAGGGAGGGAGTAGGGGTCTGCACATGTAAACAGAGGGCTGGGGGCAAGGGGGCAGGGCAGGAGCAGCAAGATAGCCATGGAGGTCAGGCAGAATGGGCACTAGAGGCAAGACACACCATGAAGAGCAACACTGAGACTGTGATGACATACACACAGACCATGGAGGGAAGGTGGGGGGGGTCAGGGGCAGCTAACTGACCACACAGGGAAGGTGGGAGGGGCCATGGCAGCACAGAAGACCATGCATGGCAAGTGGGAGGGTTAGTGGCAGCACAATGGCTATGATGGGCAAGAAGGAGGGTGCAGGGGCATGCACAAAGGACAATGGAGGATAGAAGGGAGGGTCAGGACCTGTGCACAGACAAGAACGTTCAGGGGAAGGGGCCTCACAACAGACCACACGGGGCAGGCAGGAGGAGCAGTTGCAGCACAACAGACCAGGGAGTGGCAGTACAATGGACCATGTAGGACAGGAGGAAGAGGATAGGGGCATGGCATGTGGACAGGCAGGGTGGAGGTGGCAGGGACAGGTTACAGTCATCTGACAATGCTAGGCAGGTGGGAGGGGAGTGGCAGCTCAACAGAACACTCAGAGTAGATAGGAGTGGCAGGTCCATGGAACATGGTGGGCAAAAAGGATGGAGCAGGGGCATGCACAAAGACATCGGAGGGCAGGGGGAAGGAGAATAGGGGCAGCAAGCTAAGCACAGAGTTTAAGCAGAAGGTCAATGATGGGGCATAGAATTGGGCAATGGAGGGCAGGAGGAGTGGACTGGTACATCATACTAAATTGAGGGCAGTGGCAGCACATCAGACGATGCATGGCAGGAGGGAGGAGGCTAGTCCATGGATTCACACAACAGAGGATAGGGAGGAGGGGGATGGGGCAGCAAGCTAACTGTTCAGAGAAGGCGGGTATTAGGAACTTTATTGTTTTTAAAACGTGAGTCTGTGCGAACTACTTAAAATATGAACAAGTATGCAGCATAATCTCACTTTTCTTCAGGAAGAAGAGAATGTTTGTGACTGTGACTCCGGGCTCACTTGGCAGAAACACCCCCTGACCCTCCACCTCCTATCGCAAAATGTAATGCCCGTGAAAAGGGTAGGTGAACACAGTGTTATATAGAACATAGTCCTGAGAGCACGATTGAAAATGAAAACTAGATATAGTGTATGGTATAAACTATGCACCAAAAAGTGTGATATGAGATGAACCAGGCGTGAAATATAATATGCAATACATTGTGCGCAATTACAGATTCATTGGAGAGCGCGAGATAGCACAGGCACTAGCGCGTGCTATGCGATATGCGCCTTGGAGTGTAATATGCACAGGGCAGTGTTGTGTAACCTAACTAGTCTCTAAAGTTGTAATATAAAATATGTGCTGGGGAGTGTAACGTTGCATATGCACTGTGACAAAGATATGGATCCCAGATTGTAATATGTATGGCATAGCACTGTGCGTTATAACATAGGCATCGAGGAAGGCACGTTAGATGGGGCAATATAACCCGTGCGAAGACAAGTGTGGCATGACATATTCACGGGGTGGTGTTACAGTGCACATGGGCTAGAGAGTGTCATAGCATATGCACTAGCTAGTGGAATACAACACAGAGGTGTGTGGCACTCAGCAGGCAATGGTGGGTGTAACACAGCATTGGGCTCTGCCAGGAGCGCGCTGTGACTCTCAAGTGATGTTCGTCCCCTTTCCAGAGAGTAAAATAAAAAGTATTACACATCCGGCAGTGGATGTGTGTTTTATTAACCGTGAGGGGGGTTTCTTGCATAGTTTTGGTCGAATTTTTGTCGAATCACCTTTGAATGGCTTGGTGTGCATGTGTATTAAATGTGCCCGTCAATAGCTACCCATGTTTGTATAAATAAACGACAAGGGTGTCTACCGGGATTAGGCACGGTAGGGCATCAGACATGTCAGAGCTTCACTAGTGGTGTAAATACATTCCACGTGGATTCATTGTATGCATAGTTGCCTTTTAATGAATATCACACAAATCGTCATGGTGATAGGTACGTACGGTTTGTCCAGCATGTCCTAGGTGTGTCTATAAATATACATTTTTTAAAAATAATAAAAAACAGTGGCCGGCCCTGGGGATTGGGGTCAAAAAAATATAATTAGGAGACAGGCCCTAGGGGATGGGGTCATCAGGGCCAATAAATTAGAATAAGAAGGGGAACCACACAGCCCCCCTTCTTAAAAAATTAAAATAAATAAAAGACTGGCATCGTGCCGGAGGTCACGCCCCCTCCTTGCAGCACTCTGCAAACGCGCCCCCTGGCGAATTGTAAGTTGGGGAATTAATTCCTCTTCAATACTGAGTGTCCCTGGGGGTCAACTAGCCCAACAGGCATCTCCAGTATGCGCCAGGGAGCTGCACTTCAGACAGGTGTTCTGAGGCCAAGCCCCTTTTTTCACCTCTCTGCAACGCAGCTCTGTGGCGCTTACTGGAGGTACCTAGTGGTCTAGTTTGACCCTAGGGACCCTTAGGATTCAAGGGGACTTAATCTCTCAACTTAGAACAGCCACAGGGCGCGTTTACACAGTGGTGAAGGGAGGGGACGGGGCCTGAGGTGACGTGTGCAAACACGCACTATGGCACGTTTTAAATTGGGGATATAATTTCCATTCAATACTGAGGGCCCCTGGGGGCTAACTAGCCCACCAAGTGCTTCCAGTAAGCGCCACTGAACTGCATTGCAGAGAGGTGGTCCAGGCCGTGCCACTTTTTACACCTCTCTGCAACGCAGCTCTGTGGCACTTACTGAAGGTACCTAGTGGGCTAGTTGGACCCTAGGGACCCTCAGGATTCAAATGAACTTAATCTCCCAACTAAAAACGGACACAGGGCGTGTTTACACAGTGGTGAAGGGAGGGGACGGGGCCTGAGTTAACGTGTGCAAAAACGCCCTGTGGCCTGTTTTAAGAGGTAGTTTTAATCCCCCTGCCCTATTATATACTAGGGGCTTACAGAGGAGGTCATGCTAATCACAGGGGGACCCCAACGCATAATGTTCCCTAGTGTATGTAGGTGTTTTCACTGTATTCTAAGTGTCTTTTAACATAGCACTGGCTCTAGGACTGGTTAGTCAGACTCAGTTACCACCAGCATCCGTCTGAAAAAGTTGAGGGTACAGGATGATTTTGCAACAAGGCTTCTTTCTGCTCTTCTTTTTGTTCTTTCTGCACGTTATCCTTCTTCCTGCACTTTTCTTTGTCTTTGAGGACTTCTGTTGCTTCTTTCTGCACTTCTTTTTTTTCTTTCTGGGCATATTTTCTTCTTTCTTCACATGTCCTATCTCTGTAGGCATAGTTAGAAATTAGCATTTAAAAAGCCTTTGAAATTCACAGAAAAAAACATAGGTTTCAGGCACGTTATAGTTAGGAATTAGCATTTAAAAAACCTCAGAAATTCACTGAAAAAACCATAGGTTTCAGGGGTGTTATAGTTAGCTGGACTTTTCACTTGTACAAAACCATTGAAATTCCCCTGTTATAGTTAGTTCAGCTAACTATAACTCGCGCGCCCGCAATGCACTGCTGATGACGTCACATATTAAATCACTCATGACATGGTCAGTGACATCACTCATGACATCACTGATGACATCTCAAATGACATCACTGATAACATCACTGATGACATCATCCTTGTGATAGAGTGGCAGACCTCCTCTCACCCTAATATAACCTTTGATACACACATTCAAAAATAGAGACTAAAATGTTCAAAACAATGGACACACCAATATCAGTTACAACAACCTCTTCAGTAATTCTAAGATCCACATACACATCCACTCATTCACCAACAGTCCTATACAGTCACTCATACATGTACTGACTCATCATATGTACTCATACACCTATACATCCTGTTACACAATGCCACTCATCCATAGAGTTACTCACACACATAGTCACTCATGCTAATAAAGAATCAAACATACATTTACTTGCATATACAGTTATACACACACCACCACACTTACTTCTACGGAAACTTACACATACTTAGTCTTTTAAATAATCACTTATAGAAACACATACTTATTCATACAGGAACTGTTTCAATCTCTCACTCTCACATATACTCACTTATATACACCAATAGTCACATATACTAGTTTAAAACATATGTAGTTACTCATAAAGACACTATTGAGACAGTCATTCACTCACTAACACACCCAAACACACACTCATCCACCCATACAGTCCTGCACACATGCTGTCTTCAACACATACTAACAGTGAGTCACTCATTCATGCACCTATGCACTACGTAATACCCCCCACCGAACTATGCAGACACTCAGACTGATACTCAAAAAACCAACTAATAACCTATATAGACACCCATGTAGCTACTCACCAACCCGTGCAGCCACTTATACACAAAGTGAGAGACTGATACAGATATTTACATATTTAAACATTACTCACTAAGCCATGTATTCACTATGATACACTTAATCAGTCAGTTACACAATCAATTTTTCAAAAACAAATCATCCATTTAGACACTTATATACCCATTTATTCTTCCATCGACCTTGAGATATACATATATAAAACATATTTAATTTTCAGAAAAACACACACTCACTGGATGATGTCATCAGTGATGTCATCAGTGATGTCATTTGAGATGTCATCAGTGATTTCATGAGTGATGTCACTGACCATGTCATGAGTGATGTAATATGTGACGTCATCAGCAGTGCATTGCGGGCGCGCGAGTTATAGTTAGCTGAACTAACTATCACAGGGGAATTTCAATGGTTTTGTACAAGTGAAAAGTCCAGCTAACTATAACACCCCTGAAACCTATGTTTTTTTCAGTGATATATATATATATATATATATATATATATATATATATATATATATATATATTATCTACTGGCGGTCGCCAGTAGATAGTTATAGTTAGGATCGTGTTTCCATAGGAAATCCGCAACATTCTATTTGGAATAACTTTGGCGCCGATTGACAAATCCTCGCGAAATTTTCAAAATAGGTGGGGCGCTTCGCTCCGCTCCTTCCCTGAAAGTCTCGGGGGGATTCGTCAAGCGGGGGCTGAGAAAAAGGGGGGTCCCAAAACGCATTTTCCCCATGCATTTTTCCATCGGACCTTTAGTCCAAGCTACAGCCCGAACGGCTGAACAGAATTACTTGAAATTTGGCAGAGAGGTAGTCCTCAGGTCAGGGATGTGCCTTTTGCAGGTCTGGTGTAAATCTGTTCAGTATTTCCTGAGAAAATAGCATTTAAAAGCATATATATATCTATAAGCGCGCACCGTGCGCGTACGGTAAAACTTACCGTATGCGCATGCTGCCGTGCGCGAGCGCGATTCTGATTGGTTGTTAGATCTTAGTAAACATTCGAATCGGTCGAAACCAGGAAGTGTCGGCCGCCATTTTGTCTCTCGCAGTCTGAGGGGGTGAAAAACAAAGGTGGAGAACGTGAAAAGGGGGCAGGGTGGACAGTTCCTGACCCCCTAGCCTTTGTCAGGGGGTCCCAGAAGGACCCCCAAGGGCCAAAATTTCCGTTAATTTTTTTGCGTAAAATTGCGGAGTACGCGTATCGTGCGCGTACGATAGAAACGGAAAAATTCTGCGAACTGCGTAACGTGGGCGCGCGGTGCGCGTACGGTACGAGCACGGTGAAAAACCTTAAAAAAAAAATAATAATACATAACTGAGCATTTAAAAAACCGTACAAATTCACTGAAAAAACCATAGGTTTCACACACGTTATAGTTAGGAATTAGCATTTAAAAAACCTTCCAAATTCACTTAAAAAACCATTGGTTTCACACATGTTATAGTTAGCTTGACATTTCACTCATGAAAAACCATTGAAATTCCCCCGTTATAGTTAGTGCAGGCAACTATAACTCACGCGACCGCAATCCTCTGCTGATGACGTCAGATATTACATCACTGATGACATATGTGTCTTTCTGAAAAAAAAATATTTGTAATATATGTATAGCTAAAAATTAATCGAAGAAGACATGGGTAAATAAGTGTCTAAATACAGTGATGTAATATCTGACGTCATCAGCAGAGGATTGCGGTCGCGTGAGTTATAGTTGCCTGCACTAACTATAACGGGGGAATTTCAATGGTTTTTCACGAGTGAAATGTCCAGCTAACTATAACATGTGTGAAACCTATGGTTTTTTAAGTGAATATATATATATATATATATATACAACAACAATTTGGTCGGATCGCTCTCTCGGCTATCCCGTCAGGTTGTGACCCCATTACCAAAAAACACCTCCTTGAACGGACTTCCGTCGCGTACTGTGGGAGGAGTGTCAGCGTGACGAGTGCTGAGCGTCGTGCGTCAGTCAGCTGACTGTGACCGCGGCTGAGGCCCTGCGGGCGGAGCCGAGCGGAGCGGAGCTGAGCGTCGCATGTGAGTGAGTGAGCGGCACTGAGAGGTCCGACAGAGCCCGCAGAGATCTGCTGAGACCCGGTGATATCTGTAGGTGTCTCCGGTGGTGTCTCCGGTCCTGCGGGCGTGATCGGCAGCGGTGGCAGCAGCAGCGGAGAGCGGGGGGTAGAGGCCAGTCAGCCTCGTGGAAGGCGTGGTGGCGGAGCGGGTTCGAAATTACCACCAAGTAAGTCGACCTGGGGGCTTGGGGGTGTGTGGTTGCCTAACCCTATGCACCAAGTTCCTCCACACGTCGCATTGCTCCTCCGCCCTCACATTTCCCTCCCCCCTTTGCTTGTGATATCTTCAGCCTTTGGGCTCTCTCCCCTGACTGCCCCTGGCCCTCCACACTACCTCATTGCTAGCTCCGGGCTCCTAGTTCGTCGCTTATTGTTCCGCATCGCTCGGTTCTACCCTCACCCCTCCTCTGCCTCGGTCAGCCCAACGGGCAGCTTGTCAGCCGTTCTGGTCGCGTCACCTCACCAGTTACTGAGCTTTCCAGCCACAGTTCTGCTCCCCCCGTGCCCCTCAACCGCCCCAGCCCGTTGCTATCAGCACTCAGCGCTGCTCCCACGGCCCAGGGGGGGTTTGGCTTCTTACGCTGGTCCAGTCCCCTTCTTCCCCCCCCCCCCCTGCAGCCGTGTTGCGACTTTACCGGTTTTTGAACTGGGCATTGCCTGACCGGTCCGTCGCGGGCACGAAGGCTTGGGGGTGGTGGGGTACTGGGAGTTTGGCAAGGTGACTAGTCATAAGGGTCAACCTCCTAAAAAGCCATTGGGTGCTCCTGTTGGGAGGCTGCGACCAAGGGCAAGGGATCAGCAAGTGGTTGAGCGGGGTCTAAGAAGCGGGGGGGTGCCCTTGTCCAAGCTTTTAAAATCAGCTGAGTCCGCTCTTTCCGCCATGGCCGCGGCCAAGCTCGGATAACCCTAGTAAGCCTGGCCTGTCCTGTCCGGGAGTTAATCCGGTCCCCTACGCCCCCTTGTATTCCAGTAATTACACCCCAGTTTGGTCGGTCTCCCGGTAATCAAGGATTTTGTCTAAGTGCTGAACAACCCAGTCTATCAACCCAGTCTATCAACTCACAGACTTAACAAGCTCTCCATAACAGCGGAAGAGATGAGATCCGGGAATACGAGAAAAGCCCCTCCAGCCTTAAAACGGAAGAAATCAAAACGGCTGGCCGCAGCCGCGGAGTCTGCTCTTGTTATTCCGGAGATCGTTCCAGAGTCCACGGATTCACCGAGGTCTCCCATCTCTAAGGGTCGGCAACATATCAACAAAAGCGTCTTGCAACCACTTCATATATCCCCTGTGCGCTCCTTAAAATCATATTCGCTACTGGATTACTTTAAAAAAGCCCCGGGCGCAACCAAACCTCGTAACCCAATTCAAGCCTCTGACCCTAATTTTCTCCCCAAAGTATCCACTATTCCGGCTCGTGATCCGGATGTTTTCATTTTTGGGTCAGCTTCTGACTTTCGGAAAACTGTTTCAGAATGTGCTTTGACTACTACTCAATCACCGGGTTTGAGCCATCATCTACCCTTACTAAGTCAGCCCTCCCTCATACATCTGTTAACCAAGAGCTCTGTCCCAATCAGCAACAGTTTGTGAGTCCAATCCGCAATCTAAGTCTTGCAGCTCCGTATGTTTTGCAATCAGAGAACTTTTTTGTTATATCCCCACTTAATCCTCAGGCGTATAAGATGGCTCCCATTGTGCCTCATACTCTCCTAATTCGTCCACAAATCCATGGGCATAATGACTTAATTCCCATTTCTGACACGCTCACCTCTGGTTCACCGCAGGTCCTAAACTTTCTGGAGGGGAGCCCTGACCGAGTTAAACCGCATCAGCCTCCACTCTCACCCCAAGCAGTTACTTCAACCTCTTCAAAGGTTTTACTAAAGTCAGAATTAAAAGACCACCGGCTAGTAGATCTGTCCTTTTCTTTCATGAACACCCTCTCTTCACCTAACAACTCACCCCACTCAAAATCAGAAAAGGAGCCTCACCATGATCCCGTCACAACCCCGACCGTCTGGCCCCAATTACTTCAGACCTTTCAATCTACAGTCACTGCTCTAAATTACCATTCGGACAAATTGGACACTCAGGTGGACCTACTGAACACCTTAGCTCTGTTCACTGCAGGGATCGACAGCAAGCTGGACAAACTCAACAATCTAATAATGAGTGAGCAAGCATGTTCAAAATTGGTTCAGTCAATCTGCTGCTGGTCACCCATTATTGATTCCCTCTCCTCGCTTCCAGACTTTTTAACCAGTGTTCTTAATGAAGTAAAACTGCTGAAGGGTGGCACCGTTCTGCCTCGGCTTGATCAACCCCCTCAATCTCTCTCAATTCGCGATTTAGATAAGGCGATTACCCCAACCCCAACGGTTTCTGGGGTCCAGACGAGAGAGGAACAAAAAAGCTCTACAACACAGTCGGTCCATCAAGACGACACTCACCCAGCCCAAGGCTCTCCATGTCCGACGGCACCATTGGTACAGGCTGCTATAAGCCCTCGGTCAATAAATGGGCCTCCTAATGGCATTGTTAGCAATAAGGCAAGGTCAAGTTTCATTTCAGCGATCGTGGCTCCCCCCATCCCCGAAACGCTCCACCCCTCCATCCCACCATGTAGTAAGAGAGAGCGCAAGCGTCAACGAAAACAACGGAATAAATCAAGACTAAACACCAAAACTGCCCCTCCTAAATTATTTCCGTTGTTTTCAATTACTACCAATAAAAACATCCCCAGCACTCCACTACCTCTAGCAACACCAGTAAGTCCGTCCCGAAGCCCGCACAAGGCCGATACAATTACAACCACTAACCAACAGATTCCTCTGAGCAGTCTTGAGCTAAGTCCTGCACCACCGGAAAATGGGCCCTTAGAATCTCAGCCGGCCATAAACGAACCAAGAGGCAGTTCCACTGAGATAACCACAATGTGGCCATTAACTACATCATCCCAACCCCAAGTGGCGTCGTTGTCAATTCCATCTCGACGTACTCCGACAATCCATAAAACAATATCCAATAATATATCAACTTTACTAAAAGATTCTCGGTCATCCGGGCAAGGCGCACGGGCCCTTCACCGACCCCATCAGAGACCACACCTAGACACTCCAAGTGCCAATCTCCTACAGCCTAATTTATGCCGGCCTTCCGACACTGATATTAGAGATACTCAGTCTCTAAAAATTCTCCTTGCCCCCGAATACAAATCAAAAGGTCGGCATGATATTCTCAACAGATCTAATATAATTAAATTAGTCAACAGTGTTCCGGGCTTTGAGGCCCTGTCTTCGGACGATATCGAGTCAATCTAATTTCTCCCCCCAAGGGGTTCTCAACCCTCTGAGGTAACCGTGGTGTCCCTTAAGTCTATCACTTGGGTACAACTATTCTTAGAACAAAAGCCCCTATTTCGGGAACGGGGCATTAAAATCTATCCCTATTCCACGCCTGGATACCCCACAATGTTAACTCAACATCCCTCTATTTTGCTAAGCGGGGAGAAAAAAAGGCCTTATTCAATTCTTAAAAATGCCTTAGGATCACTTCAATCGACCGAAGATGCACGGTCTAATCCCCTGAGTTTTGATAAAACTTCTGACTGGGGCTGGCTCCCAGCCATTCTGTCTCGTAATACATCAGATTGACCATGGGATGACCATCCTGTAGCCCAGGCTCAGTCAGGATCCCCTTTACATCCCCCCTCAATCACTCTGTTCCCTCAGCCACAGTCTCTGCTCTCCCTATGTTCATGGAATATTAGTGGTCTTTCTCAGAAACTTATTAATTCAGAGATCCACTCTTTCATCTTTGGACATGACCTAATTGCTCTTCAAGAAACCTGGGCTTCTCAATCTAGCCCAGTTATTGGTTTCATGGAATTCTGGAAACCGGCAATTAGATCCTGTCTCTACGGCCACCCTAAAGGCGGCCTGTCGATATACGTTTCAAATAACCTAAAAGGCCCGATTGAGATACTAACCTTTGACGAAGACTCGTTACTTGGTGTTAAAATCAGTGCATGGAATAATCAGCGTTCTCTTCTTCTTCTCAACGTTTATATCAACCCTAACACCCGCTCAAAGAAGGCCCACTTAACGCGTCTAATGAAAATTGTGTGTGACCTGGTGGCCGATTATCCCAACTTTGACTACCTAATTACTGGAGACTTTAACACTAACCTTTTCCAGGGTAACTCCACCGATTACGAAGGGCTTTTTCCATTAACTACCCCGGAATTCAAGGCCCAGTCCAAACCCATACATCAAGCCTATTGCGGCCTCGGTGAGCTTTGCGTGCTGCAATTTTTAAGTATTGGTTTCCTGGAAATGAATGGCAGATCTACGAATGATACCCCCCCCCCCAACTGGTCCTGGTCAAATGGCCGCAAATGCTCCTATTTAGATTATACCATCTGCAATTCAGCATTGTTCCATCGTTTGACCAACTATAGTATTCTCCCTCGATCAGGAAGTGATCACCGTCCCCAAGTCGTTATCCTTAATATTCAGCCAGACTTTCATAAATCTGCCTCAACGACATGCCCAGGTATTTACACAGAAAACCTAAAACGGCTAAAATGGAACGACAATATCAGCCCCAACATCATGGAAGCTTGTTCGGCATTTATTACAGGAAGCACCGCCGCAGCGGTCTTTTCCATGGGTGCGTGGTCATCTTTTTGCTCCCAACTGACAAGTTGCTTTCCTTCTAGCCAACACGCTCACAAGGCTTTTGTCAGCCACCAGTTCCAAATCTCCAGTTACACAAAGGCACTGAAAAAATCTAGAGACAAAGCTCTGCGATCTCTTAAGTCATCTCCAGGAAATACTGAGCTTTCGAATGGGTATAAAACAATCCAAAAACTATTCAGGGTCGCAATACAATCTGATAAACGTCGACATCTAGCCCAATTTTGGTGCAATCTTCTATGGGAGAGTAAAAGCTGCAACTCCAAAAGATTCTGGGCTCTAATCAACCGCCAAAACGGCAGCTCCTCTAGATCCGGATCAGCAAATATTGCAGAAGCGACCTGGTCTGCCTATCTGACTGACCATTTTAGGGCCTCAGAAGCCTCTGTGACTACAATCTTATCCGTTCATAAACAACTGTCACTCCATCCACAACTGAACAGGAGCAGCTCGATGGTCCATTCTGATCCACGAGGTGAAGATCTGCAAGTCACCCAAGAAATGGTCACCAAAGTCCTGGCAAAAGCAAGATCCGACGGCGCTCCCGGTCCAAACGGCCTACCACAGTCTCTGTTCAAAACAAACATTGATTTATGGTCACGATATTTATCCAATCTTTTCAATTGTGCACTGACAAGTTCAACCATCCCGGATTCATGGCGAGGGGCAATAATCCACCCGATTTACAAGTCCGGCTCTCATGCATCCCCAAACAATTATAGACTAATAGCTTTGTTAGACATCGAAGCCAAGCTCTTTGCAGGAACATTATTGGGGGAACTGAGACATTGGGTAGAGCAGAACAATTTGATTCCATTGAACCAAACTGGCTTCACTGCCTCCTCGGGCACCATGACCAACTTACTGTCACTGTCTATTATTGTCAACAAAGCAGTAGTCACATCTAGCATGGTTTTTTGTTGTTTTATAGATTTTAAAGCTGCATTTGATCGGGTACCAAGGGCTGCCCTATGGGAGAAGCTAAAAAAATGGGGGATCCCAGATAAGCTCCTGGACGCGATCATCCAACTTCATTCGGGCACGTGGGTACAAGTGAAGTTGGGGACCGGCACACATCTCTCTCGGAAAATCATGACAACTAGAGGAGTCAAACAGGGATGCGTGCTGCCCCCCTCCTCTTCAATCTGTTTATAGCAGATCTGCCACCCTCCCTTGAAGAAACAAACAGTCATCCTCCCAAGATGGGAGGTGTCCCAATAAGTAATCTTTTATATGCTGACGACTTGGTCCTTTTTAGTTTGACACGGGTAGGGCTGCAGAGGCTATTAAACAGACTGGAAGCCTACACAACTACGAATGGGTTGGAGGTCAACTTAAAGAAAACCCAAGTCGTCATTTTTGGTAAAAAGCTATACCGTGGGGGTGGTTGGCAGTTTAACAACTCTAGCCTTAGAACAGGAAATACTTACAAATATCTTGGGGTCACTTTTGACTCCAGGGGCAATTTTAACCAACAGCGTAAGGTTATCTCAGTAAAAGCCATGAACCTACAGGTAAGCTTCTGTAAGCTCTCAAGAAATTTGTCTGGCCCAAGCTTGTCCCCATTACTGGAAGTCATGAGAGCAAAAATTGGGCCCACTTTGACTTATGGTGCTGAGATTTTTAGGGGGAAACTAAATTCCTCTTTTAACCATCACGTGACGAAACTTTACAAAAAAATCCTCCACTTGCCCAAATCAGCTTCTGCTGCTCAGATCAGACTAGAATTCGGTCTGTTAAACTATGAAATTTCAGTCACTGGTCTGTATCTAAATCTGTGCCACAAACTGAGACAGGCAAAGCCAGGATCATTGGAGTCCTTAACTTGGTTGGATATTTCCCAGACAAATCCACACGGCTCATACAGCCACCTTTTTAAGGATTCGATCCGAGAAATGTCTGCCGGTGCATTATGGGACCTCAACCCTAGTAAAGCTGGATTTAAAAATAGTATTAAGAACTGTATTCGAATGAGGTCCTTGATCATTGATAAAGCCCAATTTGCCAAACGCAGACACGCCTGGGCAACAATGTCTTCATATGTTCGGTTAGCCCCCGCATCTTACTTATCCTGCACTTACTCCTTGCATCTAAAAATCAGATTTATGGCCGCTAGACTGGGTGAATGGCAATTTCTAAAAGATCTTCCCGTCTGGCGCCGTCTGACAGAGGACGTAATTTGCAGGGAGTGCGGTATGTCTCCCGAAACCATGGAGCATATAGTTTGTCTTTGTCCATCTTTTTTGTCACAACGTAGACGTAAACTGAAAACTGAGTGGAACAGGCTGGGAATCCGATCTTGCAGACAAGCAATCATTGCAGCATTAATGCCAGATAACAAAGATTTAAACATCGCTTTTACAATTTTCTTACGAAATGCTTACCGCTCTTTGAAGTAGTTACGGGCTGGTTCGCTTTTATGTTTTTTTAAGAGCTATTCCATTTTATCTTGTGATTTCTCAACTGCTGCTTATATCTTTTTATTGAACTGTTGCTTTGCACAATTGGCTGTTACTTTACGGTCCATGGTCTGTATCTATGGTCCTTGTCAAAGACCGGAATCTAAACGCACTTTAAATGTTAAACTGGTCATTGCACTTTGCACACTAAGTTCTTTTCCATTGATAGATTGGTGAAGTTTTTTTTTGTTTTTTTATTGTACGTTGAAGTTTCCATTAATTACTGTTTTTATGTCAAGATTCTGTTTTTAAAATGTTTTGCTGTGTAATTTTGAGGTGATCTTTTAAAGATATTTTATATCTAAATAAAGTATACCTACCTACCTGGTCGGATCGCCAGATCGCTCAGCAGCGGGTGCAGACTACGGGCCAGACCAGGGGCCAAAGATCAATTTTTCAACAAAGTTTAGTCGCACACACCAATCCTTCCTTTTTATGCTTTTTATTCCAAGAACAGAGCCAGTCTGTCAACCGACGCATTTCAGCTTTACAGCCTTTGTCACGGTAGGGAAACACTACTATCATCATCTGTTTTAAAATACTTCCTGTTTAAAAACAACCCCATTGCCTTCTGGGAGTTGTAGTGATTTTCACATAATATCCCAAAGACAGAGAAAACATTTTTTGTGTTGCATTACAAAATTAAATTAATCATTGCATTTGTGTATATTTTGTGTATGTTGACATGGCAAAATCAATTTGTATAGTACTTCAATACAGAGATAGGCATATTAATATTTTACGCATATATAGAGTAGTTCATATATGATACATTTTTCGTTTTAGTAACGCAATGTCTCTAATTTTTCTTGCGTAATGTATAGATGATTATTCTTGACTATACTTTATGCAATGCTTATTTTGCATCTAGTGCACATATTTCTCTTCGTTGTGCCAATAGTTCCTATCAACTGCTTGTTTTAGATTAGTATCTATTTGCTCATGTCCAGAGAATATACGGGGTGTAGTTACTACTTTTGTGATTATACATTTCATTTTCTCATTTGAATTATTGATATTTGTTGCAATTGTCTCAGTCTCTGCTTTACAGTTGAATGTACATTTCTTCGTCATTGTTCAAGCCTTTCAGAGTTTTCGTTCGAAGTCGTATTATATATTTTGACTCCATTTGTCGCAATTTCTTTTTTCTGTCCCCTGCTCTTTCATTTGGTGGAATTGTGTCCAACCCAAGATATTCCATCTTTCTCCAATCATTATCTTGGTACTTAGCAAGATGTTTTGATGTCGCATAGTTAGTGTCTTTATTCTTCACGGCTCTGATATGTTCCAGTATTCGTTTTTTAAGCATGCACGTAGTGCTCCCGATGTATTTTTTGCCACATGCACATTGTATTACATATACTACGAATTGTGTCATGCATATGATTCTGTGATTTATTTTTATTGTTTTTCCATCAGGGTCAGTTATCTCCTTTTTATTCGTAGCAATTTTGCATGCTTTACAGTTGGAACACTTCTTGAATCCGATTTGATGTTGTGTCAGCCATGTTTCTTTTGTCGGTGTTATAAAATGACTTTGTACAATTTTGTCCTTTATTGAGCTTGCTTTTCTATATGTGACTTTTGATCTCATTCCAATCATTTTTCCAATGTCCTTGTCTTGTGCTAGTAAGTGCCAATATTTCTGAACGATCTTAGTGACTTTCACACTTTCCTTACTGGGATTGGTGTGGATATGTAAGAGGTTGCAGGCACCGCTTTGCCGGCACGCCCTTTCGTTCTGGAGCTACGTGCATAACCTGTGCAGAGTGGTATGGTGGAAAAACACAGCACGTCGCCCCCCCGGATGGTCCAAAATACTCACTGTAGTTCGTGGCCAATTGGGGTGAAAGGAAGCAGCTGTATGCTGTTTGAAGAGGCTCGAGTGGAGTTTGTCACCTTTGCTCCCTGAGTACCCTGCTGAAGAAAAGGTGCGTCTCGTTGCCAGCAGAGGTTGGGACACCACTGGGTGTTTGAATATGCTGTTCACTGGACCAGCATTCAACAGCGAGAGGCATGGAAAAACCGGCATGGACTAACGCAGTACTGACGAGGCTGGAAGTAGTGGAGGGCGGCCATATTGTTTGCACCAATGAGCAAACAGTAATTTCATCTTTAAAATGAGCCCCCAGGTGTAACAACAATAATAGTGAAGCGGGCACTGAGGAAAGCCGTCAGGCTGAAACTCGTCTGCCCAGCGTTTCACCGCATTTTACAGGACATTTGTTCTATGCCTGAAGAAGCAATAAATCTTTACCTGAACCTCGGAGCATGTGTCGGGCCCATTCTTGAAGTGGGACTGGTGTGGATATATATATATATATATATTCACTTAAAAAACCATAGGTTTCACACATGTTATAGTTAGGTGGACATTTCACTTGTAAAAAACCAATGAAATTCCCCCATTATAGTTAGTTCAGATAACTATAACTCGCGCGCCCGCAATCCACTGCTCATGACGTTACATCACTCATGACATGGTCAGTGGCATCACTCATGACATCACTGATGACATCATCCTTGTGATAGAGTGGCGGTCGCGCGAGTTATACTTATCTGAACTAAATATAACGGGGGAATTTCATTGGTTTTTTATGAGTGAAATGTCCACCTAACTATAACATGTGTGAAACCTATGGTTTTTTAAGTGAATTTGCAAGGTTTTTTAAATGCTAATTCCTAACTATAACGTGTGTGAAACCTATGGTTTTTAAGTGAATTTGTACGTTTTTTTAAATGCTGTTATGTATGTATTATTATATTATTTTTTTTAAGGTTTTTGACCGTGCGCGCACCATGCGTGCACCGTGCGCGCACCCCGCGATTTAAAAAAAAAAATGTTTTTTTCACCCTTCAAAGGCTAGGGGGTCAGGAACTCTCTACCCTGCCCCTTTTCACGTTCCCCACCTCTCTTTTTCAGTGTCGCACCCAAAACAAACAAAATGGCAGCCGACACTTCCTGATTTCGACCGATTCAAACGTTGACTGACATGTAACCACCAATCAGAATTACGCTCGCGCACGTAAGGGTGCGCGCACGGTGCGCGCACGGTGCGCGCTTATAGATATTTATGTACTTTTAACTGCAATTTTCTCAGGAACTACTGTACAGATTGACTCCATATATGCAAAAGGCACATGCCTGACCTGAGGACCAACTAACTATAACGCCCCTGAAACCTATGTTTTTTTCAGTGAATTTCTAAGGTTTTTTGAATGCTAATTCCTAACTATAATGTGCCTGAAACCTATGGTATTTTCAGTGAATTTCAAAGGCTTTTTAAATGCTAATTTGTAAGTATAACGTGCCTGAAACCTATTGTTTTATCAGTTAATTTCAAAGGCTTTTTAAATGCTAATTTCTAACTATGCCTACAGAGCTAGGACATGTGAAGAAAGAAGAAAAAGCGCACAGAGAGAAAAAAAAGAAATGCAGAAAGAAGCAACAGAAGTAGTCAAAGACGAAGAAAAGTGCAGGAAGAAGGAAAACATGCAGAAAGTACAAACCGAAGAGCAGAAAGAAGCCTTGTTGCAAAATCATCCTGTACCCTCAACGTTTTCAGAAGGATTCTGGTCGTAACTGAGTCTGACTAACCAGTCCTAGAGCCAGTGCTATGTTAAAAGACACTTAGAATACAGTGAAAACACCTACATACACTAGGGAACACTGCATTGGAGTCTCCCTGTGATTAGCATGACCTCCTCTGTAAGCCCCTAGTATATAATAGGGCAGGGGGATTAAAACTACCTCTCAAAACGTGCCACAGGGTGTGTTTGCACACGTCACCTCAGGCCCCGTCCCCTCCCTTCCCCCCTGTGTAAACACGCCCTGTGGCCGTTTTAAGTTGGGAGATCCAAGTCCCCTTGAATCCTAAGGGTCCCTAGGGTCAAACTAGCCCACTAGGTACCTCCAGTAAGCGCCACAGAGCAGCGTTGCAGAGAGGTGTAAAAAGGGGCGTGGCCTCTGAACACCTGTCTGAAACGCAGATCCCTGGCTCATACTGGAGATACCTGTTGGTCTAGTTGGCCCTCATAGACCCTCAGTATTGAAAGATAATTAATTCCCCACCTTACAACTCGGCACAGGCACGTTTGCACAATGGTGAAGGAAGGGGGCGTGGCCTGAGGTGACATGTCTGCAAAATCGTCCTGTGGCGCGTTTTAAGTTGGAGAAGTAATTCCTCCTCAATCCTGAGGGTCCCTGGGGCCAACTAGCCCACCAGGTACCTCCAGAATGTGCCAGAAAGCTACGTTGCAGAGAGGTGTTCAGAGGCCACGCCTCTTTTTACAACATTCTGCAACACAGCTCGGTGGCGCTTACTGGAGGTACCTGATGGGCTAGTTGGCCCCCAGGGACCCTCAGGATTCGAGGGCAGTTAATCTCCCAACTTAAAACGCGCCACGGGGCGTGTTTGCACAGTGGTGAAGGGAGGGGGCAGGGCCTGAGGTGACATATGTGCAAACACGCCCTGTGGCGTGTTTCAAGTTGGGGAATTAATTCCTCTTTAATCCTGAGGGTCCCTGGGGGCCAACTAGCCCACCAGGTACCTCCAGTATGCACCAGGGGGCTGCATTGCAGAGAGGTGTTCAGCTCTGTGGCGCTTATTGGAGGTACCTGGTGGGTTAGTTGGCCCCCAGGGGTCTTCAGGATTAAAGAGGAATTAATTCCCCAACTTAAAATGCGCCACAGGGCGTGTTTGCACACATGTCCCCTCAAGCCCCGCCCCCTCCGCTCACCACTATGCAAACGCGCCCCGTGGTGCGTTTTAAGTTGTGGGGATTAAGTCCCCTTAAATCCTGAGGGTTCCTGGGGTGCAAGTAGCCCACCAGCTACCTCCATTAAGCGCCAGAGAGCTGCATTGCAGAGAGGTGTAAAAAGGGGCGTGGCCTCAGAAAACCTCTCTGGCGCATACTGGAGGATACCAGGGGGCGCGTTTGCAGAGTGCTGAAAGGAGGGGGCTTGGCCCCCAGGCATGATGCCGGTCTTTTTTTTTTTTTTTTAAGAAGGGGGGCTGTGTGTCCCCCCTTCTTTTCCTAATATTCTTGGCCCTGGGGACCCCATCCCCCAGAGCCTGCCCCCAAATTTATTTTTTAATTCAAAAAATTGGGAAGGGTGCCGCGTGGCCCTCGTCCCGAGGCCATAATCTGCCCCGGGGACCCCATCCCCCCGGGCATGGCCATTTTTAAAAATCTTTTTCTTTTTGGAGGGGGCTGCCTTGCTGGATTTTTTTTATTTGAGGAGGGGGACCGCGTGGCCCCCCTCCCGGGCCACTTATAGCCCCGGGGACCCCATCCCCCGGGTCTGGCCCTCTCCTTTTGGACAGTGGGGTGGCCCAAATCCCCCATGGTCCCGCTGGCTCCCCGCGTCCTGCGGGAGCCGTCATTGCTTTTCCACATGGGGAGCTGCTAAGATGCAGCTCCCCGTGTGGAAAAGCAATTTGATTTGCATTTTGAAAGAGAGATCAGGTTTCCCTGCTCTCTCATTCAAAATCCAAACCAAGTTTGCTATGGCAGGGCAGGAGCCGTTAGGCACCTGCCCTGCCATAGCAAACTAGTGTCCCGGGGGTGGGCACCCAAGACACACTGCAGGAGCCGGCCCTGGGGAGTCGCGGTCCCCAGGGCCATCAAGGGCTCCAGGAGTGGGGCCGCGCGGCCCCCCTTCCACCATTTCCAAAGCCCTGGGAAAGTGGTTGTCCCCGGGGCTGAAGGGTCCGTCGTGAACCCCCCACACAGGTTTTTTATTTTATTTTATTTTTTAAAACAGAAACCCCGGGGGGGCGGTGGTGGTCCCCGGGGCTGCGGGGGTCCATGAGCCCCCCGCATATATTGACATAAATCCTTGGGGGTGGCGGTCCCTGGGGCTGGGGGCCCTCCCGCATTTTTTTTTATAAATCCCCATTGGTTGGGGGGCCCCGGGGCCCCTCTGGGACCCCATTACATAAAACACATTGCCCCCGGGACTTGGATCCCCCGGGGGCTAATTAGCAATGAAGCGTGGGAGCCCACGCTTCGTTGTTTTTTTTTATCGGCAGGATCTGAGCACCCTGATTCAACCCTACCCCTTTTTGCGTTTTGCGCGGTTTTTCTCTGCTTTCTTGTGCCTCGGTTCTACCGAGGCACAAGATGGCTGCCAACACTTCCTGATTCGGAGTGTTGACAGCCAATTAGCATACAGCTCGTGATCAAGAGGGTGTGCGGGTCCTGCGCGGCCATAGATATATATGTGATTTTACTTTTGATTTTCTCAGCAAGTACTGAACGGATTTACACCATTTAACAAAAAGGCACCTTTCTGAACCAAGGGCTACCTATTTGTCAAATTTGGTGTAATTCCGTTAAGCAGTTCGGGCTGTAGCCGCGGCTAAAGTTTACTATGGAAGATTGCATGTGGAAAACATGTTTTGGGACCCCCTTTTTTCTCTGCCCCCCCCTTGACGAATCACCCCAAAACTTTTAGGATAGGGGCAGACCGGAGCGCCCCACGAGTTGTGAAAATTTCACAAAGATTCGTTGACCGGCACCAAAGTTATTGTAAATAGAATGTTGCGGATTTCCTATGGATAATACGTCCTAACTATAACTATCTACTGGCGACCGCCAGTAGATAATATATATCTATATATATATATCAGGCTCAGATTTCCCTCGCGCAGCAAAGGAATAGACCGCACTCAAGATGGAAGTGGATTATACGGTGTTTATTGAAGTATACAAACAAGCAGGACGCGTTTCAGCTTCGCGCCTTTTTCGTACTGTTAAACGCACACAAACAATAATCGCCATTTTTAACCATTACAATATGGGAATGTTTCCGGGGGAAATTGCATAATTTCCGACCGTCAGGTAAACACAAAATGTAATTTTGCTAGCAGACAATTCATTGATTCTTGGCGGCCATCTTAAGCAGTATTCGATGTATATGCACTACTAGTGTCATTAATTTGCAACATTTTTTAATAAGACGAGACAAAAGAATTTAGCCCTGGATGGGCAATGTGTACAAAGGTACTTTGTGCAAAATTATTTACAGTGATTCAGAAATACTAGTTTTCTTCAATTTTACGTCAATTTTACATCTTCTATGGACGGAATTCATGATACTATTTACACTGTGATAAAGTTCAACTAAAAAAATCATGTTTCAGTTATATCTCAGCAAATTATCAGAAAAAATATATTGTAGCGCATTCATAATCTTTTACACATTGATTCTGTATAGCATTTCATCATTTTATAAGTAATACTCTTATATACAAATCTACAGAGGTAGCAGAAAATTGTGGGGCAATTAGATTGGAATAACAAGTTATCAAGATGAAAGAGTGAGCCCAAATGAATTGCTAATTCCTCTTCTATATTAAGACCTAATGGATTCTTAGTTTGTAGTTCGATTATATATCTAGATTCCAACCTACGTAAGTAAATTTCTCTATCTCCCCCACGCTCTTTGACTGAAGAATCTGAACAAATTTCAATTACTCTGATGCAAGCTAGCAAAATGCCTGCCAACCGGGTAAGTTAGGTCCTTATGTTGAAAATTAAAACAGCGATATGATTAAGCATTCACTAAAGACATGAATTCTCCTCCCTTAGAACATGTTTCTTGTCTGATGTTGACTAATGTCTGGACTCCATCTTGTATTGTCATGTCTCCACGTGCTTTGCACGAGAAGAGTCCTACCTTTCCGCTAGTTGCTCTTGTAATCTGCCTAGTAACAGTCTATAAATAGCTCCTTTGTCCGTCTGGCGCATGCCCAGACTTGACCACATCTGTTATCAGTTAGTCCTTGCGTGACCATGTTTTCGCGGGCTCAGGAAATTGTTAACTCCGCCCATATATTGATCCTGTATCGAAAATGTCCATAAATGGTAATGAATTTTGCTCTATGTTGTATCCACCCACTTATGAGCCCCTCTGTTGTGTATAAAAGGGGACCGTGTACGCAAGTTCTTTGTGCTACTCTGTGCAATACTGAAGAGTGTTGTGTAGGTTGTAGGACCACCCTTAAGGGTTAATAAACTCTGTCTTTGTATTTGCAGTTTCCGTGCCAACTTCCTTCTAGCTTTTGTTACAGGAGAGCGAACCCTTGTATTCTGCGGGCCTAGCTGGGGCCTGTATTCTTCACTTATGTTCAATTGCCCTCGCATGTTCAAGTATTCTGCGCTTTGTGGGGTGTATTGTGCTGACGATATATTGTAAATTACAGAGGCACACTAAACAATATACGCAGTATGGCGTTGTACATGTTACCAATTTGGTGATTCCCTTTCGGTCAGACATTCCTGGTATCTGATATGTCAACACTTTGGTACTATTTTTGCAGGCTTTACACCTGTTACATGGGAAAAACCCAGTTCAGTTACCTTGCCTGGGATTGTGTGGTATTGATTCATAGTGGCTTTGGACCAAGAGTTCTTTTAGTGAGCGACTTTGTTTATATGTTGTGCTTGGATGATCTGGTATGTCATTTCCAATGACAATATCAGGTTTCAAAATGTGCCAATTGCGTGATAGAATATGTTGTAGTCTTTCTGAGTCCCGAGTGTAAGTGGTTACAAAACGAAAGGTATTCTTTTCTCTTTCTATAGGTTTTACTTTATCTTTTAGAAGACATGATCTTGGGATCTTAATGACCTTTTCAAGCTTCTTCTGTAAAAGTTGACTTGTGTATCCTCTTATTTTAAACCTTTCGATTGACTACTGGGCTGATATTAAGAAATCTTCATCACTTGAGCAGTTTCTCTTAAGTCGTAGTAATTCCCCATACGGGATACTGTTTTTAAGAGATTTAGGGTGACTGCTATTGTCTTCTAAGATAGAGTTCCCCGCTGTTGTCTTGCAAAATAAGGAAGTGCAGATTTTTCCTTCACTTATGAAGACTTTCAGATCTAAAAAGTCTACCTCTTTGTCACTTATATGGCCACTAAAATGCAAATTCACTGTGTTAGAGTTTAAGTGTGCAATATAAGATTCGGCAGGACTTTTAGTCCCTTTCCAGAAAATGAAAAGGTCATCGATATATCGGTACCATCCAATAATCAAAGTGACCCAATGGTTATTCTCATCGGCCCAGGCTACCTGCTTCTCCCACCAGCCTACGATCAAGTTCGCATAGCTGGGGGCGAAGCAGGTGTCCATTACCATACCTTTAATTTGTCTATAATATTGTTTTTGGAAAAGGAAAATGTTGTTTGTCAGGCAGAAGTTCAAAAATTCAATAAGCATGAGGCTATGTTGCAAACATTTCAAAGAGCGACCCTTAAGGAAATATTTCACTGTGTTAATGCCATCCTGATGCGAAATACCTGTGACATCAAGAACAATCATGAGCATATCAGATTCCCAATTAATATGTGAAATTGCCCTTAAAAAGTCTTTGGTATCGCGGCTGTATGATGGTAATGTTTTGACAAAGTCAATTAGAAAAAAGTCCAAATACTGTGACATTGATTCTGTCAAGCTGCCTTTAGATGAAATTATGGGTCTGCCTGGGGGTGCTGATGAATTTTTATGTACTTTAGGCAGATGATAAAATGTAGGAGTTATCAGTTGTTTGCAGCTCAAACATTTGTATTCATTGTCATCCATCATTCCCTGTGCGAACCATTTGTCTAATAGCTCATGATATTCAGTAATGTTTTTGATGTATTCATCTTTGGTGACTTTGTTGTAGCATGTGATGTCATTCAGTTGTCCTCGGGCCTCAGTACTGTAAAAAACTCTAGTCATAAGTACGATATTCCCTCCTTTGTCTGAGGACTTGCATACTACATTTTTGTCCGTCGTTATATTTTCTAACGCCAATTGTTGTTCTCTTGTTAGATTTGCTTGCTTATGTTAAAATGTTGTTGAATTGGTTGTTCTCATTTTGAGTAAATCATTTTTGACTGCTTCTTCAAATGTATCAATGGCATCGTATGGCATATTTGGTATAAATGCTGAGCGTGGTTTAAAATGAGTCTTGGCCTTTTTCTGGGTGATGCCAAAACTCTCAGCAGATACTATCGCACTTAACTCTTGTTCTTGCATGCTTTGAATCTGTTGGCTTGCGAGTGTATGCAACACCTGTAGGTCTTCCCCAACTAAGTTGTCCATTGATGCACCATTGCTTCCACTGTTGTCCATATGGTTCGATATATTCCTTATTTTATGGAACTTGTGAAATTTAAATTTTCGTGTAAAGAGAAACAAGTCAATCCTAGTCTGAGTAAATTCGAAATTATGTGATGGACAGAATGTCAGTCCTTTTTTTAGAACAATTTCTTCATGTGTGGTTAGTTTGCGTGGCGTTAGATTGACAATGGTGAGATTTCTGTTGAAGTTATCTTCTGTTGCCCCTCTTGCTGCACGTGTGTGAGGCTATTCCGTGATATTCTTCTGTTGAAGCCCCCTCTTCACGTCTTTCTTGTCTTTTTTCTGGTGGTTTGCCTCTGGATCCTCTCTGCCATGTTTGTCGCATGAGTTGGAACTCCTCGCGAAAATGGAGCTGTGTAGGCTGCTGTTCTCGTGGTGTTGCCCTCTCATCACCTGATTGTTCGGTGTCTGTTGTGATATCCGATTCTGATGTTGCTGCTTTATCTTGATGTGCCACAATCTTCTTAGTTGCAGAGCTTCTTAGTGCCCTGCGTGGTGCATCGAATTTGCGAGCAAATGTCAGGATGCGTCCTTGTTCAGACTCCCGGGCGTCTCTATGAAATTTTGTTTGTTTACGCCTTCTTATTTTGTCCTCATATGCGAGAAGCCGTTTCTTCATGCTTTCACGCAGATCATCTTTTGATTTTGTGTCCAGATCCTGTGCTATAAGTGCCTTTAGCTCTTCAATATCTTTTTGGCATTTTGCTCTATCACTCCACGCAAATTTTATTAGGATCTTCAACATCCCGCCTGACATCTCCGCGGTATAACTTGCCCATTCGTCGAGTAATAGCGGGTCCGGATTTCATACGCGGGAACACTGTAGATACAAAGCCTGTGTGGGATGCGTTGTACTTCTAGATAATTTTGAAGTGAAGTCGCCTCCCACCATTTGCAAATTTCACGTTCAAACAGTCTCTCCAATTTCACAAATAATGACTTTAGGGTTCCCTGTGCATTAGATGTTGTTCTGCTTGTAGAACCGTATTGTCCAGATTCTGGTTTAAATATATCAGCCGCCACTTCACGGCGTGCTTCATCTGAATACATTCCGTTTGAATACTTTTGATGTTGCGTGCGTGTTTTACAGAGTGTTGCTACCACTCCCCCTGGGACGCTCCAACCGTTTCTTGCTAATATGCACTTTGCGACATTTGGTGAGAGAAATCTCTATGGTGAGAGAAAGCAAAGCGAGGACGCGTGTGCCCTCCGACTCACCCGTCTTCGCAGCCATCTCTCTGTCTTCTCAATCCGTGATGCTTGTCGGCGGTGCTAAAGCGACGTTGGTTCAGCTCAAAGGGTCCATCAGTAGTCGCTTGGTAGCACTCTGGAGTGGGTGCCGGTCTCGGATCCATGGCGAGGGTACCCCGGAAATTAAATCAGGCTCAGATTTCCCTCGTGCAGCAAAGGAATAGACCGCACTCAAGATGGAAGTGAATTATACGGTGTTTATTGCCGTTTACAAACAAGCATATATATACATATATATATATTACCTACTGGCGGTCGCCAGTAGGTAGTTATAGTTAGAAGCTAGTTTCCATAGGAAAAGCATTTTTTGATTTGCTAATAACTTTGGCGTCATTTGACGAATCTTCCCGAAATTCTCCCCCAAAAAAGTCTATCCAGGTCAGCTCCTATCCTGAAAGTTTTAAGGTGATTCGTGAGGTGGGGGCTGAGAAAAAAGGGGGGTCCCAAAACACGTTTTCCCCATGTTAATTTCCATAGGAAATTTTGGGACGAGCTACAGCCCGAACTGCTGAACAGAATTACACCAAATTTGGCAAAAAGGTACAGCTTGGTTCAGAAAGCGACCTTTTTTTAAATGGTGTAAATCCGTTCAGTAGTTGCTGAGAAATTCAAAAAATTAGAGTAAAAAAGTCAATTTCCCACAGGAAACTTTGGGCAAATTTTGCAAAAAGGTACTGCTTGGCCCAGAAAGTGAACTTTTTAAAAATGGTGTAAATCTGTTGAGTAGTTCCTGATATATTCGTAGAAAAAAAATATCGATATCTAGAGGCGCGGTGGATCCGCGCACCCTCCCGACCACGAGCTTTATTCTAATTGGCTGTCAACATTTCAAACCAGGAAGTGTTGGCAGCCATCTTGTGACTCAGTAGAAGCGAGTCAGAAGAAAACAGAATAACAAACACGAAAAACAAGAAAAGGGGGCAGAGTAGAAACACCCTGACCCCCTAGGCCTGCTTAGGGGGTCCCACATGGACCCCCAGGGCCAAAAAAAGCATTTTTTTTTTTTTAAACGGCAAAAGTCGCAGAGGATCTGCGGATCCTGCCTTGAAAATAAAAAATCAAAGCATGGGCTCCCGCGCTTCGTTATTATTCAGCCCCCGGGTGGGCCAAGTCCTGGGGGTATGCCATATTGTAATTGCGGGGGCCCAGGGGGCCTCTGCAGCCCCGGGGACTGCCACCCCCTGGGCTTTCCTTAAATATTTGCGGGGGGCATACTGCCCACCGCAGCCCCGGGGACCACCACCCCCAGAGCTTGTTTTTTTAATGTGTGGGTGCCTCCAAGGCCCCCCCCAAGCCCCGGGGACCGCCACCCCTGGGGCTTTTCTTAAATATTTGCAGGGGGCACATGGCCCCCAATAGCCCCGGGGACCACCACACCCCGGGGCTTGTTTTTAAAAAAACAAGAACCTGTGTGGGGGGGCTCGAGCCTCCCCACACGCCCCGGGGACCGCTATCTCCCTGGTGCACTAAGTATGTAAATGCGGGGGTCCGTAACAGATCCCCAAGCCCAGGGGACGACCACCTCCCAGGGGCTGTGCACACATTGGGAGGGGGGACGCACGGCCCCCTCCTGGAGCCCATGATGGCCCTGGGGACCGACACCCCTCAGGGCCGGCTCCTGGAGTGTCCCAGGGTGTCCAACCCCGGGACACTGCTATTTGCAATGACAGGGTGGGAGCTCTTGCTTCAATGAAGCAAAGCAGAATTGCTTTTCCACACGGGGAGCTGCATGTCAGTAGCTCCTCATGTGGAAAAGCAATGCTGGCTCCTGCAGGACACGGGGAGCCGGCGGGACCGTGGGGGCTCCCCCCACAGTCCCCAGTGGATAGGGCCTGCGGCGGGGATGGGGTCCTTGGAATTAGAAGTGGCCTGGGAGGGGGGCCACACGGGCCCCCTCCCCAATAATAAAAATTAAAAATTAAAAAAATAAAGAAAAATAAAGGCCGGCCCAGGGGATGGTTTCCCCGGGGCCAATTGAAGCCTCAGGAGGGGGGGATGCAGCCCCCCTCCAAAAAAAACAAAAATATATGTGGCCATGCCCCGGGGGATGGGGTCCCCGGGACCGGAATTGCCCATGGATGGGGAGCCCACGCAGACCCCTTCCCGTTCATATTTTTTTTTTCTGTTTAAAAAGGGGTCAGGCCCCAAAAAATTAAAAAGAAGGGGGGCCACACAGCCCCCCTTCTAAAAAAAATAAAATTTAAAAAAAGACCGCAATCGTGCCGGAGACCCCACCCCCTGCCAGCAACACTCTGCAAACGCACCCTGTGGTGCATTTTAAATTGGGTATTTAATTCCTCTTCAATCCTGAGGGCCCCTGGGGGCCAACTAGCCCACCAGGTACCTTCAGTAAGCGCCACTGCGCTGCATTGCAGAGAGGTGGTCCAGGCCGTGCCCTTTTTTACACCTCTCTGCAATGCAGCACTGTGGCGCTTACTGGAGGTACCTGGTGGGCTAGTTGGACCCCAGACATCCTCAGGATTCAAGGGGACTCAATCCCCCAACTTAAAACACGCCAGGGGGCGCATTTGCAGAGTGGTGGAGAACGGGGGCATGGCCTTTGTCTACCTCTCACCAATACCACTGCATGGAGCTTACTGGAGGTAAAAGGTAGGCTAGTTGGCCCCTAAATGACCCCCAGGAGTAAACCGGACTTCAATCCCCATCTGAGAGCGTGCCAGGGAGCACGTTTGTAGAGTGGTGGGAAAAGTAGCCTGGTACGAGTACTTACCAATGCTGCTGTGTGGGACTGACTGGAGGTAATAGTTTGGGAAGTTGGCCTCCAAGGATGTCCTTAGGGGCCAACTACCCTTCTTGTTACCTCCAGTAAGTCCCACACAGTGGGATTGCTAAGACATCTTCGGAGGCCATGGCGCCCTTTCTCTATCACTCTGCAAACGTGCCTCGTGGCAGACTACGGGATGGGGGATGAAGTCCAATTTAGTCCTGAGGGAGTTTGGGGGCCAAGAATCCCTTCTGGTACCTCCTGTAAGTCCTACGCAGTGGAATTCCTGAGCATTGGTTGGAAGCCCAGCACCCTTTCTCCACCACTCTCTGAACACGAATACTAGTTAAAGTAGCATTTGTCTGCTCCTCTAATTTAGAGGTAATTGTAATCCTCTGCCCTATTATGTACTAGGGGCTTACAGAGGAGGTCATGCTAATCACAGGGGTACCCCAACGCATAGTGTTCCCTAGTGTATGTAGGTGTTTTCACTGTATTCTAAGTGTCTTTTAGCATAGCACTGGCTCTAGGCCTGGTTAGTCAGTCAATTACCTGCTTGATCCTACGGATTCTTGGTTGAGGAAAGCCCATTCTATAGCCTTTAAGCCTTCTGACTGAGCAACGAGACGTGTACAAAGATGCAAAATCTATGGTACAGAGTACCCATTCTTTGGTCTCCTTCTGGGCAATCACTTCCAATTTCTTTAGAAAATCCGTAGTGTCTTTAATATAAATTTGCCAAGATTGTACAAACGATTGCAAAAATGTATCAATGAATCTCCCAACAGGCTCAAACACAGATCCGCACCCCGACACAATAGGTCGGAATGAAGTGTGATGTTTGTTTTTATGAATTTTAGGGAGCATGTATAGTTTAGGTCTATGAGGAAATTGTGTTGTAAGGTACTACTTAGTCTTCTCATTGATCCACTCCATGTCTATTGCATTATTGAGTATCTTCTGTAGTAAATTTAGAATTTCAAAGAAAAATTGAAGAAGGGACCAAGGAGTCAGAACAAGACTTAGTGATTAATATATCATCAACAGCGCTCACACCTCGAGAGAAAGAAGTACTTAACAAAGGAACTTCTTTTTTGCTCCTACCTACAGAGGTACACCTTTGGAAAATGATGTTGCTCTTTAGATATTCAGGAGGATGTAGAGACTGAGGAACTTTTTTGAAAATGTTGTTCCAACCGCAAGAACCTAAAGACACTACTATTCTTGAATTCAAACCCAAAAGCACATTTGAAGCCCCAATATCTCACAAAACATTAGAAATATTTGAATCACTGGTAAAGAACGACTTCGGTAAAATGGATTATAAACAGGGAAGGAACTTCAAACAGAATTTCAGTCGGGCAGATAAGAGCATTCTTTTAAAACTTTATAGAAATCCCGATATAAAGTTTCAAAATGGTGACAAAGGCGACGCCTTAGTAATGATGGACAGTGAGTTCTATGAAAATAAGGTATCAGAACATGTCAAAGATACCTTTGTATATATGCCACTAGAAGCGGACCCCACATTTGAAATCCTAAATTTACTACAGAAGATACTCAACATGGAGTGGATCAATGAGAACACTAAGCAGTACCCTATGACGCAATTTACCCATAGATCTAAACTATGCATGCTCCCTAAAATTCATAAAAACAAACATGACCCTCCATTCCGACCTATTGTGTCAGGGAGCGTATCTGTGTTTTAGCCTGTTGTGGGAGTCACTGATACATTTTTGCAACCATTTGTACAATCTTGGCAAACTTATATTAAAGACACTAGGGTTTTTGTACAGAAATTGGAAGCGATTGCCCAGAAGGAGACCAAAGAATGTGTACTGTGTACTATAGATGTTGTATGTCTGTACATGTCTATTGCTCACTCAGAAGGCTTAGAGGCTATAGAATGGGCTTTACTTAAACAAGAATCCATAGGAACAAGCAAGATTATTCTCTTGGAGATATTACACTTTTGTCTCCATCATAGAAATTTCGAGTGGAACAAAGAATTTTATCTTCAGTTAAGTGGAACTTCCATGGGGTTCGCGGTAGCACCAACGTACACGAACACCTTTATGGCAAAATTTGAAGAGGAAAATATCTTGAGTCATTCAGTGTGGACCAACAATCTACTCATTTTTAGTCGGTACATCAATGATATCTTTATGGTTTAGACAGGTTCGGAAGCTGCTTTATTGGACAACATCAACAATCTAAATTCCAGAAACCCAAGAATCCAATTTACTCACACCATCAGTAAAAAAGTGGTATCATTTTTGGATGTTTGGGTTGAACTCTCTGGAAATGGTCTCCAAACCAGTTTATACAAAAAACCCACAGATAAGAATAATTCAATGTTATTTCAGAACTTTCACCCATCAACTTTGATTAGGAATTTACCTTACTCTCAGTTTCTCAGAGTAAGAAGACTGGCGTCCAACAATGAGGTTTGCGAAACTACCTTGATGGGCCTTAAAGAAAATTATAAGAACAGGGTCTATCCAAGTGATCTGCTTGACACTAGAACAAAGAGCACTATCTACAGAGTGCAGCAAATTACTACAGCAGAAACCGAAAGAACAGCTAAAGAGGATGTTTTTTGTTCCAAAATGTTCTACAAAATCTAAGGAAATCAGAAGTATTATAATGAAACGTCTGGAACTTCTTCAACAAGAGCCGGATTTTAAAATTTTGTTTCTCCTCAGACCATTATTTGCGTATACTAGATCTAGCAATATCAAAGAATTTTTATCTACTAAGACTGATCCTAACTAAGGATAAAAAAAGCTCAGGGATGAAGAAATGTCAAAACTGCATTAATTGCAACAATGTGACCACAGGAAACACACTTGTTCATCCCTGCACTGGAGAAAAAATAAAGTTGTTCTACAGTGCAGATTGCAACACAAGCAATGTTATTAATGCAGTAAAATGCCCTTGTGGCCTGTTCTACATTGGCAAAACTGAGAGGAGAGTTAAAATCAGAATCACGGCGCACAAGAGCAGAATGCGCAACAAGGTAACAACATCATGTCTAGCGACACAGTGGAATGAAAGCAAACATTCAATGGCCTTATCAAGTTTCAAATATTAGAAGTAGTGCCCAATATACCAGGGGGTTGATAACAACAAACAACTTCTTCAAAGAGAAACACATTGGCTTAAAAGGCTCGATACTTTGAAACCAAGGGGTACCAATGACAAATTAGAAAGGAGTTGCTGTTCATGATTTACCACAAAAAAGGGACATTGCCTCCCGCAAGTGTTCACTAAAGTACACATAACATAGCACAGGTCGATTACACTTAAAGAGTTCACATGATGCATCAGGAGGCAAAATAGTTTTTGAGTTATTGGTCAGTTTTTAAACAGAAGAGCTACACCATCAGAGCAAGTTGTGACTTATACTCCTCTGACAGACAGTGCTTATAAAAACTTTTTGGCTATCTTGGTGAAGGGCACTACCAGAAGTTGGACAGTTTCAACTGATTGCTGAATGAACTAATACGTTGAATGACGGTAAGATTGTGGAATTCTTGGTTGTATAGTTATAGGTGTTTTGTGATGCTAAAGGCTGGTGTTCAGGATAAATTGGAAATACGGAGGCTGTATAAGATGGCACTGATTAATTTGGATCAGTACTACAACATGTGGCTAAGTGAAGAATAATTGGTGATTTTTTATTTTTTTGTTTAAAACGAATGGTAGCCATCATATCGTTGATATTACACAAGACGGTGATAGCTGGGCTGGCGGTAGATTTATACTGTAGATCGTCGTAATAATTTTGAACCAGTTGAGGACCGCTTAATAATGGCGACCACCTTTTCGTAAGTGAGTCAATCTCCAAAGGGAATCATGTGAGAGGTCACATGATTCAGGTACCGCAGGCGTGAATTAAAATAGAGCTGTGGCAGGCATGCATGAAGAGAGCCCTTCCTAGAGGGAACCTAGATACGATCGCATCGGTAAGAATCCCTGAATATGTTTGGTCTACCACTTGTTATTGCTAAATATCAGCATGTACAGAGGCACTAACGCGCTCATGGTTTATTTTGTCTCTGTTGGGAAGGCGTATTGGACATTGGCGTTCAGCTGCGGTAAGTGTTAGTGGTCAAGTTCGTAAATGCAATGTGTGAGGGAAAACAAAATTGTTTGCTCAAAATTTGTGTAACGGGTGGTTTCGTTTTTTTGTTCCTAGGCAAGGCTAATGGTTTTACCTTTACCTTAAGGTACGTGTGTAGTTTTTTGCACAGGTGCATGTACACAAATAGGAAATATAGCTGTACTGAGAGTTACCAATGGATGGTTTTCTATTTACAGTAACAGCCACAATTCATGAACGCCAAGACACTTGGAATCTGATATATTGAAATTTCAGGGGCAAGTGAGTAATCTTGATGACACCGTTGTAGTTTGACACCATCACAATGGACACGGGACATTTTTAAACTGGTGCACTTCTTTGCATGACACTGGTGTAGAGGAGGAGTTATCTTAAGATTAAGAACAAAACACAGAGAAGGGTAGGACAGTGGAGTTTGGGCTGATGGTATTATGACATGAAAGTATATGTAAATATGATTTTTGTATTTTTTACAGATGTGTCCCCTGATGAAGGGACGTTGGTACTGAAATGCATTGGGCCTATGTTGATCAAACTGAATGGCATGGATTAATTGAGCTGCTTGCATAAAACTTTTTTTTATGTTGATGTAGGTTCGATTGCAATGTATTAATTCAGAATTATACGAAGAATGTGAAGAATTGTCATTGTTTCTTTTGACTAAGGAAGAATGCATTAAAAGTAATGTGAAAAAAGAAGTTTTCATGTTGATTTGCTTTGAAATGTTTGTATATCAAGCATAAGTTGTGCACACCTTTGTCCTAGGAGCCAGTTGACTTCTAGCCCCATTCACATGTCTCACTGTGTAAGGTAAACACAAGGAAAGGTGAGGAAAAAGGATGAAAAACTTAGGATTAATGATAGATTATGTTACTTTAAAAGGAGTGCACGATGTGCCCTAAAACTGAATGGCTACAAAATAGCACACCGGGACCGCATCAACGAACATGGAGGTTGAATCGCCATTATCCACAAAGAAACCATCCACTGCACCACCTCCATGGACTACACCACCCCGATCATGGATCACCTCAACTTCCAACTCAAAACAGACGGCAAAACCACCATGAGAGGCACCCTCTTCTACACAACTCCAGAACCATGCCCCAGCTTCTCCGAAGCCACCCCCAAATTCATTGCATCATAAGCCATTGACACTTAACACTACATCTTCCTTGGAGACCTCAATTTTCACTTCAACAAACTTAATGATGCAATACAACCAACCGGCTCGAAAGCATAAACAACATCACCTCACCCAGATAGTCACCAACCCCACACACACACACAGGACACACTCAAGCCCATTTTCACAGCCATCGACAGAGTCAAGTATGGCCATGCCACGAGCTTACCTGAACAGACCACTTTATCGTCCACTTCACAGTCACAGTAGCCCCCAGCAATGCCACCAAGCCTCCCAGCACCACACACCGCAGCTGGAACAAAGTATCCAAAAGCCAATGGACTGACACCTTAAAAACCTCCCACCCTGATACCACAGCCAACCTTAAAACAAGCTGACTAGAACTTTTACGCCTAGATAACTGATTGCGGCAACAGAGTCGCCCCATCAAACCCACCAAACTCAAGAGATACACCAAACATGCCAGCTGGTACACCTTGGAACTGAGAACCACAAAACGCGACTTTAAGCGACTATTAAGGAAATGGTGCACCAGCAAGGATCCGACAGACCGTACCACCTTCAAGACTTTGCTTGACCACTACCGCCAGCTCCTAAAAAGAACGCCCTAGCCAATAGCATCAAAGCTAGTTCCAACCACAGCAAAGAACACTTCAGCATCGTCAAGGAGTTCTCCAACCCCTCAGCCACCAAAAACATCATCACTCCTTCCCAAGAACTCTGCAACACCCTGGCTGACTTCTTACACAACAAGATCTCTACCGTATACAAACAGTTCAAACCCCAACCCACTGCCTCCAACATCGTCAGCCTCCTCGCTCCCACAGACGCAAACTTCAACCACTGAGTCACCGCATGGGACCAGCTCATCACAAAGAGCATCACAGCCATCATGCACTCTGTCCACTCAGGAGCACCTATGGACCCCACCACATGTTGAACTTTGGAAGCAGGACTATAAGCAACAAGCTCACTGCCATCTTCAATACATCGATCACCTCGGCCACCTTCCCAGAAGAATGGAAACATGCAGAAGTCAAACTCCTCCTCAAGAAACTGTCCGGCTACCCCACCAAGCTCAAGAACTACCGGCCCATCGCTCTAATCTCCTATCCCGCCAAAGTTCTCAAAAAGGCCATCAACCACCAACTCATGGAATGCCTGGAGAACAGCAATCCTCTTAGCTCATCCCAATCTGGATTCCACACAAATCACAGCACCAAAACTGTCCTTATCACTGCCACCCACAACATCAAAACTCTCCATGACCAGGGAGAAATGGCCACCCTGATCCTCCTTGAACTCTTAGCAGCATTCAACACTGTGTCCCAACACACCCTGATCAAGAGGCTTCATCAGATCAGAATCTAAGTGGACGCCCTCAAATGGATCGCCTTCTTTCTCACCAGAAGGACACATAAAATCCACATAGCACCATCCACCTCGGAACCCAAGAACATCATCTGCCCTCAAGACTCGTCCATCAGCACTACACTGTTCAACGCCCATATGACCTCCCTGGCCAACATCGTCAGAACCCATTGATTGAATATCATATCCTACCCAGACAACACCCAGCTCATCCTCTCACTACCGGTCCTAGGATGTTCCAGTCCAGGGAGGACCAGGCCTGGCAGTTCGGGCTGGACTTTTCCCATTGTGCACAGGGTCAATACTGATTTGCATCTGGCTGGGTCCAAACTGGAATGGCATGGTGAGCCAAAAAACGATGAATTTAGGCCTAGATCTCTGTACTGGGGTGAATGTATGACATTGTTCTGCATTCTGTCCATCAATAGTTCTTTTTGCATTTGTCACCCCGAGTGGGACGGGTATGCTCAGACGTGAGTCCCGTGCTCTCCATGCCACTGGAATCAAGCTATCCTGGCTGAAAAGGGGTGAAACCGCGAAACCGGTGCTAGGATGCTTGTTTCCAGTCCAGGGAGGACCTGGCCTGGCAGTTCGGGCTGGACTGTTCCCATTGGGCACAGGGTCAAGACTGATTTGCATATGGCTGGGTCCAAACTGGAATGGCATGTTGAGCAAAAAACGATGGATTTAGGCCCAGATCTCTGTACTGGGGTGAATGTATGACATTGTTCTGCATTCTGTCTATCAATAGTTATTTTTGCATTGATCTTCAGGAACAACACCTCCTCATGGAACGACTCCTGGTGACCTGCTGAACTAGGACCCTCATCCACTCTCACAGAGCACGCCTGTAACCTCAGCATGAAAATCCACATCAACTCAGTCTCCTCTGCCTGCTTCCTCACTCCTCACATGCTCCGAAAGATCTTCAAATGGCTCCCAGTCAGCACCAGACGTACCGTCACTCAAACCCTCATCACTAGCCCCTTGGATTACGGCAACACACTCTATGTAGGAATTGTCACATACCTTCTGAAGAGACAGCAGACCATACAGAACTCTGCGGCCAGACTCGTAGTCAACTTTTCCAAATGGACCCACATCACCCCACACCTCACTGGCTACTCGTCCACAAGAGATGTAAATTCAAGATGCTGCCCAATGTCTACAAAGCCCTGCACAATCAAAGACCAGCATACATCAACCACCGCCTGAGTTTCCATCAGCCCTCCAGGCACCTACAATCTGCCTCCCTCTCCCTTGCACACACACTCCATATGCACAGAAGCAACAGTGGAGGACGCTCCTTCTCCTACCTCGCCGCAAAGTTCTGGAGCAGCCTCCCCCTCCGGACCTCACTCTCTCTTCAGAAATTCAGAAAGGGACTCAAGACCTGTTTCAACCCTCAGCAGCTAGGCTCTCAGCGCCTGGATTCAGTCCTGGGTGACTAGTAGCACTTTAAAAATCCTGTTTGATTGATTGATTGATTGATTGATTAATTAATTGATTGATTGATTGATTGACTGAAGTCTTTGATGTCCCTGAGACTTCTAATAGGAGGCAAGCAGGCAAGCCCTTTGAGCAACCTTGGGGTCAAGTAGTGTAGGTCCAGTCCTTCTCACCCAGGCAAGGAGGGCAGCAGGCAGATGAGAATAGAAGAAACACAGTTCTTCCAGAGCAGCAGTCCAGCAGAGTGGCATTCCTTCAGCAGCACAGCAGTCTATACAGATCCAGAAATGTACTGAGTTGGTGGTGTCAGTGGTCCAGTATGTATAACCCGTTGTGCCTCTGAAGTGAGGGAGGCTTCAAAGAGAGACCTTTGAAGAGCAAAGAGTTCCTGCCTTTCCTGCCCTGGCTCCAAACTCACTACAAGGGGGTATGCAGCCCTTTTTTGGGGACAGGGCACAGCCTTTTCAGGTGTGAGTGTCAGCTCTTCTCTCCCACCCTGCCGAGGATGGCCCATCAGGACGTGGATGACCTATCAGTCACACCTAATGTCCCTTTGTGTGTGGCAGACTGGAGGTAATGAACAAAGCCCAGTATCACCCACCCCAGACATATATTCAGAGACAGACAGAAGGCACCAAGTGGCTAAAATAAGAAAATGCCAACTTTCTAAAAGTAAAAGACACACAGATGATGGACGGAATGCAGAGCAAATCAAACATTCTCCCCCAGTCAATAGATCTGGGCTAAATCCATCATTCTTTTGCTCACCATGCCACCCCAGTTTAGACTCAGCCGTATGGAAATCGGTCAACCCTGTGCCTCATGGGAATAGTCCATGCCGAAATGCCAGGCCTGGTCCTCGCTGGACCGAAAACAAGCAACCTGGGATGGGGTTCAGGGCATCACCCCATATCAGCCAGGCTAGCTTGAATCCAGTGGCACAGTGAGCCCTCTGACCCACGTCTGGGCATACCCGGCACACTTAGGGCGAGAAAGCAAAAGACACACAGATGATGGATGGAATGATGATATGCCCTGGATAAAATTACAATAATCCTCTGATTTGCCTTAATTCCCTGTATGTCATCTCCCATTCTACACACAGATACTGCTATACTTCTACTAAGTTGTATACTCTTGTGTTCAGTGAACATGTGCCCACACACCTCTGACATTCCTGGGCCCTGTTCCCTCTTTAGTGTCAGAGATCAGGTCTCCCTCCTTCATTAGACCTTGACAGATCCAGCTCACTATTTGTACTCTGTGTTTTGTTCCCTTAATGGCTACCCCCTTTCCCCTGCCTTCCACAATACTGGATCTATTATTGCCCGTTCAAATATTGCCATTCAGCAGACATCACACATACTTACATACTCCAATTGCGGAGTCTGCAATATGCCCTGCACACCCCGAATCCTGTGCCCCTTGATGCCTCCATTCTCTAGTCTCCTTCATACACTTTTCTGTATACATCACAAGTTTTCTTATAGTTCCATGATGACGGCCGTATTTCCCACTTAGACTACTACCGAACATGCTCCAGATGGCTGCCGCATACCACGCGACCCCCACGTTGCATCCAATACTCCCACAGCCACTTCCTGCAGCTGGGGACTACAAGACCAGGCAACATCCCATCCGCACCTTCCTCTGAGCACTCGAGAGGCCAGGTAGGTGCAGCAGTTTGTGCCTGCCAACATCTTCGTGAGTACACCCCATGGCCTAAGAATGCAATACCGTTATGGAACTAGTTGGGCATATGGTAATAAAGCAGTTCTCTAATACAGATCATGACGGCATGCACGCTCTCGCTTTTCTCATGGGGATACATTTCTAAATCTCATAGGTAAGAGGTCCCCTCTTCCTTTTATCCTTCCTTACCGTGGGGTACTATCACCTTTGTAAAAGGTTTGCCATTAATGGGAGTTACACTTGTTTGAAATTCTTGGCAAGCCTATACTGTTTAGCAATATTGTGTACATCTTGCGGCTTTCCTCTGTAATTTTGCTGATATCTGGCATAATATGCATTTGCTGTGTATTAATCACTACAACTACCATTGTGATGAACGAACTGGGGCCACACCCCTAGACCTGCTCGACAGTTCTCACAATAGTTTATATCTATGTTTTTAACTGTGGCTCCTCTTGCATAGCTACTGCCGAAACTACGTCTGGCCCATAACCTTGAGGCCAGAGATATTGACATGGTCCACCTTAGAGGGACCATCCTGGTGCACTAATAATTATACACTTGAAACATGACTAATTGTTTTGCTGTCAGTTTGTTTTCCTCCTACCCCTTTCTCTTTTGTTGTTTTAGATCGGACCATCTTCTAGGTCCCTTTGGTGGCACCATTTCAATTGATGAGGCCATCTCTGACACATTTGTATTGTATCTTACTTCCTTTTGGTCCTGAAGAAGTGCTAGGGATCTCCTCCTGAGAACATCAAGAGTGTGAAACATGTCGACCTAGCACATTCCACTTACACACTTGCACAGTATCTCACAGCTACTGAGGGTCATTACCACCCTTGAGCAGCCGCTAACCTTTTGTTTTTTTAACTGTGACAGAGGGTTCTCTTTCATTAAATCTGCTCACTGCAGATACACTGTCATTTTTCAAACCACCTATCACTGCACGGGCACTACCTCAAAATCATCATACAGCGTGAAAACAAAAAGGTCTCCGACAAAGTGACCCTTTGGGGGACCTGTTGGGCATTGCATCACCAGCCCTACAAGGTGCACCATCCTATGAGGCACCAAGTAAAAGTCACTTTGACTTCCTCTCCTATCTCTCTAAAATGACTTCCTATGTCTTTTCTTAGGAAGAGTAAAAAGCCAAACAAACAATACACTGAACTGTAAAAATAATTACGATGATACGGACAATAATAAGACTAAGAAGAAGAATAGACCATTGCTAAAAAATATTATTTATTTTTACAAAGATAAAGCCACCCACTCCACGTGTAAAAGACCCACCATTCTCTCTAGACCCAAGTCAAAAAAGTATTTTTAAAACTATCCACTTACCTAACAGTCCCACGCCATCCACCCACAACAGACCCACTCCCTCCCTAGCCCCAAGCCCAAAAACAAAACTATCCCCTTCTCCAACTGTCCCATCCACTCTACCAGCAACAGGCACACTCCCTCCCTAGAACCAATTCAGAAATCCTTTTAGAACTTTTTTAAAATCACTATGACTCAGTCAACTCTGCGTAAGTGCATGATGTTAGTGGTGAGGTGAATGAGAGAGTCTCCGTGTAAGTGCCTTAAGCCTGCAAAGCAGTAAATGGGTGGGACTCTTTCTACATGCATGAGACCAGTGAAATGGTGAATGAGTGAGACTCCACAGCAAACCGTGTGAGATTTCTTAGACAGGCATTGAGCTAGTGATGTGGTGAATGAGTCCATTGTCCTTGAAGAAGCCAGTGATGAGTGAGTGAACGCGTGAGTGAGGCAATATATAAGCCAATGTCTGAAGCCATCAATAGAAAGAATGAGTGAGATTTGATTAGAGTATCTGACGTCAATGATATAGGAAATGGGTGAGGTTCCACTGGAGACAGTGGGGCCAGTGAGGAATGAGTGAACTGAGACTCCGCTCATGTACCGTAACCTAAGCAGGAAGTAGTAATGGCGGGTTGTGCAGCCTTATTGGAAGAGATTATCCCACAGTCCCAGGATAACAACAGTGATGACAAAGTCTCATTTCATATGGATGCTATTCTCTTATCAAGGCAGAGGGTGAGGGAAGCATCCCTCACAAGCTCCACATCAGAGCCTCATATCAGCATGTCTCTGTGCTTCCTTCTCTCACCTTTGCTCAGACACCTGGAGGGGGTGAGAGTGAAAAGACATGTCCCTTTCCACAGAAATGTAAATGTAAAAACAGCAATGACTTATTTGCTCCATAAAGAGAGCGTAGATACAAGTTAATACTTCAAATCACCCCTGCTTCTAAATTTGATAAAGTTAGTTAAAGCATGGCAGAATTTTACTAAAATTCAATGTTGCAGAATTGTTTTTGTCCTGTGAGTGCATTGTGGGGCACATGGCTACATGATCTCCTTGTCTTTTCACTAACCAACTAATCTTAGAGACTTACCAGCAAGTGCCAAATGACATTAGCGGTTTCCGGCTGACCAGGAGAGAGCAGCAGAGAGCAGAGCACGTAGCCACGAGCAAGAGGAGAAGCTGCAGTATCAGCATTGGCGTTGGTGTTGGCGAGTGGCGAGCGGAAGCAGTACCATGTCTTGAGTCGCAAAATCGCATAGCCACAGAGCCGCGGGTGTCCTGAGACACGGGGCACTCACCTGACCTCCCGCTGGACACTAAACCGGCTACCAAGCAGCCAAACCAACCAAACAAACCCCAAATCTACAGAGCGGTGGCGGTGGCCAGGTGGGCCTGGCAGGTTTGGGGACTGGTCCTGTCGGCATTTTTGGTACTGCCCGCCACTCACTACCCGCCACCCGCCCGGAGCGACAGAGAAAAGACTGGTGAGGGATCTGCAGTCCTGGTAGAACCAGGTGGGCGTGGATGTGGTGTGGCCTGGGTTTGTGGTGTATATTGGTGAATGGTGTTTATTCAACTTACTCCACCCCACTTTTTCCAGCTTGCTCTCCTTGTCTCGCTTGGTGCTGTGCGATTGATGCCGCAAGTTGGACTGGCACCGGCTCCAGTCACAGTGACCGCGGTGTTGAATAGCAGCCCCTGGGAGCTTATCTGACCACTTGCAGTGTACCTGTGTACCTGTGTACCTGTGTATCAGCAACCAGCCCTTTCTATAGGACTCTGTGGCAAAAATAAAACTGAGGACTGGAAACTGACTTGGAGTGCTGAGCAGAACAGTGCTGCGGGGAGCGCAGAGGAGGATGTGGGCTGGGTACCTGGTCTACTAGAGACTACGAAGGCTACAGAAGCACCATGAGAGGAGAGGTGGCCAGCAGTTAGCAGTCAATATCCCGTGGCCCTTGCAGCCGGAGCAGTCCCAGCAGTCCCAGTAGAGGCCGGTTACAACAGCAAGAGGCTGCAAGTGGTGGGCGGTCACTGTGGGCTGTGTGGAGGCCAAAGAGGCCAAAGAGGATAATCAGCCAACCACCCAAAGAGGAAATGAGATCTGGCATGGTCAGAGGGTGCCTGAATAGAACAAAAAAACAAACAAAAATGAGTAAGCACAAAAGAGGATCCTTGTCGCCAAAGGGCTGCATGGTCGAGCCCCACCCTGAAACTAGAGCAGGCAATACTTCCCCTGAGATGGGCCCCACCATAAGGGATAACAAGCTGGAGACAGGACCAACTCATAACTGTTATAAATTGACACAGCCTAAGATTCATACAAAATTTCAGTTTTTAAAAAACCCGGGGGATGCCCTCTTATCAATAGGGGTGGGCGGAATTTGCGAAATTAACTTTCGCAAATTATCGCGAAAATGTTTAAAATTATCGCAAACAAGCGGAAATATCGCGAAGATGCGGAAGTTTTTTTCTTGCATGTTCGCGAGATTTTCTGCATGGTCGCGGGTCGCCAACTTACCCATGTGGTTGCTTGCGGGCGCGGCCATCGTGTTTTGAGTTGTCTCGCGGTGCATGATCGCGAGAAGAAAGACGTGATCGCGCGACGCATGACGTCACTGCGGGCGCGAACTGTCGCGAGACAGCGCAAATGGCTAAAAACAATACAACATCTCATGGAGAACGCGACCGGATCAAGAAAACTTGTCGGCGAACGCAGGGATTCAGGTAAGGCGATCGCGCGCGCGAGAGAATGTATTATTTTACAGCGCGAGCAAGAAACAAATTATCGCCAAGCTGCGGAAACCGGAAATTTTGACATTTTCGCGCTCTCCGCGGAACGCGAAAATGTCAAATTATCGCAATTTCCTCGAGCGGAACGAAATTTTCGCCCAGGCCTACTTATCAAGCTCAATCGCAGCACAAGGTCAATATCAGTTCCGCAATGCCAAATCACTGCCACAAGGGCCCCAGTGTTCTTCAGAAGTAGGAATGTCAAAAGCAAATACACCCAGCAATTTAGAAATAACAATGAAGCTGGCAAAGCCTCTTGGACAAGCTGGAAGAGAACACATAGACCAGCAGGAAGAGGGAGGTCGTAGTGGGAAAATAAGGAATAACTGTACCACAGACTTAACTATAATAGAGTTAGGCACATCACCTATTGCCATCAGAAAAGTAAGCACCAACTCGATCCCACCGCCCGATCCCTGTCTGTTTTTGTAATCAACGCCACACAGTACAGAAATAGTACTAGGACAAGGATCGGAAAATTTAGAGAAGCTCTCCAATATTGACGATGGGGAGTGGGTGGAACTACTGATAAATCCCACACAACAAACACCAGTGAAGCCCATGTTGGACCCTCAAAATCCCCCACACAAAAGAACAAAGAGCTGAAAGGGAAATTCAACCAGCCTTCAGCAAAAATTGAACTCAGAAAATGCCTCGGCTAGTTTACTTAAAACAATGCAACTTCTAGTGGAAGTCCTTCAGTATCAATCAGATAAAATGAACACTCAGCTAACTCTATTCAACACACTGGCAGTGTTTCTGGTGGCTATTGATGAAAAACGTGGTGCTCTGAACTCGCTCTTTCAGAGCTCACATGGAAAATTACAAGAAAGGGAGCTAAACTGTGGCCGCGGCCCAATAGTCGACAAACTCGCCTCTCTCCCCTCAATATTGAGCAACTTGTCCGTCCAAATCAAAGACTCAGCACGGAAATCCACCGACCTTAAGCCAAAGGGAACTTACTCCACTGAGGATAAGAATGGAACAAGCACATATGTCGCGGGAAATTCAGGTCTTATGCCGTCCATTCCAAAGCTGGCAATAAGAGGCAATGCCATAAACTATGGCCGCAACAAGACACAAGCACAAGCATCTGAATCTACCCGGAGGACAGAGGTGGAGTCGGCTGACCCAGGAGCAACATCAAATGCCAAACAGAGGCGAGCCCAAAGGAGAAAGGGTCCAAATCAAAAACTTATCTCAAAAAGGAGGACTTTGCCCGTCTCTTTAGCCAGACACTGCCTGAAACGTTTGATCTTCCAAATCAACCATCTCCAGTGGAAACAGGCAAAACTCAATCAACTATATTGCGTCCTGGAAAAGGGTTATTCCCAGACTCCAACCAACAACCTACCACCACAGGTTCTTCATGGCAAACACCGCGGGGGAAGAAGTAGGAACCTGCAGCCACAAGGATTTCAAATTAGCAAGGGAGCAAAGTGAACATCAAATACCGCCGTGTAGAACGAAACTGGAAGAAACCACCACACAGCGTCATTTTGCCAATCGAACATCAGCAGGACTCATTGTTGAAGGTGACAAACTCCCTAAGACTGCCATCTCTAACATCCAGCCAGATCATCAATCAGAAAGGGTGTTTAAGTACCCATCCATCACAGTTTCTAAAGCTGGCGGGGATGAGCGAATAGTTAACTATATAGATTCACAACACGGTAGTATAAGAATCAAGCCTGCCTCCGCGGAGGACATGGAGCACCTGCCCAGCACTAGACTGCCCTGCACTGGGCTAGCCGCAAATATAACTCTCAGCGACCAGAACAGGGCAGAAGCAGCAACAACACCCGACCAAGCAAGCATTAATAACCACGAGTCCATTAACAGACAACAATTAGATAACCAAGTGAATGATCTCAACAAGAACGGGAAAATACTGGAGTTTGCACCAGTATATAGATCAAGAGGGGCCCACGACATATTAAACCGAGGGAACATTCTTCGTCTATTGTCACATATACCCTCGTTATCGGAGGTAACTTCTACAGATTAGGACTCAGTAGAGTTTGTCAGTCAAGGTGACCCTCAGGGGGGTGAGGTCACACAAACAACATGGATACCGGCAAGCATTGTACAAAATATTTTACTGGAAAGATTGACATTCGAAAACTGGGGCATAAAGATCAAATCTATCAACACACCAGGCTATCCCGCACCGCTAACACAGCGGCATGCAGATAGATTGCTAACCGAACCGGCTAACATCTCTAAGTCAGTACTGAGAGGGGCAAGAGGGCGCTCGCCGGCCACCATGAGGCAGTCACAGGAAATAGGGATATATCGCCCGAATTATTCATATCAAGGTTTTTACCCTGAGGGCCCAAGATGACCCACGAGAACAGTCACCAATCAAGCAAGAAATAATTGACAGAACAGTGGGTACAATTCCCCAGGAGGTGAAATCAATTTACTTTGGATATGCTCATGGAACATCAACAAGCTAAACAGCAAGTTGACAGACCAGGTCTTCATAAACTATCAAAGGTCATTTCACATCATTGCTTTTCAGGAGACATGGTTGATAGATCCAATGCATTTACAAGGATATTTACGTTTCTTTCCACCGGCACTCAAAAGGCCAAGATTCGGACACCTGCAGGGAGGCCTGGCGATTTATGTAAACAACACCTGCACAACCTCAGTTCATACAGTTGGTTTGACAACATCAGAATCCATTGCCGTAAAAATCTCCACCTCAAATGGGCCATCAGGGAATGGGCACAAGGATATATTAATAATAAATATGTATATACATCCTAATAGGAGATCCAACAATGCAAAACAATTGGCCAACTCTGTAGAGCTATGCATGAGTGAGGTTAATACACCAGATATGATAGTTACAGGGGATTTTAATTTACATCTACTTGGATCATCGACAGCGGAGGAAGTACCTATACATAGCCAGTTATGGAATATCCTGCCACAGGGCAACCATTCATCAGTAGAACCCACAAAAATTAGCCAGCGCCTTATAGAGGATCTTGAACACCTTAACCTCAGAGCTGTGAACGGCAGAAGTATAGGTGACACGCCCCCTGCATTAACTTATCATTCATCAATCAAAATCTCAACGCTGGACTATACCTTTGTGTCCCTAACCCTTTTCAACAAAATATTTTCATTCAGTATGGGCGACAAAGCTGATAGTGATCACCGGCCCCAGGAGCTTTTACTTCATACAAATATGCCAAGACTCATCAAATGGAAGGGCCAGCCAGGCATAACCACCACAATTAATTACAGGAAAATAAAATGTATACTTGCGAAGCAAGAGAACTTCCAGCAAGCTGCAACACTTTTATTCGAATCACGTGAAGGGGACAATGAAATAGAGAAATGGATAAACTAAACAAATGCCTTGGCAACATCTTTTTCTGCCCCAATTAAATCAAAGTCGCAGCAGGGCTATAGAGGCTATTCTAACTTCACCATTCTGCAAAAGAGTAAGATAAGAGCCGGTCTCTGAGAGGATTCTCGTGAACGTTCCTGCCAGATGTAGTGTGAGACAACACCTATGTGCCTTACACTGGTTGCCCATGGCAGAGAGGGTCAGATTCAAGATCCTTGTTAATGCCCACTGTGCTCTTTATGCCATTGGGCCTGGCTATCTTCAGAAACGGTTCTCCTTTTACACCCCTGCAAGAGAACTGCGTTCTTCCACTCAACTCCTGGCCCAAATCCCGCATTTCCGCCTGCAAAGGTCAGGCGGCAAATCTCTAGCTGTGAAGGCCACTTTGGCCTGGAACAATCTGTCCTTTGTGCTTCGAGGCATTCAGGACCCGATTCATTTTAAGAAGAAGCTGAAAACGCATCTATTTCCCTAATCTTGGCTCTCGGCGTTTCTTCACTCTCTCAAGGTTTGCACCGGGACACTCTTGCAGTATCTGTGCGCGTTAGAAATTCTGACTAACATAACATAACAACCAACTTCTCAAAATTAGCTGTATTGCGACAGCAGAAAACACAGCTGAAACAAGCAATTTGGGAGGCCAGGAGAGATAATAAGGATACCCTATGGGCGAAACTGCATGCGGATTCCAAGCGGAATGACAGTGCGAGATTCTGGTAGACAATAAAAAGATTCACCCGTCCAATGCATGAGGGCCTGTCTTCTAACATATCCGAGGAGGACTGGGCTACCTACCTTGGAAATCATTTTTATCAAGACTACCAGCCAGCTTTTGATCATGTAAACTGTAACAGACTTTGGTCAAAACTGGCCGGCTGGGGTATACCCCAGGCTTTGCTAAATCTGCTAATTAATCTGCACACTCAGACCTGGGTTCAAGTAAAGTTGGGGGATGGGTCAACTCTATCAAGGAAGATACCAACAATGAAAGGCCTCAAGCAAGGCTGTGTACTGGCCCCGACATTATTTAACCTGTTTCTCGCAGACCTGATGCTGCTACTAAATGCCAGTAATTCACATTCTCTGAAGATCGGCAACCTAGTACTACCATGCTTACTTTACCCTGACATCTTAGTTTTGATCAGCAAAACGAAGGTGGGTCTACAGCGCCTTCTTGATGTTACATTTGAGTACTCCAACGCAAATAATCTAAATATTAACTTGGACAAAACCATGACAATAAAAAGGAAACTTTAAGAAAATTCTGGTCTGGTTTTGGGGCAAGACCCGCATAGACTCAGCAACAGAATATAAATATCTGGGGGTGATTATCCACAAAGGTGGGTACTTTGTACCCCAAAGGGACACAATCAAAAGGAAGGGAACAGCTCTAGCTGCCTCAATTAGAAATCTCAATTCTAAACTGAACGGCCCCTCACTAGCCCCATTGATTAAAGTTATACAGGCACAACTTCTACCTACAATAACTTACGGGAGCGAGTCACAGATGGGAAGGGATTCGAAGCTCCTGGATGCTGTGGTCGCAAAAGTGTATAGAATAATTTTTGGTCTACCAACAAGAGTCCCTCCAGCACAGATTAGGCTCGAGTTTGGTATTCAAAAACAGACTTTTGCAAGAAAATGTGTGATTGTCATCTTTTGGGATAAAGTAAGGAAATCCAAACCAGGTACCCTAAATTGGCATTTGTGGTCAGAATTACAACAGAAAGAATCATCAGCAGCGGCAAAATACTTTGCAACTAGTCTGACCACCTTAGGTCTCACCGACCTTTGGAAAACATCTACAAGTCATTGCCTTCTCAAAAAAAAGTAACGAAGAGAACAGTAAAGAATCAATCCTGGATTGAAGGCAAGGCAGCTCTATCTAGAAGGTCACCGCTGGATGATCCTGAGCTCCTATTCCTCCCTCGCTGCACAAAAATATCTAGCCCTGGGGTTTGCCAAATCCACTAAAATTCTTAGAATACAGATTTATCCTGCTGCCATGCACAAAGCACTTTCCGCACTGGCTGAAAAACCAATCCGATTCCATCAGTCGCCTATTTAGTGCAGCGCAAGAAGATATGCTGCACCTTCTCAGTATGTGTAAAGAACTAACACAGGAAAGGAAACAGCTTTTCAAACCACTTTTTAATCAGAGGGGTATTCGCACACGGAGGCAGGCTGTGCTGGCGTGCTTTGCACCTGAGGACATGCAGCTTAACTGCCACTTTGTAAAATGTTTGAAACAAGTGGAGAAGAAAATGCCACAATACAGAGATACTGATTTCTGGCTAGAACATCAATATAGCTAAAAAGCAAAAGTTGGACGCTGCTAAAAAATGCTTATTTTACCAATGTATTGCAAAGATCAATTAGTTTGCACTGATTTTAATTGATTTTTAGCAATCTGGTTTTATTACTTTAAAAATTGATAAAATGTAATGAGATATTTTGTAGCAATGGTTTTAAGTAACTGTGCTAAATGAAATAAATACAAAATACAAAAAATGCATTGTGGGGGAAAGCCAACACGAAGCAGTTTTTGATTTAGGTGGCACTGTTCAACTGGCGTAATCTTTCATATCTAGTGAGTTGGAAGAATGGCAGTGGTGAGAATGATTGTGTTACAAAAGATTTTAAATCTATTTCTCATGCTTCCACTTACTACCCCCAGGCTGATATTCAGAGGTTACAAGATATCTGTCTGACGTATATTTGGCAGCAAAGCTGGCTTTTGCTTGGATAGCGCCCTAGGCAGAAAGAAATTTGGCGTCCATGTTGATGCAATTGACAAAGGAATAATAATTTTTACTTTCAACCATGCTACATTGCAGCTGTACTGTTGTAAAACATAGCTAAAACACATTGACTAAGTCAATACTTCTTGCAAATAAAGTAATCAGCACTTGGTTCATGCTCTATTGAAGAGACGAACACATGAAGACAAAAAGACAAAGTGAAACTGACATCCACTGCCCATCAACCTCCCTGACCTGCCCCACTAATTTCAGTGGACCACATTCTCCATGTGTAGATAGAGAGAAAAAGAGATTGAGAGAGAGAGGGAGCGGGAGAGAGAGGGTGTTTTACGTCAGGGTTTCCATTGGTGGAACATTTTTTTTGTTTAGTTAATGTTGTCATTGCAGCCTTACAATAGCTTCCCGAAAATGAATTAGAATAAAGTGGCAGCAGTGTGTCAATTGATTCTTCAGTTTTCTTCTGCAGCGTTCTACAGTGTTCTAATGAAAAAATAGAGCATAACAGTCTGCATTTATATCAAAAGTGTGGCATGCTGAACGCCATCTTGAGGTAATCGACCCTGTAAGACAAAGCATTTCCTACCGAGGAGACTGCAGTGAAGCAACAATATAAAGGGTTTCTTTTTGACATACAAACTATTGTTAGTGGTCTTTAAATCTAACATCTTCCTCGTTCATGTCAGTAAAACATTCTGAAATGCAGATGTTGAAAAAGTACTTTACATTTACCTTCGGCATCTGGAGTGATTATAACACTGCCTGACATTTCACTTTATTTCGGGCACAAGTACTTTATCAGCCATAAGTAGTCTGCATTATTATGGATTGTACACTATTAATCATCAAGAACTTTATAAGTCTGGATGGCTAAACTATGATGCTGTTGTAAAACATGGGCTGCACACTGGGTTGTCAAATCACATTAGTCACCCTGCTTGGTGGTCACAGTTCTTTCAGTGCCACAAAGGACGCCCAGTAGAGAAGTGGAGCATTCTTGCCTGCGAGTTCTAGCGCTGTTCCCAGTCTCTCGTGGTTGGTCCAGTCTGGTGTCCGAGCCTTGTAATCCTTCACGTAAATGCCAGTTACTTCCAGCTAGCCATCCGAAGAGATCACTTGCATACTGCCTTGGTGTGCAGGCGGGTCACATACCCCTTGACTCCATATACATTGTGAATGGGTCCCAAGAGATCAATGGTGGCTTATTCCCAAACAGCCCCCCCTTCTCAGTGTGAGTTCCCTCCCGCTCAGACCCTCCTACTGCTTCCCACCCATGGCCAGGCCCTACCAGTGGGTCACAGGCTGCACCAGGCTACCAGCTGCCCTGTTCCTGCCAGCCCGTGCTGCCTTGGTGTGCACTGACCACCCACACTCATGCAGGAAATCACAATCAGCCATGGGGTGCACTGACGGCCCAGCTGTGCACTAAATCACAATCAACCCAGCTGTGCACGGACCGTCCACACTTGAGTACTAAATCATAATCAGTGGCAAACACTGTGGGATCCAACCTGCAACAGCTGACCCCAGGGCTTTAAGTGAGCTGGGTCCTGTCGGTACTCAGCACCGGCAGTTCTAAAAAGCAGGTGCTGAGACGGGTCTGTATATGGCACTCCAGTTTTGCCTTCATCCTCAGGGTGAAAAAAAATATCTTAACTCTGCGGCAGTACCACTACTGCCTTTGATGTCACTTCAAAGATACTAGTTATAGTTCTTTTAATTTCAGAACTGAAGCATTTTCAATATAATATACAACAAAGCCATAGTTGATGCTCATTTATCTGATGCAACTAACAACCATTGACAAAGCCAATAATCGTGGCTTGTTGTAGGTGTAACATTACTTGTTCTATTACATATCTGCATGCAATGACAGAAACAGCAAAATAGTAGTTAGACGGCACACTATGTGAAACACAGATTTTTAGCTTAGATGTTTCAAAGCCACACAATTATTTACATTGGCCACGCCCCTTTGAGATCCCCCAGTTTTTTCATCTCATTTAAAGCCCTTGCTGTCCCCAATCAGTCATTCAACAGGTACACCGTTTCCAGTCAGTGCCAGTCCTTACTGGGTAGTCCCTTTTGGGCAGTTTCTCTCAATATTTAAAAGTCCATCCCAGCAGCCTCGCTACCCCTCGTCTGTCTGGTAGATTGACGTGTCTCTGGTCAGTCTGTGCTGTCTCTGCTAGGTTGGTAACTATCACCCCAGCCTCCTCCAGCCAGCCCCAACTCCCACTAGCCCCACAGCCCTTTGAATCCCACAGTAACTGCTGGATACTGTCGCCCCAGTTTCCCCCCTGCCTCATCAGCTGCTGGGCCATCGTTGGTTGCGATGAGCACCGCAGGAGCATGCAGAGTGCCGCTGCAGGCCTCTGACTGAAGGGCAGCAGTGCACATGATCTGAACATAGGAGGGGAAGCAAAATTCACAAAGAAGAAAAAACAGACGCTCCCTTATGTGTTTAAAAGTTTTGGGAAATGATTGCCACCGTGCGCTGTCTACACTACTGGAGCTGTGGCTGATGGGGAACTATGTACGCATTTGGAGTGAGGGGGGTGTGGCTTGCAAGGCTCTAGCCATATCTGCCCTAATCACCCCAATGCAATCACTAACGTCACTTTAATGGAGTTTGGGGAGATTAGATCAATTTAATTGCAAGTGACATCCTTCCGATTTCCCCTAGTAATGCAGTTTCCTGGCCCCTAGTCTGCTGTCACAGCAGTCGGCAGCAGTACTTACCGTCAAGGATAAGGAGCAAGGAATACCAGTGGCACATTAAAGGGATGGGGCAGACGCCATTAAGGGGACGAGCAAAAATGATGGAAGTTAGTGAGGAAGGAGGAGATAAGGTCGAGATGGGACACTTAATGGGTCAGGGCGGAAGTGAGAGAAGAAGGGGATAAAGTGGAGATGGGTACATTATGGTTGGAGGAAGTAAAGGAAGGGAATGGAAGGAAGGAAGTGGAGAGGAGAGGAGAGGAGAGGAGAGGAGAGGAGAGGAGAGGAGAGGAGAGGAGAGGAGAGGAGAGGAGAGGAGAAATAAAACACAAAAAAGGAAGGGGGCCGAAGGAGGAGGAGAGGCAGGAGACAGACCAGCCACTTTAGTCTAGTAGTCTGTCAGCTAGCAAGAGCAGCTGATAAGCCAAACAAACATTGACCAAGTTGAAACACAGAGCAAGCCAGGAGAGCTGACAAACAGCAGCGAGGGGGGATGGAAGTCCCCCTCCCCAGTAGGTGTCTCAATTGCTTTGGATTTGCACTTAAAGCAAAACATGTAAATCGAGATTAAAAGTTAGTGAGATACACCTTAAGTGTTCGTGTATTCAAATTATGAAGTGATCCCAAAGATTGCATTGGTTTCCATACTGCACAGCGATTGTCCATCGGTAACAGGGTGACAGACACCTTTTATTTAACAGTGCATAAACATTGCAAATCACTATTTTATAAACACGGTTGTAGGATCATGATGTTGAGCCTAATGATGATTATTGCTTCTGTCACATATTATTATTATCATTATTATTATTATCAACATCTTCATTGTGATTCTCATCACCAGGTTTTTTTTCAAGGGCATTACAAGTAGACTCCATTTTCAGTATAGGTAGCCTCAATTTTTTATAACAAATACACTCCATTTTACATTCAAATTATTGAAAGAGGTTTTTCAGACAAGGCATTATAAAAAACTAAATGCATCATAAATAGGGCTCCCGGTTTTATGGTATTTATGTTTTTTGCCATTTCCGTCTGTATTTATCCATATTTATTTTTTGGGCTTTTTTTCTGTATTTATCCATATTTATTTTTGCCACAAGCAAAAGGCAACGCTACAGCTAGTATTTTTCCACATTTATTTACATTGACAAGGCACGCCTGCGCCCGGTTGTTATTGGTCAACACAATACATTCAGCTGAAAACTTTGACACTATTCTATATTAGGACTTTAAGTTATAAATTGCAAGTAACAAAAGGATGTCTCTTTTGAAGGCAGTAACCTGCTGATCTGTTTACATCATATGCACTCTTGGTACACGTTCTTTGCAGCAGGCATATTAACCCTCTGCACTAACTTCACCTAAGTCAAAACCTCAACTATACAAAATGCTGATCTCTCTCCAGGAAGATAATTAATCACACGAGTTTTCTTGACATTTATGTGAGGCCTGGTAATTGCCGGCGGAAAGAAATGCTGCAGCAGGTGCTTCAAAAGCGACACAGGCTGTGAAAAGCAATCTCCTGATTTGCATCCAAAATGTTAAATTGCAAAGTATAAATAAGCAGCATGTGGGCGGGCATCTCCGCCCTCATGTGAGCATTCCTCAAGTCAGAGGTCTATGGGGAGAGCCCTCTGTGGCAGTAACCATCATTATCAATTATCAATTAAATGTAATCACATGCAGAAATAAATTAGATTGGCACACGGTCTGAACGCCACGAGCAGCCATACAGCACCCATAATTCCAACTTCCATCCATCCATTTGTACAGTAAACATATGTCCCCTCCCCCCGATCACAGAGAAGAGACATTTGCTTTATGTATATAACGGTGAAATGTTTAGTGATCGACACAAAATCTGGCACATTTGCATTGATCAATTCGGAGTGTTCCTGCCCAGAGCTCTACAGGCGCACTGAATGGCCTCAGAGCGTCGTCACTGAACGGCCCTTTGCTACCCTTCCCCCCTCCCTTAGCTGGTTCTAAGTTTCCAGCACTACATACACATGAATGCATCGACTCTCCCTCCTCCGGTGCCCGTGTACTAAGATTGCCTCCTGGCGGGGGCAGTACGAGGGGGGAACGGCCCATAGCGGCTAGGACTGCAGGGGGCATTTTCATAGTTCGTTCAAGACCTTTCCGATCCCCTAGTGCTGCCGGAGCATAGGGGGTGGGGGGCAGGGGAAATTCACTTACCTTACGGTGGCAGGCTGGCGCAGAGCAGGGCACGAGCGGCGGAGCCCTGGAGATCACGAGCGGCGGAGCCCTGGATATCACGAGCGGTGGAGCCCTGGAGATCGGGAGCGGCGGAGAACTCAAGAGAAGGGCCGATGCAGGAACAAAAGCTGATGGTGGCAAACAGGAAGCCTGATGGTCCGTAGTGCAGGGAAAGAAGGAACACAGTCAGGTAGGCGCCCAAAATAAAGGGCAAAAGTTATGAGGGCGAGGCCGGAGATGTTGGCACGCCCACACACTGACGCTACCATCCCACGATGATTGGCTCAGGGGAACGGGCGTCACTGAAAGACCCTGAGCCAATAGGCCCACATGAGGGCGCTAAAAGACCCTGATTGGAAGGGTTTTCAATAAATTTTCAGGGGCGTGGAAAGGAAACCGATGCAGCGGCAGCGCGGCAACATTTACTAGTGTTTTGCCGTTTCTACATATAAATACAGACAAAGGAAATATCGATTTCCGTCTGTATTTATATGTAAAAATCCGTAAAAACGGAAAACCGGGAGCCCTAATCATAAAGTAGCTAAGCAAGATGGCTTTATTTTTGTATATCACATTGTTTTGACAAGGTTATTTTTGGAGTCTCCAAATATTATTTGGTTCTACTATATATGGGATAAAGTACCTCCTGCGGTATATTATCAGGATCTTGCAAGTCACTGAGGAGCTACTTAATTATATAGAGGAACGAGCCCACTGCCTGCCTGCCACAGGTGTCTCATAGGCACACAGCAGCAATCATTTTATAGAGGAATATTCCATTATCCCACTGCACCCCCGGCCTGCCACCGACATCTCATATTCCCAAACCAGTAATTATATTTTTAAGGATTATTCTATTTTCCCCTGCACTTCCTGCCTGCCATTGGCCATACAAATTAATTCCTACTTATAGGTGCTTATTCCCTTTGTATTAAAAACACTTCTTTCAATTTATCACATACCACATCAAAAACGAGATCAGAATAATTCTTTATATTTCTTAAATAGGAAATCGTAAAAAAGATAAATAAATCAATCAATACAATACAATCACAATTCCTTCTAACTCATTGTATATTCAACAGAATGGTTGCTGCATATTTTTGAGCAATCCAACATCGAGGTATTCCAAGACACACAAAAGAGGATAGGTCAACCCTCCGCACAGTCCATGCGAGTGTGTATCCAATTTCTTTTTACGGTGCTGATATTCTGTCGGACTCCTCTAGTTTGTATGATCGAAGTGTTTTGGCCCACAAATTCAGGCTTTATCAGGACATGGGTAAAAGGAAAATACAACCTATAAAATAATATATGCTATAAGATTATACTCAAGTCATTTGCTTATACCATAACTCATTTATATATCAAAAGATATAAAGTGTACTAAGATTAGGTGAAGAGGCATGCTCAGAACCACCTTGTATAAAATGAGGGAAAAATACCAAATTGTGCGTTAAGGCCTGGACATACGGGTGATCACAACCTATTTCTTCCATTTTAAAAGCAAGACACCGAATTGTGCATCGATACTAAAAAAGTGCCTCAATGGATAGAATCCACACCAAGTAAGGAAAACACAGATAAAATTAAAGTTAAAATAGACATCAAGAAAACGGATCTACTACAAAAGTATCTAACTCACACCACATGGCAGGGCCAGTCCCTACAGACTATTGGGATTGAATCACCAGCACATGAAAATGAATGTATAATATCAGAGAAGAGAAATCTGAAAAAATGAAGACGAAAAAACTACGATTAAGCCCCTATGTACATCGATAGGTATGAGTACCAGAGAAATCAATGGTATCTTCAAAATAAATACCTGCCAGATAAATAGACAAAAATCAGGTCTCCAAGTAGACCGCAACTTCCACCAAGCAGAGGGGGCACGAGGGAACTGGACCCAGGACTCCCAAGTGGATCTATGTACTAACACTTAAATACTTCTGAAAAAGAAAGAAAGAGGAAGCAAAAATACAATAAGAAGAAAATACACAACCTGCTTACTTCCGCGGAACTGCTAGACCAACTGCTGCAGAAGCAAAAGTCCAAATCATACCTGTGTACTGAAGACGGCTTCTAAAGACCCTCGTCTTTGGAGATCCGGACTGCGGTTTTCTGGTCAGACAATGTGGCCATGGTAGAGACCATTAACAAACAGGTGGGCTCCTGTAGACAGGTTCTGAGGCTGTTGAAGCACCTTGTCTTACTTTGCTTGAAGCTAAATGTTATGTTGAGGGCCAAGCATGTCCCTGGTGTTCATAAAAGGTGGCTGATACTTTAGCTCACTCCAAGTTGCAGGATTTCCAGGAGTATCACCCACAAGCAGTAGAGTGAATGACGGAGTTACCAACATATCTGCGGAACATTGGCGTCTCGCCATATCGGATTTAGTAGCAGCTTCCTTGGCCAAGGGCATGCATGGAACTTATAAGAAGTAATTTAAGAGCTATAGGCCTTTTTGCTGGGGCAGGGCATGTCTGAGATATTTGCATCCGGTGCTGTTTGTCTCTTCCTTGGGGCTTTGATGTTTCAGGGCAGCCCAGATTCTAATGCGAGGGCTCATTTGGGGGCCATCGGCTTCTTTGCCAAGCTAAAGGGCAAGTATGATGTGGGTAATTGTTTCCTAATAAGGAAGACACTAGCGAGTTGGGCCAGATTGAAGGGCATGGTCAAGGATAGGAGGAGACCGCTAGATGCGCAGGTACTGGGCGCTATCCTGGCCAATCTCCATGTAGTGTGCAGTTCCTCTTATGAGGTGGCTTTGTGGGGCCTTTAGGGTGGATGAGTTAGTTGGAACATGAAAGGCTGACTTATTAGGTGGCCTACAATTGGTAGACACCCAATTACATCTCGACAGACTTGCTATTTAGCTCAGAAAGTCCAAGACTGATCCAGTGCGAAAAGGAGCTATATTAGAGCTCAGGGCAGCTCATGGGTCTGTTATTTGTCCTGTGCACGCACAAGGGCATATATCTTGGTTCGGCCTAATGTACTAGCTCCAGCACTGTTCGACCTGTCCAATGGTGAGGACCTGTCATGGTATATCAATTTTCAGCAGTGTGCCTTTATGCAGAACTTGTTCTTTGTTTGGGAGGGCGAAGGACCGGTTGGCCCTAGTCGCACTCATGGTGAGAAAGTGAACCCCAAGATCACTTTACAACAGCGGGGGAGTTCTCCAACTCATTTCCTAGGACAGCACTCAGGGTGGAGATAGCAATCTGAGTCCTGAAGAAGAATGTTCACACCTGCCTGGGGTGAGGAAATATGAATTTTGTGATCAGTTATGTCCCCTATCGTAGACCCCAACGGCTCCATGTGCATGCTATAAGTACATGTATGTTCCCTCCAGTTCCAGTCATGAAGACGCAAATACATGTGCGTCCACAGTCAACATGTCCGCTTTCAGATACGCCATGAATGGGTCAGATATTCCATTCCCAAGTATGAAAGGCCACCGACTCTATGTGGTTCACTTTCCACATTTTACAGACTCAGGCGAGTAGGCCCTGAATTCTGCCATCAAGCCTTTTCCTGCCTTCTGCCTCTGAAAGCTCCAGTCCGAGCCTGCATCTGTATCCATGAACTTTGTCCTACTCCCTGCGCGGCTAACGGTGCCTGATCCAGCCTGTTGCCTGCCAAAAACTGTATTTCACCTTCAAGATTATCTGCTCCGCTCCTCATCCGATGCATTCCTGTCTAGTAGTTTAGGTAAACATTCTTCCAGCTACCGTGCAAGGGGCCAGGCCTCACTGTCCTCATGCAAGTAATTCATAGCCCCTGTTACCATGGAAGATTCCTGCCCCCTCGCATCTCATGTAGACACTTAGACGCTTGTACACGCACTAAACAGTCAGTATAGAATAGATTCCGTCCGAGAGACATTTCCTTTTGGATAATACAGTTCTTTAAACATAAGATATCAGATATGATTTGGGATTAGGTTGACATGACCCCCCAGACTTCTGTCTCCACATGTAGAGCTAAATGTCAAGTCCCCTTCACCCTCTAGTTGCACGTCAATCACACGTCATGCGGCTGCGCGCGCATCTCTGCCAAGTATTTCTGCTGACATTGCAGGATTCTCTCATGGATCCACCCACTTGTGACATCATGTTTAATGACGTTTCTAGTTACGCCTATGTTTACTCCTTTTTTTTCATTACGTATGTGTATTATATCTGTATTATCAGCTGTTACGCCTCTTGCATCTGTCTTAATGTAATGCTTTCCATATAAATACCATTACTTGTCAATAATGTATTGCCTTCCTTCCTGAACCTTCATGGTGATGGAATTTGAAGCCTGCAGTTCGAACTGTAATTCCTTTGTAGAGGAATAAAGCCTTTTAGAACCTCTAATACCACGGATTCTGCCTCTTATATTTACTGAGTTATTCTTACTAGACTTTACCGCATAAAAAATAGTACCGGTAATGAAATATTTACCACATAAATTGGCGCCCGAATAGGGACACTTTCTCATCTCACGCGCCGGAGGTGCGTTGCAGGCCCGGTCTCCTGCCACAGCTGAACGGACAAAAACGCGTACCTGCAGAATTTCCTGTATCTCCCTCCGGCCAAGCGGGGGCAACTGAGGCTGCGATCAACACCCAGACGAGGCGGTGAGAAGTGCGAAGTATCCCGACCAGAGCCTAGCTGAGAGAGCAAGATCCGAGGTATACAGAGGCCCACCAGATTCCGAAGTTCGGAGTCCAGTCGAGTCGAGTCCAGTCCGGTCCAGTTTCAGTTCAGTTCCGAGGCCTTCCGTTCCGCGCTACCTGGTCAGTACCATTGTCGGGGAGGCATTTAAACGTGCACATAGTCTGTGCCGGTCAAGACGGGTTTGGGTACACAAATCCGGTCTGCACTGTTTCAGCAGTGTATCTGTACTGTTTAGCAGTATATCTAGTATGTCTTGCATATAATTAAGTATTATTTAGTGTTAGTATTATGTCAGTAACTAGTTTTCTATTAGTTATCATCGTTCGTTAAACTGTTAAATGTTAAATGTTTTAATACGTTCTACATATTGTGGTGTGAATGATTGTTCATTATTGTGTTTATTGTATTAAGTGTGTTCAAGTAATAAGGTCTAAAAATGCCGCTCTTTTCGAAATTAAGACAGATCAAAACCAGAAAAGGTGTACTCGAAGAAGCTGTTCCCATCCCACCTAGGGACACTCCAGGGTACTTTATGTATCATAAGCATGGCCTAGATGCCGTGTTATTTCTTGATTTATGGGTGGACTACACCAAAGAGTTGCCAGAAAGTCAGAGGTGGCCCGCAGCGGGGACCTGGGATGCAGATTGCATCATGAGAGTAGAAGAAGGATTATGGAAAAAGAAAGCCAGACAGTCACAGAAAGATGCCATTGAATTATGGCGTAAAGAATCATATAGACGTACAGAAAAAGCGCTCAGACAGGAAGAGAAAGGTAGGGAGAATTCAAATAAAGCCCGAGAAAATCTATTAATTGAGGAAGGTACCCGAGTAAAATCAGAACAAGTAGATAGACAAAGAAATACCCTTATGAATGGTATGTATCCTCTTTTGGCCGAAGGGTTACCTCAGGCCACCCCGGAAATACCGAAAAACTTGACACCCCCATTACTCCCGATAAAAGCACATCCTAAAACAGCAAAAGACGTTTTCCTTTCCTCCTATTTAGATGACGTAGCTCCCGAGTATGCTAATACCATACCACACACACCGCTTGCTGATGGTGTTCAACGCCAAGATCATCCGTCTGTATCCCCGCAACAACAAACTCCTACGCACATTCCCACAGGTCCGTCCGTTTCTACTGTTTTTCCCGCATCTACAATTTCTATCTTACGTCCAACGAATCCTTTCTTGCCCAGCACCTCAGATGGTGCTACAGGAGGTACGACAGACATGTTTGCCACCCCGCCACGAAATAAACAGACCCTTAGAGATTTAGCACTCCAACGTACACCCCAACTAGCGACATCCGACATGTTTAAAGAACATCTTGTGGATTGTAGATACGATCCAGTGCCAGGTAAACAGGACAGATTGCTACTATCATCACTACGTATACGACGAGCTACATTGTATTTAATGACGATACCAGGAATGGTTGAACACCTAGACAATATATATCACTTTGTCCAAACAGGGCGAGGCCCAGAAAGTATTAACGAAGCTATAGAATACCAGAAAGTGGATGTACAAAGACAACTACTACGTTTTTTCATAAACTGCGTGATCAGGAACCAAGACAGGCCTGAGGCAGATCATGATACCATGCAAAAACTTGCCAAATGGGGTCAGAACATATCAGACGAGAAACATGATAAACAGTCATGCATAGTAGTTATGTGCCGAAAGATCCGCAAAGAAGTAGAACGAATACATAAAGAAAGACGAGAAGCAGACAGAATTGAATCAGAGGGAGAGGAGGAGCAAGAATCAGAACAATTAGATACGATAGCTTACGTAGGTAGAGGAAGACCTCATAATAATACTAGAGGCTTTAATGATCCGATACGTCCGATACGTCCAGAATGTAACAGACATTTTCAAACCCCTATGTTAAATACAAGGTCCCCTGAACACCTATTCCAAGCCGCTGATAAATTACTCCGAGATCGAAGGGGGTACCATATGCTCGATTCCATGGATGAACAAGAATTAGCCAGGTCAGCAGTACAATGGGCCGACTGTCCCGACAAATACAGTGAAGAGGCATTAGCACACACATTTCTGAATCTTACCCCATACGAACAGCGTTTAGCTAGTATATACATGATTCAACACCTCCTTATATTATATAAAAGTCAACACTCCGATCCTGGACCCTTACCTGACATATTGACCGAATTACTCACGAATAAATGGAGAGGTTCAGGTACTGATCTAATTAAAGAAATTCTAGAATTTCGAAACCAGTATATAGTTTTCGCATACCCAGAACACGTTCCAATTCCCACTATGGGAAGAAAAATATATCACATAGATAGACAGAACCCGTTACGCGAAGTACACCCAATCAGAGGTGAAGATAATAACTTTACACGCGTGTTTGTGTACACGCCTATAACTAAAATTGAATTATTAGAGATGAAGAAAGTAGTACCCAGCCATGACAAGGATCCAGCAGGTTTCCACCGTGAGATAAAAGACATGTTACTCAGGGGAGAGTATACCTACCCCGACATCATGAAAATATTGAAAGTGTTAATGCCTGCCGGTGTTTACGAGAAACTCAAAGAAAAGGAATGGGAGGTGGGAGACCAAAAGATAGACTGGACAGCATTAGAAAACGAAGAAAAGGCCCGAGCTGCAGGATCAGGGCTTGGGGAAAAGACTACAGCACTACCAGGACTACTAGTACAGGTACTGCCACGTTTATTAACTACGAAAAAGGAGGACTGGGGTGCAATCTCAGCCTGTAAACAAAAGCAAGATGAAGACACTAGTGATTTCTATTCCCGATTTGAAAAATGTTTTGGTATCAATAGTGGCATAAAAGCAAGTAGCGAGTCATATCCACATCTATTTGTGACAAAATTAGTTGAAAATTCCCTGCCGCAAGTTAAGAATAGAGTATTGAAATTTGAGAGTACCTGGCAAGGTAACACCCCGTCACAGATGTTACAGATGTTACAATATCACCACAATAGAATTAGAGAAGAACAAGAACATGAACAAAGGCGTATGAAAGATACGAAAATGAAAATGCTTGTTGCTCAGTCAGTTCCAGCTGATGGTCATAAAAAAGGTGATTCCGCAGGTCCGACGAAAGGGACATGCAACTATTGTAAACAACAAGGTCATTATATACACGATTGCCCAGTCTTGAAACATAATATTGCCACAGGTAGAACCCAGGAAAGACCACGTCCACCTAGACAGGATCAGAATCAACAACAAATCCCTCAGCATGCACAATCTAGGTCAGCTCCGCAACAACTAGCTCCGCAACAGGCAGCTCTACAACAGACCGTAGCACCACCACAAACGCAGCCTATTGCTGCCACACAAGCAACAACGCAACAGATGTACCAATATGCACAAAATGACTATCCCGATTATCAGCGATACACATGAAATAGCCTAGAGAGGGAAGTTGGCTTACCCCTTATCGAGGTTCCTGTAGATCAAGAGGGACCTTATGTACATAGTGAACTATTAGGGGAAGACAGAAAGTTTTTACTTGATACAGGGGCAAGCAGAACAACTATACGACGCAGTGAAGTTCCAGGGGCACCCCTCTCAGGCTCACAGAATATTTCCCTTGGATTCTCTGGAAAGCCTATCATTAATGAAGTAACGCAACCCCTTCCACTTACGGTTGGTCCATTAACACGTACTACAGATTTATTGCTTACTAAATCATGTCCAGAAAACTTGTTAGGTATAAAAACATTGAAAGCTCTAGGAGCTATAATATGTTGTTCTCCGGAAGGAGTACGATTATTTTTACGTGATTTCAAAGGTCACTACGTGTCTAGAGACATGGATCAACGGCTGCAGAATTTACCTACACATTTATGGGCACAAGGCCCGACTGATGTTGGTTGCATGAACATTACACCATATCGAGTCACACTAAAAACAGGAGTAGTACTACCACGAATGCGACAATACAAGTTACCACCAGATGCTGTTGTGGCTTTGCTACAAATCATTGACGAGCTCATTGCACAAGGAGTGGTTGTAGAAACCGACTCCAATGTATGTAATTCCCCGATAATTCCGATTCTTAAAAGAACGGATCCAAAAGCACCACCAGTATATCGATTAGTTATTGATCTGCGCGAATTAAATAAATGCATTGTACCACAATATCCTGTGGTCCCAGATATCTCTTCATTACTAACAGCTATTGACTCAGAAGCAACGTTCTTCACTGTAATTGATCTCAAGAATGCTTTCTTTAGCGTCCCAATAGATCCGGAAAGTCAATATCTGTTCGGATTCAGTTTAAATGGACGTAGTTTTAAATTCACACGCGCACCTCAAGGATTTACAGAAAGCCCCAGCATCTATAGCCAAGCACTGAAACGAGAACTTGACAGTATCCACATGCCAATTAACACTGCCTTGCTTCAATATGTCGATGATCTGCTGATCACCGCCCGAAGCGAATCGGAATGTGAAAAAGCGTCACTGACGGTTTTAAGATTTCTGGCCGACAAGGGGCACAAGGTGTCCCCTTCTAAGCTGCAATTCTGTGTCCAGCAAGTTGTTTACCTTGGGCACTCGCTGTCCAAGGAGGGAAGACAGCTTACACCTGATCGCATCCAGTTAATCGCTAACATGCCACCACCCAAGACACAAAAGGAGGTGCGGGCTTTTATAGGTCTCACTTCATACTGTAGGCAGTGGATCCCTCAATATGCATTTCTAGCAAAACCACTCATCCAGTTGACAACACAGGAGGCAGCCACATCGACTGTTCTCCCTTGGACTCAAGAACATACACATGCCTTTGAAAGCTTAAAGAAAGCTTTATGCCAAGCACCTGTTTTAGCAACACCATGTTACAGTAAACAGTTTACACTCTTTGTTACAGAACGAGAAGGTACTGCCTTGTCAGTACTCACTCAGGAACAAGCAGGATCACACAAACCATGTGCTTATTTCTCTAGTACATTAGATCCAGTAGCTCAGGCTCTTCCTGCGTGCCTGAAATCGGTGGCAGCAACAGCTTTAGCAATCAGACAAAGCGATGCCATAGTGTTAGGACATCAATTGACAGTACAAGTACCACACGCAGTAGAGGTTCTCTTGAACCGCACACAAACACAACACTTGACTATAGCGAGACTCACCGGTTATGAATTAACATTGTTTCAGCCACATATAGAAATCAGACGTTGTAATACGTTAAATCCTGCCACACTTTTGCCCGTAAATGGAACAGATCCATTAGCACATGATTGTATTGAAGTCATTACTATCACGACAAAACCCAGACAAGACTTGACAGATATCCCTTTATTAGATCCAGACTTGACATTGTATGTAGATGGTTCATGTATGAGAACAAGTACAGGAGAGTTAGTGGCCGCTTACGCAGTCACAACAGACACTGAAGTCATTGAAACAAATTGTATCAACACTTTGTCAGCTCAAGCAGCAGAGCTCATCGCTCTGACACAAGCCTGTATTCAAGCCAAAAATAAGAAAGTCAACATATACACAGATTCACGTTATGCATTCGGAGTCGTCCATGACTTCGGCGTACTATGGCGAGAGAGAGGTTATTTAACTTCTCACGGTGCCCACATCCAACACGGACCCCTCATTCAAGCTCTATTAGACGCGATTCATCTACCTACTGCAATATCGATTATGAAATGCAAAGCTCATACAAAAGTTACCGATATCATTTCTCAGGGTAATGACCTAGCTGACAGAACAGCTAAACAGACTGCTCAGAACCAGACTCATAAAACTGACACGACAAAGACAATAGTTTCGACACCAACACATTGCATGACAGTTAAGGATCCCGCCCTTGATATAATTGACATACAGACACATGCTACACCAGAAGAAATAAAGAAATGGACTGAATTAGGAGGGATCCAAACGGATCAAGGATGGATGACGAAGGAAAAATCTATATGGTTTCTTCCCGACTCCATGGTTCAAGTCATCATTAACACAATACATAGTCCAGCGCACTTAGGAGAAAAAGCTATGCTAGACAGCATTCAACACATTTGGTTCAACAAACACTTGCGAGCAGCAGCCAAACAGAAAGTACGTACCTGTATGATATGTTGTCAGTTTAATCCAGGTAAAAGCATCCCCGTAGAGCAGGGTGGATTTCAACCTCCCGATCATGCTTTTGAAGTCCTCCAGATGGATTATATCCAGATGGAACGATGTCGAGGATTCAAATATGTTCTCGTAGTTGTTTGTGCTCTTTCCCGTTGGACAGAAGCCTACCCGGTTTCAGATTACCCTGCCCCGACTACTGCCAAACAGCTAGTTCGAGAATTCTTCCCACGATTCGGTTTACCACGTGTTGTATACTCAGATAACGGCCAGCCATTCTCATCCGAACTAATGAAACACGTTTCACTTCTGTTAGGTTACCAATGGAAATTCCACTGTGTTCGACATCCCGAGGCAGCAGGTCTTGTGGAACGTCATAATCAAACCCTGAAAATCAGATTGTCCAAAATATGTAGAGAAAAAGGTGTCGATTGGATAGTAGCTTTACCAGTTGCGCTCTTTTACATGAGAATGGTAACACATTCTCGAACAGGGCTATCCCCGTACGAGGTGATCTTCGGTAGACCACCAAATATGTGGGGGACGCCTATACCTCGTAAAATCACTGATGTTGACTGTAATATGCTGACAGATTACCTGGCTTCCTTGATGTCTGCACTACAATCTTGTCGTTCACAGGTAGCTGCAGCTTTTCCCGATAACACTGAGGTGAAGCCCCATGACGTGGTTCCAGGTGACCTGGTTCTGGTGCGGAATTTCGACCGGAAGACCCAACTGGAGCCTGGGTGGAAATCGCCTAAACTCGTTCTACTAACAACAAGGACAGCCGTGAAGATCGAGGGACGTAAAGGGTGGTTACATTCGAGTCATATCAAGAAATTTTATGGACTACCGTCCGATGTGAACATTCAGCCCTGCATTCCCTCACAGATAGACTCAAAGCTCCCCTTGGTTGAACCCACGGAAACGGAACTTTACAAACTGAAATTAAGGTCTAGCAAGTCAGACAATTTGATTGTTTAAGTCCTCTCCAAGGTGAATAGGTTGAATTTGTCTCTGACATGTATCCTCTAGACCGAAATAGAGAGAAAAATCGACAGATGCAGCTTAAAAAGCATGCGTATTGTAAATCACTTCGTAGTCACTGCACAGTAACATTATTAATTTTGTTTTTTCTAAGTCTTCTGATCATCATTTCTAGTATATTGCTGCATATGTATTACCCTATTTCTAAACGTGCTTACAATGTTACCGCAGAACATTCTTTTAGCGAATTACCTCCGCATGAGTTGTCTTATAGATTTGCGCTGCGCAACAACACTTTCATTAGTATGTTACATCATTCCCATCAAACCAGCAATGCTACCAATTGTTGGATATGTGGCCGACTCCCTCCCTATCAGAACTATAAGGGAGTTTTGCCCCTCTTTCCGTATCCGTTCACACACAATGGCTCCTGTGGAGCATGGTTTAGTTTGATTAATTCCCTAGATTCAAATCCCGTAGTTTATCAAGACAACTGGGTATGGGGAAACCTGAACCTAGTTTTGCTTAAAGTCTGCTACCCTAACAAGGAGGGACTTCCCAAAAGAACAGGAACTGATCTAGAAAATGAAGTATATGGATTAGGTAATTTTACACTTAACCTCCTGATTCTGAATGTTGAATCCGAAGCCACACCAATCTTATCCGTTATGTCAGTATTCCCAGTTAAAGGGGAATTATGTGTAAGAAAGAATGGTTCCATACACATGGGCCATAGTAAATGTACCACTGTAATAAGATTCAGTGATCAAGGCAAGTCTACATTTAGAGCTTCCCGTCATTCTTACTTCATATGTGGCCAGACCGCATATATACGTCTACCTCTAGACTGGGATGGTACCTGTTACATAGCATTCCTTCTGCCACCTGTTTTCCTAGCCCCTCCTGACTATCACAGAAATACCCATTTAGTACACAATAGACAGCAGAGAGATCTCCCGATTGTCGATTACACTGAAACGGCATGGGAGCAATACACAGATTTCAATAAAGGTTTCTTTCCCTATATAGGTACAGTCACTAATAGTAAGCTGATACGTAGATTAACTAGAACCCTTGAAGCAGTAGTGAACGAGACTACTTCCGCCTTAGGCAATTTAACAGAAGAGCAGTCTGCTATGCGGATTGTTGTGCTTCAAAATCGTCTTGTCCTTGACGTCATCCTGGCCGATAGGGGCGGAGCTTGTAGGGTCATCGGATCAAGTTGCTGTGTTTTCATACCAGAAAACTCGCCGTCAGTATATAAAGCCATAACTCGCCTTCATAAGATTATAAGCCAGATACATCAGAGTCCAGGCACCTGGACTTGGTCCGGTTGGTTCTGGAGCGTGTTGTCAGCCTGGGGATGGAGGATCCTATCCTTCCTAGGTATTGGCTTTCTCATACTATTCAGTTGCTGCCTATGTCTACAATGTGGGCCAGCGATTTGTGGTCTGTGTGCCACATCGTGTATCCCGCATCCAAGTTTTCATTCAAGATCCCGGAAGAAGAAAGAAGAACAAATGATGCTATATGAACAGATCGATGGATTGATGAAGATCGATATCTCCTGAGGGTCCGTAGGGGACAAGGAGGGAATGAGGAAATATGAATTTTGTGATCAGTTATGTCCCCTATCGTAGACCCCAACGGCTCCATGTGCATGCTATAAGTACATGTATGTTCCCTCCAGTTCCAGTCATGAAGACGCAAATACATGTGCGTCCACCGTCAACATGTCCGCTTTCAGATACGCCATGAATGGGTCAGATATTCCATTCCCAAGTATGAAAGGCCACCGACTCTATGTGGTTCACTTTCCACATTTTACAGACTCAGGCGAGTAGGCCCTGAATTCTGCCATCAAGCCTTTTCCTGCCTTCTGCCTCTGAAAGCTCCAGTCCGAGCCTGCATCTGTATCCATGAACTTTGTCCTACTCCCTGCGCGGCTAACGGTGCCTGATCCAGCCTGTTGCCTGCCAAAAACTGTATTTCACCTTCAAGATTATCTGCTCCGCTCCTCATCCGATGCATTCCTGTCTAGTAGTTTAGGTAAACATTCTTCCAGCTACCGTGCAAAGGGCCAGGCCTCACTGTCCTCATGCAAGTAATTCATAGCCCCTGTTACCATGGAAGATTCCTGCCCCCTCGCATCTCATGTAGACACTTAGACGCTTGTACACGCACTAAACAGTCAGTATAGAATAGATTCCGTCCGAGAGACATTTCCTTTTGGATAATACAGTTCTTTAAACATAAGATATCAGATATGATTTGGGATTAGGTTGACATGACCCCCCAGACTTCTGTCTCCACATGTAGAGCTAAATGTCAAGTCCCCTTCACCCTCTAGTTGCACGTCAATCACACGTCATGCGGCTGCGCGCGCATCTCTGCCAAGTATTTCTGCTGACATTGCAGGATTCTCTCATGGATCCACCCACTTGTGACATCATGTTTAATGACGTTTCTAGTTACGCCTATGTTTACTCCTTTTTTTTCATTACGTATGTGTATTATATCTGTATTATCAGCTGTTACGCCTCTTGCATCTGTCTTAATGTAATGCTTTCCATATAAATACCATTACTTGTCAATAATGTATTGCCTTCCTTCCTGAACCTTCATGGTGATGGAATTTGAAGCCTGCAGTTCGAACTGTAATTCCTTTGTAGAGGAATAAAGCCTTTTAGAACCTCTAATACCACGGATTCTGCCTCTTATATTTACTGAGTTATTCTTACTAGACTTTACCGCATAAAAAATAGTACCGGTAATGAAATATTTACCACAGGGGCAAGGGCATATGGTTACACATTGTAGGCCATGGGGTACCAGCCCCTGGTTACACTCTAGGAGCTCCGCAGACAGTAGCGGCTTGTGGAGGGAGTGCTGCGGAGCGGTGAGCTGAGGAAGGGCAAGGTGGGGGGTAGTAAACTCCGGTCGGCCGTGAGCCAGAGTTTACTACCCCCACCCTGCCCCTCCCCTGCCCCGCCCCACCGCCCCACGGCACTCCCTCCACGAGTGCTACTGTCCGCAGATACCAAGGTGCTGGAGGGATGGGCCCCTGAGGTTGCAGACAAGATTACTGGGAGTGGAGACTACCCCTCGTGGAAGCAGGAGGAGTCCACCTGTGTGGTTCTCCTTGGGATGAAGGTCGACTAGACCTTAGTGTTGAATGATTATTTGATGGAGGCTCCAATATGACAAACTAGATAATATCAATGATTTTAGCATGAAGTTGACAGATTTTAACAATTTGCTATTCTATTCTCATTTCAAGTGTAAATGTGTGTTTCTTGACCAAGCTGTCAAATTTTTTAGTTCTGTGCTGTGTCTGTTATTTAAAAATAGGATAAGAATACTAAGTTGTCATGGTTTGAGTGTTTTTCTGTATTAAACATGACTCTCTTCTCAAAAGCAGCTATTTGTCTATCATTGACTATTTGGATTTTGAGAGGGGGTGCCATCCGTTTTGGGGAGCTCCGGGTCATATAAGCCATGTCACATGAAATTGTAAAATCGCAACTCGAGAAGCACTTAAACAGCGCGATTAGCAATAATTTGAGAGCCATCTTCCCAACAAAAGCTACAATTCTTTAACATGGCTGGCCAACAAAATTTGAAGCTGATTTTTCATCCGAGGGGGTCGATCATTCAATATTTTGAGCTTACAAATACAATTCCAAATATGAGCAGAAGTTTTTTGATGCGACCTACCAGGAAATTAACTCGAAAATACATTTTTGAGTTGAATTTGTACACAAACATACCATTTGGCAAGACATATTATTGCTTTTTAGGTCTCGCCTACTCAGCGCGCATGCGCTGTTAGGAGGACCTTTAGCCATTGCTCTGCTCTTTTTTGAAGCACATACTCGTGCTTGTGGCGGCATCCACCTTGCGGGAGCGAGCAGCGGCGCGCATTCTAATTGGCTGTTGCTCGCTCCCGCAAGGCATATGGCACCACAAGCACGAGTGTGCTTGAAAACAGCTGCTATTACTCCCCTCTCTCTCACAACCCTCCCGCCCGTTTCTTTCTTTGATGCTTTTATTTTTTCATTTCAGCGCGAGGCACACGCTTGTTTGCTTTTGGTGTAATCTGTATTTAATGTATGTTTAATTCATAATTGGATTGTATCCTTTCTCTACCTCTGTCTCTCTACCTCTCTCTCTCCCTCTCTACCTCTCTACCTCTCTCTCTCTACCTATCTCTCTCTACCTCTCTCTCTACCTCTCTCTCTAACTCTCTCTCTCTACCTCTCTACCTCTCTCTCTACCTCTCTACCTCTCTACCTCTCTCTCTCTCTCTCTCTCTGAACCTCTCTACCTCTCTCTCTACCTCTACCTCTCTACCTCTCTACACCTCTCTACCTCTCTCTACCTCTCGCTACCTCTCTACCTCTCTCTGCCTCTCTACCTCTGGACCTCTCTCTACCTTTCTCTACCTCTCTACCTCTACCCCTCTACCTCTCTCTACCTCTCTACCGCTCTACACCTCTCTACCTCTCTACCTCTCTACACCTCTCTGAGTGTTTCATTCCCTATGCGCACTTGTGATGCCGGCATTCCCTTTTTAAAATAAAATTGTACTCGAATTCCACGGCGCCTCTCTCTCTACCTCTCTCTCTCTCTACCTCTCTACCTCTTTCCCTCTACCTCTCTACCTCTCTACCTCTCTACCGCTCTACCTCTCTCTACCTCTCTACTTCTCTCTCTCTCTCTCTCTACCTTTCTGTACTTCTCTCTACCTCTCTCTACCTCTCTCTACGTCTCTCTACCTCTCTCTCTCTACCTCTCTACCTCTCTCTCTATACCTCTCTCTTTCTAACTCTCTACCTCTCTCTACCTCTACCTCTCTCTCTACCTCTCTCTCTCGCAACCTCTCTCCACCTCTCTACCTCTCTCTCTCTACCTCTCTATCGCTCTACCTCTCTCTCTACCGCTCTCTCTCTACCTCTACCGCTCTCTCTACCTCTCTCTCTCCACCTCTCTAGCTCTCTCTCTACCTCTCTACCTCTTTCTCTACCTGTCTACCTCTCTCTCACTCGCTCTCTCTCTCTCTCTACCTCCCTACCTCTCTACCTCTCTAACTCTCTCTACCTCTCTCTCTCTCTACCTCTCTCTCTACCTCACTCTACTTCTCTCTACCTCTCTCTACCTCTCTACCTCTCTCTCTCTACCTCTCTACCTCTCTCTACCTCTACCTCTACCTCTCTACCTCTCTCTCTCTCTCTCTCTTTCTACCTCTCTACCTCTCTCTCTCCCTCTCTACCTCTCTCTCTCTACCTCTCTCTATCTACCTCTCTCTCTACCTCTCTCTCTACCTCTCTCTCTACCTCTCTCTCTCTACCTCTCTACCTCTCTCTCTACCACTCTACCTTTCTACATCTTTCTCTACCTCTCTCTCTCTCGCTCTCTCTCTCTAAACCTCTCTACCTCTCTCTCTACCTCTACCTCTCTACCTCTCTACACCTCTCTACCTCTCTCTAGCTCTATCTACCTCTCTACCTCTCTCTGCCTCTCTCTATCTCTCTCTACCTCTCTGCCTCTACCTCTCTACCTCTCGACCTCTCTCTACCTCTCTCTACATCTCTACCTCTACCCCTCTACCTCTCTCTACCTCTCTCTACCTCTCTACCTCTCTACCTCTCTACACCTCTCTGAGTGTTTCATTCCCCATGCGCACTTGTGATGCCGGCATTCTTTTTTTAAAATAAAATTGTACTCGAATTTCACGGCGCCTCTCTCTCTACCTCTCTCTCTCTCTACCTCTCTACCTCTCTCCCTCTACCTCTCTATCTAACTACCTCTCTACCACTCTACCTCTCTCTACCTCTCTACTTCTCTCTCTCTGCCTCTCTACCTTTTTGTACCTCTCTCTACCTCTCTCTAGGTCTCTCTGCCTCTCTACCTCTCTCTCACTCTCTCTCTCTCTCTCTCTCTAAACCTCTCTACCTCTCTCTCTACCTCTACCTCTCTACCTCTCTACACCTCTCTACCTCTCTCTACCTCTCGCTACCTCTCTACCTCTCTCTGCCTCTCTACCTCTGGACCTCTCTCTACCTCTCTCTACCTCTCTACCTCTACCCCTCTACCTCTCTCTACCTCTCTACCGCTCTACACCTCTCTACCTCTCTACCTCTCTACACCTCTCTGAGTGTTTCATTCCCTATGCGCACTTGTGATGCCGGCATTCCCTTTTTAAAATAAAATTGTACTCGAATTCCACGGCGCCTCTCTCTCTACCTCTCTCTCTCTCTACCTCTCTACCTCTTTCCCTCTACCTCTCTACCTCTCTACCTCTCTACCGCTCTACCTCTCTCTACCTCTCTACTTCTCTCTCTCTCTGCCTCTCTACCTTCCTGTACTTCTCTCTACCTCTCTCTACCTCTCTCTAAGTCCCTCTACCTCTCTACCTCTCTCTCTCTACCTCTCTACCTCTCTCTCTATACCTCTCTCTTTCTAACTCTCTACCTCTCTCTACCTCTACCTCTCTCTCTCTACCTCTCTCTCTCTCAACCTCTCTCTCCACCTCTCTACCTCTCTCTCTCTACCTCTCTATCGCTCTACCTCTCTCTCTACCGCTCTCTCTCTACCTCTACCGCTCTCTCTACCTCTCTCTCTTCACCTCTCTAGCTCTCTCTCTACCTCTCTACCTCTTTCTCTACCTGTCTACCTCTCTCTCTCTCGCTCTCTCTCTCTCTCTACCTCCCTACCTCTCTACCTCTCTACCTCTCTCTACCTCCCTCTCTCTCTACCTCTCTCTCTACCTCTCTCTACTTCTCTCTACCTCTCTCTACCTCTCTCTACCTCTCTACCTCTCTCTCTCTACCTCTCTACCTCTCTCTACCTCTACCTCTACCTCTCTACCTCTCTCTCTCTCTTTCTCTCTCTTTCTACCTCTCTACCTCTCTCTCTCCCTCTCTACCTCTCTCTCTCTACCTCTCTCTCTCTACCTCTCTCTCTACCTCTCTCTCTACCTCTCTCTCTCTACCTCTCTACCTCTCTCTCTACCACTCTACCTTTCTACATCTTTCTCTACCTCTCTACCTCTCTCTCTCTCGCTCTCTCTCTCTAAACCTCTCTACCTCTCTCTCTACCTCTACCTCTCTACCTCTCTACACCTCTCTACCTCTCTCTACCTCTATCTACCTCTCTACCTCTCTCTGCCTCTCTCTATCTCTCTCTACCTCTCTGCCTCTACCTCTCTACCTCTCGACCTCTCTCTACCTCTCTCTACCTCTCTACCTCTACCCCTCTACCTCTCTCTACCTCTCTCTACCTCTCTACCTCTCTACCTCTCTACACCTCTCTGAGTGTTTCATTTCCCATGCGCACTTGTGATGCCGGCATTCTTTTTTTTAAATAAAATTGTACTCGAATTTTACGGCGCCTCTCTCTCTACCTCTCTCTCTCTCTACCTCTCTACCTCTCTCCCTCTACCTCTCTATCTAACTACCTCTCTACCACTCTACCTCTCTCTACCTCTCTACTTCTCTCTCTCTGCCTCTCTACCTTTTTGTACCTCTCTCTACCTCTCTCTAGGTCTCTCTGCCTCTCTACCTCTCTCTCTCTCTCTCTCTCTCACTACCTCTCTCTCTATACCTCTCTCTTTCTAACTCTCTACCTCTCTCTACCTCTACCTCTCTCTCTCTCTACCTCTCTCTCTCTCTCAACCTATCTCTCCACCTCTCTACCTCTCTCGCTCTACCTCTCTCTCTACCGCTCTCTCTCTACCTCTACCGCTCTCTCTACCTCTCTCTCTCTCCGCCTCTCTAGCTCTCTCTCTACCTCTCTACCTCTTTCTCTACCTGTCTACCTCTCTCTCTCTCTCTCTCTCTCTCTCTCTCTCTCTACCTCCCTACCTCTCTACCTCGCTCTACCTCTCTCTCTCTCTACCTCTCTACCTCTCTCTACTTCTCTCTACCTCTCTCTACCTCTCTCTACCTCTCTACCTCTCTCTCTCTACCTCTCTCTACCTCTACCTCTACCTCTACCTCTCTACCTCTCTCTCTTTTTCTCTCTCTTTCTACCTCTATACCTCTCTCTACCTATTGCTCTCTACCTCTCTACCTCTCTACCTCTCTCACTCTCTACCTCTCTCTCTCTACCTCTCTCTCTACCTCTCTCTCTCTACCTCTCCCTCTACCTCTCTCTCTCTACCTCTCTACCTCTCTCTCTACCTCTTTATCTCTCTACCTCTCTCTCTCTCTTTCTCTCTCTAAACCTCTCTACCTCTCTCTCTACCTCTACCTCTCTACCTCTCTACCTCTCTACACCTCTCTACCTCTCTCTACATCTCGCTACCTCTCAACCTCTCTCTCCCTCTCTCTACTTCTCTTTGTCTACCTCTCTACCTCTCTACCTCTCAACCTCTCTCTACCTTTCTACCTCTACCTCTCTCTACCTCTCTATACCTCTCTACCTCGCTACCTCTACCTCTCTACTTCTCTCTACCTCTCTCTCTACCTCTCTCTCTACCTCTCTCTACCTCTCTCTACCTCTCTCTACCTCTCTACCTCAATACCTCTCTACACCTCTCTACCTCGACCTCTCTCTACCTCTCTCTACCTCTCTACCTCTACCACTCTACCTCTCTTTACCTCTCTCTACCTCTCTCTACCTCTCTACCTCTCTCTACCTCTCTCTCTACCTCTCTCTTCTTCTCTACCTCTCTCTCTACCTCTCTCCATCTCTATACCGCTCTACCTCTCTCTACCTCTCTACCTCTCTCTACCTCTCTACCTCTCTCTACGTCTCTACCTCTCTCTCTACCTCTCTCTCTCTACCTCTCTCTACCTCTCTCTCTCTCTACCTCTCTCTACCTCTCTCTCTACCTCTCTCTCCCTCTCTACCTCTCTCGAAGATGGTTGCAGCGTCTATGTGAGATTTGGTGTACTAAGTGGCAGCCGGAGCCTGATAGCACTGCTTGTCCTTTAAAAAATAAAAAAGCATTGGCATAGGCAATAGGTTTCCCATTTGGGACCTCATAAGTGTTTCGTTATCCAGTACAATATCCTTGGTGCAACAACATCAAGTGTTGCATGGCTAAACACTTCTAAGGTCCCAAAGGCGAGACCTATTGGCTATGCCAATTCTTGTTTTAACAGGAAGAAAGTGCCATAGAGTCAGGGATTCTTCTGTACGTACAGTCGCAGCTTCGTATTCCTGTCCAAAGAATCCCTCTCTGCTTTGATCAGCCCTTGAACATTTTCATTTAAGAAGGATAGTATCGCTCTCTTTTTGTCCGAAATCTCTGTTGCATCCACACCATTGGAAATTTCACTTTTGGGGGAAAAAGCAAGTAAGTTCAAAACATTGCTTCGTAATTAGTTGATTTTTTTAAGTAGGGCAAGCACCACCATTTGTGTTCTTTTTCTGGTTTTTTACCCTTTTTTGTTGTTGGATGGCCTGGAATTAGGAGTAGGGGTCATTGTAGGAACAAGTTTTTTAAGGGATATAATTTCAACATTTTTGGGATGGTGGAGGCTTGAGATTGTAATATTAATTTACTCCATTCCTTATGTTCTTTTTGTGATTTTTTCACAGATCTATAAACCATTTTACTATGTTTTTGTTTTTAGGGGGGAGGCACATGTTTTAATTATTGTAAGGGTCTGTAGGTGGCCCTGTATTAAATGCAAAACATAACTTATTATTTATCTGCATGTGCCTGTTGGTGGCTAGAGTTGGGGTGGCTTCTGGAGTCCAGGCCAATGTAGCCAGACATGCTCTCTGGTTGTCAGCTACATTTGTCTCCGTGCATTTGCCCACCATTTTATGCTTTTGTATTAAAATGACATGTTTGATATTGTGATATTGTGTTTTACTTTTTTTGCAACTTTAAAAGTATTTTGGTGGGGTAATGGATGCTGCCATGGGCTGTTTGTGATTGGGGAATTTTTAAAGTGTATTTAATTTCGTTTCTGACCTTGCTGCTTTACTGGTGTTGGGTACAGGACACTCCTGTGTGTGAGCACAGACACATTTTAGCTAGATATGTAGCTATGCAATCCTTTCCTTGCAATGCCACAAGATTTTGTTGGGTGCTCATCGCAGGATGAGGCAATCATGTTCTTTGTTCTCATGCTTCCTTTGTTGTAGACTTGGGTGAAATTTAAATTATGCAGGCATAATTTGCATGATTTCAGGACTTTTGTGCTATACTTGTTATGTGAAATTCCCCAAATTAAGCTATTACAACGTGTAATTACAGGCCATTCCCAGTAAAAAGGTATCATGAATGGCACCTTTCATGGTAAATTGCATTGGAATAGGAGAACTCGATCAGCTGTTGTTCGTGGTGCTTTGTTTAAATGTGCCCTTGTGCAAAATTGATGAGACAATGCATTTTATGCTAGAATACAGCATGAAATTACGAATTTACATTGTGCATAATTTCTTATAATGTTGTCAATATTTTGCATGATTATTGTAAAAAACAAATTGCACTGGGGTCATTGTCATAGACAGTGGCAGTAATATTTTCAAAGCCATGGCTGATGAATGACACTTCAATGTCCTTTGTTTAATGCATTGCATAAACCTCATTAAACAGGAGCATCTCAACAGCATCTTTCAAAGTATTTACACATGTTTTAGTCATTTGTTCGAAGCCCGCAAGCACATAGGATCATTCATCAGACTAATAAAGTAACTATAAAAGCCCTCATTCAGGAGGCGCCAACATGTTGGAACTCAGCCTGTTACATGCTGCAACACCTTTCTGAATGGCACAGGCATATCGATGATTATGTGATTCAAAGGAGGTGGGATGCAGCTGGCAAAGCCATGCCTGTGAAGGTGGGCAGATGGGGGCCAGTGGAGTGCCTGATCCAAATGCCAATCCTTTTTGAGATTACAACTAAGGAAGTCAGCTAGGAAGAGAGTACAATGAGCCGAGCAATTTCATTGTTGAGCCTGCCATAGGAACATTTGCAAAAGATGTAACAAGCATTTGGCAGTGTCAATAAAGAATCAGCTGCTTTGGTGAACAGCAGTGCTTCATTGTAAAATAAAAACAAAGTGCCTGGCCCGTGACTGGAGGCTAAAGCAGCTTGCATTGTCCATTGCCCCTGCCAGCACTGCTAATGACTGTGTCAGCGCAACCACTAAAGATCTCACTCCTAAAAGTGTGACATTAGAGACTATTCCAGGCCACTAAAAGCTATAGAAATGGCCTTGGCAGCAGGTATTTGTCATTTTAAATTAATATTGAATAACTGTTGTGCTCATTTCAAAAGTAGCCAACAGCGCCCCAACTGGCTGACTGCCATAAGAGCCGGTGTTCACTATTAAGTGCCGGTGCTCAGCACTGGAAACCACTGGCACAAATCAAGCACTGGTGAACAGCCTAATCATTTGTTTGCATGCTATTCAGAGGCTGCAAAAGAGATTCTGTCCTGCCAAGAGTACATCTGTGCCACGATACAGGATACACAGTACATAGATAGACAGGCAGGCAGGCAGGCAGGCAGGCGGATCCTGATGCTCATAAACGAACTGTGACGGGGTGAGTGTTTGGCTTGTTCGGCGTTCAGCCAATCATCTGATCTTTTTGCTTTTGTTGCCCTAAATTGGAAGGGTATACCCAGATGTTGGCCCTGTGTTTACTGTGCCACTGGATTCAAGCTAGCCTGGCTGATGAGGGGTGATACACTGAAACCGGTCCCAGGATGCTTTGTTCCAATCCAGGGTGGACCTTGCCTGGCAGTTCAGGCTGTACTGTTCCCATGGGAAGCAGGGTCGAGGCTGATTTGCATATGGTTGGGTCAAAACTGAGGTGGCGCTTTGAGCAAAAAAACTATGGATTAAACCCAGATCTGTGACTGCGGTGAGATGTTTGTTTTGTTCCCCATTCCGTCCATCATCTGTTCATTTTGCATAAAAATGTTTGCTGCCTTCCAGTGAGAGGGAAAACACAGCTTTCTTGTGAACCCCTATGATTTTGAGTCCAAAGTCAGAAAGAAAATTATTTCTTTACCACTGAGAATAGTTGTATAAAATGCAGGATGCTGAGAAGTGACATTTAGATGTTTTTTGGTTCTTTTTTTTAAAGCAAAAAATAAATGCGTTTGCTGGCCTTCAGTGAGCTCCCTGTTGTGAGATCACAAGTGATAAAACACAAGGGGAGCGAACTCGTAAGAGTGTTCGAGAAGATAAAGACAGAAAGAGAGAGAGAGAGGGGGTGTTAATGGGGTACACCATGCATCCTGCCTATTGACTCGAACAGTGGTGTAAGGTAAAATGATGGGGCTCCCTGCAGAAAGAGGTGAGGAATACTTGGGATTCCCAGAACGCAGAGAAATTCATAAGTCTTACGTTTACGGGGGGCACTGGAATGTGCATCCCCTCCCCACACCTGCGATGCAGGGACTGCAGGCTCCTGCCTCACTTCCCTGGAATCGAATAGATAGAGCGTTCAGTGCGTAATTATTTCCCACTCTTCCAGTGCTGCCGCCTCCAGGTGTGCAAGCAGCACGTGGCCACCGACTGCAAAATAAGCCGCGCGTCTGAGGGTGTTGTTGACACACAGGGCAGCCAATGGACGCCAGAGAAGGGCTCCGCTCATTCACAACTTCTCAGAGTGTAGTAAAGCTCATTAAACACGTCAGAGGCGGCGCTGTGACTGTGCTGCGGGCTCTGGGCGCCTCATAGTCCGCCCTGCCGGGAGCGACATGCACACTGCACCCGGGGACCCTGTCAGATTAGCTGCTGGAGCCACAGCCGCGCGTTTCCACGGACCCCTGACCTGACTGGAGACGGTCTGCTGATAAAGGGGCAGAGTTCCGAGGGACCCTGCAGTGCAGGGACAGCTGCTGCTGGACAGGAGACCTTCGGGTGTCTCCCATTGCCACGAGACCTAAGGCAACCGCAGGACACAGCTCACCTGGAACCTGTCCTACTGAAGCCACATGCACGCGCATATCCCGCGGACCCTTCCTGTGAAGGGGCCTGCTGCTGCGAGCACAGGCACACACCCCATCTGTACCAGACCCGGAATGTAAGGAGACCTGCTACAGGCACATAGCCCGCAGTGGACCCAGCCTGCCTGGAGACGCTAGACCCGCTTGCAGGTTAACGAAACTCTGCCCCACTGCCCGCAACCTAATAGGACCCGGCTGCACACTGGACGGGGTCCGCACCGCTCCATTAGCCCATCCTCCCCTGGCACAGCCCCGGGATGCTGCCCACCCCATTCTCCGTGAAGGACATCCTGCAGCTGGAGCAACAGAGGCGACAGAGCGCCAGGGCTGTGGGACAGCACGGCTCCGGGGAGCCCCCTGCCAGGGGGGGCAACTCCTGCATGCACAGCCCCTCAAAGAGTTCCGGCCGGACACCCAGCGGGGACAGGAGCCTCCCCTTCAAGGTGGAGGGTGGAAGGTGCGGGGCTGGAGCGGACTATGATCTCCTGAGAGGTTCCTGTGAATCCCCCCTGGACGAGGAGATGGAGGCGGCCGAGCACAGACGAAGTAGGTTAAGCACCACGGATCACTAGAAAAGTACACGGCTTCTGAGGGGTGCGGAAGACATGAGATATGATGCAAATACACGCTCTAGGCATCAGTGTGCCACATACCACCATAATTAACAATAGCGTTAGCAAACATACACGGAATTATGAGCTCAAGTGAGAAAAGCACACACACACGTAAATAAACAAGTGCGGGTGTATGAACACATACATTGAAATGCCAGCACATATGTTTTTTTCTAATTTAAAGATATATCAGCCCTTCTAGGCATACATTGTTCGAATAAATACGTTTACATTCATAATTAAATAAATATAAGCATGCACTTAAGTTTATGTGTAGAAATATTTGTGGCTAGCGATACAGATACTAACCAACCAACATATTTATGCAGCTCAACGAACGTATCTAATGCACGTACAAATCGGACATTTGACTCTTATTTTTGCAAACTGCGGTGGTTTCAGAACCCATAATTCACCAAAATGATACCATTCCCGGTAAGAACAGATTACAATTTATTGAAAACCTAGGCTTAAAAAAAAAACTTTACATGTCAATGGAAACGGGTGTCATAGGAACAGTGCCTCAGTAATTCAAAGGGGTTGTGGTTGGATCCAACAATTCAAGCAGCCATCAACTACCAATCATATGGTTTATTATCATGCCAAGAGAAGACGGCGATTTAAATAGTCGATAATAAGCCCTAGATACCGATTTCAACCATAACTCCCAGTTAAGCCTATGCATTAACTAAATGAGTAAAGGCACTGAATGTGTATTTCATTCACATTTGATTAGTGCTGCACATCGGTACTGTTGTGTTTTTCCAAAACAGGCAGTATATTTTACGGTTTCTCCTCTTTGTATATGTTTACTTGAGCACTGTGAATGTGCTGTTGTGTGGATTCTGTAAACACGTGTGCTTAAATGTGCATTGGTGTCTCTGAATGTACGTTCACTAGGTCGTTGCCTCAAATGTGCACTCATTTAAATAAATTGTACCGAATGCACATTACCCATAAATTCACATTCAATAGCATCCCTATGTATTCGTATACCTGAATGCACAATGAAGCCGGATTTGTTTGTCCAAATGCATAAAGTTAAAGTGGATGCATGTTTGTCTGGGCTGAGTTCCAAGTGGTAACAAAGCGTGCTTCGTGTTTGTTCTAGTAACATGTCTGGATAGTATCCGAACGTGTCTATAATGGCAACGTCAGCACGGAATCTTGCCATGTTTTCTGTTTACTCATCTAACATGTCCATTCTACTCATGCCCAAAACATAGCTAAATAAATACCTTGTTTAAACTCCTTTTTGAATAAAATGACTAGACAATATGAATCACTTGTAGGGTAACTTTGATGTGGACAACTTAAGCTACTTCATTTGTATGTGTTCTATCCAGGAACTTATGCTCGAAAAGCATCTAAAAGGGCCCTACACATTATGATCGAAACTATGAGATTTTTTAAAATGCTGGGGGAAACATAATACCAAAGTGTCCCAGATTCTGAAGCCTCTGGTCAAAAATTTACAGAGTTGGAACCAAAACCTATGGAAAGTGCAACATGCCAATTATTATATCTGTTCTATGGGGTTCACAATTTTAGAATTGCAACATTTTAAATGAATGACCCTCCTGTTTTCCTGCTTTTGCAAAGCATCAAATAACTTTGAATTATTGAAAGAGAAAGTGTTTCAGATTAATTATAAGCACTACAGATACTCCACTTTTTGAGAGATTGGATTGGTGAAACGGAGGTTCTGTTTTTCAGTCCATGAAACCTATCACTACAGTCACAGGTAGAGGTGTGCATTTTTTTACCCTTGAAGTTTGTGAAGGTCATAATTTATCCCATTCGGAAACATTTTCCCAGTTTTCCTTTTCTCCTGCAAGCCTTTTTTTTTCTACTGGGTGACGAGATTATTTTCATGCAATTACCATTAAGCCCGCCAATTATTTCTCCTAAACTGCGATTCACACTGTGTGCATCTTTGTAACATAATTGCATGCTGGAAAATGTATGCCGAATCTTTCTTTCTCACTCACACCGGCATTACAGAGGAAAAGAAAATGAACCGATTGCCGCATGATTTCAATTTTTGTGTTAACCAAGATGTTTGTGTCATAACTTGTTGCAAAAGTCACTGTTTTCATCTGGATGACCAGTTGCAAAATATTTTGGAAACGGTGAAAGGTTTTAAAGATGTCAATAGACTTTCAAGAAGGTTGCAGAATTAAACATGGAATCTTCACGCACCCTAGACACCAGTACCAGGGCTTCTAGGTAACTCATTGGGCAGCTGCCTTAACACAGGAACCGAGTGAGTGCATCATACAATCCCATTCAGGTGTCTTCTTTCGGTTAAAGGTATAAGGATTTAAAGAGATTGTTTACTTGAGCAAACGTTCCTTGAACATCATGCACTGATGATATTAATTTAGTCACTTAGAAAGTAACTGACACCCTACCCTTTAAATATTCTACCACAGACAACCAGCCAATCTCCATAGTATTCTCTTTTTCTTTATCACCCCCGCATCCATTGTGGTTCCCCTTGCCCCCCCCCCCCCCCCCCTCCCCCACCCCTAACGCTCATTTGACCACCATAACGTAACAAACTATCAATATTGGTGGCACAATAAAAATATAATTGTTGGGAAAAAACATAATTGCTGGCATTCTGGCAAATTCCTAAATGGCACACACGTGCCTTTTTGTTGGCAAAGCACTCCTGCGTCCCAGTTAGAGGTGGTTTATCCCAAACTAGGAATGTAAGCATGGCTGTAAGGTTGTATGCTATTTTGTCCAGCTCAGGACTTTTTGTAGCATATTCTACCAAACTACCAAGTGTTGTCCATAGAGCCTGGGCAACAAGCTGTCTTTTCAGTGGTCAATGCAAACCTGTCAACCTCTCTACCTAAATTTGCAGGTCATGTGAAGTGTTTCAGAGGATAATCCCATTAAATTAATAGAATATTGAGCACAGTTGTAGCATGTTGAATTACTTCAAGCCCACAAACCCTATAGTAAGCTGCAACAATAACTGGATGCTGTCATCAATGATGTCACCAATGACGTGTCATGAGTGATATAAGATGTGAGGTGATAAGCAGTGAAAGACAAGGGTTCAAGCTATAGTCAGGGCCACTGGAATTATGCGGCAGGGGTGGGTCAAATTGTAAGGCAGGGTTGAGTAAATTACTTGGCAAGAAAAGGCAAATTATACGGCATTATGTGGCACATTTTGGGATAATATTACTTAATTATTTTGTAATTTGTTAGCTTGTTAACACTGTATGGGCATTAGTTGTATGCCATTAGTATCAGTTAAACACACAAATATAGCAATACGTTACAGAAAGCTGACCAGTCACCCTTTGAAGGGCCTTTCACTACGTGACAACATGTATTGCTGCATTTTTACTAACTTTCAAACCATTTGAACTAGAAACACACTTTTCTTTGTTAAAATCTGCAGAGTATGCAGCATTTGATGGATTATTTGGCAAATGTGAAAAATCTACAATCATGTGAAAATCGCTGCTGCTACGCAATCGCATAATTCCAGTGGCGGTGGTTATAGCTAGTTTGGTAACCTTTTACTAGTGAGTTTAAGGTTTTTTTTGTTGTTGTTTTTAAATGTTAGTTTTTATGTTATTTCAACAGCTAACTATAATGTCACTTTAACCTTCTTTTTTACAGTGAATATCTAGTTATTTTATGTAAGCTAAGATCTTATTACCATACCTAACTGTAATGTCACTTTAACCTTAGTTTTTTTCATTGAATTACTTTAAAAAAAAAAAAATCCTATTTAGTCACCTCTTCTGCTGTGCACAGCCTAGTCCAGCAGGGTGTTGGTGCCTGGTACTACAACCATTAAATCTGCTGGTGATCAACCCCCTGCTGTGCACAGCCTTTGGCCTTGCTTGGTGGGGGGTTGGCTGCTGGGCCTGTGTAGTTATAGTTCGATCAAAGGTTCCAAAGAAAGATATTTTTTTCCGCTAATAACGTTGACACAATTGGACAAATCTGTATCAAACTTTCCAAAAACAGTTTATCCACCTCTGCTCCTTCATGGAAAAATCTGTGTTGATCCTTCAAGCAGAGCACATATTAAGGGGTGTGAACCTAAACTATTAATTTCCAGTGTTAATTGTCATGGGAAATTTTGCTCTCCGATACAAATAAAACACAGCCAAAATGGAATTGCAACAAATTTGCCAGAAAGTTAAAACTATACTCAGAAAGAGTGCTTTTTGTGATTTGGTTTAAATCTGTTCAGCTTTTTTGGAAAATTTGCATTTAAAGAGGGGCTTGGGCTGGGTATGAAGAAATTAAAAAGTTAGGCATATAGCTGGATGGTTGGTCCCGCGGAAATTCCATGGTGCCGAAAATTGTAAAATATAAGGTCTTCTGATTGACTGAAGGAGCTTTTTCTCCTGTCAGTTATTTCAGTGCTGCAGGCTGAGTACTGATTTCGTAGGACCGCATGATCTGATCAGCCAGCCACAACTTGAAAGAACATTTTGTGGCTGCCATTACAGGACTCAGGCACTTGCATAAAAAGGGTGTAAGGGGCGGACATAAAGGGGATAATGGAGCAGGGTAGGGACTACCTGACTGCCAGGTATTTGTGAGGAGACCCATTTGGTCCCTCCTAGGGGCCAAAAAATTGGGCCTAATGCATTCCTCTAATGACATAGTATGGTGCCTCTGTGTGACCCATTTCAGAAGCTTGGCTTCCATGGTGCTGTGAAGTTGTGCAGGCTACATTGGGGGATGGCACCATGGGGTTGAAGCTAGGGGTGGGCAATAAATTCCACTCCCCCAGCGAGGTTGGCAGAGTTCTGGCCACTCCGCGTTACATATGTAACACGAAGTTCTGGGCAAATCCCACCAACTACCGTCTGGTGGAGTTTTTGCTCACGCGCGGCTTCTGAACAGTAAATTGGCAAGCGAGATTTGGCATCCCCTAGCATGATTTTCGGTCGCTAAGCGGGCACCCAGCAAGATTTCCCTAACAACGGCGGTCGCAACTGTTTACGGTCAGAAAGCTGCCGCTCATGCAGAAAATCTACTTGAGCGTGTGCAAAATAAACTTGAGAAGCATCACCCTTTGGCACACCACCTGGTGCCAGGTATGCAGATTTTTTAACACAGAACGAACTCCTGGTGCGATAAATCAGTATGAGTAGCGCAACATGCCTAATTTCGCACGTACGCAGAACTCTGCGGAATCTGACTCAGTTTTCATGTAACTTCACTAAATTCTGTGTAGTAAACTCCGCCCACCGCTAGTTGAAGCTTGCATGTTTGGTACTTCAGGAGTACTGTGGTACTCAAACAAAATTCAAAAGGAGAAGAAAATGTGGGTTGAAAGTCCTTGGAGGGTTGGCCACCCGCAGGTGGGCTAGGCACAAGGCCTGGCCGGAATGTTTTGGGTTTCTTTGGTTTTTTTTTCAATGTTCATTTTTATCTATCTCATTTCAAAACATAAATATAACATCACTTTAACCTTTTTTCAGTAAATTACTTGGTTTTGTAATGGAAGTCAAGATCATATTATCATACCTAATCATAATATCACTTTAACCTTTGTTTTTTCTCTTGAATTTCTGGGGTTTTATGATCATTTTCAAACTTGGGCATAAATCCAACACTCTAGGGCAACTTACAGCAAATATCCCCCCTGCACACAGCCAAAAGCCATGAACAGCAGGGGCTTTGCAGTATGTGGTAGGGATGGTAGGAGGGCCTGGCCACGGGCGAGTCCCTGCCGCCAACCCCTCCACTGCTCACAGCCATGAGCAGCAGAGGGTGTCAGCTCTAAGTGGGGCTGGGTGCAGAGCCTGGCCTCTGGCCAGGCCCTGAGACCAACATCCTGCTACTCACATCCAATGTCTATGTGCAGGTGGGCTGGTGGATGCAGATTGCCCATAGGGTGGAATCACACTTTAATCTAGAGGACCAACACAATATAACATTAAACCTTAATCATAAAGTGTCATTTAAGAACTAAGGAATTATTATACTTTAATGATGTTGGATAGCATGTGTTCAGTATATTAGGTAGCTCACGCCCCTTTTCCACAATCTCACATACTTTAAATAGCTAAGAATACTTGCAGCGATGAACAAACATTTGTGCAATTACTGATTGGCTTAATATCTTAGTCACTACTCTTAGGGGTATATTCACAAGAGCATGTGATAAAAATCACCAAAAAATGTTAACGCAACTTTACACATCGCAGCCTATCGCGGGAAAATAACCATGTGTCAACGTGGAATTCACAGCAAGGCGGTACCATGCGATAGTCTGCCGACACCGCGAACAATGTCCGCGAAACAACCACCTCGATGGAGATAAAACCACAAACCACAACACAAAAAAACCTGCGATGGGCCAAAGCGCAATAAGAAAACAGTGACAACCAGCGCAAGGGCAGCAATCCTCACGCGTAATGCGGGGAAAAGCACAAGAACAGCATACGTAAAATGCCACAGAAAAAAATACATCAACTGCAGAGTACCACTGATGCACCCTGACCAACTGCAGAGGACAAAATGTACCCCACAATATCCAAGCACTGTGGAAGAAGAGAACCAACAAGCACACCGCATGAAAGAGGCCACTGGCAGACAAATCAGAGCCGCAGGAGCGATTCACCCACGTGCAGCACACGCATATAAGCATAAGTGCACCTTGACATTGACAACATCCCGGTACAAACAGCAACACCTCCACAACAGAACACAGGACACAACTTGTTCCGCAAATGTGCACAACATGGCAAATCACATCTGAAACCACAGGAAAATATAACATGACAATGTACAAGTTTAACCCGTAACCTGCAAATATATTTTAATCACACAGGCTGTGCAAGTGGACATCTTGTATTGTCCCATGATTGCCCTGGATGGCCACAATGTGACATGCTCATGAGAAGGAAGTGTCAATGATGGTGTTCCTATGGGCCATTCCTGCCGCAGCTGCAGTGGGATGTGGGTCACCTGCCCCATCGTCACCATCATTGTCCGGTACCTCTGGAACTGGGATCTATGGGTCATTGGTGCAAACACAGATGTGCAACACACAACATGCAACGATCATCTTGCACACCATGTTCGAACTGTACAGGAGCTATCCACCTGTGCCGTCCAGGCACCTGAAACGTGACTCCAACACGCCAAATGTGCGTTCAACGATGCCCCTGGTGCATATGTGGGCCACATTGTACTGCCTCTGGGAGGGTGTGTCTGGGTCTCGGAGGGGTGTTATAATCCAAGGGCAGAGTGCATATCCTTGATCAACTGTGACAGTGCAGGGAGAAAACAGCCAATACTTGGTTCGGCAGAATGTGAGGGCAGATCCACTAATCCAGTGACGCCTGTGCTGGCAATGTGTGGGGTGAGTGTAAGCCAGCCCTCAGGGAGTAGCTGGTGCTGGCAACAACTCCAACAGTCATCAGGCACTCAGAAATGCAATGTCAGAACAACAAGGCAGAATGACTCGAGTCGCACAGGGCTAGTGGACTCGGATGCACAGCGGCCGACACGGGCCCACCGCCACAGGACACTGACCTGTGGGAGACTGGGGTAGGGTCATGAGGGCAGAGCAGGGCCTCGCATGTGTCATAGGTGCCTTCTGCGGAGTGTCACGGGGAGAATGGGAGGTCTACCCTCAGAGCATGATGCAGAGGGCACATGCCAGCTGTGTCCGGAAACATGGCGGATATGAATGCCACAGACCCATGCCAGACAACAAGTCCATTCCTGCCCATTGCTGATGACAACCCCCAGGCTCAGACACCATCGATGTTCTGCCGGAGGATGACGATCACTCATGGCGCCAGGATCAGTGGCACCAAGTGTCGCCGGCTTGCGTTGAACAGGATTAGTGGCACCACGTGTTGCCGGCACGCGTCGAACAGGGTTAGTGGCACCACGTGTGGCCAGCTTGCAATGAATAGGGTTAGTGGCACCACGTGTCGCCGGCTTGCATTGAACAGGGTCAGTGGCACCACGTGTCGCTGGCTTGCATTGAACAGGGTCAGTAGCACCACGTGTCGCCGGCTTGCGTTAAACAGGGTTAGTGGCACCACATGTCGCTGGTTTGCGCTGAACAGGGTAAGTGGCACCATGTGTCGCCGGCTTGCATTGAACAGGGTTAGGGGCACCACGTGTCGCAGGCCTGCGACATGGAATTATGCCTCACTGATCGAAGGGAGTCTGGTGCTGTGGCCGCTGCCACAGACTTGGCGTCACTGCCATTCAGGACTCAGGATGCAGTTCCACATGTGGGACCTACTGGGCCGAAGTGGATGCCGGAGGAGTATGTTAATAAGAAAGGAGTGATGTGGGCCAGCGTGGGGGGGGCAGCGATGATCTGCGCAGGCTGCAGAGGTCGCGGGACTGGGGCTTGGAGCTTGCACCGACACGTGGTGAGCCCTCTTTGACACACAACAGTGTCGGCAGGTGAGCAGTGCAGCCCTGGTGAGCTGGGGCAGGCAGGCCTGGTCTGTGCATCAGCTTCCTGGGGTGCAGCAGGTGCACAGGGTCGCAGGTCCCACTGCTCATGGCGTCGGCCTCGTGGCAGGCCGCGAGGCATCGCACTGTCAGTTACGTTGGCCCTCCCGGGAGTGAACCACGCTCTGCGCAATGGGGTTTTTGACCACACCCCTGACAAGCCCTGGTGTATTCAGGGCCAACCCACTATGCTCACGCACACAGGGGGGACGCAGCGTGTGACACTTCTGCTATCTGACCATGGTTGCGTCTACTGCTCACTACTCTCCAGTCACCAGCAGTTGTGGTCTGCATGGACATGTCTGTGGTTTGCATACCCATGTCTGTCCTGCACATCCACGCCTCACTTGTCATTGTGTCCATTCCCATTCACGGGTCACTTGCATCCCACGCACATGGCTGCATTCCGCATCTCCACACGTTCAGCTGTTGTGTGGCTGTGGTGCCATGATATGTCTGTATTGTCTGCAGGGGTAGCCCAGGATGACCATGGAGTGGTGTTGTCGTGTCTGGTAGGTGGTCGTGTTGTTTGACATGTTGTATGTGGTTTGGTCACGTGTGCATTCCCACAGTTGTGCGTTGTGTATTGGTGGCTTTGGGGTGTGTGATGTGTTGATTTGGCACTTACCAACGAGCAACCCCGTTCCATAGGTGCAATCCTGGAAGTGCTGGTTGATGATGGACTGTTGAAAGATGAAGAAATTATGCACACTGCCTAGGTAGTTGGCGACGACATTGGTGAAGAGTCCCCGGTGGTCCACTATTGCCTGCACATTGATAGAATGTGTGTGCTTTCTGTTGCAGTAGTGTTGTGCAGTATCCGCAGGGGACACAAGTGGGATATGTGTGCAGTCGATTTCCCCCAACACGGCCGGCAATCCGGCTATGGCGTAGAAGCCTTGATTTGTCTCCAGCTGTTCCTGTGCAGTGTTGGGGAAGTGAAGGTACTGGGGTATGAAGCTGAGGATGGCATCCAGGACAGGTGTGATGAACTTTGATAGGGCTGGCTGTGAGACACCTTCGACTCAGCAGTTGTTGGTTGGAAGGTACCAGATGCTAACAGGTTCAGCACAGCCAGTAGCCTTGTCTGCGGAGGGATGTTGGTTCTCCGCTGTGTTGGGACCGTCAGCCTGTGGGCGATGTGTGTCATGATGCGGAGGATGGTTGTCTTTTTGAGCCTGTAGTGGGCAATGACTTCCTCGGGCGTTAGGTCTGTGAGAGTGGTGCATTTTCGGTAGGTCCGCTGTCTTACTCTGCGATGCCTCTGTGGTGGTCCGGGGGGGACGGGCCTGGGTCCTGGGGGTGGTGGCGGTGGGTGTTGTGGCCTTGTTGGGGCTCCGAGGTGTGATAATTAGCTTCATAGCGTCGTTTGTTCTTCAGGTGTGGCTGTGTGCGCGGCCCCATTGCCTACTGCGGTTAGTCATCCGTCTTTACACCTGCTTGAGGCAGGTGTTAAATACTTGCGGCTACAGCGGCTTATCACGTGTTTTTGACTCGCATCATGGATCTGGCAGTTTGTTGTGAAAGTGGTGTTGTGGTTTTTTCGTGTGTTTTTGCACGGGAACGCCTACTCTGCACCTCCTTAGGGTTAGGTGGTGGTGTCTACCGTGGAGATAACTTTTGGGGTAGTTATCGCGGGAATACTGGTGATATCTGCAGTTTGCACCAGCTTGTGAATGGGGGGTTAGATCTATCTCCACTTTTGATGCGTTAAGGTGGAGATAAATCGGAGATAAGTCCTTGTGAAAATTCCCCTTAGTCTCTCAGTCACTCAAACTCTCAGACTATCACTCACACACTCACTCTGTTATTCGAATTACATGGCTGAGAAAGGTTTTCAAGTTGTCTTGTAAATTTGTAGTCTTTTTAGACTATCTGTTTTGTTAATGTCATTACTGGTGTCATAGAACTCCTATCAATTGATTAATCGTGATATAGTTAAATAAAACCTTAGCACGATCAAAAAATATTGTAAAAAGTACTATTACAAACGCTAAGCACGAGGATCCTTCCAGAGCTGGTGTTTCGTAGATAAGAATGAAGCATAGGGATGGAAAATACCAGTATACTATCAATTAAAAAGAACAATAACGTGCTGAAATGTGAGGTCTCCTTTGTAATTGACCATATAAATCAAAACATACTCAAGGTAAAGTGCTAGTGCGTGGTCTCTTCAATAATTGTTCTTAACTCCTTCCACGCGGGGGTAATTCCCCCGCGGTGCGGGGGGGTGGCGGCGGTGGCGCTATGCTCGTGACGAGCCCAGCTCGTCATGAGGCACAGTGGAGCTGTGCTCATGACGAGCTGAGCTCGTCACGACCCCGCCCACTGATTGATTCTCCCGCACAGGCGGGGAATCAACCGCGCATGGGCGGGCTGCGACGGTTATGACGAGCTGGGCTCGTCATGAGCACCGAAGCGGTTAATGCTACTGAAAAAGTTAGTGTGCAGCAGATAAAACTGAAGAATGTGGTGCGTATTACTAGTCTAAAACGGTTGAAAGATACACTTGCGTACTAAACAATAGCGGACTCTTCAGTGTGTCTTCTTAATTGAGCCAGACGTACGCATGGTAAAGGGCCAGAGGCGGAAAGTGCTGATGAAAGGGAAAAACCTTTAGCAAATAGTTCCTCAGTTTGGTTGTGCAACCACTTTTAATAGTTGCTCCACAATGATAATACATTTTGCAACTAGTACTTGGTAACTCTGACCTTGCAAGCAGAACAGCAAGGCTTGACGGCATGTTCTTACTCTGTTAGTTAGCCTTAAAAAGGATGTGTAATATCTTTCTGTCAACAGGTTGCAAGATGGGGCATATGCACAATATGTGCAAAAAGATTTGTGCAGCCCCTGACACAGCCTGCATGACAGAGAAATCGGTTCTGGGGCCCATGGTGGCTTTGCATCCTTTTATGGTAAAAGGCCGCGTCTTAGCGCTAGAAATATAGATTTGTAAGAGCCTTTGATGGTTTCAAAAAGATAGCTCTGTGGTGTGGATGATTTATATGTATTGATACACAGCTTCGAGTGTTTATGCTTGTGGAAGCGTTCCTGATCTTGTGTCCAGGAAAATCGCTTCATTTGTTTGTTCACTGCGAGTTTAAAGGAATGATGTGGGAAGTGTGCTTCCTACAGATGTTGGGAGGCCGTCACTTCTAAGGCCGCACTTCTCACCTGGGCCCAACAGTTCCTTTGGCTGTTATCCTGAATCTCTTTCCAGGTTGGTGCTTTGAGTGTATTCGGAGGGCTTATTCTTAAGGGTGACAGGTACTCAAGGAGGGCGCTTTCCTGTACTAGTCCTTGCTCGTGAAGTCCAAATTCTGAACGAATTTGTGCAGGTGACGTATATTGTGGGAAATGGAATGGCAGGCGGAAGAATTTACTCTGGCATTGTTCAGAAATAGGCTTAGCTCTCCCGGGAAGGCTGCTGATCCGTAAGACAGCATTGGGATCAGTGTTGCTTTGATTGCTGCCAGAGTTGGCTTCCAAGTTGGCACAGGGAGTTTACTATGCAGGGCTTGAAAGGCGGAGATGAGTGAAGCAAGGCAAGGCTTTAGGGAATTTAGGAGAGGCCTGGGACAGGGGTGCTCGCGAAGCCAACCCCAAGGTATTCATAGCTGGGACTCCTTCTGCCCGAGCTACTTCCCCCCATACCAATTGCCCTTCTTTTTATGGCCATTCCCAAAGATGACTATTTTAGTTTCCTCTAAATTAACTCTCATCCGGTTTGTTGCACAGTAAAGAGTCCATGTGGCAAGCAAGTTTTGAAGGACAATGGGAGTTAAATCCATGAGCACTCGCCTTTGCAGTGAAGTGATGTCAGTGGTTGCTGTCTCAATTTTGGGGGGTGGGGGTGAGTTCACCTCATCCAGAGCTATGCTCAGATCTGAAATAAAAAGATTAAACAAGGTTGGGGCAAGAACACACCCTTGTTTTAGGACTGATCCTGTTGGTATTGTTGGAGTTGGGCCCTAATTCATGCCCTGGCTAATCTTTGCCCAAGTTTCAGAGTACAAGGAACTCCTATCAATGTTAACTATGTCCAATTGTATAATATCCCATATATTGTAGGAACCCATGAGACATGGAAAATATTTCAAAGACCCCTATAAAAATATAAATATTTCAGGGATCTATATGAAAGGCGAGTTTCCTCACCATAGTAAAAGCCACAACGCACTCTCAGCAGGCTTGCACATGTCCATTGGTTGATAAATATTCTAATCAATTCATGAAACAAAATCAGGCGGGGCATTTTTCAATCTAATCCATGCCCATAGTTATCTGTACCTTGCAGAAAACCGGCTTCAAAACTCTCATTTCTGTGAACAGAATGTGGGTTTTTTACAAAGCTTGGGGTGTTTTTTCTAAAATTCTGCATTGCATAATTAAATACTTTTCTTGTCTTTTATCTTCAGACAACCAAAGACAGTCCTGTAACCCGCTACTATTTTCCATAAACGGTTCGATTTTGAAAAAATGCATGTTTTTGAAGCTAAATGCCCGAAAATAAACCTGGCCACCGCCAGTTATATTTAGTTTTATCACACTCAATGTTGGTCATGTATATTATATTACACTATGTCTACGTTAATATATGCTACTTATCTCATTCAAAATATATGTGTCTAATAAAAGGCGTCATCTGGAGCAAGTGTAGTAATAAAGACAGAGTCATACATGTGTGGCTCCAGTGCAATAGTGATTTCCCATGTTTGGCATAGTAGAGCTGCTTCAGCTGGGCCTTCTGGACTTAGATCATACCAAACACTAATTCACACAATAGATCTATGCAAAAATAAGACTGTGCTCTGGATCTGGTTAAGCATCTAGCTTTATAACTAATGCAAATTAAAAACAGCACGTCATAAACCATATTAGCATATGTGCACAATCGTATGCTATTTATTACCACTGTTGAGGAAGGCAGTGGTAGCACCATGCCATTGAAATTTGCAAGTTATGCTTACGGCCACGACTAATAACCGCACAAAAGACATGCCCACCATAACTCTAACACCAAATGCAATGCTAAGGGCCCCACCCTTAATGAAAGAGATGCAAGACAGATATTGCAACTCATCCTACAGACATGGTGCCATATTACAGTACCTTGACCAGTTCGACAGAGACGACTGTGAATGTACCCTTGTCTGTTGGTGAATTTATGTCTTGTTTCATTTCATTTTGAGCTTCTGTATTGTTTGTTTGTATACATTTTGTGAGGTCATAAGCATTGCATTTGCTGTGATCCCCCAAATGGGTTTCTGAGAGGTTTACATAAGAGCCGGTATCCTATATGGCCATCTCAGGGTACTGGTGACATTTACAAACCACCCAGACTTTATAACTGCTACCAGCACATGGAGATGGCATTAGAAGGCCATACTTTTTGGTTAGCCACCATGTATGTTTATATTGTAGGTTATAAGTACATACAATTATTCAATGAGGTGAAATATAACAGAAATGAGTATGACATCATTTTCTGCCATTCCTGTGATTTATGCATTTTGAAACTATTGTTTTAAGTGTTCTATCTATAACATTAGCCTGAAGGGTAAGATACTATATATCCCACTCGTCTTCCCCCATTCTTCTCCCTCACAGTAATCTTCTGTGTCCTTTCTCTATGTTGTTTGTTTCAGCCTTTGCGTTGCGTCGCGCGCTGCCCCTTGCCACTGAATAAATTAGCAGAGCATACTCGTTCCAAGAATTTTCAAGCACTGAATATTGTGTGCTATTGCACTCCAGATGGGAAGTGTAAATGTGTCAGTCACTGTGTAAACACTACGGTTAAGTGTGACACAGTGAGACCCGGAATCAATACATACCCTTAGAAAGGAACCCCGGGACTGCTTCAGAGTCGATACTCTGCAAGTTGTTTACTGATCGTTTGTCAAAACAATATCATTATGAAAATGTGAGAAGTCAATGGGTTTTCGTGTCAACTTTACAACACCTTGGTCTTCTATTTGCGTTTATTTGGCTTCCCCGAGGAATACTGAACACAAAACAGCACACTGAAATCAAAGGTGTGTATTGCTGGGTCGGTGTGTGGCCGCAAGGCTGCCTGAGGAAATATTGCATTGGATATATAAGTTTACATCGATGCATAGATATTCATTACAACGTTTACAGTTAAAATGCGCGAGCATTCTTCTCGACGAACCTTCAGACAAAACCGTTGTTTTTAAAATTAGCGCCTCAGAACCTCGGCAGAGGTAGGCAGCGCTACGTGAATATCACTACACTGCAATCCTACGGTGTGCAGAGAATGTTCGTTGGTTTATACCACAATTAAAGAAGTATTTTTGGCACAGGCACATATATAAATGCGAATATGTTACTAAATATACAGGTCTCGTCCAATTATGGGGAGCGTTTTAAAGTCGTCGTCATAATGTATATGATCACCAACTATCGTCCAATATTAAGCAAACCTTGAGAATAGATATTTAAGCCAATTATCCATGAGGGTGAGCCCGGCTGTGGAGGAATGGTGCATCTCTCATCTGTCACTCGTGGCTGCGTGCTCAGGAGTGGTGCATCGTATTTATTTCTGTACCAGGAGCGTTCTTTTCTAGCCCTTAAAAGACCAAAAGTCCCACCCAACAAACAGAATGCGCCACAAAGTGAGTCGGGGGTGCCACGGTGGGGCTCGCGTGCACACAGGGCTCGCGCCTGCCGGTGCAGTGCTTCCGCTGCCCGCCTCCAGCGCGCGCATGCAACGGAGATTTCACCTGCACGTTATGTGAGGTTTATGTTAATCTGTTAATCGTGAAAAAACAAATTTCACCGGATGCAATTAAAAGCGATTAAAAGCATACTGAGGTTTTGACTGTAGATAATCTGTGGTTAAATTAACTCAAACACCTGTGAGTTAGAGCACGCACCCTCCCGAAATGATGGGCCATTAAGGCAGGTACAGGCCAAATCATGGAAAAAGATGGAGTCAGGCAAATAGGCATTCATTCTGGGTGCAGACAGCAGGGACGTTTCCTATCATCAAACTTACTCACATAAATTACCAATTTTTACATGAATAATACATCGTTTTAGAGTGCCAACCATCTCTTTTTCCTCGAAGTACTTTAACTTTATTGTAAAGATATGTAAAGATACAATATTACTCAGATATTGCCCCAAAAAGCATGAAAGGCTGAAACGTCTTTGCCGGGCGACTAACTCGTGTTCTCCACCTACGCAGGTTCAAGGCGCAGTTATCGTTTTTCTTCAATAAGGTCCAAGTCAGTTAAAATGTGTGCATTTATTTATTTATTTATTTATTTTTTGCTCGAGAGGTCATTCGTCTTCATTATACTTTCCATATCTCTGGTAATAAAAAAGAGTTATGCCGTTTTGCGGGTATGAGGTTTGTGCATTCTTATATTTAAAAGATTACTTTATTTTCTCTTTGTAATGAAGGAGTTGGTTTTAAAATGCACACACTTTTTTGTGTAATAAAAATAAGTTATTTAATTTTTGGCGCTTGCTAATTCTTTAGGAAAGGGTGTTTGTATTTTTGTTGCGGGGTTTTGAGGAAACCATTTTTTTTTTTTAAATAACATTAACGGACATTATTATGTTGATGCTCCTTGCGTGTTTCATGGCAAGATCCAAAGCATTTGTTTAAGTTGTCCATGGCCGGCCCAAACTATGCAGTTATGTATATATTTTTAACAAATATTACATTATACAGGAATTTAGCATGACGAGGTAGCGCCTCTTTGTAAGATGCTTAGATTTAGTTATGTACAAAGTGTTTTATGAAGTTGTAAATACTGCTCTGCTTACAGTTGATATTGGAAGTGAATGCATTTCATGAGAAATACTAAAGGCAATGTTTAGGTTAGAAAAACTCGATTTGCACATTTTAGCAAAATTCACGTTCTTCGGAAATATACGTTCATAAATGTATGTTATATATATATATATATATGTAGTATAGACGAAATTTACAACAAAAAGGGATTTCGCTTGTTTTCTTGCTAAAATTACACCCATAGAGAGCTTTGCAATATACCTGCCCTCTCTGAATGTAGGGAGCAATCCTGGAACAATGCGGGTTAATGGTATCCCCTGTTTCCTGCAGCACTGCCAGGCAACAAAACAACGGTGTCATCAGAAACTAAATGAAATACTTATTGTTAATATCAATCTTTATCGTTTTAATTTTAATTTTGCCAGAAAAATATACTGATTTATTAATTGGCTTTTGAGTTAATCTGTTTAGGGATGTATTCATCCTCTCGTTGTTTTATTGGTCTATTTATTGCTAGATGAATTTCTTTATTAAGTTCTCTCTTTGGTAGTCTCTTTTTCTTATTTAGTGTTTGCTTTTTGCTTCTTTTGTCCGTGTGCTGGTTATTGGTGAACTGTTCTATTCGTTCACAGTTTGACTTGACTGCTGGATGTTTCTATTGGTTGACATATTAAGTTATTGGCTGACATATTAAGTTATATTTTTGGGTGATCGGTGTGGTGTTTATATATCCCTTACTTTGATATGATTATTTTACGCTTTATTGAATTGTCGTGAAATTGGCTAATCCGTTGTACTTTCGGTTGGTTTTGTGACTGGTGAGATAGAGACGGTTTATGTGTTGGTTAAATGACTAAGGGGCATATTATCAAGCCAGGCGATAAAATTATCGCCGCTTTAGCGGCAGAAAACTGCCGCCAAAACGGCGATAATGGGCTTGATAATATCCTCTATGGAATTCCAATTGAAGCCCATGTTAAATGTGAAGGACGTTTAACATGGGCTTCAACTGGAATTCCATAGAGCATATTATCAAGCCCATTATCGCCGTCTTAATTTTATCGCCTGGCTTGATAATATGCCCCTAAATTTGATTTAGAACCTTACTGCAATACTGTGTTTTACATTCGGAATAGATGAATGTAATTGCATGTATGATTTGGCATTGATTTATCTGCTTGTTTATTGTGTTAATGATATACCATTGCTTTTACTTGATATATATTGATGGACCTATGGATTTTTTGTTGATTTGGACATTACTTCATTTGACGTGGGCTTGTTTAGATTGATACATGTTTATTGATGTAATGCCTCAGTAAACTATCATTGCTTTACTTGACTAATGCATGTATTTGCAGGGGCATAGCTTCAGCGAAGGTGTTTGGGGTGCTACACCCCCTAATATATTTATTCTGGCGTAAATAGTTTGGACAGGTGCTTTAAGATGGGTTGTTGTGGTGTTTTGGGGATTTCACTTGGGAATTTTACATATAAATTCTGACAAAAACACACACACACACTTACTCTAGTCTCTGTTTTAAAGGTCTTAAAAAATCATTTTGTAAAATATTGAGTTATAAGAACCCCTCACAGTCCGCACTCCTCCCCCTTCCCACTGCTCTTTAAGGCTCCCCTCCTGCCCTGCTTGTCGTATAATGTATTTTAACCAGCGTGATTGTTGGGAAACCCGAGCCCCCCTCTCAATTTTACCGACCACGCTACACCTGTGTATTTAATGATTTGTACCTTTTCATTTGATTGATGTAAAGATTCCCTGATTGATGTATACATTTGTTTATTGATTATCGCATTTGTTTGACGATGTATCGGTGCATTGATTAACCAGTTGCCTCGCTGCTTTGTGTTTCAGGCACGTGTGTCGGCGAGGAGGGTCTGCTGCAGGAGGAGGACCCGGCGGGCAGCCCCGAGCGGCCCAAGCAGCGGCAGAGGCGCAAGCCCCGCGTGCTCTTCTCGCAGGCGCAGGTCTTCGAGCTGGAGCGCAGGTTCAAGGCGCAGCGCTACCTGTCGGCGCCCGAGCGCGAGCACCTGGCCAGCCTGCTGAAGCTCACCTCCACCCAGGTCAAGATCTGGTTCCAGAACCGGCGCTACAAGTGCAAGCGGCAGCGGCAGGACCGGAGCCTGGAGCTGGCCGGGCCCCCGCCGCCCCCGCGCAGGGTGGCCGTGCCCGTGCTGGTGCGCGACGGCAAGCCCTGCTTGGGGGGCTCCCAGGCCTACAGCGGCCCCTACAACGTCACCGTCAGCCCCTACTCCTACAACACATACTACGGCAGCTACGCGCCCGGGCCCTACAACGCCAGCTACGGCTGTAACTACGTGGGGGCGCCCTCGGTACCCACTGGCGCCCCCTCCGGCAGCCAGCTCGTGAACATTGGGGTTGCCACCGCGGCCCAGGGGCAACAGGGACACTTGCAGGGCATCCGAGCCTGGTGAACTGTGCAACTGCCTGTGACTTCCACACAAGACGACGGTCCACTCTAACACAAAGTCTCGCGAGGCTACAGGGGTACTATGTGTGGCACGTCCAACACTGCCTCCCGCCCGACACTTCCACCCAGGAGCAAGGTCCACACTGGCGAATCTAAAGCATGCGAGCTGTGCAGGGCGGAGAGGTGCGGGCAGGCGTGGGACTTCCACACAAGACGACGGTCCACTCTAACAACACAAAATCTCGCGAGCCTACAGGGGTACTATATGTGGCATGTCTCACTCCTGCCTCCCGCCCGAGACTTCAACCCAGGAGCAAGGTCCACACTGGCGAATCTAAAGCATGCGAGCTGTGCAGGGCGGAGAGGTGCGGGCACGGGTGTGACTTCCAAACAAGACGATGGTCCATTCTAACAACACAAAGTCTCGGGAGCCTCCAGGGGTATATGTGGCATGTCCCACTCCTGCCTCCCGCCCGAGACTTCTGCCCAGGAGCAAGGTCCACACTGGCGAATCTAAAGCATGCGAGCTGTGCAGGGCGGAAAGGTGCGGGCACGCGTCTGACTTCTGAAAAATAACATGGCCACACCGTCGACACTAACACGTGCTGGCGATGCTGTCTCAAGGTATGCGTGTATTCTACGTGCCTCATGGCATTGCAACTCTCACAAAAGTGGCCACGCTAATGCAGTGAGCTGTGTGCAACGAGTGCAGAGATGTGAGCGGCCCTGTACTTCCTCACCAGAGGCTTTCACACATAGGCTCACACCGGCAACTCGAAGCCCCGCGAGCTGTGCAGTGTGGGAGGGATGCAGAAGTATATGATGTACCTCATTCTGTGGTGACGCGTCACCCAAAAAAGACCCTCAAGTATTCCCCTGGGTCCAGTGATTAGTACAACCGCGCGGTCTGTGAAGCCTGCTCCTGCTAGTTGGCCCTGTGATTGCCCCAAAGCATGGTACACAGCATCTGGAGGAGAAGCAAAGATGTGTGCAGCCTGGACCTGGTGCGTGTCCCGTCGTCTATTGCATGCTATTAAGTATGTTTCACGTCCTCTTATCTCACGCATGCCGTGTATGTATCACGCAGGCACGGCCATCCATTTACTCCTAGTCTTGAGCCGAATGGAAGTAGACTAAGTGAATGCACTTCAAGGAAACCTCACACTCGAACTCACTTCACTTCAAAATGGAGACTCCAGTGGCTTTTCTTCTATTCCAACAAACGATTTTTCTTTACCCCCCTTTAAATATGAGATTGGAAGACGTATGCGGCCTGTGTTGGTTCAAGGTCGGACATCATCGGAAATGTGCTTCCTAACTAGTCGGTAGCTGCCTCCGATCAAATGCACTTCATCGGGCCCTTTGAAACAATTACCCGGATGTCTGACTGCAGCACCGCTGCAATGAACAAAAGACTATGGTCTGAATGTACAGATTGGGTGAATATATTATAAAATGGCTGGTCTATATATAGCTATGTTGAATTTGCAAGCATGTTGCGAATGTCTATTTGTGTTTATTCATTCAGGAACAGACCAGAAAATGTGAAATCTGCATATGTTACAAACTGCTGCAGACAGCGATTCATGCTGTAGGCATTTCATCATTGGGGGATGCAGAATGGAGAGTAGGCAAGGATAATGCCATCTTTGTTTTTATTTTTAATTAATACGGGTGCCTTAAAGCACACTGAATCGGATTTATAGCGCCTGGTTTCTGTTGTAGGGCGCATTTTTATAGAAAAACTGTGTGTGTGTGTATATAGTCAATCGGCATATAAGAGGAAAGCAGTAGTAAAAAAGAGGAATGTAACATCCCTTGCATGTGAATCAAAAAGGATTTAAGACGATTTAGAGAAACAGTGCCAATATAATACATTTTTAAAAAACCTCTCTTTGTACTCGGCGGTGCAACCTGTTGTAGAGCGAGTCGCTGTCTCTCATTACAGCCGTGCTTAAATTGAGCCGGTGGTAGCAGGTGCGGCCCACTGACACTCATTTTTTAGGGACTGGCACTTATTTTTTGTAATCGGATCTTCACTTAGAGTAAGGAACAGAAAAATAAAAAAGGGATGGAATGAGGGAGAGAAAAACAGAAAACAGAAACAAAGAGAGAAACCAGAGATTAAAAATAACCAGCAATATTAAAAGAAAGAGGGGAGGGGTGCCTGAAAAAGGCATGAGGTGGATTCAAGATTAAGAGTACCCATGCTACATCCCCGATGTTTGTCTAGCCGGTCGTGTTTTTTTTCGGCAAAACTTTGGGCACCGACATTCATTGTTTTACAAATTAAAGCACTACATAATACTTCTTAATTTTAGAATTGCGTGAAAACTCGGCTCCTATGCAACCGGGCCTTTTTAAAGAGTCAGCATAGTTATGGTAAAACTGCATTATGCTCAGGCTCCCGAGGTTAGGAAAGTGGGCGAAATTCCTGCGATTTTTACAAAACGGCTGCAGCGCGTGCCCTTGGTAGAGATGTTTGCGCATAAGAGAGTCCCAGAAGGCGTATCTGTTTGAGATCATGGATTTATAATCCAGTTGTAATACTCTAATTCATGTAAGATATGTACCCTGCGTTATTCATTTACATATAACCTGCGTGAAACTGGCATTTTGTTTCTCCACCCACAATATGTAGTGATCCTGGCTGCATTTTCGAGTCTCGTGACCTGGATATTTGTATTTGAGCTCTGAGTTATTGAATTCATAAATAAATGTATACACTTCAGACAGCGTGTTTTGCGGATTTCCCTGTAGATGTGGTTCCCTGAATCCCACAAGTCTGTGTTCTACGTGTTTGCAAGACTACTACTCCTATTACACACAGAAATGCATAACATAACACAGATTCTCCAACACGCAAAGCTGCACAAAAATAAATACAAAGCCATATGTATGTAACAATGCACAAAACACACATACACCTTACTCGCAAAGCAGTGACGCACAATGACACCACTTATACACCATACAAACACCACATATCACTTACACATACAAAAACATAGAAACACACATTTACGCACATCCAGTGGTCTCAAGATGTAGTACATGTTATCGACAATTTAGCGAGATTGATAGAAGACACATGCACTGCATTCGCATCATAACAGAGAGCAATAAACAACATCATTCTTTTCGTTTGGAGTTTTTTGTATATTAAAAGTATTATGTGAATTGAGTCTTCTTTATTCGGTTTCTTTCGCCCTGTCGATTCATTCTTTGCATGTTTCTGCAGTACTGTTTGATTAAAAGTGTCCCTTTTTATTTTCTGAGCCCCTCTGGTCTTCAGGTAAGGCAGAGAGACCATCGCCTCCTCTGACGCCGCATGAATGTGCTGCGCCACTTCTCGTCAGAAAAGGCGTAGGCGCAGCAGAGTGGAGTCTTCCATTCATAAAACTAGATGCCATTGGGACCACTGTACTGGAGCGATCCACCGCCGTGTTGAATGGGGGTTACCGACAAACGCTGCGTTTTTCGTGCAACCGCCCATGTTAGAATAACCAACACTTTGGGCGAACTGTCGCTGTTAAGTTGGTAATTGTAATTCGTTGTCAAGCAGGATAAACGAGTGTTAACAATATAGAATAAGATTACAAAAAACAGCGGGTGCATTTAACGAAAGCAGCGCCCCCTGGCCGTGTGTTTACAGTGCGCGGTTATCTGGCGCTGCATCTCCCTGGTGCCAGGTCTCTGAGGAGGCGCAGACACCGCTCTGCCCCTCGCGAGACTGGCGCACACCCAGCGCCGGGGCTTCCCGTGAACCTTCCACGGGAGCACCCGAGGGAGCCGGGGAGCCACTCCAGGGACCCATGAGGGACTCTGAACTCCCAGCTGCCCCAGTGAGTGATATTTGCTGAGAACCCCCACACGGTTGTAGAACCGCCCCCCTCCACACACAGCTTTAACCCCACAACTATTCAAACAGCTCTTGAGAGGTGTAAAGGGGTTTGTAAAAGAGATATCAGCAAAAACAGATCCACAAAATGGCGTTCGAACTAAACAGAAAAAAGACGTAAAACGAGAAAAGCACGTCAAAATTATTTTCTCTCACAGGTTAAAAATAAAATCAGCTGGCCTTTGGTTGACAAGAAAATAAAAAAGTATTCGGTTATAGCATGTTATTTACTAAATTAACCGCTGCAGGAAGACACTATTATTACCTTTATTATTCGGGGGGCGAGGGGTTGGCAACGGTTAAAGGTGTCAAGTCTCACGAGACAAATAATTTCGCTTCAAGTGTGGGCGAGAAAATGTAATCGTATTTCTTTAGGCTGTAATAAATAGCACATACTATTTACAGCGTCCAGACCGTCAAAAGTACACGTACAAAGCGCTATATGAAACGTTAATATATTTTTATTTAGGAAGAAGGTGAGCTGGTCAGCAGGGGCTGAGAACTGGCTAAGTGATACATATCCCTGGAAACCACGCTTGAAAGGCCTGCCCACTACCGGACGGATCAAGGGGTTTGAGGCAGCCCTCCCACCATGGGAAAATTAGGAAGCAATCAAGCAGCGTTCGTTATCCTTCTGAATGGTCTCCGTCGCTTTGTGGGAGGTTTAAAAGGTAAAGGCGCTTCTGGCCCCTGTTCTCCGTTTTACAATGTGCTACAATCCAAAGTGTAGGATTTGCCGACTCCCATCTATCTCGGAAAAAAATAAAGCTGGAACTTCTGAAATCATAACGCGAAATCAATATTTTCTGGACGGATGTTTTCTTTTTAAAAAGAGAAAGAAATACTACAGTTGCAACCTTAGCAAGAATGACCATCGTGGAAAAGACACTTCCATTGACGTATATCAATTACGAAGGTTTGCTCACACTCACGTTTGCCTGCTTCTAAGCGCTTATCTAATAGCAAGGGGACAGGAAGCAGCCAGTAGCTACAGCCTATCAAATTCGGCATCGCATATGACATCGATGAAGGCAAAGCCAATTTCATCTCGCATTGCACCATAAATGACGTCACGTATGGCCCAGCAGTGGGGATCATTGACGTTTCCCTCACACCTTACCTGTCAAAGGGAACATATGGACAGATGGTTAATTATGCGTCCTTTTGTAGGGGCCCACGCTCAACATATGTATGCATCTTGGGACAAAAAACTGCACATAACACAAGAGGGCCAACATCCATGTAATTCATCTATGAAAAAGGGATTGTTTAAGGGCTATATCCAGAGCACAAGTCCTAAAAAAAAGAAGTGGGGGACGCTGACGTCATAACAGTAAGTGACGTCACAAAATGTGGCTTGCACCATCAGACTCATTGCCTCCCCTCAGTCACCCCTTAGATGCGATTGCATCAGAGAAGCCAGCGCGTGAGCAGCGTTCTGAATGAGCTCCGATCTTGCCCCATAGAGGCCAAAGAGTGGATGTGTGGCTCCATTTTCTCCAGTTATCGAGCTCCCGGTCAAATAAGTGGGGGGACACCGTCCACCCCCGTGGTACCCTATCTAGTGCCATACAGCAGCAATAAGCACCCAAGAAATCACCAGTAAATCAAATGTGTTCCAGGAAAAAATGGAAATCCAGTCTCTGTGATGCCAAACCTTTTATTGGCAGAGCAATGGAAATGAAGAGGTGGTGCGGTATAGTGCACGATCAACGAATATAAGAGAAGTTATATAGGTAGTGAGATAGCGCAGTGGGTTGCGTGTTTTGTTACAGAAAAGCGTACGCACTCTGCAGGTGGAATTCCTGTTAGAACTGCGGCAGCTTTTCATAAATCGGATGGAGGGAGTACCACAGGGTTGTGTAATAATAACAGGTAACATTGAACTGCTGATCGATTATCAAGGGTGTACTGCAAGCAGCTGATATGTGTATTACTTTAATCTACTTATACAGCAATGCATAGACCGCCAGCAGATACACCGAGCCCTCTCTGGGCGCCATATGTAAATAACTAAGCATGACATGGCATTTTGGACCTGAAAAGGGTAGGGCAAGCTTGGTGGCTGTTAAACTAGCATGAACAAGATGCCAAATTTAGGATGGTGTAGAAGGGCCACATGTAGGGCTTTAAGTAAGATGAAAAAACTGGGAGGTCTCTCAAAGGGGCGTGGCCAATGTAGTTAAGAGCGTGGCTTAAAAACACGCAAACTAAAAATCTGTGCTTAGCATAGTGTGCAGCCCGACTTGTATTTTGCTGTTTCTGTCATCACACCTAGATATATCATACAAGTACCATCATATCTACAAGTGAGGACTGTTGGCTTTGTCGATAGTTGTTAATTGCATAAGATAAATAAGCAGCAAATATGACTTTAATGTTATTGAAATAGCTTCCCCCTAAAGCCCTGGTGTCACCACCATAATGTTGCAGCTCCCGAGTTTAAAAAACGAAAAGGGAAATCCAGAGAGAAAATGTCTCTTTAAAGGATTTCCCTTCCCCTACAACGCTCACCTGGCATGACGTCACGTTGTAACTCTACACTAGTGAGCAGTGCAGTCACTGCAGTTCGGAATAAAAAACGGGCCGCCTGTGACAGGGCACAAAACAGAGCCGATAGAGACCCGTTTCGAGGCCCCCTTTAAAAAACTGCCGGTGCTCAGACCCGGGGAGACCTGGCCCACTTAAAGCCATGGCCACACGGTGAAGAAGTGAGCGTGTGTGGTGGGGGGGGCGGGGGTGTCTGTCTCACCCTCCAACCCACGCAGAATTTTGTCTCCGGGCCTTTTTGTAACAATCCCATATCCTTGTAAGAGCATTTGCAGGGGGAAAGGAGATAAGATTCTGGAGCCAATTAGACGTTTATCTCTGTAATCCTGCTTACCCCATCAGCGTCTATTCAGGTCTTAATGTTCACAGGTCCTCCAATGGGAAGTAATTGGCCTCTAACCAAAACAAAGAGGGTCTCCGAGTGGCAGGGGCTGCCCACTTCCCCGGGTCCTCGGACAGGTCGCTACTGTAGGTAAATAGAGAGCCAGACATCCTGGCTCCCCGCAGACCCATCCTTCAGGCCTTCCGGCCCTGGGAACGCTGCGAGATCAGCTCCATCTCGCGCACCCCGGCCCTGGCCCCGGGACTGGCGGGAGGGGGTTGAAGGAAAAGTGCAACGTCCATTGTTATCATTACCTCACGCGGGCACGTGCAACATGGTCGACCTGAGCGCCCATAATGTCAACTGCAACTCAGAGTAAATCTGAGGCCTGGTTGAACTTTAATTAATAGTCGGAAATTGTAAAAAAAAAAGCCTGAAATTCAAATTACAGGGCAATTGGGGGCTTTTTAAAGAATTTCCTATATTTCGTTTTTTTTGAGTCATTTTCACTTCAGTGACGTTGGTTCGCGCAGAAAATGTCTCCCTTGAGAGATATTTTTTTGTGCCTACCACTTGTCCGCTGGTGTGCCCCCACGTGAAAACAACGTGTACTGAGATACTTCATAACCACCTTTAATATTAAAACCGCACTTTCACGAAATTGCATAAAATTAGGAAACATTTCGCAAAATGACCATGCTAGTTGCATGAAAAAAATACTCACCTTGGCACACCCTCCCTTGTGACTAATGCATATTAACTGCTGAACATGTTTTATATGTCAGAGCAATGCACCGCTGGCGTTTAGGCAACTTCACGTTTCCCCAACAGAAGGAAAACAAATCACTCCTATAGCCCTTATAACTTTTGCACGTCAACAATTGTTAAACATGTCTACAAGTGGTAAAAAAAAATGGATCGGCTCGCAACAAAACGAACTAGCTTGTGACTAATCATATACTATTTCAGTATCGAAATAGTTCAGTTTTAAAAACAAAACACATCGGAATTTGCACATAAAATCACACCTAGGAAGGCAAAGAAAATGTCAAGCCACCCCCAGTGCTAGCCATCATCACTTGCCCATCTTCCACGTGCTCTTAAAGAGCTTTAATTGCTAGGTTTTCTAATATCCCAGGGGTTTTTGCTCATTCTGACGAACCAAGAGTGCTATCCACAGAGCTGCCGGTATCACCCATAGACGTTACAACAAACAAATGATGGACGGAATGCTGACAATGCATACATTCTCCCCCAGTCAAGAGATCTAGGTTAAATCCATCGTTCTTATGCCCACTACGCCACCCCAGTTTAGACATGGCCATATGCAAATCAGTCTTGACCCTGTGCCTCATGGGAACAGTCCAGCCCGAACTGCCAAGCCATGTCTTCCCTGGACCGGAATCAAGCATCCTAGGACCGGTTTCTGGCTATCAGCCGTCATCAGCCAGGATAGCTTGACTCCATTGGCGTAGTCAGCAAGGGTCCCACGTCTGGGAATACCCATCCCACTTAGGGCGAAAAGCGTTACAACAAACAAGTGATGGACGGAATGCTGACAATGCATACATTCTCCCCCAGTCAAGAGATCTGGGTTAAATCCATGGTTCTTTTGCCCACTACGCCACCCCATTTTAGACATGGCCATATGCAAATCAGTCTTGACCCTGTGCCTCATGGGAACAGTCCAGCCCGAACTGCCAAGCCATGTCTTCCCTGGACCGGAATCAAGCATCCTAGGACCGGTTTCTGGCTATCAACCGTCATCAGCCAGGATAGCTTGACTCCAGTGGCGTAGTGAGCACGGGTCCCACGTCTGGGAATACCCATCCCACTTAGGGCGAAAAGCGTTACAACAAACAAATGATGGACGGAATGCTGACAATGCATACATTCTCCCCCAGTCAAGAGATCTGGGTTAAATCCATCGTTCTTTTGCCCACTACACCACCCCAGTTTAGACATGGCCATATGCAAATCAGTCTTGACCCTGTGCCTCATGGGAACAGTCCAGCCCAAACTGCCTAGCCATGTCTTCCCTGGACCGGAATCAAGCATCCTAGGACCGGTTTCTGGCTATCAGCCGTCATCAGCCAGGATAGCTTGACTCCAGTGGCGTAGTGAGCACGGGTCCCACGTCTGGGAATACCCATCCCACTTAGGGCGAAAAGCGTTACAACAAACAAATGATGGACGGAATGCTGACAATGCATACATTCTCCCCCAGTCAAGAGATCTGGGTTAAATCCATCGTTCTTTTGCCCACTACACCACCCCAGTTTAGACATGGCCATATGCAAATCAGTCTTGACCCTGTGCCTCAAGGGAACAGTCCAGCCCGAACTGCCAAGCCATGTCTTCCCTGGACCGGAATCAAGCATCCTAGGACCGGTTTCTGGCTATCAGCCGTCATCAGCCAGGATAGCTTGACTCCAGTGGCGTAGTGAGCACGGGTCCCATGTCTGGGAATACCCATCCCACTTAGGGTGAAAAGCGTTACAACAAACAAATGATGGACGGAATGCTGACAATGCATACATTCTCCCCCAGTCAAGAGATCTGGGTTAAATCCATCGTTCTTTTGCCCACTACACCACCCCAGTTTAGACATGGCCATATGCAAATCAGTCTTGACCCTGTGCCTGTTTTTTTTTTTTTTTTTTGCAGGTATCACCCATAGAGGCTTAAAAAATATTAATAATTTCGTCATACCTGCCAACTTGAAGAACAATCACAGTGTGAGGAGGGGCGGGGCCTTGATGGGGCGGAGCCTCGTGCCCTAAGTACCCAGGAGCATTTTTGAACCCCACCCTGCCCGCAAAACATTCCTCCCACCCCCCAAAAAACAACAACAAAAAAAAGCATTGAAAATGCAATAGGCCTCGCCTTTTATTAAGTTAAAGCCATTTGCTTTGCTAATGGTATTATCTAGCAAAGCAAATGGCTTTAACTTAATAAAAGGCGAGGCCTATTGCATTTTCAATGCTTGTTGCTTATTTCACTGTTGTGTCGTTCTTTTCCATGTGTTATTCTCCAAATAAGTGATAATGGTTCAGCGCTTCAGGGTGAAAATGCAGGATGGCTTCACACCTCCACATAATACATTTATTTTCAAAGGTTTTTAGAAGTTTATGAGTACTTACCTCCCTTATTTTACATTTCTGGGTACAATAGGAAAACTGTGTTCCCAACATTCGTTTCTAGATATTTGAGCACAGAGAGCACAGGAAAAGGGAATGAGGGGGTTGGGGTTACTTAAGGGGGAGAGAACTCACAAAACACATACACTGCCATTAAGTGCTGGAAGCAAAAGAAAACAGGTAATTTCCTCTTTTGCCTTGTATAAAACCAGGTTTTTGCCTTGACTGTTTTTAGTGGCCGTAGAAATCTGTGCACCTTACCCCTGCTAACCAGATGTAAAGTGCCTGTGCTCCCCCTTTCAGCATGATGGAATTGGCATACCACTAATTGGCATGTTTAACTTAGCCATATGACCCTAGTTTATGGTAGAAACGTTTACCCATGGCCTGTAAATTAAGTGTACTACAGCACCCAATGTGCCATCCACTATAGTGACACTATAAACATGACTAGAGGCCTACCCTCTGTTTCCTGAATGTGCAGTTTTTAATTGCAAACTCAACCTGTTAAAAGAACCCCTTTTAATAGGCCTAAATCTCCCTTTTACATATTATGTCACTCCATAGTAGGCCTCACTGTCAGGGTGCATGGTATTTATTAGTAGGACATGTAAACGTTTAACATTAAACATGTTTTTATAGTGAAAAGGCCCTAAAACAGTGCTGATTGTTCTATAGAAAATCAATAGGGTGCAATATTAAATTCAATAATGTTATCTCTGGCTAGGACGCTAGGAAATAACTACAAATGTAATTCTTGGACATTTTGAAATATTTATTACAAGCCCAATTCTCTAGTGAAAGAGGGATTTTCAATGAATATTTTGGAAAAGACACTTTTAGAAAGTTACATTTTTTCAGGGGAATTGCCCATTGATGGGATGTGAACTTGATCCTATGGCATGGCGAAAAGGCCTTGGGTGTAGGTAAGTGTTATGCCTTCTTGACAGGTTGACCTATGGGCTGAGCTCAGGAGCTTAACTAACTTCAATGGGGCCTCCACTGTCATGAGCAAAGATTGGATTACTCCAGACCTGCCCATTTACTTTGTCTCCCTAACCAGGTAGGCACCAATCCTAGAAGGAGGAAAAGGTTCTACTTTCTTGGTTTCAGGTAGAGAGGGGCACTTTGTTTTGTTTTCAGTAGTACACACGGGAAATGCTGCAAAATGTAGTATGGTTATCCTGGAAACTTTTAAACCTTGGTTAAGAATGAGCCAGGCATTACCCCCACCCACAGGCAGGTGCTAGGCATAATTTTGGCATCCCCTTTACCCTTCTCAGATCACTTTCTGGACATGTGGAGGAAAAGAAGAGGCCTGAACCTACTGTCTGTGACTTGGGAAGTGCATAGAAGACTGGACCTGCTCTCCCTCTTGTACGTAGGACCAATACGTTGATTGTTGGTTTCATAAGGTGGACATCTTTTTCAAGCTACAGGGACACAGTTAGCTACAAGAGGCCTTTCCTGATCTGCCCAGTTGACCAGTTCTAACTGGTCCTGCCCTGGACCCTGCTGCTAGCCTCTTATGGAGTGAGTCTTGACTCCCAAGTGCTGTCCTGGACCCTGGGCTGGTGTCAAAGTGTACTTCTCCTAACATTTCCTAAAACCTGGGGTGTACAAACTTTTTGGCTCCAAAGATCTCCAGACAACAGTGACCACACTGCCAAGCCAATCCCAAGAATAAGGATGGCCGCAAGGACAAAGATTTACATTACTCTCATTCAGAGCTTTTCCATAGCAGCAAATCCAATTCAGCTGGACCTCGTGGAGAAGGTATCCGGACTTGTGGAGTCCTCTTCAGCTAGAGCCCACAGCCTTGCCCACTTGAAGAATCTGAGATCTAACAAAGTGACTAAGTCCGAGGGTAACATTTTCATCAACATTTTTCGGCTTACAAGGACCTTCTCTGGGCGTGAAATTCAAATTCCTCCTACTCAGAACTTTCCTGCCAAATGTCAACAGCTTCACTGGGACTATGTCCAGTGGCCAGCTGACATTATGAATCCTTCTTCAGCCACTGCCTGCTGCCTTACCCCCATTTCAGAAACTAAGTCTGAAGGTAAGACTTGTGACCGGGTCGAACCTGGTTTCTGTACCTGAACGATGCTCTATCGCAGTTGGCCTTAATGAGCACCGAGATACTGACTAACAGCAACCAGATGACCATGGTTGGCACATGACAGTTTTGGGCACTATTTTTACATTTAAAATAAAAAAAAAATTAAAACTCCAGTTTTCCTTATTGGATAATTGTCATTTTGGTGTCACTTTATTTATTACAATTTACTCTATTTTTCTACATTGTTTTCGGGTTTTACTTGTGTTATGTTTTGACTTTATTACTGTTTTGGTACTACATAAATACTTTACACAGTGTCTCAAAGTTAATGACTTTAGTGACTCAACCATACAAGGGTTGTGGTATTACCTGAGGTGGGTATTCAACTCTCTAAACCAATACCCACATTTCTTACATTAGTGTTCAGTGAGGGGATGCAGGACTTGTGTTTTGCAGCACCCCTCAGTGATAGGTAAAATCAAAAATCCCTTTTGTAATCTGACATCAAAATCAACTTTCATTTTTTCAATTGACTTTTGATTTTTAATTGACCATTTTTGATTTTTACTAAATATCATTCATATACTCCAAGTTTTTGCACCTGTTAATGTCAATGTGGATGTGAGCAAAAACGAGAGCTTCAGCATGGCAGAAGTTGTGAAAAGAGAGAGGGTTAAATCTTGCTGAATATGGCAAAGCAGTCCCAGTAAGGGGGCTACCAGATAACCACCAGAGCATGTGAAAATATCCACCTTTTAAAGCCCACCACACAGGAGCAAGACAATGGTGAGGATGAGGATACGAGAGAGATGGAGAAAGGGAGGAGAATAGACTGGTAGAGGCCTCAGTGCCAGAGAATGAGGTACTCACATATTCCAGTACACTTGGCTTGTCCAGAGAAGGGAGCTATGTGCCCTTCCACAGTCTGACCAAGTCAGAGGTAGAGGACAGACCAGCAGAGAGAAACCTAAAGCTACATCTGATTACCTTTATCCTGGAAAACAAAGAAAATACAACTGGAGGAGAAGAAATTAACCTTGGTCTTGGATGAGAAAATGGCCCTGCTGGCTCATTAAATAAGCCAGAAAGAACTGGACCTGAAGGCAAAGAGAACCTCCGAGTTCAGTGATGATGGTGACAGTAATACTAAAACATCTAGAAGAAGTTAAAGAGTCAACTTTTCCAAAAACGTGGTGCCTATCTGTGTGTCAGTATGACATTGATAAGTGGTTTGCAGAATATGAGGTGGCCCGGCTTATGCATAGAGTCCTAGAGGAGGACAGAGTTGCTAGTTTGTGGAAGTACATGCCAATTGCTGGTGAGTGATATTCTATTGGCCTTAGAGATAATTGACCAGAAGAGATGTACCCTATGATAGAATACCTTATCACTAAGTTTGTAATGACCTCCGAGAAGTATCACCTGAATTTGGGGGATAGCCAGAAGCAGTCAAATCAGTCAAGGGTGGATTTTGTGGGCTCATAAAGTATGGCACTGGATAGGTGGATGATGGGCAGCAAAATAAATTAATATTATGGGCTTTATAATTAAATGATGAAGGAGTACAAACTGAGTAATTGCTTTACAGAGATGCACCGGCACCTAATTCATTCCAAGCTAGCTGTACCCAGAGAGCTTGGGAAAGAGATTGACTTTTGGTTCAGAACCAGAGTATCTAGGAATGTACCTGGGGTGGAGGGTGAAGGGGCACAAGAAGGGGAGATAGGTCCCGTCCAACAGAAGGACGGAGGAATAGGGAAAACTAAAAGGAGTCCCCCAAAATAGCTTCTAGGGAAGGGAGTCCAATTTCTCTTCTTACCCTAAGGGAAGGGGAGTTGAGTGTGAAGAAAACCATGGGTCCTTACCAATCCTGGTGATATGACTGTTTCCATTCAGCGCACAAGAAAGGAGGTGCCATATGCTCCATACACAATCAGCCCCACCCCACTGGTGGGCCAACCGTAGGAATTGCCAATATAGCGTTGGGGAAATAGGTCACCCCATTTAGTTCAGGGGCAGTGATAGAAATGGAAGTCTCTAATTGGCAGAGGTAGTTACCTTTGTCCAAATAGGGACCCTTGCTTCTAGTCAGGTTAAGGGGGATACACACTTTAGATAACCCCTGCTGACCCCCTTGGTAGCTTGGCATGAGCAGACATGCTTATCCCAAAGGCAATGTGTAAAGTATTTGTACCAACACTCACAGTAATACAGTGAAAATACCACAAATGGACACCACACCAGGTTAGAAAAATATAATATCTTTATCTAAACTTAACAAGACCAAAACAACAAAAATTCAACATACATAGTTAAAAACATAACTTTCAAAAAGTTTCAAGAACATGTACCATAGAAAACTATGGATGCGTGACTTTTAGACAAGGTGCCTGTAGTTGTGTCAAAATACACAAGGCCAAACAGCCGCAGAGTCGGAAATCAAGAGCTGCGTCAACTCCTGTGAACTTGGGGAGGCAATGAGACAGTCCGGCTGCACGCAGAGGATTGGTTGTGTTTATTCCGGTCTGTATGGGGAGTGAGGTGTTGATTCTTTGTGATGGTTCAGGTCTGCAGATGATGCGTCAGGAAAACTTGCCACACAGGTGCGATGTGCGGAAATCCGGGATGCGTCAGTGATCGATGCGGTGGCGTCGAGCGGCGCTGTATCGGTTTTCTTCAACCGCGATCCCTCGATGCATCGTTCTTGCAGCAGCGACAGGTGCTGTTTGGTTTTTACAGCGGCATGGCAAAGCGTGGAAATTCTTCTCTTGCCGTGGAAATGTGTCGAAAAACAGCAGCAAGAAGAGCGACGCGTTGATGTTTGCAGTTCTTCAAGTTTCTTCTTGCTTCCAGCTCCCAAACAGCAACAACAACATCCAGAGGTCCAAAACTGGCACAGGCACCTCTTGGCAGGTCAGAAATCACAGCAGCAAAGTTCAGGGGAGCTGGGGGTGAAGACCTTTTGTGTCCCTGAGACTTCAGAACAGGAGGACAGCAGAAACAGGCCCTTTGAGATCTCCTTCAAGCAGGGGACACAGCACACACCAAAGTCCATCTCCTTTCCTTGGCAAAAACAGCAACTGCAGTTCAACCCCACACAGCACACAGCAAAGGAGCAGTACTCCTCCTCAGCCTCTCCCACTCTTCTCCTTGGCAAAGGGTCCTCTTGAATTTCAGGGATGATCTAAAGTTCTGGGCCCCAATATTTATACAGCAAAATCCGTTGTTCTCCGGTGGCAGAAAAGCCCTGTGCTCGGTCAAAACCAGTTGTGTCCTCTCTGGTGCAGCTTCCTGGCAGGAGGTGGAGACGGCATTGTGGAAGGCAGACCAGGCCTTCCACAAGGCTAAAGGCAGCCCAGGTCTATTCAGCCCAGCCCTGACTCATCCAGACTCCCTGGAGCCACTGCACATCCTAAGCCACTGTCACTCCAAAGCTAGACAGTCAGTACACATCCTAGCACAGGCAGATTGGATGGCTAAGCAGGAAAATACCTACTTTCTAAAAGTGGTATTTTCAAACACAGAATGTAAAAATCATCCTCACTAAAAGATGCATTTTAGCGTTCTGAGTTCAGGCATACTAAACTTTATTTTCCTACCTTGTTCCCAGGGGTAGTTAAGTTTATAAGATTTTATAAACACGCTCCCTATTCTATCCTATGGGTACAGGTAGCCTTGCAATAGTGAAAAACGACATTGGCAGTATTTCACTATCAGGACATGCAACCCACACTAGGGCATGTCCTACCATTCTCATAGACTGCACTCTTCCCACAGGGGTACCTTGTGCCTACATCAGGGATGACTAACATGTAAGAAAAGGGAAGGTTAGGTTAGGGTCTAGCAAGTGGGTGCACTTGCCCGGCCGACATGGCAGTTAACAATCCGCACGCAAGCACTGCAGTGGCAGGCCTGAGACACCTTTTCAGGGTTACTCATGTGGATGGCACAATCAGTGCTGCAGGCCCACTAGTAGCATTTGATTTACCGGCACTGGCACACTTAGTGCACCTTACTAGGGACCTACTAGTAAATTAAATATGCCAATCAGGGAGAACCATTAATAATAACAATTTACAGAGTGAGCACTTGCACCTTGACACTGATAAGCAGTGGCAAAGTGCCCAAAGCATCTAAGCCAGAAAAGCAAAATCCAGCACAGCATCAAAAATACATGAGGTAGAGGCAAAAAGTCAGGGGAAACCACGCCAAGGATGCCAGGTCTAAGAGGGAGTATAGAGGTTGCCCTAGGGTCCCTGTGTGTTAGAGAGGTAGTGTTTAAATCTCACATGGCTGACACGACAACCCTTTAAAGTACAGACAGTGGCTCACTGTCAATGAGCAGCGGCATTTTGCAATTTTTGTTAACCTCATCCTGTAAAACTTGGTATAGATTTAATCACATCAGGCCGCCAAGTGTGAGATCTGTTGATGGTGAAAAATAACATCACAACAGAACTTACAACTTGGGGAAAAGTGTTAGGGATATATTGAATGGATGGTTAGGGAGAATTAGGAAAAGGTGAGAAACAGATAAAAATAACATTCATTAAGTCCCTGAGCACATCTTATCTGTCATAGTAGGATGATGACAGTTCATGTATCAAATTCAAACATAATTTCAGCCCATAGATTCCTAAATTAGCTAATTAAATTATCTAGGTTTGAATAATGCAAAATATGGAGGAACTACACAGTTAAACAAAATAGTGTCAAGAAAACCAAAATTGTACATTATACAAATGGATGGTGCAACTGCATTCTTCTGACACTGTCTGCCCTGGGTGCAGGGCTACATCACGTAGCAGAATCACAATGGCACTTTCCTGCAAAACAGAAAGCCTGTGGAATTCAAAAAGAAAATCACAATAGTGGAGAGTTAAGGTAAGTATGGTGCATGAGGCGTCAGAAGGGGAGCATAGGTGGGCGCAGTGGTGTGCCTTTAACTAAGAACCAATTTCGGAGCAATCCTAGACAACGACACAATTATCTACATGTACCTGGGTGATTATTCAAACAATAAAAACATTTAGCTTTGCCCATCATGTAACATGTCCAGACTACAGCCACTCAATTTCCCATATAAGTAGACAGGCATTGGTCTTTCTTTAGTCTGTTGTAAATGGTGCTTGAAGATTTATCCAAAAAGAGATTGACCTGTTGAATATGAAAATAAAAAGAAATGGGGCATTAGTCCAGTATAGGGAAGCTCAGCTGCCGCTGGTGTAGGTAAGAGCTGGGGTGGAGGGGTGGGGTGGGAGTCTACAGATGACGATGAAGGAAAACAAAAGAAAAAAAGAAAACCAATTACTTTGCGCTCATTGTATCACCGACTTGGCAATGCGCAAGGTAAGTGTTTTACTTTTTAAAAAGGTTTATTTTTACTCATTGTTGTCTGTCAACTCCCTCCACTCACCCCTGTGCCACAGCTCTCACCTGCACCGGCTTTGAAAACTAGGTGGTCTGAGAAGAACCTAGAGATGGTGGACTTGATTTATGCTAACGAAAGACAATCAAGTACAGTAGCAACCTCAGTATCAAAAAGAAGGTAATAATTTATTCAAAATGATCACCCAAACATTACATATCAAGTTTAGTTTATCTGTAAAGACCCTCCCAAAAATCACAAAATACATCTTCATATGGTATTTATAAATTTAAGTTACCTGTGCCTAGTGTGGTGTCCATATACATATGTGCCTCTCTTTCCCATAGAAGTGTTTCACAATACATACAAGTAGTGCAATCTTTAGAATTTTCACTGGCAGCCCAGCATAAGAATGAAACAAAGGGTGGTGGTTGCTGCATGAGTTTGAGGTCTTCTTGATGAAAGCTACATGACTCAGAACAGTGTCAAATGGACATGAGCTGTTCTTCCTTTGTGACACTGTTTCTACTAACTACCACCGTCTCACCATTGCTTTCCTTGCTTCCAAGGCTAACAAGAAACGTTCTTTTCTCTAGTCTCTCATAGCAGGTCTCGGTTGGGATCCAAACCATTTCATTATCATTAGAAGAAGATCTTGGAGAAGAAGGGGGAGTGCTCTTTCTTTTCCTTGCAAGAGGTGTGACACTGATGTGCCAAAGGAAGAGCATTCACAACACCATATTGCTCAGCACAGGGTAAATTTCTGCTCTGCTCCTACTTCTTGAAGATCAGGCATTGCTGCTGGTGGCTCTTGTTTTTGTCTAACCCGTAAAGGTTTTGTTTGCTGCTGAAACAAATCAATTTCAGAATCACTGCTATTCTCCATGACATTGGCTTTGTTTTTTGTGTGGTGCCATTGATCCAGGGGAAATCCTCCTTTCAGCCCCTTCCTGCCCAGAGGAAGGTACAGCAGAAATGTCACATTTCTAGATACATGAGGAGAGATTGATGCCAGGGGTGGCACAGGAAAAAGATGCTGTTTTCTCCTCATTGGTTACTTTCTTGACAGAAACCACCTTCTTTTGGGTGCAGCTTCTTCAGTTTTTCTCTGTGGATAAGAATTTACCACAATCAGAGGAACTTAGCAGAGGACTCTGGAGTCGCTGTCATCTAAATTGCAGACTTCCCTCCCAAAGACGGCACCCCAGAACATTGGGAAATAAATGTCTGGCTACATGGCCAGAGAGAGAGCCAAGCCGATCCTAGCCGCCGAAAGGCACATGAAGACAAAAAAACAACCTTCATTTTGCACGAATAGAAAGCCATCTATAATACTATAATTTTTTTTTTAAATACCTATAGCTCAGCAGTGGTGAGAATGTGACAAAATATAGTAAATATACATCCAAGGCTTATTACAGGAGAGACCAGACTCTAAACAGTAAAAACAGCAACCCAGTAAAATGAGTAAAGTAATCTGTACAACATTTAAAAAAAACAACAGGGAAATGTTGAAAATGTTTATTATGATACCAGGCCTCCACCATCCAAAGAATGTGAAAATTATATCCCTAAAAAAATGTAATGCCAAAAGGACGCCTACTCCAGACTCCAGTCCATCTAACAATAAACAAACATAAAGCAAAAAAATTAACACAAATAGTGATGCCTGCCCTACCTCAAACAACAAACATTTTGCAAAGTACTGCATTGAACTTAGTTGAATTTTCCCAAAAAGGCAAACATTCTAAAGGTGTGGATGAATCAGAGGTTGCAGACAAAACGAGTAATGCTTTCCCTCCAAAATCCAAACTCAAAACGAACAAGTGCTGTACTAAGGAAAGGGAGGAGAATTCAGGACCGGAAGAGGAAGTTACCCCTGTTTCAATTTTCTTTTTAAAAGCAGTTGACTCTGAAGAAATTATCCAGACAGTCTACTGTGGTAAAAATTATGACAAAAAATGCAGGTTCAAGTTCATTTTCACATTTCCACTTTTTAAGAACTGATGTTTGCATTCGGAACACTGCTTTGGAACTGTAGTTTTGTGCAAAAAAAACTTACCTGAAAGGTCCTTTCAGTTAAAAATCAATCTGAAATGCATGTTGACCGCATGCATTAAGAAAATACTCCTGGTGTTTGAAAAACGCTGCTCTAGTTTGTTCCAATCATGTTGTTTTTGTGCTTCTTGCGTTAGGATTTTTATGTAAAGAGAATTCTCGTAAAGCCATGTTACATAATGGCGTAATCTCAGTATTTACATGTACATTTTGGTTTGCAAAATTACACAAAGTAACTAGAATTTTGACTAGGCTTAACGTCAATTCTTTCAGTGATTTTGGCTGTAGGTGTGAGACAAACCTCTTACAGGAACAAAAATGGGAAAATACACACTCTTTTACCCCACCCTTAACTTTTCTTTTCCCTGTACAGAGGTTTGTCATGTAAGACCTTAGCTGACTATGCTAAATGAATGCCAAATTGGTGCAGCTCCATCAATGGTGGCCAAAGCTATTGGCAAATAAAAAAGAATGCCTTTCCACTGGAAAAGTTACGATTGCATTTTGTGTGTGGTGGGGGGATACCACAAACTATCATAGTTAAATTAAAGTGTGTAGGGCTGGTGCTCTAGTGTACACACCCATGAGTGCATGGTGTGTTTTTGCATTATGAATTGTAGTTATTACTACACATCCTTGATTTTCTATATTAGAGGCTGTGATTCATGGTGTGCATCAGCTAATACCAAAGCACCTCTTATAATAGTTTAAAGTGAAAATATGTTATGCAGCCAGGACTTTTAAAAGATGGTCAACCAATCCATTTTTTTAAATGCACAATTGTTTTTAAACATCATTACAAAAGATAGACACTAGTTTTACATAAAATACAACTCATATTTTAAAATCTTAACACGAAAACCAATAAAATCATTAATTACCATGAATTAAAACAGATTATTTAGTGCATTACAAATATAAAAATAGTCCCATAGCCAGAGCTACAGAATCACTTTCCAGCATAACATGAATTCTTTTAATATTGGGTCTTCTAAGGCAAAGGCTGGTGATCCTGATAAAAAAATGTATAAAGCCTTTTGGAAAAAACTTTAATCAAAGGTCTGAAGGACGTGCTTCCCAACCTATTGTTTAATTGAAGCAAACAAAATCAAACGAAAACAGCAATCGCTAGAAGTGCTATATCAGAAACATTCTCTAAATGGGTGTTCCATGACATTGTGACCTTAATCATGACTCCTAGTCAATACAGTATTATTTATAAACTCACCGATCATCAAAGAATAACTTTCAGTTGCTTTGCCAATGCTTTTATTTGCACTTCTGATAACATGTACAGGTCCTATTAATTTCATAACCTTAACAGACATCATTCAGAGGTTTCGTAGCAGGGAAGCTAATTAACAAATTAGAAATGTATTAGGCATCATTTTATAGTTGTGAACACTGTAGGCTTTAAAAATGTGCACAACAAATAAATATGCATGTGTTTTTTCGGCAAAATATCACAAATTCGTTTTTATCTGCCTAGCTTGCTGGTCTGTTGTATCTTTTCTTAGCAGAGGAGATGTCACATTACAAGGACAACGTCTGCAGTGTGTTTTGGCTGAATTAAATGTTCTCATTGTCATATTATGTGACGCTTACTTCCAGCCTGAAATATGTGCATAAAAATATTGTGCAAAGAAGCAACTCAAAGCAATGAATGTTGGAGTTGTTATTTCACTTTTGGTGGAAAGATTACGGGGCATGTTAGCAAGGGCTTCATCGTCGCTTTAGCGGCACTTTTTGATGCTAAAGCGGCGAATTTTGTATCTCCCTATTAGCAAGCTGTCGCTAACAGCAGTTAGCGACATCTTTCAGGCGATAGCGACCAGTTTGGGGTCCGCTTTGCATGTCAGCGATATTTATCGCTAATGACATGCAAAGTGGGCGTACCCAAACTGTTAGCGACTGAAAGCAGTCGCTAACACAGCTGTCGCCTATTATCAACGCAGGCTGTGCGATACAAAAAGTTGCGCTAAGCGCGATTATCGCCAGAATCTAACACCTGCTCAAAACATTACTTACCTGTGTTAACAATGGGAGGTGGATTGTCAGGTTAAGTCCCCATTGGCGTTAATGTGTGAATATCACTGGATTTCCAGCGATATTCAGGCATTTTGCCGCTTTCGCTGGATATATTAGCACAATGGAGATAAACGTTGCTAATAGCATGTTTTCTCCGCTAACATATCCAGCGATAGGCAGCGATAACAATGAACGCGCTAAGCGCATTTTGCAATGAATATCGCAATTCCGTGCTAATATGCCCCTACATGACTAACGAATGCTTGCACAGAAATTCATAGTGTATTTGTATTTTAAAGATACGTATGTCCAGATGGAAAGCAAATTAAATGATTTCCCTTTTGTGTAACATCTCGGTTCCCATTCCTTTGCTTACAAAATGTTATGCATTTAAAATGTCACAATTTGTTCTGAATGCATAAATTGTTTGTATTGTTCAAAACATTATAAGAAAACTCTAATTTATTGGCAAGTAGCTCATTTAGCTCACTCCACAGGCCCTCTTAACACAGACACATTTTTACAGGCTCACTGAGCGCACTCTGGGGCATATTTACAATAACTGGCGCATCCCTACATATCAGCAGGGATGAGCCAGTTATTGTGCGTCACAGCTCCGCCACCATGGATGCGCCGCATTTACAATGCGGCGCACCATGGGGCAAAAATGGCACAGATGCGTGACACATCTGTGCCGTAAAAGTGGCGCATTGCTGGAGTTGCGTCGCAAGCGCGACGCAGCTCCAGCAATGCTCTGGTGGGCCCTATCTTGTTAATGCTGTGTCAATCCTTATGCCTGCTTCAGGCAGGCGCAGGGTTTTGACGCAGCATGGGCCTAAAAGTAACTGAGTGAAATCTTGTAGATTTCACTCAGCCACTTTTAGGAGGCGTTCCTGCGCCGGAATGCCCCCCCCCACGCCGGAACGCCTACATGTGGTGCAGGGCTTTACAACGTGACGCATCTCCCAGATGCGTCACGTTGTATGTACCCCGAACCATGGCGCAGGATTTGTGCCGCCGCTGCGTCACAAAAGTGACGCAACGGCGGCGTATATGAGGCGCAAGGGGCTTGTAAATCTGCCCCTCTGTTGCTCAATTTCGAGATTTGGATATTTGAGCATATATTTTAATTTGGCTTGCTAATATGCCTTTTTTATTTGGTCTGCTTATTGTTTCCTTAGGTACGTTATCTGGCATGAGCATACTATTTTTCTAATGATTGATTTATTTTCGCTGCTAACATTACTACTGTGATGTTAATTATATTTCACAAATAAATCTCATATTACAAAAACACCAAGTGAGTGCTTTCGGTGAACTTCTTCGTGGTGGAGCTTCTGAGTCCACTTTGTCTCCCACTGAGGCTGCGGATCGACCCTTCTTGGTAGAAAAAAGCATCAACAGAAACACTCTCCCAAGAAAGCACACTGCAAAGTAAGCTTTGGTCACTAATATGACACCAAAGCATTATGGTACTTGCAGTCTACATTTCATTACAGTGTTACACAATATTTCCTTACAGCTACAGCTGTCTTCATAGATCTCGAGAAAGCTCCTGAGAGCCCTGTTTCCATGTCTCTTTTGACTATCAGAAGGATGTATCCCTTAACACTTTGTCACAGTGGAGCTGGTCACCCGAGCTGACCTTTGCTCCGAAGTCCTCCAAATTTGGAGTCTCTTTAATTGTCTGTTTTAATTGTGTGTGTGTGAAAAATGTGGAAGGATCAAGAGGATGGTGAAGTGGCAAAGTTCAGGAGCTCCATGAAAAGAAATAGAGGTGAAATGCGAACTTGGGTGGCAGCAGCCACCAGTAACAAGTTCATGAACACATCTTTCTTTGGCTCCAGGTCGGAGAGGGACTGCTGGAAGCAGCTTCTTCACCCCGCTGGAGGTTGACGCTCTGGGCACATGCTAAAGGGCTGCCCTGCCTGTCACACTTCTTTCTAAATCCAGGGGGCACTATACCCGAGGAAGCGTGGCGTATCCAGATCATTTTAGACAAACATCAAAAAGGGGAGTGGCAGCACTCTCACTTGAAGGTCCCTTCCACGGTATTAGTCGCCTGTTAGCCCATATTGTGGCCTCAGTGAATACTGCTAGTTTCAGTTAATAACTTACTTAGGGGCATATCATCAAGGAGGCGATATAAAATTATCGCCGCTTTTGCATCCTTTTTCGGACAAAAAGCGGCGATAATTTTATCGCCTTATCTGCAAGGTCACGCTATCGCGTGAATCCTTGCATTATCGCCTGTTTACTGAACGACCATCTTTGCATCTCTAATGAGATGCAAAGTGGGCGTTCCTGCCCTGACATAACTGGAGAAATGTCGCTAAGCGACATTTCTCCAATTATCAATGGGCACGCTAACCTGCAGAGCGACAAGCAAAGTAGCGATAACCTCTGTTATCGCTACTTTCTTTACGCCTGCTACAAGACTAACTTAGCCATGATATCCTAAGTAAGGTGGATATCATGGCTAAGTATACCTTGCCCTATCATCAAACTATCGCCAACCTTTGTGAGATTATCGCTGGATTTCCAGCGAGAATCTCACATTTGGCAGTTAGCGCTGGGAATTTTGTCGCTTTTGAGATAAGCGTTGCTAATAGCACGCTATCTCAGGGATAAAAATCCACGTTACCCGGCGATATATATCCTAGCGCTAAGTGCGCTTAGCGATAATTATTGCCGGTCCTTGATGATATGCCCCTTAAATAGGCGAGTGCACACAACACTTTCACAATAATGCACTTGAACCAACGTTTTAAACTTCTAAACTTCTCATAAGGTGATCAGCTTTGCTCAGATTTACAGCATCACTTCAGAAGTTAACACCTGAAATGGGATTTCAGCCTTTACATTTGCACAATTAGCAAAGACAAATCAACACAGTTAAATATAAATAGGAAGCATGTTTCATCGGATGAAAATCCTATCGCAAACGGATTACGGGAGCTAGTAAAGTGTTAAGGATATGTATTTGAACCTAAAATAATGTGTTATGTTATACAGACATATTTGGATTCTTTATTGGTATTGGTTGAAGTCGATATGCAAAAACTAAGAAAATCCAATGGCACTTCAAAGTTTCCAAAATACACTTTTGCAAGTGTTGCCAGATATGTGCATGCTGCTATCACTTTTTTCACTATATTTGTGCTAGCCTTAAATAATCAATTGCATTACTGCAACGTCAATGTAGACAAATCGTTATTGAAAAACACAAGTTAAACCATCAGAAACAAAAAAATGATTTAACCAAAAACACATTAGAGTATTGATCAAATTCTAAATTAGGTTAGCATCATTTAAAACCCGAGCTTGTTGGATATTGCTTCGCAGACCACTTACCATTGCTTTGAGGGGAAACAACACACACGCCGGGTGAAGCTGGATTCTTGTCACGGAGCCTGCACAGGTAATGTTACAACCTGCTGGTGTGTAGCCCCGGGGATTTGTTATGCAACAGAATGTAAACAAACACGGTTGACCCTAGATGCGTAAACACCCACTAAAAAGGCAACTTTGACCTTTGAGAAGTCAGTCAAAAATCAAGGCCACTTTTGGTAAATTCTGTGTTGGCGGGGAGAGGGAGAGAACTGCACTGCCCCTTAGTACATTGTTTCAGTGACCCTGTGTTGGAAACAGCCCACTCCCACTCCGCTGGGTGGTGGTGGACCTTCCCGACACAACGGGGTAGCTTGGCTCGAGTGGTCAGGAAACAGGCGCAGTGCTAAGCATACAATATACCCATACAATAACCATGCGTGCATCCGTTCCAAAAACGACTCTACACCGTAAAAATTATGAAAATATTCTTTCTTTATCTTTCTTCTCTTAGTTGCTGATTGGGAAAATAAATAACAATCACAGTATATACATTTTTAAATATAGCAGGTCAAATAAATATTTGCTGTTTGCTGAAATAAATAGGGGTGATTATAAATACAGGGCATAAATACAAGTGCAATATATACAGTCAATTAAATACTTTGAGGTAATAAATACTGTATCAATAAATACTGTCCCAATAAATACTGTTCACCAACAAGTCCTGTGGACCTAGAAATTCAGTGCAGCAATAAATAGATGAGAACTTAATAAATACAGTAACCCCAATAAATAATTAGAAGTATACAGTACACTTTGTGAATCAGATGACACTTCACTACTGAAGGGCTGAATTGGCCCAGGCACAGCTTGTAGGGTGTGAAAGGCTTGAGGGGTACTACTCCCTGGCTGAGGCAAAGGCTGAGGCCTAAACTGAGGTAGATCAAAAAGAGGGGAAATTCCAATGCCCTGGCTTCCCTCTCCACAGAACCTCTCCAGGTTAGTCCCAGTTCACCCCAGGCACAGTCAGGTGGGTTTCAGCTCCTCCCTAGCCCCTTAGAGTAGTCTCTCAGGTCTCCACAGGGCCTTAGGCGCCCTCTACTCCACTTACTGCCCTTTTTCTGATGTTCCGACGCCGCTGGAGTCGTGTCGACGCCGTGAGGCGGTTCCGGTTCGGTCTCGGCGGCCTCGGCACAGTGTCAGTTCTTTGTCGACGCCGGTAGGCGGTTCCGGTCCGATGTCGGTGGCCTCGGTTCGAACTCGACCTCCGATTCGACGGCGTCGGGCAGTCTCTTCACGATGTCGACTTCGGGCGGCTCCGGTCCGATGGCGCTCTCGGCTCCGATGACGTCGGCCGGCCTGGCCTCGATGTCGACTTCCGGCGACTCCGGGGTGCGATCCTCACCCCCGACCTCCGGTGCTCCTCCTCACAGGCTCCGGGCGACTCCGGAGTGCGATCCTCACTCCCGACCTCCGGTGCTCCTCTACCTCGGTCTCCGACGACTCCGGAGGGCAGACTTCACCCTTCCGATGACGCCGCTCGCTCGACCTCGGTTCACCTCCTTCTCGACCCTTGGTATTCCACTCGACCTCCGCCGGCGCCCTCTTATGACCTCAGGCGGCTCCGGGTACGACGTCTGCTACCTCAGTCAGCGCCGCTTCTCCACCTCGGGCTCCAGGTCTTCGGCTACTCGACGCCAGGCTCCAGGGAAACCAACTCTCAGGTCAGAATCTTGTTATCTTCTTGGTTCTAAGGCCTGTTCCTGCTGTCCAGGTCCTTAGGATGGTTTTCTTCTTTCTTCCTCCCACACAGGGCTATAGGCTGGGATCCATCAGCTGGGACAAGTATCAAGGGTGGGTTTATGGACCCCACTCCAGGCACAAGTTTCCACCCCTGCTGCTTCACTCCTTCCTCCTTCACTCTTGTGCTCCTCTCTCTTCACCAGTCAGGTGCCAACTGCCAGCTCCAACTGCCAACTGCCTCTCTTATCCTCCCAACATTCTAAACGGTTTCCAACTGTCACACAGTTCTGGAATCTCCTGGAAGGTTCTGGAAGGTGCTGGTAGGTTCCAGTGGATGCTGGTGATGTCATGGGAGGCCACCATTTTGTGCTTCAGGCCCTCAGACAGAAGGTTCAGGGGTAGCTAAAATGGCTCCCTGAATCTGTAGCAACACGAAAAAGTCTGGTGGTTCCCAAAAAGGAAAAATTCAAACAGGGTTTGAGGCAAAAGTGGGACAAAATAAATAATGATGAGGAGGGACCACCCAAAGGGCTGACAGGTCTAACACGCGTCCCCCCCAGCTGAAAGTGGGGAGAGCTACCCAACCCCTTGGGAGTTCTCATCACTAAGGCGGAAATACCTTGAGAGACCGTCTGCATTGGCGTGGTCCACTCCAGGCCGATGTTCCACCTGAAAGTCCATCCCCTGTAGGGAAATAGACCACCTCAACAACTTGGGATTCTCCCCCTTCATTTGCATCAGCCAACGAAGGGGTCGGTGGTCGGTCTGAACTAGGAAGTGCGAGCCAAACAGGTATGGCCGCAACTTCTTCAGAGCCCATACCACTGCAAAGGCTTCACGCTCTATTGCACTCCACTTCTGTTCCCTGGGAAGTAGTCTCCTGGATAGGAAGACCACGGGTTGATCCAGACCCTCTTCGTTGAGTTGCGATAACACTGCCCCAATGCCATGTTCTGATGCATCTGTCTGGACAATGAACTTCTTGGAAAAGTCTGGGGCCCGTAAGACCGGGGCCTCGCACATGGCTTTCTTCAATTTCTCAAAGGCTTGCTGACAAGCCTCCGTCCAGACTACCCGTCGAGGTTGTTTCTTGGACGTGAGCTCCGTGAGAGGGGCTACGATGGTACCGTACCCCTTCACGAAGCGGCGGTAGTATCCCGTGAGGCCCAAAAATGCTCAGACCTCAGTCTGTGTCTTGGGGGGTTCCCAGGCCATGATGGCCTCGATCTTCGCCTGGAGGGGTTGCACCGTTCCCCTACCCACCAAGTGTCCAAGGTACACTACCGACCCCTGCCCGATCTGGCACTTGCTGGCCTTGATCGTCAATCCAGCTTGTCTCAGGGCCTGGAGAACAGCTTGCAGGTGACGCAAGTGATCCTCCCAGCTGTTACTGAAGACGGCTATGTCATCCAGATAAGCAGCAGAGAAACTCTCCATCCCGGTGAGGATCTGGTTTACCAGGCGCTGAAACGTGGCAGGTGCGTTCTTGAGCCCAAAGGGCATCACACAGAACTGGTAGTGGCCATTGGGCGTGGAGAAGGCTGACCTTTCCCTTGCTCCATCAGTCAAAGAGATCTGCCAGTACCCTGAAGTAAGGTCAAAGGTACTTAGATATTGGGCAGCTCCCAGCCGGTCAATCAATTCATCCGCCCTAGGGATCGGATGAGCATCAGTCCTTGTCACTGAATTCAGTCCCCGGTAGTCCACACAGAACCTCAGTTCTGGTTGGGCACCCGGTGGTGCAGCTTTTGGTACTAGCACCACCGGACTGGACCAGGGGCTGCTAGAAGGTTCAACCACTCCTAGCTCCAGCATCTTAGTGACTTCACTGTGAATGCTGGCCTTCACCTTGTCAGACATCCGGTAGATCTTGGACTTCACAGGTGGGCTGTCTCCTGTGTCTACGTCATGGACGCACAGGTGAGTCCTACCTGGGACAAGGGAGAACAACGAAGAGTACTGCCCCAAGACCTGGCGACAGTCCTCCTGCTGTTCAGGAGTTAGAGATGGGGAGAGAATCACTCCCTCCACCGACCCATCCTTTTCCTGAGACGCAAACAGATCAGGGAGAGGCTCGCTTTCCACGTCCTCTCCTCCGTCAGTCACCATCATCAAGATGACTTCGGGCCTCTCGTGGTGGGGTTTGAGGCGGTTGGCATGCAGCACCCGCAGGGGCTGACGAGGGGTCTTCAGGTCCACCAAGTAGGTAGCCTTACCCTTCTTCTCCAACACCTCAAAGGGTCCTGACCAGCGATCCTGGAGGGCACTAAGCTCTCCGGGTTCGATCACCCACACCTTCTGGCCAGGCTCCAACTCCACCGGGTGAGCGTTGTGGTCATACCACGCCTTCATCACTGCTTGGCTGGCTTCCAAGTTGTCAGAAGCTTGCTTCCACAACTTAGCCATTTGGCTCCGGAAGGCCAGCATGTAGCTCACCACATCCTGGGGGAGCTTTCTGGGAGTTCTTTCCCATCCGTCTCTCACCAGGTTAAGAGGTCCGCGTACAGGGTGCCCATACAGAAGCTCGAAGGGGCTGAAGCCCACTCCCTTCTGTGGCACTTCCCTGTAAGAAAAAAGTAAACAGGGTAGGAGGACGTCCCATTTCCTCCGCAGGCTTTCAGGCAGACTTCTGATCATGCCTTTCAAGGTTTTGTTAAACCTTTCCACCAGACCATTGGTCTGGGGGTGGTAAGGAGTTGTGAACCGGTAGGTCACTCCACACTCCTTCCACATTGCCCGCATATATGCTGACATGAAGTTGGTCCCCCTGTCGGACACAACTTCCTTGGGAAAACCCACTCGGGTAAAGATTCCCATCAGGGCCCTAGCCACAACAGGTGCTGTTATGGTCCTCAGAGGTATTGCCTCTGGGTACCGTGTGGCATGATCCACCAGAACCAGGATAAACCTGTGACCAGCTGTAGTTGGTGGATCTAATGGACCCACAATGTCGATGCCCACCCTTTCAAAGGGGGTGCTAACGACAGGGAGTGGTTCCAGGGGAGCTTTCAGCTTCACCCCTGTTTTCCCACTGGCTTGGCAAGACACACATGTCCGGCAGTAGGTATCGGACGACACTTTCATCTGAGGCCAATAAAAGTGTGGGACAAGACGGGCGAAGGTCTTGTCTTGCCCCAGGTGTCCTGCCAATGGGATCTCGTGAGCCAACTCTAAAAGGAAGGCTCGATAACGTTGAGGGACTACCAAGGCTCGTGACGATCCATGTAGGGGTGCCTTGGGTTCACTGTAGAGGAGGCCATCCTCCCAGTAAACACTGTAGTTCCCTTCAACGTTCCCTGCTGCCTGGGCTTCGGCCTGTCGCCTTAGCCCCTCAAGGGTAGGGCACTCCCTCTGGCCCTGGCAGAATTCCTCCCTGGACGGGCCTCCCTCCACGTGCCACTCGGCCGGGATGGGTAGGTCCTCCAGGTTGGTAACGTCCCCCTCCGCAGACTCCTGGTCCACCACCTCCGGTGGCCTATCCGTCCTACGGGGTGGAGACGCCGAGGCAGGCTCCTCCTGTCCTCGGTTCTTCCCTTGACTGGCAGCTGGCTGGGCCTTTGTTCCAGGCTCCAGCCGGAATGAACTCCCTCTTCGGGTAGTCTCGGACCTTGTGCTAACACAGGCCCAGTCAGGTGTACCCAGCATCTCGGTATGAGTCCGGTATTCCACCTCCTTCCAAGCGTTGTGCTCCATGTCATTGCCCAGCAGACAATCGACTGGCACGGCAGGGCTTACGGCAACTCGAAGTGAACCTGCAACCCCCCCCCATTCAAAGGGAACCTCAGCCACGGGATAGTGACCGGTTCTGCCGTCAGCCATCGCGGCTGGGTGGAGTACATCGGGAATGACTTGCTCGGGAGACACCAGTTGGCTACGTACCATAGTCATACTGGCTCCTGTGTCTCTCAGAGCCTCCCCTCTTTGGCCGTTGATGGTGATCCACTGCCCATACTTTGCAGTATTTGCGGGCACCTGGATCTTAGGAACCATCTCCCGTTCTCCCAGGGACACTAAAGTGACACCCGCCCACTCCCTTCCCTTAGTTAAGGGCATCTCCTCCCCGAGCACTACACTAGCTACTCCGGGGGGCTTTCCTCCAGTGGGAGGGGGTGAGCGTTTCTGACACTTCGGATCTCCTTTATAGTGTCCAACGCCACCGCACTCGTAGCAATGGACAACCCTTGGCTGCTGACTCTGGCCAGGATTAGGGTTTCTGGGGGGGTTAGCCTTAGAGGTGAATCCTGTTCCCTTCCCTTGGAAGTTATTTTGGGGACCTTTGGAGAACTCCTTTTTCTTTTCCCCTCCTTCTTTCTTTTGGGGGGCGCCCTGTCCGGCCTTTTGAGTATCCCCTCCAGTCCCCCTTGTGGACACCCGGGTACTAGCCCAAATGTCCGCCTCCTCAGCAAGCTTCCGGGGGCTGGTCAGCTTGCTATCCACCAGGTGTTGCCGCAGTTCAGGGAAACATTTCTCGAGTAGGTGTTCCTTCAATACCAGGTCAAACAGCTCCTCGTAGTTCCTGACTTCACTGCCCTGAATCCAACCTTCCAGTGCCTTCTTTGCATAGTCCAGGAAGTCCACCCAATTCTGTGTGCCCAGTTTGTGACTACCCCTGAACTTCTGCCTGTACTTTTCCGGAGTTAGTCCAAACTTCCTGATGAGCGCCAGTTTCATAGTGGGGTAGTGGGTTTGCTCCTCCTCTTCGAGGGCCAATAAAGCATCCCTACCAGCTGGAGGCATGTACCTATACAATCCTCCTCCCCAATACTTCACTGGAACCCCATGGGCCCTCAATGAGACCTCATAGGCTGCTAGCCATTTGGCGATGTCATCACCTGCCCCATAGCTTGCTACAATGTCCTTTGGCAGGTAAGGTTTGGATTCCCTGGTGGACTCTTGGATTTGGCTGCCACCATTAGGAACAGTTGGTGCCCCAATTCTGAGGATCTGAAGCTCTATCTCCTTCAGTCTTATCTCATGTGCCATCCTCTCTTTCTCCGTCTCATGAGCCAACCTCTGTTCCTCCTTCTCCTTCTCCAGCTTTGCTAAATCCAATGTGAGCTGTCTTTTCTCTCTCCGATCGGCTAACTCCACGCTGGATAAGCCCCCACTAGAGGCACGGCTGCCCCCCCTAGAAAGTGTCCTGGGCCCTGCTGACAGGTTCCCCACCTCAGGTTGGTACATCTCAGCCCCCTCGGGGTCAGGCTCTCCATCCCTGTCTTCCTCCTCAGCCTTGCCTTCCCTGCGTGCCTCCCCCCAAGCCCTTAAGCTGGTTTGAAGTGCACCCTTCTTTGCTCCTGGGGGACAGTACACCCCCTCTCGCTGGCAAAACTCCCTGAGTTGGGCCACAGTGTATGTTTCTAAATCTTCAAGAACAAACTCCATCTTGCCCACTCAGGTTAGAGGATAGGTTTTGTGCAGTAACAATGCAGGGGGGTACCTTTAGTAATACCTCCTCCCACCACCAGAGTAAATTTGGAAAAAACAAAAACCCACAATTTGGAAGGCCGCTGTGAGAAAACTCCCGGTGTAGGCCTATGGACTACCCACAGTTATTGTTGAGTATATGTAGGCACAGCTCTATCCCACCACTGAACACCAATTTATGTTGGAAACAGCCCACTCCCACTCCGCTGGGTGGTGGTGGACCTTCCCGACACAACGGGGTAGCTTGGCTCGAGTGGTCAGGAAACAGGCGCAGTGCTAAGCATACAATATACCCATACAATAACCATGCGTGCATCCGTTCCAAAAACGACTCTACACCGTAAAAATTATGAAAATATTCTTTCTTTATCTTTCTTCTCTTAGTTGCTGATTGGGAAAATAAATAACAATCACAGTATATACATTTTTAAATATAGCAGGTCAAATAAATATTTGCTGTTTGCTGAAATAAATAGGGGTGATTATAAATACAGGGCATAAATACAAGTGCAATATATACAGTCAATTAAATACTTTGAGGTAATAAATACTGTATCAATAAATACTGTCCCAATAAATACTGTTCACCAACAAGTCCTGTGGACCTAGAAATTCAGTGCAGCAATAAATAGATGAGAACTTAATAAATACAGTAACCCCAATAAATAATTAGAAGTATACAGTACACTTTGTGAATCAGATGACACTTCACTACTGAAGGGCTGAATTGGCCCAGGCACAGCTTGTAGGGTGTGAAAGGCTTGAGGGGTACTACTCCCTGGCTGAGGCAAAGGCTGAGGCCTAAACTGAGGTAGATCAAAAAGAGGGGAAATTCCAATGCCCTGGCTTCCCTCTCCACAGAACCTCTCCAGGTTAGTCCCAGTTCACCCCAGGCACAGTCAGGTGGGTTTCAGCTCCTCCCTAGCCCCTTAGAGTAGTCTCTCAGGTCTCCACAGGGCCTTAGGCGCCCTCTACTCCACTTACTGCCCTTTTTCTGATGTTCCGACGCCGCTGGAGTCGTGTCGACGCCGTGAGGCGGTTCCGGTTCGGTCTCGGCGGCCTCGGCACAGTGTCAGTTCTTTGTCGACGCCGGTAGGCGGTTCCGGTCCGATGTCGGTGGCCTCGGTTCGAACTCGACCTCCGATTCGACGGCGTCGGGCAGTCTCTTCACGATGTCGACTTCGGGCGGCTCCGGTCCGATGGCGCTCTCGGCTCCGATGACGTCGGCCGGCCTGGCCTCGATGTCGACTTCCGGCGACTCCGGGGTGCGATCCTCACCCCCGACCTCCGGTGCTCCTCCTCACAGGCTCCGGGCGACTCCGGAGTGCGATCCTCACTCCCGACCTCCGGTGCTCCTCTACCTCGGTCTCCGACGACTCCGGAGGGCAGACTTCACCCTTCCGATGACGCCGCTCGCTCGACCTCGGTTCACCTCCTTCTCGACCCTTGGTATTCCACTCGACCTCCGCCGGCGCCCTCTTATGACCTCAGGCGGCTCCGGGTACGACGTCTGCTACCTCAGTCAGCGCCGCTTCTCCACCTCGGGCTCCAGGTCTTCGGCTACTCGACGCCAGGCTCCAGGGAAACCAACTCTCAGGTCAGAATCTTGTTATCTTCTTGGTTCTAAGGCCTGTTCCTGCTGTCCAGGTCCTTAGGATGGTTTTCTTCTTTCTTCCTCCCACACAGGGCTATAGGCTGGGATCCATCAGCTGGGACAAGTATCAAGGGTGGGTTTATGGACCCCACTCCAGGCACAAGTTTCCACCCCTGCTGCTTCACTCCTTCCTCCTTCACTCTTGTGCTCCTCTCTCTTCACCAGTCAGGTGCCAACTGCCAGCTCCAACTGCCAACTGCCTCTCTTATCCTCCCAACATTCTAAACGGTTTCCAACTGTCACACAGTTCTGGAATCTCCTGGAAGGTTCTGGAAGGTGCTGGTAGGTTCCAGTGGATGCTGGTGATGTCATGGGAGGCCACCATTTTGTGCTTCAGGCCCTCAGACAGAAGGTTCAGGGGTAGCTAAAATGGCTCCCTGAATCTGTAGCAACACGAAAAAGTCTGGTGGTTCCCAAAAAGGAAAAATTCAAACAGGGTTTGAGGCAAAAGTGGGACAAAATAAATAATGATGAGGAGGGACCACCCAAAGGGCTGACAGGTCTAACACCCTGGCATTGCAGTGACCCTAATATCATCCTTGTAGCAGTCGGGCTGCCCTTTTTGAGCCAGGTTGCTGAAAATAATTTCCTATATCTTCTCCAAGCAGGGCCAGAATTACACCTCAAGTGCCCCTGTTCAGTTTTCTTCCACCCCTTCCCAGAGTCTGTGTAGAGGCAGTGCACCTGTTCAAACACCACAACCAGTGGGTCCTTTTATGAGACTCCCCTAACACCGCACTATACCATTCCACCAGGACAATAAATAGTAAGCAGGCCCTGGAGGGCCTATGATGAACATGATAGGCTTATCATCTGCAGTCTCATGGATGCTACAGATGCTCGGCTGAATTCTTGGCCCCTGGCTGGAACACTGTCCACTTTTCATGCATATGAAGAAAGCAAGCACATTACACCCTGACCCTAGCTGCCTGCATTCTGCCATAGCATTCCACGTTTCTTGGTGCCTCACGTGCCCCTTGGGCCTGGTGCACCCATGGATGGGCTCCATGTGAAACCCTGCCATATCTATTTATGTTACGTTAACAAAAAAAGCCCAGTATACTGTAAAGAGTTGGTGCCTTAGGCCCACTTACAATAGTAATGAACACACAGACACGAGGAGTTGGTAACTAGAACTGGCCCAGGGCATGTGCACCCGGCCTCTTTTATTAGCAGGGTCACATGTCCTGTGACACCTGTGATGGATGGGTGAGGATGGTAAAGTAAGCCTGCCCTCGGGGAGTGGCTGGTACCAGAAACACTAGAACAGTGACCAGCCGGTCACCACATATGCCACCTTTTGGGGATTGTAGGAGGCTGCATCCAGGGGTATATTGCTGAGATGGGGTACTAGGAGCTCAATAGACAAGAGAAGGCCTTGGTGTCAAACTCCTCTGCTGTTGCCCTTAAATGGGACATCTAAGAACAATGCTAAATGAATCTAACTCCATGTTTGATCAGTATTAGTTTTCCAGATGAGCAAACACAATCCATAGAGCAGTGCATTGTGCCCTCAGTTCATACCTGCTTGTCCTGGTGTATATATAAGTCAATCAGTAGAAGAAAAGTGGCACAAAATGTAAGTAGTTTCACCATTCTTTAATGTCCTTCGTTAAATATAATCACACTCTGGCCAACATCTGTATGGCAATAGCAGACCACTTCCCCAAGGCCTTACGTTTTCACACTTAATCACAAAAAATAAAATACAAACAATAGGATAAACTCTGAAATCACAAAAGGTTTATCAAACACATGTAAGCACATTTTGAACAGCATCAAGGTTTAACTAAACGATAAAACAACCATGGGTTTAACACATTTTCATGTGTACACTTTATTAATGGATTGATACTAAGAATAAATGGATAATTTGTTTGGGAAAGCATAATCCACCTTTGATCTAAAATAAATATATATATATATGTGTGTGTGTGTTGTTTTTGAATGTTCATTACTCCAGAATACAAAATATGTAAAACATATTTACTACAGTAAAGTCATAAAATGATGTTATGCAATAATCTCCCAAAGGATCTACATTCCATTTATTCTACTGATATTCTAAGTAGCCATCAGTGTTTAAACACGCCTTTATTCTTAAAGTAACACTCAAATTGGAGGAGCACAAGAACACTTCTAACAACCGACCCATTAGATAACCACAGATCATTCATTCCCTTTCGGATGCCTTTTGTTGCAAAAATATTATTTCAAACGAGGAGATTCCAAATTTCTTACAAGCAGCATTTTTAAATTATACTGTTTTATTAATATGACTGCAATGGCTTTACATTAGAAAAACTAAAATATTGATTGAACAAATAAAGCACTTGTTTATTACAACACAGAACATGGAAGCTATACAGAAAGACTCCTGCCAAGAGATATTAAATATTCATAGTAAGGTGTACGCCGGAATAACTAATTTTCCTGAGTGACTCCATTTACATTGCTGTTATCGATGGGAGATCAAATTAGCTTTAAAGCCTAAGAAATTCGAGAGCACAAATGTAACAAGAAATTATTTATGAACAATCTAATGGTAAATAATGATAAGGGAAAGTGCTAATTACCTCTAGATCTTTTGAAACTTGGGCAATTAATATAACAAGAAGAGATTTAAGAACAATCGTATATCAAGTGACCATAACAGAAAGTGATCCCATATTAGTGTTTTCTTAGTTTCCAAAACGTTACATATCATTCTGTCCAAGATTTTACACTTCTCTCAGTACTTATCTTCTTTCACACATGTAGTATCCCTGCAATCGCGCCATAAGTGATGAGCCTACATAACATTTATTTTACAAGAAAACAGTAAAGTACATTACTTGAAATCCCTTTCACAGAATGCTCACCTTTGTCAATAAATAGCAACAGCCTCAGTGCCTCTGATCCCTTTACATACCTGTAACCACTTCTATAGAATGGCTCCCCTTTTATATACAGTCATCCAAAAATGCAGCCACAACATGGAGAACATGTTCTATGGGCCTTATAAAGAGTTAGGGGGAGGCGGTATTACATCACAAATGTGACAGATGTTCTATCCGCCATATTACTAGTGCCTTATAGCCAGAGGAACTTTTAATGCAGAGGGTGGGCTATACACCACTCTTTGACAGTGTATCCCATCCGCCAAACTCTAAATAGCCTCTAAATCACTATGGCTATTTCCATAAGTCAGATGCTCATCAATGACCGATAAACCTTTATGATTGAAATGCATATTGTAAACTCTCCCTCTACTATATGTATCATTACCACAACTCCTTGTAATATGGACACAACAGTAAGAAGAATCTGTCATCTTCATCAAGAGAGTAATAAGGCAGCAACATGTGTCTAAACCACAGCACCCCCACCACTATCCCTGTAACCCACTGCTCCATGAGTCACATCTCATGTGTATCTGAATGAGAATCAAGCACATATGTGGGCCACATTTTCATACCTATATTGCCAGCACTGATGGTCATTGCGAATCTAGCCTTCGTTAAATCTCCTTAGAAACTGTCACTGTTCCTAAGGGCAAATTGTGGTAGAAGATGTTACACGAGAGGCAGTGAAAATGTGGATCATATCTGACCTACTTTACATGCCGAATTGAAATGAACATTTTTGCACTATATTGTAGAATCACCACCTCCTACTTCTCGTTTCTTCCTGGATGCTTCTCCAGTTGTTCGTATCTAAGATTCCAGGACCCTCTTTATCTCACAGGAATGCTCACTGGCCTTGATTCTGCCACCCAAATGCAATCTTCTTACCTTTTCAGACACAACAGCAATTCCTATGATTGAGCTGTGCCGTGGATCATAGTTTGGAGGCAAATAAATTAACTACACTTCTGCCCCATACCCTCCCAGTGACTCTGCACTGAACCCCGGTGATGTTCCTTTTGTGAATGGGCCAAGGGGACACTTTGGAGTAAGTGTGACTACAAGCTCGCCTTACCATTGGAGGACTCATGATGCAAACGCTTTGCTACATATGTGTTACCAAGCACTAACACCAAGTAGGTGCTATTAATCCATCTGATCATTAGCATGCAGAGTGTGTGCAGTCACCTTGCATCGGCACTACTTCAGGAGTGGAATTTGGGAGTTAAATCCTTGGTCCTGAGAAAAGCCATGGGCTCTGGCTTGAAACATGTAGACCATTACAAGGAAAGGTCCTTTATCACCTACACTTTCTACACTCTCCCCATTTGTTAACCATACCACCCGGAGGACAGTTTAAAATATCGCTTACCTACCAGACAGGTATTTTTACCCTCCCACAGAAAACCCCTCCCACTCCTATTCCTTCTATCATTTGAAGTGTACAAATCAGTGATCTTGCGTATTTTGCAGGTTGCAGCATGCCCTTTTCCAAAGCGAAACGATAGGAACCCTATGATGAAGCATGCACCAAGGGGCAACTGTGATGGATGGAGATTAGTGCATTGCACACAGACGGGCTCTTTTGGTTTTGAATTCAAAATTTTGAATAAATACTGATTTGGACACCATCTAGGCAATTTTAAAGATTATCTCATATCGATCCCACACACTTTTTTCCTAAAAAGTACTCCCATGTAAGGAAAGAGGTCACAGCATGCCCCGGCCCTCAGTGATGAAACATGGCCCACCCTAGATGACTCAAGGTCTAAAATACTAACATATAAAAATATATAAAGTTAAAAGGTATCTAAAACCAAAATGGCTACAACAGAAATATAAAAATGTTATATTGCTGATAAAAAAAGAAATATATATTTATAATTAGCGCTTAAACGTATAAAAATGTTAAACATTTTAAATAACAAATATATCTCCAAACAACATATTTAATTTAAAAATGTTAAGAACTGTATTTTAGAAAAAAGTTAATATTTAATTTTTATTGAATATTTATTTCATAAAACATATGTTTAAAAATGCATACACTTGCATTTAACCAATATAATAAATTAAAATAATAACATATTACATATTAATATATTAAAAAATTCAAGCAACTATAATAGTAACTTCAATTAATTTCACAACTAAAAAAGTTTGAATAATTTCAAAAAATAAATTACTAATTACAACACTACATACATACAAAAATATAGATTTTGACGTTGGGTTGCCATTTACTGTTCTAACCCCAACTTTACAAACAATGGCAAAAGTGTATATACCTGGGCAATCAGGGGGATATATTTACTGTTGTAATATCAGTCCTATGAACATTGGGGAAAGTGCATTCATTTTTTTTACTCCAGTTCCACGAACAGTGAAAAATGTGCATGTATGGGGTCAGGGGAATATTTCCTGTTCTAACTCTAGTCTTACAAATAATGGGAAAGTGCATATAACTGGAGGACGTTTACTATTCTAACTTCAATCATGCAAACACTGGGGTAAATCAATATATTTAGCAGCATATTTACTATCATAACTCCATTCCTACAAACATTGTGGTAACAACATATACATGAGATGTCAAATTTACAATTCTAATTCAAGTTCTACAAACTCTAGAAAAAGTGTATAGAACCCAGGGTTGGGGTGCTCCTATTTACTGTTCTAACATCAGATCCACAGATTTTGAGGAAAATGCTTCAAATTTGTTGGTGTCCAATTTACTATTCCAACTTCAGTCCTATGTATACTGGGGAACGCGCATGTAATTGGGGAGTGGATCATATTTACTATTCTAAGACCAGACTTACAAACTCTGGGGAAGAGCAAAAATTTCAGACTGTCCAACTTACTATTCTAACTCTAGTCGCACTGATATTGATAAAAGTGTATTTTGAGGGGTGTCAAATTTACTATTTCAACGTCAGTCCTACAAACCTTTGGCGACGCGGATATAACTGGGATGATTCATATTTACTATTCTAACTCTAGTTTAAAAATGTTTGGGAAAGTGCAGAAGTTTGAGCTTGTCAAATTTACTATTCCAAGTTCAGCCCCACTAACATTGATGAAGGAGCACATATACATGTTCCAACATATCTACTATTCTAACTTCGTCCTCCAAAGATTGATGGAACTGCGTATTATTGTGGTGGAATATTTACTATGCTAACTCCAATAACCCACCTACCCAGCTGTAAACAGGCGAACTGTGTAATTTTGCATCACACCTCACTCATGAAAATATCAAGAAATACTCAGGTTGCCTACTGTTTGTGTCTTGTTTCATTTGGCACTAGAGTTTTAACCAAAACCATAATATGACCCTTTTCACTAATCTGGCTTTGTATGCAAACCTAGGGTTCTATTTCCACCTCATTATGTCCACTTTGCATAGTTTAATAAAAGTTTTGTGGCATGTATATCAATAGTGTTTCAGAGCTGCCCTTGCAGTTGCATCAACTTCCAAAGCAAAAATCATTTTGCGTGGAAAAGTTGGTCAAAACGGCCATTTGTGAAACTTTTATCCTATAGATCCCCTTGTCATTGCATAAGTGTCCACGCTAAAATGTAATAAATCTGGGGTATGGGTCCAAAACACCAGAAATCTTCAGAGTCTGATGTGCATAAATCAGTAAAACACACTAGCAGGAGAGTGCAGCAATTGTCAGACTCTTTAAAACTTAAAGTGGTTGAGTTAAACAACAATGTGGTTTCATTCAGGAGTTGTCACTAGTCACCTTCCATTCCTCTTGATTTGTAAAATAGTTTACATGCCCGTAGCATCACCACCTTTTAGGTAAACAATTCATGACTTGATTGATCTACGCTTTTTCTGGCAGTTGACTTCCTATTACAATACCCAGAGACATTGCTTTCCAGCAGAAAGAAACATTTATGAGAATATATACATTGAAATTAAGTGCATGTCAATATACAGTGGAAAGAACGCTAAGCGTTGATGTTACTATGAGAGTCAAGCAGAGCTGCATAGCTGACAATGTCAATAACACTGACAAAATCAATAACCAGGAAACCTGTTTCTGTGTGCGGTTCCAGTTGTTGTTTCAGTTGCATTGTGCGCTGCCGAGGTCCATGCATTTTTGCTATGGTGGTGAGTATGGGGTATGCGACGTCTGCAGCACGTCTTTCGACCCAGAATAAAGACCTGTCATTTTACATTGCTACATGGTATTAATTGATCTTTTATGTAACAGCTAAATTTTGGCTTTCCTTCAGCTACAGTTTTTTCGATCTCCATAATTAGGGAACAATAGTTTTAAGGAGACAGTGTTCAAGTTCCACAGCCAAAGTACCCGCTCACCCTTTACTCTTGTGCTTATTGTTATTTTTGGTCCCTAATAGCAACAACTTCTCGCCTTTCTGTGATTAATATATTCCAACCCCCTGACTAACATCAAGTCCCTCCTACCTGAGCGTTGGGTGCTGATTTAAGATGTGCGATACATGATCTACTTGCTATCAGCGGCGGCTCGTGCAGTAAGAGTGGTAAGGCCAGGTGGGGAGGATTTCAACAGACGTCGACGAAAGAAAACTAATTATTTATTTAATTTTCCCTTGTCGTCATCTGTCGAAATCCCCCCTTGTCGTGTAGATCCTATAATAGTTATACAGGATCTGCGCGTTTGGACAGCATACACTGTAGGATTGGTGACAGACTGACTCTGAACACCCCCACCGGGTATGTTGGCCTTTTGTACCAACTAGCTCACAGTGCCACTAGAATCTCCTCTTACCAAGGAGAGAATAGTGCTTGGCAACCATCGATCATGACAACCAAGAATCTTCAGGACCGTGGAAACAATATACTACTTTTCACTCAGTTACTTGTGCTTACTTACTTTCTCTCAGAGAGATACACAGAATAAACAGGCTTGGCGTTTTCAATAAGTATTTATTGAACAGTTGTTATTCTGGTGTAGAATAGATGAACTGCAATAACTGTTAGACAGTATAAGATATAAATGATTAGCAGTACTGTAAAGGTGAATGGATGGTATAGCTCTACCATCTTACAATAATCATAAATACATACGAGTATATAAAACACATGATAAACAGAGGCGCACTCCTACGATGCTTCCCTAACTAGATGTACCTACATGTACCTAGCATGTGTGTAGGTGTTAAGCCAAGAATTCCTCTAGGATTTAGTCAACCCCATTACTTTAAGTGAGAGTCTGTGGGACCCCGTCTTGGTCTCGAGTTGGACACCCCGCGAGGGATGTTAGACCACTGCGGGCTGCAGTGTCTTTATGCAGGAACCTCAGGGTCTCTGATCAGTGTGTCTGCCGGGTAGTCTCGGTCTCCCCTCTCTATCTTAGCAAGATGTGATGTATATATACACCTAGGTCTCCCCAGGGATCCTACCTGGCTGTATTACTGGGTCTGCCTAAAGATGACGTCGGGCTTGAAGTTTATACATAGATATTTTACAGGAGATGGTAGTCGTGCTGTACTTCTAGGTAAAAGGTCAGTCCCTGTTAACCGTTATAAGTGTAATATAGGGAAGAATATAGGTGAAGGGTAACAAAGTTACCTGGGCCTATATTACGGTACATATATGGAATATAACCGCCTCCCCACTCAGCCCCACTGCCCCACCGCTCTTACCTGCATGAGCTTCGGCTGCTTTCTATGGAACTTATTTCATACTCAAGCACTAGGATCAGAGCTGGCGCTGGGCATGGACAGCATGGGCAGATGCCCAGGGTCCAGCGGTCAGCCCACCAAAATGGGGCCATGCGAGGGTGTCTACCCCGACCTGGGCCTCGCACTAATGCTCTGGTGCTGCAAGGCCCAGGAGAGGGACCTCTCTCTCCTGGGCCTCGCAGGCATGTGTAGCACTGCAAGGAATAGGAAAAGGTCCTTCAGAAGGACAAGCAACTCTCACTCTTTCAGTCCTTGAGGAGCTGTAAAAGAGATGCTTATCAGTGTCCGGGAGGTGGCGTTGCTGCACAGACAGGGTCCAGCGCCATGCAGGTTTAGGATCACCTTCAACTATTGAGATGCAAACAGGGTTGCCACCTTTCCAAGAGAAAAATACAGGCCATTTGTTGCTGTTTTAGGAGCCTGCAAAGGCCGGGACACAATACTAAATAGCACTTTAAACACAATCATATGTATTCATTTGTAACAAGATGTGTCTGTCTCTGTTTACATTAATTATTACTGCGGCATTGAACGCAGCTCTGGAACATGTTTAATTGTGTTTTCTTTGTATGTTTGCTATTTTGATTATGTAAGGATAAGAGCTAAAAATAAAGGCAATAGATGATTTGCTTATTTTTTAACCAGCTAGGACATGAAACAGAACAGAAAGGGACAGAAAACCAGCAAGGTGGCAACCCTAGATGCAAACAGCCTTAAATGAGAAATTAAACTAATTATTTGCAGTTGTGTATAGCGCAAACGCGACCTGAAGGTATTGGAGCACTTTACATGAGAACCAGTTCCATTACACAGGACAGAATATTTGTTTAGGCACAGAGAGACTGAGTGATTTGCCCAGAATCACAGGATCTTGAGCTGATGCCAAGATTGCCACCTGGGTCCCATCAGAAAGTCAGCAGCTCTAGCCATAATGCCGCATCCTGGTTAGACGGAGTGTGGCAGGCAGAAGCCACATGAAAGTTTGCTCTTTATGAACTTGCGGCTCAAACTGGGCCTTGAGCTGAGCCAGAGCCAGGGAGTATGCCTTTGGTGTATATTTCTCACATTAAGCCTGTTTCAAAGTGCTGCTGTATTGTCAGATTAGTGGATGAGGCACAGGGAGAGTCTTATTTGCCTAGGATCAAACAGTTTTTTAAATTAGTAGACCCCGGACCGAAGTACACTGCTGCTTGCTTGGCTTACTTACCACTGTACTGCATTTAGATGACCATTACATATGACTGGGCACCTCCCTTCTCAGGAAATATTCAGTACATTAAAAAAAATCTCAGTGACTACCAGTTTTTACATTGAAATCGAATGCTCCAATCTTGCCCAAAAGGGAGCAGAAGAGCAATAAGCAAGGCCACTGGAATTATGTGACAGGGGAGGGTCAGAATTTTCAGCAGGGATGAAAGAATTATGCCAGAAAAGGAATATTATGCAACGAAACTCAGCTCATTTTTGTGATAGTATTACTTCACTATACTGTAATTTTTGCACTTATTAACACGCACTGGACTTTGGTTACACTTAATTAGTACCAGTTTAGCATCCAAATGTAGCAATGAGAAACAGAAAGGTAACCCATCCAGCTTTGGAAAGGATCTTCAGCTGCTCAGCAACATGTGTCGCTGTGTTCTTAGGAACTATAGAACCATTTGAGCTAGAAACAAAAATTGTTTCTGTTAAAACTGCAGATTATGTAGCAGATGATGGATTATGTCGCAAATGCAGCAAATATTATAATAATGAGAAAAAAGCAGCGTCCGCACAATTGCATCATTCCAGTAGCCCTGGCAATAAATTCAGAAACGTGATTGTCCAAGAGCACACAATTTGGCCACATGGGGGCCAGGATTAAATAATGTGTTTCATGGTTCCATATCTCCAACTAACCCACTAGACCACAACTGGAGTGATTCTGATGGCAAGGCGAAGGGGCTGCCCCTCTCAGGGAATCCCCACTCTATTTTGGGCCCTGCTCAGCTTTAGAACATAGTGATTATTTCCATCTTAAAACTGAGATTAAATGTCAGAAATCTTACTTTCATCGTTAAAACGTATCAGTTGGATCAGGTTCTGTTGCAGTGGGTACTTACTGTATGCGTTGTAAATACTGTTATTTGCCACTGGTGTTTCAAAGTTTAAGACTATTTCATTCTTTTTGAATACCAGAGTTAATTTTCTAAACTTGTCACTTAAAATTTGCAATTGCGAGCAGCCAAGGCTTACTCGTGGAGGTGGTAAAGGGATTAGAACTCAAATCAATTATAAAGAGTAATCAACCTCAATAAAAGCAACCTCCAGCTGAATTATCTCTTAACATGACCTATTTTAGAGGGGAGATTTAGAATTAAATACCAAAAATCAGGTTGCAATCATCCTATTTTGTCATTTGGTAACCTATTACCAAATTTCAAAAAGGGTTAGAGATTCAGTATTAGGAAGGGGCGTGTTAAGGGCCCTAATAGCGACTTACAGTTGTATGTATAGATGTATTGCAACCGTAATGCAAAATATTCACTTTTTATCACCAAATTCAATTTGGTGGTAACCCATTTGCAAATGGGAAGGGGCCCAAGGGTATACATTCCCCTTTGTGAATGCAGAGGAGGAAGTAGTCCCATGGACCATGGCCTGCTCTTAAAAAATGAAACTGAAACATTTAATTTTTCTTTCTGAAGTGCATCCCATTTTCCTTTAAGGAAAACAGACTGCATTTTTAAAAAAACGTTGCTTTATTTAAAAGCAAACACGGACATGGTGGTCTGCTGTCACCCCCCAGACCGCCATCCCTGTGTTTTTAGCGATTCCTAATGGGTCGCAAATTGCAACCTACCTCATGAATCTTAATGATGTAGTTCAATTGCGACCCCATTAGGAATCAAAACATTTGTCAAAGAAACATTTCCTAACAGCGAATCACAAAAATTTGCTGTTAGGAAATTGCAAACGGAAAGCTCAGTGAATGTGGACCCTGGTTCCCCTGCTCCCCAATAAACATCTTCTAAAGTCTCTGCACAGAAAATGTGTCTCCACACGTGCAATGTTTCTCCAAAGGCATTAAACCTCCTGTGAAGTGATAATGAAAAATTGTCCAGCCTACTTCGCTCTTGCAGCGATGGCTGAGGCCCACAGCTGCGAGGACCACGAGATCAGGACTCTCCCTCCCTGGGTCTTGCAGCACCAGACCATGGATGTGAAGGCCAGGCCCACATTCCATGGACCTTGCAGCACTACATCATAACTGTGAGGCCAGAGGATGGGACAACACTCCCATGGGCCTCAAGACTGTGCATCATGGTGGGGTGGTCAATTCGAGGTAACACCTTTCTCCTGGGCTTACAAGTGCTACTCTATTGTTGTGAGGCCAGTGATAGAGGGCTCCCATACCCTGAGTCTCGCAGCACTAGACCATTTCTGCAAGGCCTAGGGTAGTGGAGGTCCCTACCTTATGCCTCATAGCTATGGTGTAGCATTGCCAGGCCCTGGGGAGAGCCCCTCTCCCTGGGCCTTGCAGTCATGCTTATGTGCTGCAAGGCCCATGGGTCAATAGGCTCCATCCCCTAATCCTCTCAGCGCTACATCTGTCTGAGAGGCCAAGGAGGTGGGGGGCACCTCAAGAGGACCCCTCCCCTGGGCTCTATTGAAACTGTATCACACCTCTGTATTATCTCTCTCTGTGCATAGGTGTCACGCTCCTTGACCTGTGATGTAATTTCCTGTGATTTCATGTTTCATGTAAATTAGAGTGGCCTAACACATTCCCTTTCTGCCCAGGCATAGCCATCAGTAGTGCACCAGGTGCAGTGGCACTGGGCCCAGGTGCATTAAGTGCCCGATGTTCCCAAATGATGGCTTTATTTTACTGTGCAGCCTGTGGGCAAGATTGTGGGGGGCTTTCAATTCGCACCAGCACCAATGCCACCATTGTTGAAGTGGCGTAACGAAAATCGAGGGGGACCCCTGCAAGGTAAGTGGAGGGCTCCCCTCCGGACACTATCAGGAGCTCTCTGGCTGAAATGCTGTGCTGAGGGCCCCCCTGGGGCTTGGGTGCCACCCCGCACCGCGGGGGCTGCAGGGGCCTGTGTTACATCCCTGCATTGTTGTGCCACTTGTCTCTCTTCCATGATCATTGCAGCCCTGTTCCAGAGCCTTGAGGTCTGGAAAAAGCCCTCTCTTCTTTGGGCATTGCAGTCGGCCGTGGTTAAACACTCAGGGGAAGAGGTACCCACCCATGAGCTTAGCAGTGCAAGGGTATGGCTGTGAGGCTCTTGAGGGCCCTCTCTCAGGGGTGTAGCTATCATTAGTGCAGCAGCTTCCGTGGCACCATGTTTCATGGATGTTCTGGACCCAATGCACCTAGATTTTGGCTGTACTTTACTGTCCGGCATCATTTTCTTGCATCAGGGCCCCTGGCTACACCATGTCGCTGGTGCCTTCTCTCATGCACCTAAAAAACTTTTCAGGGTCTTGGCTAATTAGCAGCAAGGCTTAGCCTGATAAACAAAACAAAAAGAGATGCCAGTGCTGCCCATGATTTAGCACCAATTTATATTTCGAATGTGGTCAATGAAACACCACACTACTGACTACTTTTTCTGTCGGATTAAATCCTCAAGTATTTTAATTTATAAAAAACACATAACCATATATTGTGCCCCAAACCTAAGAACAAAATTTACAGTGATAAACATTAATTAATATATACAAAAATCATTTTTTGTTTTGAGACACAGAAACACAACAAAAATATTTGTACACAACACATTAAATACATCAGTCATACCCATTCATACCACTCATAACATATACAAATTACAAAATACAACAACATTGAAAAAGGCCATCAGTGCAATAGAACTCAGTACAATCTATTTGGATTTAAACTGAAAGATTGGCCTTAAACTACAGGTCGACGCGTTTCAGATCCCCTTTCATGTGGAGATCCTCATCAGGACCTATGCGTAACTGAAACAAAAAAGAGACAAAAAGACCTCATTTTACCTAATGACCCCATATATTGTGCGTCACAGGCTGCCGACTCTTTCAATGCAAAGCTTACCTGCAACAATGCAGAAACAGAAACAATGGACCTAAGGAGGGGTGGAACAAAGAGACTCGAGATATAGTCATACTAAGTTGCAAGAAAGCTATCGTCAACAAAAACAACAACAACCGTCAATGTTTTATGTGTAACAGATCGATTCTTACTTGTGATATCTTGATGTTGTGTGGACCCAGCTGCGGGCGGCGGTGGAGACTAAACAGTGTGCTAGAAATGAATGGGCGCACAGCTGTAAGAACAGTGTTTACAGGGGTGAAACATGTTGTCACACGCTGTTGGATTTTTGAGAAAATGGTACCTTTAATCGTGGCGTTTCCCGGTTGGGGACAGAGCAGGACTGGTGAGGACTTATTTGTATTGTCCGACAATTGTTAGATCTAAAAATAAAAACGAGCGGATTAACGTGCTATATAATAGCGATTGTGCCGATCGATTGCCCAGTGATGGAGAGGCATAGTTCGTAGTCTTTACCTCTAAGTGAAACAGTGTCCTGTAGAATCTCTTTCTCGTGTTGGCGCCTTCTCCGAAGTGAATTGCCTGTCAGGATCGCGTAATCTCGCGATCTTTATTGCCGCTGGGAGTTGTAGTTTCTTTTCCGTGTCCGCCCTCGAATCAACAAGCTTTATTTAAAACCTGAGGTTGTAACACTCTCCCTCGATATATAGTTATTACCCAAAGGTTTGGGACAGTATATCTTTACTTGGTGTGATAGAAATTAGACAGGAACGAACTTACTTGTTCCGATTTGTGGTAACGACTATCCGTGTTGGTCCAGCTGTTCTAGTTCAGATGTTTCACATGTGGCCTTCTTCGAAGAGGCACTCGTTTGATGGAACGGTGTGGTATTCAGAAACTTGGTCCATGGGCGCTGTTCCTTTAATTCTGTAAAATGAACACTACAAGTTGTAAATTTCAGATAGTTCATTAAGCCCATCTGTAGATGTGTTAAATTTGATAATAAGCATCGCCTCGCGTTGTAAAAGTTTAGAGTCAAGATCACCTCCTCTCATGTCCTGTTCAACTTTGGAGATGACGGTCCATCTCAGATCCTTTTCTGTATGGTCGAGAGCCACCCAATGATTTACCAATGGTGCATTCTGCACTTTTTTCCGTACTCTCGATTTGTGCTGTTGGATCCGTAATCGGATCTCTTGATTTGTTTTTCCAATGTATAATTTGTCACATGGACACAATATTCCATACACAATATACTTGGATCTACAATTGGAGAATTTATCATGTTTCCAATGTATTTCTTTGTGTGTGAAAAGTGCTCCTTCGATGGTAGATTCACAGCACACACATGCGCCACATTTGTGGTGGCCCTGTATGGGTGGCAAGTTAAGGAAGCCTCTCATAGTCATATTTTGGGTTTTCGGAAGGGCTGCTCTGACTATATGGTTGGCGATACTTTTGTCCTTTTTAAACGCAAAGAGGGGAACCTCTTTGAGAGTTGGATCAAGATTTTTTACTAGGTGCCAATTTTGATTTATAGTCTTTTTGAGCCAGTTAGAAGTGGGACAATACGTAGACACACAGACAATCCTGTCTGTTATTCTTTTATCTTTTCTTTGAAGTAACGTGTCACGTGGGGTCCACCATGCTCGTTTGATCGCTCTTTTTAGAAGCTTTTTGGGATAACCTCTGGCTGCTAGATTGTTCTTAAGTACCTCTGCGTTTGCAAAATATTCATCCTTATATGTGCAGTTTCTTCTAATACGCAGGAATTGCCCGTAGGGTAAATTGTCTTTAAGGCTTCTCGGATGACTACTGGAAAAATGTAAAGCCTTGTTCCTATCTGTCTTTTTCCTGAAAAGTGTGGTAGCTAGTTTATCATCTGCAACGTACACTTCGACGTCAAGAAACGGCATTTTTGTTCTAGAGTGATTCATAGAGAATTTAATATCTGCTGTTCTGTTGTTAAGCCAGTTAAGAAACGACACTAGTTGATCTTCTTCACCATGCCAAATCATGAAAACGTCGTCGATATAACGAACCCATGTTTTGATGTTATTTGCAAAGGGATTGTTGTCATAAATGAAGGTCTCCTCATATTTTGACATGAATAGTATTGCCAATTCTGGGGCAAATGGACACCCCATAGCCACGCCCTTTATTTGGAGAAAAAATTCATTGTTGAAACTGAAAAAATTGTTTTTTAAGGCAAAAGTCGCAAGGTCCATAATAAATTGTGTAGGCACCCTTTCTGGTTTAGGTCTTTTATTAAGCAGGCTTTCCAACACTGCTAAGCCTTCATCTTGTGGTATCTCTGTGTAAAGTGACATGACGTCTAATGTCACTAGAAGGTCATTGTTTTTTTCAAAATCCATTTGTTCTAATTTATTAAGGAAGTCTGTGGTGTCTTGTAGGAAAGATTTCACTTCCTGAATAAATGGTTTTAGAAAGAAATCGACAAACTTAGAGATCGGTTCCAAGAGAGATTCACAACCAGAGACTATTGGTCTTCCCGGTGGTTTGGATTGGTCTTTGTGTACTTTTGGAAGTACGTAAAAAATCGGAATGCGAGGATGTTTATTTTTAAGAAACTCATGTTCCTTTTTGCCCAGAAATCCTTGGTCGAAGCCTATTTGTAGGATGTTAAACAATTTGCCTTTGAGTTCCACTGTAGGGTCAGATGTTATTTTTCTGTAGCAACAAGCGTTGTTTAGTTGTCTGTTGGCTTCTGAGATGTACCGATCGGTCCCCCAAACAACAATTGAACCGCCTTTGTCGGCTTGCTTTATCGTTATAGATTGATCCTCTTTCAACTCTTGTAGTGCCTCTTGTTGGGCTTTTGTGAAATTAGTTTTTTTGTATTTTTTCTGCTTTTTTTCGGCTTCTGAAATGGCAGATAGAATTACTTTTTCAAAAAGGATAACCTCCTTAGGGACTTTGTTTGATGGTGGGCAAAAGAATGATTTTTTCCTCAGCAGATATTAAATTCTCTATGAATCACTCTAGAACAAAAATGCCGTTTCTCGACGTCGAAGTGTACGTTGCAGATGATAAACTAGCTACCACACTTTTCAGGAAAAAGACAGATAGGAACAAGGCTTTACATTTTTCCAGTAGTCATCCGAGAAGCCTTAAAGACAATTTACCCTACGGGCAATTCCTGCGTATTAGAAGAAACTGCACATATAAGGATGAATATTTTGCAAACGCAGAGGTACTTAAGAACAATCTAGCAGCCAGAGGTTATCCCAAAAAGCTTCTAAAAAGAGCGATCAAACGAGCATGGTGGACCCCACGTGACACGTTACTTCAAAGAAAAGATAAAAGAATAACAGACAGGATTGTCTGTGTGTCTACGTATTGTCCCACTTCTAACTGGCTCAAAAAGACTATAAATCAAAATTGGCACCTAGTAAAAAATCTTGATCCAACTCTCAAAGAGGTTCCCCTCTTTGCGTTTAAAAAGGACAAAAGTATCGCCAACCATATAGTCAGAGCAGCCCTTCCGAAAACCCAAAATATGACTATGAGAGGCTTCCTTAACTTGCCACCCATACAGGGCCACCACAAATGTGGCGCATGTGTGTGCTGTGAATCTACCATCGAAGGAGCACTTTTCACACACAAAGAAATACATTGGAAACATGATAAATTCTCCAATTGTAGATCCAAGTATATTGTGTATGGAATATTGTGTCCATGTGACAAATTATACATTGGAAAAACAAATCAAGAGATCCGATTACGGATCCAACAGCACAAATCGAGAGTACGGAAAAAAGTGCAGAATGCACCATTGGTAAATCATTGGGTGGCTCTCGACCATACAGAAAAGGATCTGAGATGGACCGTCATCTCCAAAGTTGAACAGGACATGAGAGGAGGTGATCTTGACTCTAAACTTTTACAACGCGAGGCGATGCTTATTATCAAATTTAACACATCTACAGATGGGCTTAATGAACTATCTGAAATTTACAACTTGTAGTGTTCATTTTACAGAATTAAAGGAACAGCGCCCATGGACCAAGTTTCTGAATACCACACCGTTCCATCAAACGAGTGCCTCTTCGAAGAAGGCCACATGTGAAACATCTGAACTAGAACAGCTGGACCAACACGGATAGTCGTTACCACAAATCGGAACAAGTAAGTTCGTTCCTGTCTAATTTCTATCACACCAAGTAAAGATATACTGTCCCAAACCTTTGGGTAATAACTATATATCGAGGGAGAGTGTTACAACCTCAGGTTTTAAATAAAGCTTGTTGATTCGAGGGCGGACACGGAAAAGAAACTACAACTCCCAGCGGCAATAAAGATCGCGAGATTACGCGATCCTGACAGGCAATTCACTTCGGAGAAGGCGCCAACACGAGAAAGAGATTCTACAGGACACTGTTTCACTTAGAGGTAAAGACTACGAACTATGCCTCTCCATCACTGGGCAATCGATCGGCACAATCGCTATTATATAGCACGTTAATCCGCTCGTTTTTATTTTTAGATCTAACAATTGTCGGACAATACAAATAAGTCCTCACCAGTCCTGCTCTGTCCCCAACCGGGAAATGCCACGATTAAAGGTACCATTTTCTCAAAAATCCAACAGCGTGTGACAACATGTTTCACCCCTGTAAACACTGTTCTTACAGCTGTGCGCCCATTCATTTCTAGCACACTGTTTAGTCTCCACCGCCGCCCGCAGCTGGGTCCACACAACATCAAGATATCACAAGTAAGAATCGATCTGTTACACATAAAACATTGACGGTTGTTGTTGTTTTTGTTGACGATAGCTTTCTTGCAACTTAGTATGACTATATCTCGAGTCTCTTTGTTCCACCCCTCCTTAGGTCCATTGTTTCTGTTTCTGCATTGTTGCAGGTAAGCTTTGCATTGAAAGAGTCGGCAGCCTGTGACGCACAATATATGGGGTCATTAGGTAAAATGAGGTCTTTTTGTCTCTTTTTTGTTTCAGTTACGCATAGGTCCTGATGAGGATCTCCACATGAAAGGGGATCTGAAACGCGTCGACCTGTAGTTTAAGGCCAATCTTTCAGTTTAAATCCAAATAGATTGTACTGAGTTCTATTGCACTGATGGCCTTTTTCAATGTTGTTGTATTTTGTAATTTGTATATGTTATGAGTGGTATGAATGGGTATGACTGATGTATTTAATGTGTTGTGTACAAATATTTTTGTTGTGTTTCTGTGTCTCAAAACAAAAAATGATTTTTGTATATATTAATTAATGTTTATCACTGTAAATTTTGTTCTTAGGTTTGGGGCACAATATATGGTTATGTGTTTTTTATAAATTAAAATACTTGAGGATTTAATCCGACAGAAAAAGTAGTCAGTAGTGTGGTGTTTCATTGACCACATTCGAAATATAAATTGGTGCTAAATCATGGGCAGCACTGGCATCTCTTTTTGTTTTGTTCTCTCATGCACCGCACAGCCATGATTCAGAGCTGTGATGGTCAGGAAAGGTCCGTCCTCCCCTAGGCCTACCAGCCATGGTCCAGTGCTGAGAGGCCAAAGGGAAGGAGCCTGCAGTTCTGGACCTTGTGGCACTGGTTCAAGGCTGCAAGGCCCAGGGCAAGAAGCCCTGTTGAAAGGCGTAGCTATCAATAGTGCAGCAAGTGCAGTGGGACCGTGGCTGCATGGGGTTTTGCGTCCAATGTGTCCAAAATATGGCTGTATTTAACTGACCACAAATAAGTATACAAAAAGTGATGGATACAATGCACAAATTAATCACATCAACTGGTAATTACTCAGGCTGAATCCCATTCTATCATTATTTTGCCCACCATGCCACCTAAATTTGGACCGTACCATATGCAAATCAGTCTTGACCCCACTCCAATGGGAACTGCCCAGACTAAACTACCAGGAAAAATCCTAATGTTAAGACTTTCGGTATTCACAGAAGGCATTTAGGAGTCCTAAAGTTAGGACTTCTAACTTCTGTGAATACCGAAGTGAGTAAGTGTCTTCTGTGAATACCAAAATGAGTAAGTGCCTTCTGTGAATACCAAAATGGTAGTAAGTTTAGGATTTTGTCTTAAGTTAGTTCTGTGAATCGGGCCCCAAGAATCCAAATGCTCCTGCCGATAACTCAAAAAGACATGGAGGAACAGCATAACCCCAGAAACATGCACCGCCTATAGAACAGCCACCAAAGCACACCATCAACTCATCAAATCCACAAAGAAGAACTTCCTCCAAAACAGAATCCTCACCATCGCCCACAACTCCAAAGAACTCTTCTCCATCATCAAGGAATTTGACAAAGCCGGCAGAGAAACAACAGAGATCCCACCCTCCCAAGACTTCTGCAACAGACTCAGCACCAATTTTCACCTTAAGGTTAAGACGCTCTACGACAACCTCAACAACCAAGACCTCTGCATCGCTCCAGTCCCTCCCCCCCAGTAACGACATCCAACAGACCCTGCTCACCTGGATCCCGCTCACAACAGAACACACCTTAAAGACCATTAAGAACATCTACTCTGGAGCACCTTAAGACCCTGCCCTCCCCACATCTTCCACAGAGCCACCATGGCCATCGCACCTGAACTATGCTGGACAATCAACTGCTCCCTCAAAACTGCCATGCTCCCCGACGGTTGTAAACACTCCAAAGTTAGCCCCCTCCTGAAGAAACCTTCTGCAGACCCGGCAGACCTCAAGAAATTCAGGCCCATCTCCCTGCTTCCTTTCACAGTCAAGGCCATCGTAAAGGCCATCAACATTCAGCCAGCAAACTTTATTAAAGCCAACAACATCCTAGACATCTGCCAATCTGCATTCCGAAGCAACCACAGCACAGAGACAGCCCTACTCGCTTCCACTGACGACATCCGCTCACTCCTCGACCAGGGTCAAATGGCAGCCATCATCCTCCTGGATCTCCCAGCTGCCTTCAGCACCATCTCCTACCACACACTAGCCACCAGACTCCACAATGCTGGCATCCGGGAAAGTCCCTCAACTGGATATCCTAATTTCTCACAGGCAGAACCCAGCGAGCCAGGCTCATGCCCTACCTCTCAGGAACCAACAGAGACCAGATGTGGAGTGTCCCAGGGATCCTCCTTCAGCCCCACCCTCTTCACCATTTATATGGCCCCCCTCGCAATCATCATCAGAATCCACGGGCTCAACATCATCTCCTACGCTGATGCCACCCAGCTCATCCTCTCCCTCACCAAAGAACCCATCATCACCTGGCACAACCTCAAAGAAGGGATGAAAGCCATCTCCACATGGATGAAAAAGAGCCAACCATCCCTAAGAATATTCTGGCTTCTCTCTGAGTGGTAGGCACGGGCATATTCATAATAGCCTCAATACGGTCTGGTGACACCTTTCTCCTGCCTTTCTCAATTCTGTGACCCAAGTACTGCACTTCACTCAGGCAGTACTGCAGTTTGTTCGGAGACACCTTGTGTCCATTCTCTGCCAGATAATTCAGTAGGGCAATTGTATCGATCCTGCAAGTGTCTTCAGTCTCCGACCCAACGAGCAGATCGTCGATGTATTGCACCAGAACAGAGTTCTGCGGCAACACAAGACCTTCAAGATTCTTCTTCAAGATCTGATTGAAGATAGACGGGCTCTCCGTATACCCCTGTGGGATACGACACCACGTTAACACACGATTCTCCAGCCGAAAAGCAAAAAGAAATTGGCTTTCCTCATGTAGAGGAATCGAGAAGAAAGCTTGACACAAGTCAATCACTGTGAACCATTCAGCTTCACATGGGATCTGAAATAAGATCACAGACGGATTCGGTACCACTGGACAACATGGAACGACTATCTCGTTAATCTTTCGCAGGTCTTGTACGATCCTGAACTTCCCACTTGGTTTCTGTAGTCCCATGATAGGTGAATTGCATGGGCTACCCATGATCTCCTTTAGAATTCCCTGCTTGATCATTGACTCAATTAAAGGTTTGATCCCTGCAATAGTTTCAGGTGACAAATTATATTTGGGCGTCCTAGGGAACTCTACATTTGGCTTAACCTGGATTTTCACTGGGTCTACACCCTTTACCAATCCGAACTCTTCTCCAATGAGGTCCCAAACATCAATGGACACGGAATCCCTCAAGTCTAGTGGGAGTTCTTCCACTGTCAATGCTGGATACATCTCTATGCACACATGCTGATTCGCAACCTTGAAGGTCGCATCATCATCCCTCGTCTGTACTTCTACTCCCTTTGGGGTACAATAAATAGTGCAATTCAGCTTGCACAACAGATCTCTTCCTAACAGGCAGACTGGACTCGAATCGCACACCACAAACTGGTGCCGATCTCTGAAATTTCCTATCTTCACTGGAATTGGCTCGGTCAATGGACTAGTCATTTTCTTATTTGCTACACCAACGACTTGGATTGATTGTCCCGAGAGGGGTAGGTCAGGGACTACTGCAGATCGTACAGTAGACCGAGAAGCACCGGTGTCAACCAAAAAGGTTGTAGGGTCCCCATCAATGTCTGCTTCCACAAATGGTCCCCTCTGATCTACCTCCAAGACTTTTCCAAGCGTACAGTCCTCTTCCCCCTCAAGCACGGTTGTGCCAACGGATCTGGGCTGTATTCCTCACTCCCTTCAAACATGGGCATCTGTAGGTAAGTTCGGACTCCCTATCGCATATTCGGTATCCTAGGTGGTTGAGGAACCTGCATCTGCGGAACACCAGACCCCCCTTTGACCATCTTCGGTCGAGTCACTGTAGGGACCATGTCCGCCACAGGAACCTGAACTACCTCTCCTTCTTGCTGTATCTGATTTAACGGGTTCAAAAGACACTTGAATTTCCAGTGTCCGATCTGGTGACAAAGATGACACGCAGTGGTCTTTTTCAATGTCGCCACATCCATTCCTGTCTTAGGATCAATTGACTTTGGTCTTCCTTGACCCTGGGCATTCTGGTTTCCTCCTTGATTATTTCCCTGTTTTCTTCCTAGAGTCCCTCCATTTGGCTGTCCCTGAGCTGTTTGCATCTGGACAAGCATTAATTTGTCTTTCAACTTCCTGTGCTTCGATTCTATCTCATCACTACAGTACCTAGCATACCGTAAAATCTCATCCACTGGCTTATTCTGCCAACAAATCAAATGCTGCTGTATCATGAGACTAACTTCTGGCCTCAATCCCAACACAAATTTTGAAACAAACTGTCCCATGTCCTTCGTGTCTAGCACGTCTAATCCACTGTACTGTTTAAACACCTGCAAAAGTCTCTCATAAAACTCATGCACCGTCTCTTTTGGCTCTAGCACTGTCCGATCTATCTTCACCCAATCAATGTCCTGAGGTGAGATTTTCGACTTCAACCATGTGATCACCTGCTCGAACTTTTTCATTACTATGGGCGACGGACCATTCGAGATTGGGTCCCTATCAGGCTCTGAGGTTGGCCACTCAACAGCAATTTTACATGCCGACCACAAATTACTCGGAAACACGATGTCAAATAATGTGTTCAAATCAACCCACAACACCTTCGAGATTTTGACAAACCGATCAACTTGCTTGTACCACTCCACAGGCTTTTCCCTCAACCGGGGAAAATCATTTGTAAATGCAGCCAAATCCCCCCTACTCCACGGTACATGCACATATCCTCCATTCTGTACCTCTCGTAACGGGAAATTCCCTATCTTCGTCATCCCTCCACCTGGGGGTGGCTTCTCTCCTATCGTTCTCCTCGAACTTTTCTTCTTGGACCATCTTTCTTCCCACTTATCAAGCATGATCCATGCACGCATTGCTATGATTAAATCCTTGATATGTGTTCTCAAACCCATGATTCTCTTTTCTTCCAATTCCTGGTCACTATACTGCAACCTATGACTTCCTTGCAATGATTTTGTTTTGGACAAGTCCACATCATACCTTTTGGCCAATTCTGACAACTTCTCATGTGCAGTTCGTGCCTTGCGAGTCACATCCTTCGCTACAAAGAGTAACTCATCTTGTTCGTACATGCATGTTCTCTCAAGAGGCAAGTTCCCACTTATGATCTCATCTACCTCTGCCTTTAGCCTCACAACATCTAACATTTTCCCCTTCAGGGCTCCCTTCATTACTTCCCTACAAGGTGCACCATCCCTTTCATCATAATCACCTTCCCGTTCCTGAGATCTACTCTCTTCTGACATACTCATAGGAACTGAACGATTCACTATTGTGCCTCTTTCACTTTCTGCTGTTCTCACACTCTGATTCTGATTCCTCACTGGTGGTGCCCACATCCGCAAATCTGATCTTGACTCGGCCAAAGACCTCGGCCTCACTGGTATCACATCTGTCTGTCCCCTAGAGGAGTCTGCTGTAGCTGGCAATGGCGTGCTCCATTCTATAGGCTTTGGAGTTTGCTCAATTCCGCTCACTGATCCATTTCCTTCCGTCACACTCCTTGTTCCTACAACTGACTGCACTGAACTTCCAACTTTCTCCTGATCTGGGTCGTAAACAGAAACAAAGGGTCCAATGGTGACCGGTACCTTTAAAGCATCCGGTAACCGCGCACCTCTCCCAACCTCTGTGCTGGCTACAGGCTGGTTTCTAGTACTCTCGGCTCCTGTCGAGATCTTCCCTTCTATTCTCACTTCTGACTGAGTCGGTACTCCACTAGTCCCTTCTGACTGAACCGATTTTCCCTCACAAGGATCGGGATTGTATGGAGGTGGTCTCTCGGACAACAACCTCTCTAGCAGGCTATCATCTGTGTCACTGTCATCATCATCCTCTACTCTCTTTATCCTTGAGCTGTCAGTTTTTACCAGTAGGGGATACAACCTCATGGTAAAAAAAACAAAAAAAAACGTATCCTAGAGCACCTGAGGGCGATGACAAATAAGGACAAACAATATCCCATCGCCCGACATTTTGAAAAGTACCATTTCTCGGATTGCACCAAACTCTCCTATTACGGCATAGAACAGGTCATACCCAAAAAGAGGGGAGGCAATCGAACCCTGAGACTCAGACAACGAGAATCCAGACATATCATAGGCATGTGCACAAGATTTCCCAATGGGCATAACTTAGACGAACAAATGGCAATCCATTTACAAACTGAATAATAAGTTTAGTCCAGAGGCCTTTTTAGTTCTACTGAGTATAACCGCATGTTTTTTAACTCTGCTTTTTCAATATTGATTTTAAGACTTATGATGGCATAGCCTGTAACACACGCATGTTATTGATAACGGAATCCTCTCTTTTGTCTCTCCAACAGGAGGAAAGGAAGGGAACATGTCTTCACCCAATGACAACGGTATCCCTACCCTTTTCTTCATATACCTTCCAGACAATCTGCGAGACACAGATAAGAATTTGGAGATATTATTTGATTTAATGTGATAATTTTGTTGATTTTTTTCACCTTTTTCTTGTAATTTGCAACGTGGATTACAAATTGGGGATGGTAGACACAAAGTTTACAATGAGACACAGGGGGAAAGCAAAATACACAGTAAAGACAGACTAGGACAGGTACACATTGATTTCTCAGGCACTATGCCTGATATTGCATGAAGAAAGCAAGCAATTTGTAAAACAGTACTGCAGATGTTATTAATTTGTCAATTCTGAACGTATTTAATGCAATAACATTATTCATTATGCACTTTTGCCTGATAGCATGAGTAATCCAGTGATATAAACTGTTGGTGAATATGACGAAAAAACGGTACTAAATCTATCATTACGATCAACTTGTCATCTTTAAAGAACGTATCTAGACGAATTGACAATGTTTATCAGGCACTATTTGCATCAACTTGTCACTTGAATATGACGTTACGTAAAAACGGCACAAAATCTGCTATTACGATTAACTTGTCACTGTTAATGAACGTATTCAGACGAATTGACAATGTTTATCATGCACTATTTGCAATATGAGCAGTCTGGCTGATACACAACAGACATCACAAGATGGTGTCACTAAATAATGAACTTTCAGCATAACATGTATTGTTAGTCCGTCAACTCTGTCCATGACCTCATGTGAAAAAGTATGTAATGCTTTAATGATTTGACAAACGCTGTGTGAACAAGCCCGTTCTCGGGTGAAACGCGTCACAGCGGGTTTATGGAGTTAATAAACCCCCTCCTGGTTACTTTACTCTGATAATCTTTGGTGTGTATGGTCTACGAGCGTGATTGGAACTCCGTTTGGACGGAGACAGACCACAAATTCGTGCCATAACATGTAGTTTATTGCCTGCTCGGTCCTGACTCGTTTCGGTTCGAAAGAACCTTGATCACATGACACAGAAACAAGACTTCCTTTCATTTTTAAAGTGACAGTGCAACAATCGTATGCGCTCATGTGACTGCAAATAGGCTAAACATAGTAGATAGACTTCGGCAAATGACATGACAGCTAAGAAATGTTTAAGACATTGAAACATAAAAGCATATAAAATCATATAAATATACAAATGAGTGTACATATATATACACATAATATAGTCACATTGAATTCGTAGACTACTTTTATGTTCAAAAAACGTTCCAAGTTAATGTCCATGTTTGTCCATAATGGATGGTATAATACCTTTCCAATTGACCATCAGCGCTATTCCTAATGTCAGAATAGTGGCAGATACAAATGGTAATTCTTTCAACTTAGTCTGTCATATAATTGCTGACTGCATTATTTACAGATCTCAATGCCTGACGTCCAGTTACGCATACAATTAAGTGAAAATTATACATTCATAGAATAGTGCATATATAAACAATAAAGTGCAAGTGCTATGTAGTGCAAGGTCAGACTGGTTCAACATAGTCCCATATGTATCAAATGTAGATATATCTAATATTAGTCATGGTATGTATCTTCTGGTATCATAAAGATTGATATATACCCACATGATTGTATATACTTAGTGTGCAAAACCGCAATCATATTTAATATTATAAATAGATTTTTTTTTTAACATATATTTATTATGGACAGTAGTTAAATAAATAATGAATTAAAATACAATAAATTAATCCTTTAAATATCTAAAATTCAAATCTTATAAACTTCTATCGAGTCCATACCTATTAAAGATAATACATAGGCCAATGATTGTAAAAAATATTAAAGTTATCTTATCAAATTATGACAATATGTTAGAACCATCAATCTAAGAGGATATGTGCAACCTTTTTTTCTCTCATGGAGAAAATTAATAGTCAAAAAGTGTTTCTTCTGGAAATTCCACTACAAAACAAGAGAAAGGGTGTTACAGATTTATTCTGTGTTTCCTACTTGAGTTCATTGTGTTGATAGTTTCTGATCGACATAATGTTGTAAGTGGAAGATATTCTGGCTAAAAAACAGTTATACTTTTGACATAAAAGGGAACATGTTTGAACATAATTGTTAGAGGCAAGTGTATACATATATTCCACCGTTATAGTTAGTTCAGCTAACTATAACTCGCGCGCCCGCAATGCACTAATGATGTCACATATTACATCACTCATGACATGGTCAGTGACATCACTCATGACATTACTGATGACATCTCAAATGACATCACTGATGACATCAGTGATGACATCATCTAGTGAATGAGTGTTTTTGTGTAAATTAAATATGTTTTACATATGTATATCTTAAGGTCGATGGAAGAATAAATGGGTATAAAAGTGTCTAAATGGATGATTTGTTTTTAAAAAATTGATTGTATAACTGACTAAGTGTATCTTAGTGAATACATGGCTTAGTGAGTAATGTTTCAATATGTAAATATCTGTATCAGTATCTCACTTTGTATATAAGTGGCTGCATGGGTTGGTGAGTAGCTACATGAGTTTCTATATAGGTTATTCGTTGGTTTTTTGAGTATCAGTATGAGTGTCTGAATGTCTGTATGGTTCGGTGGGGGGTATTACGTAGTGCATAGGTGCATGAATGAGTGACTCACTGTTTGTATGTGTTGAAGACAGCATGTGTGCAGGACTGTATGGGTAGATGAGTGTGTGCATGGGTGGGTTAGTGAGTGAATGACTGTCTCAATAGTGTCTTTATGAGTAACTACATATGTTTTAAACTAGTATATGTGACTATTGGTGTATATAAGTGAGTATATGTGAGAGTGAGAGATTGAAAGAGTTCCTGTATGAATAAGTATGTGTTTCTATAAGTGATTGTTTAAAAGACTAAGTATGTGTAAGTTTCAGTAGAAGTAAGTGTGGTGGTGTGTGTATAGCTGTATATGCAAGTAAATGGATGTTTGATTCTTTTTTAGCATGAGTTACTATGTGTGTGAGTAACTCTATGGGTGAGTGACGTTGTGTAACAGGATGTATAGGTGTATGAGTACATATGATGAGTGAGTACATGTATGAGTGACTGTATAGGACTGTTGGTGAATGAGTGGATGTGTATGTGGATCTTACAATTACTGAATAGGTTGTTGTAACTGGTATTGGTATGTCTATTGTTTTGAAAATTGTAGTTTCTATTTTTGAATGTGTGTATCAAAGGTTATATTAGGTGGAGAGGTCTGCCACTCTATCACAAGGATGATGTCATCAGTGATGTCATCAGTGATGTCATCAGTGATGTCATTTGAGATGTCATCAGTGATGTCATGAGTGATGTCACTGACCCAGAGTGATGTAATATGTGACGTCATGAGCAGTGCATTGTGGGCGCGCGAGTTATAGTTAGCTGAACTAACTATAACGGGGGAATTTCAATGGTTTTGTACGAGTGAAAAGTCCAGCTAACTATAACGCCCCTGAAACCTATGGTTTTTTCAGTTAATTTCTAAGGTTTTTTAAATGCTAATTCCTAACTATAACTTGCGTGTTAGACCTGGCACCATTGGCGTGGGTCACCCTTCCATTTTGTGTCTGTGCCTCAATGTGTTTTTGTGTTGGTGTTAGCTGCTCAGGGCACTGTGCCACTGCCATCCAGTGCCACAGTGCAAGTGCTCCCTATGGTAAAATGTATTATGTGAATTGACTTCCACGTTTGGCATATTTGGTTTACTGTCAGTCCCTTGTAGAGTGTATATCCAAATGCTGCTAGTGGGCTTGCAGCACTGGTTGTGCCACCCACCGAAGCAGCGGGGTAAAATGTGTCTAGGATCTGCCACTGCAGAACCTGCGCGCGGTCTGGTACCGTTGCGCTGACTGAGCAAGTGTCCCCACTTGCCAGTCCCTAAACCTTCCCTTAACTACATGTTAGTCAACCCTCTGGTAGGCCCAAGCGCAGGGTGCATTGTAGGCATAAGGTAGGACATGCCCTGATGTGTGTGGCATGTCTTAATAGTGAATTACAGCCATTTTTCGTTTTTCACTATTGAAGGCTACCTGCTCTCCATAGGCCAGAATGGGCTGCTGGGATCGCTACACGCTGTGACCCCAGTGGACTCAGAGAGCATGGTAGAAAGTCATGTTTAGTATGCCTGAACTCGGGATAATAAAATACATCTTTTAGTAAAGGTTATTTTAATGTCCTGGGTTTGCAAATGCTACTTTTAGAAAGTTAGCCTTTGCGTGCCTGACCATCTCAGTCCGCCTCTGCTGTGGGTGTGTGTTCTGCCTAGCAACAGTACAGGAGCAGGGCTGGGGGATTCCAGGAGACAGGTTGGCTGCCAGGTGGTGGGTAGGGAGATTGCACCAGGATGGGTGGGAGGAGTACACCCTGACTCTTGAATAGACCTGTGCTCTGCCACCACAAAGCCGGCTCCGCCCCCTGTGGAGCAGCTGATGTCTCTGCCCTGCTGCTGAAAGGAAAGAGCAGAGTCACCAAAACAAAGTACTCCAGAACTGGACTGAGCCAGGCCCAGGCCCCCTGGCGCTAAAGAACAAAAGAATCACTGTATAAAAGTAGGAGCCTGGCTCCTAAGAAATCAGATCCAGATTGAACCACGAAGGAACTCTGCCCGACTAGAAGGACCTGGAAGAAGCTGAAGGAGGAGTAACTTTCCCTGACCTGAGGGACTGGCCTGCAGTAGGTGCCTTGCTGAGGAAGGAGAGGAAAAAGACTGAAAGAGACTTTTGCACTTTGTTCTTCAACTATCTCCAAGGGCTTGGAAGAAGAGCTTGCCCCCTGAGCTGAACCCCAGGACCAGTGGGTTCACCGTGTCTCCGCTCGTCTGAGAACTCGAGCCGTGTGCTTTCTCCCGCCGGAGTGCTCTGCGCACCTTGCCACCCCTCCTAGGGCCGTGACACCCAGAAGCCTGGCCGCCTCCCCTCGCCGAGAGCCCCGCTCTACCTGAGTCGCTCTGGACCCATCGAGGCTGGCCGCCCCGTTTCCCTGTCACCTGCCTGCCACTGGAGCGTGCCTGGTGCCCTCTCGCCCTCCCGCCGGATTTCTACTTGGGAAGTGAAATCAAGCCTCGGACGGCCGCCCGTACGTCGTAACGTATCCGGCCGCCCCGCTTCACCTCCCAGCCTGAGTCTGACCGGGCCGCCCTCCGCAGTGACCTCCCACACAGTCCGTGTCGGAGGCCCTGTGCCGCACCTGTCTACCGAGAGCCGCCCGCTGAATTCTTGATCCGGAGACCCGCGAGGTGCAGAACCTGCATCTCCCCCGAAGACTCGTCCAAGCACATCGCACGTTCCTAGGTACAGTGAACTCTCTATCGGACTCGGGGTCCGCAACGTTCTGATTTCCCCGTATCACTGTACATCGGGTGCACTGCGCATCCTCGTGACTGGACCGACTCAACCGAGCCCTGTGAAGCGCTCATGATCGAATAAGTTACCAAAGACAAGAACAGTGCCCAATTATCATCTTGTGGCTTCCATTTCGCAACCGTTATTGATGGTCTTGTACATGCCTGCGTAACAAAGAATCTTTTATATAAAGCATCCGTATTTTTGATACAACTTACGCCTGGTGTCCGTTTGTGGGGGATCGTTGTGATTTACTGTGTGTTATTATAAATGCTTAACCGACAGCGCCCTGAAGTTTAGCCCTGACTGCTCGCGCCACACTACCTATAGGGTGAGCAGGGGTTGTTCTGAAGGGGTAATTCTCTCACCCTGAATAGAAGAAGGGACCGCTGCTTGTCACATGTACCTACCTGTGCCAACCAGAGGCTCCCCATTCTAACATTGGTGGCAGCGGTGGGATTTCGAATTTGCATTTATGATTTACATACAGTGAATTATTTATCACCACATAGAGCAGACCTATAACGCAGCCACAGATTGATTGACAGTTGTTGCTAAAGAAGAATCTCCACCTTAAGAAACCATGCCTAGCTCAGTCAGTGGAGGCGGAGCGTCCTCTATATTCTCTGGAGTTGATGACATCGATTGGGAGCAAGAGGCACTGAGGAAGTGCACCAATGATGTCCTGAAAGGATATCTCTCCAAGTACAGAATTAAGCAAAGTGGACTAAGCACCAAGGATCAGTATGTAAAAGCGCTGAGAGCCTGACACGAATCAAAGTTCCCAGAGAATGCACGGGAGGTGATACCCCCAGAAGGTGTTTTTGAGCCTAGCAGAGGCCTGTCGCCAGAGGAGATAGCCGACAGGAGTGCTGCACGAGCACATGAGGTGGAGATGGCAAAACTGCAAATGGAGATGGAAAGGCAAAAACTGGCCATGGAGCATGAGGTAAAAATGAGGGAGTTGGATCTCAAGGCCAGGAGTTTAGACAACTCACCCTCTGGTGGCAGCAATTCAACAGAGTCAAGGGTGCACATTCCTAAAGATGTAGTCAAAGAATATTATAAGCAGGATGATATTGGGCAGTGGTTCAGGGCCTATGAAGTAGCCATGTCCTCCCACCGGGTCCCTGAGAAGGATTGGGGAGCGGGGTTGTGGGGAAGGTTCCTAAGTGAAGGGCGGGACACACTGCTGGATCTCCCCTCGGAGGTCAAGACATCCTATCCACACATGTAGGAGGCTCTTATGACAAGGTATGGGTTAACTCCTGAATTGTACAGACAGAGGTTTAGGGATTGCACCAAGAAACCTGGTACCACTTATGTAGAATATGTGACCTTTTTTTGCAGAGCGCTGGATGGTTGGGTGAAGGGTAGCAAAGTGAATGATTACCAAGGGCTGTTTGATTTAATTGCGTGGGAGCACTTGTCGGATAATTGTTTTCCTGAGCTACGCCAGCACCTGATCGATAGCAAGCTGTCCAACCCGAGGAAGCTTGCTGAGGAGGCGGACCGCTGGATCAGCACCAGAGTCCACAAGGGTCCCGTGGGAGGCCCCGCCAAAGGTGTTCAGGGTCCCCAGCAGAAGAGTGGGGGGGACAAGGGTAAACAGAGGGAGTTCTACAGAGGGCCCCAAAGTAATTCCCAAGGGAACCAAGGGAAAGGTTCTCAGCCACCCCCACCCCCGAAGCAGACCGGGGCCCCGACAGGTAACCCTGTTCAAAGAGGGCCCCTCAGATGTTACAAGTGTAACAACCTGGGGCACATTTCCGTGGATCCCAAGTGCCCCCTGTATGGTAAACCAGCACCCTCTGGTGCTCCACCCCCCAAGCAGGTGAATAGTGTAGCCTTTGGGAGGGAGATAGATGTCCAAGGGGCGGGGGATCCCGTTCAGATGACCCTGGTCTCATTAGGAGACAGTGAGATGGTCGCTGAGGCCCAACTGCCCCCCAATACTCAAAAGTATGGGCAGTGGGTGACCATAAATGGCCAAAGGGTGGGGGCTCTTAGAGATACAGGAGCCAGTGTGACTGCTGTCAAGCAACACCTGGTGTCTCAAGAGCAGGTGGTCCCACACGCATTCTGCCGTGTTGTCAACGCAGACAACACAGAGAGTCAGTGTCCAATGGCTCAGGTTCCCTTTGAGTGGGGGGGGGGTCTCTGGTACTCTGCAAGTGGCTGTGAGAGAGGCCATGCCTGTTGATTGTCTCCTAGGTAACGATTTGGAGAGCTCCCCTTGGGAAAAGGTGGAGAAGACAACTCACCTGCGGATGGTGGGCTTGCCTGATTGGGCGTGCGTGACCACCCGGTCAATGGCAGCCGGTAGGGGTGTTGAAGGAACCCTGGAGCCTGAGGGAGAGGCCCAGGAACCGGCCTTAGAGAGAGGGCAAGGGAGGCACGGGAATCCGGCTCCTGAAGTTCCCACGGCCCAGGAGGAAGCAGACCTTGAGGGGGATGCCCTGGAGCCTACCGGGGAACAGATAGCCGAACTGGGGGACCTGCCTGAGCTGACCCATTGGCAGCAAGAAGGAGGCCCCACCAGGGAGGAATTCTGCAGGGAGCAGAAAGAGTGCCCCTCTCTAGAGGGTATGCGGCAGCAGGCTGCAGCCCAGGCCAATGGTGATCAGTCCGGAACTCACTTGATCTACTGGGAGAACGACCTCCTATACTCAGAGCCTAAGGTTGCTGAACCTGGGTCAGCCCGTGCGCTGGTGGTACCCCAGAAGTTCAGAGCCTTCCTACTGGGGCTGGCTCACGACGTACCGTTAGCAGGACATTTGGGGCAGGACAAGACCTTTGAAAGGTTTGTCACCCACTTTTATTGGCCCCAAATGCGCAGGAGTTCTGACACTCACTGCAGGACATGCCAGACTTGCCAGGCAAGTGGCAAGAGTGGAAGGAAGCTGAGAGCTCCACTCCAACCTTTCCCTGTGGTCAGTACCCCATTCCAGCGGGTGGGGATTGACATTGTGGGGCCACTGGACCCCCAAGACAGCCATGGGCAACAGGTTTATCCTGGTCTTGGTGAGCCATGCCACCCGGTACCCTGAAGCCATCCCTCTGAGGACAGTGACGGCCCCCGTGGTGGGACGGGCACTGATGGGAATTTTCTCACGAGTAGGATTCCCTCTAGAGGTGGTGTCTGACAGGGGGACCAACTTCATATCGAAATATATGAAGTCCCTTTGGCAAGAGTGTGGTGTGACCTACAAGTTCACCACCCCTTACCACCCCCAAGGAAACGGGTTGGTTGAACGCTTCAACCTAACCCTGAAGGGCATGATTATGGGTCTCGAGGAACCCATGAGGCGTAAGTGGGACGTCCTCTTACCATGCCTTCTCTTTGCGTACCGCGAGGTGCCACAAAAGTCTCTAGGGTTCAGTCCCTTTGAGCTTTTGTACGGCCACCCAGTACGAGGACCTCTTAGTCTGGTCAAGGAAGGCTGGGAGCAATCTCCCAGGAAACCTCCCCAGAATGTATACAGTTACATGCTGGCTTTCCGGAACCAGACTAGGCGTTTCAGGCAACTTGCTGAGGCAAACCTGGAAGCCAGCCAGGAGGAAATAAAGCGGTGGTACGACCAGAATGCCACTCTGGTTGAGCTTCAACCTGGTCAAAAAGTGTGGGTCCTGGCCCCTGTGGAGCCTTGTGCACTCCAGGACAAGTGGACAGGACCCTTTGAGATTGTGGAGCGCAAGAGTTCTGTCACCTACTTGGTGAACTTGCGGTCTCCTAGGAACCCCTTAAGGGTCCTACATGTCAATCGACTGAAGCCCCACTTGGAGAGGTCCGAAGTGGGCATGCTCTTGGCCACCGATGATGGGACGGAAGAGGAGTCCGAGCCTCTTCCTGACCTCTTGGTAGCCTCAGAGCGGGACGGGTCAGTGGATGGAGTTAACCTCTCACCCACCCTGACCCCTGAGCAACAGGGTGACTGCCGCCAGCTGCTGGGGCAGTTTCCTGACCTGTTCTCCCTGGTACCTGGTATCACAAATTGGTGCATCCATGATGTGGATACAGGAGACAGCTTACCTGTGAAGCACAAAGCCTACCGGGTAACTGACAGGGTCAGAGCCTGCATCAAAGAGGAGGTCTCGAAGATGCTTGCTCTAGGGGTGGTTGAGTCCTCCAGCAGTCCTTGGGCAAGCCCAGTGGTCTTTGTCCCAAAGGCTGCAGCGCCGGGTGCCACGCCCGAACTCCGGTTCTGTGTGGACTACCGAGGACTCAACTCAGTCACGAAGACTGACGCGCACCCCATCCCCCGAGCTGATGAGCTCATCGATCGGTTAGGGGCTGCACGGTACCTCAGCACGTTTGATTTAACGTCTGGGTACTGGCAGATCGCCTTAACTGATGGGGCCAAAGAGAGGTCCGCATTCTCTACACCAGATGGGCATTACCAGTTCCGGGTGATGCCCTTTGGGATGAAGAATGCCCCTGCCACCTTCCAGAGGTTGGTCAACCAGGTGTTGGCTGGGCTGACCGAGTTCAGCGCCGCCTACCTGGATGACATCGCAGTGTTCAGCGGCACATGGGAAGAACACCTGCAACATCTCTGGGAAGTGTTGATGGCGCTGCGCAAGGCAGGCCTCACGATCAAGGCAAGCAAGTGTCAGATCGGGCAGGGTTCAGTGGTGTACTTGGGACACCAAGTGGGGAGCGGCCAGGTGGCGCCCCTCCAACCCAAAGTTGAAACCATCCTGGCTTGGGAGCCCCCAAAGACCCAGACGGAGGTGAGGGCCTTTTTAGGACTCACCGGGTACTACAGGAGGTTTGTCAAGGGGTATGGCAGTATCGTTGCCCCCTTGACAGAGCTGACTTCGAAGAAGCAGCCCAGAAAAGTGATATGGACTGACACTTGTCAGAAAGCCTTCGACACCCTGAAAACTGCCATGTGCACGGCGCCCGTGCTCTTGGCTCCTGACTTCTCCAAAGAGTTCCTGGTGCAGACGGATGCATCAGAGCATGGTGTAGGGGCTGTTCTCTCACAGATCACTGAGGAGGGCTTTGACCAACCAGTAGCCTTTATTAGCAGGAGGCTACTTCCCCGGGAACAAAGGTGGAGTGCGATAGAACGGGAAGCATTTGCTGTGGTCTGGGCGCTGAAGAAGCTAAGACCCTACTTGTTTGGGTCTCACTTCCGGGTTCAGACCGACCACAGGCCCCTCAGATGGTTGATGCAAATGAGGGGTGAGAACCCAAAACTGTTGAGGTGGTCCATCTCCCTATAGGGTATGGACTTTACGGTGGAGCATCGCCCTGGCACAGATCACGCCAATGCTGACGGTCTGTCCAGGTTTTTCCGCCTTAGTGATGAAGAACTCCCTGGGGTAGGGTAGTTCTCCCCACTTTTCAGCTGGAGGGGACACGTGTTAGACCTGGCACCATTGGCGTGGGTCACCCTTCCATTTTGTGTCTGTGCCTCAATGTGTTTTTGTGTTGGTGTTAGCTGCTCAGGGCACTGTGCCACTGCCATCCAGTGCCACAGTGCAAGTGCTCCCTATGGTAAAATGTATTATGTGAATTGACTTCCACGTTTGGCATATTTGGTTTACTGTCAGTCCCTTGTAGAGTGCACCAGGGGTGCCAAGGGCTTGTATATCCAAATGCTGCTAGTGGGCTTGCAGCACTGGTTGTACCACCCACCGAAGCAGCGGGGTAAAATGTGTCTAGGATCTGCCACTGCAGAACCTGCGCGCGGTCTGGTACCGTCGCGCTGACTGAGCATGTGTCCCCACTTGCCAGTCCCTAAACCTTTCCTTAACTACATGTTAGTCACCCCTCTGGTAGGCCCAAGCACAGGGTGCATTGTAGGCATAAGGTAGGACATGCCCTGATGTGTGTGGCATGTCTTAATAGTGAATTACAGCCATTTTTCGTTTTTCACTATTGAAGGCTACCTGCTCTCCATAGGCCAGAATGGGCTGCTGGGATCGCTACACGCTGTGACCCCAGTGGACTCAGAGAGCATGGTAGAAAGTCATGTTTAGTATGCCTGAACTCGGGATAATAAAATACATCTTTTAGTAAAGGTTATTTTAATGTCCTGGGTTTGCAAATGCTACTTTTAGAAAGTTAGCCTTTGCGTGCCTGACCATCTCAGTCCGCCTCTGCTGTGGGTGTGTGTTCTGCCTAGCAACAGTACAGGAGCAGGGCTGGGGGATTCCAGGAGACAGGTTGGCTGCCAGGTGGTGGGTAGGGAGATTGCACCAGGATGGGTGGGAGGAGTACACCCTGACTCTTGAATAGACCTGTGCTCTGCCACCACAAAGCCGGCTCCGCCCCCTGTGGAGCGGCTGATGTCTCTGCCCTGCTGCTGAAAGGAAAGAGCAGAGTCACCAAAACAAAGTACTCCAGAACTGGACTGAGCCAGGCCCAGGCCCCCTGGCGCTAAAGAACAAAAGAATCACTGTATAAAAGTAGGAGCCTGGCTCCTAAGAAATCAGATCCAGATTGAACCACGAAGAGGAACTCTGCCCGACTAGAAGGACCTGGAAGAAGCTGAAGGAGGAGTAACTTTCCCTGACCTGAGGGACTGGCCTGCAGTAGGTGCCTTGCTGAGGAAGGAGAGGAAAAAGACTGAAAGAGACTTTTGCACTTTGTTCTTCAACTATCTCCAAGGGCTTGGAAGAAGAGCTTGCCCCCTGAGCTGAACCCCAGGACCAGTGGGTTCACCGTGTCTCCGCTCGTCTGAGAACTCGAGCCGTGTGCTTTCTCCCACCGGAGTGCTCTGCGCACCTTGCCACCCCTCCTAGGGCCGTGACACCCAGAAGCCTGGCCGCCTCCCCTCGCCGAGAGCCCCGCTCTACCTGAGTCGCTCTGGACCCATCGAGGCTGGCCGCCCCGCTTCCCTGTCACCTGCCTGCCACTGGAGCGTGCCTGGTGCCCTCTCGCCCTCCCGCCGGATTTCTACTTGGGAAGTGAAATCAAGCCTCGGACGGCCGCCCGTACGTCGTAACGTATCCGGCTGCCCCGCTTCACCTCCCAGCCTGAGTCTGACCGGGCCGCCCTCCGCAGTGACCTCCCGCACAGTCCGTGTCGGAGGCCCTGGGCCACACCTGTCTACCGAGAGCCGCCCGCTGAATTCTTGATCCGGAGACCCGCGAGGTGCAGAACCTGCATCTCCCCCGAAGACTCGTCCAAGCACATCGCACGTTCCCAGGTACAGTGAACTCTCTATCGGACTCGGGGTCCGCAACGTTCTGATTTCCCCGTATCACTGTACATCGGGTGCACTGCGCATCATCGTGACTGGACCGACTCAACCGAGCCCTGTGAAGCGCTCGTGATCGAATAAGTTACCAAAGACAAGAACAGTGCCTAATTATCATCTTGTGGCTTCCATTTCGCAACCGTTATTGATGGTCTTGTACATGCCTGCGTAACAAAGAATCTTTTATATAAAGCATCTGTATTTTTGATACAACTTACGCCTGGTGTCCGTTTGTGGGGGATCGTTGTGATTTACTGTGTGTTATTATAAATGCCTAACCGACAGCGCCCTGAAGTTTAGCCCTGACTGCTCGCGCCACACTACCTATAGGGTGAGCAGGGGTTGTTCTGAAGGGGTAATTCTCTCGCCCTGAATAGAAGAAGGGACCGCTGCTTGTCACATGTACCTACCTGTGCCAACCAGAGGCTCCCCATTCTAACAGTGCCTGAAACCTATGTTTTTTTCAGTGAATATATGTATATCTCAAGCTCAATGGAAGAATAAATGGATAAATGAGTAAGCCTGGGCGAAGCACTACGCTACGCTCGCGTAGTTTGCGGAGTTCGCGCTACTTCGCACTACGCGAACTGCACGTAGCACAGTGCGAACACGCGTAGCGTAGTGCTGCGGTCATTTTTTGCTTGCTCGCGGTCCTCAACGTCAAGTTGGCGACCGCGAGCAAGCAAAATGACATCCCGGCGAGACTTCTTCCTTGTTCGCGATCAGCAACATCAAGTTGGCGATCGCAAGCATGGAAAATAAACCTCCCGGCGAGATTCCGAACGCGAGGAGGTCAGGTTTCTCATTGCGAGGGGTCGCGTATGCTCGCGACCGCTCGCGATGAGAAACTACCAGTTCACGTTGAGAAAGCTGCCGGTCGAGTAAAAATCTACTCGAGCAGCAGAAACTACAGCTCGCACTGTGCAAGATGCCGTTTTCAATGATTGCACAGTGCCGGTTGCTTATCCGCACTGTGCAATCATTGAAAACAACATCTTGCACAGTGCGAACATGTTACTACGCAGTTCGCGAAGTGCTACGCGTAGCGCGCGTAGTGCGAACTTCACTTTGCGTAGCTTCGCGAAGTGCTACTTCGCGAACTACGCCCACCCTTATAAATGAGTGTGTAAGTGGATGATTTTTTTTGTAAAATTGATTGTATAACGGACTGATTAAGTGTATCTTAGTGAATACATGGGTTAGCGAGTAATGTTTTAATATGTGAATATCTGTATCAGTCTCTCACTTTGTGTATAAGTGGCTGCATGGGTTGGTGAGTAGCTATATGAGTGTCTATATGTGTTATTAGTTGGTATTTTGAGTATCAGTATGAGTGTGAGTGTCTGTATGGTTTGGTGGGGGTATTACTTAGTGCATAGATGCATGAATGAGTGACTCACTATTTGTATGTGTTGAAGACAGCATGTGTGCTGGACTGTATGGGTGAATTAGTGTGTTTATGGGTGTGTTGGTGAGTGAATGAGTGTCTCAATAGTGTCTTTATGAGTAACTACATATGTTTTAAACTAGTATATGTGAGTATTGGTGTATATAAATGAGTATATGTGAGAGTGAGAGATTGGAAGAGTTCCTGTATAAATAAGTATGTGTTTCTATAAGTGATTGTTTAAGAGAGTAAGTATGTGTACATTTCTGTAGAAGTAAGTGTGGTGGTGTGTGAATAACTGTATATGGAAGTGAATGGATGTTTGATACTCTGTTTGAATGTGTGACTATGTGTGTGAGTAACTCTACGGATGAGTGGCGGTGTGTAACAGTATGTATAGGTGTATGAGTACATATGATGAGTGAGTACATGTATGATTGACTGTATAGGACTGTTGGTGAATGAGTGGATGTGTGTGTAGATCTTGGAATTACTGAACGGGTATGTTGTAACTGGTATTGGTATGTCCATTGTTTTGAAAATGTTCGTTTCTATTTTTGAGTGTGTGTATCAAAGGTTATATTAGGGTGAGAGGAGGTCTGTGACTCTATCACAAGGATGATGTCATCAGTGATGTCATCAGTGATGTCATTTGAGATGTCATCAGTGATGTCATGAATGATGTCACTGACCTTGTCATGAGTGATGTAATGTGTGACATCATCATCAGTGCACTGCGGGCGCGCGAGTTATAGTTAGCTGAACTAACTATAACGGTGGAATTTCAATGGTTTTGTACGAGTGAAATGTCCAGCTAACTAGAACACACCTCAAACCTATGTTTTTTTCTGTGAATTAATAAGGTTTTTTAAATGCTAATTCCTAACTATAACATGTCCGAAACCTATGGTTTTTTAAGTGAATTTCAAAGGTTTTTTAAATGCTAATTTCTAACTTTAACGTAACTGAAACCTATGGTTTTTTCATTGAATTTTCAAAGGTTTTGCAAATGACAATTTTAAATGTATTAGTTGTTATATTAATTTTTTTGATACTGATTTACTCCATTTTTTAAAACTATTTATTTTTAGATATTTTATTTTTTAAATGACATAATAATTACAATATACATTACATTACAAAATATACTTTCTCAGAATGAATTACTTTAGTTAAATACTTTTCAAATAGGCAATAGACTTTTTGAATGCAATAGTTACAGTTTGTTGCAATAGGCAACGCAATGCAACATTGAGCTCAATTGGAATTTCTAGTTAAATGCAATTAGTTACTTTATGGATTACTTTTCTAACCACAGGACTGGATCCTAGATTCAGTCCTGGGACATCTCCTGTAAACAGTTGAGTAAAAGCGTTTTGGTTACAGTAGTGATTTTTAAGGAATATTATTGTATTTTAAAAGTTGATACTTAGAAACTTTTTCACATAGAATCATCAATGTTATCCTATGGGAGGAAGTTCACTTAGCAGGTAAGTAGTGTTATCGTTACTTTTTCTTACTCACTGGTGGATCCTGGATCCAGCACTGGTGCATCTCCTGTAAACAGTTGAAAAAATGTGTCTAAATCATACAGGCGATTTTTTTTTTTTTTTTGAAATCTTTTTATTAGGTTATTCAACAAAACAGAAAGTAAAAACCACTCTTTCAGTGTAAGGCTTAGGACAAAGCAGATTTGAATATATCTTGGCAATTCAGCACATGCAGCACAGAGATAGATATGCAAGCAAAGGACCAAACACATTAGTCTCCATCCCCAATCAATGTGCGAGATGGGGCAGCTAGTCATGGTCGCTGAGGTCAGATTCTGGTGCATCGGGTGGGGGCTCACAGATGTTCCCTCTATACACATTCCAGCCACCCCACACCTGGGACCATTTCTTGGGGCACCCTCTGTGTACATATACCGCTTTTTCAGTCACCATTACAAGGTCCATGTCTCGGATCCAGTGCGCCAGGGTCGGTGCCTGTCCCGATCCCCATCGCTGGGCTATGTTACGTTTTGCGAGCATGAGCCCCAATGTCACCCAGAGCTGGGCCATTCTTACGTGGTCGGTCTGCTCCCAGACGTTAAGAAGGCAGAGCCGAGGTTCGGGCAGGGTGGGGATTTTGGTCACTTGGGAGAGAGTACGGAACACCCCCTTCCAGTAAAGCGCTATGATGGGGCAGTCCCATAGGGTGTGGAGGAAGGTTCCTTCGTGGCCGCAGTTCCTGAGGCATAGTGGGGAGTCCGTCCGATGTAGTTTGAATAGAAGTGTACGGGTATAGTATGTGCGGTGCAGAATTTTAAGCTGGACTAGCCTTAATTTGGACGATATGCCCACCTCCCTGGGGGATGACAGCGCGGCCTGCCAGTCAGTATCGTCAAAGTCTCCAAGTTCTGCCTCCCATTTCCCTTTAAGGACCAAAAAGGGGTCAGGGCGATTATTGATTATTTTCCGGTATGTTAGGGACGTCGCTTTTTGGATCAGATGTTCAGTGAGGAGCCGGTCCTCCAAGGGTGATGACTCAGGGAGCCGAGTCCCGGGTGGAATCGCCGTCCGGAGTGCATGGTGAATTTGCATATAGCGGAAATGTTCGGTGTTAGCCAAATCGTATTCTGCCTGGAGTTGGGAAAAGGTGATCACCTCTCCCCGTCGCCAAAGGTCCCCCACCCTAGAAATGCCAATAAGATCCCACTGATGGAATCCCTTGGTGGTACGCAGCAGCCCAAGCAATTTAGCTTCCCATAGTGGCGTTGCCTGGGTGATCCTACCCGCCCAACCCATCGCACGCTGTGCCGCAAACCATATCTGAAGGGTGTGTGCTGCAGGCCCTGCCTGGACACGACCTCTTCTAGGGTTATAGAGGGCTCCTAGCACCCCCCCCGGAGCAAGCAGTTGCCTATCCATACGGTAGGCGGGGTCGTCGCTTGGTACATGGAGCCACTGATTTATGATCATGAGGTGCGAGGCCCAGTAGTAGGTTTTAATATCTGGGAGGGCTATACCCCCGTCGTACCAGCCACTGGTGAGCTTATGGAGCGCAATCCGAGGTGCCCTGTCCTCCCAAAGGAGACGGGTGATCTCCGCATTCACAGCCGTGAAATAAGAGGGCGCCACCGGGAAGGGAGTATTCTGTAGCGCATAGAGGAATCTAGGGAGAGCGAGCATCTTAAAGAGCGAGGCCCTCCCAAGCAAGGTCAAGGGCAGGGTTCGCCAGTGCTTGACATCGGTACGAAGCCGTTGGAGGGGCTTCATTAGGTTTTTGGCCACAAATTTATCCCGGTCTGTTGTGACATATATCCCTAGGTATTTGAATCCCTCCCGGGCCACGAGAATATTGCATCCCCTCGGGGGCCGAGGCGGGGAGCCTTGGAGCATATATAAAATGGATTTCTCCCAGTTGATTTCGTAGCCCGACCGTCGCCCGTATGACTCACAGATGTCGAGGAGACAGGCGATAGAGCGCGCAGGCGAGGCCAGATAGAGTAGTACATCGTCTGCATAAAGGGAGATCCGATCCTCCCAGTCTGGCCTCCATTTGAGGCCACGGATCACCGGATCCTGGCGCACCCATGCCGCCAAGGGCTCGAGAGCCATGGCAAAGAGGAGAGGGGAAAGGGGGCATCCCTGCCTTGTCCCCCGCCCCAGAGGGAAGGGGTCAGAGACACGGCCGTTTACCACCACTTGCGCAAGCGGCTGGGTGTACAGAAGCCGGATCCACGCGCAGATCTTGGGGCCAAGCCCCATGTGGCGGAGAACGGCGAACAGGAAAGGCCACTCCACCCTGTCAAACGCCATCCGAGCATCTAACGAGAGTATGGCCGCATCCTCCTCTATTGTGGAGCGGCAAGCAAGAATGCTATGCAGACGCCGTAGGTTTAGCGCGGTGTTCCGGTGCGGCATGAAGCCTGACTGGTCAGGGTGGATTAGGGTGGAGAGGTAGGGCTGCAGTCGTGTTGCCAGCAACTTTGCCAGGATCTTAGCCTCGGCGTTGAGCAGCGAAATCGGGCGATAAGAGGAGCACTCGTGCGCCGGTTTGTTGGGTTTCGGGATCGCGACTATTGTAGCCATCCTCTGATCCAGGGGGAGGGTCCCCCTAGATAGACAGTCCCTAAACATGGCCCGCAGGTGCGGGACTACTAGGGAGGAGTTGTGCTTATAGAACTCGATCGGGAGCCCGTTGGGCCCCAGCGCCTTCCCTGTGCGAAGGGACAGGATTGCCAGTGTTATCTCGTCGTCTGTCAGGTCCGCCTCGAGGGCCTCTGTTTCGGAGGAAGTCAATCGCGGCATCGCGATGTCCCGAAGGAATAGCTCATTTTCTGCCACGGTAGAGGAGGCTTCAGGCGTATAAACGGATTGGTAGTGGGCCGCGAACGCCTCCGCTATGCGCTGAGGGTCCGGAGTAAATTCCCCCTCGTCGAGCCGGATCCGAGCCACCCATCGCGACGCTCGGTCCCCCTTCTCAAGCCATGCAAGCAGTTTTCCCGCCTTGTCCCCAAGTTCATAGACTGTGTGTTGGGTTGCTACCCGCCGAGCACGCGCTGCCTCCCATAGATGGGACCTATATTCCTGCTGCGCCATGCGGAGTGTATGCGCCGAATCCTCATCCCCATGTAGTGTATGGGACGTTTCGGCCTCGGTTACCGAACGCTCCAGCTCTAGCACCGCCTGCCGCTGGGTGTTCTTGTGCTCAGAGATGACGGAGATGGCCTGCCCACGGAGGACAGTTTTGAAGGCTTCCCAGAGGGTTGCTGAGCTTCTGACGGAGTCAGCATTTTCGGCGAAATAGTGCTTGGTCGCGGTTTTGAGGGCCTTATTGATTTTAGGGATTTTGAGGTACCCGGGATGGACCGGAAACATAGTGCGTTTACACGGGTCGTTGGTCGCAAACGTTACAACCACAGGCGAGTGATCCGAGATACCCCTGGGGAGGTGCGACACCTCGGTCACCCCAGTGAACCCGGCAGGCGAAGTGAAGATGTAGTCTATGCGTGAAAGGGTGCGGTGTGCGCCAGAAAGAAAGGTGTATTGTCGCTCATTGGGCCTATATTCTCTCCAGGTGTCCACCAGGCCTAGCGCGGCAGTGAATTCGGTAAGAATGGAGGTGTCCCCCCCGTGTGCCCTGTGTGTCGACCTGTCAAGTGTATGATCCATGGTTGCATTGAAGTCCCCACCTATGATAAGTTCCCCATGCGGGAGCGCCAACAGGAATTCACCCAGTGCCCTAAAGGAGACCTGGTGCAGTGTAGGGGGGATGTAGACGGTCACTAGGTTGTACACCTTCCCCTCCCATTGGCAGGTGAGTGCTGCAAAGCGGCCATAATCGTCCCTACGGGAGTCTAGAAGGATTAGGGGGAAACGTTTGTTAATCAGTATGCCTACCCCTCTGGAACCTGTCGTGAACTCTGAGTGTGTCGCCATCTTGAATCCCAGCCTATCCAGGGCCTTGGTGGCAGAACCCACCAGGTGCGTTTCTTGTAAGAGTGCCACCGCGGGCCCCCTACGCTTGAGGTATTGAATCACCAGCCCACGTTTGATCTTGTCCCCTAAACCATTGACGTTCCAGGAGAGGACCGCAAAGGAGGGACGTCGCTGCTGCGTAGGGACGCCGGGCATTGTGTCAGCGGTTACGTGGGGAGAGCTATGTGATGCCATCTTCAGGGAGGGATATAGAGATTGTCCACTGCAGTATTCCACCCCTGTGCCCCTGTGCTCGCCTAGTCAACCTGAAGTGCCCGTGAGTGGTAGGTGAACCTGAACTAAAACACAAAACAACATAACAGCAAATTCCCCTTCCCTCCTCCCCCCTCCCTGCCTCCCTGCCATGCGGATTTAAAACTACCCGCCACCCCAACTCAGCAGAGTGCTTAGTTCCCATAAACTGGTTACGTGCGTGTGGGGGGAAAACCGCTCACTGTTCAGCTGCCGATCCCCACACCGGATGCTTGTCCCTTCAAGCAGTCAAGTGTCCGATACTAGCCGGGGGCCCCGAGTTCGTAGCCTCCTGCAAAGTTAAGGCCCCACTGGGCCGTCTGGAGCATCTAGGCCGCAGATCGCCGGGTGACAGCGAGTCCGATCGTCTCCATACCTTCATGTTTCACGGCGTTCCATCTCCTGCCCCCGACTCCTCGACACCCAAGTCCCCGGGAGAGGCTAAGAGGCCGCCAGGGGCATGCTCCCCCCTGCCCCTTGATTTAGCAGGACGCCATCCTTCCAGCCACTCCGAGGCCTCCGCCGGCGATGTAAAGAACCAAGTGCGCCCCTCCGCCTCCACTCGGAGCTTTGCAGGGAATAACATCGAGTATTTAAGCTCTCGAGAGCGGAGGTCCGCCTTGACCGCCATAAAGTCTCTCCGCTGTCGCACCACCGTGGCTGTATAGTCCGGATATAGGGTGACCGTACTGTTCCCCACCCGCAGTGGGGGGGCCGTACGCGCCGCCTGGAGAATTGCATCGCGGTCACGGAAGTTGAAAATGCGGGCCAGAATAGGGCGCGGGGGGGCCCCCGGCCGAGGCCTCCCGCCCGGTACCCGGTGGGCCCGTTCCACCGAGAAGAACTTGGAGAGCCCACGAGGCTGGAGCTGGTTGGTAATCAGTTTTTCCACGAAGAGGTCTAATGCCGGGCCGCGTTCACTCTCCGGCACACCAACGACCCGCACGTTGTTGCGTCGGGACCGTCCTTCCTGGTCCTCCAGTTTGGCCAGCAATTGCTTTTGCGTCAGTTCCAGGGTTTGTATGCGCTTGTGGTGGTCTGCCGAGTCCTGCGTGAGGGTCTCCGCGGTGGCCTCGACCTCTTTAAGTCTTGAGTTGATTTTGGCGACATCTGCTCGGAGTAGCGCCACATCCGTGGAGATCGTACCGATGGAAGCCTGCATCTGCGTCAATGTGGCCATGACGTCCGCCAAGGTAAACTCCACAGGTTTGTCGGAGGGGGGGGACTGCTTCCGATCTGGAAGGAATGCAAATTTGTCCAGTTTGGCCTGCGCCCCACCACGGTGGCCTTTCCCTCCCATGTCGCCAGGCAGGCACCGAGGATGTGCCCGGTCGTGTCCCGCGTGTAGGGTGGTCACAGCCAGATCCGACGCCAGGAAGCACCAGAGCCGGGAAGCAGCACCGGGCCCCCAGGGCAACAGGGCCGTGGAGTCGTTCCTCAATAGGTCACCGGATGGTCAATGTACCAGTGCGGCGCGACAGCCGCCGCTCGCGGCGTCCAAGGGCTCGCAGTCCCAGGGGAAACACTGGTCAGGCCGGATCCCAGCGCGAGCGCCCCCCCAACCTGGCAGCATAGGAGTCAGGGGGAGGCAGCACCAGGCTTCAGGGCGACGTCTAGTAGGTCAGAGTCTCAGGCCTTAGCAGGTGGTGCGAAGGGAGCGTCGCCCGGGGGCCCAGCACGACCCGGTCAGGCGCGTCCTCTCTCCTCAGTAGGCCGCAGGGGCCGCGGCGAATCCACCCAGGCAAAGCCGGAGCCGTTCAGGGGGCTCCGCCGTCGCAGCGCACACTGACCTCCGAAGTGTAGGCGCAGCCACCGCCTCTCGCTGCCCCTTCAGGATATCAAGTCTGGCCGGGTCGCAGGCGGTTGGACGCGGAGGCCCACTCCTCCTCACCGCTGTCGGACGGGTCCGGTCCCTGGTCTGCCCCAACGGGACGTCTCGATCTCCACCGGACCCGAAGCGCTCCGCCAGCGCTCCGATGCTAGGCAGCCGAGGGCCGGGCGAGTCTCGGCTCGTCCGCTCCAGTGACCGGCACGTCTTGGTGGAGCCCAGCCGCACGCAGGGCGACGCAGCCACGCCCCCCGTCCAGCACACCTCGGGGATGTGGGGCCTAGCCCTCCGCTCGCCTCTCTGCTCCGCTGCTCAGGAACGGGGGGGTTTTCGGGGGCCCCAGGCTTCAGATCCCGGGCGCCGAGGCTTTCGGACCCAGAATTGGCCGTCCAGATGCAGGTATGTGTTGAAGGGTGACAGGATAAATGACGGATTAAGTGCCGGTGCGGAGGAGCTCCGGGCTCAGGCGGCCATGTTCCTCAAGAGCCAAGCTCCGCCCCCCATACAGGCGATTTTTAAGGAATATTTGTAGTTTGTGAAAATCAACACAAACTTTTCTGGTGAAAACCAGACAATGGATTCTTATGGAAGGAAATACAAGTTACTGGTAAGTACGGTTAGAATTACTTTTCAGGGTCAGTGCTGGACTAAAAGATGCAGCACTGGGTTCTCTCCTGATAACAGGTGAGTAAATCGGAATTGGTTGTTCGGATGATTTTAGGTGAATATTTAAAATTTCCAAAACTCCACACTTAGAAGAATTTCCAAGTGAAACCAGTCAATGTTAGCCTATGGAAGGAAATTCAAGTTACTGGTAAGTACGGTTAGAATTAATTTTCAGGGTCAGTACTTGGCTCAAAGATGCAGCACTGAGGTCTCTTCTGATAACAGGTGAGTAAGTCGGAATTCGTAGTTCAACTGATTTTAGAAGAATATTTATAAGTTTAAAAAATCGACACTTAGAAACTTTTTCAGCAAAAAGCAGGCAATGATATCCTATGGAAGGAAATTCAAGTTACTGGTAAGTACGGTTAGAATTACTTTTCAGGATCAGTACTGGGCTCAAAGATGGGTTCTCTACTTATATCAGGTGAGTAAATCGGAATTCGTAGTTTGGCTAATTTTACTTCGGTCCAGTATATATAGAGCCACTTTCCTACACCATCCCCTCCCTTCACCACTGTGCAAACACGCCCTGTGGCACGTTTTAAGTTGGGAAAATTATTCCCCTTCAATCCTGAGGGTCCCTAGAGTTCAACTAGCCCAGTAGGTACATACAGAAAGCACCACAGAGCTGCATAGCAGAGAGATGTAAAAAGGGGCACAGCCTGCACCACCTCTCTGCAACGCAGCGCAGTGGTGCTTCCTGGAAGCCCCTAGTGGGCTACTTGTCCCCCAGGGTCCCTCAGGATTGAAGGGGAATTTTTTCCCCAACTTAAAACGTGCCACAGGGCGTGTTTGCACACATCACCTCAGGCCCCGTCCCCTCTCTTCACCACTGTGTAAACGCGCCCTGTGACCGTTATAAGTTGAGAGATTAAGTCCCTTTGAATCCTAAGGGTCCCTAGGGTCAAACTAGCCCACTAGGTACCTCCAATAAGCGCCACAGAGCTGCGTTGCATAGAAGTGTAAAAAGGGGCGTGGCCTCTGAACACCTGTCTGCAACGCAGCTCCCTGGCGCATACTGGAGATACCTGTTGGGCTATTTGGCCCTCAGGGACCCTCAGTATTGAAAGAGAATTAATTCCCCAACTTAAAATGCGCCACAGGACGTGTTTGCACAGTGGTGAAGGAAGGGGGTGTGGCCTGAGGTGACATGTCTGCAAACACGCCCTGTGGTGCTTTTTAAGTTAGAGAATTAATTCCTCCTCAATCCTGTGGGTCCCTGGGGGCCAACTAGCCCACCAGGTACCTCCAGTATGCGCCAGGAGGCTGCATTGCAGAGAGGTGTTCAGAGGCCACGCCCCTTTTTACAACACTCTGCAACGCAGCTCCATGGCACTTACTGGAGGTACCTGGTGGGCTAGTTGGCCCCCTCACGATTGACAAGGAATGAATTCTTCAACTTAAACTGCGCCACAGGATGTGTTTGCACACATGTGAACTACAGGCCCCGCCCCCTCCCTCCACCGCTATGCAAACATGCCCTGTGGCACGTTTTAAGTTCGGGGATTACCTCCCCTTGAATTCTGAGGGTCCTTGGGGTGCAACTAGCCCACCAGCTACCTCCAGTAAGTGCCACAGAGCTGCGTTGCAGAGTGGTGTAAAATGGGGCGTGGCCTCAGACCACCTCTCTGCAACGCAGCTCCCTGGTGCATACTGCAGGTTTCTGGTGGGCTAGTTGGCCCCCAGGGACCCCCAGTATTCAAGGGGAATTTGCTCCCCCTCTGCAAACGCGCCAGGGGGCACGTTTGCAGAGTGCAACAAGAAGGGGGCGTGGCCTCTGGCGCGATGCAGGTCTTTTTTTGTTTAAGAACGGGGGATGTGTGGCCCCCCTTCTTTTCCTAATATTTTGGCCCTGGGGACCCCATCCCCCAGGGCCTGCCCCCTAATTAATTTTTTTTAATTAAAAATTTGGGAAGGGGGCCGCGTGGCCCCCCTCCTAAGGCCATAATCGGCACCGGGGACCCCATCCCCCGGGGCATGGCCCTTTTTAAAAAAATTATTTTTTATATAGGAGGGGTGCTGCCTTGCCCCCCTCCTTAGGCCATTTATGGCCCCAGGGACCCCATCCCCCGAGGCCAGACTTTTTTTTTTTATTTACATTTTGGGGAGTGGGCGTGTGCCCCCCTCCCGGCCACTTGTAGCCCCGGGGACCCCATCCCCCGTGGCTGGCCCTCTCTGTTGGGGACCGTGGGGGGGTCCCCAATCCCCTGACGGTCCCGCCGGCTCCCCGCCTCCTGCGGGAGCCGGCATTGCTTTTCCACACGAGGAGCTGCTAAGGTCCCCGGGGCTGAGGGTGGCTGTGTGCCACCCCACCACTATGTTAATAAAGTCGAGCCCCGGGGGGGGTGGTAGTCCCTGGGACTCAGGGGGGCCTTAGAGGCCCCGCCACATTAAACTATTAAGCCCCGGGGGTGGCGGTCCCTGGGGCTGCGGGGGGCCATGTCCCCCCCTCAATTATTCATACTTTGCCACCGGGGGTGGCGGTCCCCAGGGCAGTGTGGGGGGGATTGGCCCCCCCCACACTTTATTATTAACATGCCCCCGGGGTATGGCCCCCCGGGGGCTAATTAGCAGTGAAGCGTGGGAGCCCGCACTTTGTTTTTTTTTTGATCGGCAGGATCCACGCTCCCAGCACGGATTTTGCCGATTTTTAAAAATAATTTTTTTTGGGGGACTTGGGGGTCCTTGTGGGACCCCCTGAGCAGGCCTCGGGGTCAGGGTGTTTCTACCCTGCCCCCTTTTCGCGTTTTGCGTGTTTTTTTTATTAGATTTCTTGTGCCTCGGTTCTACCAAGGCACAAGATGGCTGCCAACACTTCCTGGTTTGGAGTTTTGACAGCCAATTAGCATGCAGCTCGTGATCTGGAGGGTGTGCGCTGGGTGCGCATAGGGTGCACGGATCCTCCACGGCCATAGATATATATACGACTCTGAACCAAGGTCTACCTTTCTGCCAAATTTGGTGTAATTCTGTTCAGCAGTTCGGGCTGCAGTTGCGATTAACGGTTCCTATGGAAAATTGCATGGGGAAAACAAGTTTTGGGACCACCCTTTTTTCTCGGTCCCCGTTTAACGAATCACCCCGAGACTTTCAGAATAGGAGCGGACCGGAGCGCCCCACCAGTTTTGAAAATTTCGCGAAGATTCGTCAACCGGCGTCAAAGTTATTCCAAATAGAACATTGTGGATTTCCTATGGATAATAGGTCCTAACTATAACTACCTACTGGCGACCGCGAACCATACCCAGATGATAAAATGGCGCCCACATCTTTCTGTTCAGGCTGTGTACAGCCAATCAGAGTGTTCATGTTGGTGTGTGCATTCACATCTAATCGCAAAATCACCACAAAATATCTGCAGCCAGAGATATATCCATATTTTTGGGCTTACATTTTCAAAAAAGCTTGGCTGGATTTGCACCAAATACCATAAGCACAATCTTCATAACAACATATACCTTTCTGCCAAATGTGGTGTAATTCTGTCCAGCAGTTCGGGCTTTAGGTTCAACAACACGTTCCTATGCGAATCAACATTACAAATGCACCCTTTGTTTGTGCCACTGTTTCTTGGTTCCCACTGCATGGATCATGACTAAGCTTTCCATGACACACAGAACCTACTTTGACACTTTTTTGGGAAAATTTCATGAAGATTGGTTAAACAACGCCAAAGTTATAGGCAAGTCTAAAAATGCTTTTCCTATGGAAATTAGGTCCTAACTATAACTACCTATTTGCAACCGCCAGTTGGTTATATATATATATATATATATTCACTGAAAAAAACATAGGTTTCAGGGGTGTTATAGTTAGCTGGACTTTTCACTTGTACAAAACCATTGAAATTCCCCCGTTATAGTTAGTTCACTGCTGATGACGTCACATATTACATCACTCATGACATGGTCAGTGACATCACTCATGACATCACTGATGACATCTCAAATGACATCACTGATGACATCACTGATGACATCATGCAGTGAATGTCTGTTTTTCTGAAAATTAAATATGTTTTATATATGTATATCTCAAGGTCGATGGAAGAATAAATGGGTATATAAGTGTCTAAATGGATGATTTGTTTTTGAAAAATTGATTGTGTAACTGACTGATTAAGTGTATCATAGTGAATACATGGCTTAGTGAGTAATGTTTAAATATGTAAATATCTGTATCAGTCTCTCACTTTGTGTATAAGTGGCTGCATGGGTTGGTGAGTAGCTACATGGGTGTCTATATAGGTTATTAGTTGGTTTTTTGAGTATCAGTCTGAGTGTCTGCATGGTTCGGTGGGGGGTATTACGTAGTGCATAGGTGCATGAATGAGTGACTCACTGTTTGTATGTGTTGAAGACAGCATGTGTGCAGGACTATATGGGTGGATGAGTGTGTGTATGGGTGTGTTAGTGAGTGAAAGACTGTCTCAATAGTGTCTTTATGAGTAACTACATATGTTTTAAACTAGTATTTGTGACTATTGGTGTATATAAGTGAGTATATGTGAGAGTGAGAGATTGAAAGAGTTCCTGTATGAATAAGTATGTGTTTCTATAAGTGATTGTTTAAAAGACGTAGGGCCCGATTCACAGAACTAACTTAAGACAAAATCCTAAACTTACTACCATTTTGGTATTCACAGAAGGCACTTACTCATTTTGGTATTCACAGAAGGCACTTACTCATTTCGGTATTCACAGAAGTTAGGAGTCCTAACTTTAGGACTCCTAAATGCCTTCTGTGAATACCGAAAGTCTTAAAATTAGGATTTTTCACAGTTTAGTAGTAGTATAGTTAGGACTCCTAACTTTAGGACTCCTAAATGCCTTCTGTGAATACCGAAATTCTTATAATTAGGATTTTTCTCAATTTAGTAGTCCTAAGTTTAGACTTAGGACTACTAAATTGAGAAAAATCCTAATTTTAAGAATTTCGGTATTCACAGAAGGCATTTAGGAGAACTAAAGTTAGGAGTCCTAACTATACTACTACTAAACTGAGAAAAATCCTAATTTTAAGACTTTCGGTAGTCACAGAAGGCATTTAGGAGTCCTAAAGTTAGGAGTCCTAAATTTAGGACTACTAAATTGAGAAAAATCCTAATTATAAGAATTTCGGTATTCACAGAAGGCATTTAGGAGTCCTAAAGTTAGGAGTCCTAACTATACTACTACTAAACTGCGAAAAATCCTAATTTTAAGACTTTCGGTATTCACAGAAGGCATTTAGGAGTCCTAAAGTTAGGACTCCTAACTTCTGTGAATACCGAAATGAGTAAGTGCCTTCTGTGAATACCAAAATGAGTAAGTGCCTTCTGTGAATACCAAAATGGTAGTAAGTTTAGGATTTTGTCTTAAGTTAGTTCTGTGAATCGGGCCCTAAGTATGTGTAAGTTTCCGTAGAAGTAAGTGTGGTGGTGAGTGTATAACTGTATATGCAAGTAAATGTATGTTTGATTCTTTATTAGCATGAGTGACTATGTGTGTGAGTAACTCTATGGATGAGTGGCATTGTGTAACAGGATGTATAGGTGTATGAGTACATATGATGAGTGAGTACATGTATGAGTCACTGTATAGGACTGTTGGTGAATGAGTGGATGTGTATGTGGATCTTAGAATTACTGAAGAGGTTGTTGTAACTGGTATTGGTATGTCCATTGTTTTGAAAATGTTAGTCTCTATTTTTGAATGTGTGTATCAAAGGTTATATTAGGGTGAGAGGAGGTCTGCCACTCTATCACAAGGATGATGTTATCAGTGATGTCATTTGAGATGTCATCAGTGATGTCATGAGTGATGTCACTGACCATGTCATGAGTGATGTAATATGTGACGTCATCAGCAGTGCATTGCAGGCGCGCGATTTATAGTTAGCTGAACTAACTATAACGGGGGAATTTCAATGGTTTTGTACAAGTGAAAAGCCCAGCTAACTATAACACCCCTGAAACCTATGGTTTTTTCAGTGAATTTCTGTGGTTTTTTAAATGCTAATTCCTAACTATAACGTGCCTGAAACCTATGTTTTTTTCTGTGAATTTCAACGGTTTTTTAAATGCTAATTTCTAACTATGCCTACAGAGATAGGACATATGAAGAAAGAAGAAAGAATGCACAGAAAGAAAAAACAAGAAGTGCAGAAAGAAGCAACAGAAGTCCTCAAAGACGAAGAAAAGTGCAGGAAGAAGGATAACGTGCAGAAAGAACAAAAAGAAGAGCAGAAAGAATCCTTGTTGCAAAATCATCCTGTACCCTCAACTTTTTCAGACGGATACTGGTGGTAACTGAGTCTGACTAACCAGTCCTAGAGCCAGTGCTATGTTAAAAGACACTTAGAATACAGTGAAAACACCTACATACACTAGGGAACATTATGCGTTGGGGTCCCCCTGTGATTAGCATGACCTCCTCTGTAAGCCCCTAGTATATAATAGGGCAGGGGGATTAAAACTACCTCTTAAAACAGGCCACAGGGCGTTTTTGCACACGTTAACTCAGGCCCTGTCCCCTCCCTTCACCACTGTGTAAACACGCCCTGTGTCCGTTTTTAGTTGGGAGATTAAGTTCATTTGAATCCTGAGGGTCCCTAGGGTCCAACTAGCCCACTAGGTACCTCCGGTAAGTGCCACAGAGCTGCGTTGCGGAGAGGTGTAAAAAGTGGCACAGCCTGGACCACCTCTCTGCAATGCAGCTCAGTGGCGCTTACTGGAAGCACTTGGTGGGCTAGTTAGCCCCCAGGGGCCCTCAGTATTGAAGGGAAATTATATCCCCAATTTAAAACGTGCCATAGTGCGTGTTTGCACACGTCACCTCAGGCCCCATCCCCTCCCTTCACGACTGTGTAAACGCGCCCTGTGGCTGTTCTAAGTTGAGAGATTAAGTCCCCTTAAATCCTAAGGGTCCCTAGGGTCAAACTAGACCACTAGGTACCTCCAGTAAGCACCACAGAGCTGCGTTGCAGAGAGGTGTAAAAAGGGGCTTGGCCTCAGAACACCTGTCTGCAGCGCAGCTCCCTGGCGCATACTGGAGATGCCTGTTGGGCTAGTTGGCCCTCAGGGACCCTCAGTATTGAAGAGGAATTAATTCCCCAACTTACAACTCGCCAGGGGGCGCGTTTGCAGAGTGCTGCAAGGAGGGGGCGTGGCCTCCGGCACGATGCCAGTCTTTTATTTATTTTAATTTTTTAAGAAGGGGGGCTGTGTGGTTCCCCTTCTTATTCTAATGTATTGGCCCTGATGACCCCATCCCCAGGGCCTGTCTCCTAATAATATTTTTTTGACCCCAATCCCCAGGGCCGGCCACTGTTTTTTATTATTTTTAAAAAATATATATTTATAGACACACCTAGGACATGCTGGACAAACCGTACGTACCTATCACCATGACGATTTGAGTGATATTCATTAAAAGGCGACTATGCATACAATGAATCCACGTGGAATGTATTTACACCACTAGTGAAGCTCTGACATGTCTGATGCCCTACCGTGCCTAATCCCGGTAGACACCCTTGTCGTTTATTTATACAAACATGGGTAGCTATTGACGGGCACATTTAATACACATGCACACCAAGCCATTCAAAGGGGATTCAACAAAAATTCGACCAAAACTATGTAAGAAACCCCCCTCACGGTTAATAAAACACACATCCACTGCCGGATGTGTAATACTTTTTATTTTACTCTCTGGAAAGGGGACGAACATCACTTGAGAGTCACAGCGCGCTCCTGGCAGAGCCCAATCGTGTGTTATATCCACCATTGCCTGCCGAGTGCCACACACCTCTGTGTTGTATTCCACCAGCTAGTGCATATGCTATGACACTCTCTAGCCCATGTGCACTGTAACACCACCCCGTGAATATGTCATGCCACACTTGTCTTCGCACGGGTTATATTGCCCTATCTAACGTGCCTTCCTCGATGCCTATGTTATAACGCACAGTGCTATGCCATACATATCACAATCTGGGATCCATATCTTTGTCACAGTGCATATGCAACGTTACACTCCCCAGCACATATTTTATATTACAACTTTAGAGACTAGTTAGGTTACACAACACTGCCCTGTGCATATTACACTCCAAGGCGCACATCGCATAGCACGTGCTAGTGCCTGTGCTATCTCGCGCTCTCCAATGAATCTGTCATTGCGCACAATGTATTGCATATTATATTTCACGCCCGGTTCATCTTATATCACACTTTTTGGTGCATAGTTTATACCATACACTATATCTAGTTTTCATTTTCAATCGTGCTCTCAGGACTATGTTCTATATAACACTGTGTTCACCTACCCTTTTCACGGGCATTACATTTTGCGATAGGGGGTGGAGGGTCAGGGGGTGTTTCTGCAAAGTGAGCCCGGAGTCACAATCACAAACGTCCTCTTCTTCTTAAATAAAAGTGAGATTATGCTGCATACTTGTTCATATTTTAAGTAGTTCGCACAGACACACGTTTTTTAAAAACAATAAAGTTCCTAATACCAGCCTTCTCTGAACAGTTAGCTTGCTGCCCCATCCCCCTCCTCCCTATCCTCTGTTGTGTGAATCCATGGACTAGCCTCCTCCCTCCTGCCATGCATGGTCTGATGTGCTGCCACTGCCCTCAATTTATTATGATGTACCAGTCCCCTCCTCCTGCCCTCCATTGCCCAATTCTATGCCCCATCATTGACCTCCTGCTTAAACTCTGTGCTTAGCTTGCTGCCCCTATTCTCCTTCCCCCTGCCCTCCGATGTCTTTGTGCATGCCCCTGCTCCATCCTTTTTGCCCACCATGTTCCATGGACCTGCCACTCCTATCTATTCTGAGTGTTCTGTTGAGCTGCCACTCCCCTCCCACCTGCCTAGCATTGTCAGATGACTGTAACCTGTCCCTGCCACCTCCACCTTGCCTGTCCACATGCCATGCCCCTATCCTCTTCCTCCTGTCCTACATGGTCCATTATACTGCCACACCCTTCTGCCTTCCCTGGTCTGTTGTGCTGCAACTGCTCCTCCTGCCTGCCCCGTGCGGTCTGTTGTGAGGCCCCTTCCCCTGAACTTTCTTGTCTGTGCATGGTCCTGACCCTCCCTTCTATCCTCCATCGTCCTTTGTGCATGCCCCTGCACCCTTCTGCTTGCCCATCATAGCCATTGTGCTGCCACTAACCCTCCCACTAGCCATGCATGGTCTTCTGTGCTGCCATGGCCCCTCCCACCTTCCCTGTGTGGTCAGTTAGCTGCCCCTAACCCCCTCCCACCTTCCCTCCATGGTCTGTTTGTATGCCATCACAGTCTCACTGTTGCTCTTCATGGTGTGTCTTGCTTCTAGTGCCCATCCTGCCTGACCTCCATGGCTATCTTGCTGCTACTGCCCTGCCCCCTTGCCCCCAGCCCTCTGTTTACATGTGCAGACCCCTACTCCCTCCCTCCTGGCTTGTCTGTTCCATTGTAATGCCTCTGATCCGTCCCTCCTGCCCTTTATGGTCTGTTATGCTGCAGCTTTCTCTCCTGTCTGTCCATTATGGTCAGCTAGCTACCATTGCCTCTTGCCCCTCAGTTCTCTGTTGTCCATGTGCATGGTCCTGTCCCCTCCCTCTTGCTTTCTATGGATTGTTGTGCTGCACTCCCGTCCCGCATGCCCTGTGTGGTGTATTGTGCTGCTGAAAACCCTGATGCCTGCCCTGCAGGGTCAGTTTGGTGCACCTCTCCATGTCCCTCCTGTCCTCTGTTATCCAAGTCCATGTCCTTACCCCATTTCCTTCCATGATCCAATGTACCATACTTGCGAACATTTTGAACTTGGTAAGAGGGAGATTTTGAAAAAAAACTGGGGTATTGATTTTCCCCTTTGAGTTACATTGAAAAAGAGGAGATTGTAGACAGGAGACAGATCAAATAAAGCCCATTTGAGCTTAAAAACATTGGATGTTTCCTGGCTGAATCGGGTCTGTTGGCATGTATGGTTGTACTACCATTGCCTCTTCCTTCTGCCCACAATGGTCTATTACATTGCCACAGCCTCTCTTGCAAGTCCTGTATTGTTGGTTTGTTGCCCCTGCCCCCCTTTCCACTGCCCTCCATAGTCTGTTGTGCTGCCACGGCCCTTCCTGCCTGCTCAGTGTGGTTAAATTGTTGCCTTTGCACCCTCCTACCTGCCTTCAATTTTCAGAGTCCGTGCCCCTGGCCTCTGCCTCTCAACAGTATCCTAATGAACAACTAGATTGCTAACATTCTATATTTATTACAAAAGTGTGGAACGCCTGACGTTATCTTGATGTAATCAAAACTGTAATACCTAGAGCATTTCCTTTAGAAATTACATATATGAGAGGGTCTTACTGGCATCAAAATTATGGTTAGTGCTCTAAAAGACTAAAATAAGGACATATTTTCTGAGTTTTCAAATAGCGACAAAGCACTTTTAAATTATTTGTTATCTTTATGTTTTTTTATCCGGTTGACCACTTGATTAAATGTTGCACTTAGGGGAGAGGATGTGGTGTTACTTCCAGAACTGCAGACTTTGCAACTGGGGAACCAGGTTGGAGTTTCTGCTTCAGCTCGACATTCTGTGATTCTGGTCAAATCACTTAGTCTCCCCATGTCTACAACCAAAATGAATTTGTTCTTGTGTGATGTAGCCAATGCTCATGTAAAGCACTCCAATTCCTGAAAGTCTGCACTATATAACACTGCAAAAACACAAAATAATAAGTGTTTGGCACACTTCTGTCATTGGGTTATATTTGGGCTACATCTGGGTGATTTTGGGCTACATTTGGGATCTTTTGTCTCCGGTGGCCATCTTGGGAGATTTATTTGTTATGAAGTTTCCTAATTTCCTCATGTACTGCAGTCTCCTCAGTAGGAAATGCTTTCAGTTTTTTACTTTGATTCCATCATGAAGGTATTCAGATATGTCACACATTTGCCATAAATTCTGAAAGTTAGCACTCTAGTTGCTCATTAGATCACTGTAGTAAAACTACTGTTCACCATGGAAGTCTGCTCCTGGTATTAAAAGTGCATGTTTCAGTCTGCATGTCAGAATTTTTTAATGAAATAGAAGAGGATTTGAGAAGTCACTCAAAATGTGCCCTCATTTTCTTTCTTCAGCATTAATCATAATTTCTATGGCAAAATGAACCCCCTCATTGTGTTCCTTTTTAAATTAAATGTTTTAAGTGTTACCAGTTTATTCCAATCAAGATGGCTTCAGGTGTGCCATACTTTTGTCATAATGAAGACAGTAAGCGATCTAGTTGTTTTTAAGAACACTCTGGGACATTCTGTCATTGGGCTATACTTGGGCTACATCTGGGTGATATTTGGGCTACATTTGGGCTCTTTTGTCTCTGGTGGCCATCTTGGGAGACTTATTTGTTATGAAGTTTCCTAATTTCCTCATTTACTGTAGTCTCCTCAGTAGGAAATACTTTCAGTTTTTTACTTTGATTCCATCAAGAAGGCATTCAGATGTGTCACACATTTGCCATAAATTCAGAATGTTAGCTCTCTTTTTGCTCATTAGATCACTGTAGTAAAGCTACTGCTCACCAGGGAAAACTGCTGCTGGTATTGAAAGTGCATGTTTCAGTCTGCATGTCAGAATTTTTTAATGAAATAAAAGAGGATTTCAGAAGTCAAAATGTGCCCTAGTTTTTCTTTCTGCAGCACTAATCATACTTGTTATGGAAAAATGAACCCCCTCATTTTGTTCCTTTTTAAATTAAATGTTTTAAGAGTTACCACTTTAATCCAAGCAAGATGGCTTCAGGTGTGCCATACGTTTATCATAAGTAGGACTGTTAGCGCTCTAGTTGTTCTTTGGAACACTCTGGGAAGCTGCAGTAGAACACAAAGGAATCAACTGACAGTCTCTGCCCTTGTTGGATGTACATGTTTTACTGAGAATGTCAGACTTCATTCTCACATGACTGAGAAAGATAATGTGAATTTACAGAAAATAAGCTCTCAGTTTAGCTTATAGATCACCTTCCAAACCTCTGTGGGAAAAGCATGAGAAAATATTTTTCTCTCATCATAATATCCCAGCAGAAGGATTTTTCACATGGTGAAATTACCTTAGAACATACCACAATTCCTAAAATGAGTATGGTACCATCAACAAATGATTTATAATGTAACTAAAGTCTTAAAACCTTCTATTAACTGCAATGCTTTTTAATTAGGTGCTATCATGTATATTGGTCCCAAGATGGCTGCCAACACTTCTTGGATGAAGTGCTGACAGCCAATCAGATCTCAGGATAAGATGTGTGGTTAGGCTCCGCCCACATATATATATGATTTTACTTTTGATTTTCTCAGGAACTACTGAACAGATTGACACCAGACCTGCAAAAGGCACTTCCCTGAGCTGAGGACTACCTCTCTGCCAAATTTCAAGTAATTCTGTTCAGCCGTTCGGGCTGTACCTTGGACCAAAGGTCCCTATGGAAAATTGCATGGGGAAAATGCTTTTTGGGACCCCCCTTTTTTCTCAGCCCCCGCTTGAAGAATCCCCCCAAGACTTTCAGGGTAGGAGCGGAGCGGAGCGCCCCACCTATTTTGAAAATTTTGCGAGGATTCGTCAACCGGCGCCAAAGTTATTCCAAATAGAATGTTGCAGATTTCCTATGGAAACACGGTCCTAACTATAACTATCTACTGGCGACCGCCAGTAGATAATATATATATATATATATATATATATATATATATATATATATATATATATATATATATATATATATATATATATATATATATATATATATATATATATATATATTATATATATATATATATATAGATATATATATATCTATATATATATAGATATATATATTCCAAAATCCACAGCTGGGCGGTGGCAGTTCTTTCCCCACCGTTTCGGCAGCAAACGCGGACACAGACCAGCAAATAGGTACAATCTCTCTTTATTGGTTGTAAACTGCCGCCATAACGTTTCGGCTCCTCCTAGCCATGATCACATGACGATGTATATATATATATATATATATATATATATATATATATATATATATATATATATATATATATATATATATATATATATTCCACAGGCGACAGCCAGTAGGTGGTTATAGTTAGGACCATGTTTCCATAGGGAAAACGTTTTGTGACTTGCCTGTATCTTTGGCGCGGTTTGACAAATCTTCATGAAATGTTCCTAGAAAAAGTGTGCCTGTGATTGTAGTTGTGTATAGCAAGTTTTGGGGTATTCCTTCAAGAGGCGACTGACAAAAAGGTGGGGAGTTCAAAAAAGTGCTTTTTTCCATTTTAATTCTCATAGGGATTTTGAATATGACTACTGCCCGGACTGCTAGATGGAATTTCATCAAATTTGGCAGAAAGCTACCTTTTGGTCCAGAAAGAGTGCTCTTTGTTATTTGGTATAAATACGTTCAGTAGTTTTAAACTTACTAAAAGTAATCATAGTTTGCATATCTAGGGATGCAGATCCTCCGCGGATCCGACAGTCCCTGTGCTGATAACTGATTGGCTGCTAATACCTCAACCAGGAAGTGTTGGTAGCCATCATGTTACTTGGCTTCAGCCGAGTCCCCAAAATAACATTAAAAAAAGAAAGGGGGCAGGATAGGAATACCCTGCCTCCCTAGTACTGGTCCTGAGGTCCCTTCCAGGGTGAAAAAGCATTTTTTTTTTTAATGTTTGTAATGAAACCACAATGGAGGTGCGAATCCATGGCAAAATGTTTTAAAAAACAAGCGCTACCTCCCACGTTTGTTTACAGTAATAGCCTCCGGGTAGGCTAGGTCTTAGAGGCATGAGGATAAGAACAAAAAATGGAGGGGGCACAAGGGCCTCCCTTCAAAAGCTCTTTTTAATCCCAGACACCACCACCTCATTTAAATGTTGGAGGGAGGGTGCGTGGACCCCATCCATTGGACCTTTTGAGCCACGGGAACCACCATCTCCCTGGGGCTTTCTTTATTAAATGGAGGGTGGACGGCTGACCCCACCTTTTGGCTGTTTGAAGTCCCAGGGTGCAGGGCCCTGAGGACTGCCATACTCCCCAGGGCCCACTCTTGCTATCTCCTGAGGTGCCCACCCTCAGAAGAGAGCAGTTTACTTTTGCTTGACAGGAGCTGTGACTGCTCACACCAAGCAAGAGAAAGCCTTCACTCTGCTCCCATCAAGCAGGAGCTGTGAAACTGCTCACACTTGCTGAGAGCAGTTTTCATCTGTTTGAAACAGACGAAGCAATTGCTTCCGCAACCAGGGAGCTGCATATCAAGCATATTACATCACTCATGACATGGTCCGAGACATCACAAATTACATCTAAAAAGTACATCACTGATGACATCTCACAAAACATCACTGATGACATCTCAAATTACATCACTGATGACATCCTGCAGAGAGTGAAAGTGTTTGGTAAATGTTTTTGAGACTTACAGATTTATAGTAAGCTACTGCATAAGTTAATCTAATATTCTTTCTAAACTAGTAAAAAGTGATACTGTTTCTAGCATATGTCATCTGAGTGAGTGTGTGACTGTCTGTTTCAGGGTGGGAGTGGGTGTCTGAGTGGGTTATGTGTGTGAGTGGGTATATGAGTGGATGTATTGGTGATTGAGTAAGACTGGCTCTATGGATGAAGGAGTGACTGCCTTTGTGGCTATATGGGTGGGGGAGCTGTTTTGGTGACTGAGTGGTTGTGTGAGTGGTTCTATTGATGGGTGAGTGGTTGTGTTAGTGGCTGGATGGGTAAGTTAGTAGTTGTTCAAATGGATGTATGGGTAAGTGAATGTGTATGAGTGGCTGTTTCTCACAGTAAGTGCTTGTGTGACTGGTTGTATGGGTGAGTGAGTGTTTGTGTGACTGATTGTATGGATGTATGAATGGGTATGCAAGTGGTGAACTGGAGTAGCGAATGGATGTGTGAGAAGCTGTATGGGTAAGGAAGTGGCTGCCTGAGTAGCTATGTGGGTGACTGAGTGGGTGTGTGAGTGGTTGTATGAGTGAGTTAGTGGGTATATAAGTGACTGTATGGTTGAATGATTTGGCTGTTAGTGGGTGTATGAGTAAGTGACTGGGTGTGTGTGAGTCATTGAGTGGGTTTTTGAATGGGCATGTGTGGTTGAGTGGGTATGTGAATGGATGTATAAGAGGTTTTACGGGGTGTGAGTGGTTCTTAGGATGATGTCATCAGTGATGTCATTTGAGATATCATCAGTGCTGTCACTGACCATGTCACGAGGTGTATAATATGTGATGTCATAAGCAGTGCATTGTGGGTGTGTAAGTTATAGTTAGCTCAGGTAAGGATAGCTGCTGAATTTTAATGGCTTTGCCCTTGGACCAGCAATGCCCGCAATCAGTATCATCTTTGACAATGAATTAGATAACAGGTCAACTCTGTGGCCTCCACCTGCTTCAACACCCTCAGACTGCCCTGTAAGACATTCAGATGGATTACAACAAGCACAAGAAGAACCATCACACAAGTCCTCGTCACTAATCGGCTTGACTATGGGAGCATCCTCTATGCCAGAACCACCACCCTCCTCCTCAAGCACCTCTAAACTATCCAGAACACAGCAGCAAGAATCATCCTAGACCTGCCTAGTCAATTCCACATCGCCCCAACTGCTTCAGCCTGCACTGGCTCCTCATCAAGAAGAGATGCCACTTCAAACTGCTTACACATGCCTACAAAGCCCTCCACAACACGGGATCAGAATACCTGAGCAACTGCTTGACCTTCCACCAGCCAACCAGACACCTGTAATCTGCCTCCCTAGCCTTCTCCACCATCCCCTGCATCCATCAAACTCGAGCCAGAGGAGACACCTTCTCCCACCCCTCTGCCAAGGCCTGGAACGACCTACTCAACCACCTCTGAACCTCCTCCTGTCTAGCGGAGTTCAGGAGCGGACTCAAAACCTGGATATTCGAATATCTCCTCCCACATGCAGTGCCTGGATATCCCCCCGGGGTGATTTGCGCGCCTTACAAATACCTATTGATTGATTGATATCTATGTTTATACTACATGTTTATCGTTTGAGTAGTTAGCATGTAAGGGTGTTCTTTTTCACAAATAGAAATGTTTACTGAAAAATGAGTGAAATAGTGAACTTTACTTCAGATATCTGCAATAACAGAAGAGAACAACCCTTAATTAGGAAGCTAAGAAAGCAGGATTTCAGAGAAAAAGCATCCTTCCTGTTTACTGAAAACACATTCTGTCCGTAGAAAAGAAAGTTTGTTGAAGATGGTATCTTCATGACACAACTAGCACCAGGCATAAATTAGAATCAGACCGTGTCAGTTTTGTTAACCTTTCATCAATACACTGTTAATAAAAGAAAAGACAATGACCACCGGTAGTGATATTGTGTAATTCTGTGGCTGTGATGTTTACCACATAATTAAGGGTTAACTGCATGGACCCCAATAATGTGCTGTAAAATGTACATATTTCTACAAACAATGAGTCTTTAAGCTAAAATATATCAACATTATGCTACCAGGGAATATGCCATAAAATGTCACATAATTTTCATTTTCATACTGCACAATTTACGTAACTCTGCCCTATAATTTGGTCCTCCATTGCGGTCTAATCCTAGCGGCCCTGACAATGGTCAATGGTAAGGTTCTGTAGAGGTATTTGCTGACCCTGTTTAGCAGAATCATACACAGTTCCATTTTACATCCTACAAAACATAAAAAGATTAAAACCTCAAAGAAAGCTCAACAGGCAGTGATAATAGCAAGTATGTTGATTCCCTTGTCACCTCAACGTCCAGGCAGCAACTGAAAACATAAAGAACCCACCCAGGTTTCACACAGGGCACTCAGAACCCCAGAATCCCTTACATTCTCTCAAGAGGGTGAGCTCTCACTATTTCCTTCTTGAGTAATTCAAAAGTCACTTCACATTCTTCATCCCACACATATTTTACATTTTTTTAGGAACATACGCAAACACGCTATTTTATCCCACAAAATGTTAATAATATTTGGCACAGGAATCTACAACCTCGAGGAATAAGCAAAGCTGGTCTTTGTGTCTGGGTTTAGGTGCACCACTAACAGCATCTAGAAACTTCACTTTTGGTTCAACCTCTTTCCCTGATACTTGATAGCCCAAGTAATCCACACCTTCCTGAAAAACAGTACATTGTCTTTTTTTAGGGTTAATCCACTAGCTCTAATGATCTTTAACATATCCCTTACTCCATCATCATGTTCTGCCTCTGTTTCACCAAATGTCAAGATGTCATATTGTAAAAACAAATGACCCCTTTGGTGTACTTAAATAACCTGTTTGACAGCCATTGGAATATGGCTTATGCCGATGTCAGGCAAATGGCATACAGATATAACAATAAGTTCCTTCAGGCATAACGAACAATGTTGGGTGTCTATAATCCTTACTCAACTTGATTTGATGATAAACTGAGGATACATCTAGAGAAGTGAAGAATCTACCACCACCCAAAGTTGCCAGCATTTTGTCAATGTTGGGTAAAGGTTGGCGATCCACCCAAATGTTAGAATTTATATCGCTCAGATCCACACAAAGTCTTAAAGAGTTATCAGCTTTATGCACTAGAACTGTGGGGGGGGGGGGCAATCATTCTGACTCTTCAGTGGGTTTAATGATGCCTAAAGAACTCAATCTTTCTAATTCAAATCTCAATTCCGCAAGCAAACATAATGGCACTTTGTGTAGCTTGTGGGCCACAGCATATGCATGGTCTTTTAGATTTATTTGATTCTGGAAACCCTTGAACTTTCCCAATTTTTCATTAAAAACCTCAGGGTAATCCTTGATCCACTCCTCAGCTTTTAGATGACTGACCTGACTTGAATTGGGGAGACATGGAAATAATTGTGCACAATGCATTCAACTCATGTTTTGTTAAAATGATACCATGTCAGGATGATTGGAGTCCAAAACAATTTATAATTCCACTTGCTGATCCCAACCTAACAAGCTTGCCCCATTCTTGACAATGTATACCGTTCACACAGCAGATTTCCCATCAAAATCCAAATTAGCATCAAGTTTACCCACAACCTCCACTCTTTTCCCCATATGCAGTTTGTTTTGTACAGGATTGATGCATAACACTGTACTCAAATTCACCAAAATTCCTCACATTCATTAATGTGAAAGGAGAACCAGATTCCGTGAAACATTTAACATCTCTATTATTCACAGAGATTACACAAGAGGATTTCTTTTTGTGAGACCCTTCTGTGGATGATATTTCCACATCCCCACCCCCTTCTTGGCTCAGTAAAGATAACATTAGTACAGCTTTGCTATCCTCATTAGAGTCATTAAAATATTTCTCTGTACTTTTGACAATATGCAAAGGAGCAGTTCTCTGTCTAGAATTTGCTCTGCACACACATGCAAAGTGCCTGTTCTTGTCACATTTAAAACAGGTTTAATTTACTGCAGAACAACATTCAGCATTTCCTAGATGGGACTTGCGGCCACAGTGGAAACATGAAGTTTCATTCATCTCACTCATCGTCTTGGATGGTAAGACTTTAGGATTATGGAGAATACTACTGATGGAGCGGGTAGTAAAATTTTTTGTATACCCCCCCATTCTGCATGTTTATATTAATCTGAATAATCAACTAATAGTAATCTTATTAATTTGTTTGAAATGGAGACTTATCAATTATATTAACAAAAGAATTACACGTGAGATTTGCACCTTGCATGGCTAAACTAATTGTATACTAACATATGTACGCATACTAATAGTAGAAAATTAGAATATTGCATGATATATGTTGCTTTTGTGATGTAATGGTAAGTTGCGCATCATTGAGTGAGTATAAACACTTTGAATGTTGCTATTATGCTAGATAATTACTCACACATAGGGGAATTAGCGAGGGTTTAACATTTTATTAGCCATTTCCATGTTTTAATGACGTTTTTGTGTTTATTTTGCTTAAGTTGACCATTTTGGCCTATTTCAAGATGGCTGAACGAGACGTGTAACGTGACTGCTGCTGACACACGAGTTTCTTGGTGAAGTGCGCATGCATCACTGCCAGCAACAATGGCCTAGTCCTGACCCCAGGAGATGATGTTCTTACCAAGGACACTCTGGGAGCTTCGCCAAGGATAATACAATGGACTGTCTTTAAAACCGGAACTAGCAAGTGCGATGACTTAATCCTGCGGACTATGTGAGAACTTTACCACTTGACCCCATGTCCACCAATGAGGACAGTCTAAAAACCCAATCTTGATACATTTTGACATTAATTTCATTATAAAAGTAGGTAGGGAAGTGAACTAAAAAACTCTCTCTTCTTTGACAAACTCGATTTCCTGACGTTATGCTGATGGAGAGGATGGTGACACGGCTGGACAGCTGTTATCCTGAATCTTTGAAAGACTGAATTGCGGCCTGACTTTGATGAATTTGAAAGGCTTTTCCACGACTTGACTGACTTAGAGGATGACTATTACTCAGATTAGGTAAATATGATGTAGTACGGTTTGGATGATGATTTCTAACAATTTGCAATTTATTAGATAAACGAAATTTGATTAATTGACAAATGTGTTGTGTCGATTATTTGAAAGAGAAAACTAGGATAAGAAAAGAGTATAGATAAATGAATTGGATCACTAAACTACAAAACAACTAAATTGATTCATCACCCAATGAGGGGAATTGTATTGTATTGTATTGTATTAATTCTTGTATAGCGCTGCTGTGACCCTACGGGTATCCTGGCGCTCTGATATAGCACAACTATTACCGGTTCGAGATAATAAACAGATGGGGGATTAGGCTTTCGGAAACAGCCATGTTTTAAGGCTCTTTCTGAAGTCGGTTAATGAGTCAAGTTGTCTAATCTTCTGTGGTAGCTCATTCCACAGCAAGGCTCCTGCCACGCTGAAAGCCCTCCCGCCCATCCTAGACCGTTTGAATCTAGGAACTACCAGCAGGTTAGCGCTGGAAGAGCGAAGCTGTCTCTGTGGGAGGTACCAGGTGAACTTTTCCTGGAGGGGTATTGGGCCCATTCCGTGTGCTGCTCTATATACCAAACAGAGGGATTTAAATTGGACCCGTTCTTTGATTGGCAGCCAGTGAAGCTCTCTCAGAGCCTGAGTAGAGGATGAAGCACGTCTACGGTTTAACACTAATTTGGCTGCAGCTGATTGGACTCTCTGCAGCCCCTGGATGATATACTGAGGTGCCCCCAAAAACAGGGAGTTACAGTAGTCCATCCTACTCAACACTGTGCTGCTCACGACCAGGGAGCGCATCTCATTCGGTAGAATCGGTAAGATCTGGCGCAATAAGCGCAGTAGCCCAAAGCACACACTGGCTGTCTTGCCTGCCTGAGATTCCATTTGGAGGTTGTTATCTATAAGGACCCCCAGGTTGCGTATTGTCTTAGTCGGGGTCAACGAATCTTCCTCTGGAGCAAGCCTGAACTCCACCGGTGAAAGTAGAGGTACTCTTGCTGGTGAGTAATACAGTATCTCAGTCTTCCCTCCATTGAACTGTAGAGAGTTGCGCTGCAGCCAGTTTGTGGTCAGCCGCATGCACTCATGGAATCGTTCCATGGGGACAGCATGTTTACCCTCCATGGAGAATACCAATTGCGTGTCGTCAGCATAGTTGACCAGTTCAACCCCGAATGCTTTAATAATAGAGAAGAGTGGTTGTAAGTAAATGTTGAAAAGAATGGGGCTGATACTGGAGCCCTGCGGTACTCCATGGGCTATAGAAGAAGTCCTAGATGTAAATGGTCCCAAGGTTACCATCTGCTGTCTCCCTGTCAGATAAGAACGGAACCACTGCAGTGCCCGTCCCTTTATCCCAATGCCCTCCAGTCTCTCGAGCAGAATTGGATGACTCACTGTGTCGAATGCGGCTGACATATCCAGGAGCACCAAGACCGCTGTGCTCCCGTTGTCCGCCCGCATCCGTAGATTATCCATCATAGTTGTCAGGGCTGACTCTGTCCCATGTCCGGGTCGGAAGCCAAACTGGTCCCTATCCAACAAGTTCTGCTCTTCCAAGTAATCTGAGAGCGATCTGCTCACGACCCTTTCCAAAATTTTAATTGGAAAAGGAAGGAGGGAGATTGGCCGAAAGTTGGCCGGGTTATTCGGGTCCAAAGAGGGCTTCTTAATCAGAGGTGACACCACCGCCTTCTTCCAGCCCTTTGGGACTATACCTTCTTCCAGAGAGTGGTTACATATCTGTCGCAACCAAGGAAAGGTCAGGCGGCCATATGATCTCCACACCTTCTGGGGCAGGGGGTCGAGTGGTGAGCCCGAGGATATGCTTTGCACCGTAGAATTAAAGACAGGGTCTGAAAGGGTAGGAAACCTATCCAAGGTGCATTGCTGACCCGGGACCCCTTCAGTTACCTCTAACCCATGGACCTGAGTGGCAGTTTCGTTATCCTTGAAGGAGCCCACGATCTTAGCCACTTTTTCCTCAAAGTGGGTGGCGATCTCATCGCATAACTTCTGTGAAGCCTCCACTTTGTTTTCTAGGCAAGTTGGAGCTGAGAGGTCTCTAACAATCTTAAAGAGTTCTCTGGTTCCATTTGTTGCTTGTACAATAGTTTTGGCGTAGAAGGTGGCTTTACTTTCTAGAATAAGCGTCTTGTACTTTGTCTGTGCCGTCTTTAGCACTAACTTATCCTCCTCCAAGTACCCCTTCCTCCATTTCCTTTCTGCCTGCTTGCACCCGAGGCGTAACTGTTTCAGTTCCTCGTTGTACCAGGGCGCAGAAATTTTATTTCTGGTTTTTATATTCCTCATAGGGATTAATTGGTCCAGGGCATCCGTAATGAACTCCTGATAAGTAGTATAGTTTTCCTCCACTGTGCTAGATGCACGGAAGGGGTTCCCTGTAGGAGGTATCAGGAGGGCACCGGTCTTGGCCAACTGAGCCCAGTTTCTACCTCTTCGAGAGGTCGCAGAAGTTTTATCTTGGTCCCGTCGGCCAGTTAGCAACATTTTAAAGTGAATTAGGTAATGATCTGTCCAGTTTTGAGGTACAATGTTTAGTATTTCAACTTTCAGCTCATTTGCAAACAGGAGATCGAGAATGTGCCCTCCCTGGTGGGTCGGGGAGGTGACTAATTGTTGGAGATTAAAATTGGTACAGGTGCATTTCAAATCTCTCAAATAGCTACCCATATTTGCATTCTCCCACAAGTTGAAATCGCCCAGAATAATTAGATTAGAGTGTGTTAGGGATAGGTTGATAATGGTATCCAGGAAGGACTGGTACATAGTGGTACTCCCTGGAGGACGATAACAGATCAAACCTGAGAAGAGATTACCCTTGGCTTCCTGCAGCGAGAATCCCATCAGTTCAATACCGTCTACCTCGTCCACCTGTAGAAGAGTGAATTTAAATTCTTCCCTAAATATCACTCCCACCCCTCCCCCTCTGCCTCCTTTCCTTGGGTTATGTAAGATTTTGAAACCTTCGGGGCAGGCGAGGCCTATCTCTACAATCGATTCTGCCCTGATCCATGTTTCCGTGAGGAACAGGGCATCGAGCTTCATATTGTCAATCAGCAGAGCAATTTCCGTGTGGTGTTTTACCAGCGACCTACAATTAATCAGCCCGCAGATTAAGCTACTGGGCGTTGTAGTGCTCCTTTTACCCACTTTAGGACCAATGTGTACAGCCTCAAGATCAACAGTAGTACCTGAACTGTTGCCTATATCCACAAGCTGTTCTCTAGTGAAAATGCGACGTACCTCGCTGGTTAATCGGGCAGCGTGTACCTCACCGAGCGAATCCGGAGCGCGGACGGGCGCAGACGGGCTTGCCTCTGGCGCGCCTCAGGCGCGCCCGCTGCGCGCGCGCGCTGCGCGCTTGCATTTCCTGCCTAAAATAGGCGTCCGTCGTATTCCTGAGCACTAGAGTGCTCACCAATATGGCGCCTGAAATGTGTCTCTGCTGCCCCCCAAGATGGCGCTCAATGAGGCGAGGACAGGAGAGAGCCCTGCTCAAACGGCAAGGTGATCAACTCAATTTAGGTGCGGGTATGCGGAAATGTGGGGATAATACTAGAACAGTTTTAAAAAAGCGTTTTTAAAATATAATACAGACTTTAAAATATAGCACCCTCGAGGCGATAAAAGACCTTGGTCAGTAAGTAGCAGCAACAATTCCCACTGATTGCCTGTAAACCCTCCCGTATCCTCTCAACTCGGCATAGAAAGCGTTATACCAGATTAGTGTCGGCGCGCTTGCATTTCCCGCCTAAAATAGGCGTCCGTCGTATTCCTGAGCACTAGAGTGCTCAGCAATATGGCGCCTGAAATGTGTCTCTGCTGCCCCCCAAGATGGCGCTCAATGAGGCGAGGACAGGAGAGAGCCCTGCTCAAACGGCAAGGTGATCAACTCAATTTAAGTGCGGGTATGCGGAAATGTGGGGATAATACTAGAACAGTTTTAAAAAAGCGTTTTTAAAATATAATACAGACTTTAAAATATAGCACCCTCGAGGCGATAAAAGACCTTGGTCAGTAAGTAGCAGCAACAATTCCCACTGATTGCCTGTAAACCCTCCCGTATCCTCTCAACTCGGCATAGAAAGCGTTATACCAGATATATATCACAAGGACGGAGTTAATAAAGTATTCGATGCATTCAGGGTTTAGGTAAAGATATTCCTTTCATGTCAGCGTTTGGAAACTTATTCCTCTAGGGAAACAGATCAATGAAGTATGAGTGTTGGTGTTATGGGCCCCACCAATGAATGTTTTGAGTGAATTTGCTATTGCGGTATTTGGTCTGTGACAAAGGGGAATTTGATGTTCCACGCTGCAACAGTTTTTCTGGTAGCAGAGTTATGGTTTTTATTGTTTTGGTTTGGTGAATATAGCTTGTAAATTGCTTATTGATTATTGGTTATTGGTTTATGTACTAACACTCTATGTGAGTCGCGTTGAGTTTTATGTTGTTTGCACGGCTTCTGGGATGTAGGAAGTCGGAAGTTTGTAACGGTTCCGTGGTAGAGCAGAGGTAAGCGCTGTTCTCGGGAAAGAAGGAATTGTTGTTGTCCTGTAGGTACACAGGGAGAAACGTGTAATGATTGAAGTTGCACGACGCATTGTCTGGGTTCGATTCGGTGACATCATCGTGTGTTGCCATTAGAGACATTTTCTGTGTGAGAGAAGTGTGTATGATAGCGAAGGTCACCTGTGAAATTTTAGTCTTAGGTACCAGGAGTCCAAATGGCATTCCGATAACGCTTATCACTGGAAAGGTAACAGGTGTTCTATGAGCTTGCTGGAAGGACAAAGTAGAGGGAAGCGCTGCTTTTGTCAACGTATGTTATATAATTCTGCAGTAGGACAGACTGTTCTCTGTTCTTGGGAAAGACAGGATTCTGTGTGAATGTACTACATTTTTCTCATGCAAAAGTGCGTGAATGTAAAGGCATTCGGGTTAGTTGTGAAACTCTAGTTTTATTTCTCAGGAGCATTGGGTCTCCAACTGTGGGGCCGATTCCGATCCTGGAAAAATTTCCCCCGTACGAATCGTATCCGGATTTTTTACCGTACGAATCCTACAAGTAGCGTACAAACTGCCAATTACGATTTGCATGGGAAAAAGTCCATACGAATCGCAGTGGGAAAATTTCCCCACACGTCCTCGTGTCAGAAAATGTGTCTGACACATCCCCGGACGATTTACCGTACGAATCGGAAAAATGAAGTCCGACCGCGGAAGTACGATCAGTCCCGTCCTTTAGATTTCACAACCGTATGGAAAAAACACCGTACGGACCAAACTCCTATAGCAACCATGGAGACATGTGCCCGCATACGCGCAGAACACCCCACCCCAGACCTCGTATGTACGCGCAGAACACCCCCCAGCCCTCGTATGTATGCACTGAACACCCCCCCCAGCCCCCGCATGTACGCTCCAAACGCCCCCCGGCCGCGGATGTACGCACCGAACCCCCACCCGTGTATGAATGGAGCGTACCAACACCCGTGTATGAATGGAGCGTACCAACACCCCACCAGTGTATGTACGGGGCGTACCCCCACCCGTGTATGAATGGAGCGTACCAACACCCCACCAGTGTATGTACGGAACGTACCCACACCCCACCAGTGTATGTACGGAGCGTACCCCCATCCGTGTATGTACGGAGCGTACCCCCACCCGTGTATGAATGATTCGTACCCCCACCCGTGAATGAATGGAGCGTACTAACACCCCACCCGTGTATGTACGGAGTGTACCCCCATCTGTGTATGTACGGAGCGTACCCCCACCCATGTATGAATGGATCGTACCCCCACCCGTGAATGAATGGTGCGTACTAACACCCCACCAGTGTATGTACGGAGCATACCCCCACCCGTGTATGTACGGAGCGTACCCCCACCCGTGTATGTACGGAGCGTACCCACACCCCACCAGTGTATGTACGGAGCATACCCCCACCCGTGTATGAATGGATTGTACCCCCACCCGTGAATGAATGGAGCGTACCAACACCTCACCAGTGTATGTACGGAGCGTACCCCCACCCGTGTATGTATGGAGCGTACCCCCACCCGTGTATGAATGGAGCGCACCAACACCCCACCAGTGTATGTACGTAGCGTACCCCCACCCGTGTATGTACAGCGCGTACACCCAGCCCCCCCTGTATGTACGGTGCGAAACACCACCACCGATGGACGGTGCAGACCAACACCCTGCCCGTTTCTGTACGTACCCTACCCCAGGTCCCCACACCAGCACCCTCACCCAACATCGCGCATGTACGAGTCGTACTAAGCCTTAGCAAAGGACAGCACTGTACAAAAACATGGCCCATGTACGCACCGTACAGACGCCAAAAACACTCGTACTGAACCAGGACAAACAAAAACAACACAAGGATAGTCAATTTGATGCACACAACACCACAAAACATGTCCAACAAGCCCAAATACATCCTATACACTGACCTGCTACTGCCAAACAGCTAAACAGAGGCCCAAAACACAACCACGCCTTATAACACACCCACCCAAAGTTCAAACACAGCCACACCCACAAATGGACCAATAAAAAGGCCCAACACACACAAACCATGATCCTTTGCAACGGATCCACGACTGCCAGACCACACAGACAACGCACTGCACCATACTACATCCCTCAATACACCTTACACTTGCACTGCTTCACACAACCACCATCACAAACACCCCCTCATCACATTCACATACACACACCTTCACAACCACACTCACACAACCATCCACACCCAAACCCCCACAAACATCCACACCCACACCCAAACCATGCCCAATAACAAGAATCCAAAGTTCACAAAGGAGGAGCTGGAGGTCCTTGTCGACGAAATCGTCAGAGTCGAGCCACAGCTCTTTGGAACATTGGTCAGACGGACCAGCATATCCGAAAAATCTGCCATGTGGGAGAGGATCGTCAATGCTGTGAATGCTGTTGGGTCCACCAGAAGGACCAGGCATGAGTGCCAAGCCAGGTGGTACGATCTGCAGAGGACGCTCCGCCGCAAAGTGACGGACGAGAACAACCAGGCCAACATCACTGGAGGAGGGACGGCCCGCAGACCCGTACACTACCATCCCTGGGAGGAGAAGGTGATGGCCACGCTGCCGCCGGTGGGAGTAGAAGGACTAGAAGGAGTCCGAGAGCCTGGTGAGTACACAAACAACTCACCTCACATGGGGGGGAACGCCATACACAACCAAAATACCAATCATGCACGCAACCCCCCCAAAGCCAGCACCGGACACAACCACACTCCAAAAACACACACATGCCACTAGCGCCTCCATGTCCCAAGCAAGGCCAGGCCAAGTCACAGGCCACACAAAACACCAACACAAGACAGGATGTCCCCGATGCCGGGAGGGTGGCCCTCAAAACTAACATAGAGCAACTCTGAAGCACACAACAATGCCCTCAGCCCATATGGCCTAGGGCACAGCCATACAAACAGTGTGTCCCCACACAGTACTGTGTTGCATGCAAATGGTGGCCGCGTTGCAGGATGACATGGGTATGAAGGCACAATTAGCACTGAAAGAGTGACAGCACACACCGCCACAGCAGCAGCGCAGACTCACACACTCCGCCCAATGGGTGCCCGGAGATAAGCAACAAACCCACATGAACAAGCCAATGGCCTTTGAAAGACCTGCAAACTGTGTGTGCCCAGGAAGCTGGGCTGAGGTGACAGAGGGTGACACACAGAGGGAGGGAGAGGGGGAGAGAGAGGGAGACGGACAGAGGGAGGAGGTTGACAGAGGGAGGGAGAGGGGGAGAGAGAGGGAGACGGACAGAGGGAGGAGGTTGACAGAGGGAGGGAGAAAGGGAGACAGAGGGAGACGGACAGAGGGAGGAGACTGACAGAGGGAGGGAGAAAGGGAGACAGAGGGAGACGGACAGAGGGAGGAGGCTGACAGAGGGAGGGAGAAAGGGAGACAGAGGGAGACCAAATCACCCTTGGGTGGTGTGGCCATGTTCGCTCGTCAGCAGGTGGAATGTGTGCATGTAGACAAGGTTTGGCAGTGCGTGCACCCCCCTTCAACCTCTGATAAACACTGGGCCATGTGTCAATCTGTGCACGAGTACATCCGTGCTGCTGGCACAAACCTAACCTTACACCCAGTATACCCACCCACTGTGTTTGTTAGAACCCTGTCACAAATGCTTAAGTTACCTACCTGCATTCCAAATAGCATGGAAAAAACAACATTTGGCCACGTACAGTGCAACACGTAAGGCGGCTCTGCATGGCTTGCTACGCCCGCTCACTACACTGCTGACTGCGTTCCAAAAAGATGCATCAACTAAGATTGTGTCACACATAGGTCAAGTGTCGAAAGCTGTGGCCAAGGGACATACCCATGCACGAGTGCACTGTGAGAGGAATGCAAGCCAAATCCAACCACACAGAGGAACTGTGCCAACTCAAAATGAATCAAACATGGATGTCGCATGTAACACAATTAACATTGTCTCTCTCACACACAGGTCAACGTCGTCCATCTCCCCCCAACACTGGGGGGGAAGACTCACAGGACCAGGCTCTGCGTGAAGAGGACCCCACCGGCAGCGACGACTCTCACCACTCTGTGGATGACCCAGACCAACCTGGCCCCTCTGGAGTCCAACCACCTGCAGCACCTGCGTCAGATACAATTGTGCCAACCACCACCCCCATTCCTGCCACATCCCAGGAGACATCCAGGAGCCCTGCCCACATACAACAACACAGCCAGTCTGTCCAGGAGGGACAAGGTTCTCCGGGCACCCAGGAGGAGGCAGGCAACACCGCAAATGCCATCCCTCAGGGGTCCCGGAGACCCGATGTGCCCACAACGGCAGGCCGGGCTCAAGTGGGCAGGGGTGGTGGGAGTGGAGGACGGCGGAGGCACCAGCCTGACCAGCCAGCTCAGGACCCGGTCATGTCACACGTCCACAACATCCTGGACACATACCGGCGTGACTCCAGAGGCATCGACCAGGTAGTGGAGACCCTCAATGAGATGAAGAACATGCAGGTCGAGCATCATGCCAGTCATCTACAACACCATGGACGGATGGAGGCAAGACTGGCAGAGCTCCTGGCGGTGCACAGGGACGTGAGCCAATCCCTCCGTCAGATCGCCCAAAGCCTGGCAAACCCTCCCTGTGCTACCAGGCGTAGACCCGCACCAGAAACAGGGAGGGAGGTAGAGGAGGATTCATCTGACGGAGCGTCCCTAGCATCGTCAAGCCTGCTTCTGAGTGTCCCCGCAGGAAGGTGGGTCGTCCACGCAAAAGACCGTGAGAGTCAGTGGAACATCACCATCTCCCAGGTCACCTGGCCTGGCACCTGGCCCTCTGGCCCAACAGCAGCACAGCAGCAAATGACATTCTCTGCCACATGGCCTTGCTGGTCACTGTCTGGCCAATGTGGCACAGACTCTGATGACTTTCAATGGCAAGGATACCAACTCCCCCTGTGAACTTTGGATTCTACACTCCCGCCAAGCACCTCTTGTCACCCTCCCAATACACGTACCCCAGCACTAATAAAATTCATCACAATCACAAGATGATGCCGTCATTTTGCATTATTCCACTACATGTGTGTGTTGTAAAGTCAAACCATGCCTGATTTCAGAAGTAACTCCAAACATCCATACCCTGGGGTCTGAGTCTGGCACAGGACACACATGGGTCACAATGTACCATCCAATACAGATATGGAGCACCATACTCACCCGTGATGGGCCCAACCAGCTGAGGGGGTGCCCGCACAACTGTGCCTGCAGACCAATGTAGAAGAGCAACAGTCATGCGCAGAGGTCAGGGATCATGTGGAGTGTCCTGGGGTGCTACTCCCAGGTATGTGTAGACATATGGAAGAACCATGTCCTGCATGCTTGAGTCAGGTGAATATTGAGAATGGTGGGCCGGCCAACGTTGGATGCATGGAGATAGCACAATGGGGTGTTGGATCACAGTGCCACAAGGTTGTGTTGTGGTTGTGGGCTGCATCCTGAGTGTGTGCGTGGATTGAGGAGGTCATCCTGCAGCTGGCAGTGATTCATTCCCCCCATCTCTGTTGGACGTTGATGTGGCCTGGTCGCCGGATGTAGAAGCAGAGCTGTGTAGATGCACCCTGGATGTGGACAAGTATCATGGGAGTTGTAACGCACACGTCCATAGAGTGCAGGGTAGGATTAGACACGGATGTCGTAGTTGACCTGGGGGATGGTCTCTCTTGCCTTGAGGTGGATGGAACTGGGGATCTTGTGCATAATCCAGAGTGTGCAGCAGCATGAGGCACAGATGCTGCTGATCTGCATAGCACATGTCAGCAAGCAATCCATGATGAACACCAGCTCGTTTGCGTGGACACTGGGTGCTCTTGCTGCAGGGCCTGCAGCAGCATGCGCCATGTCAAGAAAACAATGCCACAAGTAGCACACAAAGACAAGGATCTCAGGAAGGAACCATGCAAACGGTGTATGTCAAGTAAGGACTGTCTGGTTCAACATGGCACACACACACACAATGGATGCACATGCAGCACAGTGGCTGTCGTGGAGACTGACATGCCACAATACCTACACAGCCATGGACATCATGCACAATACAGATTCTAATCCCTGACAAACAGCTTGCATCTTGCTACTCTACACATAGACTCATATGCACCATCTCTGAGAACTATGCCAGACATGCCGCATGTACAGTGGCAACAGACGACCATTGACAGAGATGAGGCACCTTGGAGGCAGAGGGACACCTTTATTAGTCATGTGTGTCGGAATGCTAATGTAACTCTGTCAACACATACACAGGTCATGTGGATGAACACGTGGGACCAACACTGGCACCCCCCTGTGCACCACAGATGCTGGAAATCCATAGAACTGGCACACAAGTGACGGGTTACAGCTAAACACCCCCTGCTGCTCACGGAGAAGCTGCTATACACCATTGAGCCTCTAATGGGGAATTCACACACCATGTCAACTAGGCCTGGGCTAAAATTTTGTTCCGTTCGCGGAAATTGCGATAATTTGACATTTTCGCGTTCCGCGGAAAGCGCGAAAATGTCAAAATTTCGCATTCCGCAGCTTTGCGATAATTTGGTTCTTGCTCACGCTGTAAAATAATACATTCTTGCGCGCGCGCGATCGCCTTACCTGAATCCCTGCGTTCGCCACCAAGTTTTCTTGATCCGGTCGCGTTCTCCATGAGATGTTGTATTGTTTTTAGCCATTTGCGCTGTCTCGCGACAGTTCGTGCCCACAGTGACGTCATGCGTCACGCGATCACGTCTTCCTTCTCGCGATCATGCACCGCGAGACAACTGGAAACAAGATGGCCGCGCCCGCGAGCAACCGCATGGGTAAGTTGGTGAGCCGCAACCATGCAGAAAATCTCGTGAACATGCGGGAAAAAAACTTCTGCATCTTCGTGATATTTCCGCGTGTTGGCGATAATTTTTAACATTTTCGTGATAATTTGCGAAAGTGGATTTCGCAAATTCCGCCCACCCCTAATGTCAACCCGGTGCAACCGTATGTTTCCGAGGGCAGTGTTACACACATTGATGGCTTCATCACAATCCACAATCCCATTACAGATGACTGTCACCAAGTCTGACCAACAATTCAGGTGAATTCAGCTCCATGTCATGTGCCCCATGGTGATTCTACATGTATGTAAAGTATCCAAACATGAACAGGAGCAGTGCACACACATTCCAAACAAATACCACACCCAAAAATCCGTGCTGCATCCCTTACCCTAAGGAGATTTTCAAACTTGTCCGTGCATGTAACGCTGATTCAGCACATGTTGCTGTGTTCATGAGGAATAGCAGGAGCACAACAATGTCACCAGCAGACAGCAAGCGCAAGTACCTGTGGATGAGAGACACACCAGAAGTCAGCCAAAAGAAGCACATCCGCATGCATGTACATGTACTCGACACGTATAAGGTTGTCAACATGCTAGGTGACAATGATGTCTCTGGAAAAACATTCTTCCATTGCACCATCACTCGAGTGACACATCCAAACACACCTCTGACTCACTTGGCAGACATGCAGATGGAGACACACATCGCAACACATGCCACACACGGCCAAATGCGTGTACACTCAGACACTGGAACTCACCACTAAGCAAAGAAGTTGCGTATGAGCTGACTCCGGATGTCCTCTACCGCCTCCTCCTCCTCCACATCACTTGCCTTGTGACCAAGCCCTTCATCCTCCACGGGTGGATGGTCCTGCTCATCCGGATCCAGGATGAGTGGCACAGCTTTCTCCACTGTCATGTTGTGCAGCATGCAGCACACGAGGAAGATCTTGCAGACCTTCACCGGTGCATATGGGAGTGCGCCACCGGTCTTGTGGAGGCAACGGAATCGGCTCTTCAGGAGGCCAAACGTCCTCTCTATCACTCGCCTGGTCCGCCCATGGGCGTTGTTGTAGCGGTGCTGGGCAGCTGTGCTGGGGTTGCGGAGAGGCGTGATCAGCCATGGCATGTTGGGATAGCCAGCGTCCCCTACATGGAAACATCATGGACAAGAGTGGGTCAGGAGAAGCAGTAAGACAGGAAGATGACATTAACTACAGGACTGCCAGAGTATACCCACCTACAAGACATGCTCGTTCGTTGCGCAGCTGCAGCATCATTTCAGGCACCCTGCTACGCCTCATGATGTAGGCATCGTGTGCTGATCCTGGAAAAAGAGCACAGACATGTGAAATCACCATGTTGGCAAGACACACCACAAGGGCATTAATGGAGGTGTAATGCTTGCGGTTCCTATATGCTACCTCCTGTGCCTGTGGTGGTACCAAAGCCACATGTGTTCCATCTATGGACCCAATGACATGGGGCATCCCTCCCAGGGCATAGAACTCACACTTGACACCTGTCAACTGCTCAGGAGTTGGGAATTTAATGAACTCATCCAGGTGCTCCAACATGGCCTCTAAAAAATCATGCAGAACACGGCTGAACATGGTTTGGGACATGCCCCCAACATGAGCAATGGTATTTTGAAAGGTACCCGTTGCAAAGAAATGTAGGGCTGCCATCACCTTCATCTTGGGTGTCAGTGCAGTAGGATACCTGTGTAGCGGTTGGAGGTGTGGTGCCAGCCGTGTCGTCAAGTCCTCAATCAACCGTTGGGGGAAGCGGTAGCGGCGTATACAGTCATGTTCCCTCAGGTCAGCCAAGTCCGGAATTGGTCGAAGGAGATGCGGAGCCCTGCAGTGAATTTGAAGGGACAACGAAGAGTGAGTACAGTACACCACGAATGTCAATGTACTGAGCACATGTTCAACAGGCAATACACATATGCTACATACAGAGTCAGGTCTGTGCAATATGCCCTGGACACGTATGCCAGGCAGGTGACACTCCTACCAAGAGCCAGCCACAAACGTTGATTCTCAGGCTCAACATGACATGGCATTAAACTAGCGGTGGGCCAGTGTGAGTGAACAGGCAGACGCATCACAGGAGTGCCAGACATCCGCATATGGGCAGAATAAAAATGTCAATCATACAGACAGGTTGCGGAACACTAGAGGCACAGGTCACATGTAATGTAAAAAGGACAGACCACACACCTTGCCATCAAGGGGTACATGTCAAGACTGATCACACATACATTGAGAGTATGCAGATATGTCCTTGTTTTGAAACTCTGTGTCGATGCATACATACACACCTTACGTGATAGGGACACTACACACGTGTGTAGGGTCCCTATCACTATGGGAGTGCTCGCGTATGCATACGCCATAGTAATACGGACCGTACACGCGTGTGTAGGGTCCCTATCACTATGGGAGTGCTCGCGTATGCGTACGCCATAGTGATACGGACCGTACACGCGTGTGTAGGGCCCCTATCACTATGGGAGTGCTCGCGTATGCGTACGCCATAGTAATACGGACCCTACACACGCGGGTACGAACTGTATCACCATGGCGTACGCCTAGGGCTGCACAACCATGGTGGTACGGACCCTACACACGCAGGTACGGACCGTATCACCATGGCGTACGCCTAGGGCTGCACAACCATGGTGGTACGGACCCTACACACAAGGGTACGGACCGTATCACTATGGCGTACGCATACGCCAGCACTCCCATAGTGATAGGGACACTACACGCGCGTGGACGGTCCGTTTCACTGCATTTGGGGTGCCCTAGGGCCGTGGAACGCACCATACCTGTGTGTGAATATTGGAACAACATAGGGGACACATGAGGGACAAGTATAAGGGCCTAAATGCATGCTTGTTGTCATGGAGACCGAGTTTAAAGTTTGAATTTTTCCATCAGGTGGCCAGCAGAAGTCGGTTGGAAACAATATACTTTGGTGCAAAGAGGTTGTTGACTTGACATCATGCTCAATTTTTAAACAATGCAAAGACACTCACTGGGGTAGGTTTAAAGGGATTGGAGGAAACGTAGGATGCTAATGTGACTGACCAAACACTCTGTACTCCTGTAAATGAAACAGGCCAGCAAGGCAGATATAAGGCAGCCAGGTCCCATGAGAGAGCACTTGCCTGCACATCCTTTCATTCCACAACACTGCTGCTGCTTGTGATTCCTCTGGCACCATGTCCAGGTCTGTGGAGAGGGCCCAGCCATTCACCATGGAGGAGAATATGGTGTTGCTGGATGTGATCCTCCCACAGTACACCATGCTGTATGGTCGACCAGGGGAGCAGGTGAGTGCAGACTCCACTAGCTTAGACTGTGCCCCTTTTTGTGACTGTGACTTCTGGCATTGTGTCCATGTGTGACAGACATGCAATGTTGTTTAGAGTGGGTCCCAGGGTGGGGAAGGCCTCATGTCTCCCATGCAGAGCATGCTGTAGTTCTTGTGTGCACTCCTCACTTGCATAGTGCTTACTGTGACAATCAATGCATGGTGCATGCCACATTCTGCCTGGCTACTCCTCCTGGGAATGTTGTTTCTACAGTCCTGATGTGATTCTGTGGTCCCCCCAGTGTGACAGGTGACAGTACCCATAGATGTGTGTTTGTTTAGTGTACCTGTGCTGTGAGTGTCCAAATGATGTGTTCGTCCCCTGGACATTGGTGTGTGTGTGTAAGTCCCCTGTCATGTGGGTGAGTGCATTTGGGGAGTGTTGCACACCAGCTGCATGAGGGATGGATATACCCTGGCCATCTGATGTGAGCAGGGAGCAGTCATGTGTGACTGCCGTGCTGAGCCAGCCCCACACCTGTGACACCCCCCAGTCTAGTGGCACATGGGCAGAGTGAGGTATGTACCCGCAGTTGGCAATGGCAGGTGATTGTCCTGTGCTGTGTGTGTCTGTGTACTCTGCTGAGGTTGCGGCAGTGGGCTGGGGCATGTGACTGCTTTGAGGCGCTGTACATAATCCTGGTGTAGCTTGTGATGCACAGTGTGATCCAGGATCATTGATTGTGTGGCACCCCTCATGCTACCTGTGTACGTTCAATGCCACGTAGTGCATTTGGACTTCCCCAGAGGATAATGTCCCTATGACAAAGGTGCTATGAGTTTCCTGCATACCATGGCCTGTTCAAACAAGACAAGTTATTAATATGTGTGTCTCTGTGTCATTGCTCAGGTGTATTAAAGTATTCTCACTTTTGCATCCTCACAGGTAGGCGTCCATGCCAAGGGGGAGATATGGAAGCAAGCCGTCAGTGCCGTGAGGAAGACGGAGGGTCGGAAGCGGCGCCTAGCCCAGGTGAGGAAACGCTGGCAGGATATCCGGTGCTGGACGAGGAGGATCGCACGGGTCCTGCTGGGGGACTCACCTGAGAGCCACAAGAACCGTGGGCGCCGGCGTCTGACCCCCATCCATAAGCGTGTGCTGGCGGTGGTCTTCCCTGACTTGGATAGGCGCTTACTGGAGAAGCAGCAGCAGGAAGGGGGTAGGTACATGTGTGTTGGTTGTGTGTCACCAGCTTTTGGAAGTGCGCTGTTGCATGGATACGCTGCCAGGGTTTAAATGTGCAGTGCATGACCTGTTCCCCAAAGTACACTGGTGCTGTTCTTCCTCCCTTCCTCTCCTTGCCATGTGTTCCCTGGTCTGTGTGTAGTCACTCTTGCACAAGGTTATCTAGGCTGCCAGTTCATCCAAGTGCCCAATGCTTGCAGCAGCATGTGTGGGGGTGGTGTGTAACAGGTTTTGGGACCTTGCCTGTGCCCTGGCCAGTTCAGTCATTGTGGGGTCCATGTCAGTTGGCACTGATGGCGAGTCCCGACATAGGAGTGTGTCTTACAAGTGTACTGCCTTACAGCATGCATGTCCAATGTTGTGCCCTCTGACATGATGTGCATGAGTGGGAGTAATGCATAGTGCAGGGACGGTTGCTTCAGTTGCAGTCATATCCATCCAGGACCATGGAGGAGTGTGGCCACCTTTTCCTAGGTATCATGTGTGTCATCCAACAATGTGGACATTCTCTGTGTCTTCGGCATAGGTTGGGCTCTGTGGCATTGTACCCTGGCCTCATCTGTATTTACGTAAACTGTGCTACATGTGTCCACTGTACTGTGTGACCCAATTTTGCTTGTGCATACTCACAGTGGGCAGTGCCTGTGTGTCTTGGTACGACAATCTGATGATGGTTTATTGGCAATGATATATGTGGACAGGCGCACCAGGGGTAGTTTGTGTACAATCAGGATTTAGTGCAGGCCATGTGTTTTAATCCCAGAGTATGAGGTGTAAGTACTTCCTCTGTCTCAATCACATTGTCTCAGGTAGGGGGTGGTTTTTGCGGGCAAGGCCTACATGTAAAAATCTGAAGTCTCCATGGTAGGTCTGGCCTGTGTGTGATGTTTGTCTGGACATACACTCAAGGTGCAGTGACCCAGTCATGTTGGGCATGGTTTAATGTATTAGCTTTGCAGCATGTGCATGAAGTTGATAGACATGGTTCCTGCTCATCCCTTTTTTGGCAACGCTGTGTGGTGCAGATGCTGTGCACGATTGTCCCCAGAGCCTGGCTCCTCTGTCCAATTTGATATCAAGTAATTTGCTGTTGTGTCATGCTCTCCATTGTTTCTCAGTGGCATGGTGGGTCAACCAACCGTGTGATGCAGGGCCTACATATGTACCTTGTATTGTAGATGTTACTCATGTTGCTTTTCAGGCTATGCACTGTGACCTATGTAGATTTGACTCATGTGACATATGTATCCAGGTGTCTGATTATTTCCTGTCTCTTCACCTTGCCCACAGCATCGTCGGGGGACTCCGAGGGAGACACTGGCACGGACCGTGAGGAGGGATCGAGCACCAGTGCTGTCTTGTCTGGCGAATCAAGTGGCACGGAGGCCGAGGGGAGTACGGCGGGGGACCTGTCCAGTCCCACCACTGACTATGACGCTGACGGGTCCAAGGCTGAGCTCCCAGAGGGGGTAGAGGCAGCTCCTACAGCTGAAAGCAGCACTCAATCTCTGCCCGCCCCCTCCATTACCATCACCGGCCTCCCACTTGCTCCGGTCCCTTCCCGCCGTGCTAGGTCACCACGTGTCTCCTTCTTGCCAGGCACCGCACCCCCTGCCCCTGTCTCCACTGCTGCCGCGAATGCCGAGTCTGTGGACATCCTGCGCCAGTTGCAGGTTGGTCAGACTGTGATGCTTTAATGTCCTCCATGGCCACACCCGTGTGCTCACCCAGATGGAGGCATACATGGAGGGCATCTCAGCTGTGCAGTCTGACCAACGCCAGTTGCTGAGGTCCATAGACTCGACACTGACTGCAGCAGTGGGTCTCCTGCAGCGCTGCGTCCCCCCCTACCCCTGCACCATCCACACTTCCCACTCCCATGCCTGTCCCAAGCACACCCAGATGTCCCCATGCACACACCCCACCAGACACAGGCACCACACCACCAGGGAAGGCCAAGCGCACACCTCCTGTCACGCACACACAGGGTGAAGTAGGCACACCCACTGGGTCAGGGGGCAAACAGAAGACACGCAGCCACAGTGGGAGTCCACATTCCTCACTACCCCCTCCCTCCAAATCCACTCCCCTCAGCTCTCCTAGCCAAGATTCAACAAAAGATTAATTCATGGCCGCTCTGTCCCTGAGCCCCAGTGTGTCACCACCCCGCAAGCGGTCAAAGGAGTCCCCGGTCAGGGTAGTTGATTCCCCCCCCTGTCCACACCCTCCCCCTGCAGCGCTGCGACCCATCCCTCCAACCCCCCCCCCTCCTTGGGGCCTGTGGTTCCTTCGGGTGCAGGGGAGACGCTAGGGGACCTTGCAACCGTGTGCAGCGCCATTCTCACCACCACCTTTGGTGCTGCCCCACCCCCTGTGGTGGAGTCCTCCGTCCCTGCACCCACAACACCTATCCTTGCCCCTCCTGTCCCTGCGGTGCCTGGTCCTTCCCCCCCACATGATGCCCCCCCCCTGTGGAAGCAAAGGAGGTATGAACTGTGCAGGCAAGTTAGGGGACACGCGTCCCTATGTTTCCACTACCAGGAATTGGACTATGGACTGCCCTATGGGCCTTGTACATTTTGAACTTTTATTACCCATTTTTTTTTCAGGCTTAATAAAGCAATGTTTTTTTTTCCTTTGAACACTACTGCTTTTCTGGTATTGCTGTTGTTGGTTCTGCTCCATGATTTGGGGTGGTGATAATGTGTTAGGTGTCTGGGAAATGTAGTGGTGTGCTGCTCATGGGGTGGACACTGGAATCTGTGTGCCATCACAAGGTATTTGCCAAATGTCTTTGTTCATGTCAGCTCTTACTGCATGGTGGCATTGTCCCAAGGTGTGTTCCTTCCTCTGTGGCCCCTGACATCTTCCCTGCAGGGTGTTTCATAAATGTTGTGCTAGGCTGTGTCTACATATCCTTGGTGTGTGACGGATCCGTTCAACTTTGGTCACGCATGCTGGCAATGTCTCCACCTGCATCATTAGTGGCATCCTTGGTGGTCACTGTACTTGTGTATGGAGTATATTGACATCACTTCATGTGGAAATGTTCCCTTTTACACACTATGCATGTGTGTACTCCGAGCCTCGCACACATGTGTTACGTGTTCTGCAGGGTCTTTGGGCACCTGACTGACAATTGTGGCCATTGTATATGTGGGTACTGCACCCTTTTCTTTCCATGGGCTCTGCTGGGAGGACTCTGCACCCACCCCTCCTGTGTCTGGGCACTGCTGGGAGGACTCTGCACCCACCCCTCCTATGTCTGGGCACTGCTGGGAGTGATAGGCACCCACCCCTCCTGTGTCTGGGCACTGCTGGGAGGACTCTGCACCCACCCCTCCTGTGTCTGGGCACTGCTGGGAGGACTCTGCACCCACCCCTCCTATGTCTGGGCACTGCTGGGAATGATAGGCACCCACCCCTCTTGTGTCTGGGCACTGCTGGGAGGACTCTGCACCAACCCCTCCTGTGTCTGGGCACTGCTGGGAGGACTCTGCACCCACCCCTCCTATGTCTGGGCACTGCTGGGAGTGATAGGCACCCACCCCTCCTGTGTCTGGGCACTGCTGGGAGGACTCTGCACCCACCCCTCCTATGTCTGGGCACTGCTGGGAGTGTTAGGCACCCACCCCTCCTATGTCTGGGCACTGCTGGGAGTGTTAGGCACCCACCCCTCCTATGTCTGGGCACTGCTGGGAGGACAATGCACCCACCCCTCCTGTGTCTGGGCACTGCTGGGAGGACTCTGCACCCACCCCTCCTGTGTCTGGGCACTGATGGGAGGACTCTGCACCCACCCCTCCTGTGTCTGGGCACTGCTGGGAGGACTCTGCACCCACCCCTCCTATGTCTGGGCACTGTTGGGAGTGTTAGGCACCCACCCCTCCTATGTCTGGGCACTGCTGGGAGTGTTAGGCACCCACCCCTCCTATGTGGATTGGTGTGGCTCACTGGTCAGAGGCGGCAGACCCGTAAGCAGAAGTCGGCCCGGGACCACGGTTCGATTCCCGACGCGGCAGGGTCTTGGGCCAAGGTCAGCGGACACGATAATTCTCTCGGTGCCTTCTCTAATCATGGATCCCACTCAGCAACTCTGGGCAATAGCTTGCTTAATCTCCACTTACGGCCCCACTAGCGCCGGGGATGCTTGTCTTCACCTTGGAGATTCCCAGTAGGGATCATCTCACAGGGAAAGCCAGGAAGGGTTCCCCAGTTGCGCTCAGCGCCGGGACACTCTTGAGTAACTGCGCGCTTTACAAATGCAATATAACATAACATAACATGTCTTGGCACTGCTGGGAGGACTCTGCACCCAACCCTCCTGTGTCTGGGCACTGCTGGGAGGACTCTGCACCCACCCTTCCTGTGTCTGGGCACTGCTGGGAGGACTCTGCACCCACCCCTCGTATGTCTGACCACTGCTGGGAGTGATAGGCACCCACCCCTCCTGTGTCTGGGCATGTACGCTCGGGACATACACGGGTGTTGGTACGCTCCATTCATACACGGGTGTTGGTGCGCTCCATTCAGACATGGGTGTGGGTACGCTCCATTCATACACTGGTGGGGGTACGCTCCGTACATACACTGGTGAGGTGTTGGTGCGCTTCATTCATACACGGGTGGGGGTACGCTCCGTACATACACGGATGGGGGTACGCTCCGTACATACACTGGTGGGGTGTGGGTACGCTCCGTACATACACTGGTGGGGTGTTGGTGCACTCCATTCATACACAGGTGGGGGTAAGTTCCATTCATACACGGGTGGGGGTACGCTCCGTACATACACTGGTGGGGTGTGGGTACGCTCCGTACATACAGTGGTGGGGTGTTGGTGTGCTCCATTCATACACGGGTGGGGGTACGCTCCGTACATACACTGGTGGGGTGTGGGTATGCTCCATTAATACACGGGTGGGGGTACGCTCCATACATACACGGGTGGGGGTACGCTCCGTACATTCCCGTACCCACGATCTGCAGGCCTGGGTATGGGCCGTACCCATGCCTTTGGAACGTGGGTACGGTGCGTACCAGCATTGTTGGGGTGCAGTAGGGGTACGCGTGGTACGACCCGTACCCACGCTCTTAAGGCCTGGGTAGGGTGCGGACCCCCAATGGGGTGCCGTAGGGGTACGCACCGTACCCAGGCATTCAGAGCGTGGGTACAGGTCGTACCACGTGTACCCCTACATCACCCCAACAATGCTGGTACGGCCCGTACCCATGCCTTTAGAACGTGGGTACAGGCCGTACCGCCATTGTTGGGGTGACGTAGGGGTGGGCGTGGTACGACCCGTACCCATGCTCTTAAGGCGTGGGTACGGTACGTACCGGAATTGTTGTGTTGCCGGTTCGCGTCAACATCCACTTCCGTTGTGGCGGACGCTTGCGTTGCTGGACACGCCCCCACCCCCTCGAGGTGACCAGGTCCTGCAGGACAGGTATGTCCAGGGCATGTCTGATTTGGGACTTGGGTGGGGGTTATGTGTCCTGCCCCTGCCCCCCCCCTTTGCCCCTGGGTGTTGTTCTGACCTTCTGCGGCGTCTGCGTCGGTTCCTGTAGAGCAGGTGGACTGCTATGAGGGCCGGGATGACGCGTAGTTTGGGGTCCATGGCTGTCCGTCGCATACAGGTGCTCCTTGTGCGCGTCGTCCTGGTTTCCCGGCAGTTTTTGGCAGCCGGAGAATATAATCCGTGCGGGGTGACATCGGTGCGGATCGTACTTCCTGGTTCGTGAAACGCAGCCAGAATGCGTCCTGACGTCACGTCGGCGCTTTTCCGGATCACATTTGTATGTATATTTTCGTCGGTCGGTGTTTTGTTCGATTCGCACGGAAATAGTGTTTCCATGTGAATCCTACTTGCATTTTTGTAATTTTTTTTTGCCGGGTACGAGTCGGACGGAGAAAATGCTCCGTTCGACGGTTCATACCCGGTTTCTCCAGGATCGGAATCAGCACCTATGTGTCTTAATTCTGGAGAAACGGTTAGCTAATGCTTGTTAGAAGGGTAAGGTAGAGGGATGTGCTACTTTATCAACGGAAGTAACGATTCCGTAGTAGGGCAGAGGTAAGCGCTGCTCTCTGGAAAGATGGAATTCTCGTGAGGAAGGTCTATTGCTATTCTTTGGTTAGCGAAGCGGACAATGGTGGTGTTTTTATTTTGTTACAAACAGAATTGTAAATTTGAAACAAAAACATACTGAGTGGATTTTGTAAAGGAGGGGTAGACAGGAGCAGGAGCTGCAGCAGCTGCTGCTGACGTCAGAACGACTGCGCTGGGATTGGACAGTCGGTCAGAAACGTAAAACGCTCCGGATTGGTGTGTTAGTGTGCGCCACGCTAGGAGTGGAGAAGTACAGGGTGACGTAGACGCTCTGTATTGGTACGTTAGTGTGAGTCGCGCTGGGATTGGAGAATTGCCAAAGTGACATACACGCTCCGTATTGGTGCGTTAGTGTGAGTCGCGCTACGATTGGACAGAATAACGGTACAGCAGCAAGGAGAAACTAGTGATACACGAAAGACAGGAAAATGTATTACGATCCACTAGAAAAGGAGAAAAAGTCTTGGTTTGGTAGAATTAAAAAGTGGTTTAAAAAGGACAAGCCAATTGTAACTAGGGAAGGACAGTTACTTCCTCCACCGAAAACCCCTGCATCCTTTATGGTTGCGAAATATGCATATCACACTTGTATTTGGTTAGACAATTTGGTCAAATATACTGAAAAGGACGGAGTGTTGGCTTTTCCAGAACATGGTTCATTTAATTTGGCAGTTTTGAGAAATTTAAGAGAGAGAATGATGAATTTAGAACCAAGACCTAGACCGACACAATTTGAAGCATTGACAGAGTGGGAAGATGAGATGCATGATTGAGAAAGACAGAGAAGTGGTAGAAGGTATAGGTACATGTTTGGTAGGTCATATGGACATGAGACTCATGATGATCGAATGAGGAGGTGGCGGAATGCGAGTATGACTGAGGGTTTGTTTCCCGTAAGAACTGCAGGAGAGAATGAAGGAAGAAAGTGTGTAGAAAAGAGACATAATGTGGAATCGAGAGGATATGGAGTGAATGAGTCTGCACCCACCTCTCCTATGTCTGGCCACTGCTGGGAGTGATAGGCACCCACCCCTCCTGTGTCTGGGCATGTACGCTTGGGACATACATGGGTGTTGGTACGCTCCATTCATACACGGGTGTTGGTGCGCTCCATTCAGACACGGGTGTGGGTATGCTCCATTCATACACTGGTGGGGGTATGCTCCGTACATACACTGGTGAGGTGTTGGTGCGCTTCATTCATACACGGGTGGGGGTACGCTCCGTACATACACGGATGGGGGTACGCTCCGTACATACACTGGTGGGGTGTGGGTACGCTCCGTACATACACTGGTGGGGTGTGGGTACGCTCAGTACATACACTGGTGGGGTGTTGGTGCACTCCATTCATACACAGGTGGGGGTAAGTTCCATTCATACACGGGTGGGGGTACGCTCCGTACATACACTGGTGGGGTGTGGGTACGCTCCGTACATACAGTGGTGGGGTGTTGGTGCGCTCCATTCATACACGGGTGGGGGTATGCTCCGTACATACACGGGTGTGGGTACGCTCCGTACATACACTGGTGGGGTGTTGGTGTGCTCCATTCATACACGGGTGGGGGTACGCTCCGTACATACACTGGTGGGGTGTGGGTAAGCTCCATTAATACACGGGTGGGGGTACGCTCCATACATACACGGGTGGGGGTACGCTCCGTACATTCCCGTACCCACGATCTGCAGGCCTGGGTATGGGCCGTACCCATGCCTTTGGAACGTGGGTACGGTGCGTACCAGCATTGTTGGGGTGCAGTAGGGGTACGCGTGGTACGACCCGTACCCACGCTCTTAAGGCCTGGGTAGGGTGCGGACCCCCAATGGGGTGCCGTAGGGGTACGCACTGTACCCAGGCATTCAGAGCGTGGGTACAGGTCGTACCACGTGTACCCCTACATCACCCCAACAATGCTGGTACGGCCCGTACCCATGCCTTTAGAACGTGGGTACGGGCCGTACCGCCATTGTTGGGGTGACGTAGGGGTGGGCGTGGTACGACCCGTACCCACGCTCTTAAGGCGTGGGTACGGTACGTACCGGAATTGTTGTGTTGCCGGTTCGCGTCAACATCCACTTCCGTTGTGGCGGACGCTTGCGTTGCTGGACACGCCCCCACCCCCTCGAGGTGACCAGGTCCTGCAGGACAGGTATGTCCAGGGCATGTCTGATTTGGGACTTGGGTGGGGGTTATGTGTCCTGCCCCTGCCCCCCCCTTTGCCCCTGGGTGTTGTTCTGACCTTCTGCGGCGTCTGCGTCGGTTCCTGTAGAGCAGGTGGACTGCTATGAGGGCCGGGATGACGCGTAGTTTGGGGTCCATGGCTGTCCGTCGCGTACAGGTGCTCCTTGTGCGCGTCGTCCTGGTTTCCCGGCAGTTTTTGGCAGCCGGAGAATATAATCCGTGCGGGGTGACATCGGTGCGGATCGTACTTCCTGGTTCGTGAAACGCAGCCAGAATGCGTCCCGACGTCACGTCGGCACTTTTCCGGATCACATTTGTATGTATATTTTCGTCGGTCGGTGTTTTGTTCGATTCGCACGGAAATAGTGTTTCCATGTGAATCCTACTTGCATTTTTGTAATTTTTTTTTGCCGGGTACGAGTTGGACGGAGAAAATGCTCCGTTCGACGGTTCATACCCGGTTTCTCCAGGATCGGAATCAGCACCTATGTGTCTTAATTCTGGAGAAACGGTTAGCTAATGCTTGTTAGAAGGGTAAGGTAGAGGGATGTGCTACTTTATCAACGGAAGTAACGATTCCGTAGTAGGGCAGAGGTAAGCGCTGCTCTCTGGAAAGATGGAATTCTCGTGAGGAAGGTCTATTGCTATTCTTTGGTTAGCGAAGCGGACAATGGTGGTGTTTTTATTTTGTTACAAACAGAATTGTAAATTTGAAACAAAAACATACTGAGTGGATTTTGTAAAGGAGGGGTAGACAGGAGCAGGAGCTGCGGCAGCTGCTGCTGACGTCAGAACGACTGCGCTGGGATTGGACAGTCGGTCAGAAACGTAAAACGCTCCGGATTGGTGTGTTAGTGTGCGCCACGCTAGGAGTGGAGAAGTACAGGGTGACGTAGACGCTCTGTATTGGTGCGTTAGTGTGAGTCGCGCTGGGATTGGAGAATTGCCAAAGTGACATAGACGCTCCGTATTGGTGCGTTAGTGTGAGTCGCGCTACGATTGGACAGAATAACGGTACAGCAGCAAGGAGAAACTAGTGATACACGAATCACAGGAAAATGTATTACGATCCACTAGAAAAGGAGAAAAAGTCTTGGTTTGGTAGAATTAAAAAGTGGTTTAAAAAGGACAAGCCAATTGTAACTAGGGAAGGACAGTTACTTCCTCCACCGAAAACCCCTGCATCCTTTATGGTTGCGAAATATGCATATCACACTTGTATTTGGTTAGACAATTTGGTCAAATATACTGAAAAGGACGGAGTGTTGGCTTTTCCAGAACATGGTTCATTTAATTTGGCAGTTTTGAGAAATTTAAGAGAGAGAATGATGAATTTAGAACCAAGACCTAGACCGACACAATTTGAAGCATTGACAGAGTGGGAAGATGAGATGCATGATTGAGAAAGACAGAGAAGTGGTAGAAGGTATAGGTACATGTTTGGTAGGTCATATGGACATGAGACTCATGATGATCGAATGAGGAGGTGGCGGAATGCGAGTATGACTGAGGGTTTGTTTCCCGTAAGAACTGCAGGAGAGAATGAAGGAAGAAAGTGTGTAGAAAAGAGACATAATGTGGAATCGAGAGGATATGGAGTGAATGAGTCAGAAGATGATGTTCTTGATGACATGTTCTATAAAAATCCTCCCCCATATCGACCAGAACCAGAAATATTAACCCCAAGTGCCCCAATGAAAGAAACAGTACGAATCATAAAAACGGAACCAGAATTCCAAGATTTGGGAAGGAACAATTCCATTAGAGAGGTAGAGAAGAAGTCCGGAGGTAAAATAAACGATGAAAATTCAGCAGAACTAGCAAAAACGACCTTAGAATTAACAGAGAAAATAAGAGAATTGACTAAAAATCTGGAAGCTGTAACAGTTCCGATAACGATAGGTCCAGTAATGCCTATTTTTGATAAACAGAAAGATAGCGCACATTGTTTGACGGTCCCTTATAAAAGTAATAAACAGGTTGAACAACCAAGAATGAGTCAGAATGAGAATCCATGGAGACAGACTATGAGTATGATTGAACCGAATTTTTCAAATAACCCGTTTGTAGGCCAAAACTGTGCAGAAAGGCGTATGACCATAGTGGAGTCAATATCAGAAACACAAAAGGATTTTGGACAAGGAAATATAGAGAAGCCAGTAGGACTAGGGGTGGGCGTAATTTGCGAAATCCGCTTTCACAAATTATCGCGAAAATTTTAAAAATTATCGCAAACACGCGGAAATATCGCGAAGATGCGGAAGTTTTTTTCCCGCATGTTCGCGAGATTTTCTGCATGGTTGCGGCTCACCAACTTACCCATGTGGTTGCTCGCGGGCGCGGCCATCTTGTTTTCAGTTGTCTCACGGTGCATGATCGCGAGAAGAAAGACGTGATCGCGCGACGCATGACGTCACTGCGGGCGCGAACTGTCGCGAGACAGCGCAAATGGCTAAAAACAATACAACATCTCATAGAGAACGCGACCGGATCAAGAAAACTTGTCGGCGAACGCAGGGATTCAGGTAAGGCGATCGCGCGCGCGCGAGAATGTATTATTCTACAGCGCGAGCAAGAACCAAATTATCGCTAAGCTGCGGAATGCGGAAATTTTGACATTTTCGCGCTTTCCGCGGAACGCGAAAATGTCAACTTATCGCAATTTCCGGGAACGGAACGAAATTTTCGCCCAGGTCTAAGTAGGACCATCTACAGAGGAATTGAGTGAATGGTTGAGAAGCTTGTAGAAGAAAGACAAAGAATCTCAGTCAATAGATGTGGCCAAACTACGAATGGTATTGGAAGAGTTAATAGTAGGAACTATCCCCACGGAAAAGTTAAAAACTTACCAAAATAAGGAGTTGTTATTTCGGTGTAAAAGCGTAACATGGAGAGCAAAAAGTCTCCATGAAAGATTAGAAGAAGTGGCAAATGGGTATTGATATTGAAAAGGTAAAAGCACTACAGAAACCATATCGGGTAGATTTCACTGAAAAAGACATTGAAAACATGAATACCACAGGACGAATAGGTCAGATTAAGGAGATAATTATTTTGTTGAGAAAATGGGGAGATGTGGACAAATGGAAACGTTGATGGTATCGAAAATGAGATGAAGTTTCAGACAAAACCTTTTCAGCTTTCCCTGTCAGAGAAAAAGAGAAGGTTGTGACAGAATGCCCTATGAGAGAGATTCCAGGAGGAGGATATGTACATGTCCCATGGACTAGACAGGATATTTTGTCATTTACGAATGACTTCCCTCGACTACGTGAAAAACCCGTCGAGTGGTACAGACAGGTGGACAGATTTGTAAAATTATCCAAAGTATTGTGGATTGATCTAAATAGCTTATTTTACATAATAGTACCAGCAGATCTATGGACAGAGTGCAAAATCATGATAGATTGGCCGACACAGGAATACCCAAGGGATACAAAAACAGTGGCTCCAGACCCCGAGGTAATGAAGAAATATGAACAGGTCAAGGCATTTTTGAAAAACAAAGTACCTCCTAAAGAGACAGACTGGGTAAAAATTGACAGAACACATCCGGAAAGCAAAGAGTTAGTACATGCCTATTATGAGAGGTTAATTTTGGCCTTTAAACAATTTAGTGGAGATGAAAATCTAAGTGAAAAGGATTTGAGTCATTTTGTATACAGATTTGTATATGGTCTTCGTCCCGAAATTAGTGAGATGATAAAGCAGCATACCGTAGACTGGCAAAATAAGAAAATAGACGAAGTACTGAGACATGCTAAATATTTCAGTGATGAAATTGAAGCAAAACAGCGAAAATTTAAAGAAAAGGCTATGTGGGCACAAGTAAAGGTAGCAGAGAGACAGGAAGCTCAATTAGCAGAACAAATAGGGTCAAGACCAAAATTTAATCCTGGGAAAGGTAAATGAAATATCGAGGAAGCTAAAAAGAAATTTCCGTGTCATAATTGCGGTAGGATAGGGCATTGGAAATCCAAGTGTAAATTTCCTCCGAGTACTAACGATGAAAATGCATCATTGAATCCACAGGTGCAGAATGAGGTGAGTGGTCAACAGCAGCGACAACAGCAGGTTGTAACACAACAGAATCAGGTGCCAAAACACCTTTTCCACAGAATAAAAATTGCCAGAAGTAAAGTAAGGAAAATGGATTCTACAACGAAGAATAGGTAAATAAGCCACCGCGCGCTAGCGCTGCTTCGCAGTATTGGCTGCAACGTGATGAAAGTGATTCAGAAGAGGGTTATTGACGGTGCCGAAGGGAGGAAGAAGAGTGCGTGTTTGGCGCAACTCTAGAAGTAGACCAGATAGGCCCATTTGTAGATGGAAAAGTTAATAATGAAAATATGACTTTCCTAGTTGACACTGGTGCTACTCGATCAACTGTTAGATCAGCTGATGTCAAGAATCTTCCTCTCTCGGTTGAAAGATCCAAGTAGTTGGTGTATCCAACAGACAGATTAAAACGTACCTTACAGAACCAGTAAAAGTTAGCATAGGGAAATTCTCTGAAATGCACCACTTTGTCGTGTGCGACAACAGTCCTGTGAATTTGTTAGGTAGAGATTTATTGTGCAAGATGAACTGCACTATATTTTGTACTCCAGAGGGAATAGCCTTTGAAACACCAGATGATGATGTGCTGTATAAAATGACAATGGCAAACAGGGAGAAGGAGGTTACTAGAACCTGCATTTAACCCTGACGAATTACCAAAAGAATTAAAACAATCTGTCAAAGCAGAAGTTTGGGATTTCACAGGAAAAGACATAGGATTGATGAAAAATGTAGACACAGTAAAAATAACTGTAAAAGAAGGAGTAAGTTACCCAAATGTTCCACAATATAAATTGACACCTGAAATAATCGAAAGAGTTACTCCTGTGATTGAGAAAATGATAAAACAAGGAATTTTGAGAGAAATAATGAGTAGCCCATGTAATTCACCAATAATGGGACTGAAAAAGCCTAGTGGAAAGTTCAGGATAGTGCAAGATCTGAGAAAGGTAAACAAAATTGTTGTACCATGTTGTCCCATTGTACCGAATCCATCTGTGATTTTATATCAGATCCCCCATGACACAGAATGGTATACAGTGATTGATCTATGCCATGCTTTCTTTTCCATCCCTTTGCATCATGACAGTCATCAAATTTTTGCATTTCGTTTCGGTGAGGGTATTTTGGCATGGTGCCGAATTCCACAGGGGTATACAGAAAGCCCCTCAATATTTAATCAGCTATTGAAGAAGTCTTTGGAAAGTCTAGAAATGTCTGAAAATTCTGTACTAGTTCAATACATCGATGACCTGCTTGTGGCATCGAAAACCCGTGAAGCTTGTGAGGTAGACACGGTAGCCTTGCTGAATCATTTGGCAGATGGAGGACTAAAAGTGTCACCATCGAAATTACAATTTTGTAAGAAGAAAGTACAATATTTAGGACATAACATTGAAAAAGGACTGAGAAGAATATCCATAGACAGAATCAGGATCATAAAGAGAATGAGTCCACCAATGACCCAAAGAGAAGTGAGAATGTTTCTGGGAATGGTTGGATATTGTCGTCAGTGGATTAGCAATTTTTCATTGACTAAAAACCTTTGATATGACTGAAAAGAAGTGATGTGAGAGATCCAATCGATTTGAACAAAGAGGAATTGACAGCATTCAAAAGATTGAGATAGGGATTGTGTGAAGCACCTGCATTATGAATGCCTGATTATGAAAAGGAGTTCGAGTTGTATTGTAGTGAGAGAAATGGATGTGCACTCTCTGTTCTAGAACAGAAGCATGGAAAACTGAGGAAACCAATTGCATATTTTTCATCCATGTTGGACCCAGTAGCTGTAGCCCTTCTTGGGTGTTTGAAAGCAGTAGCTGCTACATGTCGAAGTTTGGAACAGAGTGAGGGAATTGTGATGGGTTATCCTGTGAAAGTGTTTGTGCCTCATGATGTGGCAATCCTTTTCACAAGGAGTCGTACTCAGTATATGACACACAGTCGGCTGACTAAGTATGAAAAGGTCATATTGGGTGCAACAAATGTAAGTCTTGTGAGATATGTGAATGTGAATCCTGCAACACTGTTGCCAGATGTAGAGAATGTGGAAGTAAGAGATGAAGCAGATCATGACTGTTTGGATGTACTTGATTTTTGTACAAAACCACGACCTGACATAAAAGATGAACCCTTACCAGAAAGTGATTATGTTATGTTTGTTGATGGATCCTGTTTGAGGACAGATGATGGAGTGTTGAGTGCAGCATAGGCGGTATGTACAGTTGCAGCAGTAATGGAAGCATCCTATTTGAAAGGAGTAAAATCGGCCCAAGTAGCTGAACTTGTTGCTTTGACGAGAGCATGCAACATTGGGAAAAGTGTGAGAGTGACTGTGATAACTGATAGCCAGTATGGCTATGGGGTGGTCCATGACTTCGGCCAGATAAGGCTGCAGAGAGGTTTCCTAACCTCGAGTGGAACTCCCATTAAGAATGCTGAAGTGGTTGGAAAGTTGCTTGAGGCGATGCAGCTGCCTAGGCAATTGGCTGTTGTAAAATGTGCTGCCCATAGTCGCAGTGGTGATTATATTGCCACTGGTAACAAATTCGCAAATGACTTGGCGCAATACTGTGCACAAAATCAGAATTCAATCAATCGGGCTAAGGAAATGGAGGTGATTTCTTGTTTCCCAATGTTTACTAACACTGTGGGAACATGGGAAGAAGTAAGACAATTGCAGGAAGAAGCAGGAGAGGAAGAAATAAAACAGTGGGTAAAAGCAGGATCATGTGCGGGTCTATCGAGATGGAAGACCAGTCATGCCTGATAGCATGATGTCTGCCATGGCACGGATGTATCATGGACAGGGACACATAGGGAGAGACGCTATGATTAGGTCCTTTAAGCAGATTTGGTATAATGTAAAATTAAGACTTGTAGCAGAAAGTCTTTGTCAGAGATGTCTAATTTGTCAGCAATACAATCCAGGAAGAAAGACAGTAGTGAGTCTAGGAACAATAGGTCGAGAAGGAGGGCCTTTTACCAGAATGCAAGTGGATTTCATTGAAATGCCTCCCTGTAACAGGTTGAGGTATGTTTTGGTCATGGTATGTCTATTTTCCAGGTGGGTAGAGGCGTTCCCAACAAGAAGAAATGATGGGATGACAGTGGCAAAATTACTTTTGAGGGAATTTATCCCTAGATTTGGGTTCCCAGTGACAATTGAATCAGACCGAGGAGGACATTTTCATAATGAGATCATAAAACTGATTTGTGAAGCTTTGAATGTACGACAAAAACTACATTGTGCCTACCGACCAGAGGCTTCTGGTGTAGTAGAACAAATGAATGGCCTGATGTCTTGCCTCTAGTACTCATGACTATTAGATCAATTCCAGACAGAACTACAGGGTTGAGTCCACATGAAATCATCATGGGACGAGCCATGCGCCACGTTTTTATACCAGTCAACAAGCTGATGACTATAACTGATGACATGCTGTTGGAATACTGTAAAAGCCTGGCTGACGCAGTTCATTCTGTGTTTCATCAGGTTGGAGCGGAGGACACCACCCTTGAAAAGAAGCCAGCTCATGATCTAAGCCCAGGGGACTGGGTAAGGATAAAAGTCCACAGAAGAAGAAACTGTTTGGTTCCCAGGTGGGGAAAACCAAGACAAGTCATCTTAACCACAACAACAGCTGAGTCTAACTTTTTTCCCCAGAAGTAATTCCCTGAGGAGAAGGTTACAGATTTCTGATACCAGTTCAGACTCAGAGACAGAACAAAGAGCACACTCTTCCAGGAAAGAACAAGGGAAGAACAAATAGAAGGACAGTGGAGAGACAATAAAAAAGATTCATAAGTACCAGATGAAAGATTGAGAGAAATTCCACCTGAAATAACACACTTAGATGAACAGGTGCCAGATACAGAGAGAGAGGGAAAGATTATTGCGGAAGACCCCCGAGGAGGTGTAGGGAACTCCAGCATCCAGTTAGAAGCAGGGGCAAGTAGTCAGCAGGAAGATTGCGTGCCAGAGATTCGAGGAGGGACAGAAGTAGGGAAAACAAAGGAAGTGGTGGAAAAGGAAACTGTTGAGAGTAAAAAGCAAGTTGAAACAGAGTCAGAAGAAAGCGAAGATGAAGTACTAGAAGGCCGAGTTCTGAGAAAGAGAGCTTGGAGGACTGAAAAGAACGACAAAGGGAGTAAATTGTGGGAACTGGGCATATTATCGTTTGCCAGACCATTGGTATGGCACATGTTATGTTGGCCTGGTTTTTCCAAAGATTTTTCATATGGATAGAGGAGAAGATGGTGTACATAGTTTAGGTAGATATTTAGCACGTAGTAAGAGAGAATCTTGGACAGAAATTGTGGGTGACATTTTTGGAGCACTGATACCCGCAGTGGGAATTTCTCTGAATGCAAATAAAATTAGAAGACTTTCAACAGTAGTGGATCGCTTGTCAACAAGCACCGCGGGAGGATTCTTATTGGTAAATACTGAAATGGTTGCCATGCTCGCTATGGTAATGCAAAATCGACTTGCCCTTGATATTTTATTGGCAAAAGAGGGTGGAGTCTGTGGAATGCTGAAAGTTCAACATTGTTGTACTTACATTCCTGACGAAAGTAGAGATTTGAAAATTTATATTAAAAATATTCCAGAATTGCACCACTGGAGGTTGAAGGTGTTTGGGAAAAGATTGGAAAGAAACTATTAAAGATTTTGTAGTTAATCTAGGTAGTACATTTTTAGGTAAGATATTATTTCCATTAACATGTGTGATTTTCTTAGTATTAATAATTAGACTAGGATGGATTTGTTGTAGAAAGGATAAAAATCAGAAAAGATTAAAAAGAGAAAATTTAAGGAGAAGAGATAAGAAACAGAAAGAGAATTTGAAGAAATAGAATTGGAAGAAATCAAGGAGAGTATGTTTAAAACAGCAAAAAGAGAAGAAACAGGGGAAACTGAAATATGAATAAAACAAGAAATCACTTTGAAATTCCGTAAAAGGGGATAACATTTTATGTTGATGTGGTGATATAATCACCAAAGGGGGGATTGCTGGAGCGGGTAGTACAACATTTTGTATACCCCCCCCCCCCATTCTGCATGTTTATATTAATCTGAATAATCAACTAATAGTAATCTTATTAATTTGTTTGAAGTGGAGACTTATGAATTATATTAACAAAAGAATTTGGGATTTGCACTTTGCATGGCTAAACTAATTGTATACTAACATATGTACGCATACTACTAGTAGAAAATTAGAATATTTCATGATATATGTTGCTTTTGTGATGTAATTGTAAGTTGCCCATCATTGAGTGAGTATAAACGCTTTGAATGTTGCTATTATGCTAGATAATTACTTACACATAGGGGAATTAGCGAGGGTTTAACATTTTATTAGCCATTTCCATGTTTTAATTATGTGTTTGTGTTTATTTTGCTTAAGTTGACCATTTTGGCCTATTTCAAGATGGCTGAACGAGACGTGTAACGTGACTGCTGCTGACACACAAGGTTCTTGGTGAAGTGCACATGCGTCACTGCCAGCAACAATGGCCTAGTCCTGACCCCAGGAGATGATGTTCTTACCAAGGACACTCTGGGAGCTTCGCCAAGGATAATACAATGGACTGTCTTTAAAACCGGAACCAGCAAGTGCGATGACTTAATCCTGCGGACTATGTGAGAACTTTACCGCTTGACCCCATGTCCACCAATGAGGATAGTCTAAAACCCCAATCTTGATACATTTTGACATTAATTTCATTATAAAAGTAGGTAGGGAAGTGAACTAAAAAACTCTCTCTTCTTTGACGAACTCGATTTCCTGACGTTATGCAGACGGAGAGGACGGTGACACTGCTGGACAGCTGTTATCCTGAATCTTTGAAAGACTGAATTGCGGCCTGACTTTGATGAATTTAAAAGGCTTTTCCACGACTTGTCTGACTTAGAGGATGACTATTAGCCAGATTAGGTAAATATGATGTTCTACGGTTTGGATGATGATTTCTAACAATTTGCAATTTATTAGATAAACGAAATTTTATTAATTGATAAATGTGTTGTGTCGATTATTTGAAAGAGAAAACTTGGATAAGAAAAGAGCATAGATAAATGAATTGGATCACTAAACTACAAAACAACTAAATTGATTCATCACCCAATGAGGGGAATATCACAAGGTCGGAGTTAATAAAGTATTCAATTCATTTAGGGTTTAGGTAAAGTTATTCCTTTCATGTCAGCGTTTGGAAACTTATTCCTCTAGGTAAACAGATCAATGAAGTATGAGTGTTGGTGTTATGGGCCCCACCAATGAATGTTTTGCGTGAATTTGCTATTGCGGTATTTGGTCTGTGACAAAGGGGGAATTTGATGTTCCACGCTGCAACACTAGCAACACTTCCTTTTATGGTTTGTTTTGATTTGTGTTTCTCATTCAGTTGTTTCACTTCAGTGGATTTAACACATTCATTCATTTCTTTCATGCAAATCTAAGAATGCTCAATGCTCCTACAAACTTTAGAGCTGTCTCTAAATATAGGTCCTTGGTGGATAAAAGTTTTCTTGGACTTACATGTTGCTGGGTCTTTTAATCAATTGATCACAGATAAATTCATCTCTGAATTCTTTATAGCTGCATGTAACAGCAACTGTTCTGAGTGCGGTAACAAAATCATCAATTGACTACCCAGGAATCTGAGAGCGTTGAGGGAACTTGTGATGTTGTAGTGCTATGTTTTTCCGGGGATAAAATCTTTTATCCTATATATTAATATCTGATGAATATTCATCAATCACAGTTAAAGAATCCCCTTCTTATCCTCAGACTGTGAGGATACTAACTATTTCCAGGGGTAAAGTTTTCAGAACGTTCCTGCCTTCTGAACCCAAATTGTATATTAGAAGTGTTTTTTCATTTTAGATGTAAATGTGTCCCCATCAATTGCCTCTAAATATGCTTCAAAAGTTTCCTTGCAATGTTGCCAGTATAATGGTGAAGTACCAGGTACTTCAGGAAACAGCAATGGTGCTAACATTCTTTCCATGCGGTGACCTTCCGTGGGTGAGTTGCTGCCACACTGTACTAATTATTAACTAAATTTAGGTGTGGCTGTCACTGTTTGTTATTGCATTCTTCAGGTGTGCCTGTGACTGACTGTTGATGCAGGTTTGGTATCAAGTATGCTCTGCGCTAGTAGTGATGTAAACTTTCCCCGATACACAGGTGTGCCTGTCACCGTAAACTACTTCAAATGTTTTCACAATATCATAAATACCAGTGTGCATGTCACCGAAGAAAAGTGCTGGCGTTTTAACATTGTAAACCCCATGAAAATCAATACATTTCTTCCCAGTTCAAATGCCACATTGCACATGTGATGTGTGTGTTTCTGTAGGCAATCGTGCACACTTTGGAAAAGTTCTGAACCACCCAAAATGGCCTCCAAGCGTGTGCGGCACAGGTTCGACGACGATGGAGCTTGCCTGATACTATCCACAGGTACCGAGTTGTGCACAATGCTTGTTTCAATGAATGGTGGGGCCTAGTCCAAGCTGCTGTGGCGGCTGTGGAGGTGCATGCATGCAATGCAGTCAGAGGATGCTGCGCAACCAGTGAGATAATATTGTGGTCGAATGATTGAACCACACATAGATTTACCATGCATGCCTTTCCAACCCAGTCCCTACTCCTACTATGACCTTTCCACACGTTCCTTTACCATGCAAGTGGTTGCAATGAATTGCCTTGGGGGGGCGTTGGACTTTGGAATCCAGCACCATTGCAACAATGCACCCCTAAAGCAAGTTGGACTAATATCTGCACTGAAGAGAGGCACCATACAAGGAACGCTGTAGCTGACAGTAGATCTTTGCCACTGAAAGGAAGCTCAACAGGTGGTTATTGGAGCAGGTAGGTCAGCTCAACTTCCCAGCAGCCACTGCCAACAGAAAAAACCCACCCCAGGTTCCACATAGGAAACTCAGAGCCTTACAAACCCCTCCATTTCAACCCTAAAAAACCATTGTAGACAAGAACTTGTTGTGAAATCCAAAGAAAGGAAGGGGGCCAAAATTGTACATTGTTAGCCCAGATGGATCAAAACTTTTTCATCTGTATTTAAACCTGCAGGCTTGCAGGAATCTAACTCTGTAATAAAGTGAATTGCAGCCATTATATGCCAAACAATAGAACAAAAGTAGACAATTTAGACTGTCTTTAAAATTAAGGGCCTGATTTAGATCTTGGCAGATGGTGATAGATATCCCGTCCGCCGAAATATAATTCCCATTATATCCTATGGGATTTATATTTCGGCGGACTGGATAGCCTTCACTGTTGTGATGAAGTAACCTGTCCACCGAGATCTATATCAAGCCCTAAGTATGTGCTTACAATCAATCAATTAAAATTTGTGGAGTGCACTGCTCACCAGTGAGGGTCTCAAGGCACTGGGGAAGGGGGTGTGAGCAGCTCTGTTGGGGTCATTTGAAGAGCCAGGTCTTGAGGTCCTTTCTGAACTGGGGCAGTGTCGGGCTTCGCCGTATGTGAAGGGGGGGTTTGTTTCTGGTCTTGGCTGCGAGGTAGGAGAAGGATCTACCACCTGCTCTGGCCCTGTGGAAATGAGGGACGGTGGCTAGGGCGAGGTCAGCTGAGGGGAGGTTTCTCTTGGGGGCGTGGAAGGAGATTCGTTTGTTGAGGTATTAGGGTCCGGTGTTGTGGAGGGCTTTGTAGGCGTGTGTGAGCAGTTTGAAGGTTTTTCTTCTTTCGATGGGGAGCCAGTGGAGGTCACGGAGGTGTTGGGTGATGTGGTCATGTTGTGGGATGTCGAGGATAAGTCTGGCTGCAGTGTTCTGGAGTTTGCTTTTTTGTTTATTCTGGCATAGAGAGCGTTTCCATAGTCCAGTGTGCTGGTGATGAGTGCATGGGTGACGGTCTTCCTGGAGTCAGGGGGATCCACTTGAAAGTTTTGTGAAGTATGCGGAGGGTGTTGAAGCATGTGGAGGAAATGGCATTGATCTTGTGGTTCATGGTGAGTGAAGAGTTGAGTATGATACTAAGGTTGTGTGCGTGGTCCGTTGAGGTGAGTGGTTATCTAAGGGCGAGAGGCTACCAGGTGTTGTCCTCATGCAGAGGGGGAGCCGAGGATCAGGACTTCGGTTTTGTCCGAGTTGAGCTTCTGGCAGCTGTTGCACTTCGAGGTTGCGACGTCTTTCATCCCTTCTTGGAAATTGCACCTGGTGGTGTCAGGTTCCTTGGTGAGGGAGAGGATGAGCTGGGTGTCATTGGTGTAGGAAACGATGTTGAGTCCGTTGTTTCTGACGATGGTTGTGAGGGGGCCATGTAGACGTTGAAGATTGTGGGGCTGATGGAGGATCCTTGGGGTTCTCTGCATCTTATCTCTGTCGGTTCTGAGAGGAAGGGCAGACAACTTATTCTCTGTGTTCTGCCTGAGAGGAAAGATCGTAACCAGTCTAAGGCTGTTCCTTGGATGCCGGCGTCCTGGAATCCGGTGGCCAGTGTACGGTGGGAGACGGTGTCGAAGGCTTCTGAAAGGTCCTGGAGGATGAGGGCTGCCATGTGGCCTTATTTTTTCTTATTTTTATTTTTTATTTTACAGAGTTTTATATAGCGCAAACGTGACCCGAATCGGGTATCAGAGCGCTTTACATAGCACCAGTTGCGTTACAGGAGGACACATTCATTATTTTTGTTTTTTTGTTAGGCACGGGGAGATTTCGTGATTTGCCCAGAATCACAAGATGTTCAGCGTCATTGCCGAGACTCAAACCCGGTTCCCCAGATTTGAGGTTGACTGCCCTAGCCATTAGGCCAACTCCTCTTCTCTTCCTTGGTCAAGGAGGGCACGGATGTCGCCAGTGCCGGCTATGAGGGCAGTCTCAGTGCTGTGGTTGCTGCGGAATCCAGATTGAGAGGTGTCTAGGATGCTATTGGTTTCTATGAAGTGTACTAGCTGGGTGTTGATGGCCTTTTTCATGACTTTGGTGGCAAAAGGGACAAGTGAGATGGGCCTGAAGTTCTTGAGATCCATAGGATCTGAGGAGGGCTTCTTCAGGAGGGAGTTGCCTTTGGCGCGTTTCCAGTCATCAGGGAATGTGGCGGTCTTGATGGAGCAGTTCATAGTTTGGCACAGCTCAGGTGCGGTGGCAGTGGTGGCCTTGTGGAAGATGTGCAGCAGGCAGGGCTCAGTAGGTGCTCCAGAGTGGTTGCTCTTCATTGTCTTTACGGTGTCTTCTGTGGTGAGAGGGGTACAGGTGATGAGGGTCTGTTGGATGGCGTCACTGGGGTGGGAGTTGAGGTGGTGCCATGGTCTTAGTCATCGAAGTTGTCATGGAGCATCGGGATCTTGATGCGAAAGAAGGAGCTGAGTTTGTTGCAGAGGTCTTGGGAGGGAGAGAAGTGGGTTGTTTCACTGTTGGGTCTGAAGAATTCTTGTATTATGGCAAAGAATTCCTTGGAATTGTGGGCGTTGGAGAGGATTCTGTCTTGAATCAAGTTTCTCTTTATTGATTTGATGAGTTGGCGGGGTGCCATGATGGCTGCTTTATAGGCGGAGTGTGCTTCCTGGGTTTTGTTGTTTCTCCATTTCTTCTCTAGTCATCGGCAGGAGTGCTTGGATTCTCGGAAGTCGGTGGTGAACCAATTGGCTTTCTTGTTGTGTCGTCTCGTAGTGTTCTGGAGGGGGGGCAAGAGTGTTGGTGCAGTAGGCAATCCATTGGTGGACGTTGCTTGCTGCTGTGTTGGCATCTGTCGTAGTTGGGGGAGGAGTGCAGGTGAGGGCAGAGGTGAGGTGTTCTTCTGGGACTTTGTTCCAGCTCTTGCATGGGGGACGGAATGTGCGCTTGCGTGCGGTGGGTTTGGAGAAGGAGAAATGGATGCAGTGGTGGTCTGTCCAGAGTGGTTCTGAGGTGTGGCTGAAGTGATTTTTTTTTTCTTCTGTCGAAGATGGGGTCGAGTGTGTGCCTTGCTGTGTAGGTGGCGACAAGTTGCTTCAGTCCTATGTTGGTGAGGATTTCCAGGAGGGTGGTGGTGTTGGGATTGCTGTGGTTGTTTAGGTGGAAGTTCAGATCTTCGAGTAGTATGTAGTCCATAGAGGCAAGGGCGTGAGGTGCGATGTGGTCTGCGATGACGTTGGTGAAGGGGGTGTGGGGTCCGGGAGGTCTGTAGCCTAGTGTTCTGCAGAGTGTCGTTCTGGGGTTGGGTTGGATCTGGAAGTGGATGTGTTCCATGAGGGATGAGGCATCATCTGAGCTGGAGGTTGTTAGCTTTTGTGGATGATGGTGAGGCCTCCTCCTGCGCAGTTGAGGTGGTCTTTTCTCAGGTTCTTGTATTCGTCGGAATGGCGGTTGCGATGTTGGGTGCAGAGGTGGCAGTGGTCCTGTTCTCTGTGAGGAAGGCGACGTCGGGCGAGTGAGTGTTGAGGAGGTCCTAGATTTCTATGACGTGTCTGTGCAGGGAGCGTATGTTGAGGAGGATGCTGTTCAGTGGCTTGTGTGCGGTAGCGTCTGGTGAGTTGGGGGTGGCTGCCTGGGTCCGGAGGTGGGTGAAGGTGTAGTGGCAGTGTTGGCAGGAGATCGGGCCCTGGGTGTTGCTCAGCTTTGAGAGCTTGTAGTTATTTTTACATCCGGGGTTGAATGTGTAGACTGCTGGGGTCGTAGCGGTGGGGGGTCGGGGGACTAGGGTCCCTGGTGCTGGTCGTGGCCGGGTCGCGGTGGGTGCAGACGGGCTTGCCTTTTTGTGCCAGTGGTGCGGCCGCCATTAAGTGGGGGTCGGGGGAGGGTGAACTGCTGGGAGGTAGGACTGGGAGCGACACACTAGGGGGAGGGGCTGCAGTGGCAGCAGCGGCGGGGAGCAAACAGAAAACAGAAAAGGCAGACAGAGAAGGCAAACAAAAAAGGCAAACAGAAAAAGGCTGACAGAAAAAGGCAAACACAGAAAAGGATGACACACACAGAGTGGTCTAGCAGAAGAGCAGGCTCTTTCACCAGACCACCAGGGATGAGGTGCAGGCAGGAGCCTGCGGGTGGAGGAGGGCCTCAAACACCTACCTGAAGCTCAAGCTAGCGCTAAGGGCAGAGCCTTAACAGTGGAGTTGCGCGGAGGGAGAGCAGTGACTTCGACCAGACGTTCAGAGGTCTTGCATTCCTTAGCACAGCAGCCTCCATTAAGTAGGGGTCGGGGAGGGTGAGCAGCTGGGAGGCGGAAATGGGAGTGACACGCTGTGGGGGAAGGGACACAGGGGCAGGCTCTTCCACAAGACCACCAGGGATGAGGCGCAGGCAGGAGACTACGGGTAAAGGAGTGCCTTGAACACGTACCTAAAGCTCAAGCAGGTGCTCGGGGCAGAGCCTTAATGGTGGAGCTGCGTGGGGGGAGAGCAGCGACTACAACCAGGAGGTCAGAGGTATTGCTCTGACTCTGTACATCTAAACTAGATCATTATTTTTGAAAAATAAGTTATCTAATTGAAGTAAGATATATAGGGAGATACAGTATTGAACACAAGAAACAAAACGGATTAGTTTGACTTTGATTGGAAAACTACACTTTATCAAGTCAAGTCAAATCATAAGCAGATGTGATTGTCTCTCTGCTCCAAATCCCAAGTATTCATAACTAAAGCTCCCAGTTTTCATTTTTTACTGATCTTTACAAATGAATACAGACAGAAAACATTGTGGTTCCTGTCTGTATTAATTCTTAAAAGTGTAAACATATAGAAAAATGAGCTTTTTGTGAGTGGCTCTCCATGCTGTCCTTCATGAATTCTAGGCCAACATTTGAGCAGATGGGCATCAGAGAGATAAAAAAAACATCATTAAATGTCCTTAAATACAGGCCTATATTAATAAAAATAAGCATATAATGCTAATTTTACCTATGGGTGTAGTGTTTTGTTATATTTGGCTGCTTAAGTAGCTAAAGCATGGCAGGTATCAAAGTATAAGTGCATGTTTATCAGTTAAATAAATGCAGAAACATACCATCTTACTTCTTAATTTATTCTCAAAACACAAAATAACTATGAAACAATACCATTAAGATGGCCCAAAAATAAATAGGGTTAAATACAGACGGAAATGTTAAAAAAATAAATACCATAAAACCGGGAGCCCTATTCATAACGCCGCTAACATACAGTTGTTTTATTTAAGCACAAAGAGCAAGAGTGGATTAATAAGCAATACAAATGGACAGCACAATCGACTTTGAGATGATTTCAAATATTCACTGGGATTGATTGTAAAAATCTTAATTTCTCACAAATCTCATCACAGCAAAGGTACCGGACTGCAAAATCCAGTCTAAAAGGTATGGAGTGTTGCAGGGATTCTGCTCATGCACAGAACTATGCGCAGGAAACCAGGACCTCAGTGAATTGCGGCGTACCAAAAAATCACCTCAGTACCCAGAACCCCTATCTGACTAGCATCAGTGTCTCATTTGTTCTCCGTATCATCTTGAAGCTACCAATGATTAGACAACCCAGAACAAGGGACTTAGAGTACTCCCAGGAATGGTGGGAATCAGAAACACCTTTTCGTTATTATTCTCATATCAGTTCACAACATGAGTAATCAGAGACACTGTAAAGTTTAAAATGCTTATTTTTAACTACGTGCTCTAAGGTGCAGTACTTTGGCTAACATAAGCAGACAAATGATTACAAACAAAACCATCAGCATTGTTACAATACCATAGAAAATGAATGGAGAAATCATATTACAAATGATAGTGGAAAACAACCACCCTCCCTTCGCTAGTAAACTAGTTTTATTAAACTAATACTCTAGGCTTGAATGGCGAACCCCATACCGTAAATATCAGCTTAGGTGAATCACATCACAGGATCAGCTCTGCTCTCTGTGTCTGGAAAGGTTTTCTCCAAGTGCCTGAATCATGCATGCAAATGCAATATTAAAGGCCCTCGAGTTTCAGATATTTGCAGATGTGTGCGTGTTATGTCTAGAGCGTGGGCCGATGAACCTGAATTCAAAAGCATACATTGTTATTTGACCATGACGGCTTCTGCACACAGTGTTCAGACTAAGGTTGCGGTGCACGTCTAGGGATGTGAACAACAGACGGTTCTCATGTGAAGAAAAAGCAAGCAAGCAGTTTTTTTTGTAATAACAGCTACCTGCAGTGTCGTGTGCAAAAGCAGCAAAGTGACAAGATGGCGTTTTACATCTAACGCGCTTATGCTAACATAGCAATGTGTGCACATAGAACCCCATCTCCACTACAGGAGCACACTCCTTGATCTTTAGTTAACATGCACTGCAGGCAGCAGCACCAGAACATCTATAATAACCCTGGGCGCGACACTACGCTTCGCCCACGTAGTGTACGTAGCGCTGCCTGCTTCGCAGTTTTCGAAGTAGGCGAAGCAGGCAGCGCCTACGCACACGCGAGGGCAAAGCGTAGCTGCCTGCCGCCCACCACCCGCCTCCCGCCCGCCCTACTTTTAAAAGCTAAAATAAATTTGTAATAAAGCAAATTAAAGGCACTTACCTGACGCGCGGCGTCTCCCGGGGCTCCCTCTTCCTGGTTTTCAATTTTCCTGACAAATGCGCATGCGCGGACGCCCGCGCATGCGCATTTCTTGCAAGAAATGCGCATGCGCGGGCGTCCGCGCATGCGCATTTGTCAGGAAAATTGAAAACCAGGAAAAGGGAGCCCCGGGAGACGCCGCGCGTCAGGTAAGTGCCTTTAATTTGCTTTATTACACATTTATTTTATCTTTTAAAAGTAGGGTGGGTGGGTGGCGGGTGGCGCGTAGTGGGGCTACGCGAAGCGCGTAGTGTGCATAGATTCGGGCACACTATGTGCTGCTTCACGTAGTTACACTGCGCCCACTACGCCCACCCTTAATCTATAACTCTATCCTGTATCTGCTTCCAGGGCCTCCAATTGAGAATTCAATTCATCAGTCTACTGTTGCAGTACAACGATCTGTCATGTATGAACATGGGAGTCTGAAAGATAAATAAATACATAGAGACAGATACACAAATAAACAGAAAGCACTGACAATACCAATAGGTTTGGGTTTAAAGGAATGTTGTATGGTAAACTGAAGCATTACAAGTAGATAGCATGGGAATGGGTATACAATTGTGTGGAAGGAAAGTACTGTAGAATAATATTGGAGTAGGTAACATCCCATTTTCGCCTACAATTGTCTGGGAGGCCCATGATCATGCCCTTCTGAGTTTTGTTGAATCTCTCAACTAACCCATTGCATTGTGGCTGATAGGGTGTCATGAATTTGTAATTCACTCCACACTCCTTCCACATTGCAGTGATGTAACTTGACATGAAGTTTGTACCTCTCTCAGTTAAAACCTCCCTAGGGAAACCCATCCTGAAAAGAATTCCCAGGAGGGCCCTGGCCACCACTGGAGCTGTAGTGGTCCTAAGGGGAATTGCCTCCGGGTACCTAATGGCATGGTCCACCACTAGAATATAGTTGTGCCCAGATACTGTAGGAGGGTTCATAGGACCAATTATGTCAATCCGAACCCTCTCAAAGGGAACCCCCACCACTGTAAGTGGTATCAAGGGGGTCTTTGTAGTGCCATCTGGCTTACCATTGGACTGGCAAGTGGTAAAGGAGCAACAAAACCCCTTTGTGCCCTCAGACATGTGAGGCCAGTGAAAATGAGGGACAAAACTGTCCCAAGTCTTGCTTTGGCCTAGGTGTTCTGGTATGGAATGTCATGGGCAAGGGTGAATAGGAAGCCCCTAAACTTCAGAAGTATCACCAACCTCCAGGTAGCACCAGGCTTGGGGTTGCTACTCTCTGAATAAAGGAGTCCCTCATCCCAGTAGATCCTGTGGGACCCACTGACATTCCCAGCAGCCTCAGCAGCAGCTTGCTGTCTGAGGGGTTCAAGAGAGGGACAGGTTTGCTGGTCCAAATTCAAGTCTGCCCTGGAAGGGCCCGGTGTTCCCAAGAACTCAACCTGATCAGGTTCAACTTCATTTGAGACAGTTCCTTCACAGGGACTAAGAATATCTCCCTCTAAAGGCTGATCCTCACTGAGGGAAGACACAGCCTTACCCCTAATGCACCTTCTCTTGGAAGGCACCTGGTCCATTGTTCCAGGATCCAGCGCCTGTTCAGTGGATGTCAGTTTGGCTTGTGACTGAGTCACAGCAAACACATCTGCAGAGATTCCCAATATTGCTGCATGATCCCTAAATTCCATATCGGCCCAAGCTGAAGTCTCTAGATCATTCCCCAACAATCTACTGGTAGTTCTGAACTTACCACAAATGTTTTAGGGTCAGTTACCCCTCCCCAGCTGAAATTAACAACTGCCAATAAATGGTCATTCCTGACATTGTTTGCATTGGTCACTTCGTACATCTCACCAAGTATGATCTGTTCAGGAGACACAAGTTTCTCTGTTACCATTGTGACACTGGCCCCTGTGTCCCTGTAGGCCATTGCCTCTGTTCGATTGATCAAAGGCTGCTGTTTGTACTTGCCCAAGTTACTTGAACTGACAAGTAAGGTGGCAATATCCAAAACAGCCTGAGCTGGAGTGCTGACTAAGTCAGAACCCACCTCAGATCCCAAGGTTAATCCCACTAATCCCTTGTTTCCTGTACCACCACTCGTACTTGTGCTAGGGGGAGCAGTTGCCTTAGGGGCAGACATGGTAGGAGTAGTCTCCTTGACGTTTCGACAATTTGCATCCTTTATCCAATGGGTTCTTACCTTACATAAGTAACACCAAGGTTTCTTTTTGCCTTTTCCTTTGTTGGGTTGTGACTCCCCACCCCACCGATGCAGTTTTTTGGGGCCCTGATGAAGACGCTTTGTCTTTAGCCTTGTCCCCACCCTTATCCTGAGCTTTTGAAGAATCTTGCTTCTTCTGGTCACCACCATGGTTCTGATTTTTCTGCTTCAGCTGGGTTCTGACCCATTTATCTGCCTTCTTTCCCAATTCTTGCGGAGAAGTCAGATCTGAGTCCACCAGGTACTAGTGCAATAGCTGATTCTGGCAATTATTAAGGATCTGCTCCCTCATAATCAAATTGTACAATCCATCGAAATCATGAACTTTCCTACCAAGCAACCAACGTTCCAGAGCCTTAATAGTACTATCCACAACATCTACCCAGACCTGATTCTGTGTCTTCTGGGTGTCTCTGAACTTAATCCTGTACTGTTCAGTGGTTAAGCCAAACCCTTGAATGAGAGCACTCTTCAGAACTGAATCATTTTCAGCATCCTCTTCTCTAACAGTGAAGAGCTAATCTCTACCTTTGTCAGCAAAGGAGAGTCACACGATAGCTGCCCACTGATCTTGAGGGACCCTCTGAAATTTACAGGCCCTCTTTAGAGCAGTTATCCATTTATGTATGTCATCCCCAACATAGTAGGGAGGGGCAATCTTGCTCAGGTTCTAATTATCAAAGCAACGTTTCTTAACTCTAGGGACACTGTTGCTGCCATCATGGGACTCTAGTCCCAATTTCTTCCTAGCCTTCTGGTCTTCCATGGACTCTCTGTCAAGGGCCAACTGCTCTTTCCTGAGCCTAAGCCTAGCTTCCTCAAGTGCAAGCACATGGCATTCCCTAGCCAAAGAGTTCCCCCCTTTACTAGAGATGGAGGTCCCTACTAACTGTCTAGAGGCATTAGACTCTGCAGAGGAGGATCTAGACCTCCTTGGTCTATTCTGCGCCTTCCCAGGAGGATCAAAGGGGGCATCCTCTTGTTCCTTTGTGTTCCCCTCTGGGCGGTCTGAATTGTCCATGTGGGAGCCATCAGGCTCCACCTGGTCAGAGTTAGATTCTAGGTCAAAGAGGGGTTTGCCATCTTCATACCCTGGCCCACCCACTCTATCCTGTTCATCTGACCAAGGGATTTTTCTCAAGTCGTCTATCAGTTACACCTCTACCAGGCATTGAGTGTTGGCACTTCTCCCTTTCTTCAGCTTCCTAGAGGCACACAGTGCTTTCAGTTCTTAGAACGAAAGTTCACTGTATCTAGAAGGCAGAGAGCCATTGACATCTCCTTTAGTAGACATACTAATTGTGGTGTGGTGTTGCACCCACATAACCTACTGGAAACTAAACTCTCTTAGGTTGGAGAAAGGGGGTGCTAGCTAGACCCTTAACTTACCCAACCCCAAGTTCAGCAGAACTTACTATTCTAAGCTTGTATTATATGTGCCTAGTACTAGTGGTTTTTCAGTTAATCAATACAAAAGATTTTTCAGGTAAAACAATGCAGGCTTGAATTCCATCGCTGCCACCAATGTGAGAATCTGGCCTGGTATATTATGTCCACTAATATAAGTGAATTCCTTGCACCGGTCCAGACAACCCTTATGGGTATTTACGAGGTCTCAGACAACCTTAGAAAGCTATCCAAGTGGCAGCTGTGGAAAGCAGCCTTCAGGCTTAGTCTTTAAAGAGTATAAAGCAGCTTGTTTTATCAGAATGGAATCTTATAGTATATATTAAATGAAAGAGAACCACACAAGGTATTTATACAAATATGTATTTAATAAAAAATACTCTCTAGTACATTCCAGTATCTCCCACACAGGGATATACGCAAAGCACACAATACCATAGCAAAGTAATCACAGTAAATAGTAACCCTGGGCGTTACACTACGCTTCGCCCACGTAGTGTACGTAGCGCTGCCTGCTTCGCAGTTTTCGAAGTAGGCGAAGCAGGCAGCGCTACGCACACGCCAGGGCAAAGCGTAGCTGCCTGCCACCCGCCCTCCTTTTAAATCATATCTTGCATGTTAAATAATTAAAAGTAAAGAGACTTCCCTGAAGCGCGGTGTCTCCGGGGCTCCCTCTTCCTCGTTTTCAACTTCTTGTGACAAATGCGCATGCGCGCACGCCCGCGCATGTGCTTTTCATGCGAGAAATGAGCATGCGCAGGCGTCCGCGCATGCGCATTAGTCACAAGAAGTTGGAAACGAGGAAGAGGGAGCCCCGGAGACGCCGCGCTTCAGGTAAGTCTCTTTACTTCTAATTATTTAACATGCAGGGTATTATTTAAAAGGAGGGTGGGCGGGTGTGGGTGGCGCATAGTGGGGCTACGCGAAGCGCGCGAGTGTGCGTAGATTTGGGCACACTACGCGCTGCTTCACGTAGCCCCACTACACCCACTACGCCCACCCTTAGTAAATAGCACTAATACACAGCGTGCCCCAGGGGGTGCCAAACCATATACTAAAAATGTGGTATAAGAACCACGACTCATGTCAGGACAATGTAAAGAGGACATAGAATTGCTGGGTCCCCAAGGAACCACCAAAGTTGAGTAGATAGGGGCCCCACAGACAGCGTATGCAGTGTGAGTACACAACCGAGTGCTACGTACAAGTCTATGTGCAAGTTGCAGTTTTTTTTTTAAAGATTAGGAACTCTTCCCAGTGGACCCGGAAAAAACCCTGTGGAAGACAGAAGGTTGGAGAGCCACCCCACCCCTGGATACCATGATACCCAAGTTACCTATCTCAGGAAAGCCGGGTGCATAGGTGTGAAGTGGCGTCAGATACCGCTGTCGACCCCAGTGGAGGCCTACAGGAAAGTGCTGCTGCTAGAAGGGGAGAACGTGTCTGTGGGAATCCAAATGTGGATTCTTGGTGAAGAATACCTGAAAGCAGGGGGAGAAAGTCTGGGTTACTGGAGAGTGACCAGGGGCTCGGTAGACAAATGCCCACCGATGTCGGGTGCTTCAGGATAGATGTTGATGACCTTGCCTCTGCAGGTGTGGGAACCAGGCAATGCTGAGGATGACCAGGAGCCAGATATGAGCTGCCCCATGAAGGATGTTGAGTCTTGAGGGGTCGGTGTCCTGCGGGAGCACCAACAAACCTTGGCAAAAGCAACCCAGTCAGGAGGACAAGAAGTTGCAGGAACAGGACCAGCAAGGTCCAGGAGACTCACCACAAACAGGGAAGTCAGGGCAAGCCCAGAGCAATTGGGGGAGCCCAAAGAAGCTGTAGTTGGCCCTCCACAGGACCCACAGGTCGAAGACACTGGAGTCACAGGAGGACATCAGGCAGCTTTACAAAACAACAGGCCACGGAGCACATGATGCGATGTGGTTGAAGATCTTTGTAGGAGAAGTTGCCAGAGGTTGGGGCTCCTTGGAGCCCGATGCACTTGCTGCAGAATTGCCAAAAAGCATTTGCACTTGCAAGATTATGCTGTGCACAGGGGTTTGGGTATTGAAGCTCCCAAGAGGGATTCTGACCTCAAACTGGGTGAGAGGACAGCTCGGGCTTTGAGGGACATAAAAACACACCTCCTGTGTTCGGAGTATGTAGGAGTCTGTAGGAGCTCGGGATCAGCACACAGGTCAGCAGTTTTGCTGGGGCTGCGAATGCAGGGGAGTAAGTACGTCATTGCAAGGGAGATTTTCTTTAGGTGTCTTGGATGCTCTACCGGCCCTACACGGATCCTGTATGGTTCATGGGCACAGACGAGGCAGGAGACTGACAGGGAGATGAAGTCAGGCCAAAACATAGTCCAGCAAAGTCCAGAGTGCCCAGATGGTTGAGGTGTAGTGGTTTCAGTTCTGAATCTTGTCCACGACAAATCTAGGGACCTACACCCAGGTAAGCCCTTAAGTACCCTAAGGAAAGGGTTGGGAAGATTCAGGGGACCCTCCCAGGGGAGGGTCTGTACAGGGGGAGGTTACTTCCATGTCCTTTGTCCAGTTTTGCACCAAAGCGGGAGCCAACGGCTCCCAGGACTGGTTTGAACTGTACTATGCACAGGGACACCAAATGTGTCCCTCCTGCAGGTTTTCAGGCACTGGCAAGCACACCCACCCAGCCCTAATACATTAAATACTGTGTGGAAGGTGGTCACACCTCCCTGTGACAGGATGCCTATTGTTCTGCCTTCCCCTCCTCGAGCTTGGTTCAGCAGCAGGAGGGCAGAAATGTGTCTCTGGTCGGCAGCAACCATTTTGTGCTGTCCGGGACTAGAAGGCTGGTACCGAGAACAACAAGAGCCTAACTGAGGGCTCTCCTGGTGGGTGGAATCATACCTCCCATACCGGTTACCGTTGAGGGGATATGATTCCAACATGTTTGACACCAAACACGAAAGGGTTTGTTGCAGCCATTTGCGAAATGGTCATCGCGCGGTCACATAATGCCCCCCTATATTAGTAGATAGCTGCTTCACTGGCAACCCGGGAAAATGGACTCCTTAGGCTGCAGGGGTGTCTTGCTCATGCAGGGGCATCCTTTCACTTAGAACCAAGCACCCTGTCCTCAGGATTGTAAAGGCCTGCTAGAGGGGTGACTGATAAGTGCAGTGCCCCTTAGATGTAGTAAACCTATATTTTAAGTAAGTTGTGCATGCACCAACTTACACAGGCTGCAATGGCAGGCCTGTAGGTCTATTTTGAATGGTCTCTGGGTGGCCCAGTACATGCTGCAGCCCATGGGAGACCTCTGAGGTACCTATGCCCTGGGTACATGGGTACCATATACTAGGGACTGACAAGGGTACCCCAGTATACAATCTGGGGTGTACCTAAGTACATAGCATAACAGTTTAGGGAGAAAGCAGTTAGGCTGGGGTCCTGATTAGCAGGATCCCAGCCAGACTAATCGAAAACAGTATTACATCCAGCAAAAAGTGGGGGTAACCATAAGAAGCAGATACTACTTTCCTACAGTTAAAATATCAGTTGACAGTTGCATTGTCGAGCTAGACCTGAAAACTTCATGTAAGTTAATGACTGACCTCCTTCCATCTGTGGTACTGCCATAGAAAAACACCATAAATTATATAGCTATCTAAGACATTTTAATAGCATTTACAATGTCATGCGTGTATTCCTGAAAGTTTAAGCCCAGACAGCTGGATAAATAAACAAATTGATCACAGCTGCATGGAGGCTAAGCACGTTTTTGTGGCAACACACAACTTTTACCCAATCAAAACATATGCTCCTGGCTCCCAACTTGTAGGTGGAGCTAAAGCCTCTATCTATTAATGGTCACATAATTGTCTGGTAACAGCTGTGCTGTCAAACCAAACCATAAAAAGGGATTTGTGACTTAAAGACATTGGTTAAGGATTCTCACTCACCATTGTTCTAACCAACTTACAATGCATATTACGTCTCATATACACAGCTCTCTGAAGTGACAGAAAGTTGAGACACCATGCTTTATAATACTGCCTATTACATAAATGGTGTTCAGCCATTTGCGGTGGACAGCCCATTCCACGCATGCCATCATGAGGGGACAATGGTTATTCCTCTCATCTTTGTTCTTAAGAGACTAGACAGGATTTTACTTTAACTGATCCATTGTTTAATGCAATGTGTGTAGAGTAAAGATTAACTCGGCACTATCATCTGTGGATTACTGTTTAATATGTTGGTTAATCACTATCGATTTATATATAAATTATAAGCAATTAACCCTATAAGGGCAATGTATGTTGGTGATTGTGGGCTGAAATGCCATTGGTTACTACAGTTCTTACCAGGTGACGTACTGTGTAAAATGGTTAATTTGGTAAAACAAATTTAACACAATATATTGTCACTCAGTTCACGAAGATCAAAATTCAATGTATTGAAATTTAATTTAAGGCAGCTATTTTATACAGAAACCTGGTAGCTTGCAGAGATTAACACAACCTCCCACTTCCCTATGGGAGCTTGTGCTACGGCCGGTTTATGGCTGTAACACATGCTCCCATAGGGAAATGGGGGAATGTGACCGTACCATGTGCAGTCGCATCGTAATTAGGCGGTCGGGACTGCCGACCGGTGGTCGGTCGGTTCCATTTCCGCCACGGTATCAGTCGGAGGAAACTCCAACCAACATTGTAATAAGCCCCTTAGTTTGGTGAATGTTAGTTTTAAAACGTTCTCAAAACAATGACAATAGCTCCTCTTAGGGGAAATGTGACCGTACCATGTGCAGTCGCATCGTAATTAGGCGGTCGGGACTGCCGACTGGTGGTCGGTCGGTTCCATTTCTGCCACGGTGTCAGTCGGAGGAAACTCCAACCAACATTGCAATAAGCCCCTTAGTTTGGTGAATCTTAGTTTTAAAACGTTCTCAAAACAATGAGAATAGCTCCTCTTAGGAAGAGATATGACATCCTTAAGGAATTTTCACTGAAGCAAAAGAAATTAAATGAATATTGGCGAGACAACAAGTACAGCGGAAAATACAAAAGAAGTAGTCCATGAACCATATGTAGTCCAAGAAAGATTTCAGAGCAACTAAGAAACTGAAATGGGAGAATGATACAGGCACCCAGAAAAGTGGATTGTTTACCAAAATGTCTGATAAATGCTGAGACAAAAAAAGAAAATTCAGAATAGATACAAAAGCTGTTCTCTCTGCATTAGGAGGCCCTTCTGTTACACTTTTGCAACACTTTTGAGCTGCAAGAGCTTACTATGCTTTATTGTATTCCAACACAAAACCTGTTGTCATCAAATTTCTATTGTGTAGGGAATGTAATAAGTCTCAAATAACTCAAGGCTCTTGAGAAAAACTATCTCAGCATCATGCTGAATTTGGCGTAGAATCAAGGGCCATGTAAATAAAGTTGCCTGAAACAAATCCGTAACTGAAGTCTGCTGCTTCCAGACCTATATTGATATGAAACTTTGGAGGCATACCAAGTTAACTAACAGTTTGAAATGTTGTCATGCCTATGTCTCTAATGCTAAAAAAAACTGACTCCAATTTAGCATCAATACTAGAATTACCAGTGTGCTGCACATCTGACTTAAGTTACATTGGCAGAGGCATACAATGGTTCATGATGTCTAACCACATTGCCCTAGGGTCCCATCTCTGCTGTTACTTAGCTCTGTACACATATAGAAAAGGAACATTTAGTACACTACAAACACGGACTGAAATTGAGGCGTGGAATTATTTCTTATGTTAAAATATGTGTTGGGCCTTGTTTTTCTCTGTTATGCTTGCTCAACTTTGGCATAAGGTGCGGTCGTTATTTGTGCTCCGTAAGAGAGTGTTTAATTTGTTTTGAATTTAGACAGCCGTCATTTATGGTTTGTTCGAATGAGAGGACCATCATAAACCAGCAGCTCTTATTCCCCTACCTCATATTGATGTGGGGGCATACCAGGTTCCTGGGAGAAGAGTCTCAAAATGAGTCTGAAATGTAAAGCATAATTCGTAGTTAAATGGCCTAAAGGCTGCCAGCTAATGAATGTCAAAACCCTGACCTATTTAGGACAGGCTTTCCAAACTACCAAAATTCCTTTGGTCAATCCTGCAATAGTGCATGCACTCAGGGGCGAGGGAGAACATGGCGGCAGACGGCTGATCTGCCGTGGTGCTCCGTGAGTTCGGGCTCCCGTTTCCTCGCTTCCCCCGGCTCCCTCGATTTCCCCGCCTGAGTTACCGATGGCTGCCGATGGCGGACACTAATTTAGTGTTTTGAATCTCTTACCGGTGTATTGTGCCTGTGTCTGTCCCCTCGGTTTTGGCAGTTTTTTTCTCGGAGTCTTGCTGGTTTTCCTCTGTGTGCTACGTGCGGTGGCCGCGGTCTGCTGACTGCCTGCCACCTGATTTCCGCTGGGTCCTAATTCCTCCCTTTGGTGCGGATCTGTCTTCTCTCTATGCCTTGCTGCTCTGGTAGCAAAATCCCGGCTGGTGACGCTTTTGGTACTTTTGGAGGTGCAGCTGGTACTCCTGGCTGCCGTGGATCTTCCTCTTACATCGGCTGTTCACTGGTCCGGTGGTCGTGGTCCTCAGCCGCCCTGGAGCTGCGGCGCGGCAGGAGAGCGCGCAGTTTGGTGCGTGCTGTGTGTGTTGGAGACAGCCTTGTACACCATTTGGAAGACTCTTCTCAGGTAACAGCTGAGAATACTGAAGCGGTTACGACGGCAGCGGATGGTTACAGCGATACAAGCACACAGGAATCAGCCTCAGTCTTTCCTCAGTGTGGGCTATCAAAAGATTCTGAAGGTTTGCACCAACACTATCAAACGTCCAGAGGTAAGGGGAGAGGTGGGAAATCTGGTCGAGGACGAGGTAAGGAGCAGGCTAGAGTGCCTACGAGGGGGGTTGTTAGCGGCTCTAATTCGTCTGGTGCCGTTATTCCACCCCAACTAGGTAAGAGAACCTCCTCCTATCTATCCAAGGAGGTGAAATCAAGGGGCACCAGAGGGAAAGTAACACGTAATCCTGTTGCTGGAGTCGAGGCTACATCTAAAATTACACCATCTCTTCGGTCATACTTCAAAGTTGTTCCACAGGTCTTGCGCCTTGTGGAATCCAAGGCAATGACCACACCAAATGATTCAGCTCAAATGTTTTCCCCTACTTCAACTCCATCATCTCTCTCAACCCTCGCCCCTTTAGTTGTTGTGCCAACCCTTTCGGTTCCTGGTGACTCCGTGATGACTGTAAGGGAGGTAGCGCCAGCTGTCTCAGTTGCTCCTGTAGTTCCCGTACCTTCCCCACCTATTATTATATCCAAGAGTGGAGTTTTGTCTTGTGAAATGGCGGGAGGCCAGGCAACACCTATTAGTTCTAACATGAGGGGCGACGTTGCAGCAGCTAGTGAAGGTGGTCTTACCCACTCCGTTTCCGGGGGGGCTACTGTATTGGAGCCGTCTCTCGAGCTAGCTTTGGCAACATCTGTCCCTGTTCTTGCACCTTCCATTCCACCTTGTGAAGAAGCAACACCAGAAAATATCTCGGCAGCCACTTTATTTGCGATGCTCACTACCTTGTCTCAGGACATAAAAAAAGGGTTTGAGCAATCCTCAGTTATGCAGAAGGAGATTCGCGATTATTGTCAATCATTGGATAATAAGATCGATGGGCTGTCAACAAGGACAGAAGTCTTGGAGGAAAAACTAGCTATAATGTCGGTACATCTAGTTAAGACAGAGGAGGACATTACTAAACTTAAAAGAGATGATCAGGCCTTGCTGGACAGGATGGAGGTTTTAGAAAATAACGCAAGAAGATGTAACATTCGTATTCTTAATGTTCCGGAGGGGTCTGAGGGGGCAGATGTTAAGCAGTTTATTGTTTGCCTTTTGAAGGAAGGTTTATGTCTGGGTCAATCCCTGGAGCAGCTAGCAACCGACATTCAGAGGGTCCATAGGGAACCATTCAAACAGAACCCACAAAGGCAAAAGCCGCGTAAAATCCTTGTTAATTTCCTTACATACACTCTCAAAGAGCAGATACTGAATGCAGCTCTTAAACAGAAGTCCCTACCTGGTAAGGGGTTTACTTTCCTCATCAGATCTGATCTTTCTAGGGTCACACTTGAGAGGCAATGGGAGTTTGGAAGGCGGCTGGAGTCCTTTAGGAAGTTGGGCGCTTCTGCTCAATTGGTGTTCCCGGCCTCTCTGAAGGTCATGTATAATAATAAAATGGTAAACATTAGGTCAATCGAAGCTGCCGATGAATTCCTTTTGGAGATAGGCAATAAGTCATCCGGTAATAGCACTTAACTCGCTTTTTTCTTTTGGAGTTTAGGTCCTTTTACTGCCTTATGGTCGCTCACAGGGATTGAAGCATATTTAGGAAAAAATAAAAAAAAAGAATGAGAAGGAAAGAGGAAGAGAGAAAAAAAAAAAAAAAATCTATTTCTCTTCTTTTATTTTCAGGGAAGGAAAGGAGTAGGAGAAAGGGGAGGAAGGGAAAAGAAAGGGGAAAAGAAGATAAAGAAAAGAGAAAAAAAAAAGAAAGAAATAAATAAATAAAAAAAAAAAAGAGAGTACACTGTTATAAGTGGGATCACTTCTTTTTTTTTTTTTTCTTTACCTTTTAGCTGTGAGTTCGGGGGGGGTGTAACGGGAGCCTGAGGTAGGGGTGCCATCTACTGGACTTGATCCGGTTAGATACACCACGGGTTCTCCATGGGGAGGGTGAAGGGCGGGTGGGGGGGGTTCACGGGCAAAATTTAAAAATTCCTCATCAGCCATCTTTTCTATTTTCTGTAGGTTTTTTAAAGTTTCTCATGTTGTACTGCGAGTTTTCTTGTGGAGGTGGGTCAGTATATATCTGGTCGCATTATAAAGGCAAGACTGGTTGTGCTCTGGTTCAGTGGTGATGGCTAGTTTAAAGATTATGTCTTGGAATGTCAATGGGCTGCGTACTAATCCTAGGGCTAGAATATTGATGCAGTATCTCCGGGACTCTGATGCCCAGGTCATCATCCTTCAAGAGACACATTTGATCCAGTCTGAAATTGATACCTTGGTTAAAAAGAATAAATGGATTGATTTTATGATATCAACCTCACAATCTATGACTTCCCGAGGTGTGTCACTGATTTTCAGAAAGCAGCTTAGGGCCAGGGTATTAGAGTTTAAAGTCGACCCTGCGGGAAGATGGGTTATAGCTTCTGTGGTAATTATGGGTGCCTGTTTTACTATTGTTGGATACTATGGTCCCAATCTTGATGACCCTACATCTTTGGAAGTGATTTTTTCTCATCTTTTGTCCTTCCCGGAACCAGTTATATTAGCTGGCGACTTCAATATTGTTTTAGATCCAGTCCTGGATAAATCTCATAACAGTAGATCCCGTGTCCCTTCAAAATCAAGATCTTTCTTGTTGAATGAGATGAAACAATATGGATATATCGATATTTGGAGGTTAAGAGCCGGGCAGCAGCAGGGTGTCTCTTTTAGAAACTATAAATATAATCACCAGTCCAGGATAGATTTTATATTAATTAACCATAGTTTATCCGATGCAGTTAGGGACATTTGTTATTTCCCGTCACATTTATCTGACCACTCTGCAGTTTTCCTGGAACTTATGGTACCCACCTCTGACGTAGTAAGGACTTGGTCTTTTGACCGTTCTCTACTTTCTCACCCTGAAGATGTCACTTTTTTAAAATCTGAAGTGAGGTCTTTCTTAGAGATGAATGTGGGTTCTGCTGGACCTGGTGTGGTCTGGGACTCACTTAAAGCCTCTTTGAGGGGTCTTATTACAAGTAAGATGTCATATAGAAGGAGGGAATATAGAGAGGCTATTGCCTCAGTTGAGGCGGACCTGACTAGTGCACAGGCCGACATTGATGCCAACTTGGCTTCCACAGAAGCTGTTTTAGCACCTTTGCGGGTTAAACTATTGACCCTAAGAGGCCAACTGACCTCGATTCTTAACCGGCGGCTTCAGGAAAGATGGGAGGCCAGTAAAATCGCACATTTTCAGTATGGGGAGTGTGCTGGTAAATTATTGGCATGGAAAGTAAAAACTGATCAGGTTCGTAACAACATCAACCAGATCTATGTCAATAATGTCCCTCTTTCTTCTGATGCAGATATTAGAGCAGCATTTAAAGATTACTATCACGATATTTATCATGAAGATAAGATATTGGATACTGATATGATTAATGAATGGCTTGGGAAAATAGATCTACCAAAACTCTCTGTTGATCAGTCAGCAATGCTAGATAGTAAAATCTCGGAAGAGGAGGTAAGGGAAGCCATTCGGGATGCCAGGAAAGGCAAGGCCTCTGGGCTTGATGGGCTGCCTGCTGAAATATATAAATCTTTGGAGCAGGAACTTGTTCCTTTCCTGGTTACATTGTTCAATCAGATACTGCTAGATGGAGTACGACCACCTGTGTCATGGGATAACGCATCCATAACTGTTATTTTGAAACCAGGGAAGTCTCCAACCGCCTGTGGCTCCTATAGGCCAATCTCTGTTTTGAATGGAGACTATAAGATCTTTGCCTCCATTCTTGCAAATAGATTGGCCTTGGTCGCTCCTTCCATTTTACATGTCGATCAGAAGGGATTTATTAAGGGGCGACAGCTTTTTGAACTAACCTTTGATTTGATTGGGTCAATAGATATGGCATGTTTGAAGTCTTTGCCCTTGGCGGTTCTCACGCTGGACGCCACCAAGGCCTTCGACAGAGTTAATTGGTTGTATCTGTCGGAGGCCTTGGCAAAGTTTGGCGTGGGGGGTAGATTTCGTCAGGCGATTAGTCTTCTTTATAGTAACCCTACTGCCCGTGTCTTGGTTAATGGTATACTCTCTGACTCATTTGACATCTCGAGGGGTACTAGGCAGGGATGTCCTCTCTCCCCACTCCTGTTCGATTTATATGCTGAACCCTTTGCCCAGATTTTGAGGGATAGTGTTAACATCAAGGCATTTGCGTACAGGGGCTGGGAGAGAAAGGTTGCACTTTACGCCGACGATATTCTCATTTTTACCTCTGACCCGCATGAGGCCCTCCCAGCAATATTCAGGCTGGCATCGGAGTTTGGGATGGTCTCTGGATATGAGATTAATGCTCTAAAGACTGAGATGATGACCTGGAACATCGATCAAAGTACCTTCGATTCTGAAATCCGGCCGGCGAGTCGGATGAGATACTTAGGTTTGGATATTGTATCTGACCTCGATCAGATTACTATTATTAATTTTTTTTAAATTGCAAAGGATTGTCGTAGGTTGCTCCAGTCCTGGGCCCATCTTCCACTCTCCCTACTGGGCAGGGTCAGCCTTGTCAAAATGTCCATCTTGCCTAAGGTTTCTTTTTTGTTTAATGCGATACCTTTATGTTTTGATCCCGCCTCTATCAGGAAATTACAGTCGGATATTAGCACCTTTATTTGGAATAAACATCTGCCAAGAATCTCCTGGAAAAAAATTAGGAGACGTAGGGAAAAAGGAGGGCTTGCTGCTCCTGATCTCCAGGCTTATGCCTGGGCTTTCCAGCTTTCACATGCCAGGATTCTATTAAAAAGACCAGTAGGGGTTGGAGTGGGTTCCCTCTATTCAATGTTATTGGATGTAGAAGGTGTAAGTCAGTCAGGGTTTCTTTTTAAATTTGGAAACCCCAAGTTTTTCAAAAAAATTAAATTGAAAATTTTAAGGGGTATGGCAAGAATGTGGGCCCAGATGTCTAAAGCAATTAAAGTTGGTTACTATGGAAGTAGGACACCGTTGTGGGGCCTTCCTGATGGTCCAGCATGGTTAGGGGATGCACTAGCTACACCTATGAGAGAGGTAGGGCTGGAGGAGTGGGGTAACCTATTTGTTGACGGGGACTTGTTACCCTGGGATTATCTTTGTACAAAAATTGGTCCACACTTCTCCAGGCTTAAATATCTTCAGATGTTGAGCTGGTCTCGTGCATACTCTGTTCAACCTCCACATGGTGTTAAATATCCCTTGGGCACATATAGTTATCTTATAACGCTTTTGGCAGATAAGCCACCTGCCAAGAAGGAAATTTCACTGTGGTATAATTTAATCTTGGAGGAAATGGACGGAACTTTTTCACTGCCAGAGGATCTTTGGTCTCAACACGTCATCAATTCCGATTTACAACATCTTTGGAATTCGTCTTGTAAGATGTTGTGGGATATTGTCAAGCCTGCATGGTTACGCAGGAACCATCTTTTCACCATTCATCGAGCATACTACTCACCCCTTCGTCTTTCTAAATTTACTGAGGGGAGTAGTGTGGCCTGTGCGAAGTGTGGTTTGGTGGCTGCTTCTGACACTCATATGTTCTTTGATTGCCCACATTTGTCCCCATTTTGGGATGCCATTAGTAAGACTCTTTCACTTTCTGTTGGAGTTAACATTACCCTAGATTTAACATCAGTAATTTTTGGTTGCTACCAAGGGGTCCCCTCCTTGGCAAAAAAGCTTATTTTTTTATGCTATCCTGCTAGCCAGGAGGGAGATATGCAGAAAATGGAAGGATTCTTCATCTCCTTCTATTAATGACTGGTATGCTTCTACTTTGCTGGTCTCTAAGCTAGACCTGGCTAGATCTGGTAATCCAGATACAAGATCTTTCTGGCACCTCCTGAATTGGGTTCATTGAACATCTGGGGTTTTTTTTTTTTTTCCCCCAGGTCCAATGATTATGCCATCAACCTCATTCCGGGGGTTACTTGTTTCATGGTGCTAAGTTTAGTACCTTGGCTGGACTTTAGCAATTGCCTGTCTGGTAGCAAATTAGTGATCATTGTAGGTTGAAACATGTTGCTGAGGGGTGAGCTTTCCGTTCTATTACTGCCCCAACCAGTCTTGGCTACTGAGGCAGCACAATGTGTGTAAACCTACAAGATTGCATATTGAAACTTGCTTGGCAGATGAGGACAAAAAAAAAAAAAAAAAAAATAGTGCATGCACTGCATATGCTCTCGATTGGAGCACACCCATTGCTTGCCATTTGCTGGCTTTAGGGTCACTCTTATTTGCAGCCTAATAATTGGCCAGCGTAGGCCAAGCATCACTTCTTTCCTTTCTGAGGAGCATCAACCAAGCACAGAATGATTCAACTTAATCAGTGCCCGTCCATGGGCTGTGACATGATAGAGGTACTATTTTTTCTTCCTCCTTCCCCACTCCCGTTGCGCTCGCCCCCGTCTGGTATGCCCTCCCTCCTCTCCAAGTTTTTTGTGTCTATAAAGACTCCTCTCTGTCAGCGCCGGCTGCTGTGCAACATCGCTTTAAAAGTAAAAATGCAATATGACACAGTTAATACTGCCCATGTCCTAGCTCTATTTTTCTAGACTCTAAGCCATGTTGCACAGCTGCTTGCACTGCTGTGCAATATGTACTTAATATATTTACAACCCCAATAGATATTGCATAGGCAAGACCTACTGTCTCTGCCAGGGCTTGTTTCCTGCCTAGGCCCACCATGTAAGGCATGGTGGAAATGGACAGATAAATCCAAAAATTGGCTCTGACGCACTGGGAGCAGGTTTGTAGCTTAGTCAATGAGATTTGTTGGGAAAGGGAAAGAATTTCAAATTTCCCAAATTTCTGTGGTTTTGTTCTTTCAAAATGGTATACCTCTCTGAAGAGCTCTAAGTAGAGCGAAACACTGTGTCAGGGGTTGCGTTTGCTCATTTCAGGTTGGCTTGGTTGTTATTTTGCCAATTCAAAGCTGTGATAATGTGCCTGGAGTGGTAAATGGCTTTTGTCGTTTTACAGCTTGGCATGGACAGCACTGTGCTAGTCCTATGCTTAAAGACTTTGCTGTAGAAATGGCAAAAGACTTCGTTCCTTTCTGTCTCAGCATGGATGGCACTGTGCTAATCCCATGCTTAAAGACTTTGAAAGAAAAGCAGATATTTGAGGTAAGCAAATCTAGAGAGTGCGCTGGTGTTGAGAGCGCTCTATACAGGAGCTGCTTTCCACCTAAACTTGAGAACTACCCAGAGTTATCTGCTTCTTTTTTGCATAATTTATGCATCACTCTATGCCTGAAAGGGTATTGTTTTGACTTATACTGGGTGTTCCGTTGTGTCTGGGCAAAACTATACCTCTCTGAAGAGCTCTAAGTGGAGCGAAACACTGTGTCAGGGGTTGCGTTTGCTCATTTCAGGTTTGCTTGGCTGGTATTTTGCCAATTCAAAGCTGTGATACTGTGCCTGGAGTGGTAATTGGCTTTTGTAATTTTACAGATCAGCATGGACAGCACTGTGCTAGTCTTATACTTAAAGACTGAAGAAATGGCAAAAGACTTCGTCCCTTTCTATATCGGCGTGGATGGCACTGTGCAAATCTTATGCTTAAAGACCTTGATAGAAAAGCAGACATTTGAGGTGAGCAGATCTAGAGTGGCACTGGTGTTGAGAATGCTCTATACAGAAGCCTCCCAAAGCTTTCATGCAAAATCCAGTCCCATGGATGACAATTTCTGGGAGACGTTGGGTATCACACGCCAACTTGACAAAGGCTGTCCTGGCCAAAACGTATTGTTTTGTTATTGCACAATAAACACATGTGTACTGGATTGGTGTTTAAACCAACAAAAGGACACTGTTCCTAAGACGGGGCTCCAGGTGATAACCCATGAGCCCCGAATAAGAAAAGAAAGGAAAGAAAGATCTAGGTAACAAGTAGGACCCCAAAAACAAAAACGGGGGAGGGGGAACAAGTCTTGCCTCCTGTTGCCCTCACACACCCCAAAGGGTGTCATGCTTCATCATCGGGCGTTGCTCCTCGTTGGGCCGGCGCTGCAATGCCCTATTGGTCCCCTGAAGGGTCACTTTATTGGAGATCTTTTAAGGCAATGGCGAATGGTGCATGTGGGTGTGTGGGTCCAAATGGGAGGGCGAGAAGTGCGTGCAATGTAAGTGAAAATAAAAATAATAATAAAAGAGGGGTTACTAAAATAAAGCACATGGCCGGGAATCCTACCCAGATAAAAACAGATTAGAACCCCATGGGTAAACAATTACCCCAACAGGCACTGCTATGCCTGTACTACATCGACATGTTTCGCGCCCCTCTTGCCGTAAAGGTCAATGGGGCTTCCTCAGCATCAACAACAAAGAGTGGTAGAGTGCACGTGAAATGTGACAAGTTAAAAACATATACCCTCAAGGTTAGTCAGGGCAGGCCAGCATCCTGTAGTCCATACAGTGTGGCTAAAAAATTCAAATGCTCCTGATGGGTACCTAGGAAAGAAACACAAGACAGAATACATACAGTCTGTATATCAGTACAACTTGATATATCAAAACGTACCACAATCGTGTGCACGACTGTAACAATTATGAAATACATGTGACAATCTAGGGGCATGTCAACCATACCCCACGGACCACCTGTACCCTCCCAGAATTCAGCAGCTCAGGGGGATAGAGCCAGCCCTCTCCATATGTGTCTGCTAAAACTGTGTCCACGTTGTGGCAGGTCAATTCAGCACCTCCTGTTCAAAATAGGGGACCCTAATAATTAAATGGTCTACAACATCCTCAACTATAATATGCCATCAATTAGGACACATCATAAGAAAATATCTACTTTTGGAAAATAGTAGGGTCCCGAATACCAGAAACATTAAAAGTAACAGAACCAAATTAGTCCTTACCTGACGCCAACGGGAGAATTTCTCCAATGGCTCGAGACGATGGACACCCGCACCTTCTCGGGCTACAGTAGGGGGCAAGGGGGAGAGGGGACATTAACAAACAGCTCTCATAAAATCCAGGGGCCATACTTCTACCGAGCTCACATTGCCCGATCTCATGAGGAAACCGCCCTGTATCACTTACACAGATCGCCGGGTGCAGGCCGCGGTTTACCGGCCTCGTCCATGTCTCTGCCGAACTCAAAATAAAAGGACTGGGCCAGGATTAAATAGTGAAGCTTGTGAACACTGGGCGGCACCTACTTCTGGGGTGTCCTTCACCTTCTCAATGTGTTATAGTATATATTGATGACATCTTGATCTACTCCAACAATGAAGAAGAACATCAGACACAGGTTTGAGCAGTCTTACAACGTCTAAGGGAGAATTCTCTTTATGTAAAACTGGAGAAATGTCTGTTTAAAACTGATACAGTAGAGTTTCTTTCATTTGTTCTATCACCTGCTGGAATCACGAGGTATCAAAAGAAGGTACAAGCGGTTATGGATTGGAAATCTCCCACAACCATAAAGGAGGTGCAAAGTTTCTTTGGGTTCTCCAATTTCTATCAACGGTTTATTCATGATTTTTCCCAGAAAATTCTTCCTCTCACACGATTATTGAAAAAAGGAGTACCATTCAAATGGTCGGATGAAGCCGAAGCAGCATTTAATTTGCTAAAGAAAAGTTTCACCACAGCCCCAGTTTTGTTACACGCGGACCCTGCTGAACCATTTTATGTGGGGACTGATGCTTCGGATTCAGCTATTGGAGGTATACTTTCTCAACGACACATGGACACCGGACAATTACATCCAGTGGCATTCCGGTCACGTAAATTAAACCCCACTGAATGCAACTACACCATCACAGAGAAGGAACTCTTGGCTATCAAGGACGCTTTTAAAGACTGGAGACATTATTTGATGGGTGCTAAACATACAGTGACAGTGTTCACGGACCACCGCAATTTTAAATTTTTACGCTCTGCCTGCACCCTCACCCCGCGACAATTGCGCTGGTCGCTTTACTTTGCAGACTTCGATTTTGTCATTACCTTCTGACCAGGAATAAAAAATGGAAAAGCAGACGCTCTCTCCAGATTGGATACAGACAACCAAAAGGTGATCATCGATAATCAACCAATAATTCCAAAAGATAAAATTGTTGGAGCCATAACCCAAACTTCTTTTGAAGATCAAGACTGGAATGCAATGACTACTACAGAAATGGAAACATGGGCTGCAGAGAATTCACAACGTACCATTCGGGATGGCTTACTGTATCAAAGATTACACCTTGTTTTTGCCTACAAAAGATCTCCAAGAACAAGCGATGAAAGAATGTCATGACCATCCGATGGCAGGTCATAAAGGAGTATTGAAGACTCAAGCGTCGTTTTTGGTGGCCCTACATGTGTCAAGACATCCGTCAGTATGTTTTGGGATGCGAGATCTGTGCTCGGGGAAAATCCGATAGACTGGCGCCTAAGGGGCTTTTGCAACCTTTGCCAACACCAACGTACCCTTGGCACACAGTGTCTTTAGACCTAATAGTGGACCTACTCTCATCACAGGGTTTTAACACTATCCTTGTATGTGTAGACACTTTTAGTAAAATGACACATTTCATACTCCATAAAGGTACGCCTACAGCAAAACAACTTCCCCAACTCTTTAATCATAATATCATCCTCCTACATGGTATTCCTAAGGTCTTGATCACAGATAGCGGTTCGCAATTTTTGTCTCACTTCTGGAAGGCCTATACTAAAGGCCTTGGTATTGACCATCGCTGTTCTACTAGTTTCCATCCTGAAACCGATGGTCAATCTGAGAGAACCAACCAAGAGTTGGAGCAATACCTTAGACTCTATCTACTGGATGAGCATGGTGACTGGCCTGACTATCTCTGTACGGCTGAGTACGCTCACAATAATACCCAAAATGTGTCCACTTGGTATTCGCCTTTCTTTATGAATTATGGTAGACACCCCCATTCACAGATAGAGTTTGGAAACGTAAATGTTCCAGCAGTACAGGACCTTGCCCGACTCTTTTTTTTGTTTTTTTTATTAGCATTTGGCAAAATACAAAAAAAGCGTATTACAGCATAACAGGCCAGTTCGATGTTACATCAAAATGGATTATGGCTCCATGACATATTATATATTGAAATGCAAAGCAATATTTGGTCTCGTCATGCACAAATCATCGATACATTAAAAGTACTAATCACATACATGAAGGTTCTCCTCGATGGTAGTTTGCGAATCTAGAAATGCAGTCCGCACAACATAATATACAGCAGGACAAATATCTCCTGGGACAATTGAACCTTATATAGTTTACAGCCCACTCCACAGGATGCAATGGTCCAGGGGTCGCACCCAAGCTTACATTACCCGCAGGTTTGGCCCTAACTAAGGTTCATTACGCGCATCCTCACCCAGAGTCGCTCCAGCCAATTCGCTCTGTCCCCTTATCCACGTCAAAAATGGGTCCCAGATATCCCGGGGTCGTGAGGTGGGGGGCACTAGTTCCCAGAATGTACTCAGCTGCGCATTACCATAGGTGACGTCTGCAAGCCACCCCTTAAACAATGGCATCCTCTTCCTCCCCCAATGTACCGCAACTTGCTGTTTCGCATAAAGTAGAAGCAGGGCATGTAAATTGCGCAGTTTGGGCGGGGTGTATTTGACATAGCCCAGTAAGCCTAAAAGAGGCGATGGAACATCCAGCACCCCAATAATTTGACTGACCGAGGTGAAAATTTTAGACCAATACTCAGCGATCATAGGGCAGTCCCAAGCCACATGCAAAAACATAGCGGGGGAATATCTGCAGCGCCAAAAACTATCATCCTCTCTTAACCCCATGTGATGTAGGCTGATGGGTGTTCTATAAAACCTGTTTAAATATTTAAAATGGATCAGTCGGAGCCTGTAGTTGGGCGATAGCTCTGTCAGTTGTCCGCAGCAAAAATCCCACTGTGCCTTGGTTAATGGGATGGGAAGGTCTACGTTCCAATATTGAAAGGATTTGGACTCCACCACCGGGGCTGTGTTTTGCATGTGTGTATATAATCGTGTAACTAGTTTGCGGGGAGAGGGGAATTTCAATAGATTTTCCAGTGCGTGAAGTTGAGGAGGGGCCGCTGGGAAGTCCCCAGACAGAGCACGACATGTGGCACGTAGTTTATGATATAAGAATGGCTCAGAGAAAGGTACCATCTGGCCTTCCTCTGCCGACGGGGGCGGTCTAAATTCATTGCCGGGAAATATATCGTCAAATGTGCGCAGCTGTAATTTGTGCGCTAGATGTTTACTAATCCCGTCTTCAAGACAGGGCATCATTGGATTCTGTGCTAATGGGATCGAGGGGGCATACAGCAATGGGATCCCCGCCCCTTTTATGGCAACTCATCCCAGGCCCACCGCAGCGTGCCAGCAGTGTCAACGTCTCCATGTGGGCGCCTTGATGGCCACTAGATAGCAACTTGTAGTGGGATAGGTGCAACAGCGTCAATTTCCACTGCAACATGGGGCTGGAATGGCCTGGGGTGTACCCAAAAGTGCAAAAACTGGGCCTGGGCACACAATGCATAAAGATGCATGTCTGGAGCACCCAACCCACCCTGTCGCAGCAGGAGTGTTAGCATGTCCCAAGAGGTCCTCGTCTGCCCACCCGCCCAAGCCAGCGAGATACAGTGCGACTTGAGAGTGTTAAAGAAGTGTGCTGTGAGTGGGATCGGGATATTTACAAATAGATATAAGAATTTAGGCAGGATAACCATTTTGGCCAACGCTATCCTCCCAGCTAAGGATAATGGTAGTTTAGACCAGATCTTGACCTTCTCCTCCAACCATTCAACCGCTCGTCCATAATTTAGGTTCCATATTGCCTGTGTGTCACGGCTGATCCATATGCCCAAGAATTTGACCTCTTCAGCTTCCCATTTCAGGGGATATTCAGAGTGCACCTGCGGCGTGCCTTCAGTTAATGGGAATATCACTGATTTTGCTCAATTTATAGAGATCTCAGAGAGTCCTCCAAACTGGATGAACTCCCTCAAAACTGGGTCGAGGTTTACCTATGGGTTGAGTAAATATAGAGTCACGTCATCCGCATACAGTGATATTAGTAGACTCCTGGATCTAAGCCCTATGCCCCTCACAGTGTGGTGTTGCCGGATGCGAGCAGCCAATGGCTCCATCGCGATGGCGAATAGTAGCGGGGAGAGAGGGCATCCTTGCCTTGTGCCACGCGATATGGGGAAGGGATCAGATAATAATCCATTCACCCTGATCCGGGCCCTGGGCGAGGTATATAACAACCGTATCCAATTAAGTAGAAGGGGACTAAAGCCCATTCGGCCTAGTATGGCAAACAGATATGGCCACTCGAGAGTATCGAAGGCCTTGGTTGCGTCAGGATGTAAATAGTGCAAGATTGAGAATATAGTGCGTAGGTTGTGAGATGTAGACCTCCCAGGGATGAACCCTGATTTATCCGGAAGTGCAAACATGGGGATCAGTGGTTGTAATCGATTGGCAAGCAGCTTGGCTAATATTTTGACATCAACATTTATCAACGACAAAGGCCGATAGGAATGCACTTCCGTGTCTGGTTTCCCCGGCTTTAATAGAGTAATAATTATGGCTTCCGTCATAGACGCAGGCAACACCCCCACCTCCAATGCTTCCTCATATACCGCCAGTAGTTTAGGTGCTATTTCGTCAACGTATGCCTTACAAAAGGATGTAGTTAGGCCGTCAGGGCCAGGGGCTTTGTCATGTGGCATGCTTTTTATTACCTGGGCAACATCCTCTGCGGTGAACGGGAGGTCCATATATTGTCTGTGGACATTATTAAACCAGACTAGGGAAATCGAGTCCGTGAAGGACTGCACCCCCTCAGGACACGTGTCCTGGGTGGCAGTATACAATTTTGAATAGAACTCAAAGAACACATTTAAAATGTCTGCCTGACCCCTGATTACTGTGTCCGGTGCAGTATGTATTTCAGGAATGAAAGTAGTGGACCTGGGCGGTCTAATCATACCAGCCAGCGTGCGCCCCGGCCTATCCCCCACTCCATAGCGCCTCGCCTCCACGTATTTTCCAAGGAATTTAACCTTCCGTTGCGCTTCTTCAGAGAATTCAAGGAGCTTGGCCTTCAGAAGGCCGACCGTACCTAGGTCCGCAGTAGAATAGAATCTCTCCTCAAGCTCTCTAATTTGGGCCTCTAAGGAGGCCATCGTTCTCCTAAGAGCCTTTAACACACCTGCTTGTCTGGCAATACATTTACCTCTGATAACGACTTTGAATGCCTCCCAGAGTGAGGCCATAGTGTCTACAGACCCAGTGTTCAAGTCAAAGTATTCATTTATGTCAGACCTGATCTCCTCTTTTAACGCTTCATCGTGCAGAGCATGTGGGGGGAGGCACCAGGTGAAGGCGCACGGAAGTGAGCCAGGCACCAGTAGTTTCAACAAACATGGGGCATGATCCGATAAGGTGCGCGGCATGTGCAATACATCTAATGACCAAGAGGCAACATCACGGGACACCAGCCAAAAGTCCAAGCGGGACCATGCACTGTGATGATCAGATATGCAGGTGCCCTCCCTAAGCAATGGGTTCCTTTCGCGCCATATATCTACCAAGTCACCATCAGAGATTATAGGCTTGAGGGCGGCGCCAGCTGCAGGATGTAAAGATCGAGAAGTTCCCTGCCTGTCCAATTCGTCATTTAACACAGCGTTGAAATCTCCACCCCACAATATCGTACTCCAACCTGTAGCTCTCACCCTTATCCAGACATCAGTAAAAAATTCAGGAGAATCCACATTAGGACCATAGACGGCCACAATGGCCATGGAGACCCCACATAACGACTCGAGCGGAAGGGTATATCGTCCCTCTGGGTCAATGCGCACCAATCCCTCCTTCCAATCCAGCCCCCGTTTGATGAGCACAGCCACACCACGTTCATAATTGGAGTATACAGACGAGTAAACACTGCCCCAACGCCTAGTCTAGTGGACTGTGTGTCATTCAGGTGGGTCTCCTGCAACAGACAAATATCTATATTATGTCTAGAAAGGTAGGCATGGACTAATCTTGATTTCCTACCATCGTTGAGGCCACGAATGTTCCAAGTAATGCAATTTAGTACATTAGTGAGGTCGCAAGTGACAAACACCCACGAGCATTAAATGAATAGTGCTGACCAGTGTAAATCCAGCAATGAAGTCCACGAGACATCCAAGGAGCGACATACAGACTGGCGATAACCCACAAATCAACCCCCACCCTCCATCCCCCTCCCACTCCAACCCCGCAATCAGGTTGCAGAATACCCACCCTAGAAAAACAAAACCACAACGTATGCATTTCAAAACAGGGAAGTCTCCCATGGGGGCGCAGTGGCACCAGCAAACTACCTCGTACACACAAGGTGGCCGGGAGTACTGCGGGTGAAGCTACATGCCCTGGCACAAGGCAACACACTTCATGTTATAACAACATATCTGGGAGCATCAGATTGAACAGTAACCACCCACACATCATATTTCAGGGCCTATAACATCTTCGTCCAGGGAAAGAACTTAGCCAAGCATACAATACCCATATCAGTCATTGTCACTGAGGCGGTCTCCTGAAACCTGAACACCTTGCCCGACTCTTAACTAGAATTCATCACACTGCTACACAAAAGTTGGCCTCAGCTAAAGATAAGTACAAACATTTTGCAGATTTAAAACGTAGACAACACTAAAGTCTGTCTCTGTACAAAAAACGTACGATTGAATGGTACTCGCAAATTGCAACCATGCTTTATTGCTCCTTATCCTATAGCAGAGGTTATCAATCCAGTTACATTCCGGTTAACCCTTCCAAGCACTGCCAAATTCCACCCAGTTTTCCACATCTCCCTGGTAAAAAAGGTCCATCCAAACCAACGACAGACAAATCCACCTCCCCCTCTGGTTCTTGATGGTGAGATTGAATATGAAGTCAAAAGAATCTTGGACTTTAGGAAGATTCACAATGATCTCTTCTATCTCATTGATTGGAAGGGCTATGGTCCTGATGAACGATCCTGAGAACTCAGTTCTAATGTCCATGCCCCTCGATTGATCAACGCTTTCCATGCTAAGTTTCCTACTAAGCCACGGTCGGAGGAAACCCCGTTGGGAGGGGGTACTGTCAGGGCTCATGGGAGGTTTTCTCCTCGCAGCCCTGTTGTGGCCCTTACATCCGCCCCTTCCCCACAACATTCCAATCCTAAAACTCAGTAGAAAGCAAGGACTAACGGCGAACTCCAATGGCCGCACCTCTTTGCTATGTTCCCCTTACGTATAGTTGATAGTATAATTACAGTTGGTGTTCACAAACTGCTCCTGCATCCGCCGGTAGAAGATGCAAACTGCTTGGCAGATAAACAAGAATTAAGAAAAAATGGAGTGGTGCACTACCATAGTCTTTTGTTTAAGTCACACCCAGTGGTCAATTTGTTTCAATGAAAAAGCTTTTCTTTATTATAATGATCTAACAAAATTGTGAAGAGAATCTCAGCCAACGCATTTCGTTCAGGAGAATGAACTTTGTCAGGGCATGTGTAATAGTGTATATTGACTCCAAAGTAGAAAATTTATCCTGTAAGTGAATGATCCTCTCAGAAAACACCACCATCCGGAGGCGGTGCGAGGCAGGAGCACCGAGATTTCACGGCTCTAGAATCTTCTATTGGGCCCTTATTAAGGAGGCTTTTTTGGTCCTCGGACCTGCCATATGATACACGACTGCAACTTTAGCGACATTGGGTGTTTTCTTTTTCATTGAAGAAAATTGACCACTGGGTGTGACTTAAACAAAAGAATATGGTAGTGCACCACTCCATTTTTTCTTAATTTCAATCCTAAAACTCGTTGTGCCTGGAGTTGGCGAGTGTGTTGGCAACGTTGGACATTTAAGATGGCCTCCAGCACACTCGCCGTTTAGCGGTCTAGTCTTTGCCTCCCTGTCTTAGGCGCACAGGTGAAGTGCGCACCAACGTTCTAAGGCGCACTTCAACGAGAGCTTTACCGGGTTCAGACCTACCTTCATGTCGTCGCGAAGTAGCTAGTCAGGAGTCGTCTTGAGAGGTGTCGGTTCTTCAGCGTCGGGTTCCTTTGAACAAAGAAAACATCAGGTTAGTGTTTCCTTCGGCGCATGTCCCCTGAATCTCAAAAAGCAGTGCGCAAGTCTAGAGGAGCAGTGTCTCTAGTCAGAGCTGTTCGCTAAACTCAATTAACGAAAGAGCTGTACGGGAATAAGAGAGGCATTAAGGGGTAAATATAAATTTGAATTCCGCCGCAAGTTCAGTTATACAACTCGTCCCTAATAATAAGAAAAAAACCCCGCTGGATAATATTCCACAGCAGTGGTGACCAAATAGAAATATGTTGAAGCTTGGGAGTTGCATTATGCGGTAGAGCGCTGGTATTTTCAGTTTGAGGGACACGAACGGAGTTCGTCTATTACATGGTGCGTGTGAGCATTATCATAAGACTCACTGCAACATTATTATTGTTGTGGAAAGCAGATGGCATTAGTGTTCGAGTTCATTGTTAAGAACCAGATAGTCAACACTCTTATGCACTTTACTTAACTGATATTATACGGGAAGAAGAAGATGTAAAGAGAAGGCTAGAATTGTATCAAGTAAGTCAGTGAGAGTGAACAAGCAAATCCATAAGTCTAAGTCATAGAGAATATATACTTACCTTGTCTTTTCTTCTTGAGAAGTAGTTGCAAGAATTCTGGCATCACCTGAGAATAAAAGAAAAGAAGCCTAATCAATAAACACATTCAACTAACACATTCAACAGAAGAGAGGCAAGCCCATTGAAGATACCTGGTAAGATAAATACAATATATTTGAATGTACTGGAGTAACATAAGAAAAGGTAAAAACAAAAGTATTATAGAAATGCGTTTACTTACAGCCTAATAAGAAAAAAGAAGACGAAGAGGCAGAGAACTAAAGAAGAATACGGGCAGTCTCTTCTCTATCCCATTCCCCTTTCCCTCCTTGGTACTTACCTGCAAAGGATAGTAGAAAACTAGCAGGGACGTATTAAGAGGAGAGTTTGGAAAAGGCATCATTCTGCTCCTGTGTGGTTACAAGATTACTGAGTCCTGACAATGTATCAACCCTTAACTGGGTGAATTTTTGGGACCCCTACCCATGTTTTTGGTGTAATTATTTAGACCTTTGGTCTCTGTGGGATACAATCCAGTACCCCTCTCTCCCTTCTTGGTCTACCCTATAACTGTATGCACACTATATATGTGTGATTTTAATTGCAACATTTGTGCTCATTTATCCCTCACCCTCACCTTGAACATCTCGGGTCAGAATGACGAGTATAAAGGTTTCTCCATTTATAGGAGAGTGATTAGGACCAGGGTTTAGGATTAGGCAGCAAGAACCCTTGAGGCTGACGGTACTCCATTTTACCAACATGGCGTTTTAATTGCCACAACATTTCTGTCCCCCCGCTGTTGACTGACGCGCATGCGCGGGTGAGTAGTTCTCCCCAGGGACGCATGTACATCTCGCGTGATCAATTGCGTGAATGCTCTGTCAACGAGGAGGTGAAGATCGCCCCAGAAGTAGGTGCCGCCCAGCGTTCATGAGTTTCACTATGTAATCCCGGCCCAGCCCTTTTATTTTGAGTTCGGCAGAGACATGGACGAGACAGGTAATCCGCAGCCCGCACCCGGCGATCTGTGTAAGTGATACAGGGCGGTTTTCTCATGAGATCAGGCACTCTGAGCAATGTGAGCTCGGTAGAAGTATAGCCCCTGGATTTTATGAGAGCTGTTTGTTCATGTCCCCTCTCCCCCTTGCCCCCTACTGTAGCCCAAGAAGGTGCGGGTGTCCATTGTCTCAAGCCATTGGAGAAATTCTCTCGTTGGCTTCGGGTAAGGACTAATTTGGTTCTGTTACCTTTAATGTTTGTGGTATTCGGGACCCTACTATTACCCAAAAGTAGATATTTGCATATGATATGTCCTAATTGATGGCATATTATAGTCAAGGATGTTGTAGACTATTTAAATATTAGGGTCCCCTATTTTGAATAGGAGGTGCTGAATTGACCTGCCACAACGTGGACACAGTTTTAGCAGACACATATGGAGAAGGCTGGCTCTATCCCCCTGAGCTGCTGAATTCTGGGAGGGTACAGGTGGTCCGTGGGGTATGCTTGACATGCCCCTAGTTTGTCACGTGTGTTTCTTAATTGTTACAGGTCGTGCACACGATTGTGGCACGTTTTGATATATCAAGTTGTACTGATATACAGACTGTATGTATTCTGTCTTGTGTTTCTTTCCTAGCTACCCAGCAGGAGCATTTGAATTTTTTAGCCACACTGTATGGACTACAGGATGCTGGCCTGCCCTGACTAACCTTGAGGGTATATGTTTTTAACTTCTCACATTTCACGTGCACTTTACCACTCTTTGTTGTTGATCCTGAGGAAGCGCCATTGACCTTTACGGCAAGAGGAGCGCAAAACATGTCGATCTACTACAGGCATAGCTATGCCTGTTGGGGTAATTGTTTACCCATGGGGTTCTAATCTGTTTTTATCCAGGTAGGATTCCCGGACATGTGCTTTATTTTAGTAACCCCTCTTTTTTTATTATTTTTATTTTCACTTACATTGCACGCACTTCTCACCCTCCCCTTTGGACCCCCACCCCACACACCCACATGCACCATCCGGCATTGCCTTAAAAGATCTCCGATAAAGTGATCCTTCGGGGGACCCGTAGGTCATTGCAGCGTCGGCCCAACGAGGAGCAACGCCCAATGATGAAGCATGACACCCTTTGGGGTGTGTGAGGGGAACAGGAGGCAAGACTTGTTCCCCCTCCCCTTTTTTGTTTTTGGGGGTCCTCCTTGTTACCTAGGTTTTTCTTTCCTTTCTTTTCTTATTCGAAATCTGCACTCTTTTAACTAATAGCACCGGGCGACCTTTGACAACTAGACAATTAGTACATTTTCATGTACCCCCGAAGCCCCCCTGCCCCCGGCCCGTTGGCAAACTTCATTGCCTCCCAGTGTTTTGGTGATAACCAAGACGCTGGATAGTGAGTGAAATAGTCCAGAAAATGAAAGAGAAGCCGGGATTCAGATTCACATGCTCCGATCCCGATCGCATTGTTTAGTCTGTAAGCACTACTTTTATTAATGAGTTTCGCATTATTTAGGCACCACGGTGTGCATGTGTGGCGACACTTCACCCATGAGGTACGTACCAAGCAATTGTTGACACAATCCACACTGCGTCTTTTTCAATATATTTATTACGAAGTGCAGGACCTTTCCAAGGGATTTTGCACACTACATACATTCACTCCAAAAATAAAACGTGTAGGTAAAAAATAAATTGCCATTTACAACGTCAATAGTTCTAACTCACAAATGCGAGACCTATTTGCATTGCAAATGCTTGTTTGTTTTTGGGGGTCCTACTTGTTACCTAGGTTTTTCTTTCCTTTCTTTTCTTATTGAGGGCTCATGGGTTATCACCTGGAGCCCCGTCTTTGGAACAGTGTCCTTTTGTTGGTTTAAGTACTACATTTGAGGAGCATGGACACTGGACCACAATTTGCTCCCCGGTCCCCCCCTCTTCCCTTGTTTGGTACTGAATTGGTGTGCCACATTCCTTCGTCCATTGAACTGGATAAAAAACACTGAAATTCGCAACATGTCATGAGTCACGTGATATATTTGAGGTAATAAGCAGTGCATGGCAAGGGGTCGAATTCTAGTTACTTCATTGATAGTTGCAACATGAACATACTAAGAGTGAACTTTAAGAGAATGTATTCAGAGAAACATTCAGACTATTAAGAGAGGGTCTCTAGAAGAGGGGGTTACCTAAACCTTCTAGGCTTTCTAACTTGCTACGCCCTAATGAATCACCCAAAGCATTGATGTGCCACATACAATAAAAATGGAGCTTGGCAGAACAGGTGACAAAGATAGGGAAGAAAAGAGCAGAGAGAATAAAGCTTAAATGATAAAGGAGACAGAGAGAAAAAGGAAATTCTAAAGAAAACAGAAAAAAAGATAAACATATGTAAGATCCTGAATTGAGTGAAAAGGATAACGCAAGGAGGCAGGTCAGGAGAAATCCACAGCTCCACATCCAGTCAAGGCAACAGTCCTGGTCATTTAAAACATTCCATTACCTGGGAGACCAGGAGCATGTACAGAACCCCCAGTTGCACTGATATATGACATCAGCTGAAGAACCTGCTACATACTGTAGCATGCAGCATACCACACACCTTCCTCTGTTAACAAAGAAAAGAAAAGATAAAAACAGTAAACAAATCATAAAAGATACATAATTCTTTACACTAGAAAACCATTAAACTTACTAGAAAATATGCATCGAGAACCAAAAACTGTACCAATAACAGTAATAATAACCTTCACGATACAAAATCTTTCCAAATAGCATGGCCTTTTAACATTCCTCGAGGAACAACGTGGAGGACCATATACAGCAACAGTATCCTTACTGATTATAGAATCATCATCACATTTTACCCCATTGTACACACAGACTCTGTTCAAATTCCAAACTCTGTGGTCTTGAGTTCTGACAGCATTTTTGAACACCTTTATAACTCGTATGGGTTTAGAAAATTTAACTTTGGCACCAGGTTGCTTAATGACAATTAAATCACCTACCGAGACCTTAGTTACTTTAGTGGATTTCTTAGAGTCAAAATATGATTTTCTGGATAAACACTTAGCTCCTTCTCTTTTGCGCCAATCTGGAGTGATTTTCCCAAATAAAGAGGGAGAAGCAAAACCTTCAAAGTGTCTTACACAAGAGGGCTCAACCAAGGTACATGGAGCCCTACCTCTAAACAGAACAAAAGGAGACTTTCCAGTTGTGCTATGTGGTGTCACCTTATAACTTTCAATCTTTTTTTTTAGAACTTCTTCCTTCCAATTGAGACCAGCACCCTTAGCCCAAGAGATAGTTTCCTTCAACACCCTGTTGAACCTCTCCACCATTCCATTTGTCTCTGGGTGGTAAAGAGAACATTTTCATGTGCCTGATGCCATGACTTTTAAGAAATGCTTCCATTTCTCGTGAAACTAATTGAACACCATTATCAGTAAGAATGGTTTCAGGATAACCCTCTTTGGCCATGAGAGATTCTAAGAATTTAATAACTTGTAAAGTCTCTATATTGACAGTAAAATGAACTTCAGTCCACTTGGAGAAAAGATCTATAAGGACCAAAATAAACATTTGTTGACCATTAGAGTGAATTGGTCCAAGTATATCCAAAGCAACATCTTTCCAAGGCCCAGATGAAACTTCTTTTACCACCATAGGCTGAACCCTTGTAAATGTTGACTTATCACTCATGGAACAAACAATACAATCCCCAATAACATTCTCAACATGTAAATCCAGACCTGGCCACCAGTAGGAAGAACAAAGTCTTTCTTTAGTTCTTGACATTCCAGAATGTGAGTTGTGTGCCAGGTCAATTCATGTTTGATGAAGTTTAAAAGGAGGAACCAGTCTTGTACCACGCAGCAGAACCCCATCACATATGGACATATCATCTTTAATACCCAAAAACTTGCTAGCCTCCTCTGATGCTTCCTTCTTAGAGTGCCAACCATTCTGAATGAGAGACACAAGCTCAGAAAGAACAGGATCGCATATAGTTCCATACAGCACTGATGTTCATCAATGATCCCATCGTCAACAACACAAACTTGAATATTATTATCATCATAATCCTCATCTTGTACATCATTTTCAACCTTTTACACAAGTCTTGAAAGAGTATCTGCTATACCATTCTCTATGCCAGGAATATATCTTATGTCCAAATCATACTCTTGAAGAGCTAGGACGCACTTTGTTATTCTGCTAGACACCATCTCTATCCCCTTCTTCTTGAAGGTTTCGCAGAGAGGCTTGTGATCAGTCCTTATTAAAAATGTAGTACCCCACAAAAACCTTTTAAGTTTTTTTACAGCCCAGACCACAGCCAAGGCCGCCCGTTCAATAACGGAATAGCGAGATTCAGCATCTTTGAGACAACGAAAGAGAAACGTAATCGTCTGCATTCCCCCTTCACCCTCCTGCTGAAGCACAGCACCCAAACCTTTGAGGCTGGCATCAGTAGTACTAAACAAAGTCTTTGGGGGATCAAAACTTTTGAGTTTAGGGGCGCTACTGAGTTTTTCTTTAAGAGCCTCAAACTCAAGACCACACTCTTTGGACCACTTCAAATCTACTCCTTTCCTCAAGAGAGACCTCATACAAAAACTGTTCTCTGCAAAGTTCTCAATAAATTTATTATAATATTCAATCATGCCAAAGAACTTCATGAGTTCCTCCCTAGAGGAGCTGACATGCGAGTGTTAGTGTCAACAAGATTAGCCTTAGGGGCAATACCCTCACCTGAGACAGTATGTCCCAAATAGTGAATAGAGGAGGTTCCAAATTGACACTTTTCTGCTTTAATAGTGAGGTTTGCCTCACTCAATCTACCCAAAACGCTGAACAAATGATCTTCATGTTCCTTATGATCCTTCCCAAACACAAGGATATTGTCTTGGTAGACACATACACCTTCGCAATCTTTGAGCAGTTTTTCCATTACTCGCTGAAAGACGGATGCCGCCGACACCAGGCCAAATGGCAACGTAACAAATCTAAATGTCCCAAAGGGTGTTATAAATGCTGTATAGTATCTTGAAGCTTCAGCAAGTTCAATTTGGTGATAAGCCGAAGCTAAGCCAATGGTGCTGAAAACTCTAGCTCCTCCTAACAATACTAACAGCTCTGAAATATTAGGTAGGAGATAATGACCCACCACTACACATTTATTGAGTTGCCTCCAGTCTACACATAGACGGAGAGATCCATTGGCCTTGCGGGCTGCAACCACCGGAGCCAACCAATCCGTCCCTTCCACTTCCTCTATTACACCACACTTCTTAAGTTTCTCCAATTCATCTCATTTCATCTCTCTCCAACAAAGGAACATTTCTCACCTTGCAACAAGACGATTGAGAGTCAGGACGTAGATGTTAAGCTTAAACCCCTTGAGGCACCCGAGTTCATCTCTAAACACAGTGGGAAAACTTTGTTTGACTTTTTTAGCAATATCAACACCAGGTTGTTCAGAAATTGCATTAACCCGCTCCTTAAGTTTTATAGGACAGCTGCTGCCTGGATCCAACATGACTCCTAAGTCCCCTTGGTGGAACCAGCTTATTATGCTGTCACCTTTTTCCGATACATATATTTTCCCAGAGGTGTACCTGTCCTCATACTCATTGAGCCCATTAAAGTAACCACGCAATGGAATGGCCTCCCCATCATATGCTAAGTGGCGTATATCAGACTTCAGAAGACAGATTTTGTGAGCCACCTTGTCTTGATAGAAAGTTCTCGACACACTGGTGATCTTCGCACCAGAGTTGAGCAAAACTCTGATGGATTCACCTTCGACCATGATGTTATCGAGTGGACAAGACTTATGATGTAAACCTGAATCTACCTGAACAACTATCTGATCACAGACAAAGTCCTCCTCCAAAATCTCAGCTTGAACACTTTTAACATTAGCAGAGGGAATCTTGGTTCTGCAAACCACAGACAGATGCCCCTTTTTTTACACTTAAAACAGATAACATTTAAAGCAGGACATTTTTTGTCATTAGCTAAATGTCCTAATTTGTCACACCTAAAACATTTGTATGCAACAGGTTTCTTTTTTAATTCAGAAACAACATCAGGTTTAGACATGGTTTTTGCTTCATCTTTGACTACTTGAACCGTAGTTTGCTTATCTAGTTTATCCTTCATTATGGTGTCAACACACTTAATGGAATGTTCCACCCTTTTTTTACACTTGAATTACTTCCTCCAATGAGGGTTCATCTTTCAACCACATCTCTTCACAAATCTTTTCAATTTTGCACCCAAACATGAATTGATCTCTGATCCGCTCATCTAACAAACCTGCAAACTTACAAGAAGAAGCAAGCTTTCTAAGTTGAGTGATGTATGCCTCAATACTTTCACCTTCGTTTTGTGACCTTTTGGCAAATTGATACCTCTCCAATATAGTGCTAACTTTAGGCAAGTAGTGTTTGTCCAGTTTTTTCATGCATATCTCAAACTCATTTAAATCCCTCCCCTCTGCATCACTGAGTTGAGGGAGATGATCAAAAACATCTTGCCCTTCGGATCCTAAACAGTGAAGTAGAAGGAAAGATCTGCGCTCAGCGCTGAGACTAACTTCTCAAACCTTGGCATAGCGCCCAAATACCCTTTTCCATTTCTGCTATTTAATTGGTGGTTCCCCAGGTGACATGAGAAAGAAAGGAGGAGCTGTAACATTTTGCATGGTCTGTGTTAAAGTTAAATGGTGTACAGCAAACTGATAAAGGTACCAAAATTAGAGCAAAATGTGTGAGTGTCAAAGAAACAGCACACTATGTAGAGTGACCTTTAAGAAAAACAGCAAAGTTACCACTGTAAATACATTTACTTACTAGTACCGTGCGTGAAAGCAAGAGGAGTAAATTCAACGCTGTGTGTGTCACAGAAGTGCCACACTGCTATGAAGAATAAGTACCAGCAAAAAAACAAAAAACTATTTCCAATGTGTGTTTGTCACAGAAGTCACACAGTACTGCAATAATAAATGTTACACAATCTTGCCTGTTGAAGTTCTCCTAATATTGTGTGCTTGTCACAGTAAAAACATGCAAGGTGAGAAAACGATCAGTTGCAGCAAACTAAAACGTCCAGTGTGTGCGTGTCACAGAGGTTGACACGCCTCTATCCCATCACAAAGACTAGATTGCATAACTGCTTAAAAACAATAAAGTGTGTGCCTGTCACAGAAGTGGCAGGCAGAGAGCGTTTCAAATTGAGGAAAGAAAAACCCAAGATGGCTTCCATACGTGGGTCACGGAAGGCCAAATGAGTCACCACGCACTGCTCAGATGCTTGGATACGCTTCTTGGATACGCAGGCAATGAAGGCAGAGGGACTCAATGCGGGTTCCAGACGCACTGAGGGAATTCCAAATGCATGGGTGAAGAAAGGTGCTTGTGGAGGCTGCACAAGGTAAGGGTTGTTTCTTCCTTTTGTTTTAAAAACTAAACAGGAGCAGCGAGCTTCGAAACGGTGGTTCAGCACAACACAAGTCAGACGGCCAAACAAAAGTCACACTTTAAAGATAACGCGCTTTCATCACAAGCTTTTCAACCATTGCAAGAAGCCGCTTAAATAAATGAAGAGGCACTTGTTTTTTTAAAAATTAAGAAGTCGCAGAGAGTTTAAAAAAGATGGCTCTTCTTAATACCCGTCAGGGAGTCAGAAAATATAAACACACACATTAGTGAAGGGAAATATCAACTTCTCCACTGGAGTCACAGAGAGTTGAAACCACGTAGCAATTTTAAAGACAGGTGAAGTACATGAAGGAGAACAAAGCTAGTGCCTCAATGCGACAATGAAGATAAAGTTTGAAATGTTTCACAGGATGCTCGCTTAAGTAGTAGAGCAACAGTGTTATATAAAAAAAATAAGAGAACAGTAGTTGAGGTAGAAGTACTACCATAGGAGAACAAATTAAAGATGCAGTTGAAGTACTTGTTGGGGGGCTTGTTGAGTTCTTCTTTTCTTCTTTGCTGACTACGCCAGTGTAAGATCCTGAATTAAGTGAAAAGGATCACGCAAGGAGGCAGGTTTGTATGAGAAATCCAGGTTTATTTCTCTGAAAGAAGAACCCATCCACAGCTCCACATCCAGTCAAGGTAACAGTCCTGGTAATTTGAAACATTCCATTCCATTACCTGGGAGACCAGGAGCAAGTACAGAACCCCCAGTTGCACTGACATATGACATCAGCTGAAGAACCTGCTACATACTGTAGCATGCAGCATACCACACCGTACTTCAAAATGAAGATAAAACTAGACAGAGGCATTCTGTGTTTTTCTTCATTGTTATAGTACCTTTTCACAACCATTTGCCCTGAATTCTTTGAGGCACCACCTCTGGGTGGAAAAGAAAATCAAATAAATATATTACTTTAGGTATTTGGGATATGTATTGGGCAAAGGCTTTCTTCACTATCAGGAAGACAAAATAGCCCCTTTTTCACAAGTAAAAGTTTCCCAAAGTAAGAAAGGCTTTTGAGGGCTTATTAGGATGTGATGGTCTTGTATGCAAAGCTAGTTATAACCTCATTTTAATCATATTCCATATGGAACTGTTTTTTGAATCCCACCCTTTCTTTACAGGTTACTGTCACTGTACACTGATGTCAGATGTGCACAGTAGGGACTGGCTGCAGGGGTAGTGCCCAATCTGCTGTGGGCAACCAACCCCTGCTCTGAAGCATATAGCCATGTGAAACAGGGTTCACTGCAATGCATGACCTATGGCCAGACTGCATGCCCAACCCATCTGGGGTGGCTCATCCCTGCTAATCACAGCGTTTGGCATTTGCAGCTGTAGTAGACAACAGTTTTTGAGCATCCAGAATGGCCCTGGGCAATCTTCAGTGTCCAGTACCCAGACGCCAGGGCAAGCTTTACAGACCTTTGCAGAATCCATGTTTCCAATTCCAGATCTCTTAATCCAGCAATAGGTGACTGTGGGTCCATAAAGCTAGCCTAATTCTTGCAGCACCAAGCAGTGAGGGTTGAATTGCATTTGGGTTTCCTAGCCTGGATTTGTGACCCCAGGTGGTCTTGTTGGGGACCATGAATCCAGCTACTGGTTCCATGCGCCCCATGGCAATATTGTTTTTTTCTTCTCCCCCCTTTTGTACCCTCTCACATTTTTAATTTTGTATGACATAAGGACCAAATCCCCGCTTTCTATTATGACAGCTGCAACCGATGTTGCTGCCAGCCAATGAGATTGTTTTGACTTTGCTGATTCAATTCTGGAATGAGATCCTTAAATGGGCAACAGGAAAATAAGTCCCTCCATAACTCAGTATTTTTGAAGTGTTTGGGTCTGCAGAGATCTGAAAATCCAGATTCATGGAATACTGTGAATTAATAATTGAGAGATATTTTGAAAACTTGATATCTTCATGCCCAACCTAAGCACCTTTTTAAATGCTGATTTCTAAGAAAAATGACTGACTAAACAGATTTACACCTAACCAAGCAAAGGTACTTCCTTGAGAAAAGTCCTACCTTCATCCCAAATGTGGTGTAATTGTGTTAAGCCACTTTTTCTATATCAAGGAGCAAAGAATCATATGGGAACTAAAATGAGAACCAGCTCTTTTGTGTCTTTTGCAAAGTCTCATGCAAATTCACAGAACTGTGCCAATGTTATTAAAATAAATTACTTATAATCAGAAACTCTGATCTAATCATAACTGCACAGGATATTTAAAGTGTAAAGCATATGGAAAAAAACATTTGTATTTTAAAACATTTACTATTTAAGACAGCATTAAAGCTAGGAGGGCACACTTTTGCAACAGATAACATGGAAGGCATGGGAGCACCACCAATATTTTACCAGGGAATCCCAGTCTATAATGTTTACAGTTGAAATGAGGCATAGAAGTCAATGTCGAAGAAGTTGGAAGAGACATTTTTACAGGTAAGGCTAAGCTTGCAATGCTGCAACATTATCTCAATGATGCAACTGTTTTCACCCTGCTAGATCTCATATCAGTCTATCACCAGGTTGCTCTACATGCTGATTGTAAACCACTCTCATGCCGAACAAAACATGAAGTGGCATAAAGCATAAGAGGGTGCTCTTCAGCTTAATAAATGACTTGCTGTCTTTTAGAGAACAATGCATAAATTGTTTAAGGAGAAAAAAAATGTGGTGTGCTTCATGATGTCATTCTCATATTTGGTGAGAGAAAGAAGGAACATAATGCGACTTTACTTAAGGTTCTCACCATTTTGTAAAATAGTTGGTTAAATATTACAAAAGAAAAGTGTAGATTTGAACTGTTTCCATACACTATCTAGGACATTGCATTAGAAAAGACCGAATTGTCCGAGGCTTCCAAGCCAAGAGACAAAGGTCAAGTCAGATCATTCCTCAGACTGGGAGAGTATTGTGCAATTAGTAATATCAAAGATGCAACAGCAGTGGCTCTTGCCTTAAACCCATTTGACAGTGGGCAAAGAACTGTTATAATGATGAACAATCTTACAACAATGATAGGTAGTTAGCAACAATAGCATACACGGCCGGACCTCTAAGAGGTGTGCAAAGTAACTACGCTACAGTTCAAAAATGGAAAAGGTGGGAAGTATAATATAGGATATATATATGTTTCTGAATTCACAATTTGGATGGCTGACCATCCAATGATCGATCGATCTATTCCCCACGAGTGGTTGCAGGAGAGACTCTTTGGGTTATGAGATGGCAATACAGGTTTCAGGAATTTAATTTTTGTGTGGAATTTACTCCATGAGCAAGAAATGTTTACCTGTGCAGGAGGATTCAGCACAGCTTAGATGATAGATGGGATGGAACATGGTGGTTTCCATTTGGGATGGAACATGGTGGTTTCCATTTGTGAGATATCCAAAGAATGCATCTCTAATGTTGTATGGACTTTTGGAGCCGACACTGACAGGGTTTACAGAATCTGCTCGGTCTAACAAGAAGAGTTTAATGGACGAGATTTTAACATTTTTCAGTGTGACAGAATAGTTGTTAGTGTATATCAAGAGATTGTTGATAAGAGATGTACTATTGGTGGTTTCCAAAGGTTTACAAGTAAACATTTTGGACATAGCCAATAAAGGTCAACCGGGAATGAGCAGCATGAAGAGGAGACTGAAGAGTTAGGTGTGGTAACCTAGCATAGACAGAAATGTGGAGGATACGGTGAAATTGTGTTCTGTGTGTTCTTCAAGTGATAAAGAAGGTTGCGTAACATCCAAAGGAAAACTTGACCAGGCTGGGCAAGGTATGGAAAAGGTGTCATTGGATGTTAAAGGGCCATTGTGATTATCTGAGAATATTTCTGGTGCTAGTTGCCCTATTTTCATAGTGGCCATAATATGAAATAGTAGATCAAGTAATTTCCAGAATAGTGATAGGTTTTCTTGTGGAAATATTTGAGAGCGAGGGTTTCCCAAAAGTCATACTAACAGACAATGAAGTGCAGTTGACATTGGCTGAGATGAAGAGGTTTCAGTCAAGTGATGGTATAGACCGTATGTTTACCTTAGTCAATCATCCACAGTGCAGTGGCATAGTGGAAAGATCGATTTCGGTACTAAAAATTAGTGTGCACTTAACCCTGGCAAATGGAAAAATAAACACACACAAAAAAACCCTGGCAAATGGAAATAATTTTAGGAAGAATATCAAGGAATTTGCATATGTGTATCACACCTGACCCAGAAATATGGGAGGCAAATCCTCTTTTGAAAAGATGAGAGGATGGATGGCAGTATCCAATCTCAAGCAGCCATGTATAAATGGTTACTGAATGGTTTGGAACAGGAGAATGAAGGCGCTTGTGTACCAGAGAAGAAATGTTTTGTGGGGAAAGATAAGGGGGTTAACTGTGAGTAAAAGATAATGTGTCCTGTTTTAAGGGGGTGATTGGATGAAGGATAAGAAGGGGATAATGGTATTGTCGGGCCTCTTTAAATTCTCATTGCCTTTAAGGGTGCCAGAGTAGGAAGTCAGATTGTTTAGTTGTCTGATGGTAAGATGTTGAAGGTCGTCAAGGTAGTGAAAGTGTCTGAGCCAAGCCAGAAAAATATGTGGATACTGTTAAAAGGAGATTGAATGGTTCTAGTTCAACATTAATAGATACCAGACAGAGAACGGAATTGTAGAGAAGTGTTCACAAAAACACTGCCCACATATGCACCTGCCCTCCACAGTGGAGGGGTTATCAGACATAGCGCATATTTTGTTGGATACATGAATTTCTTTTTGGGGTTGTTTTTATATGGGAATGATACTTGTTTGAATGAATGTCAGGTCAGGCAAACTGGTTCCCGATGGATGTGTGCACTGTTCACATTGAAACTACTGGAGTTTCTGTTAACAAAATTCCATGCACCATAATCTTTCTTTAAATGAATGAATCAACTGTTTCTGTTTTGATTAAATCATAGATTTATTGTCTTCTTTGATTCATTTTTTTTAAAACATTCTATAGTTCATCATAATTCCATCAATCCAATTATTTTAACATGGCCTAATGCATTTCCGATCTGAATTGACCCTTCATCTGGGGTCTACAAATATTAAAAAAACAAGAAACCACATCAGTCCTTCTTTTGTTTAAACTTATTTACATTACTGAAAAGATAATATGATTTGTTTTTTAAACTGTTGGTACTCGATGTTGTATTCGTCTTCCTGTAGCTATTGCCATGATTATGCATCCAATATTTTCATCTGTTAACTATTGCCATAAATAAACATCAAACCTTTTCATCTGTTAATCAAGAACCACAATAGTAACCACATAAACTTACTTGTTTAAATCAAGGAATATGGATAAACCAATATCTGTCCGCGATCTACACACAGATATCAGTTTAACCGTATTCCTTGATTTAAACAAGTGCGTTTATGTGGTTACACTATTGTCTTTAGCGCAATGGCACATCGCATGATAATGGTTACAGATATTAGTTTGGTTAGTGATTAACGGATGAAAAGGTTTGATGTTTCTTTATGGCGATAGTTAACGGATGAAAATGTTGGATGCATATTCATGGCAATAGTTATAGGAAGACAAACACAACATCGAGTAGCAACGGTTTAATTTTCAAATCATATTATCTTTTAAGTTATGTAAATAAGTTTAAACGTAAGAAGGACTGATGTGGTTTCTTGTTTTTTATTATTTGTAGACCCCAGATGAAGGGTCAATTCAGACCAGAAATGCATTGGGCCATGTTAAAATAATTGGATTGATGGAATTACGATGAACTATGTAATGTTTTCAAAAAAATGAATCAAAGAAGACAATAAATCTAGAATTTAATCAAAACGGAAACAGTTGATTCATTCATTTAAAGGAGGGAGTCTTAGGAAGCATGACATGGTTCCAAGTTCATATATAAAAGGGTATCCCAATAAGACCTTGAGACCATCCTGATGATGGCCTAGCATAGTCACTTATTTAGAGACGGAAACTTTGATACATACTCCCCATCTAGCTCCACACATAATTAAGTTCCGGTTTGCCAAGAGCTTAAGCAACTCTTGAATATTTGTGGACACAAAACTGTGCGAGAGCCAAGTAGGACACATATGCACCCTAGCATTGTGCGTGACATTATTTTGCTTCTCTTCATATATGAGCATATGCTGCAATTGAACCCTCATGTTTTGAGTATTGAATTAGAATAATGCTTAAGTGATTAAAACTATTTGTACTCATACAAATAAACTGAAATTCATTTTCTCATACATGATGATTGATTAAGCTTACATTGATTGCTATACTGGGGTTTAATTTCATCACCTTCCTCTCTAGGACTGCTAAAGCTAAGTGTATGAGCAATTCATTTTGGAGGAAATGATTCAAAAGTATGGTTCAAAATATGCTAACTTTCTCTAGTGGGCCAAAGAACAATGACTTGTAGCCAGTTTGCTTTAGGACTGGTTACAATGAAATGTCTCTGCTTCCACGTCTATCAACCACTAAACCACCAGTGATCCCATTAACTAGACTCTAGCAATAATGACTTTGGACCAGTTTCCCTTTGCCAAAAAATATACTTTCACTTTGTGGGTTGGAAATCACCATTCTCGTGGGTTAGTGGGTATTTCGTTTAGGGCCAAATATTGGAAGCTTTGGCTAGATTACTTTTGTAAATTGTTTTTGTCCCCAGGGTCTGTATTATACATGTGGTGCATTTTCCTTCATTGCGCTGGACGCACCATTTAAAAGGAATGCCTGGTGCAATGAAGGAAAATACTCCGCATGATGAAATATGCACTTCCCCCAGGACAGACGCAAACTTGCGATGCCCTGGGGGCAGCACATTCATGTGAAGAACGGAGCAACTGCTTTGAAGCCGCTTCATGTTTTCTGAGCTGATTCAAGATACTAGCTTGGATATTCTATAACTGACCGAAACATGGACAACAGCCTCCTCAGACTTTGACCTAGTCAATACTCTTCCTCCCGGTTATTTGATTCACTGCCTCCATAGACCGCAAGGAAAAGGAGGTGGTTTAGCCATCATTTACAGGGACAAGTTTTCTTGCAGAGTAGTCAGGGGCCCTATTTTGGACGCTGAAAGTGGTCACTTTCATATACAGCTTTCTCCTAATTACTCTCTAGCTGGACTTTTAGTCTATCGCCCCCCTGGGACGATTAAACAGTTTTCCAGCTCTATTTTGGACCATGTCCCCGTCCTAGCGGCATCTTCCCCTAACTTTGTGCTATTGGGGGACTTTAATCTTCATTTTGACCTACAGGAAGATAAAAATGCAAATGATCTCAGATCTGAACTCAGAACAGCTAATCTCAATTTACACAATCGGGAACCTACGCATGTGAAGGGCCACTTGCTGGATTGTGTATTTTCAAACATTGCGCACCTTCAAATAAGGTCCCCCTTTCCCCTGCCCTGGTCGGATCATTTCCTGGTGTCAGGGGTGCTTAATGTCAGTTTGGATCCTTTTCTCTCTTGGCATCAGAAGACACCCCCCATTTATAAGAGAATATGGTCCCAACTCTCTACTGACAGCCTCTCACGTACCCTTGCTGAGTCTACTCCCTCCCCTGGTTGTGGTCCTGTGGAAGCTGATATTGCTTTCCATGACTGGCTTCGCCAAGCCTTAGATGTAGTTCTGCCTGTCAAAAAGTTCACAAATAAAAGCACCAACCACAAGTCGTCTTGGTATACCCCAGAACTGGGGAGGATGAGAAAGAACTGCAAAAGGCTTGAACGGGAATGGCGGAAGAACTGGGCCGTTAACAGCAAAGACAATTACCGTGAAGCCTTGAGATCCTACAAGGCGGCACGTAAATCTACTAAGGCAGCCCATTTTGAGGATAGAATAAATAAGGCAGGTAATTCTTCAAGGGAAACCTATAAGATTCTCAAAGAGCTCCTCACGGTTCCCACTCCCCCGACCTCTCAAGTGGTGAATTCCAACAAATGCAATCAGCTGGCTCAGTTTTTTGATACCAAAATACGGAACATCTTAGCCAGCCTTCCCCCTAGCTCAGGAAATATGGGCATAACAGCCCCTGAGGTGGTCTCAGTTGTGAAGGGATTAGACATAATCTCTCCCATTTCAAGGGAGGATTTCTGTGAAGAGCTCTCGGCTCTGAAGAGTGGTTCCCCGTTGGACCCCATGCCCATCCGTATCCTCAAACAATTTGTGGATCTCATTGCCGGTCCTGCTACTGACCTTCTGAATGCCTCCTTCACCCATGGCATAGTTTCACCCAGCTGGAAGCAGGCCATTGTCAAGGCACTTTTGAAAAAGTCTGACCTTGACCCTACTGATCTGGCAAATTACCGTCCCATCTCGCTTCTGCCTGGCCTGAATAAGATCGCTGAGAAGTTTGTCAATCGCTAGCTCTCATGCTTCTTGGAAGCTAATAACTTACTAGGTCGGACGCAGACTGGCTTCCGCCCAGGTCAGGTAACCGACTCGGCTTTGATAGCGATGGTTGAGGAAGGCAGATGCATCTTAGATTCGGGAGGATCCGCTGCGATTGTCCTCCTGGATCTAAGCGCTGCTTTCGACACGGTGGACCATAATATTCTGATCCACCGTTTGGGAAAGATTGGAGTAGGAGGGTCGGCCCTCCAGTGGCTTAAGTCATATTTGAGTGGTCGTTCCTATCAGGTCTGCGATGGCGATTTTAGATCTTTGCCTACCCCCCTCCAGTGTGGAGTCCCGCAGGGCTCTTCATTGAGCCCTACGCTTTTTAACGTCTACATGACCCCACTGGAGGAGGTGGTGGCCCCCTTTGGGGTGACAATGGCAACCTATGTAGACGACACTCAATTGATTGTTTCTCTGTCCCTGTCGGAAAGCCAGGGGGTCAAGTTTGCTGCTTGCCTTACCAACATCATGGCATGGATGTCGGATTCCCGGATAAAACTGAATGGGACGAAAACTGAGCTGATGCTCCTTGGCAATCTGTGCACGTCACTGCCCAAATGTATGTGGCCGGCCAGTCTGGGTGTCCCCCCAGCCCCCAAGGGGGCCATAAAAAGTCTTGGGGTATGGCTGGAACCTGAGCTGTCTATGATTACTCAAGCCAAACGAGTGGCGGGGACGTGCTACGGGCTGCTTCGGTCAGCTGGAAAAATCTTGTTGCTTCTCCCTGATAATTCCAGGAGACTATTGGTGCAGGGATTGGTGCTCTCGAGGCTCGACTATAGTAATGCCCTCTTCCTGGCGGCACCTGATTCCACACTGAATGTGCTCCAAAGAGCCCAGAATGCAGCTGCACGTATGCTCACTGGTACTGCCAAAAGCTCTTCGGCCCGGCCTGCCTTGAAGGCCTTGCATTGGCTACCAATTCGAGCGCGCATTACATTCAAATCTCTCTGTATAGTGTTCAAAGATTTACAAGGATTGGGTCCCCCCATTCTTAGAGATTTGGTCCGCTTCTATAAACCTACGCGAGCCCTTCGCTCTGAAGATGGGAACCTGGTAGTGATACCCAGAGCAAAAAAGGTGAAAACAGGTGGACGTCGGTTTTCTATTAATGCGGGTCAATCATGGAATGCCTTACCTTTGGCCCTGCGTAAAGAACCTAATTTGGCAAAATTCCGTAAATTATTGAAGACTTATCTTTTCCCTCTGTAGGCTCCTCTTGGTGTTCCGGGGTAGTGGCTTGGTGTATTGCTTAGCGCTGGGACGCTCAAGGGCAGCCATGCGCTTTAGAAATCTCTTTTTCATTTCATTTCATTTCATTTCACAGTGTAGGTGGCAACCCGCCTGCAATTTGAAGGGGAATAGAGATCCCATTGCAGGCGGGTGCAGTAAGTGACTGCACCCAACTGCAAAGGGATGTCTGGGGGTCCATTGGTCCCCCTTTCTCCCCTCCAGGGGGTTGTGATCAGCGGGTGCAATGACAGTGTGCCACTTTTTATGTGGAGCACTGTCAGTGCCCCTCATGAGAGCTTCTTTGCCTCTGTCTCCGTGTCTGTAATATGGCGAGACACAAACTCCTGTTGCTCCCCTGGGCCACTTGTAAAATACAGCCCCAGGAGTGCTAGTAAATTAGGAAATATGGCATTTCTATCATAAGGCACAAGATTTGTTTGAAAACAAAATATGCATAGCACGTATTCTGTTGGTCATTAACGTGACTACACCATTTTCCCATTTTTCAAATAAAACGTATTATTTTCCTAAAATAATACCTATGGCTGCATCTCAAGTTTATTGAGAGCAATACTTGTGTTAAATTGTGCCTAAGTTACATTTCCACTAACATTTCCTAGGCTCAGGGGTGTGAGAAGTTGTGAAGTCTAATGTCTCGTAAAGCCATGTATAATTTTAAATAAGGGGAACTACACAAAGTGCAAAGCTATTGTGAGAAATTTGGTTGTTGGTTGGGGGAGAGAGCCCTTCTCAAGCAATCCTTAACAGGGTGAACTACAGAAAGTCACTCAATTAAACTGTGCTTAACCCTCTGGTAGCTTGGCATAAAATCTGTTAGGATTACTTAGAGGCAAACACAAATCAAGAAAAATCTGACAGTAATTTAAAACAATAGAGTAAAAATGTATGGATTGACACCAAAATGATGAAAATTCAATCAGTAGAATCGGAGATGTGCGATTTCAGACTTAAGATTCGTATAGCATTTTAAAGCACAAAGAGCCACTCGTGGTTATATACGAGACCGAATGAAAGTCACTAGGCCAGGCTGACCTCAAAGGGGTGTGGGCTGGAAGCAGGGACAATGTGTTCCCCACTGAAAAAGTTACCTTCTACAGTCCAACTTTTAGAGTTCCGTTCACGGTGGATGAGGCGGCAAGGAGCAGGCAGAGAGTCATGAACGGTCGTCGCTGTAGAGTGAAGAGGAGGATGGGCATCGCAGACAGTCATCACTGTAGCGTGAAGATCCCATTGGGAGCCGCAAATGGTCGTTGCAGTAGCTTCGTGGGGCTGCTGTAGCGTGAAATGGAGATCTTCAATTTTTGGTCATCGCTGGCGATCCTCGTAGTACGAATTCACTGGAACTTCACATTGGCAGACAGCGTGGGCTGCAAGATCTTGGCAGGAACAGGCTCAATCCTCTGTAGCAAAGAGCCCAAAACTTCAGGATTGCTACTGTTGATTTAGAAGGAGCTCCACTGATGCCACACCAAAGGTCCAGGAACTGAAGGGCACCTCTTGCAGATCAGGAGCTCCCTCCATCAGAGGCCAGCAGTGCTCAGGCAGGTCTAGTTGCTGGTCCTGGCAGGTCCAGTGCAGCTGGTCAGCTATCCACTTTCAGAGAGGCCTCTAGAGCTCGTTGTGCCCATGTAAATCAGAACAGGTTAATTAGCTGACCTCTGGAGTCATTTCAGTCTGGAATGAAGGGTGCAGGTCCGTTCTTCCTTCTTAGACACCAGGGCAGCCATCAAGCAGCAGGGTAGTACTCTGGCAGCAGGGCAGCCCTTATTCTGTAGTGTACACAGATCCTGGAGTATTCCAGATTGGATCTGAAGGTCCCCTTTTTTTACCTGGTGCCCACTTTGAAGTGGGAGAAATTGCCGGTGTTTTCCCCCAGAAAAGTATCCTGCCACCCTGACCTGGCCCCAGGTTTTAATAGGATATTGTGAAATCCTTTGTGTGTGAGCCAAGGCAGTGTCTTCAAAGTGCATGTTTGATAGGTGACAGCTCTGGACCCCACCGGGCCAATTCTGCCAACACCCACACCCTCTACTGTGTACCTATCTGATAGGAATACACAAAGACCACATGCCAACTACACCTAGTCATGTGACCCAAGAACTGGTTGCAGGTACCAAATGGTTAGGGCAAAAAGATGCAAACATTCTAAAAGTGGCATTTTCAGAATTGTGATTTCAGAACCAACTTCACCAAACATTACATTCCTACCCAAGAAGTTATCACTTATTAAATGTTATAAGGTAATCTGATGTTATCCTATAGGAGAGACAGGTCTCGCAACAGTGAAAAATTAATTTGAGAGTTTTTCACTACCAAGACATGTAAAAGTTAAAAGTACACAGTGCTTAATTTGTGCCAGTGCTTTCCGGTGCTTAGCACCAGCACTTATTTCTTAGGGCCAGGCCTAGACCCAATATCAGCTCACTAAGTTCCCTCTGTCTCCCCGGTGAAGAGCTGATGTTGCGCGGTAAATCCATGCCTGCCTGTTTCATTGACGGCTGGCTTTGTCCCTAAAATATTTAAATTTGGATGTCCTGGCCTCCCAACCTATCATGAGGCACACGTACACATGTACACTCACAAGAGAACCACTTTGACCTTGATGCGGAAGTGGTGCGCTCAGGAGGGAAGACACTATTCATAATTCAGTGGATATAACCCAGTAGTGGCCCGTATAGGGCGTGCTGCCAGGCGGTGACGCGGGGCAGGGGAGGGGCAGGGTGGGGGGTAGTAAACTATGGAATATGACCCTACGGAGGTAAGTAAACCAATAAATAAATAAAATGAATTTCGTTGCGCGCGCTGCATCACTTTTGGTGATGCTGCAAGCGCAAGGAAATTCGTAAGGAATGGCCTTACCCAATTCACCACTCAATGAATAAAAGATACATAAAATTATAGTCTACAAAAATATATATACAAACATTTTCATCAACTAAATATATTTTAACATGCAGATAAAATATGTTAAAACACCATAATTAATGCACTAATAAATCATTACCAATTTAAATGTATTTTACAAAAGCTCTGCGGTACCTGAATGAACCCCAGACTCCAAAATTAAAATGTTATATGTATTAAACAAATTAAAACTGTATTAAGCATGGAAAAAATAACAATTAAAAAAAGAATCACTTAACATTAAATAATAAATATGAAACTTAAAATGTAATGAACAATTAAAAATATTAATAAAAACGTATGCAAATAAATAAGAACTAAAAATGTCAAATCCATCAATAAAAATGTATTTATATATAACTTTAAAAAAAAAACATACTCACCCAATCCGCAACAAAGCCAACAACCTCGAAAGAAATGATACAATACTTTGGTGTTTTTTTAATGTTTTATAGGGTTTTCAAATAGAACAATAATATGCATATTTGGCGGGACCACTCACAAGATGTATATACATTATCAGATCATACTATAGAATAGATGTGTAGCTTTAAATGCATTGAGGATAATAAATGAGTCCCGTCATCTATTTAATTCACTGATCCAGATATAAAAGTAGACCCTTAAAAGTAGAGAGATAGAGAAAAAGAGGGTTTAGTGTAGAAGAATGAGGAGCAGAGTAGTTGATGAGGAAGAGAGGAAAAAGTAGGAGGGTATGGTAGCAACGAGGGCTAGTTAATTATGCTGTTAGCTGGATTGGCCTTTTATGCACAAGAATAAAATAGACGGTAAAGTGAATTATCTGCAATATGTCAAGCAGTGGATTTAATTCATATCAAAACACTTTTAACCCCTTCGCTGCGGCGCGAATTCTGCAGCAGCGCTGGGGGGGTTTGGGGGCAGTGCGGTGGCGCTGTGCTCATGACGGAGCCACTCCGTCATGAGTCACGGTTGAGCTGTGCTCATGACGGAGTGGTTCCGCCATGACTCCACCCACTTGCACTAATCGCCCGCACAGGCGGGGAATTAGCGCCGTGTGGGAGGAGCGGCCACCAACGGCCGCAGCATGACGGAACCACTCCGTCATGAGCACACGGCGCCCGTGGCCCATGACGGAGTGGTTCCGTCAAGGGCATGCAAGGGGTTAATTGGAGATATATTCATCGAGACTCCCCAAGATTTTATTTTTCTCATGCTATAGATTGTGAGATAAGTAGTTAGCGAGTTAACAGTGCCTCTAGTAAATTAGGTCCAGGCGCACCATGAGTGTACTGAGTGCTAATTGAGTTATTTCCATTCTGTAAGTATAGCTTTAGGACCAATCGTTATGAGGGTCTCAAATATGAGGATTTCTTCTTTGCAGCGGTTTTGTGTAATTTCTGGAGGTGCTCTATTGTTATTTAAAAATAACTTGAAAAAATTCACAATAACATAAATAATGAAATAAAAATAAAATGCAATACATTAAAACAAAATGGAAACAATATTACTGTAAAGTATATTTTACACTTTTGTATTTCTATACAGCAAGTACAAATTATACATTTACCTTCAATATTTTTGTTTACGATATTTTTGTATTTAAAATATTTTGAACACAACAATATCATGGTCAATTGATCTTGTTGAGTCGATCAACTGCCCAACTCAATAAGAGATGCATTTGATTGATTTATATACGATTTTTTAAATGAAGCATGACTCATTGTTGCACCCCACTCCTTATGTTTAGGAAATCTAATATCGTTTGTAAATAGACATGACGAGGGTTGTGTCTGCTATGTCTAGAGCCGTTTTACAAATGCTGCTTGCTGTGAGAATATTTGTTTAAGCAGACTGTATTCTATGAGCATCTGGGCCTGTGACATGAAAATCAGTTATCGGTATAACCGTCAATCAATTTTAAACTGAGCTACATCAAGAAACCTACCAAATGTTTCCAAAGGCACCTCGGACCCATAGATCAATGATGGTAAGATGTTGAATTTTAATTCTCGCACAAAATGTTTAATGAAAGGCTGGTTAATTTGTTTGCCAGCGTTGTAAAAGCAAAACCAATAAAATGCACCTTTGACCTTAACCAGGAGAGATGATGACAAAACATGGGGGCCAATAGAAGTCCTTGTTGACACCAGAACATGGGCTTCTATTGGAATTCTTTGCGGCATATTATCAAGCCCATTATCGCCGCTTTAGCAGCAGTTTTCTGCCGCTAAAGCAGCGATAATTTTAACGCCTTTTCTTGATAATATGCCCCTAAGTTTCTTTCTAAAAAGGATGTCCAAAATACTTATAAGTGGGCACATAGTCAATGTTCTCTCTAGTAACTGTAACTTGCACCCTAAGGTACCTATAATTCGCATCCTCCCCATGCACAGCTAATTACCCCACATTTTACATCAGTCATTTTTTGGGGGATTTTGTTATTGTTTTCTTTGTCTCAATGCTGAACAAAACAGATGTACTCTGTATGGTACAGTGCATCACGTCTCTTGGTTACAGTCATTACACACATGTGACACAGAGCATGGCGCTACAACCTTGGTGACTCAAGTTTCATGCGTCGTGAAGCGACTCCTGACTCATTAGTCAATGAATTCTGATGTTTTGCGTGTCACTGTTGGAATGTTTACCTATTGACGGAGTGTGTGCGTACCATTACTGGAATTGTTAACTTTGGAGGCGGAGGTTAAATCAAAGATAATTAAAATATAACTGGGGTGGGGCTAAACTTGGCGGGGCACCTATATTCAGTTAAAGTAGTATTCCCTGGACCTCGACAGTGGCTGGCATACATATGCTACCGCTTTGCAGCGTGCAGGCTCTGCTTACTGCATGCTCTGCCTAGCACCAGCAGTAGGCAACACTCCCCACCCCCCCACAATAGCATGCATGTTCTACGCATAAATAAAACACACCACACAATTTTTGTTTGGGTAAAAACTTCCGCAGGTTTACTACATACAGTTATGTAATATGGTGGGTTATCTTACGGGCGATCAAAGGGCAGGCAAACATCTGGGCCGCCTGCCCGCCTAATGAGCCAAGCAGTACTGGGGCAAACCCCATCTGTGCTGCCCCTTCGGTGATCCTCTTCCCGGATCACGGTCCCTTATTACTCACGCTCCTTTCAGGGCGGAGCATAGCAAGGCAAGCCCCCGGTTGTTCAGGCCCACAACCGCCCGAAAGACTAACGGGGTGCCGACACGGTTTTCCAGGAACCTCCCATGAGGCTTCTGGGCTCTGGCACCCCCTATGGTGCCGCACAGAGGTACCCTTAGGTACCCATTTGCTTCCAGATCGCCCTGTATCTCCGCCTGCAACGAAAAAGAACAACATTACAACATTCTATGCCTCCCCCGCTGCTTCCACACCGGGTAAGCGGTAGGGTGGGAGACGACTTGTCCAGGGCGCAAAAGAGGAAGGCCAGTGGGTGGGGGAGGCCTATATACCCCCCGTTCCTCGCGCCCCGGAAATGACGCGCCCTGCTCGCCGCAGCACTCTGGCTGCCAAAGTAGGGGGGCTCCTCCCTAGGGGTCCCCACACCGAGAAGAGGGGGGGTTGGCTGGTGCCTTGCTGGCACTAGAGGCCCGCCCTCCTTAGGGCACCCAGGGTAACTGAAGTCACAATTCCGGCTTCGCTGCGTAGCATATTGAACATGCCTCCATTCAGAACTGGTGGGGCTGTCACCTTAACATGTTGAACATTGCATGTATTGTCTCCCTACGATGAGTAGTAAGCTTAACCGCAATTGGGACTATTACACTAATCAACTTCCGCAACAACCAGACAGGTCACCTGCACGTAAGCCAGGTACCGAAAGCGGGAGCCGTTTGGAAACGGAATAGCGGCGCACAATGCCCGCATTGGAGAAAAAATTGACCTCGTTGTACTGCGAAAGAGGCACATGCGGAGACAAAATAACTATTCTTAGCAAAACAGAGCCTGTCCGCAACTTTTGCCTATATAGGGACAAAAGATGAACCATGATGTTATCACTGACCAAGTCTGTGATATCATCACGCTACCTCTGGCATATTTCTCATAATTCGCTATATATGACTGACACCGCACTCTCATCCTGTCACTGTGCTTTGTGTGATCTTGGACAACTTTGGTGTGAGCAGAGCCACGTGAAGTATACTTGGTTCTAGGCCGATAATGCACAAGTATTAGGTGAGGAAGATGAAACCATACTTGCCGAGCCCCGGCCAGAACCGACAACCATTTTACCATTTGCCATCAGTAGCACATTCATTAATAAAACATTGAGAAGGGCCACATGCATAACTCCTGGTGGCCAAAGGACCTTGCTGGCCAAGTGGCGAAATCTTTGCTCAATGCAATAATACGAAACAGACTTCTCACGGTGCATGCCACCCAGGCGCCAAACAGGACACCGAGGTTTACACCGAACATCCCAACTCCAAAGAAAAGGCACCACAAACTCAAACCCCTGCGCAAGTCACTCACGAGGCACCGCTGAAAGATCCACCCATGGACAACGCCCCCTGCATGAAGCTTGAGTGCCCCCTGAGCATTAATTAGGCTGAGGTTCGCCAGACACCCTGCTTGACCATGCCCTGTAACAGCCGTGTCCTTCCCAGACACTAATGCTGGAACTGAGCAGGGGTGCACATTCCTACTAATCTTACACAACTGCCACTGCTCCACCGATGCCGCGCAATGTGCTCCATCTCAGGAACAACCGAATGGAGCCCCTTGGTAATTCACGGCTGCACTGCGCCCGCTATAGCCTAACACTAGCATGGTGGACCAAGAGACCCGCCCCGGGCCCCTCGGTGCAGCGCCGGGACCTAAAACTGGCTTGAAGTTCCCAAGTCGCCTGTATGGCGCCAGTGCCCCCATGCTTTCTCCAAACAAATGCAGCTACTGTATTGGCATTGGCAGTCTCGCTGCGCTAGCAGCATCCCAAACCACCGCTGCCCGGCCACAAGCCCAAAATTACCTCCACAAAGATGGAGGACTGTAAAGAAATCCCTTGGAGGCCATACCGGCAAGAGGCAGCGAAACAAGGAAACATGCTGGAGCGTGGGCAACCAGTTCCACGCCAGGGATCGGGCAGCGCTACCCGCTGTGACAATGAATCATCGCCGCAACCTGCAGAAACAGTGCATCCTGCAATGGCGATTGCAGCAGCCTTCCTGAATTATTTAAACCTATGATGCATAAGGATGCTTTGGCCACCTTTGGAATTGCCCACATTTAAGAATGGTCCTGTGATTTGGCACCAACCAAGTACAAGTTTCTTGTTATTCTTCTCAACCTGCGAGAGCAACACTAACACCAACGGTAGCACTACAGACCCACTGCACTCTGCTTACTGACTCCAGTATGCCTCCCTGCAAAACTTCACCATGCGCCGCTTGGGCCATGTGTTCCACACTTACAACTTCAATAACAGCTTTATTGTGATCTAAGCAGAACCCACTATATGCTAAGTGGTAGAGTCACATATTATTTACAGTAATGTTAGTGAGATGCTGCTGTGTTATCATGATGAAAACACATCACCATCCCCGAATACTGCATGCAAACACATTTAGGAATTGGAAGAGTGTGTCCGTGCACAGTCAGTAAGTTTTCTTCAGTGGGCATGAAAGGGCTGGACTAATTCAAAGCTGTTCCAAACAGGGCCCCCCAAATAAGTTTCTACCAAGGGCAGCAGGACTACTGCCTGTGCTGTAGTGCACTAGTATGCACTCCTGACCTCAAACCTTCAAAATGCTGTGTTAAACGCACCAGAACCCCCCACGCATCCTGAAGAAGGCTGTGCATTGGAGAAGGTTACACATCGTGATGCTGGGCTGCCCAATGCCTTCAGCCAGACCGTAGGACCACAGGACCGTGCATGCCGTGTTAATATGAAATGCTCCCAGCATTAAAACCATGTGTAAGGAACCAGGAGATTTCACGTCAAGCTAACCCAATCCTGCGAGGCAAGACCCAGCCCACAGCTGTGCCTAATTAACAACCCTCCCGCTTCCGACACAACAGAAAGACAACAAGAACCTCGCACTCCATGTCTGCGCCCGCAGATTAACACCACACATACTGAACCAATGGCCTGAGCGGGGGCGTAGAGATAGTTATTGAACAGCCTCATTGCGGTTTTAACAGCGCTTTGCATGACCGCATGCTGTATTACGGACGTACCGGAGGATTACGAGAAGTCCAAGCCTCCCACTGCTGGAGCAGGGTTTTCTATTTAAACTCAAACTTCAGTTTATATGTTCATGTGTCATAATTAAAATTACTAATAATTAATTACTAGATATTAAGTTTGTCGAGTGTGTTTTAATTAATCAACCTTACTAATGAGAGAATTACACGTGGGAATGCAATTGCATGGCTAAATTAATAAGTGAACTAAGTTGGTGAGCAAATTAATTATATGCATGTGGTTAATGTGCTATTTGTTATGTGTTTGCGCTTTTAAATAATATGCATTAACCCCTTGAGTGCCCCGCCCTTTCCACGCCCTGTGCCGGGCGTTTCATTAGCGGGCGGGGCTCATGACGAGATAGTCTCGTCATGGGCACAGCGCAACCGCGGCCCATGACGAGACCATCTCGTCATGGGCACTCAAGGGGTTAATGGCTTTTAATGTCGCGAATGGCTAGATAAATACATACACATAAGGGTATTAGTGGGAATTAACACTCTATAATCAATACGATGTAGTAACATTGTTTTGTGTTTCTTTTTAATTAAGTTGTTCATTTTGGCCTGCTAAGAAAATGGCCGACATCTACAGCCTGCATTTGAGTATATGAAATATGAAGAGAGGCCTCACTGAATATGATTGAATGACCTCGGCCTCTGTCTGAGCTAAAAGTTATGAAAGAACAGCAGCTCTGGGCTCATCGCCAGATATCCTTGGAAGAGAACATTTGTCACAAATGAACATTTTTGATAAACTTGCGGTGGCTTCACTATAATTCCGGAGAAGAGCATCCATGGATGTTGCGAGTTTAGTTTGTGCTTCCTTTTTCCGTGTTTTTATTTTTGAGATATTCGAGAGCGGAGATTTTCTAAATGTTGCAAGCCAACATCCTTTCCTGCTCGCTCTGCTCAACGAACAACGGACGTTTAGAGTTTGTTTGTAACTTTAAATGTGTAAGTTTTGGTATAAATATGACTAGACTAGAGAGGGTCTAAGGCCACTTCTTCCTGAACTTATGCTCAAGAGGATCGATGCTGGTGGAGAGGACGGCGATTCAAGAGACTTTGATTTACTGAGAGACCTGTCCTGACCTAAACTACGACATTTAGCTAGAATAGGTAAATATGAGAATAATAAATTTGCAATTGATTAACTTTCTTATGAATTAATATAGATAAAGTAATTTCTTGTTTGAATTCCAGTGTCGGGTGGTTATTTCTTTGTCAATTATTGAAATCACAGAGGTGTTCATATTGTTTAAATCATGACTCGAGACAAATCAATTAGGTTGCATTGACCTCAGATTAGATGCAGATTGATTTAGGAGTTCTCTCGTATATTTAGTGTGGATAGAGTAATAGAATGAATGTTGGTGTGATGGGCCCTAGCGTATGGTGAGTGTATGTGCGCATGACTGTGAATTTACTCTATCCGTGGAAGTAGGGAGAATTTATAAGCTCTGATCTGCAGCAGTTTCCTGGTAGCAGTATGATGGTTTTGATTATTGTTTTGATCTGATAAATTGCTTGTACATAGGCTTTGGATTTATTGATTTATTGATTGATGTTGATACATATACTAACACTAAATGTTGAGGTTATTGTATTGAGTTATATGTAGTGTGTACGGCTTCTGGAACGTAGGGAGCTGGTGACAGTTCCATAGTAGGGCAGAGGGAAGTGAGTGCTGCTCTCGGGAAAGACGGGATTGTTGGCCCTGTACAAATGCAGGGAAAAACGTGTGACAATTGAAGTTGCGCGTCGCATTGTCTGAGTTCGATTCAGTGACATCGTCGTGTGTTACTACTAGAGACATATTTTCTGTATAAGAGAAGTGTGTATGGTTGCGAAGGTTATCTGTGAAGTTCTGGTTTTAGGTACCAGGGATCCTTTTATGGGATTGCCGTTATCGCTTATCACTGGAAAGGTAATAGGTATTCTCTGAGCTTGTTTTAAGGACTGGGCAGAGGTAAGCGCTGCTTGGTTAACGTGTGTTATAATCTTGTAGCAGAACAGATTGTTCGCTGTTCTCAGGAAAGACAGGATTCTGTGTAAATGTACTACGTTTTCTGGTGTGAAAGTGCGTGAATGTATGGGCATTTAGTTGATTGTGAAACTCTTAGGAGCATTCCGGGAGAAAACAGTTAATGGATGCATGTTAGAAGGGCAGAGTAGAGGGATGTGCTACTGTGTCAAAGGAAGTAATAATTCCGTAGTGGAGCAGAGGTAAGCGCTGTTCTAGAGAGAAGCGGGATTCTTGTGAAAAAGGTCTTTACTATTCTGTGGTTAGCGGAGCAGACAATGGAGATGTTTATATGTTGTAACTAATAGATTTGTGGAATCTGAAATAAGGTCTACTAAGAAGGCTTTGTAAAGGAGGGGTAGACGAGTGACAGGAGACAGGAGTAGAAGCGACTGCAGCGACTACTGACGTCAGAAAAGACCGCGCTGTGATTGGACAGTGGGTTAGAACAGCGAAAGCGCTGTGATTGGTGCGTTGGTGTGAGCCGCGCAGGGATTGGAAGAAGTACAGGGTGACGTAGACACTCCGGGATTGGTGCGTTGGTGTGAGTCGTGCTGTTATTGGACAAAAGATCGTACAGTTTTAGAAAGGACTAGAGGGTTGTGGTAAACGAAAAAATGTATTATCAAACGGAAGAGAAGAAGAAGAAATCCTTGTTCAGTAAAATCAAAAAGTGGTTTGACAAGGATAAGGACATAATAACTAGAGAGGGTGAGTTACTACCTCCGACAAGAACCCCTGCATCCTTCATGGTTGCGAAATATGGGTATCATACCTGTATCTGGTTAGACAATTGGGCTAAGTACACTAAAGAAGATGGTGTTCTAGCATTCCCGGAACATGGTTCATTTACTCTGGCCGTGTTGAGAAATTTACGGGAAAAGATGATGTGTCTAGAGCCTAGACCAAGCCCGACACAGTTCGAGGCATTGGTAGAATGGGAAGATGAGGTGCATGAGCGAGAAAAGCAGAGAAGTGGAGGTAACTATAGGTACATTTTTGGGAGGAAATATGATCGTGAAACTCATCATGATCGAATGAGGAGATGGCGAGATGCTAGTATGTCAGAGGGACTATATCCGATGAGAACTGTTGAGGAAGCAGAAGGGAGGAAGGGTACTGAAAAGGTACATGATGCAGAGTTGAGAAGGTATGGGGCTAATGACTATGAGGATGAAGTCTTGGATGACATGATTTACAAGAGACCACCTCCATATAGACCAGAACCAGAAGTGAAAACACCAGTTGCTACTCCAATAAGAGATACCTTACAGATCATTAAAACAGAAGTTGTGACCCCTGATTTGAAAAGTGGTAGCTCTTCCGCGGAAAGGGTGGGAGAGAGAGAGCGAGAGAGAGAGAGTGCAATCGGGGATGAGAAAACAAGAGAGTTAGCAAGAACTACATCTGAGTTGACAGAGAAGATTAGGGAACTAACCAAGAATCTAGAAGATGTTACAGTGCCTGTAACCATAGGTCCGGTTATGCCTATTTTTGATAAGCAAAGAATGGATGAAAATGGTTTGACAGTCCATATGTGGGAAATGGACAAGTTAGTTCAGAGTCAGGAATGAGGACGGAAGAGAATCATTTGAGACAGTTGAAACATGACACATGTGGTGGAGAGTTAAATGTACAGCCTAATTCGGGATTGAATACTGGTTGTGTGGGAGGATCAATTTTGGAACCACAGAGGATGGCGGAACAAGTGAGAACAGGGAAAAGGTCCACAGAAATAACGGCTGAGGATTTAAATGATTGGTTGAGAGTTCTCCAGAAGAAGGATAAAGATTCTCAGGCAATTGATGTAGCCAGGTTACGCATAGAACTGGAGGAACTTATAGCGGGAACAATTCCTACAGAAATGTTAAAAAATCATCATGATGGAGAGTTGTTATTCATGTGTAAGAGTATCACCTGGAGGGCTAAGAGTACACTTGACAGGTTAAAAGGAATAGCGAGTGAAATGGGAGTTGACATGGATAAGGTGAAGGCTTTACAGAAACCTTACTGAGTGGATTTTTCTGACAAGGACATTGAAAATTTAAATGATGTTGGCAGAACAGGGCAGATTAAAGAAATGATTTCCTTATTGCGGAAATGGGGTGATGTGGAAAAATGGAAGGATAGATGGTACAAGAAAAGAGAAGATTCAGTGGACAGGACTTATTCAGCATTTCCCATGAGAGAAAAGGAAAAAACAGTGGATGCCTATCCTATGAGAGAGATTCCTGGAGGAGGATATGTACATGTCCCATGGACTAGACAGGATATTTTGTCATTCACGAATGATTTCCCTCGACTGAGAGAAAAGCCCGTCGAGTGGTATAGGCAGGTAGATAGGTTTGTGAAATTGTCAAAAGTGCTGTGGATTGACCTGAATAGTCTGTTTGATATAATTGTTCCAGTAGACTTGTGGGCAGAGTGTAAAATAGTCATAGATTGGCCCACTAAAGAATACCCGAGAGATCAAAGAACAGAAGCCCCAGACCCGGAGGTAATGAAAAAATACGAGCAGGTTATTGTGTTCCTGGAGAATAAGGTACCCCCTAAAGAGACAGACTGGGTTAAGATAGATCGAACACATCAGGAAGCGAAAGAATCAGTTCATGCTTTTTATGAAAGGTTAATACTGGCTTTTAAACAGTTCAGTGGAGATGAACATCTGGGTGATAAGGATTTGAGTCATTTTGTATACAGATTTGTATATGGCTTGAGACCTGAAATCAGTGAAATGATACGTGAGCACACAGTTGATTGGCAGAGTAAGAAGATTGATGAGATCTTGAGACATGCGAAGTACTTCAGTGATGAAATTGAGGCAAAACAAAGAAAGCTGAAGGAGAAAGCGATGTGGGCACAGGTGAAGGTTGCAGAAAGACAAGAAGCACAGCTGGTTGAACAAGCAAATAATCCAGGAAATAGGCCCAGATATGGTATAGGAAAAGGAAAGGGGTACCTAGAAGAGGCGAAGAAAAAATGTACGTGTCATAACTGCAGACAATTGGGGCACTGGAGATCCGAGTGTACGAATCCACCATTAGTAAGTAATGAGAATAAATCCTTGAATCAACAGGTGCAGAACGAGGGGTGTAATCATCAGCAGCAACAGCAGAAAGTTGTCAAGCAGCAGAATCAAGAGCCAAAACCACCCTTACCGCAGAACAGAGGGTCCCAGAAATATAACCCAGACTCAGGATTCTACAATGATGAACAGGTAAACAAACCGAGACGTACGAATCCGGTACAACAGTACTGGTTAAAGAATGAGGGGAGTGAGTTTGAAGGGGACTACTGACGGTGCCGAAGAGAGGAGGAAGAGTGCATACTTGGAGCAACTCTAGAAATAGACCAGGCAGGACCATTTGTAGATGGGAAAATGAATGGGGAAAGTGTTACTTTTTTAGTAGACACAGGAGCGACGAGATCAACTGTCAGGTCAGCAGATATAAGAAATCTTCCTCTCTCGGACGAAGCAATCCAAGTGGTTGGTGTATCTAATACACAGATTAAGACTCATCTTACCGAACCAGTAAGGGTAAGGATAGGGAAATTTTCAGATATGCACCGATTTGTGGTGTGTGACACTAGTCCAGTGAACTTGTTAGGTAGGGACTTGTTGTGTAAAATGAATTGCACAATTTTTTGTATTCCGGATGGAATAGCTTTTGAGACACCGGATGAGGATGTCTTGTACAGGATGACTCTAGATAATAGAGAAGATGAGATTGTTGGGACATATGCTGTATTTAATCCAGATGATTTGCCTCAAGAGTTGAGAAACACAGTAAAAGCAACAGTTTGGGATCTTACTGGAGAGGATGTGGGATTGATGAATAATGTAGATCCAGTAAAGATTACAGTGAAAGAGGGAATCACTTACCCTAATATCCCACAATACAGATTGACACCAGAGATAATTGAAGGAATAACACCTATAATTGATAAAATGATTCAGCAAGGTGTTTTGAGAGAGTTACTGAGTAGCCCATGTAATTCACCGATAATGGGGCTGAAGAAACCTAATGGGAAGTTTAGGATAGTACAAGATTTGAGAAAAGTTAACAAAATTGTGGTATCATGCTGTCCCATTGTGCCAAATCCATCAGTGATTTTGTATCAGATTCCTCATGATGCTGAATGGTACACAGTAATTGATTTGTGCCATGCTTTCTTTTCAATTCCATTGCATCATGACAGCCAGCCGATTTTTGCATTTCGGTTTGGACAGCGTATTTTGGCATGGTGCCGAATCCCACAGGGGTATACAGAGAGCCCTTCAATATTTAATCAGTTGCTGAAGAAATCTTTTGAAAGTCTGATCATGCCTGAAAGCTCAGTACTAGTACAATATATTGATGACCTACTTGTGGCATCGAAGACACGTGAAGCATGTGAAGTAGATACCTTAGCTTTACTGAATCATCTGGCAGATGGAGGATTAAAGGTATCTCCAGCCAAATTGCAATTTTGCAAGAAAGAAGTACATTATCTTGGACACAATATTGAAAAGGGTTTGAGGAAAGTTACCAATGACATGATCAGAATTATCAGAGGGATGAGAGCCCCAATGACCAGAGAGAAGTGAGAATGTTTCTGGGAATGGTGGGTTACTGTCGTCAGTGGATAAGTAATTTTTCCCTGATAGCAAAGCCACTGATTAAATTGACTAAAAGGGAAATAAAAGACCCATTGGAATTGAATGCAGAACAAATGGCAGCATTTGAAGAGTTAAAGAGCAAATTATGTGAAGCTCCTGCTCTGGGAATGCCAGACTATGAGAAGGAGTTTGAACTGTACTGTAGTGAGAGGAATGGATGTGCACTTTCAGTGTTAATCCAGAAACATGGACGTCTGAGGAGGCCAGGTTGCATACTTCTCATCAACACTTGACCCAGTAGCTGTGGGTTTACCAGGTTGCCTAAAAGCAGTAGCTGCTACATGCAGAAGCTTGGAACAGAGTGAGGGTATAATAATGGGATATCCTGTAAGGGTATTCGTACCTCATGATGTGGCAATTCTTTTGACAAGAAGCAGAACTCAATATAGGTCACATAGTCGGCTGACTAAATATGAGAAAATCATTCTGGGAGCATCAAATGTGACTCTTGAGAGATGTGTGAATGTGAATCCAGCGACACTTTTGCCAGATGCTGAAAATGTGAGTGTGAGAGATGGTGTTGATCATGATTGTTTGGATGTGCTTGATTACTGTACAAAACAGAGACCAGACATAAGAGATCTGCCACTGCCTGAGAGTGATCATGTGTTGTTTGTGGATGGATCATGTCTGAGAACAGAAGAAGGTGTGCTGAGTGCAGCATATGCAGTGTGTAAAGTTTCAGAAGTAATGGAAGCTTCACCTTTGAAAGGAGTTAAGTCTGCTCAAGTAGCTGAATTGGTGGCGCGGACAAAATCTTGCAAAATTGGGAAAAATGTGAGAGTGAATGTAATGACTGATAGTCAATACGGATTTGGAGTTGTTCACGACTTTGGCCAGCTTTGGCTACAGAGAGGTTTCCTGACCTCGAGTGGAACTCCTATAAAGAATGCAGAAGTGATTGGGAAATTGCTTAAGGCGATACAGCTGCCTAAAGAACTAGCAGTGGTAAAATGTGCTGCTCATGGACAGGGAAATGATTTTGTTACCCTTGGTAATCGATTCGCAAATGACATAGCACAGTATTGTGCAAAGAACAATCATTCGATTAACAGGGAAAGGGAAAGGGAAATGTCTTTTTGTTCTGTGATGTTTACTAATGTGCTGGAAACATGGGATGAGGTGAAACAGTTGCAAGATGAAGCAGGAGATGAGGAAATGAGAGATTGGATCAAAGCAGGTTGTGCACCACGAGAAAAAGATCATGTTTGGATCTATAGAGATGGAAGACCAGTCATGCCAAATTCTATGTTGTCAACAATGGCAAGAATGTATCATTGCCAGGGACACCTGGGGAGGGATGCTATAATTAGGTCCTTCAAGCAGACCTGGTACAATGCAAAGTTCAGGCTGATAGCAGAAAGCATTTGTCAAAGATGTTTGATTTGTCAGCAGTTCAATACTGGAAAGAAAACAGTGGTGAGCCTAGGAACAATAGGCAGAGAAGGAGGTCCTTTTAGCAGAATGCAAATAGATTTCATTGAAATGCCCCAAGTCAATAGATTGAGGTATGTTCTAGTGGTAGTCTGTTTGTTCTCAAGGTGGGTGGAAGCATATCCGACTAGGAGAAATGATGGAATAACAGTGGCCAAATTGCTGTTAAGAGAGTTGATTCCTAGGTACGGGTTCCCAGTGACAATTGAGTCAGACAGAGGGGGACACTTCTACAATGAACTCATGAGTTTAATTTGTGAAGCATTGAGTATACAGCAGAAGCTATATTGTGCATACAGGCCAGAGGCTTCTGGTGTTGTTGAGCAGATGAATGGCACAATCAAAAACAGAATTGGCAAGATGTGCTTAGCTACTGGAATGAAATGGCCTGATGTCTTGCCTCTAGTGCTAATGACTATTAGATCTACTCCAGATAGAACTACAGGTTTGAGTCCACATGAAATATTAATGGGACGTGCAATGAGGCATGCATTTGTGCCCATTAACAAGCTGATGACTATTTTTGATGACTTGATTTTGGATTACTGTAAAGGCCTGGCTGACGCAGTTCATTCTGTGTTTCACCAGGTTGGAGAAGACACCACTACACTTGAAAAGAAGCAAGCCCATGATCTGAGTCCAGGGGACTGGGTGAGAATAAAAGTGCACAGAAGAGGAAATTGCTTGGTTCCAAGGTGGGGAAGACCAAGACAAGTTATTCTGACTACTACGACTGCTGTGAAGTGTGCTGGAGTGAAGAACTGGGTTCATGCAAGTCATACTCTGAGAGTTCCAAATCCGAAGGATGGGACTGGGAAAGAGTATTTTGAAGAGTCAGATTCCAGTGATGACGCAGACACTGGAACAGTGAGAAGAAAAAAGTATCCTGAAAGGGGGGAAAGAGAGTCAGAAAGAGAGTCAGGTGATTCTTTTTTCTTACCAGAAGAAGTTTCAAGAGTTACAAGAGGAACATTGCGAACCTCAGAAGAGGGCTCAGATTCTGGAAAAGTGCCTGAAGTTCCAACGAGCAGTGGAGAAAATAAAGAGAAAGAAAGAGAAGTAAAGAACAATTCTACAGTGACTACACCTGAGTTAAGTGAAGAGATTGAGAATTCATCTGAGACAACTTCTGAAGAAGTAGGGTCAGAAGAAGATAGAGAGGGACAGATTGCGGAAGACCCCCGAGGAGGTGTAGGGAACATTCCTGATAAGCTAGGTGAAGGGACAAGTAGACAGCAAGAAGATTGCGTGTCGGAGACTCGAGGAGGGACAGTAGCAGGGAAATCTCAATTGGTGGGAAAGAAGACTGTGGAAAAAGAGAGAATTGTTGATGAACAAGAGGCAAATGAGACAGAATCGGATGAGAGTGAGAATGAGATACCAGAGGGTCGAGTTCTGAGAAAGAGAACTTGGATCGGAGAAAGAAACAATAGAGAAGTGAAACAGAAAAGAAGTGTGAAAGGAGATCTTTGGCCTAACAAGATAAAGAGGCTGAGATACCGATTGACACGAGTTAACCCATCGAAAGCTGAACAGGTGAACGAAGTGTCAAGTCAAAATCAAGCGAAAGAAGAAGAACCAAAGGAACCGGAGGTGATCAAAAGAATTAGAAAGCCCAACCAGAAGTACAGGTCACCGGAATGGACGTACGTGGCGCTGCCTGAAGAAGAGGAAGAGGCAGAGAGTCAAGGAAATCCAGAGGAGACTTTACTAAAAGTGGTTGAGAAGAAGGAAACTGTTGGAATCCTGAAAGTTATCTTGTCTGACATTGGAAAAGAGACAGATGTTCAGGATCTGATACAATTTGATGTTGCTGAAGAAGAAGTAAAAAGTGATGAAAATCCAAATTGAGTGAACTAAAGGAGTCACTTGGAGAAGAGTGAAGAAGAGAAAATCTAAAAATTAACAGACTGTAATAATCTAGTATTCTAGAGATTCAGTAGTGGAGTAGTAGAGGCTAAGTCAAAAGACACGGTCAAAGTAATAAGATGGCTAACACAGAAAATATTCAAAGTAGATGTACCTTCCTTAAAAGATGGTGCAGAATGTGCTGCTGCTGTACAGGACTATTGATGCTACTATGGAGTGTACTTGCTTTATTAGTTACTTTTAGAGTTACAATAGATACTTTGGGAATACATACTGAGAATATGACTAACATAGAGAAGAGTTCACAAAAAGTAGTACCAACTAGAATTAGCAATATATATATACACAAAGATAGGTCAATTAATGATTTTTCTAGTAATGTTTTTTCAAAATTATTGTATGAATACGTAAAGACAATGGAGGTAAGGGATTGCTACGTTTGTATGCAGTTACCTGCATCCGTTTCAGAGGGAGTTACTTATCATCATCTTCCAGCTACGTATGGAATTTCATGTAGTGTGTTGATTAGTATTTTTTATCTATTAGGGAAAATAGATTATGATTTGTCTAATAAGAATAACATTTTTGGGCAATTGCTCATGAATAAAAAACTGAATCCTGCTAAAGAAGCTAACATTTTAGGTGAGATTTTTATTGAAACGGAAGAATTAACATTAGATTACATTTTTAGGTATAATTTAACTTGTAGTTTGAAGGAAGAGGAAAAAGCTTTCCTAGACATGGTAGAGAAAAGGAGAATGGGTATGCATTAAAAGGCAGGAGGATATAAAATGAGTGAGACAATGTGGGACATTGAGATGGGAAAAGAATTGAAGAATGGGGCCAGTCCAACTTTGGCTTTAGATGCACCACAGAAGGGTAAACTATGCATTACCAGAAGGAAATCCCAATATGATTATTATTTTGTTGGGACTAGTGAGTGCCATGATACATACTTTATTGCAACGGGATGGGGATTCAAAGGAGGAGAAGATCCAGTTTTCCCGGGAGTGTATTATATTTGTGGGAATAAGGCTTATTACAGGTTGCCTGACCATTGGTATGGCACATGTTATGTTGGCCTGGTCTTTCCAAAGATTTTTCATATAGATAGAATAGAAGATGCAGAGCAAATTAATTTACTAACTCGCTTTAGGAGAGAAACTTGGTCAGAAATTGTAGGAGATATTTTTGGAGCTTTGATACCAGCAGTGGGAATTTCATTAACTGCATATGGAATTCAGAAGCTGTCAACAGTGGTGGATCGCTTATCGACAAGCACCGCTGGAGGTTTCCTATTGGTAAATACAGAAATGGTTGCCTTACGCGCCATGTCTATGCAAAATCGACTTGCCCTTGATATTCTATTGGCAAAAGAGGGTAGAGTCTATGTAATGCTGAAAGTTCAACATTGTTGTACTTACATTCCTGATGAAAGCAAGGATCTAAAAGTCTATATCAAAAATATTACTGATTTGCATGAAGAATTAGTTCCACTGGAAGCTGAAAGTATCTGGACTAAAATGGCTAATAAGATGATTGCTATTAAGAATTTTATTGCTAAGATAGGTAGTACCATTTTTGGTTAGATATTATTACCTTTGACATGTGTGATTGTTGCTTTATTGATTTTTAGATTAGGGTGTTTATGCTGTAGATATAGGAGGAATAGAAAGAAAATAATTAAAGAAAATGTTGAAAAGAGACAAAAGAGGTCAAAAAGAGACCCACAAGAAATAGAATTGGAAGAATTTAGAGAGAGCATGTACTGAGAAACTAAAAGAGATGATGAAAGAGAAACTGGTGTTTAATGAATAAACAAAAAGACATTTGAATTTTTCCCAAAAGGGGTACTAAATTTTTGGGTTGGATTTTTGTGGTGATAATATATCACCAAAGGGGGGATTGCTGGAGCAGGGTTTTCTATTTAAACTCAAACTTCAGTTTATATGTTCATGTGTCGTAATTAAAATTACTAATAATTAATTACTAGATATTAAGTTTGTCGAGTGTGTTTTAATTAATCAACCTTACTAATGAGAGAATTACACGTGGGAACGCAATTGCATGGCTAAATTAATAAGTGAACTAAGTTGGTGAGCAAATTAATTATATGCGTGTGGTTAATGTGCTATTTGTTATGTGTTGGCGCTTTTAAATAATATGCATTAATGGCTTTTTATGTCGTAAATGGCTAGATAAATACATACACATAAGGGTATTAGTGGGAATTAACACTGTATAATCAATACAATGTAGTAACATTGTTTTGTGTTTCTTTTTAATTAAGTTGTTCATTTTGGCCTGCTAAGAAAATGGCCGACATCTACAGCCTGCATTTGAGTAGATGAAATATGAAGAGAGGCCTCGCTGAATATGATTGAATGACCTCGGCCTCTGTCTGAGCTAAAAGTTATGAAAGAACAGCAGCTCTGGGCTCATCGCCAGATATCCTTGGAAGGGAACATTTGTCACAAATGAACATTTTTGATAAACTTGCGGTGGCGTCACTATAATTCCGGAGAAGAGCATCCATGGATGTTGCGAGTTTAGTTTGTGCTTCCTTTTTCCGTGTTTTTATTTTTGAGATATTCGAGAGCGGAGATTTTCTACATGTTGCAAGCCAACATCCTTTCCTGCTCGCTCTGCTCAACGAACAACGGACGTTTAGAGTTTGTTTGTAACTTTAAATGTGTAAGTTTTGGTATAAATATGACTAGACTAGAGAGGGTCTAAGGCCACTTCTTCCTGAACTTATGCTCAAGAGGATCGATGCTGGTGGAGAGGACGGCGATTCAAGAGACTTTGATTTACTGAGAGACCTGTCCTGACCTAAACTACGACATTTAGCTAGAATAGGTAAATATGAGAAAAATGAATTTGCAATTGATTAACTTTCTTATGAATTAATTTAGATAAAGTAATTTCTTGTTTGAATTCCAGTGTCGGGTGGTTATTTCTTTGTCAATTATTGAAATCACAGAGGTGTTCATATTGTTTAAATCATGACTCGAGACAAATCAATTAGGTTGCATTGACCTCAGATTAGATGCAGATTGATTTAGGAGTTCTCTCGTATATTTAGTGTGGATAGAGTAATAGAATGAATGTTGTTGTGATGGGCCCTAGCGTATGGTGAGTGTATGTGCGCATGACTGTGAATTTACTCTATCCGTGGAAGTAGGTAGAATTTATAAGCTCTGATCTGCAGCACCACCAGACTCGAACCTGGTTCTCCCGCGCCCCAGCATTAAGTCTACTGCCCTAGCCGTTAGTCCGAACAAACGAACAGTAACAGAGCAGCAATTTACATTCCACAAATCAGCTGAATATATGTATCCCAGTATAAAGTGAACTCAATCCAATCCCAAGGAACTAGGCACTGGGTGAAATTCACGCTCCACTCATCCAGGCCCTGCTGTGGGGCGAAAAAGAGAATAAGGCACATTCCTGTACACTGCAAGCTCACTCCACCTGACCCCAGGCTCGCCTCCCTGGAATGACAGGTCTCCTGTGGTGCAAAGCCCGAATCCATACATTTATGATACCCGTAACATCATACCTACAACAAGTCTGCAGTATTTGCTACGTCAATAGTCGTTAGTTGCAAAAGCTAAATGAGCAGTAACTACGGCTTATATATAATAAATATTAAGGTGCTGCGACTGGACCCGGTAGCATCACCCGCCGGTCACAGTGGGTTACCCACTGGGGTGGGGGGGCGCACAAGAGGAAGGCCAATGGGTGGGGAGGCCTATATACCCCCCCATTCCTCACGCCCCAGAAATGACGCGCCCTGCGCGCTGCAGCACCCTGGCTGCCAGAGTAGAGGGACTCCTCCCCGAGGGGTCCCCACACCGAGAAGAGTGGGTGGGCTGGTGCCTTGCTGGCACTAGAGACCCGCCCTCCTTAGGGCACCCTGCGGGCGCCTCGGGCTGCCGCATATTGCGTGCTCACTGGCTATCTGTCTGGGTGCATCTGTTTTGATGTCGTATATGTGAAAGGTCACCTTGGTGCATGCGCAAGTTCTATATAAGGGAGTGTCTGTCACCATCTCAGTTGCGATCTCAGGGGCCTCGTCCCTATCTAGCAGCTCTTGTAAAATTGTGCCCCAGTGTGCAGCGATTGGAATTTTGTGCAGTCCCAGCATGTCTTCCCTACGCACCGCTACACTTTCTGCCTTGGCCCACACTTGTAATGAACGCTTCAAAGCAAGCATAGCTGGGGGTTCAGAGGAGCGCCATCTTTTAGTCGTTTTGCTACAATTAACCCCAATGTGATAAACCGGGAGTTAACTCTTAGGTTTTTAGTGTTAGCATAGGGGTGCAGTATACAAGTCTTCCAGCACAGGGGTATCGAACGATTTGTATAGCGACTTAGTGAAGACATCACTGATTCCCAATACTCCCTCAAACGTGGGCAGCTCCACACCATGTGTAACAAGTCTGCTCCGACAGTGTGACAGCGTGGGCAGGCAGCGTCTGTATTATTATAGAATTTATTGATTTTCGTTGAAGTAAGATATGCCCTTTGAGTAATAAAATATTGTGTTAGGCTAAAACACTGTTTGGCCCCTCCAGTACCCAGCTCCAATTAGAGCATGAAGCAATGCTGTAGATCCCCTTCTCAACTCATCTGTAGGGGAAGTAACATAGTGGCTGTGTGGTGCCTGAGAGAGACAGTGAACCACTTGATCAGGTGGCATTCCCGTCCCATGACGTGTAAATATTGGACAGTTAAGTGCATTGGGGGCTCTCTTAACATGTCACCCCAGTGTTTATGTAATGCGGTTATGATTGTTCGTGCATGAGGAATTTCCCCGGTCAGATCCCATTACTTTCTGCCATAAAGGCAAAAGACACCAGGTTGCCGCTGTGATATAGATCCCCAATGTCCTGGATTCCACCCTCTGTTAGGTGTCATAGTTCACGAGCTGTGATGGACATGCAGCCTCTGGGTGTGCCTAATAGTGGAAGTGCAGGGCATATGGTTTTGTGGTTCGAATGATGAACAGTCTTCTGCAGCAGCATCTGTACGCTGCATTGAGCAATAACTGTGGTGGGGTTTTCTGCTTTTTGCATGGGTGAAATATTGGGAGCAGGGCTGATGGGTCAGGGACATGTTGCTGTGTCTGATGATTGACACTCAGATAGCCACCGGGCCACCCATTGCAGTTGGGCTGCAAGGTAGTATTGTTCTAAGTTAGGAAGTTCGAGCCCACCCTAGCTTGTCGGCAGGTAGAGTTCCGGTGGAGCAACTCTATTACGGGAGGCCCCCCAGATGAGTCCTCTCACCACTCCTTCCAGATTTCTGAAGAAAGCTGGTGGGATGTACAGAGGAAGGCTGGCAAAGAAGTATAGGAGTCCATTTTAACCAAGGCTACGTGACCCATAGTTGCCAGAGGAAGTGCTCTCCAGAATGTGCAAGTGGATTGAAGCCATTGCCATGTCCAGGTTACTTTCGAGCAAGTCGGATCTCTACGTTTCGCAAGGTGTGTGTTTGCCACTCAGTGATAGTGTTATTGAGCATGTAATGTGGATTGGAACATGTGTCATCGAATGGTAAAGACAGGACTTGGTTGCATTTATTTCCATCCCGGAGAGGGCAGCGAATTCCCCCAGAATGTGGTCCACCTCTCTCAGGATTGAATGTACATCTTTAAGGTATAGGAGAAGATCATCTGCATATAGAGAGATAGTGTGCATGCCATCTCCCAAAGGGATCCCCCATCCCGCAACTTTCGCTAGAAACATTGCTGCCAGCGGCGCCATAGCGAGCGAGAATAGTAATGGGGATAATGGACACCCTTGCCTGGTACCCTGCCGCACTCTAAGGGGGGCAGAGATATATGGACCTGTCTCTACCCTCATCACTGGATCTTTATATAGAAGCTGAACCATTTTAATGAAAGTTTATCCGAGCCCATAAAGTGGCAGCGCTGCAAATAGAACATCCCATTCGAGGGTATCGAAGGCCTTCTCTAGGTCCAGGATCAGAAAGCCTGCGCAAGGCCATTGGTCCGGTACATACTTAGCGACTCTAAAAAAACATCAGAGTTTCAGGGAGGTGCTTCCCGTTGGGACAAAACCATTCTGGTCATCATGCATTAGCGATTCGACTAGTGGTGCTAGCCAGTCCACTAGGAGCTTTGAAGAACCGGGATTTAAACCCAGCGGCGCAGGGAACACGCCCGAAGTCTTCGGGTCCACCTGTCTTAGAGTACAGAGACACGGGATTCTTCTTGGTGACGCCAAAGATCAATTTTATTAGCTGCAGCCAGTAACAGAGATCCTAGAAGTACAACACGGTGTATGTTCTCAGGAGACTGCTCAAATTCATAGGGCGGAGCATCGTCTTTTATGCCAAAAATCCCGTTCCTGGCTAGCATCAATTACTTACAAATTGACCAATCAGAGGATGACATTACCGAAGTATCACATAACGACAAACCCACTTTCAGTTGTCCAGCCCACCAAATATGACAACCCGAGTGGGAAGGGTATGCTCAGACGTGAGTCCCTTGCTCTCCATGCCACTGGAATCAGGCTATTCTGGCTGACGAGGGCTGAAAGCCCGAAACCGGTCCTAGGATGCTTGTTTCCAGTCCAGGGAGGACCTGGCTTGCCAGTTCGGGCTGGACTGTTCCCATGGGGCACAGGGTCAAGACTGATTTGCATATGGCTGGGTTCAAACTGGAATGGCATGGTGAGCAAAAAAACGATGGATTTAGGCCCAGATCTCTGTACTGGGGTGAATGTATGACATTGTTCTGCATTCTGTCCATCAATTGTTGTTTTTGCATTTGTCACCAAATATGACAAGGCAGAATCCAGCATTCTTACTCGAACAGGCCGGACGGGCCCACCATAAAGACCTCAACCCAAGTCAATAATTAGGCCATAGAGGAAGAAACAGAAACAGATGAGATGCGAGATAGAGGGGTGTGTGCGTGTGTCATAAAATCAGCAATGTCCTGCTCTCTGATCCCTATCTGACCAGCTGCTTAACAAGGAGGAGGCTCAACAAGTTTAGCCTCGGGCAACAGGGTCAGTTCACCCAGGTCAAACAGAAGTCAAAGAATTCAAGCTAAGGTGTATGTGTCCCAAAAGACTCGGTTGGCCACGGTCATCCTGTAGTCATCAGCCTATGTGAGGGCAACCACAAAATGGCTGCCAAGGGTTCAGACTAGATCGTCAAATACACAGTGATTCCATCGGTGTAACATGACGAAAACACTCATGCATACTGCACTTGTCATTTGCGGTTCGCTGTTGCCAAAATCGTCACGATACGACAACCTTCATTTGAACGGGTTCGGGATTCACAGAACCTCAGACCCTCCTTTTGCCCTTACATAGGCAATAACCTAAACTCACGTCAATCTGAATCCAGGTCTATATTCATCAGATCATCAAGATGTTGCTGTAGCATCATCCTAGTACTTAGTAACTCTCTCTGGACAGGTCTCCTCAAACACGAAGTAGCACAAAGGCCACATATAGCAGGAGCACACTGTACACAAAGACAGAACAGGAATAGGATAGCTAATATCATCCCAATGACCATCAGAATCTTCCATCCCCAGGTGGATAACAATCCCCAGAACCATCCCATTACCGACCAATCTCCTTCGTCCACATGTACAGACTTGGAAATCTTATGTAGTTTGGAAATGGCTTGGAAAACTGTCGGAGCGTTGTCTGGAATGAAAACACAGCAGCTCGATTGAATCAATTTACATACCCCTCCTCTATCCGCAAGTATGACATCTAACGCCACTCTGTTCTGAAGAGTCATAAGGCGATCCGACTGGAGCTCAGCAGTCAAGTTACCAAGGGCACCAGCAGTTTCGACTATGGTGGACTCAACCACTCTCGTCAATTGCCATGTGTTCTTGCTGTTAACCATAGGTCCCCAAAACGGCAGAAAACCCTTCAAGAAATCTCCCACTTCTTGTTCTGCGGTGTCTTCCGCACTGAAGACACCTCTAACAACTCTCATTTTGTGGTAATCTGCCGCAGCTGTAAAGGTAGGAGGCAACATGAACGAGACAAAACACGTGCCCGAGAAATCGGGGGGCAACCATGTATATGCTCTGTCATGGCAAATGAAGTAGGTACCCTTAGCTGCTAGAAACGATGGGGAAGTCTGGGACGCAAAAACATACGTCTCAGTGCAAACACTCTTTCCTAACTGAGCCCTCGGATTCTTGCCATTACCTTGCAGACAGTAATGACCCTGATGTGGTACTATCCAAATCGGAGAGGATCTTTTCGATCGCTGATTCCCACTCAGACTAACTCCATATCCAGTAACGTTCCATCCGATATACGCTAGCGACTCATCTCTTGGGATAGCCTCATAGGAAACTATTCCTCTAATCATGTCGACTATTCCCTTGACCAGAGCACTATTCTTCGGATTATCCTTCACAGAACGTAGGGGGTTAACCTCACGGGCATAAATGAACATTGTTCTGTATGCCCACACAGAACCATTGTAGCTAAATGGCAGGACCAGGTAAGGAATACCTTTATCGGTAGTATGGGGCATAAGGCCACACACCCAACAATTAGTTGTGTTCACTACTAGCTGGTGTTGGTGCAGAAGCTGAACAAAGGAATTATTAGCGAATTCCATTCTCCTAATGGACTGATGTTTGGGCAGAGGGTGAAAAGAATGCGAAGAAACAGTAGGAGGAGGCATAGGTTGCGTGGTGGGCATGAATGTTACTGAAAAAGAGAATGTCACATATCCAATTAAAAACATCATTAAACTAAACAGCATAAACAGACATGCTATTAAAAAACGTTTTCTGCTCATTACTATACACATTTTGCTCTTGAAGCTCATTCTTTTAGCATGTCTCTCCATCCCGAAAAACTCCATCCTCTAATCGTGCTGCTCGCGGCGGATGGGTGTTCCGTGCTAAGGAATGCGCCTGTCGGTCCAGGGAACGCCCTTAGACCAACCAGAACCGTCGACCTAACGTCTTCAGCTTGCACTCCAAGGACTTGGCACCGCGACCCTACAGCTGAACCCGGATGGCGGTTCGGAAAAACAAAAATCAACATAGTTTCTCGGAGGAGAGCTAACCTCAAAAATAGCAAAGAAAGAACTTAATTTTTAATTTGTCCCTCGACTCTCGGTCGCAAATTATAACGCTTTTTGCCAGTCAATGTCTGTTCTTGGAAAAACAGCTCAGGTTCAACAGTGTTCAAACGGTTCAATGGAGGCACAGCTTCTTGAAGAAGATCGTCACTTTCATGCTCAGTGTTTGTTCCAATCAAACGGGCATCGCTGAAAGGCAGAAAACGAGGCACGGTCTCAGTCTCAGAATCAGGAAGTCCTTTTTGGGCCCACCGGTCGTACGGCAGAGGCAAAGGGGCCCTCTTACAATGTGCGCCCTGAACCCAGTTCTTTTTACCGTGCACTCGTACTGCAGAACGGGTAGATAACAACACCAGGTAAGGTCCTGTCCAGCGGGGCTGCTCGTTCTTGGTTCGCTGAAAATTCTTCACGAGCACCCATGCGCCAGGTTCAATGGCGTGCCCTGGATCTTCAGAAGCCTGCGGCAAAGTATCATGAACCTGTTGATGCAGAACGCTCAGTTTAGCCGTCAATTCGTACAGGTAGTCAAGCAATACAGGGTGCTCTATCTCACTAAATTTTGTCGGCCGCGGCACTCCCCAAATATTTGCCGGGCGACCAAACACAACCTCATAAGGACTCAGACCCATTCGCGAATGCACAGTCATTCTTGTGGACAGAAGGGCTAACGGCAAAGCATCAGGCCATTGTAGACCAGAGTTCGCTTGAATTTTGGCCAATTTCAATTTTAACGTGCCATTGTAGCACTCAACTAAACCAGCTGACTAGGGATGATTTGCAGCGTGGAACTTCTGCCGGATTCCTAACCCATCACACACTCTCTTCATCACTTGACCCACAAATTCACTCCCATTGTCACTCCAGACCATTCTCGGCAAACCATACCTAGGGAAAAATTCCTTAATAAGGGCTTTAGCTGTGGACAAGGCAGTATTGTCCTTCAAAGGGTAAGCTTCCACCCATCTAGAAAAAGAGCAAACAACCACTAAGACATATTTCAGGTTGTTGCACCTCTCCATGTGGATGAAATCTAGCTGCAAAGCCTCAAACGGATACGTTGGAGGAGCAAAATGACCAGCTGGAGTTGGAGTTCCCTTACCAGGATTGTACATTAAGCAAACCATACAGTTCTTGACCAAATTCTCTGCACACTTGGGAATTCCAGCATTTTGCCATACTGGAGCCAACAACTTACAAATCCCTTTCATACTGATATGAGCCATTCCATGTGCCATCGTAACCACTGGAAGTACATACGCATCAGGCAATAACCATCGCTGATTCTCTGACAACTCAACCCAACAACCATTCGAGTCCAATTTACCCTTGCTTTCTCTCCATTCATTCAACTCTTTCTCTGTAGCTTCAGCTTGGATGGATTTCACACTCTCAATCGTATCTTCACACATACTTCTATCTGGAACCCATCTCGCTGGACCCGCAACATACATTCGACTCATCACATCTCTCGCGGTTTCTTTTGCGACTTCATCTGCAAACGCATTACCACGACCAACATCATCCGTGACTTTCTTATGCGCACTGCATTTCACGATTGCAACTTGCAACGGCAAAGCAAGAGATTCAAGATGTTCATTCACCAATTGACCATGTTGGATCTTGGTCCCATGCGAAGTCAGAAACCCACGTTCTCTCCACAATCGTCCAAAGCTATAAGCAACACCGAACGCATACTGGCTGTCAGTGTACACAGTCACTCTTTTCCCTTTCGACAACACACACGCTCTTGTCAATGCAATCAACTCTGCCGCTTGCGCTGAGTTATGTGAGATACGTGCAGCTTCAACAACAGTATGCAAAGTCGTAAGAGCATATGCCGCAGTCGTATCACCATTCGGAAGCTTGAAACACGAACCATCAACCCATAAAGTACCATCACAGTCTGCAAGAGGAGTGTCCCTAAGGTCTATCCTCCCTTTCGTTTCTTCCTCAGTCCTAAGGAAACAATCATGCTGTTCGGTATCATCTGTCTCAGCTGAAATCGGCAACAACGTGGCTGGATTCAACGTGTTGCATCTCTTTATATGCACATGACTTGCTAACAAGGTCAATTCGTAACCTGACAACCGAGCACTAGTTAAGTGCTGTGTCTTGGTACGGTTCAACAAGGTATCCACTGCATGTGGAACCATCACAGTCAGTGTATTGTCCATCACCAAACCGGCAGACTGTCGGATTGAAACAGCCGCTGCCGCTGTAGCTCTCAAACAACTCGGCAACGCTCTAGCTACTGGATCCAAAGTCGACGAAAAATAAGCACATGGACGTTGCTTATTGCCAAACCGTTGAGTCAAAACTGACAATGCACATCCCTCTCTCTCGTGGACATACAATGTGAAAGGCTTACTGTAATCGGGAGTACCCAACACAGGAGCCGAACACAGCGCATCACGCAATTCTGAGAAACTCTTCTGACATCCATCAGTCCAAGGAATAGGATTCGGAGTATCCTTAACAGTAAGAGCTATCAAAGGCTTCCCAAGCAACGAAAAATTAGGAATCCACTGTCTACAGTATGATGTAATACCCAGAAACGCACGCACTTCTCTCTGTGTCGTAGGCACGCTCATTTTCGCAATCGCTTGAATTCTTTCTGGGGTCAATCTTCTTCCCTCCTTCGATAAGAGGTGACCTAAGTAGGTAACTTCTTGTCGACAATACTGCAACTTCGAAAGAGAAACCTTATGATGGAAATCAGACAAGTGACGTAACAACGACAGAGTAGCCTTTCTACAAATCTCTTCATTGTCAGCAGCAACTAACAGATCGTCAACATACTGAATAAGAGCAGCACCATCAGGTAAAACCAACAAATCAAGTTGTGTCTTCAAGGCCTGACTATAGATCGATGGACTCTCACAGTAGCCTTGGGGAGCGCGTTTAAACCGGAAACTTCGGCCTCCTAAAGAGAAGCCAAAGATATCTCTGCTCTCCACGGCAATCGGGATGCTGAAGAAAGCATTCTTCAAATCAATCACCGAAAACCACGTGGCTGTCGCCGGAATCACAGTCAGTAATGCGGCGATATCAGGCACCACAGGAAATTGCGGAACAACGATCTTATTCACCTCGCGAAGATCGATCACAAACCTATATACAGGAGGCTGTAAAGAATCTATTCTCTTCAGAACAGGTAAAACCGGACTATTGCACACATTACCTCTCGTTTCCTCAATCACACCTTTCTCAAGCAGATCATAGATGATCGCCAAAAGTGCTCTTTCACCATCACTTGAGATACGATACTGTGGAATGCGTGGCAATCTAGCATTCGCCTTCAACGTCACGACGTATGGCGGAATCTCCAAGAGACCCACATCATTAGGACCAGTAGCCCAAAGAGAATCAGGGAGAGAAGACAACTCAGCTGGAAGTCGATCTTTAGACAAATACATCGGAGAGATCACTCTCTTTCCCAATGTAAGCTGTACTCCTGAAGGAGAACAATAAAGCGTCGCATACAATCTCTTCAACAAGTCCAATCCCAACAAGTTCTCACCACAACCTGTCGTCAGAATGAGCGGTGCTTCTAATTCACAGCATCCAACAGAAAGAGACAAAGGACTAGAAATCGGATTACTAACCGGGGCGCCAGAAAAACCTACTGAAACATTCGTTAAGCCAGACAAAGGTGCGCCAGGGAGTTTAGAGTGCATGATGGAACTCTTCGCAGCACCAGTATCCAACAGAAAAGGCTCTGACACACCTGATGCAATCACTTCAACATAAGGTCCACTCTGATCTACTGGAACTTAAACAACTCCCTCTCTTTGTCTGTGGCTGTCCTAGCAGTCATTACCTTCCATATTCTCACCTTCAACGTAATAATCGTCCTCATAATACTGAGCCGTTCTACCAGACGCACCATTCTGCTGATCACAATAATTCATCGAATTCTGTGGAGGCAAGGAATGCGCAATCTGGGACATACCACGTCCTCTACCTCGCGGAGCTTGTTGGACACCTCGACCTCTCACACCAGAAACACCATTCGTGCGCTGTAACAACATCGGACAACTACTCTTGAAGCGACCCTCTTCTTTGCAATACGCACACTGATTAGGGCCTACAGGAAAACGTTGTTGAGAAGGCTCAAACCTTTTTGGGTTTCTCTGATATTGTTGGGGTTGCTGATAATCACGTTGGGTATTGCGAGGCGGATATGCTTGCTGCAAAAGAACCTTAGTCTTCAATTCTTTAGGCTTTTTATCCGCTTTCTCTATCTCATCCTTATTTCTATTCTCATAGTACTGGGCAGTAGCCAATATCTGTGCTGACGAAGAAACAGCCCAAGCACTCTCAGAATCCTTCAACCTATTGCACAACTCGGGAAGCAAATTATGCACAAACTTGTCAACGAACAACCGTTGACCACCTTCTGTACTCATGTCTTGGCCACTGTGGTCTACAAATGTCTCTTCAAATATAGTGAAAAAGTCGGACACAGTTTCGTCTTTCTTCTGCTTGCATGCAGACAACTTGTCCCAATTGACACGCATAGCAGGCATCAAGGTCTTCATATAATCAATAATTCTACCAGGGAGGTCAGCAATCACATCCTCGGGTTTAGCACTACCTACTTGTCTTTCATCTGCAGTTCTAAGATTATTCCATGTATCACCTAAATCCTGCGCATGATCCGTATGACGAATCTTACCCCATATAGGCTGTGGGACAACATTCCCAAATAACATATCTATATTGGCCAAATTCATAATACATGAACCCGCAGTTTGAGGGAGCTCCTTATAAAACCCAGCAGGATTTTTCCGTGGATCGGGCAGCATCTGCTTTAGAGCTAGGACTTCGGCACGCTTCCATGGAACATGTACCCAAACGCGCTGGAAATGTGGCGGAACAGGTGGATTAGCTTGCGCATCACCAGGTCTCCAAACGGGAGAAACCTCACGCATCGGATATTGACGCGCCTTTCTCCTAACTGAAGAATCAGGCTCAAATAATGACCTAGAAGGAGGCTCACTCCTAAACGACAGCAATGTCGCGACTGCTTTTGCAACATCAAAACCCACTATAGTTCCTTTTGCAAACTCGGACTGCAAATGGAACAACTCAGGCGGAGTCTGTCCTACCGCATTATCTTCCCATTGTTCACGAAGGAAAGAACACATCACATCAAATACATATCTTTGTTTCGGTGCTTCCCATTGATGGAAAACATCCAAAACACCCTCAAGATCATAGTACGAAGGATAGGTAACCCATTTACGCGCCAAGTGATCCAGCACTGTCCGTTCATCAGGACCAGGCAATTGACTACGCAATTGCTTACGCTCTACAACAGGAGACATACCCAATGAACCCATCAAAGGAGAAAAGAGACTAGCAACCGCATCAGTCATTCTCTGTCGAGCAGAAGGAGAAGGTGACAAAAGAACAGGAGACAAAGCAGAATGAGAAGGAACCGAAATCGGAACAGCAACAGAAGGGACAGGCAACACAGGTATCGGAATAGCAGACAAAGGAGGTAGCAAAGACGGCGGCCCTTGAGAAGGCTGCTCCAAAGCAGTAGTAGCCAGTGGAAGAAGAGCTGGCTGTTGAGGAACCACTGGAGGCAAAGAAACCGGAGGTTGCGCAACTACAAGTGGCGGAGGTGCGGTAGCATTCTGAACATAAGGGGGTGGCGAACTCAATAGATGCGTCATTAAAGGATCTTTCACAAGATCTTTCATTTTGTCTTGCTGTTGAGGCGGCAAAACTGGATAACATTTGTCTACCGCTAATTTACATTGCCTAAGCATCTGTTCGCTTTCTTGTTCTTCCTCATTATCCCTAAACTGTATAGCAGCTTGCATCATTGACATACCTCGTTCACGCTTATTTCGTTTCGCTAACTTAATTTCCTTCTGTTTGGCTTCCTTTCGCCAAAGGCGGAAAGAGTCAAACATTGCCGGCCGGGCTTTCTTTTTGAAGAGTCTAACTTCTAAATTATCTAAAATCTCCGTGTCATAACTACCATATTGGGGCCATTTTAGGACACCATCCTTCCTAGTATAGCTAATCCATACATCATTATATGTAATGGGGCCCACGCCATGTTTTAAATAGAGCTCATAGGTCGGAGTTCCAATCGGAGGCACTGGACACGAGTCCTCCAATCGGGAATCCCTATTACAACCACAACAAAATATCTTTCCAAGTCTGCTAAGACCAGGCATCTTCGCTCACTAGTCTAGCTTCAAACTTCAAGGGAATATCAAAACGATAGCCTCGTTAATACACGAGTCCCTCTGCTTTGGGGCCTGCAGGTACCAAATCAAAGCGATCCCGAAGGATACCAAAACAAACTAAGGACTGGGAGACACTCCACGCATACTTAACTGAAATATCGATGACGTCGCCAGAAGACCCGTCTATCGTCTCGCTTTACAAATCATCAAAGGGCTCCAAGACAGGGCGACAGTCAGGGCAGCAGTCCTTCGCAGCCGTCGGAAAGCGGGGAACTTCGCAGTAAAGACTTTCGGATCACAACGACATACAGGGGTCGATGAAGTGGTAGGCCTCCCTCCAGAATTTTCACACGAAGCTCCTCACGATCTTCAGGCTTGGACCGGTACCGCTGAAGTCACCCTCCGTTGGGCGCCAACTGAAGAACCGGGATTTAAACCCAGCAGCGCAGGGAACACGCCCGAAGTCTTCGGGTCCACCTGTCTTAGAGTACAGGGACACGGGATTCTTCTTGGTGACGCCAAAGATCAATTTTATTAGCTGCAGCCAGTAACAGAGATCCTAGAAGTACAACACGGTGTATGTTCTCAGGAGACTGCTCAAATTCATAGGGCGGAGCATCGTCTTTTATGCCAAAAATCACGTTCCTGGCTAGCATAAATTACTTACAAATTGACCACTCAGAGGATGACATTACCGAAGTATCACATAACGACAAACCCACTTTCAGTTGTCCAGCCCACCAAATATGACAAGGCAGAATCCAGCATTCTTACTCGAACAGGCCGGACGGGCCCACCATAAAGACCTCAACCCAAGTCAATAATTAGGCCATAAAGGAAGAAACAGAAACAGATGAGATGCGAGATAGAGGGGTGTGTGCGTGTGTCATAAAATCAGCAATGTCCTGCTCTCTGATCCCTATCTGACCAGCTGCTTAACAAGGAGGAGGCTCAACAAGTTTAGCCTCGGGCAACAGGGTCAGTTCACCCAGGTTAAACAGAAGTCAAAGAATTCAAGCTAAGATGTATGTGTCCCAAAAGACTCGTTGGCCACGGTCATCCTGTAGTCATCAGCCTATGTGAGGGCAACCACAAAATGGCTGCCAAGGGTTCAGACTAGATCGTCAAATACACAGTGAATCCATCGGTGTAACATGACGAAAACACTCATGCATACTGCACTTGTCATTTGCGGTTCGCTGATGCCAAAATCGTCACGATACGACAACCTTCATTTGAACGGGTTCGGGATTCACGGAACCTCAGCTTCACTAGGATTTTATAATCAGTGTTTAATAAAGCCAGAGGCCTGTATGATCTCATCTTCATGGGGTCTCTATCGGGATTGGGGAGCGAAACCAGCCACACTTCATTGATTTCAGGAGGGTGGAGTCTTCCATAGCAGCGGCATAGACCACCTGGAGATGTGGCACCAGTGTTGCCGCATACGTTTTGTAGAACTCTGTCAGGAGCCCGTCTAGGCCAGGGGCTTTCTCTGTTGCCAGAGCTGCTATGACCCCTTTAATCTCCTCTTGCTCAATCGGAGCACTTAGTGCTTCGCTCTGTTCTGGTGTTATAGTGGGCAGGTGTATCGTGGTCAAGAATGCTCTTGTTCTTTCCCGGTCTTGTGGGGTGGTGGATTTGTAGAGAGCCAAGTAGGGTTTGGTCATCTCGCATGTATTTCGTATTGGGTATACACTGTAGGGCCTACCGTAGGGTGTATAGCATGTATGTGGTATTGAGGCTGTTCATTAGGCAAAAGCCACGCCAGCAGTCTCCCAGGTCTGTCTGATGTTGCATGCGTGCTGAGTGCACTGTGTAGTTTAAGCAACGCAGTCGCTCTAACACTTCTATATGTTCACTGTGCATTCTTATGTAGCTGTTGCGAGTCTCCTGCGACCGATGCCACTTGAGTTTCAACGGGTAAGATCTCCTGTTCTATCTTCTCTATCTCTTGGGTTAGTTGTCTACACATGTTCCAGGTTAGTCCCATGCTATGCCCTCTAATAACCTCTTTAATTGCCTCCTATTCGATTGATTTGTAATGAGTAGTGCCCGTGTTAATTCTGAAAGATTCTTTTGCGGTTGTTCCCAGTGAGGTCCGAAATGCTGAGTCCTCCAGTGCCGTCGGCTGGAGATGCCAAGTGGGGACTGGAGGTTGGCCAGCGTCCCAGCTCCGCTGCATCAATTGGGGATTGGGGTCAGAGGGTGTGTGGCCAAGATAGTCTGTATGTTTAATAAATGGTAAAAGTGAGGGAGAGCTCACAATCCGATCTAGTCTCACATGCAGATTGTGTACGTGGGAGTAAAAAGAATATATGCGGGCGTATGGATTGCGGCCACGCCAAACATCTGTCAAGGACCAGTGTGCCAGCCAAGTGTTCAGGGCTAATGCATTTGAAGAGGCTGTTGTGCGTGTCAAGGGTGGGAAGGAATGGTCCAGGACACTGTCCAGCACTGAATTGAAGTCCCCTCCCAGCAGCCATGGGATCTCACACCAGGGCGCAAGTGCTTTTGTGAGGGAACGCAGAAAGGTGGACTAGTCCACATTTATGGCATATATAGACCCTTTCAGAATGGACTGACCATTTAACCGACCTTTCACAAGGACATACCTGCCATATGCGTCTGCCCTCACCTCCTCTGCTGAAAAAGGGGACCCCGCCCTGACCAATATTAGTGACCCCTGGCTTGAGTGGAGAAATTGGTGCTGAAGAATTTTCCTCGCTAGTGTGCATGGAGTCGGGTAGCCTCTGACTGTGTTAAGTGTGTCTCTTGTAATAGTGCTATGCTGGAAGCCCAGCACTGTAGGTATTAGTATATAGAGTATTGCTTGGCTCGGGTATGGATGCCTTTCATATTCCAGGTGATAACGTTAATTTGTGTCATATGGTTCTATTATGCGCCCACGTGCTGTGTCTTAGATGCAGATAGTCTGCTGACCTATTAGAGATGCAGCTGATTGAGTGTACGAGTTCCAGGTAATGTTTGCTGTGGGGTAAGGTGCATAAATAAAAATAGGAGGAAATGAGCAGTAAAATGTGTATAACATTATCAGAGCAGGTCCCAAATGAGGACCCTCCTAAATCATGTCGCATATTGCTTCCACCAATGTCAATATGATATAGGGATGGTTTGTGCAGTGGCGGCGGTCCCTGTGTGCCCTTGTGGTGTGGCATTTGTGGAGTCCCACACACAGGCCAGTGAGCCTCTGGTAATCACTTAGTATTTTCGTGATGCTGCAGCATGGCGCAACAGCATAGTTATCCCCAGGTGTTTCACAGATCACCCTGATCAGATTGTGTCTGTCATGTGGCCCATAGGGACATTGTCGTTTTTCACTAACTTAGCATCAGCACGCTAAAGCTTGCCTGCTGCTTTTGCGCACGTAACTACACATCTTTATTTGTGCGATACTTTCAATGATTGCTTTCACACGAGAACTCATTGCTGTGTTCACTCTCTGCATGTTCCTGCGATGTTGACTGAACATTATGTGCAAGGTCGAACAACAATGCCCCTTGTTATTTTGCTCTGGACAGTCCTTAGCCTGTGGACAAAACATCATGATGCAGCTGTTGTTTGGACAGCGTACTTGGGTTTTTAGTGGGGTACACGAATAGGTGCAGCACACTTGGAGAGGGACCTTTCCTGGGAGAAGTTTTGCGACAACGCTCAGGATGTAGATCTACCATCTATAGGCTAAGGTATGGGGTCTGCAGACAAACCCCAGAGATCTTCCATTAGATAATTATACTTCTTTTCAGCAAGGGGAGGGAGATTTGGCACTATAGTCTTTTCTCCATTGTCTTTTTACGATGACATCTCCATTCATGAATTATGGACAAGCTGCTATGCTGACTTAATATTCGTACTATGCATATTCCTGTTTGTTGTGGCATGTATACTGCAAGATAGGGCATCTTAGTTAAAATAAATATTTTAAACAATTCTGTTTTTCTGTCAGATCTTATTGTGGATGAGTACAAGAGTGTGAGTGAAACAGTGTGTCTTTTTACCTTTTATTCCTGAGAGATCTGAGTGTGTTGTGTTCTGGGGTGTTTAATCATTTGTTTCTCTGTAAGTGAGTTGGAGAGCAAGTGAGACACTATAGCTAGTCGGTCCTGGGTTCGTGGGTACTAAGGTGGTAGGAAGACCAAGTCCTTATACACTAAGGTCCTATATTCCTGTGCATACTTCTGTGTTTTTGCAGAATCCCTGTCCTTTAGGTGGGAGAGTTCAGGCCTCGACAGCACCATTGACTTGCGTGGGGGAGCGAGTGGTATTAAGGTGGATTGACAATCTGCCAGGGCTAGATGATGTTGTCAGAGGTTTGTGGTGTCACCACTGGGAGGTTTGGCGAGTCAAGTCCCTCAGGCCACGAGTGAGTGAGATCCTTTTCATTCATGGACTGAATAGATTCTGTGTCTGGATCCAAACCACGTGGTTGGTCCCCAATCATCGCAGCCATCTGTAGTACCTTTCGGTGCTCTGTGATTATTTGTTCTAAATAAGGGGGCATGATAAGTGTGGACGGTTGGGTCGTATCCTTGTGTTTGTTGTGTTTTTGGTTGTTCCTGTCACAGCATGTTCTCGTCTGAGCATCAGATGCCGTGTGTTCTAGCGCCAGTCTCAGGCCTTCCAGCCAGCCCCAGGCTTCCGCAGGAGAGTCGAAGAAATGCGTGGTGCCTTTACCCACTACTTGAAGTTGGGCAGGAAACAGAAGGGAATAGCACAACTCTAGATCTCGGAGGTGCCTCTTCACTGGTGAAAGGATCCCCTGCGCCTCTGCACTTGGGCAGTGTAGTCTAGGAACAGCATGAAGCGTGCATTAAGTACTGATATTTCCTGTGATTTCCGCGTTTCTTTTAGTATAACGTCTCTGTCACTAAAGTTCAGCAGCTTATTAAGAAAGTGCCTGGGCCTCGCGCCTGGAGCAGGCCTACAGGTTGGCACCCTATGCACCCGCTCCGCCACAAATTGAGAGGATAGTACATTATTTGGCAGTAGTTCTCGTATCCAAAGCTCTGTGTAGGACACCGGGTCCTGGCCTTTGACATCCTCCAGCAATCCCACCACACAGACATTATTGCAGCTTGACCGGCCCTCGATATCCTCTACCCTCTCCTCCAAGGCTTGGATACTAGCCATGAGGGTGAGCAGTGTGGCGATGTTTGATCTAATGGTGGAGCGGAGTTACACAAGTGCAATTATGTGGGCTTGCACCTCGCCTGTTGACTTACGATGGTTCACATATAATAATGTAAAGTCTGTGGTGACCTTGTCTATTTCCACTTCTAGAGAGGAGCGGGTTTGTTCAAGTGATGTGCCAAGTTTCTCCACCGTGTTCTGAACTGTATCCATTTTTGCAGCTAATGACTGGTGTAACGATTCTGCATTCTGGGCTGCATGTGCCTGGGGTGGTCCATCTGAATCCGAGCCGGTGGATACTTGCGGAGGGTTGGATCGTAGTCGGCCCATGTCTAGTTGTTGAGCTGTAGGCATACGTTTACCCAGTCTTGGGTCACCAGTGCAGGGATCGTAAAGCGGGGTCCAATGCGTCACGAGTGGTGCGCAAACACAGTCCGTGTGTCTGTCTTGCTGGTCCAGAGGGGAAGTCTTGGTGTGTGCATGTATCTCATGGGGAGTCCGTGGGAGGGAAAGACTAGTGTTCACCTTTGGCCTCTGCAGTTCTGTTCTATCTCCTGGACACTAGGACAGTAGGCAGCCCAGCGCAAGTTATGGCCTTCAGACCAGTATAGCCATGGTCAGTCAACCTTTAGCCATCCCCTCAAGCCCAGACGCCACCCTAGGGGGGGGAGGCCTTTATGTAGTGCCTCATTCGGGCCAAGATCAATATTAACGTCGATAGTCCGGCTCTTCAGCCTCCCTCCTTTTCTATTTGAATTTGTTTTTTTAGATTTTTCCCCCCTTTGTTTTGCTCTTATATTCTTGTTCTCATCTTCTGCCACCCCAATGGTACTGCCTTGTTTAAAAAGTGCAGCTTGTGCCCTTGGCTAGTGAGAGTGCAGCAGTTTCAGTAGTAGAGACGATTCCGCCAATGGCCACGCTGGTTTTGACAGTATCACTGTGGGAGGGTAAATCAGCTATGCAAGGGCCCACTATCACTAAGAGGGACTATGGAGGGCATGGCTATATGGGGATTGTTCCAGGGGCCTGCAGGCCCAGCAAGGGTAGCAGTAACTGGTGCCAAAGCAAGAAGGATTGGGGCAGACCTTGCGTGCACACTTGCACTCCTTCAGGCCTGGGCCTGATACGACCCCGGGCTGTCTTCAGCTCGTTTCTCCCGCCTCCCCGCTCATTACCTCCGGTTACAACAGCTGCGAGGGCCTCCCTGCTGAGCCACAGAGGTTTGCGCTGCCTCTGATCCCAACCCGTTCACCGAAGGCACCTTGGTGGGCGAAGCACATGTCGCCATTCCCACGTTATGAGAGGCCCATCACGCCTCTGGATCACCGCCACACCCGGTCTTTATGTTGCACTGCCACAGCATGGCTGGACGTCTCGGACCGCTCCTGTCCCGGCTTTGCGGCCTCTCCACTGCAACAGGTGGTGCTGCTGCACCGGGCCCCTCCTCTGCTCGCGTGCTCTCACCACTGCCTGTTTGGTATGCTAGTATGAAAGACCAGGGGAGCCCCGCGTCAGCAGCGCATCACCACCCACCCTGGGAGCCTGTCTCCATGCAGCCCATAGACAACAGGATGTGGGAGCCCACCCCTGACCTCTCAGGTAAGGTTCGCCCCTGGCAATCTGGGTAATGCAGTCTCTTGTAGATCGCTCCGATATTTTCGAGTGTATCGCCAAAATTGGCGCAGATAGTGCTGATCTCTAGACACGTGTTTCTGGTTTATTAATCGTCATCAGTAGAGAATACAGTCTTGTATTTTGGGGTTTGCTGAGTAGGTTGCCAAACAATATATCAGGTCCTGTACCTCTCACTGGCGCGCAGGTGCTTCATCCACAAGCTCGTCAGCTCAATGACTCACGGGAGTACTTTAAATAGACAACAGGATGTGGGAGCACACCGCTGACGTCTCGAGCAAGGTTCGCCACTGGCAATCTGGGTAATGCAGTGTCTTGTAGATCACTCCAATATTTTCGAGTGTTTCGCCAAGGTTGGCGCAGATAGTGCTGATCTCTAGACATGTGTTTCTTGTTTTTTAACTGTCATCACTAGAGAATACAGTCTAGTATTTTGGGGTTTGCTGAGTAGGCTGCCAAACATTATATCTGGTCCGGTACCTCTCACTGGCGCGCAGGTGCTTCATCCACAAGCTCGTCAGCACAATGACTCACGGGAGTACTTTAAATATACAACAGGATGTGGGAGCACACCGCTGACGTCTCGAGCAAGGTTCGCCACTGGCAATCAGGGTAATGCAGTGTCTTGTAGATCGCTCCAATATTTTCGAGTGTTTCGCCAAGGTTGGCGCAGATAGTGCTGATCTCTAGACACGTGTTTCTGGTTTATTAACCGTCATCAGTAGAGAATACAGTCTTGTATTTTGGGGTTTGCTGAGTAGGCTGCCAAACATGATATCAGGTCCGGTACCTCTCACTGGCGCGCAGGTGCTTCATCCACAAGCTTGTCAGCTCAATGACTCACGGGAGTACTTTCAATAGACAACAGGATGTGGGAGCACACCGCTGACCTCTCAGGCAAGGTTCGCCCCTGGCAATCTGGGTAATGCAGTCTCTTGTAGATCGTTCCGATACTTTCGAGTGGTTCGCTAAGGTTGGCGCAGATAGTGTTGATCTCTAGACACGTGTTTCTGGTTTATTAACCGTCATCAGTAGAGAATACAGTCTTGTATTTTGGGGTTGCTGAGTAGGCAGCCAAACATTATATCAGGTCCAGTACCTCTCACTGGCGCGCAGGTGCTTCATCCACAAGCTCGTCAGCTCAATGACTCATGGGAGTACTTTAAATAGACAACAGGATGTGGGAGCACACCGCTGACGTCTCAAGCGAGGTTCGCCACTGGCAATCTGGGTAATGCAGTCTCTTGTAGATCTCTTCGATATTTGCGAGTGTTTCGCCAAGGTTCGCGCAGATAGTGCTGATCCCTAGACACGTGTTTCTGGTTTATTAACCGTCACCAGTAGACAATACAGTCTGTACTTTGGGGTTTACTGAGTAGGCAGCCAATCATTATATCAGGTCCGGTTACTCTCACTGGTGTGCAGGTGCTTCATCAAAGAGCTCATCAGCTCAATGACTCACTGGGAGTACTTTAAATAGACAACAGGATGTGGGAGCACACCGCTGACCTCTCAGGCAAGGTTCACCCATGGCAATCAGGGTAATGCAGTCTTTTGTAGATCGCTCCAATATTTTCGACTGTTTCGCCAATGTTGGTGCAGATAGTGCTGATCTCTAGACACGTGTTTCTGGCTTATTAACCGTCATCAGTAGAGAATACAGTCTTGTATTTTGGGGTTTGCTGAGTAGGCTGACAAACATTATACCAAGTCCGGTACCTCTCACTGGCGCGCAGGTGCTTCATCCACGAGCTCGTCAGCTCAATGACTCACGGGAGTACTTTAAATAGACAACAGGATGTGGGAGCACACCGCTGACCTCTCAGGCAAGGTTCGCCCCTGGCAATCTGGGTAATGCAGTCTCTTGTAGATCGCTCCGATATTTTCAAGTGTTTTGCCAAGGTTGGCACAGATAGTGCTGATCTCTAGACACGTGTTTCTGGTTTATTAACCGTCATCAGTAGAGAATACAGTCTTGTACTTTGGGGTTTGCTGAGTAGGCTGCCAAACATTATATCAGGTCCGGTACCGCTCACTGGTGCGCAGGTGCTTCATCCACGAGCCCGTCAGCTCAATGACTCACTGGAGTACTTTAAATAGACAACAGGATGTGGGAGCACACCGCTGACCTCTCAGGCAAGGTTCGCCCCTGGCAATCTGGGTAATGCAGTCTCTTGTAGATCGCGCCAATATTTTTGAGTGTTTCGCCAAGGTTGGTGCAGATAGTGCTGATCTCTAGACACTTGTTTCTGAATAGTAAATCTGTACTTCCCTACATGCACTTACCTTTCGATGACTTGTCCTTCGATAGTCTTTCCTCGATATTAGTATGTCACGATATTGTTGGTGGTGATATTCAGTAGTACGGTCACAGAGAGGCGTGCTATGAATAGCCATTCTGCAAAAAAATAAATGTATGATGTCCACTTACGCCACCCACATTGTCTCGGAGGCAGGAACCCTAAACTAAAAAAGCGATCTAAGCCAACAATGTATCGTGGAGCAATGAAAATCCTTAAGATCCTTTTTATCACCATTCTCTATTTTGTATTGACAGGTCTCTATTTCTCTTCCTTGAAGCTTACTTCAGCGATTAACTCAGTCCTGTAGAAACACGACCAGAATAACAGAGCAACTCAAGCCTCCATCATCAGGTCTCAGGTATGACAGTAAATCCATAGTCAGCTGCGTGCTCCCCCGAGGCCAAACAAATCCATCTGACAGTCCAAAAAAATGGAGCCTGCTCGTTTTCTCACTCTCCCTTTGTTCAACATCCAAAATGCGAGCCAGGAGTCCTGTATTAGCTTCACACTATCCGGCGTTTTTATCTGGGATCATTTTCCAATCTGTAATAGCTGCCGAAATTGCATGTTTCGTCTCTGTGACTGACAAGGCTGAGGATGATCTGTTTCAATCTCCAAATTGACCTAGCCTCTCCTTAAATTCTCGAAAGTAACTGTGAGGTGTTAAACAGCTCTTCAGAGAGGCCATCATTCTTGTGTTTCAGTGAGTGATGGCCTCAATTCAAAAGCCTGATAGCAGAAAGTACATTCATAGTGATCTCGCTAGGATGCTTATTTCAGAATATTTCATTGAAGTAAAAAAATGCGTGTGATGTTTCTGAAAGCTTACTTCACTTTTCGTGGTCAGCACAAAAAAATGGAACGCATTCAATCGAAACATCCCTGCAGTATTACAGAATGATTTTGGTGGCTGAAGGTTTTATGAAGTGAGAAAAAAAGAAAAAAAATTAACACACTGATACAGTTTGTTTTTACTGATCAATATTTTTAGATATTTAAAAACCGAAAAATTCACCAATTAAAACGATGATTCCGTGCTACAATTTCTCTTTTGAATATTTAAGAATTGGTGTATTTTGGCTACTTCTAGTGTAACGATCTGTTCTATTACCGGTGCCAAAAAGCTCTTGCCTTTAATACTTTTAACAGCGCTCACATTCACAGGTTTGCCATTAGTTTGCACAAGCCCTTTTATTCAGGGATCAATCTTGGAAACGTAATTAGTGTTACAAAGTAATAAAGTGTGACATTTTGTATCATCTTTCTATGTAAATTCTAATTAAAGTCAAAAAAAGGCTGACAATGAATTCGAACATTCTTGTATGGTGACATACATCAGTTATGGATATCAAATGTTCATAATCACGTGGGAGCTGATTCATAAAGGTAAGTTTACACGTTTATGTACATTTTCTATTTTTTTGTGTTAGCACACTACGAGTTAATAGCAACCGTATTGCTGTTACACTGTACTTTGATTAATCCCTTTTTTTTAAATTATTTACCGACTTTAAATTGAGGGGCAGATTTACAATAAACTAACGCAGCACGGTGCAGCAAGTCATTTTGCTGCGCCGTGCTGCGTTAGTTTGGAAAGCAAAGAGATGCGACATATTTACAACAATATGTCGCATCTCTGTGCTTCCCCCTGCGCTGGCGCACAAACTGCTGCCATGCGCCAATGCCGGCACCCTTGCACAATGGTGCAAGGATGCCTGGATCGTGGGGACATTGTTTTTGTTCAGGAAGAGTTCCCTTCCTGCACAAAAACAATCTGAAATGCCGTTTTTCAAATTATATGTGTGCTGCATTAGAACACATAGAAGTTGAAAAACAGCATATTTTCGATGATTGTTTATGTGCAGAAAGGGAACCCTTCCTGTACATAAAAAATCATTACAGGTGATTTCCTCTTTCAATGTGTGCTGCAGAATGCAGCACGCATAGAAACAGGAAACAAAAACGAGGAAAAAAGAATACATTTCTCCTCGTTGTGCCTCCCTACGCCTCACCTGGGGAGACGTATCATTCACACGCATTTCCAGAGTTACGATTCTTCGTAAATTTGGAAATGTGTCTCGTTCCATGGGTGTTGCGTTGGAACACCCACAGCAACACCCATGGAACGCCCCTTTCACGCAAAGTGCTTAGGGGGTCATATTTACAAGGACAAGAAAAGCCACGCAGGGTGGCTTTTCTCTGCCCTTGTAAATATGGGGCAGTGTATTGCACTGCCAGTGCGTCACAAAAAGTGACGTACTGGCAGCGCAAGGATCTTGTAAATCTGCTCCTGAGAATTTACCGAGACATAATGAATGTTGTTAGATCTGGGGGTCTCTAGTTGGCAGAGGTAAGTACCTTAGACCAAATAGGGACCCTTGCTTTTAGTCAGGGTACAGGGACACACACGGTAGATAACCCCTGCTCACCCTCTAGGTAGCTTGGCTCGAGCAGACAGGCTTATCCCCAAGGCAATGTGTAACGTATTTGCAAGTAACAACCACAATGACCCCCCCCGGTACACCACAAATGTAGACCACACAGGTGAGTATATAAAAAAATATAACTTTATCTAGTTTCAGCAGTAAGATTCATCCGTCATAGCATTGCACATTAATCTTCCGTTTCTCTTTAGCTTTCTCGGATCGCTAGGCATGTAAAATGAATAGTCTCTAGTCTCTTGTGAGCGTTGGGTGTCAAAAAGTATATGGCTTTCTCGGCACCGAGAGTACCTCCTCCAGCTATGCCCCTGCCCTTACAACTGTAGCGCTTCTCTCCGTACACAGACTCACCAGGCTGCGGATCGGGGCGCACGGACTCGGCGCGTCGGAGCCCTTCTTCGCTACGAGGTTCTTGCAGCTTCTCGAGCGGTGGGCCAATCAGGTTGCGGCTCTCTCGACGAGCCTCCAGCGCCGTCGTCGAACGTCACCGGGCGTCCGCCAATCGTAGCGCGGCTCCTTCGGCCAAGCCCCTGCCGCCAGCCAATCCGGTCGCGACCTCCTCGCTCCTTCCTTCGCGGCACTGTGGAGCAAAGTGGCACAGCTTCTGGTCGATCTCGGGCACCCGGGCTGCAGCGGTGAATTGCGGGCAGGATATTCCAAGGTGCCTCAGGTCAGCGGGTTGATCCTGGCTCCGCCAAACCTCACAGCTGCTTCGCCAGCCCTGGGGGCGCCCCACAATATTCCTAGCCGCCGTAACACAGGTGCCGATGAGCACGTCGGCCTCTTCAGCGCGGCAGCCGGTCTCAGGCACAGATCAGCACGGCTCCCCTCAGCAAAGCAGAGAGCAGCCAGCGCATTTCACGGGACACAGCAGAGTTTGAAAGTCTCTGCAACCTTTATGTCCCTGGGTTGCCAAACAGGAGGCCAGCTCTTCTCAGGCCCTTGGAGATTTCAAGTTGCAGACACAGCACACAGCAAAGTCTTGGTTAGGTCAAGTAGGCAGGGCCATAGCACACAGCAAGGCCCCTTCTCCTCCTCAGCTTCAGTTGTACAGCAGGACAGGTCAGCCCTTAGAGCACACAGCAAGGCAATCTTCCTTTGGTCCTTCAGCGGTCCGTCATTCAGCAGAGGTTCCTCTTGATTGTAGAAATCTAAAAATCTGTTGTCAGGGGTCCTGTACTTCTACCCCTAAAAGTCTTTGAAGTCTTTGTGCAAGTGGGTCCTGAGCCCGGTCTGATCCAGTTCTGGGTGTTGCTGGAGCACTTTGTTTTCCTGGCTTCTGCTTTCCTTTCAGAGTGAGGGGCAGAGTCGTCAGCCTCCCAGCAGGAGGTGGAGCCAGCAGTGTGGCAGGCAGGCACAGCCCTATTCACTCCCAGGTGCTATCTCCTCCCTCCACTCTACTTGCGAATGCAGTCATGCAGCAAAGGGCTGACTCATCCAACCTCCTGGGGGCTCCCCAGCCCCTGTCACTCTCAAACCAGACAGTCAATCCACAAGCATGCCCAGGCGCACAGAAGGGTCAGACAAGAGAACAGCTACTCTCTAAAAAGTACTGTTCTCCAACTCAGGATTTAAAAACAACCTCTCCTAAAAGATGTGTTATTAAATGCTGAGCTCAGGGATATCAAACACTCATGTCTTATCTTGTTCCTATGAGAAGATAGGCTGATGGCCATTGGCACCAGCCTCCCTCATGTTAGCCTATGGAGCAAGATAACCTTGCAGCAGTGAACACACAAAATGGCCGCTGTTCACTACCAGAGCATGTTACCTGCACTAGTACATGCTCTACCTTTTACATACACTGCACCCTGCCCAGGGGAATACCTTGGGCCTTCCATAGGGATGACTGACGCGTACAAAAAGGGAAGGGTTAGGCCCGGCCAGTGTGGACACTGGCCAGGAGGACATGGCAGTCCAGGGACTGCAGGCAGGCCTGCGGTGGCAGGCCTGAGACACCATTTAGGGCTACTCGTGTGGGTGGCGCAATCAGCGCTGCAGGCCCACTAGTAGCATCTGTCATCACCAGCCCTGGCACACACAGTGCACTTTACTAGGGACTTCATGGGGATACAAATATGCCAATCAGGTATATCCAATCAATACGATATTTTACACAGGGAGCACTTACACTCTGGCACTGATTAGCAGTGGCAGAGTGTCCAAAGCATCTAAACCAGCAAAAACGAAATTCAGCACAGCATCAAAAATCCAGGTAGCAGAGGCAAAAGATAGGGGAAAAACCCACGCCAAGGATGTCAGGTCTAACACGTGTCCCCGCCAGCTGAAAGTGGGGAGAACTACCCACCCTCTTGGGAGTTCTCATCACTAAGGCGGAAAAACCTGGACAGACCATCAGCATTGGCGTGTTCTGTACCGGGACGGTGTTCCACCGTGAAGTCCATTCCCTGTAGGGAGATGGACCACCTCAACAGTTTTGGATTCTCACCCCTCATCTGCATTAACCATCTGAGGGGCCTGTGGTCGGTCTGAACACGGAAGTGAGTCCCAAACAGGTAGGGCCTCAGCTTCTTCAGGGCCCAGACCACAGCAAATGCTTCCCTTTCAATAGCACTCCACCTCTGTTCCCTAGGGAGCAGCCTCCTACTAATAAAAGCTACAGGTTGGTCCCCGCCCTCGTCGTCCATCTGTGAGAGTACTGCTCCCACACCTTGCTCTGAAGCATCTGTTTGCACTATGAACTCACTGGAAAAGTCAGGTGCCTTAAGCACTGGTGCTGTGCACATTGCAGTGTTCAGGGCATCAAAAGCAGTTTGACAGGCCTCGGTCCAATTCACTTTCCTGGGCTGATTTATAGAGGTTAGTTCTGTCAAGGGGGCAACAATGGTGCCATATCCCTTGATGAACCGTCTGTAATACCCGGTGAGTCCTAGAAAGGCTCTCACCTCGGTCTGGGTCTTGGGGGGTTCCCAAGCCAGAATGGTATCAATCTTCGCCTGTAGGGGCGCCACCTGGCCGCTCCCCACCTGGTGTCCCAAGTACACCACTGATCCCTGCCCTATCTGGCACTTGCTGGCCTTGATAGTGAGGCCTGCCTTCTGCAGAGCCTTCAACGCTTCACAGAGGTGTTGCAAGTGTTCCTCCCAAGTGGAGCTGAACACCGCAATGTCATCCAAGTATGCAGCGCTGAATTGCTCCAGCCCGGTCAGTACCCGGTTGACAAGTCTCTGGAAGGTGGCAGGGGCATTTTTCAATCCAAAGGGCATGACGCGAAACTGGAAATGCCCCTCTGGTGTTGAAAATGCCGACCTCTCCTTTGCCCCCTCAGTTAAGGCAATCTGCCAGTACCCTGAAGTCAAATCGAAGGTGCTGAGATACCTGGCAGCTCCCAACCGATCCACAAGCTCGTCAGCTCTGGGGATGGGGTGCGCGTCAGTTTTGGTGACCGCATTGAGCCCACGGTAGTCCACGCAAAACCGAAGTTCTGGCGGGCCACCGGGTGTAGCAGCTTTCTTGGGAACTAGGACCACTGGGCTAGCCCAGGGACTGCTGGAGGGCTCAATTACCCCTAGCACCAACATCTTGGAAACTTCTTCCTTGCTGCTGGCCCTGACCTTGTCAACTACTCTGTAAAACTTCTGTTTCACAGGTAGACTATCTCCAGTGTCCACATCATGGACGCACCAGTTGGTGACACCTGGGGTCAGGGAAAACAGGGAGGCAAACTGACCCAACACCTGGCGACAGTCTCTCTGTTGTTCTCGGGTCAGTGTGGGGGAGAGGACCACACCCTCCACTGACCCGTCTTGCTCCTTGGCTGCCAGGAGGTCAGGGAGAGAATCGCTGTCCTCTTCCCCTCCAGCATCTGTAGCCATGAGCATTGTCACTTCAGACCTCTCAAAGTGGGGCTTGAGGCGGTTCACATGCAAGACTCTCAGGGGCTGCCTAGGAGTCTTCATGTTGATCAGGTAAGTCACCTCACTCTTGCGCTCTACCACCTCATATGGCCCGGTCCACTTGTCACGGAGCGCACAATGCTCCACGAGCGCCATCACCCACACTTTCTGCCCAGGATGAAATTCAACCAGAGTGGTATTCTGGTCGTACCATCTTTTCATCTCTTCCTGGCTGGCTTCTAGGTTCTCTTGAGTGAGCTTTCTGAAGCGGAACGTCTGGTTGCGGATGGCCAGCACATAGCTGAACACATCCTGGGGGGTTTTCCCACGGGATTTCTCCCACCCCTCCTTCACCAGTGTGAGAGGTCCTCTAACAGGGTGGCCATACAGCAGTTCAAAGGGGCTGAACCCTAAGGACTTCTGAGGCACCTCCCTGTAGGCAAACAACAGGCATGGTAACAAGACGTCCCACTTCCGTCTCATGGGCTCCGCTAGGCCCATAATCATACCTTTCAGGGTGCGGTTGAACCTTTCAACCAACCCATTTCCTTGAGGGTGGTAAGGAGTGGTGAACTTATAAGTTACCCCACACTCCTCCCACAGAGACTTCATGTACCTAGAGATGAAGTTGGTACCCCGGTCGGAGACCACCTCTCTGGGGAACCCCACAGGGGAAAAGATCCCCATCAATGCACGGCCCACCACGGGGGCTGTGATTGTCCTGAGAGGGACTGCTTCCGGGTACCAGGTGGCGTGGTCCACCAAGACCAGGATGAACCTGTTGCCTAAGGCAGTCTTGGGGTCCAGGGGCCCTACGATATCAATGCCCACCCACTCAAAAGTGGTGCTCACCACAGGAAAAGGTTGGAGGGGTGCCACGCACTTTCCTCCACTCTTACCACTGGCTTGGCATGTTTGGCAAGACTTACAAAAGGTGCTGACGTGCTTCTTCATCTGGGGCCAGTAAAAGTGGGTGACAAGCCTGTGATAGGTCTTGTCTTGCCCCAGATGTCCTGCGAGAGGCACGTCATGAGCCAGACCCAGTAAGAAGTTCCTGAAGCGCTCGGGTACCACCAGCACACGGGCTGCACCGGGCTCAGCAAACTTAGGCTCACTATAAAGTAAGTCATCCTCCCAGTAAATCAAATGTTCCTTGGACCCTAGGCCCGCTGCCTGGTCTGCAGCCTGCTGCCGCATACCAATGAGAGAAGGGCACTCCTTCTGAGCCTGGCAGAATTCCTCCCTGGAGGGACCACCCTCTTGCTGCCAATGGGTCAGCTCAGGCAATTCCCCCAGTTCGGCCAACTGTTCCCCTGTAGGTTCCAGGGCATCCCCCTCAGGTTCTGCCTCCTCCTGGACCGTGGGAACAGTGGGGGCCGGTTTCCCGCGCCCTCTTCCCCTTCCTCTCCTGGCAGGTTCCTGGGCCATTGTTCCAGGCTCCAGTTCTACTGATCCACCCCTACTGGCTGTCATGGCACGTGTGGATACACAGATCCACGCTGGCAGACCTAACATTTCCAAGTGAGTTCTGTGCTCTACGTCCTTCCATGGGGAACTCTCCAGGTCGTTACCCAACAGACAATCTACAGGCAAGGCATCACTGACACAGACTTCCAAGGTACCAGAGACTCCCCCCCCATGTAAAGGGAACACGCGCCATCTTGCAGAGGCGCACTGAGGTGTCAGCTGCCACCACTGGGCGGAGTACATTGGGAATGACTTGCTCTTCAGACACCCACTGACACCTGACAGATGTCACACTAGCCCCGGTGTCTCTCAGAGCCTCTATCTCCCTCCCATTGATGGTCACCTTCTGCCCGTATTTTTTAGTGTTAGCAGGTATCAAGGTATCCTGGACCATCTCTTGGTCTCCTAAAGAGACAAGGGTCATCATAGCTAATCCCTCCTCCCCACTGGAAATCAAATCCCCTCAAAAAGCTACACTAGCTACCCCTGGGACTGGAGCCGCAGCTGGTGCTGGGGGCTTCTTGGGACATTTAGGGGCGATGTGCCCCACTTCCCTACAAGCATAGCAAGTAGGGGGAAGTCTGTTGTCCTGTCTGCCCTTATGGGGCCAAGACTTCTTAGGCTTGGAGGCTTGGGACTCCTTTTCCTGGGAACTGTTTTGGGGCCCTTTAGAGAACTCCTTACTGTTACCCTTGTCCTCCCCACCTTTCTGCTGGGGACCCTGTCCACCCTTGGCTGGGATACTTACCACCCCTTTGTTGACCCTGGTGCTAGTCCAGTGGTCTGCCTCTTTAGCAAGCTCACTTGGATCAGTTAACTTGCTGTCTAAAAGATGCTGGTGCAGCTCTGGAACACATAGACTACTCAAGTGCTCCCAACTAATCAAGTGACACAACCCCACATAATCAGTAACTTTGCTGCCCTTTATCCAACCTTCCAGTGCACGCGTGTACATACTCACACACTCCACCCAAGTACTTGAATTAAGTTTCTTGAAGTTCCTAAACTTCTGGCGGTACTGTTCTGGTGTAAGCCCATACCTGAGGCATAAGGCCTCCTTCATATTGGGGTAGGTTAAGGTACCTGCTGCTTCTAAGGGTGCTAAGACATCCCTCCCAGAGGCCTCAAAATGCTTCCACAAACCTGCCCCCCAACTCTTTTCAGGCAATTCATTCATCTTCAAGGCAAGCTCATAGGATCTAAACCATGCATAGATATCCTCACCCCTCTGATAATTCTGCACCAAATCTTTTGGTATGTATACTTTACCCGCCTGTACTGGTTGTGCGCTGCCACCATTAGGACTGGACTCCACCTGTTTAGCTTTAATGTCCAGCTCCCTCATGCTCAACTCATGAGCCAACTGGAGTTTTCTCTCTTCCAAAGCGAGAGCATTCCTCCTCTCTTCCGCCTTCTTCTCACTGTCAAGGTGCAATTTTCTTTCCTCTGCTTGAGCTTTGAGCTTAAAATGTTCATTCTCATGGGCCCTAATCCTCTGATTCTCCTCCAGCTCCTCTGGAGAGAGGCCCCGACTGGAAGGGGTGCTGCCAGCCCTAGATGCTGGCCTATTCACTGGCATATCACTGGATCCAAATCCATGCTCCTGTGCACCTTCCTCTCCAGTCAAATCCTCTGGCGCAACATGTTTGGCCTCCCACCAGGCCCTTAGAGCTTTCTGTAACTCTTCTTTGTTAGCGCTGCCCTTCACTGGGCATCCTAGCTGCTTGCAGAATTGCTTCAGCTGCTTCTTTTTGTATGTGAGCAACTCCTTTACTTCAAATTGCAATTCCATCTCCTTGCCTACTCCACTGAGAGACATGATGCTTCCTAAGTCTTCCAAAAATAGGTTTCAAACTTTGTGCAATATGTAACTGCTAACTAGACTAGTGATGTACAGAGAATCACTGCAGGTCAAGTGCAAATACTGGTTCTAATCCGCACCGCTGACCACCAATGTTAGATCTGGGAGTCTCTAGTTGGCAGAGGTAAGTACCTTAGACCAAATAGGGACCCTTGCTTCTAGTCAGGGTACAGGGACACACACAGTAGATAACCCCTGCTCACCCTCTAGGTAGCTTGGCTCGAGCAGACAGGCTTATCCCCAAGGCAATGTGTAACGTATTTGCAAGTAACAACCACAATGACCCCCCCCGGTACACCACAAATGTAGACCACACAGGTGAGTATATAAAAAAAATATAACTTTATCTAGTTTCAGCAGTAAGATTCATCCGTCATAGCATTGCACATTAATCTTCCGTTTCTCTTTAGCTTTCTCGGATCGCTAGGCATGTAAAATGAATAGTCTCTAGTCTCTTGTGAGCGTTGGGTGTCAAAAAGTATATGGCTTTCTCGGTACCGAAAGTACCTCCTCCAGCTATGCCCCTGCGCTTACAACTGTAGCGCTTCTCTCCGTACACAGACTCACCAGGTTGCGGATCGGGGCGCACGGACTCGGCGCGTCGGAGCCCTTCTTCGCTACGAGGTTCTTGCAGCTTCTCGAGCGGTGGGTCAATCAGGTTGCGGCTCTCTCGACGAGCCTCCAGCGCCAACGTCGAACGTCACCGGGCGTCCGCCAATCGTAGCGCGGCTCCTTCGGCCAAGCCCCTGCCGCCAGCCAATCCGGTCGCGACCTCCTCGCTCCTTCCTTCGCGGCACTGTGGAGCAAAGTGGCACAGCTTCTGGTCGATCTCGGGCCCCCGGGCTGCAGCGGTGAATTGCAGGCAGGATATTCCAAGGTGCCTCAGGTCAGCGGGTTGATCGTGGCTCCGCCAAACCTCACAGCTGCTTCGCCAGCCCTGGGGGCGCCCCAAAATCTTCCTAGCCGCCGTAACACAGGTGCCGATGAGCACGTCGGCCTCTTCAGCGCGGCAGCCGGTCTCAGGCACAGATCAGCACGACTCCCCTCAGCAAAGCAGAGAGCAGCCAGCGCATTTCACGGGACACAGCAGAGTTTGGAAGTCTCGGCAACCTTTATGTCCCTGGGTTGCCAAACAGGAGGCCAGCTCTTCTCAGGCCCTTGGAGATTTCAAGTTGCAGACACAGCACACAGCAAAGTCTTGGTTAGGTCAAGTAGGCAGGGCCATAGCACACACCAAGGCCCCTTCTCCTCCTCAGCTTCAGTTGTACAGCAGGACAGGTCAGCCCTTAGAGCACACAGCAAGGCAATCTTCCTTTGGTCCTTCAGCGGTCCGTCATTCAGCAGAGGTTCCTCTTGATTGTAGAAATCTAAAAATCTATTGTCAGGGGTCCTGTACTTATACCCCTAAAAGTCTTTGTGCAAGTGGGTCCTGAGCCCGGTCTGATCCAGTTCTGGGTGTTGCTGGAGCACTTTGTTTTCCTGGCTTCTGCTTTCCTTTCAGAGTGAGGGGCAGAGTCGTCAGCCGCCCAGCAGGAGGTGGAGCCAGCAGTGTGGCAGGCAGGCACAGCCCTATTCACTCCCAGGTGCTATCTCCTCCCTCCACTCTACTTGCGAATGCAGTCATTCAGCAAAGGGCTGACTCATCCAACCTCCTGGGGGCTCCCCAGCCCCTGTCACTCTCAAACCAGACAGTCAATCCACAAGCATGCCCAGGCGCACAGAAGGGTCAGACAAGAGAACAGCTTCTCTCTAAAAAGTACTGTTCTTCAACTCAGGATTTAAAAACAACCTCTCCTAAAAGATGTGTTATTAAATGCTGAGCTCAGGGATATCAAACACTCATGTCTTATCTTGTTCCTATGAGAAAATAAGCTGATGGCCATTGGCACCAGCCTCCCTCATGTTAGCCTATGGAGCAAGATAACCTAGCAGCAGTGAACACACAAAATGGCCGCTGTTCACTACCAGAGCATGTTACCTGCACTAGTACATGCTCTACCTTTTACATACACTGCACCCTGCCCAGGGGGGGTACCTTGGGCCTTCCATAGGGATGACTGACGTGTACAAAAAGGGAAGGGTTAGGCCCGGCCAGTGTGGACACTGGCCAGGAGGACATGGCAGTCCAGGGACTGCAGGCAGGCCTGTGGTGGCAGGCCTGAGACACCATTTAGGGCTACTCGTGTGGGTGGCGCAATCAGCGCTGCAGGCCCACTAGTAGCATCTGTCATCACCAGGCCTGGCACACACAGTGCACTTTACTAGGGACTTCATGGTGATACAAATATGCCAATCAGGTATATCCAATCAATACGATATTTTACACAGGGAGCACTTACACTCTGGCACTGATTAGCAGTGGCAGAGTGTCCAAAGCATCTAAACCAGCAAAAACGAAATCCAGCACAGCATCAAAAATTCAGGTAGCAGAGGCAAAAGATAGGGGAAAAACCCACGCCAAGGATGTCAGGTCTAACAAATGTCTTTCTATTTTTTCTGCTCAATAAAAAAAACAAAAGTTAATAGCAACTTTACGACTGCGGAGACTCCAAAGTAGGGGCAGAGAACTCCGCACATAAAAAAATAAGATAGGTCGTCTGTCTTGTTTTGTGCGGAGTTCTGCGGCCCAACTACGGAGTCTCTGCAGTTGTAAAGTTACTATTAACTCGTATGTTTTTTAAATAACAATAGTAAGCTTGCACAAAAATTTAAGCTTACCTTTGTGAATCAGGCATATTGTGTTTTCTGCGGGTGAAAAAGAGGGGTTTTGTCTGTACGTACTTACCTTTACCATATTGTTGTAGTAAATATTTTGACAAGACAATATTTAAAACTTGATATTGTGACATACATATGCTTTTTCGTTTGTTTTCAGCCGTTCTTCAACCTTAGGTCAAAATAAATGTTTTTCTGTGGACGGAATATCATTTGCATTTGTCAAACTCTTCTTAATTCTTAAATCCAGAGATACATATCCATGGACTAGCTGTGCAACATTGAGAAAAAGAAATAAGACAGTAAAAGCAATAGAAGCAAGCATTGCAAACATTTTGTTTCTTTTGAAAAAGAGCTTCATCTGACTGAAGAGTACAGGATGGGCATCCCTATAGCACATTTCCTCAAAAATATCCACTGGAAGTTCTTTTTAAAAACAGGCATAGCGGCAAATCAAGAAAAACAGGCAAAGCTTTAGAGGTAGAGGAAAAATGAGCGATCTATGTTATAGACCTGGACCTCCCTGCCAGTAAGTGCCATTCGCATACCATGCCATAACATATAACATAAGTAGGGGCAAAATATAGGACCACCTAAAAAGTGGCAGTACATAACTGCAGACAACTGGGTGTTTAATGCGATAAAATTTGAATAGAACACCGTCTCAAAATAAAACTAAGCCTCGGCGGAGTTCGCAGAGTTTAACTCCGCAGAAAAACTCTGACGCACTCCACAGAGTTCCACCAGCAGCGGAGTCTATTAAGTCAAGTTGCACACACTGATCTTTAGTGACAGAAGTTAGTCCCATGCTCTAAAAACAGAGCGACCGGCACTATGCAATACGCCAGAGGGCGCTGCTGTTTTCTGCTGCTCGAGTAGACATTCTACTCGAGCAGCAGATTCCTCATCGCGAGGTGCAGACTTCGCAACGCGAGCAGTTGCGACCTATTTTTTCTCGCAAGCGCTCGCCAATTTACCGTTATGGAGCCACTCGAGAGAAAAAAACTCCACTCTGCGTCACTCCGAGGAGTTTTTTGGCACTCCGCACAGAGCGCAGAGTGGGTAAAACTCAGCGAAATCCGCCGGGAGAGTGGAATTCTGCACCCACCCCTAAATAAAACCAAAGGAATAGCGTTACAAAACAGTTCATTTACAAGTCTTGCAACTGGAAGTTCAAGAACTACTGCTAAAAGATGTAAAATATGAGATATTACCTCACGAACATGATACAGGAGTAATTCAGGTGTACACATACATGGAGTATTGATTGGTAAGTTTGAGTGCATTCCAAGAGTGTCAAACACTCTATTCAGAGTATTCACTTTGCTATATCAATTGGAACACAGCAGAAAGAAAAGCACATTTGGGAGGGCAACAGAATACAAGAATGGCACTAGCCTGCCCCATATCAAATAGACTATTGGCACTGCAGAAGCAAATTTGCCTTTACCGAATGTCTCAATCAGTGAGGACTCTTCAGAAATGATTAGAAATGACGGTGTCCTGTATTTGATTCAAAATGCAACACTTCACAAGGAGATTGGATCTACCGACCACAACACATCAGAGCCTCCTCATCTCTTCTTGACTTTTGCATGAAGCTGAATACCTGGCTTTTCAATGAAGCCCCCAGGGCTGGCCTCACACACCTGCTACAGAGCACATGGATAATCTCACTGGTGATTTGCACGATATAAAACACAGATAACACAACATCACACAAAAAAGTATTTTTCTGCTACATTTCTCTAGAAGAGGTGGGCAATAAGGGCTGGGTGTCACAAGCATAAAACTAAAATGAAATGGGAGAATTAATGTAATAAAGTAAATTGGAAAAAGAAGACAGAAGAAAGGGAAAGCTGAGGTACGAGGATTTGGTTTGTGAGTGTCCCACTACAGGGGACAAGGAAAGGTGGAAAAAACATAAATGTTAAACAGTGACAGTGATACAAATAATAAACAATAAAAAATTGATGGTAACCTAAAATTATTTGCTAATTTTATTTCTAAACGTGAATTTCTATGATGAGCTCTAATTTATAAAAAATAAAAAACACAATAAAATAGCTCTGCTGTTTACTATAGCATCAAAGGATGAAACGGGCCTCAATTGGAAGCTAATTGGTTGGAAGTAAAGTTGTTTATCAGGAGGTCCACCGTAAATCCAAAGTCTGAAACAAACGGTGTCTGCTCCATTTCTGATTGTTCATATTAACAGCATTTCCAGGGTATTCCTGTACATGAGTTCATTGGTGCATCCCACCAGCCCTTTTCAAGGAGGATCCAGTCTTTTGGGCCACTCAGCTAGCGCCGCTCTACCTTTCCATCTTAGAAAAGTGTACCATCCCGGCCTCATGGCAAGGATCGATCCTCGTTCCGATTTTCAAAGGTGGCAACAAAAAATCTCCGGGTAACTACCGCTTGGTCGCCTTAATTGACATTGATGCAAAATATTTCGCAGGCATATTGCTAAATTCTTTACAGGAATGGACAGACGCAAGCTCAATAATTCCGCCAAATCAGACTGGATTCATGAGCAACACTGGCGCAACGGTCAACCTCATCACACTCTCTCTTTTGATCGACCAGGCTGAATCCAGTACCAGCCCCATATCCATGGGGTTTATAGACTTCAAATCGGCCTTTGACAAGGTCAACAGGACAAAGCTGTGGCAGAAACTCTCGTTACTGAACATTCCAAGTAGCTTACTCAGGGCCTTGCAGCTCTTGCATCAGGACTCGTGGGTCAGGATCATGATCGGCGATGGCTCACGACTGTCTCGACGAGTACCAACAACGCAAGGCCTCAAGCAAGGGTGCGTCCTTGCTCCCACACTTTTCAATCTATTCCTGTCTGATATTCCAGCAGCTCTCAATCTAGTCAACTCACATCCACCCAAGATAGGAAGCCTTCGCCTGTCCAATCTTCTGTACGCCGACGACCTGGTCCTTCCGAGTCATACCAAGATAGGATTACAATGTCTCTTGGGTGCAACTGCCACATATTCTAACAAGTAAGGGCTACAGATAAACAACAAGAAAACTAAAATTCTTGTGGTCCGTACATCAGGGCCCAAAATTCCCGCATGGTTCCTAAATCAGGAAAGAATAGAAGCAACCAGATGCCATAAGCATTTAGGAGTCTTTTTTAACAACAATGACAGATATGCGAACCAGCTAGGTGAATTGAAAAAGAAAGGAATTGCGTTGTCCTTCGCACTTAACTCCATCCCCAAAAAAATAAATAGCCCAACTTTCGCTTCAATACTCCAGGTGGCCCAGGCAAAGGTCATTCCAACTCTAACCTACGGGTGCGAGGCGCTAACAGGGCTGGATAGCGCGCTATAAGATAAAACAGTAGCAAAAATGTACAGAACGATCTTCCAGCTACCTCCTTACACATCACCAGCACAAATCAGATTGGAATTTGTAATCTGTAGACAGTCACTGGGCTGTATAGTGGCTTTTTTTAATAGGCTGCCATAAGCTGAGGGACTCAAAGGAAGGCAGCGTGGCCCACCACCTTTGGAGCCAGCTGGACACAAGTCGATGGCAGCCAGGGAAGCGCTATCTGTCCTGCAGCCTTAGCACTCTTGGCCTGAGTAACCTCTGGGCCCTATATGCAAGCCAACAAGAGTTTAAGAGGCTAGCAAAACTCAGTGCGAAACAACTTTCTTCAGCAGAAGACAGGGCAAGCCTTTCGGCACGGAGTCACAGTTGGATGACCCTTCGCACATATCCTTAGTTGAAACCTCCGAGCTACCTAACGACTACCTTCAATGCACGTACTAAGCTCCAGTTCTTAAAGCTGAGAATTGGGGTGATTCCTATGAACTGCCATCTCCCTAAATGGAAAAGAGACTGAGCTCAGGAAACGTGCCGGCTCTGCAGTCAACATAGGGAAGACATACTGCATGTGCTATGCTTGTGCCCTAATCTCCTAGATGATAGAAGAACCCTATTACGAAGGGGCTGGATCGATAAGGACGTGAGATCTTGCAGAGGAGCAGTGGTGGCCTGCTTCCACCCAGGGAACACCATGCTAAACTGCGCCTTGGTCAGGTTCATGGACCGCTTTGCAAAACAGCTAGAGGAGGTGAGACACGTTTTGGACTCTCGGCCTGGGACCTAGTCCTCTTGCCTATTTGTACTCCATCCTTACCTGTGACCCGGTCTGGATCATGGACAGCTTTAAAAAAAAAAAAGCTAAAAGGAGGGGAGACGAGCATATGCTTGTCGGCCTAGGACTTAAATCTCTAGTCTATTGGGATTGGCGTCTCCTTGTCTGAACACAATCTATTGAAAGCTATGTACAGTGCATTTGGAACAGAGTTTTATATGTCATGATGACGGCTGACTTTTAATTGCATGGAAAGTTTTTTATCATATTACCTATTTTATATACAGTAATGATTTTCTACATTGTAGATCATTGCAAAGGTTTTTACAAATCATGCAATAAAGTTATATCTATTACCATGAGCCAATAGATTTCACTGTAAATTATCTGCAACATGAATGACTTGTGACTTACATTTATGCACAATTGGTGATAATACATATCTATATTAGCTCCAACATAAAAATTGCATACTTTTAACAGGAAGATAGTTTCATAATAACCTCATCCTTTTTATTTTAAAACAGTGGTTATACTCAAAATATTACCTTTAAATTCTAATCAACTTTTTAACCATCTATTACAACTGCTTCTAGACATATTGAAATGTACAAAATCAAGGTTAAGTGCAAATTAATTTGCAGCATAAGTGAACTGAAGAGTACAAATTCAATTATGTTTATTCGTTTTCAATATTAGATTTCAAGGAATAAGTGTCACTCATTTTCAAAGACAACCATGTCCTCAAAATGTGGTCAAAACCACAATATAATATTCCTGTCATGTCCAATTACAATTGGTTTGAATCTATGTGACAGTTCATCCTCATCATCAAGTATTCTTTCTAATTGAGTATTCTCAATACAATTTATAACTGAATAGTCTATGATCTTACAACATTCTAGCCCTAATAACAAAATACCTGGGATTTGAATCATATAGGGGCATATTATCAAGGTCCGGCGATAAATATTGCAAAGCGCGCTTAGCACTTGCATATTTATCGACCGGCTATCTCTGGAATTTATCGCCCGGTTTGCGCATTATTAACAACGCGCATCGCCGAGGCGATAAAAATTCCAGAGATAGTGTGGATATCGCCGTTTTCCATGGTGGAAAACGGCGATATCCTAGATGATAGGGCCTGTGGTCGTAGCCACAACATCCACCCCCCATGTTAAGTATGCCTTAGTCAGGAATATAACAGACGTTAAATTCCTGAGTTAAGGCAAACTTAATGTGATTTTAAAAATCGCTACCCTCCCTTGTTAATATCGCGAAGCGGCCTTCGCGATATTTTCCCAAGGAAGTCTTGTCAGGCACGCCTCCTTTGCATCTCATTAGCGATGCGATCGGAGGCGTGCTGGAAACGGGCGCTAAGTCAGCAAGACACGCGATAGCGTGTCTTTGCGTATAAGGTGATGAAATTATCGCCGCTTTTCGCCCGAAAACGGACGCAAAAGCGGCGATAATTTCATATCACCGCCTTGTTAATATGCCCCATAGTCTATAAGCAAGATTTCAATCTTTTGCCTCCCAATGGAACTAAAGTATTGCAGTACTCTGTTGCCCTCAGATTTGATGTTTGAAATGTACCTTTTCAGGAACCCCATAGTAGAGTGTTTTTTTTTATCATACAGTAAGTAGGTATAATCATCAATTACTAAAAAGTTTGGTTGTACAATCCACGAAAAGTGATTTGAGCAAGTTTACCCACTAAACATAATTTCTGTGTTTGCCACATTGAATATTATCTGCAGATTTTCATGGTATTGCTTAAACAAAGGTAGCTTATTTCGTAGACTCCAGTGCATGTGATCTTGTAATGTAAAGTCATCCACATACATTAATGGATGAATCCTTCTACCAGCTAATTATGCAGGAGATAAAACTGCTTAGCCTACTTTTTTCCAGAAGATCCGCAAGACACAGTGCAAAAACAGTAGAAGTGGAACAATCCTTGCTCTAAACCATTTCCCACAAGAAACGTTCCTGTATATTCATTTGAAGTTCCAAGAAGGACTTCTAAATATTACTTGTTGCAAATCCAATATCCTTAAAAGGTTCCGCAGGATTTTTCAGTGTCGCAGTTTTGCCTCAATATTGAAGGATCATCACAATCAATTCATTTTCACATACATGGCAAACTTTTATTTGATAGTTATTAATTCCTTTAGTAAGGAGGATGCAATGTTTTAGAGGGTTTCCTTTTATAGCCGCACACTCAAGCTGAAAGGAAAGAGATTCCCTTGAAGCCTGAAATGTTCTTTGTGATGTGCAATGTTGCTAATAATTTTGGCGCCCAATCTTCAAAAAAACCTTCCAAAAAAAGGTGCTCTTTTTTCCTAGTTTGTACATGAAAAGTTTTGTCTCCATGCATTTTCTATAGACTTTTTTGAACAGCACTACCGAATAAACTGCTGAACGGGATTCCACCGAACTTGGTAGGAAATGAGATCCTTCTTCAGAAAGTGTGCTTTTTGTGATTTGGTGTAAATCCAATCAACAATTTTTTACAATTTAACATTCAACATTTAACATTCAAGTTTATTTATATATCTTGGATGTTTAATTTGAGGTATTTTTGTGAAAGTCCCTGAAACCCAACTTTAAAAAATTGAGCGTTCCGATTGGCCTAGGGGGCTTCTATTCCCTTGGGCCTTCTCATTGCCACGGGAGTGCTTTCTTGTGGGAGCCAGTGCTCTGATTGGCTGCAACATGAATGAAAATGTTGTGCCATAATAGGACTAGTCTCTAGTCTTGAAAATAGTTTAAAAAAAGATGTACGGCGGCAGGGGCAAAAATGTAAAACCAAAATCGAGGTTTACTGTGGTCATGGCAGGATAAAAAAACTGCAGCCGGCGCGCGCCATATACATCAACCATCTTAGGCCAAGGGAGGGTCATAGTATGGGCGGGCCCCAGGGACCTCATTCCTGGGTCACAGTGCAATATATATATATAATGTGCATTGAATATAGTATTACAGAGAATTATATACTTCGGATGAAGTAAGTGCATATAGGAAAACATTAATAAAAGAAATATGATTATTAGTGGACTCGCACTAAGTCTTATACAAGGAAGAATTTAATATAGGGTGAAGGATATATTAAGTACAAAAATCCGTTAGTTCAAGAGAATATTAAAACAAGACAATGTACAAGCATGTATTAATGTTGGGGCAAGCATACCAGCGAAGGTTCACCATTTCCCTGATGCCATCACACCCGATAACATAATGCCATCACAAAAGCTGCCAGAACAACTTAGAATACATATTTGGGCGTGCAAAGATTTGCAAGTATTTTGAACGCGATCAACACTTGAGAAAAGACAAAATTCCATTGTTGCGTGCCTCCTTACCCTGTTCTATTTTTTGTGTTATGTTAAAAGTTGACTTGTAATGAGTCTTAAACTCTGTCAAAGATGAGTTATTCTTCAACAAGCTGGACCTATTCCAAAACAGAACACAAATCTCATATCTGGCAGAATGTGTGAGGCCATATCAAATATGAAAACAACATTGGAACAGAGACCGCTCTAGGGCTTTACAATGAGTCATGGATTCAATTCCCCTCTTAGTTTCAGTCTCCTAAACATGGATATGAGCAGGAGTAATTTTAGTAACATTTTAAATTGCATTGCCCGAGGTTTCTTTAAAATAGAAGTGTTTTCTCCACGATCGTGATCATTTGCATCATTTAAAGTGACTAGTTCCCTGGAGTTTTCTTGGCGCTATGCCAGAGATAGGGGAATCGCAGCATGACCCAGCTTGGCACTAAGAGCTAAGGGGCCTGATGCACAAAGCCTTTTGCAGCAGAAAATCTTATAGGGGCATATCATGAAGCCCTGGAGACAAAATTATCGCCGCTTTAGCGTCCGTTTTCGGACGGAAATCGGCGACAATTTTATCGCCTAATGAGCAAGGGCACGCTATCTCGTGAATCCTTGCATTATCGCCCTTTCCCCCAACGCCCAGCTTTGCATCTCTAATGAGAAGCAAAGTGGGCGTTCCTGCCCAAACATAACTGGAGAAATGTGGCTAAGCGACATTTCTCCAATTATCAATGGCCACACTAACCTGCAGAGCGACAAGCAAAGCAGCGATAACCTCTGTTATCGCTACTTTCCTTACGCCTGCTTCAAGACTGACTTAGCCATGATATCCTATGGAAGGTGGATATCATGGCTAAGTATGCATTGCCCTATCAGCAAGCTTTCGCCAAACCTTGTGCAATTATCACTGTATTTCCAGCGATAATCGCACAATTGGCAGCTTGCTCTCTGAATTTTATCGCTTTGGAGATAAGCGTTGCTGATAGCTTGCTATCTCCGCAATAAAATTCAGAGTTGTCCGGCGATAATTATCCTCGCGCTAAGAGCGCTGAGCGATAATTATCGCATGTCCTTGACGATATGCCCCGTAGTTCGCAAAATCACAGGCATTTTAGCTTCAAAAGGGCAATTTGGAAAGTAATAAAGGTACTCTGCGAGTTCGAAAAGTCTTCCTGACTTGAATTGTGCACTTTGCAACTCATTCAGTTTTGGAAGGTAAGGGATGTGTGAAAGAGGCGTCTCCTAACTTCTCTATCAGTGAATTGCGACAAGAAATGAGGTTGCAAGCTACTCACTCGATATTCACACACTTACGAGATTTTGGCTCAATTCGCAAAGTGGAGGTTGGTCCTGAAGGTCAACTTCCACTTTATCAATGTTTTCTAAGAGGTTTGAGTCCAGCAGAGATTAACCGGAGAGACCGCTCTATGGGCCACGTGTACGAAAGTTTGAAACAGCGAGTTCTTAATTGCTATTACCTGCAAACCACAATTTAGGAAATCGCTAATTCAAATGTATGAAACTCTTTTGAGTTTCATTTGAGATTCCCAGTGGGTCGCAAATCGTCCAACCGGATGAAAATTAATGAGGTAGGTCTTGGCTTGCGACGCATTGGGATTCACTAAAATCACAGGGATGGTGGCATGCTGGAGTCAGTAGACCATCATGTCTGTGATTGTTTTTTTATAAAGCATTTTTTTTAAATGCAGCCCGTTTTCGTTATAGGAAAATGGGATGTTTAAAAACAAAAATGAAATGTCTTCTTTTCATTTTACAAGAGTAGGCAGTAGTCTGTGGGATCACTGGCTACTCTTCAAAAATGCTTTTACAAACATTCACAAAGGGAAAAAGGTCCCGTGGGGATCCCATCCCAGTTACGAATAAGTTATCATCAAATTGAATTTGGTGGTAAAATGCAAATGTTTAGTGCCCGCATTTCAGTCGCAAAACATTCATATATACTACTGCGATTCGGTATTAGAAAGGGACGCCCTCAACATACCCATTCCTAATACCGAATCACAAATCCAAACTAAATCTCTATTTGGGTTTGCTACATGTCAAAATGTCTTTTGCCGTTTGCAAATCGCCCGATTCTGCGAATCGGCCTATTTGTGACGTAAAAAAGGCTTTGAACATGTGGCCCTATGTTCTTTGAAAAGCCGTTTGCTTAATGCCTACTTTAATTTTTTTAGATTGCATCTCTTGTCCCTTTAGAGGACAGACCCGGAAATAAAAAATTACACATTCTGCAAAAGCAAATGCTGGGACGCAGGTCCATGGTGTCTTGTCAGCCTCCATAATCTGCTTTCACAGTCTGTTCGGTGGGGTTTGTAAACAGGATCTTGCCTCATTAAATTAACAAGCAAAAATTCCACTGAATGGTCTTTCAGAACTGCAACGGATTTGTACACCCGTCTCAGCATAAAAAGTACCTTGTGTCACAAAGCAGTTAGTGTGAAAACATACCAACTACTATGAGATCTGAAATTTAGTACATTAGGCTCCAATTGTTGATTACAATATGAAACTTCAGGTGCTTCTTTCGGAGCAAGAGGAAATTTATTTTCTGAGAAGCGTGCAGAAAAATGTTCTGCCCCCAACACCCTTACTCCCATGAAACTTGGGGTAGTTAGATTATGGTCTCAGTGGATGGCATAATCATAAATGTAATATAATTTGGCAAAAAAGAAAACAGGACAAATGATGTCAGGCCAAGACGAATGCTCTATTACTTACCGGTAATCTTCGCCACTCTGGGTCCCGATGTTCTCGTCCCATTAATTACAAAGTGGAGATAATCGTCTCCCGAGAGAAAAAAATAACAGAGAAATGCTAGGACCCTAACCCCAGTCCCTTCCACTCGGACTACATAAGCAGCATTCCGCCTGAACTACCAAGCCCACAACAGGAAGTCCGGCCGATCTGGACAGAAGGACAATTCGTAATGAATGGGACGAGGACAAAGGGACCCAGAGTAATCAAGATTACGAGTAGGTAATAGAGCATTACCCCCAGGTCCCTCCCGTCCTGGTCCCATTCATTACAAAGTGGAGAATACCAAAGCAGAAAACCTGGCCTTCCAAAACCCCATGGGGGAAATGAAGAAATGGTCACGAACACACTCATCCCTCTAAACCGCCCCTTTCTTTTCGAGCAACGTTCTGCATCTTTTCAAAATGGCAAATACATTTTGACTGTAATTCAAGTATATGGAATAAATATACTGAAACTTAAATAACCTTTTGGAGCTCTTTTTCCTTTTTCTAACATTAACTGTATGCCCTAAAGTTTCCTAAATACTGTTTCTAGGTATGTAATTTCAACTTTATATGGTATTGATTACTAGTGTCTGGCTAAAATTGTGGACACAAGCAGGAACTATTGTAATTCATTTCTTCCTTAAGCAGTCACGGACCATTTCTTCATTCCCGTATTGTACCCAGGTCAGGTGACGATTATTGGGTTACCCCATTCTTTTGTAATGGCTTCCAAAACACCATGTACACTCCGGAAACCACACCAAAGGCAACAACCAATGGGAGCAAAGGGGAACAGTAGGAATCAACAGGCAGAGCACCCAGACAGGAAAGCATCCCACCAAAACAGGGACGCTTCCCCCAAAACCAATGGGAGACGTCCAAGCCGAGGAAGAGGACACCCAAAGAGGGCAGCCAGCACACACCAGGAGCACCCCCCCACAAGGAAGGGGGAGAACACGCCAAACCAAAAAAAACAAAAACAACAGAGGCCGCCCACAAAGAAAGGACAGCGAGGAGGCCACGCAAAAAAAAGATGCCCAGCGGCCCAAATGGCCAGCAAGCCAGAACAAGACCAGCAGGGACACAACCAATGACCGGAAGCCAGAACCAAGGAAAACAGAAGGCAACAGAGACAGCAAGGAGGCAGCCAACCAGAAGAATGGGAAAAAGAGCACCCAGGCCAACCCAAAGGAAACCCCAAGCTTCAAAGCGGAGGGGAGCATGCCAAAAAGGCAACCAGGCAAAAAAGGAAGCCACAATGAGGCATCCCAAAGAGACCCCCAAAGGCAAAGCTCCAGAAGGAAAACAGGCTCAAAGCAACCAACACTAAGGAACCCAGCGGACCAGAGAAGACGAAGCCTCAACAGGACATGACCAAGGGCGCCAACTGGATAAAAGGGGCCGACAAGCCCAGCAGCTCCCGGCAGGCACACAAGACCTGGCAACAGAACAGACACGGAGCCACCCCAGCAAGAATAAAAGGGAAGCCTAGACAGCCAAACGGACACACAAGCAACCTCAAAAAGAAGATGGGAAGAGAGGAAGGCCCCACAGCCCCCGATGCAACTGGGCAGAAGGGTGAAAAGGCCTACCAGAGGACAAACCCAAACACCACCGGACAGCCACTCTGGAGAAGACAAATAGGAATGAGGGCAGGGCCAGGCAACAGGGCAAAGGCCCAAACCCAAGGACCACTCAAGGGCAGGACCACCTAGACCAAGCCAGGAAGGGGGGAAGCACCAGCCAGGCACCAGTCCCCCCCAATCAGAACAAACTGGCCCCCAGAGAGCCCAGAGGACAAAGCCCATGAAACCCCACATAGAAGGACCAGGCTCTAGGAAAGAAAGGCCAGTACCAACCACCAGAGCCGCCAACCGCCAAACACCAAGCACCCAGCCAGGGAGGTGGAGCCAAAGCGAGCGCCCAGAAACAGTCCAAGAGCCAGCCAAGGCCAAGACACACACAAGAAACTAGGGAAACAGGAACACAATCCCCAGAACGCTGCCCGACAAGACCCACAGAGCCAGAAGGGAGCAGTACGAGCAGCTAACAGAAAACCAGACACTGAAAGACCAACAAGGAAAACCAGACAGCCAGACCCCAACCAAACCGAAACGGGGCAGGGCAAGAGCCTGAAACCAGAAACCCAGAATACTTACAGCCCGACAGAGAGCAAGCCCCCAAACCAAACCAGGGCCCGACAGGAAATGCCAGAGCAGAAAGGGCAGGCGAGGACAACCCTCCAGGCCACAAAGACCCGAGGAAACAGAAACTGCAGATGAAAAAGTCAGCCAGAGATGCCCCCCAAAAGAGACCAGGCAGACAGCCGACCAAACAACAGACTGGCCAGCAAAATACTGGGGACTATCAACTCGTAACCTGCACAGGTCCGGAAGGGGCTGGACAGGGCCAATGGCCACAACCCTGAAACCCCCAACCCTCGAGAGAAGGCAACAAACTCCCAAAACCAGCCAAGCCAGAGACGCAAAAGAAGCCAGGGTGGAAGCCAAGCAGAGCATCCAGGACCACAAACTCCACGGCCCATCAGACACCAAGAGTGGGCCGGAGCAGGGGAGAAATCCCCAGGGAAGAACCAAGGCAACAGAGCGCCAAGCAGATGGGAAGTCTGGGCCGAAGCCAAGCAACCCTCTCGAACAGAAGGACCCGGCGGCCCAACCCACACCCATGGAAGGCCCAAAATGGAAAAGGCCCCAGCAGGGTACGGGCATAGCAAAGGCCAGGGAAGGCTAGAGCAACCAGAGGCACAAGACCGCCACCCCCCAAACCACAGCAGCAAGCCCCGGGAAACCAGCAGCCAGGCACCCAAAAGGGATTGACAAACAACCTGCGACCACACGCCCGTCAGAGGAATGGGGGAACAGAATGACAGACACCACCAACGAAAGCAGGCCAGGAAAAGGGGGGGACATGCAGGTAAAATAGGAGTAGCCGCCCAGGCAAAAGACCGTGCAGCCAGAGAGGAGGGCCAAGGTCGCAAGTGGCAGGACCAATCCACGCCCGAAAGGACCAGGACACAACTGCAGAGGAAACAGCCACCGACAGGCTGCGACCATGCCAGCCGGAGACCACAGCCGGGCCAGAAGCCCAATCCCAAAAAGAGCAACATAGAGCATGGAGGCAAAATGGAACGGCAGCAGACCCAGGAGACTCCCAACCAGGAAACCACCAGGCCTGACCAGCTGAATGCCAGAGGGCAGATGAGAACAGCCGGCAGCAGAGGCCCAGAGCCCCCAGACCGCCCAGGCAGGCACAAGCAGCCCAACTAGTCCAGACCCACCAAAAAGGGCTGAGCCCAGAGCAGACCAGGGTCCAACAGGGAAACCTAGTCAGAGGCAGGGTGGATGCAACGAAAAAAAACACACCCAAAGGAGCCACAGCAGGAAGATCAGACACCGCAGCCAGCAGCAACCCATGCAGACACTCAAACAGGAAAGGACCAGACCCAACCCAGTACATCACCCAGGAACCTGGTAAGAACAGGGGGCGGACAAGGCAGAAAGGACGCAGCCCAAAACCAGACAAAAAGAGGGGCTAGAGACCCAAGAGCAGCCAACACGAACACCAAAAGCAACAGGCAAGAGCAGGCCCAACAGGGTGCAGGGTCACAACCCCACAGTCCCCAGAAACCCACGCAGGCACCCCAAGAGTAACAGAGAGCGGCAAGGGAAGCGACCAGGCGAGGAGCCCAGACACACAGGACGATGAGCCATGAACCTGTATCACCAGCCCCAAAGGAAAGACAGAAGACACCAACTGCTACAGCACCCAGCTGGCCCAGGAGGACTCCCAACCAGAACAGACACAGCCAGCCAACCAGCATCGGAAAAACTGCCAAAACTGCCATGCGGCACGCACCCAGGGGAGTCAGGCCTGCAAACACAGAACAAGGCCCCCAGTCCCACGAAGAGACAAACAGCATGCAGAAGGAGCACAGAGGCAACACAAGAGGCGTAACAGAGCAGGGCAGCAGCCAGCACATGGAGCAAACCAGGCAAAGGTGAAAACAGCCAACGCCACGTGGAACACACCGGGGGGCCGGGAAACAGGAACACGCCCCCCCCCCCCAGGCAGCCCCAGGCATGCTGCCAGGACCCACGCAAGGGGAGGGAAGACTGCACTGTGGGTGAAGCACCCAGATATCCCAGCCAACAGCACCTGGTATTCCCAGGAAGTCTCCCATCCAAATACCTACCAGGCTCGACCCTGCTTAACTCCTGAGAATAGACAAGATTAGGTGCATTCAGGGTGGGATTGATCCGAGGCAAGAGGCAACCAGAGGAAGAGGGGGTCCAGCAAGCAGCAAACAGAAGGAAAAACAGAGCGTGACGAAAATGGAGCCCCAGAAAGCATCACCACCCGCCTGAGCTGCCAAAAAGTCCGGAGCAGCACCAGTAGAGAGCAGCAGCCAGCGGACAGCACACGGATGAAGCAGAAACCGCCAGGCCATGCAGCACTCCCCCGGTGGAGGGCCAAGACAAGGCCCCTTTCTCTCTTCAACCAGCCCAAGGCGTAGAACCAGGAACCATGCCAGGGCAGAAGGATGCAGTTCCACCGGCATGAGACAAAAGAAGGAATAAAATAGAGACCACTGCGCCGCTTCCAACCGGGGGGGGGCAGGAGACAGAAACAAGGACCAACCCCCACCGCTAGCCAACCCAAGGCGCCCGACCACCAGCCACGCCAGGGCAGGAGGGAATCAGCGAGACAAGCATGTGGCAAACCATCATGGAACCCCAAATGCCCAGAGACACTTCACAGTTCCAGAAACACAGAGACACCACTACGCGGTACTCACAGGGGAGGCGGGAGACAGGAAAAAGGGCCCCCCTCCACCACCAGCCAGCCCAAGGCTCCCACCAGATAGGATCATCACTGTGCAGTAAGGCAGGGGAACCAGCAATCATGGTGCGTCTTCCACCCGGCCAGGCCATAGGAAGACGTGCTCAGCAACCCAGAACCGGGAGGCCGGCACACCAGCTGCAAAGGGCCGGCCAGCATGCAAGACTCTCAGAAAGCCCGGCAGGCTGGAAGGCAGACCAGCAGACTCCCTGCCCACAAAGCCAGGCAGCTGGACGGGGAGAGGAAGAAGATACGCCGCTCTAGCTCAGCAGGAGCAGCACCTTGTCCCAATTCTGTCGACAGACAGAAAAAAAGAACAGGCAGAATGCTGGGTAAGTACTGCTTATGTACTCCCAGTGGCAGGGGCTGGGGTTAGGGTCCCAGCATTCCTCTGTTCTTTTTTTCTGTCGGGAGATGATTATATCCACTTTGTATTGAATGAGACGAGGACAGGAGGGACCTGGGGGTAATGCTGGTAACAAATTTCAATATACATATATATATATATATATATATATATATATATATATATATATATATATATATATATATATATAACGTAAACAAATCCCAGATACAAATCAATCACTTTCTTTATATAAGAGGATGTGTGTTAGTCTGAGGGTCTAATTCCATAATGCGATAAATACCACACATAATTTTTTTAACTCATGTCCAGCGTGATGTCATAAAGTCAGTTTTACAAAAGCATGTCATATACGTTATTTTATCCTGATTTTCTACCAAAAGTATTACGTATTGTACAGTGATCCATCACATTTTACACAGTTAACAACAACTACAGTGATACAGATAATTATTAAGAGCACAACACAGTAGGCCCAATTTGCAAATATTAAAATATACTCGTGTATATTTAGCCACTTGTATGTTTACTAGTACGTGTAGGTGTAACTCTCCACTTTTAAATACTACTCACTATTTCTAATTGGAGATTTATACCTAGGTGTCGACTTATTTGTCTCCATCCTTGAACTGAGGGAGTGGAGCTTTCTACGGTTGTATTACGATCATAAAGTTACTACTTGGTATATGTATCTGTCACTGGGTTGGAGAGCTCTGCCACAGAAATGTGACACTCCCTATGGGAAAGTATAGGCAAATTTAATAATGTTTATTATTTAAAAAAATATATATATTTAAAAAGAACAATAACTCCTCAGATTATATGTGTATTATATATTAAAATGAAACATATTAAATATATGTATAAATATGATTTCAAACAATTTTTAAACAGTTATAAAAAAAATACTCACCCTCTCTAACATTCCCCCCGCCCCCGTGCTAAGCCTTTTTTTGGGCTCTATGGGGTAGTTTGCGATTAGGCCCCTGTAATTTTTGTCCACATGAGGTATCTACGAAAAATGTGCGTCCTTTTCTTCCAACATCACAGGGATTTTAAACGTACCCAGGGTTTGTGGATTTTTCTGTAAGGGGCACAGAAATTAGCTCAAATACAGCAGATTTTTGTGTTTTCTGGGATAAATGGGGAAAAAGTGCTGCAGAAGAAAGTGTCTGTGTTTTTTCCCCTGCAAATGGTATCAACAAAGGGTTTGTGATGCTAAAATCACCATCTGCCCCGCTTTCAGGGACAGGCAGACATTTGTTAGAAAACCAAACTTTTCTACACAGTTTTGGCATTTTACTGGAACGTAGCCTATTTTTGCTACTTTTTGTACTTTCAACCTCCTTCCAGTTAGTGGTAGAAATGGGTATGAAAGCAATAATGGACCCCGGAAAGCTGTGCATTTCTGAAAAATAGACAAAACTCTGAATTCAGCAAGGGGTCATTTGTGTAGTTACTTCAAGGTTTGTTTATAGAAATTAACAGTTGAATGTAGGAAATATTGAAAATGTTTGAAAAAAACAGCTATTTGTGCCAACGTTTTCACCTGTAACTTCTTCTAAGTATGACAGGTTTTTTAAGCAATATACCGTTACATCCGCTGGACCATTCTGGTTGTGGGGATATATAAAACTTGTAGGTTCACCAAGAACCAGACAAACCCACACGAGGTTGGTACCATTTTTATAGGGACACTTGGGGAATGCTGGGTGGTAGGAAATTTGGGTCAGCCTGGTTATCCCACAACTGTCCCACATAGAAATTTGAGAAACACTTGAATTTTTTCAGCTAAATTTGAGGTTTGCAGATTATTCTGGGTAGGAAAACGTTGGGGGATCCACGCAAGCTCCCCAGGGTGTCTAGTTTTCAGAAATGTTTGAGTTTGGTAGGTTTCGCTAGTTGGCCGCCATGCACAGGGCCAAAAACCCAAGTGCCCCCCTTGCAAAACCAGGTTGTTTTGTGATAGGTCATTTTGATGTCTCCAGAATATGTTTTGGACCCTTGCGTGTTGCAAGTATTTGGCCCACCCACACAAGTGAGGTACCATTTTTAGCGGGTTACCTGAGGGAAAGCTTAGCGGTAGGAAACTTGTGTCAGCCCAGTGATCCCACAACTTTCCCACAAAGAAATGTGAGAAAAATTAGATTTTTTTCAGCTAAATGTGATGTTTGGAGGGGATTCTGGGTAGGAAAAAGTTGGGGGGTCCACGCAGCCCATACATCTCTGGACTCCCCAGGGTGTCTAGTTAACAGAAATCCGTGGTTTTGGTAGGTTTCCATAGATGGCCACCGAGCCCGGGGCCAAAAACCCAGGTGCCCCCCTTGCAATCCTGGGGCCATATTATCAAGTATGGCGTTAAAATTATCGCCACAGTTTCCTGCCACTAAAGCGGCGATAATTTTAACGCCGTCCTTGATAATATGGCACCAGGTTGTTTAGTGATAGGTAATTTTGATCACTCCACAATATGTTTTAGACCCTTGCCTGTCACGGGTACTTGGCCCAACCACACTAGTGCAGTACCATTTTTATCGGGTGACCTGGGGGAGCACTCAGTGGTAGGAAATTCGTGTCAGCCCGGTGATCCCACAACCTTCCCACACAGAAATTTGAGAAACGTGTGATTTTTTTTTCAACTAAATTTGAGGTTTCCAGGGGATTCTGGGTAGGAAAATGTTGGGAGGTCCATGCAACTCATACCTCCCTGGACTCCCCAGGGTGTCTAGTTTTCAAAAATGTTTGGGTTTGGTAGGTTTCCCTAGATGGCTGCTGAGCCCGCAGCAAAAAAACCCAGGTGCCCCATTGCAAAACCAGGTTGTTTTGTGATAGGTAATTTTGATCTCTCCACAATACTTTTTGGGCCCTTGCCTGTCACGGATACCTGGCCCACCCACACTAGTAAGGTACCATTTGTATCGGGAGACCTAGGGGAACACTGGGGGGTAGGAAATTTGTGTCAGCCCAGTGATCTTACAACTTTCCCACACAGGAATGTGAGAAAAATGTTATTTTTTTCAGCTAAATTTGAGGCTTGCAGGAAAACTTTGGGGGGGGGGGGGAGTGAACGCAACCCATACCTACCTGGACTCGCCAAGGTGTCTAGTTTTCAGAAATGTGTGTGTTTGGTAGCTTTCCTTAGATGGCACCGAGTCCGGGGCCAAATACCCAGGTGACCCCCTTGCAAAACCGGGTCGTTTTATGATAGCTAACTTTGAAGTCTCTACAGTACGATCTGGGACATTTCCTGTTGCAGCCACTATGCTTACCCACAGAAGTGATGTACCTTTTTTATCGGGAGACCTGGGGGAATGCTGTGTGGCAGAAAATTTGTGATAGCCCAGTGATCCCACAACTTTCCCCATACAGAAAATTGAGGAAAATGTGATTTGTTTTAGCTAAATGGAAGGTTTGCATGGGATTCTGGGTAGGAAAATGTTTGGAGATCCACACAAGCCACACCACCCTGGACTCCCCTGGGTGTCTAGTTTTCAGAAAGGTCTGGGTTTGGTGGGTTTCCCTAGATGACCGCTGAGCCCGGGACCAAAAACAGGTTTTTTTTTATAGATAGGTGGGTCCCTGTGTTTTTGGTCCCGGGTATGAAGACATTTAGGGGAACCTAGGATACCCAGACATTTCTGAAAACTAGACACCTGTGGGAGTCCAGGGAGGTGTGACTTGCGTTGATCCCCCTACATTTTCCTTCCAAAAATCTGCTGCAAACCTCAAATTTAGCTAAAAAGTCCAATTTTCCTCTAATATCTGTGTGGGAAAGTTGTGGGATCACCGCACGGCACAAATTTTCTACCACTCAGCGTGCCCCTCAGGCTCCTGATAAAAATAATACCTTACTTGTGTGGATGGGCCAAGTGTCTATGACATGGAAGGGTCAAAAACCTGTAGAGATTGAGGGGGTCCAAAAGGGCAGTTTCATTATACGTATTTAGGCTGATGCTACTTTTGGCACCCAAACAAGTGAGGTATCACAGAAGACCAAGGGGAATTCTGGGTAGTAGGACATTTGTGCCTGTGCGGTGATCCTACAACTTACCCACACAGAAATGTGAGGAAAATGTGACTTTGTCAGTAAATTTGAGGTTTGTGGGGGATTCTGTGTAAGAAAACGCTGGGGGAACCATGCAGGCCACACCGCCAGCCAAGTGTCAGTACAGACACACCACCATCCATATACACCACCAGCCAAGCACGATCCACGCACACCATCCCCAAGCACCATCCACGCACACCGCCAGCCAAGCACCATCCATGCACACCACCAGCCATGCGCCATCCACGCACACCGCCAGCCAAATGCTATCAATGCAGACAGTTAGCCAAGCAATATTCAAGCACACCACCAGCCAAGTGCCACCCACGCGCTCTGCCAGCCAAGCACAATCCCAGCACACTGCTAGCCAAGCAGGGCCAGACTGGGAACAGCTACTAGCCCTGGCAGGTTGCTGCTCAACTGGCACTGGGAGGGGGATTGTGCTAGTTAAAAGCACCGCTCCCGCTTTTGTTACTGGGCCCTAATATTGCAGCACTGCTGCAAAACCGGCCCCAAGTGACAAAACCACCCCACACAGCCAGAAAACTGGCCCCAACCCTCCGGCCCACGAGGGAGATGCCTAGTGCCAACAACTGCTAGTCCGGCCCTGCAGCCAAGCACCCTCCATGCACACAGCCAGCCAAGCACCATCCCACGTACACCGTCAGCCAAGCACCACTCCATGCCCACCATCAGGCCAGCACCAATCTACAAACACCGTCATCAAGCATGAGTCCTCCCACACCATTAGCCAAGTGCAGGTCCACACACACCAGCAGCAAAATGCCAACCAAAGGTCAGTACACGCAGACCATCAGCCAAAATCCAGTTTACACAAACACAAACTTTCCATGGTTTCTAATGGCTTTCTGTCCCCGCATGGGTTCAGATGAGAATAAAATTAATACTGAAACAGCCAAAATGTGTGCCTTCCGGGGGGGCAGAAAGCCTTTTTTGGCAGTGGAGGCATTAGCATACCCATTATCACCAGCCCCCACCCCTATGTATCAAAAATACAACAAAGTTCCTGGTGCCTAGTGGGCTTTCTGCCCCCCCTCCCCTTTGGGCGCCCACTGACACTAATCACGGGAAATATATTTTTTCCTGAGAGTGACGGGTTTTCTCAGGAGTGGCTCCGACCATTTACCACACTGTAGGATATACAGTAGTTGGGCCCACCCTGACCAATGCTGAGGGTATCTGTTTTAATACTTATTTTAATCGTGCACTTCACTCACCTTTCTATTTTAGTCCTGATGAAGCGCCAATGACCCTTGTGGCAGGCTAGGCGCGAAACATGTCGACTTATTACATCCAGGCACAGTGTGCCGGCTGGGGTAATACTTTACCCACGGGGTTGATTTGAATTTACCTTCTTACAAACAACCTCTGGACATTTTTTATTCTCATTGCACACATCTTTTTTACTCTCATTAATAGGACCCACACACCCTCAGGCACCATCCGCATTTGCTAAAAAGAACTCCGACAAAGTGACCCTTCGGGGGACCCGCAGAGGATTGCAGCGCCAGCCCTGCGAGGAGCAAATGCCCGATGATGAAGCATGACATCCTTCGGGATGTGTGAGGGCAACAGGAGGCAAGACTTGTTCTTTTCCCCCCTATTGATGGGTCCTCTTTAATCTAGGTGTTTTCTCTTTCTTTCCTTTTCTTTTTTTGGCATTTGGGTAATATTTGGATCCCACCTGAGGATTAATGTGACATCCCCGGAACCTGAGAGTAGAGTAAGACACTGGACCTGGATGGCGATGACTGCAACAGCATGGACAGCTGGAAGGACCAGCCACCTGATGGACTAAGGACTTTGCCTGCAGCTGAGCTCCAAGACTAGATGGGTCTCTCCAGGGCCTGTGGTGCTGGCTCCCTTATGCCCGAGGACTAGCTGGGGAAAGACTTGTACTCCACGCAACACAGATGCCCTGCAAGAGGGCCAGGTAGCCACAGGGTCTGTGGAGGGCAAAGCAGAGAAGTCTGGCACAGGGAGCCATTAAAACCAGCTTTCAGTAAAGTGCACCCTTTAGGGGATAAGAGGGCTGCTAAAAATGCTTCAGGTGGCTAGAGGCCGCTACCTGAAGTAAAATGAGCTTAAGATCATTAAAAGTCATCCCCAAAGGGTGGGAGATATTCACCTCTAAAGATTTTGACCCTCTCAACTCGAGAAAGGAGCACATGGAGCTTAGTGGCAATTTCTCCACTTACCCCCTGTGGAAGGCCAGTGCCTGACATTTGACATCACTATAATTAATTAATTGTTGAAGACAGGCGCATGAGTGGGGCCCGACTCCTCGAGGTGATTAGGCCCCCGGAACCCCGTCTCCGGGACACAATGTAAACGAATAATCCCAGGCCACACAGAAGAAGTGCGAGCCCGGTGAGTTCAGGAATGGGTCTCGGGACCCAGAAGACAGCCCCCAGGACGGGGAAAGCATAGAACACAGAGGACGAGGACACTGAATGCACAGGCTGGCTCCAGCGACATCTTGGGATGATGGCTGCCGGCTGGGGAGCTGGCTAGGCAGCTGGCTAGGCAGCGTAGGAGTGGCTCCCTGTGCTGGCCCTGCCCCAACAAGTGTAATGCTGTGGGAGAACCAGGTAACACCGAAGCACCCATCTGAAGAAAAGAAATAAAGAAAAGTGAAAACGCGCAGGCTCCCGATATAACAGGGAAGCCTCTGTTATTATTCACTGCTTTGCACCCCACAAGGCCCCGAGAGCTTGTTTGTATATTGCCCTTCTGCTTGTGGGGCCTCAATCTGGGCATGGACACAACCAACAATGTGAAGGATTGCTGTAGTGGGGGCGGTGTGGTGCCGAGGTAGCAGCAAACCTCCAGGTGTATTTCAAAAACTCTATCCATAAGTTTACTGGCTCGTTGAAAGAATGACTCCAGAAGAGCTTTTCATGAACTTTGAAATCATTTCAGAGTTGGAGCTTTTGCTCTCAGTTTAGGAGTGCAGGGACCTCTAGTGGTTGGTCTTATGATTGCATTTTATGTGGCCTGATCTGGTCGAAGAAAGACTCCGACAAATGTCATATTGATTTCCAGTGCTTAGTTTAAGGTTCATTGCTGACAATGACTTTTGGTAAACATTGAAAAGCTTTTATTAACAATAATGATGTTTTACTTATGGTTACTGATTCCAGTGATACAAGATTCTTAACATGTGATTACTGCTCTTATAATAGTGACCTCTTGACAAACCCAATAGGCTGGCCTTATATATTGATGTGGCGACCCCAGACAAAGCAAATAGATTTGTTTTATTTAAAATGACACCCCCTAAATCGTAATGTACTACTGGACATAGGTGGGGAGTGCTGTTGTATTGAGGGTCATGACCCAATAGGTGTAACATGTGATTTCAGAATGTCTCCAAATGTAATTCCTGCCTGATGAATATATTTGTAAATTAATGCGTATAATTTAGTAGTGTATGTGTAATAAATTTACTTTTTCAAAGAAAAGCACTAACAGGACAGTCATTTAGTGAGGTTAGTATTGCATACTAGCGAATGGTGATTAATGTCCGGATTATTTACCAGTAATCGTACTCAATAGTCTAATTATCCTCATCAGCATCCTGCATCTCGCCCATCACTTAGGTTCATTGATTGACATGATAGGCCTTGGCACTGAAAAGGAAGGGAAGAGTGGAAGCAAAAGGGAAAAACCAATTTAATAATAAAATAAATGTTTTAAAAGAGAAAACCGATGTCTGGGAAAGTGCGGAGCGGACTGTCTCATTGAGCCTCAATAATTAAGGATTATGTTTGACAAGAACGACTAAAAATCTGTTAATTTATGGTTAATAAGGCACTGAAGAAGAAGAGGAGAAAGCAAACAGCGTTTCTCATCTTGACAGAGAGCACCAGCTGGAACTGGGACAGCAACTGCAAAGCACATAATCCAAACAGCTCACTGAGCATGCAAAATAAACCACACACTTCGAACTGCTTGAAGAAGAAACGTTTGTCTACATGCCTGAATGCTCAATCTCTGTAAAATCATTAAGGTTTCTTAATAAAGTAAATATACACTTCTGTCTAACAATGTAACGTTTGCTTTTTTGACATTCACAAATACAGCGACTTCTAGTGTTCAACAAAAGGGCATTTACCGCCCTCTAGTGGTTTACAAAGGGGCGTGTAAGAAGTTCCTCAAAGTATGTAAATTAGTCTAAAGCAGACAATCATTACAGAAAGAAAACTCAAGATGCATTTGTTTAAGCACAAAGTCAATACGAGTCTCATGTTAACTTTAGAAATAGTTTTAACCCGGGTGCCTTAAATGCATATGTGCAATCAGCTTCTGAGTACAAGCACTTCGTTCATTTAAGGGGAAGTTAAGGCATATCTTTTCAAACTAATGTAGCCAGCATTCTGTGACAGCGATCACCTCAGGGCTTAATTTGTAAAATATTAAGTGCCAGGGCTCTGACCAGGAGGCCACTAAAGCTTGCACCACCCATCGCTCTTGTCATTGCTGCCAAAACAACTACTAACCATCTCTCTCACATGTAACTGCGACAGTTCAGATTCTTCCAGGTTCCCAAAGCTAAAGGAACGGCTGGGGAGGGAGATGTTAGCAATATTTTAATGTATATTGTATTCCTCAACAACTCTTATACTGCTCATCTCTAAATTACATGAGCAGAGCCACCTTTTGGCAGACTGCCCTAAGTGTGGTGTTGACAATCAAGTGCCGGTGCCGAGCACCGAAACCAATTAAGTGCTGGTGCTGAGCAACGGAAAGCACCCGCTCAAATTAAGCAATGACCTCCACTTATATTTTTCTTGCTCCAGCCCACAAATCTCTTTCATAGGTACGTCATGAGGCACTCACTGCCCACTTTTCTGCCCGCCACTACTTGCATCTCGTTTTTTATTTTTGATATTCCTTATCCCTGTAGTGCTGCTGTTTTTTATTCACTCTTCGAAGGCAGACATAAGTGTGTCAATCAATCCATGAAACTGTACGCCAGTTTAAAGGTTTGCGTGTTGTCTTTATCATATGGGGCCAAAGCAGAAGGTTTTTTTCTCTTCAAGCACCACTTCGTCCTTGTGTGAGCGGTGATCCGGTACCCCGTAAAAGACCACAAAACTGCTTATAAGCATCTGTATACCCCATTCTCTCCACTTACTATATTTTCCCCGTCTTTGTACAAAACTCCATCATTTTGTAGTTGATTTGCACAGTAGAGTTGCCTTCCATACCTACATAAAAATCTGTGTGCAAAAGATATGCTGAACTGCATGTCTGAGCAGCAGGACACAAGTCCTAAAAAAAGAAGTGGGGGGACTGACCAAGTTAGGCACTATGCAAGTGACAAAGCACACGACGTCACCATGCCTGATATTCCATGTGGCATCACAGGAAGTGACCTCACTGGAAGTGACATCACAAGAAGTGACATCAGATACTTAGATCTCACACATATGTTTATCACCATGAGTACATGATACTTAACAAATGAGATTTGGAGTTAAGGTTGTGCCAACAAAGTGGCGCAATCCTGATGCGAAGTCTGAGCCTCAATGAATAAAGTTATTTTAAACCCTGCCACAAAGAAATTGGCAACAAGGAAAGGCATGGTAATAGAAGTTCTGCTTAATTGGTTGCAAAGTCTGCAGTTTAAAATATTTTATGGGGTTAAGGCATCTGCTGCAGAGGTGCCCAGTAAATCGCAGGCAATAATAATAATGATGAGATAACTTTAATACTTAGCCCATTTTTTGGAGAGATCTGTGTTTTGTGTAGTCCCAAATTTGAATCAAAGTAGTATAAAAGGTTAAATTGTCTTCTGTAAAACATAATCACCCACTGTTCTTGGAGAGGGGGATGTTTGGGGATTGCTGAACCTCTAGTTTGTTGCTACCTTCTTCTGGTGTGTTATTCATGATACAACACACACGGTGTGCATCTTATACAATGTTTTGAGCATAAATGTACCACTTAATTATGCAATTGTGCTCTGATATGTGTATGTTATAACATGTGCCAACTGAAAATGCAATAAAATATGTTTTTAAAAAAGTATTTTGTCTCCTGCAAAGCATATCATGTAGCATGCAGATTACAGATTTTTATTTTATGTAGATAGGTAAGTGGATTACTGCTCTACTCTGAACACAGAGATCCTTTTGTTACTTGCAGTTAACAAATTGTAATCTTTCTAGTAGACCACAGTGAGCTACAAAGGGTATTTGACTCCTACATCTTGTAACCCTGACTTTCTCATGTAACACATCTTGTACATTGATTTACAGACATGATTTATTTGGAATGGATAATCTGTATGTTATGTAAAGTGCTCTAACACTCTGCATTGGGATGAGTAGCGCTATAAAAGAAATAGAATTGTGCTATTTAAATTGTTATTTGTCTAAATTCTGCGACAGACCAATCATCTGACATTCTTACAGTGCATGCACTTATTTATATACAGCAAAGTAAAAAACATTAATCTCTTAAGTACCTGTGAAAAGATAACCAGCTGCGTGGTTTTGTTTCCTTGCCGGTGCATTTGCATTTGGGAGGTTCCAGGATGCCTCCAGATGGATACTCGATCAAAAGGAGGCCTGATGGCCCCTTAACTTCAGTCTTTATCTGTGCCCTGCTGGAGGTGAAAAAAAAAAGCTTCCTCACTGTCTCCACATTGCTGCTGGGAATGGAAAGCAAACAATGTGCAGGAATTGCTTAACATGTCCCGGTGTCTTAAAATTACACCAGGACAAGTTCAACATATTTCTGTGGAGCCCAACATCTTAGCAGGGTGGACAGCGTCCACCCTGTGAAAATAGTGGGTGGACGTTGTGTATCCGTGTGTACCCCCGACTCGGGCCCTGCTGAGCGCTCATGTGTCATGGGCAGAAAAAACAAACACCAGCGTAGCCAACCGTTGACGTCAGCCTGGAAGCAAGTCAGTGCTGGTCACGATGGGGCATGTAGCCCCTGCAGCGCTGGTGCGGCGAAATAATCACATTTAAAACACACCACTCAACAGGGTGGCAGGGGCAGCTCGGGTAGTTGAAAGCACGTCTGTGTGGGTCAAAAACTGCCGACCTCGGAAAACAACCAGGAAAAATTTGACATCAGTCTTTGAATGCACAGCAAATGTAATGAGATAAGAACATGATGCACAGCTCTGTTTATAGAAACAGACCTTGAGCACTGAAAACATTGAGTGCTCCGGTTAAATGCTCCTAGAGAAAGGGAAAATTAGTCCCTAAACAGATGCTACAATAGGCCAAGTGGACGGGTGCAAGTACTGGGGTGCTGCTCTGTGGGAGTGAACTACTGACGAAAAGGAGGGACAAATAGGAATGATTAACCACTTGGAGGCAAAGATTTTTAAAAGCACACTGAAACAAACAAATGAAAAGCAGTGGGCAGGCTGTAAGCCCACAAAGAAGTATATTCAAAGTATATACAACAGGTCTCCAAAACTCCACCTAAAAATAATCATGCTAATGTTTGAACACTGTAAACTTGTTAATTTCATGGAGCAAGACTATGTACAAACAATGATCTAATTTGTTTAAACACATCTTTTACCTTTTATCTTATAATCTGCCCAATAACTACAGCTCAATGTAATTTTATGTTTTAAATTTGGTTTATTCCTGGTTTTTAATGTGAAGAGAGCCAGAATTGGTGTTCTGTAGGGTGCATTGAATATATCGACTAAATTTGAAATTCTATTAACATGGCTGTTAAGTCTGTTTTCTAACGAAAATCGTTCACCTTGTGATAGAAAGCTGAAAGTTGGTACAGACATACGTCTTTGTAAACGCAATATTATAAGAGCAAGACCCCAAGGGGAACTTACCTATGACGTCATGTAGTCTAATTGAAATCCAAGATGGCAGAAAAATATCAAAATATCATTTTAAATCTTCCAATTTGCGTCAAATTTGACACAAAAGTTAATGTGTACACGTCAGTGCATGTCTTGTGCATGCCCACGTTGGATATAGACTGTGACGTCATAAATATAATTCCAAAAAAGACGCCAAAAAGAACACCAGGAAAGAGTAACGCACACTGTAGCAAAAGTAAACTTATAATTTGCATCATCTGATTCCTTACAACACATCAATGAACATGTGGATAATGTTTCCATTGTAATTAAACGATTCAAGACGATATCAACCCCTGATAACATTTCTAGTTTTAAAGAGAATTTATTGGATATGAATATGAGACATAACAGTATTAATATACAATATATAAATATGATGTAAAACAAATATTTCATATAGGAAAAAGAACAAGAGAGGGGAGGGGGGAAGAAGGGGAGGGAGAAGGGTATATCACATTTTATAACTGGTATTATGATTGAAATACAAGTGAATTACATTAATTCTTAAATAGAAACTTATTTTATGATCAAGATATAAATAGATTAAATAAGAGATAACAATCATTAACTTCAATGAGGCTTGGGTACTTCTTTGTTGCGAGGATTGTACAAAGGTAAGGGGTGGGCAGATGTTTTTAGGAAAGAAGTAACAGCTAACCACAATAAATCCCGTTTAATAGCAAGTGTAATTGGATGGACATAAGCTCTATCCAATCTATGGTTATAACAAATTCCATACCGCCAGGCTTGAAAGGAAATGTTTGAAGCATTCTTCCATGACTTAGTGATTTGTTGAAATGCTACAGCTAAGAGTAAATCAACAATGGAGAATTTAGCATTGGAGGAAGACCATACTTCTGAGATGCTACCTAGAAAAATATGGACAAAAGAAAAATGAATAGGGGTGTGACATTTTTTGTTAATTTGCTGCCACACTCTGATCCAAAAATCATGGATAGCTGGGCAAGTAAAAGGCATATGTTTAAGATCTGCTACAGGGGCCGGACAAGACCACCAGGTAGAGGGGTAGTAGAGTCTATGTGATGTAATTAAGCTGGAGTGATCAGTAATCTGTTATATATGGAAAATAAAGTTTGCGTAGTGTTCGCCGCTCTAGAAGACTTCCTTATCTTAGTCCAAATTTTGTCCCATGTTAAAATAGGAAAAGATACTCCTAAGTCAGATTCCCAATTGCATTCTACTGTAGATTTATTATGGGTATTAGAGGTGTCTCTTAGTTCCTGTTAGAACCGGCCCTCGTTACCTAGTCAGACCTGACCCCTGCACCTCACACCAGCCCCGAGCCCACGGCTAGCCGATCCTTCCCACCAGAACACACACACCCGACCCGGACTTCCCATGTCCGTGGCCTTCCTCCTTCGGCCACCCCGGGCCCGCGTGCCCACTTCATGCACCAAGATGGCCGCCCGGCCCCAGCGCGACCCTAGCCTCTAGGCGCCACTCCGGCTGGAGGACATCGCGCTCCCCTTGGGATGAGAAAGGGAGGAGCAGTTACCATCACACCTCTGCGCTTCCCTAGGAAGGTGGGTTTCGATCAACCCGCCGGCCTCCCCGAGGGCTGGCTCCACGCCTGCTGGGTGTCTAGGGCTCCTCCCGACCCGGCCCTGAAAGGATCAAAGGACAATGGCAGGAAACCCCCAACAAGCGACCCCCAGGTGACAAGACCCCTGCCTGCACAGACTCCGGACATCAAAGAGGAGTCGCCCTATAACAAGGGGTGCTCTGGGACGGTCCGGCAGATTCGCCTTGGAAACACCTGAGCCCTGCTGAGTGACTCGCGGCTCCTTGAAGATCGTAAGACCTCCGAACTTGTGCTTGAGCCCTGCTGAGTGACTCGCGGCTCCCTGAAGATCGTAAGACCTCCGAACTCGTGCTTGAGCCCTGCTGAGTGACTCGCGGCTCCCTGAAGATCGTAAGACCTCCGACCTCGTGCTTGAGCCCTGCTGAGTGACTCGCGGCTCCTTGAAGATCGTAAGACCTCCGAACTTGTGCTCGAGCCCTGCTGAGTAACTCGCAGCTCCCACAGACTCTCTTGGTCCCGCCGGACCCCACGACGACCAGCGTATCCCCCAGCTCGAGGATTGTGAGCTGTGCGCCGGGTACGCTCCTGCATTTGATCCATATCCCCAAAGACTGTCCCGCTACCTCCTATCCCCCCTCCAAGACTTTGTGAGCCCGCGCTCTACTTGTATATATTTTGCCTTGCGGATCATAAAGATCCTACCACTCCGATCTGATAAAGATTTGCTCTTAAGAACTCCTCATGTGGTGTCTCTCTGTCGTGTGGTGCCGAGCGTGCGATCCTAGATACGAGGTTCCTCCCCTGAGGAGTCTCCCGCCAGTGCCCGGCTACGATACCTCGAGGGTGGGTCTCAGGGCTGTCAGGGCCCCCTCTGGGCCCCTCTGAGGTCGCCTTTTAACAGTTCCTTATAAATTTGAGAAGCAGAGGAGGAAGAGCGTAAAAATGGGAGTGTGAAGACTTCGTACGTGTAGAGGGGGTGTAAAAGCATCATGTGAAGCTTGAGCGAATGTAGTCAATGAGACATTTGGAATAATAGGAAAGAGGTAGAGAATAACGAGCCTGAATTACAGAGAAGGGGATACAAGTATTATCTTGAAAAAGTTGATGAGTTCATTTAAGACCGAGATCTAACCAATCCTTCCAAAAAAGGGTTTTATTTTTTATTTTAATATGGTTATCATACCAAATAGAGGATTGCAGAAATCAGGCACGATCATCTAGGCCATCAAATATGAGAGGATGAAAGATTTTACAGGTGTTTTTAAGAATGGGGAGAGATAACCTTGCTGGAGTATGAGATAAGGACAAGAATTCTTCAAAGGTGAAGGGATGAAAGAGGAAGGATTCAATTTCTACCCATAAATAATGAGAGTTAGAAACATCCATATTTTCAGATAACAGAGAAGACGAATGTTTGAGAAAAAATGAGGTATGATATGAAGAGAAATCAGGAAAATGTACTCCACCCATATGTTTAGCTTGTTTAAGCTTGGAGAAAGACATCCTTAGCTCGTTTGTTTTGCCATAAAATTTTTGATAAAATGCTATAAATATTTTTATAACAGGATGTGGGGATATTGATTGGGAGATTAGACGAGAAAAATAAAATTATTGGAACTAGCATCAGTTTTATAGAATCTAATCTACCCCACCAAGATAAAAATAAGGGGTGCCAGCGTGTTGAGGAAGTAGTCAAAGTAAGTTGTAGATTTTCTAAATTTAATGCAGAAGTATCTTTAATAGAGGGCGGGAACCATAAGCCTAGGTATTTGATCTTAGTTGGACTCCAGTGAAAAGAGGAAGATAGAAAATCAGCATGGAAACAGTGTTTGTTCAGAGGAAGAATTTCACATTTGTCAACATTGAGTTTGTATCCTGAAACTAAAGCAAAATCTGAAACTTCTGATAGAAAAGTCAGAACGGAAGTTTGAGGGTCGGAAATAAATAGAAGAATATCATCAGCATATGCTGAGAGTTTTAGATGTTTATCGCCATATGGAAATCCCATAATAGCATTATTCAAGCGAATCTTTGTCAGAAAGGGCTCTAATGCCAAAATAAATAAAAGTGGAGAAAGCGGACAACCTTGTCGGACTCCTCTATAGAGAGGAAAAGAGGAAGATTTAAGACCATTATCTAGAATAAAGGATCTAGGAAAAGAATAGAGTAATGAGACGTAAGAAAGAAATTTTGGGCCAAAACCAAACCAAACCAGTGTTGAAAAAATAAACTGCCAATTGACTCTGTCAAAAGCCTTTTCAGCATCCAGCGCAACGGCCGCCAAAGATTGTTTATGCGATTGGGATTTACTGAGGACATTAAAAAAGAGTCTGGTAGTATCAGATAAGTCTCGGCCTTTAATAGAACTGCATTGTTCTTTGCCAATTAGTTGTGGTCAAATATTATCTAAACAGAGAGCAAGAATTTTCACAAAGATCTTATAGTCCAAATTGATTAAAGAAATGGGTCTATAATTCTTACACATTGTATGGTCTTTATTTTCTTTAGGAAGAAGACAGATCAAGGATCCTTGAATGAAACCCTCTGATTTCTGGGAGGATATAAAGAATAAAAACAACTGGTGTAATTTAGAAATGAGGAGGTTAGAAAAGTATGTGTAAAATTCTATGGTAAAGCCATCAGGCCCAGGAGCTTTTCCTTTTTTAAGCACTGGAATGGCTTTAAGAATGTCAGTAGGTTGTATATCAGATTCTAAGGAGGAAAAATCTACATCCAAAGAGGAGGGAGGGGGAATGGACGATAAGTATTGTAAAATGTCAGTCGGTTGGGGGAGAATTCAGGCGTATAAAGTGTTTGATAGAAGTTAGTATATTCTAAAAGTATATCCTCATCCTTATGGACTGTAGTATTAGCTGAAGTTACAATAGATTCAATTCTTGTGCGTTCCTTTTTCATCTTAAGATAATTAGCAAGAAGATTGCCAGCTTTATTTTGTGCGCTATAGTATTTAGCACTAGACTTAAGTAAGAACAGATTTGCAGATTCAGTAGAAAGTTTATTAAAAGAAAGTTCAGCTTTCATAAGTTAATTTAAATCAGATTGGTTCTGTGTTAAGTAATAAGTATGTTCCAATTTTTTAATTTGTGTGCTAAGTAACTGTATGGCGTGAGAGGATACTCGTTGTTTTTGGGCTACGAATGAAATAATGAAGTCTCTAGAGGCAGCTTTAAAGGTATCCCAAATGAGCTGAGGGGATGCCTGAGGGGATTCATTTTCTGCCAAAAATATGGTTGCAAATTCAAGACAGGCTGAGGTAAATTTAGAATCTAATAGAAGGGAATTATTGAATCTCCATCACCTGGTACCTGTGGTGGGAGGGAGCAAATCCAAACTTAAAGAAACTGGAGCGTGGTCAGAGATTAAAATAGAGCCTATGTCAGAGTGGGAAATATGTTGAGTTAAGACTTTGGAAATAAAAAGATAATCTATCCAGGATTGAGAGGAATGAGCAGGTGAGTAATATGTATATTCTTGTAACGTAGGATGACAGTCTCTCCAGGAATCTACAAGAGACCTTAGAGAGATAGTTGAGGTAAATTGAGTGTGCATGGAAGAAGGTGAGAATGTAGATTTAAATCTTCTATCTAAAAACGGGTCCATAATCATGTTACAGTCACCACCCAAAATTAAATAGTCGTCAGTGTATTGCATCAAAGAGGAGAGAATTTGGGGCCAGAATAGTTTATCTTGGTTAGTGGGAGCATAGACATTGAAAATGGTTAAAGGAATCTTATTAATCAGTAAAGAGACAACAACCCATCTACCTTCAGAATCGTTATCTTGACTAATGAGTTGGACATCCAATCGTTTATGACAGAGGATAGCAACACCATTACGTTTCCCTGAACCTGGTGATGCAAAAACATGGCCTACCCAGTGACGTTGTAATTTGGTTATTTCAGTATCTGTTATATGAATTTCTTGCAGTAAAGCAATATCTCCTTTTAGATTAGCAATATGTGATAAAACTCGCTGATTTTTAATGGGAGACCCCAAACCTTTAAAATTCCAAGAGAAGATATTTAACGACATCTAAATGTATACATTACATCCAAAAATACGATCAAAACAGTTATAAATAAATATGAATAACATTGCAATATATTGTAAAATAATAAACTTGAAGAACTGTCCTGGAAAAATGGTAGATATAGAAAAAGAAAAGTAGGAAGTAGGAAAAGGAAAGAAAATGAAATAAGAGATGAAGTGGATTAGAAAGGTAGCAAAAAAAACAGTGAGTAAAATGAAACAGGGAATTAGGGGGAGACAGTGAAAGGAAGAGGTGAAACAGGTGTAAAAGGGAGTATAGGATAAACAAATAAGATAAGTGCAGAAAAAAGAGAAGGAGTGAAAACATAATAAAACAATGTACCACAAAACGACACGGAAACATGGGGATGGTGGGACCACACATGGAAAATGGGACACCCACGCAGGAAACTCCTAGACGAAACGGAAAAGGAAGACATCGTCCAGGCGAAAAAGATGGGATCACAGAATCAAGGACCACAATGAACTGCACCTGATAGAAGAAAAGAAAAACTGATTACAAAAAATGTAACAAACACATAATAATAACGTACAATACACTAAGGGGTGTGAAAAACTTAGTCATATCAGAACAACAACATTTCAAAAAATAGCTTCAAAACATCGAAGTGCTAGGAATTTCCATGTTATCATCTTTGCAAGAGTCCAAGAAATGTTGCAGATGTGCCGGATCCTCATAGGTAGTGGTTTTATTGTTGAAAGTCACTTTCATAAGACAGGTATGAAACAGGCCATATCGAGCATTCAGGTTGCGGAAGTCCAAGAATATCTTCCGTCGATCGGCAGTTGCTTTTGCATAGTCTTCAGCAAAAAAGAGATTATTTCCTTGCCAAGATAATTTTCCTCTACTTTTGGCAGCATGAAGGACCTTAAGTAAATCTGTGTACTCTTAAAATATAGAATGACGCCTCTTGGTTTAGCATTGGAAGACGTACATTTTGAGATTTGACCCAAACGATGAGCTCATTGGATGTTTAATTTTGGAGATTCAGGAAGTTCCAAAAGAGTTAGAAGAAAGGATTGAAAGAAAGAAATAGGATCTGAACCTTCAATTCCCTCCACAAGACCATAAATGCGTAGGTTATTACGCCTATTGCGGTTTTCCAAATTTTCAACCTGTTGTTTTAGGTGAGAAACCTCTAATTGCAAAGGAGGGATCTGGTTGGTAACATCTTGGATAGTGTCAACACGTTGAGTCAGATGGAAAGTTTGCTGTTCCATTTGGGACCATTTGTCCTCAAGAGTTTGGAGACGATTATTTGCTTCCTCCATGAGAGGTTTGAGAGCGCGGATTTCTTGAAGAAGCAACTCCATAGATAGTGACGTTGTAGAGTTAGTAGGTGATGGAGGATCTTTTTTAACACATTTGGTAGAAACTGTAGTTGAAGTAGAGAGAATTTTAGATAGCTGTTTAGAATTACCTCGAGGTATGGCAGATGAAGTAGTACTTGTATGAGTTTGAGCAGGTTCAGATTCATCCATATTCTCTTGCAATACACTAAAGGGGTTACAATCAGTCACTGAGGTATTGTCAACAAGATTAGAACCATTGCGAGAGGAGCGTGCTTTTGCCATGACACACCACGTTATTGCTTGCAGGTTCTAAGGAAAACAGAGAAGTGAACTGAGTAAAACCCTTGTTACAAAAAACTCGATGAAAAAACAAAGAGAACCCTTGGTGTCGTCGAAGGCGAGTATTAAAGAAGAAATTAGGAGGAAATTACTTCAATGAAACATCCCTTTAGGAGAATCTCTTAAATGCTATGAGCAGAGAGTCATATAAGCAACAGAGAGAACGTTGTGAGCAGGCAGCATAAGAAAAACAGTCAGGAGCCAAAAATATGAGGAGAATGATTCCGGCTGCACCGCAATAACATGACAGCTGCAGAAAAGCAAGTGCAATCAAAGACGCGGTAAAAAAACGTGAAAAACGCTCACCTTAAATGTTGAAAAGATGTTCAGTACATAGTACAGGGATTTATATCATCCTGTCGGTGTCTGCAGGGTCTGGGAATGTGCAAAGAAAGTCAGGAACTTACAAGCACATGATATATGGTCAAAAAAGCGTTGGCTACAATGACATGGCAGAGCTCATGCGCTAGAAAGTAAAAGGGCAGAGAAGCTTTGAAGAGACCGAGCGTCAGACGCTCAAAATGGCGGACGTTAAATGCTGAGGAGAAACTGCACCAGCGTAGAAGAGAACAACCAGCTCACCCCAGACGCTCGTAAAGCTCGCAAAATGAGCCGCGAGTCTTCTTGTCTTAGATGCTGCAAAGTTGAAAGTCCGACATCGGGAAGTGCCACCCGGAGATCTCCCATCTCCGAACACCGCCACGGAGCTCTACATGAAGGCGGCCATTTTCCTCGGAGCTGAAGCCACGCCCACCCTGATAACATTTCTATAATATGAAATAATGATAATCCAAGTTTGTATACTGTCTTATTTATGATAACAGTTTTCACTGCAAAAACAAAGGTATGTACACCGGAAGCTTGCCTTTGAGCATTTGCATTGATTTCATCACAACTTTTTGCACCTTCAACAAATACATTCTTTGCATGCCATAGATAACTCTGGCATGGTTGTCCACTGTGCTACCATTACTCCATCAATCAGCTTCAAGTCCCAAACATTTAAATTTGGCTATTCTTGCATATACACTAAACTCTGACCCTAAACATGACCCCCTTGCTACATGGGTACAATTAATCTCTCAATATTTCCGAAGTGAACAGAATCCACATAACTTAGTCAATCTGACAGACATTTAAATGAGGGAGCAGCAGAAAACAGTGGCATCCAGGTGTCATAAGCTTCTTTCTTCTCTCTCTTATGAAAAGCTGACATGGTATCGCAACAGGTAACAGCATGGAAAAAGGGCAGAGATTCACATATATTAACGCCTTAGCTTGCTGCAATAGTGTGAGCTGGTATGTAGCGTAATTGTTTGCCTGTACCAAATGCTAGCCCCAATTTTTGTCATCTATTGTTCTTAAAATTATCAATGGTAAAAACAACTACATCAATAACTACTGAATGAATCATTACTTTAGGAATGACCTTCAGTTGCTGCCTGGAAATAATGAAGCACTACTCGTGTGTTCACTTCCTCATGATTCAAGGTGATATAATTTCAAAATTCTTAATTGGTGTAGGACTTACATCCTGACAGGTGACAATAACTTTCTTCTATTTGATGGTAATAAGTTGCACATGCATACTCAGTAATGCAAACAACTGTGTTGTGTTTTTGTCTTGTCTAAGGAAACTATGCCAATATTTGGGTACACAAATGTAAGATTCAACTCTCCTGTGAAGATCGTCACCTCTTTTTTCTCCAATGCTTTGCTTGATGCTTCCAGTAATATATATATCCCATGCACTTTCCTTGTTTGAGTTTCTATGTAGGGTATATAAACTGTTGAAGCGTAATCATCAAATATTTTACAATACTTGGAAGGTAGCATATTTACCATAGCTGCAACATCTAATATATTTACAACCACCTCTGGAACAACACTGTGTATGGTGGTACTTACAGCAGAACAGTCTAATAGCTGTGACTTCTGTCCTTGTCTGAGTTTTCCATTCACAGATATATATGGTGGAAAAGACTGATTTTTGTGCTTGAAAAAGTCTTCCAAATTACATTTTTTTGCCTGACACCTGATGTATAATCTAGCAAACAGATTACAATTAATTTTTAACAAGAATGGTTTGTTTATAGACTCAGACATTTAAGCAGGCTGGTGCAGAGTAATTGAAGTTTGTTACTTGGTATTGTATCTGTTATGGGCTTCGAACACGTTTGTAACACCTCATGAAATTAAGAGTTATATTGCGATCTAACTATTTCATGTGATGTTTTCACCAATGTGATATTTGTCGCAGGCGTAATTCCGTTGCTGTCTAGATCATATAGATCACCGCTCTCCTCCATAAAAGTATGACCAACTTACTCAATAGTGTACAGTACAGATTTTACATCTTTTGTGAAAGAGTTTTGAACACTAGGAATTTGTCCATGGTGGCAAAGGTTGTATTTTTGTCATTTGCAAATGTTTGTTCAAATTCATTTACATCTCTACAAATCTCTGGGCCAGATATCATCCATGTGCTGAGAGCTCCTGGATTTTCCATCGGACCAACAGCACCTCCATTTACCTTGCTGATAGCATCTTCCTGCTCATGATGTTGATTTAGGGCAATTAATGAGAATACGTGGTTGCTTTTATTGACAAAAACTTTCCTTTATGAAACTCTGAGTGAATGTGTTGGTGGTGTTCGACTAGTGATGCCATGTTGCGAATGTGGACAGACAGCCATGGAGAATAAGGACTATGTTTTGTAGCAAACATCCATGGAACCATCTGATCAAGTACTTGTACATACAAATCAGAGTTACCCTCTCTAAATAAATAAACAACTTCAAGAGCACGTATCTCAGGATCTATAGCAATTGCCTGAAATTGGAAGGGTGGGTACTCATTTGATTGCCACTTAATCCAGTTAGAAAACTCCCTTAGATCTTAATTGGACTTTCTAGATTTAAGATAACTTTGATAAGCCTTTTTCTGCAATATGTACAGTGCAGCAACAGTAATTTGATGAGCATGACGGGACTGGTTATGTGGAAAACCTTCAATACAGCTTCAGCTTTTCCTATGGGAGTAATGTCAGCTCACACTAACATACTGGTCCATCCACTGTTCGAAAGCCAGTCTCCAAGTGCTTTAAAGAAAGTCATTTTCATATGAAGTCATCACAACATATTTATCTTCACCATATAACTTTCATTCCTCGCATTGAATTTCGTTTCCTAGGGCGAAGGGGGGTTGATCCATTGAAATAATAGGGATTTGGCCAGATCGAGATGATGTATAGACTCTTTAATGAATTTCATGCAATGCAAGATCATGGATTTAGAATGACCACTTTCTTTCACCAGTGGCAACAATGCAGTAGGTGACAGTGGTCTATTGATAGGTGCTAGCAATGATGCATGATATGCTGCCCAAGACATTAAATAAAACAGACATGAATATAAACATATCTAAAAAAATAGTTATATTAGATCAATACGTTTACAGAATTAGAACCACCAGTCAATGAAACTATTGATTGGAAACCTGTTCAACACACAGTGTTAACTAGGCCTGGGTGGTGTTCCGCAACACGGAACTCTGCAAAGAGACCAAGCACACTCCGCCGCTCTACATGGAGTTCCGTAAGCATCGGAGTGCGCTAGGTCATGTCTGTTTGCATTGATTTTCAGCGCAGAGTGTTTGTCCTGCGCTGGAAAATCGATGCAAATGGCACCATGCACAGCGCAAGAGGGCGCTGCTACTTTTTTGCTGCGTGAGTTGATTTTTCAACTTGAGTGGCAGCTTTTTCAATGTGAATTGAAGGTTTCTAAAAGCAAGCTGTCGTGACCACCCGTGACCACTTGGATTGAGAAACCCCACCGCCCGGGTTGAGAAAGCCAACCGCCTACATTGAGAAACCTTGCCGGGAAGTGTATTTTTCTTGCTTGCGCTCATCAATTAGATGTTGGTGAGCGTGAACGAGGAAGAATCTCTCCGGGAGGTGGATTTTCCTCGCTCGCCAACTTGACACTGGAGAGCGAGGAGAAAAACTAAGAACTCTGCCTGCTCTGCAGAGTGTGGAAAACTCAGCAAACTCTGTGAACGGAGCGGAGTTCACCGCCCGGGCCTAGTGTTAACCTAATCTAGCACATTTTCGAATTATTTTAAATCTGCCAGATAAAAGAAGCCATTACACCACAAACCAAGGGATTATTCAATTGTTGCAGAAACTCTAGATCCTGTCTGCACTGTCTAAAGTTAAAGACTTTAAAAAGAGGGAGAGCAAAATTGCTTCTAGGTAAATCATAAAAAGGACAGAAGAATACAATGTGTAAATTCGATTGAGAAGTGACACCATCACAGTGACATGATTTTTCATAGCCCAACCAAGGAATCTCTTGGACATAATCTAAAGTCAAATAATCCCTTAATATAAGTTTATTTAAAACTGTTTCATCTATTGACCAGTTAGAGTGCCAGAGTAGAACCGGGGACATCTTAATCTTGTCCATAATGTATGGGGCACCCAATTCAGTATGACAAATATAGTTAGAACAACTTGGGGGAACCACTAGTAGATTCTTCTTCAATGCATTTTCTACCGGTTGAATGCTTTGGGTGTTAATCTTGTCCCATACCCCTGCTCATATTTACTAGCATAGATTGTTAACAGGTCCCTCGCTGTTTTAGAGCACAGTTTTCTTGAAAAACAATGCACACCATTAATCAACTTCTTCTTCAACGCTACCCTATTTGATAGCATGGTCTTTCAGCTATAGTTACTATCAAATAAAACCCCCAAATAAGAGAATGAAGGCGCTTTGGTTAATTTGGACCCATTAATAAAGAAGGCAGGTTTCTGCCTCGTTCAAGCCCCACAGGTCATAGTGTATGTCTCAGTCTCATTGACTTTTAAATCCAAATCAAGTATAATCATTGATGAGACCTTGCAGCACTCTTCCTGTTCTAGCGATCAAGACTGCTTTATCAGCGTAAAGTAGAATGGGAAGAGGGCCCGAACCAATGCATGCTGTATCTCTCGCCCGCATCTTTAAAAATGTCTCCACACGATTAGCGTGAAAGGTGTAATATAAAAGGGGGCTAATGCGCACCTCTGCCTAACTGCCCTTTTGATATTCAAACAATCAAACAGGTTTCTTATAAAATGCACCTACTCACCCGTAAGGGTCTCAAGGCACTAAGTGGGGGGGGGGGCGGTGGATATGTGGTTCATTCATCGAGCAAGGTCTTGAGGTCCTTTCTGAATTGCGCGGCAATTGTGATTGCCTGAGGTGAAGAGGCAAGGAGTTCAAGGTCTTAACAGCGAGGTAGAAGAAGGATCTTCTTCCAGCCGAGGTCTTGCAGATCTGTGGGAAGGTGGCCAGGGCCAGTTGGGTGGAGCGGGGATGTCTTGTGGGGTGTAGAAGGAGAGGCAGTGGTTTGAGGTACGCAGGTCTGGCATTGTGGAGGGCTTTGTAGGTGTGCGTGAGCAGCTTGAAGGTAATTCTTTTGTTGATAGGTAGCTAGTAAAGGTCTCTCAGGTGGTCAGTCATGTGGCTGCAGTGTCGGATGTTCAGGATGAATCTGGCAGAGGCATTCTGGAGGTTCTGCAGTTTCTTTAGGAGTTTCCGGGTGTATCCAGTGTAGAGTTTCTTTGCTGTAGTCGAGTCTGCTGCTGACGAGCGTATGGGTGACGTTTTTCCTGAACTCAGTGGGGATCCACTTGAAGATCTTATGAAGCAGGCGGAGCATGTGGAAGCAGGACGAAAAGTGTTGATTTGGCAGTTAATTGAAAGCGAGGAGTCCAGGATGATGCCGAGGTTTTGTGCGTGGTCCGTGGTTGTGGGAGGGTTCTGAGAGCTGTGGGCCACCAGGAGTCATCCCAGGGGAAGGGGGTGGAGCCCAGGATGAGGACTTCAGTCTAGTCTGAGTTGCGCTTGAGGCAGCTTCCTTCATCCAAGTAGTGACTGCCTTTATCCCATTGTGGAAGTTGCTCTTGGGGACTGTGGGTTTGTCTGTGAGTGAGGGAATCAGTTGGGTGACATCGGCGTAAGTGACTATGTGGAGTCCATGGCTTCTGATGGTGACTGCTAGCAGGGCCATGTAGAGGGTGGGTCTCATGGAGGATCCCTGAGGCACTCAGCAGCTGATCTCTGTGGGTTCTGAATTGAATGGTGGAAGTCTGAGTCTCTATGTTTGACTGGTGAGAAAGGAGAGGATCCATTCTATGGCTTTGTTGTGGATGCTGGTGTCATGGAGTTGTGCACAGAGGGTGTGGTGGGAGATGGTGTTGAAGGTGGCTGAGAGGTCCATGAGGATGAGGGCAGCAGTTTTTCCTTGGTCGAGGAGGGTGCATATGTCGTCTGTAGCAGTCGAGGAGAGCAGTCTCAGCGCTTTGGTTGTTTCTGAAGCCCGATTGGGGTAGGTCCAGGATGTGGTTTGTTTCTATGAACTCAGAGAGTTGGGCATTGATAGCTTTTTCTATCACTTTGGCAGGGAAGGGGAGCAGAGAGATGGGTCTGTAGTTCTCAAGGTTGAAGATGTAGTGAGGGCAGGGATCTGAAGATGCTCTGAAGTAGAAGCTCTTCATGATCCTGAGGGTGTTGTCAGAGGTGAGAGTGGTCCAGTTGGACAAGGTCCGTTGGGGTCTGGAGCCATTGGGTGCAGTGGCTGCGGATGGGGTGGGTGGATCTTGGGTTGCGAAGCCGTCGCAGATCTCCTTGATCTTGTAGTGGATGAAAGTGGTGAGGGGGTCGCAGAGGTCTTGAGAGGGGAGAAAGTCTGCTGCCTCTGTGGTGGGTTTGGCAAATTCTTTGACCACGGCGTGGAGTTCTTTGCTTTTGTGTTCATTGGTGTTAATGCATTCCTGTTTGTATACTTTCTTTGTTGTTTCAATGGTGCGAGCTGTCTGCAGGTGCGCATGGACTCTTGGAGAGTCGGGCCAGTGTGTTGGCACCGTCAGAGATCCAACGGTGGAGGTTACTTGCTGAGGTGCTGCTATCTGTTGATGTTGGTGGGGGTATTTTGCTGAGGGAGGTGGTGAGATGGTCTTCGGTGACCTTCTTCTAGCTTCTGCGGGGATCGTGGTGGGCATGGTGGTGTACGGTGGGTTTGCTGAAGGAGAAGTGGATGAGGTGGTGGTAAGCCCAGTATGGCTCGGAGGTGCAGCTGACAGAGATGTTGTTGCTAGTGGAGAAGATGTGGGTCGAACGTATGTCCTGCTCAGTGGGTTGGAGATGTGACCAGTTGTTGGAGTCCGAAGGTGGCGAGTTTCTCCAATAGGGATGAGGTGCTGTGGTTGTCGAGGTTATCCATGTTGAAATTGAGGTCACCAAGGGGGATGTAGTCCGTTGAGGTGAGAGTGTGGTTAGTAATGAAGTCCGCTATGGCTTTGCTGAAGGGAGGGCAGGGTCGGGGAGGTCTGTAGACAAGGATGCCGTGGAGTGCTGATCCAGGTTTCCATAAAGAAGGCAATCTTTTGAGGGAGCCAGTGATGAATAGGATGCATCTGTGATGGTCGGATCCGGTTCTTGAGTGTCGTGCTTTTGGTGAGTCTGGTGCGTGGAGATAGGAGAAGGCGCAGTTGCAGCAGGTGAATGGGCCTTGGGTGATCTTCGTTGATGGTGGGTGGCAGGCAGTGGACCGTCCGGGGTTAATTGCTTGGAGGGTGCTGGAGTCGTAGTGGTGGATGGCCAGAGGGCCAGGGTCAGTTGGGCTGGGCGCAGTCTAGACATGGACGTGCACAGATGGGCTAGCCTTTGGCATGCGGCTGCTATTAGTGTTTGAGAAGGGCTGGAAAGCTGGGAGGCGGGAAGCGGGAAAACGGCACTGAAGGGGGAAGGGCCGTCTGGTACGGACAAGGGCACAGAAAGCAGCAGCAGAGCAGGGAAGCCCCCCCACTGGACCACCAGAGATGAGGTGCAGGCGGGTGCCTGCGGGTGGAGGAGGGCCTCAAACTTAGGACCTGAAAGGGTCAGGGGGCAACAGCTCCCAAGTAGAGCTGTGTGTCAAGGGAAGCAATTTACTGACTAGGTTAGTAAGACCACTCCTTCACCGCACACCAACCGCCATTAAGTAGTGTTAGGGGCGAGCTGGACAGCTGGGAGGAAGGAAGCATGGAAATGGTGAAGGGGGTGGAGCAATGGGAAACAAGCAGCTGCAAGGGCACAGAAAGTGAAAAAAGATGCAAAAATAGGAGAAATTATAGAAAGTGAAAAAATCAATAATAGATAAAAGGAAGGTAAAAAAAGCAGAGGAGCACAAAAGTAGAAAACAAAAAAACAGAGGGAGGAGAGCAGCAGCAGAGCAGAGATGCTCCCTACTGGACCACCAGGGATAAGGAGCAGGCAGGTAACTGCGGGTGGAGGAGGGCCTTGAACTTAGGACCTAAAAGGGTCAGGGGGCAACAGCTACAAGGCGGAGCTGTGCAGCAAAGGGAGGCAAACTATCTGTGCATTCATCATCTCTACTGAAACGTATACAGGCATTACAGTCTCTATAAAGCTATCAAATTAAGGTAATAATGCCATCCTCTACACATAACTCCTCCATGGTTGACCACAGTTTTGAATGTGGACCATAATCAAACACTGCTGATAGGTCCATAAATCAGAGAAAAATTACACCCTTTATTGCCACTGTGTACTTTCCAATTAATAAACTCAAATTCAAACATTGATCAACCGTGACCAGCCCCTTTTCATATCCATGTTGAGTATCTGACAGTACATTATTTACATTTACCTATTCCTCCAATCTATGCAATAATATGCGACCCATCAAGTATCATTTTAACAAGGGCAAGAAGTGATTCGGGAACTGAGCGGTTTCTACAATTTTTCCCAAACGTTCCAATGCAGTTTTCAGAGTTGTGCACCATGTCCCTTCTAACAACGTTTGCTGCATTGGCAATATTTACGGCATCAGAATTTAACTTAAGAGAGCACATGTGTTGCTGTCCACCCACGAGACTGCAAAGAACTGAAGACAAGAGGAGAGGCAGAAGACTAGTAGCTGCACTGCCTGCAATGAAGAAAAGATGCATTGACCACAAGAACAAGCACAACACACTGCTGACTGAGGCCTGAAAGGCGGGTGACTCAACAGTAGAACCGGTCCAGGAGTCCAGGAGTAGCTGCAGTCCACCTGCTCAGGGTAGATCCTGAGAAGCAAAGTCTTCATCTGCATGACAAGGAGGCAAAGGCCATACAGGTGACAACAATAAACTATGCCTCTGGATATACTCCCAAGTTTTCCACTGTACATCTGTGAAACCCTGGATCAGTCAACATTTCAGGAAAACACAAAACCCTACAATGGACTAAAGAAATGCTGGATTTAACTCTGACACAAATAATCAATGACATACATGTGCTCAATGGAAACAGTGACATGCACATTGGGACAGATAACTACTGGTACATACTGTGATAAAGATACATCATCCACACAATGGACAACATTGACACACACAGTGAGACAGTAAAACAATGACACATACTGGGACAAAGTAACCCTGACACACACATGTTTTTTAGGAAACACTGGCATGCAGATTGGTACAGGGAAATGTGGACAGATGCTGGGACAGAGACACACTGACCCACACAATGGGAAAAAGTGACACACACAGTGGGACAGAGAAACAATGATACAAATTGGGACGACAAAACACTGACAAAAATATTTGCAAAGGGAAACATTCACACACATTGGGACAGGGAAACATGGACACACACTGAGACGGAGACACACTGATATGCACAATAAAAAACATTGGCACTCAATGACACAGTGAAATGATATCACCCGCACTGGGATGGAGAAGCATTAACACCCATATGCACAAAGTAAACACTGATACACACATTGAGACAGGGAGAAAATGACACACACTGGGGTGGAGACACACTGATATGCACAATGTGAAACCTTGACACACAGTGTGACAGTGAAACTATAACACCCACATGGGGATGGAGAAGCACTGACACCCATATTCAACAAACATTGGTAAATGCAATAGGTATTGACTATGTTGTTAATTTTAATGTTATTTTTTGTAAACAAGTACATTTACACTATTCTGACTGAGGCATTAATCCAGGCAGGTAACTGCTAGAGACCTTAATCAGGATTTATACCAATGTGCAAACTATGTATATTATTGTACCTGTCCTTGGCAAGAGAAGGAGAGAAACACATACAGAGACGGTAGATAGTGCAAGCATGAGAAAAAGGGTAAGAGGAAGAGCATTAAAGAGGTGCATTGGGAGAGCGCTTGGGGTTACCCGTAATAAAGGGGCAGGTCTTGCAGCAGATCAGGATGGAGATGTCTTTTCAGAGCTGTTTGTGGGTGCAGGTGCTGGCAGAGATGCGACAGCTGCATGCCAGAGTTGGAATCCATGGCTGGAGCTGTGCGGGGGCACTCCGTTTGAATGGCAGTGGGTCCTGCAGGTGGAGCTGATGTGCATTATGGAGCTGAGCTGCTAGTGCTTGTATAGTAAGGGTGCTGTGGGTGGTGGTATAGATATGGCAGGCTTCGCTTTCAGGGCCTATTCTGTACATCGAGGAATGCAGTTGCTGCTTCTGGGCCCGCTACTGGGGTGGAGGGAGGGGCATGGGGATGTTCCTGCTGGCTCAGGGATTGCTAAATACCAATGCAGCTAGTGGTGCAAGGTTTGGGCTGGATGCCACGGAGCAAGGGTTATTCCTACAGCAAGACAGTGAAAACACCACAAAAAAGGACTCCACTTCAATGTAGAAAAATAAAGATTTTTATCTGGGGGAAACAAGACCTAATCTCTCAAGTGCGCTTGCAGCTGTGAAGAATGAAGGACCAAAACGTAGAGCGTTCAGATGGCCCTGGAGTAGCATGTATACTCTGTGGGGACCAGGCACCTGACCACATAACAAAATGTGCTCTCTCTATCGCTTGTGCTGGTGCGTGGCAGCGGAACATGGAGTAATGTGATTTGGGCCGAATAAAAAAAGGCAGCAGACCCCTCCAGCGTTTTGCTGAACTCTCACGATGAACGTCTCCATATGTATGGGCCATTGAACCGAACCGAAAAGAAAGTAGCCTATGCATTGCACCATGTCTGTCCTGATAATTTGTCTAAAGTTTAGATATGATGATGATTGCTAGACCCGCCTGCGTCATCTAGACTTAGAAAGTTCAAAAACAATCAAAAATGGAAGCGTCACCCGACTGGGGGACGTCCTTCTGAGCACCGCAGTGACCCACAAATAACACTGGTGTGGAGTCTAAATGCTTGTTATCGGTACATAACAAAATATTAAAATAAAGATTGCTGGTATATCCAAGGATTTGTTTATTTCCATTTCGATATTGTACGTTTCATATCGACTCTGTGCATCTCAAAATGAGTCCATAAAGATAAATCCTTCTTAACGTATCTCCGGATGTATTCCGGGAATCGTAGTACCCTTCGGCAGGGAGGAATATCTAAAAAGTAAATGAGGCGAGGAGAAAAACCACTCATGAATGAAATAAATAATCACCAGATTGTGCATCCTGTGCAAAATGTTGCAGTGCGAGGCAAATGTGTACCATGCCGGTGTACAGAAAAAAATGCAGGGAAAACTACACCACTCAGCGTGCTCTTATCAAAATTAAATGGTGGCGAGATCCAGCAGACTAATCTAAATGTAAAAAAAATTTAAACATGCAAATGTGCTCAAAATATAACTGATTGTCAACCGCTGTACGATGAGTATCGGTCGGTTGTAGCGAATTGAGGCAAAAGTTAGTAGAGTGCATGATAGAAAGCTGCCGGTGGATAAAGCAGCGCGGTACACCACAGGCGTGAATGAAACCGACATGGCATATGAAATGAAATGTCAAGTTTTAGAAGAAGCAAATAAAACGGCTGAAAGATTTTTACATTCACCGAGTGAACATGTACTTACTTGTGCAGGAATGCAAAGGACATTGCGTTTTAGGGAAGAAGTGTGTGAAACGAAGTGACAAAATTTTGTGTGTATTAAACGATGATGCGTATGACGTAGAAAGAGGACTAAAAACCAAAAAGTGACGCCATGATGTAATGTGTTCCAATTGAAAGGGGCTTGCGCATCCCCCTGAAACCTTTACTATGCAAGAACAGCCCAAGATTCGTTGAGAAATGGTATGCCATTTTAAATAAATGTTCGCTCGTCCTCATACTTCTTATCATTGAAGAATTATCTAGAATCTTGGATGATTTGACTAAAGAGCTCGCCAACACTCGAGCAGAATTGACAAACTTGATGACATCAGAAGATTTAACCAAGACTCTAGAAGACATCAATGTCCAACTAGATAAATACAGTCAAGAGATTAAGGAGAGAAAAATATGCAAATATAAACACGATACCATCGAATGCAAATTAGGGGAGGTTTATTCATGGGCCAAAGTCTACGCGAGATGCAGTCAAAACAAACCTTACAGTCAACAGAGTGAAACTGATACATCATTATCAGAGAGTGAAACAAGACGCAGACTAGTGCCCAATGTTAATCAACCATCTACAAGCAGTTCAGACATTGCACAAATCTCCAAGGTTCCTTTTTTAGAGGAAGGTACCGCTGAGAAGGACGACCCAGGAGGGGCAAAGGAAAACTAAGGAGAGAAAGAAACAAGGAACGTGCCAACCATAAGCAAACGTCTCAAGGGCAAGAAGACTCCAACCTAGTTATCAACATTTCATCAACACAGTTGAACAACCTGGAGATCAAGACTCTTCAAAGAGGTACCTCTTTTGTACCCACTTGCCACACCAACAGTTTGGAACTGGAAATCAGTCTTTTCAAACTGATGCACAATTTACGTCTCCGACATTTTTTTGACAACATTTTGATTGAACACTCCATGGATAAACCTGACCAACTGAAGGGTTTACATAGTGGTAGTACCTATATTGCTCCAGTAAGCCACAAGAATTTTAACACTTTTGAGACCTTTGTCAAATCTGACATACAGAAATTTAATTTCAAACGCCAATCGAAACATCACAATCTCACACAAAAAGAGTTCAACGTGCTCAAATGTTTGGCAGCAATCCAGAGGTTACTTGCCAAAATGTGGATAAGGACGCAGCCCTGGTGATAATGGACACTGCTTTCTACATAGAACAGGTACAAAGACATGTCTCAGACATTGAAACCTAGAGTGTTTTGGAATATGATCCAACTGAACAAGTTGCCGATCTGTTTAAAGATTTACTCAAGAAAACACTAGACGAGGGAGTCATCAACGAAAAAACTCACAAATTCCTTTTACCACATCACCCGCGAATACCTTACCTATATATGCTTCCCAAGGTTCATAAAAATTTACAACATCCTCCGTTTCGACCCATAATATCGACCAGAGGGAGTATACATGAATCTGTTGGAAAATTTCTGGACAGGTATTTACAACCATTTGTCATGAACATTAACACATATATCAGGGACACTACAGACATTTTAATCAAAATCCAGGACATTAAATTTGACATCGATGATGAAATATGGCTTTGTACAGCGGATATCAATTCTCTTTATACCTCCATCCCACACAACTTGGGTATTGAAGCTATAGAAGATATTCTACTTCATTCAGAACTGGATTTCAATTTTCAACTATTTCTCATGGAATTGTTACAATTCACTCTATACCAGAGTTACATCAAGTGGAATGACCAATACTTCCTTCAATTAAATGGCACTTCAATGGGTAATTGTGCCGCCTTTCCGTATGCGAATATCTTCATGAATCATTTTGAAGAGAACAACATACTAAGCACTGATGTTTGGAAAAACCATGCCATTAACTTTTACAGGTACATTAATGATATTTTCATCATATGGAAAGGCTCTTATGACAGTCTCAGTAACTCTTTGATTTCTTTGAACACAATCCACAATAGAATTCAATTTACGTACATAATCGACGCCCAAACCATCACCTTTTTAGATGTATCCATAAACAAGGTCAATAATCATCTTGGAACCAACATATACAGAAAAGGCACAGACAAGAACAGCACACTCCATTATCTGAGTTTGCATAACAATGCCTTGAAAAATCATCTTCCATATTTACAACTCTTGCGAGTTAAAAGAATTGTGTCTAACCATGTTGTGCTTCATGAACAAATTGAACTCATGCTTGACCGTTTCAAACAGAGAGGTTTCCAGATAACGTGAGAGAGCTGCTCCATCCCTAACAGCCTAAAACCACATCATCCGCTAAATTTATCCAACCCCCACCTATGGGGGCAGGCCCCATAAGTGCTCCGGTTACAGCCTGGCCAGTCGCTGCAGCCCCGCTGGTCTTTGGGGCGGGGCGGAAGCCTGATCATCTCGGCGGCCTACCTGCGGTGCTGATCCCGGGCCTGTGGTGACTGGGCTCCCCGCGAGTCCTGCGGGTACGGGCGGCCGCGAAGACAGCGAGACACGGGATTGTGGCCTAGTCCAGAGAGAGCAGAGCTGGAGGTCTTGCGGAGGCGACGTCCTCCCCCACATCAATCCAGAGAGCAGCGGAGGCAGCGGAGGTTCCCCCCACACAGTTCCTTCACTCCGCTTGCTTCACGAGGCCTTTTGCAGCCCTATTGAGACACCCCCCAAGTGCCTGCCGGAACGGTAAAGGCTGAGGGACTCCATGGGCGGGCGGCACCATGTCTGCACTCACTGGGTGGTTGTGACCGGCCTCGGGGGTGATTCGGCGGACAGCTGCATCACCGTGTGTTTCTCCCCCCCTGGCCCACCCAGGTGAGCCTGAAACCTTGTGTTCCAAATGGAGGATCACGACCGTGCTGCCTGATATTGGGGCTGTCCATAGAGACGTGCTGTGACCGGACAGAGGCCCCTGTGGTGCTGCGCTTAGGGGCACACAATCAAACACGTTGCCCCATTGGAAGAGGAGGAAGCTGGGATCCGCCTCGAGGTCTGAAGTGTTTCCACCGGTGGCCTTGACGCCGCAGCCCCCCGCCCCCCTGGTCCCCATTTCCCCCCCGTTTGTTTATTCCTCGCCTACGTGGGACTCAGAGCCAATTGGGGGAGTGGTGGAGTGGGGTGTCCCACCTGAAGACTGGAGACGTGACCAGCGTGACCCATGCACAGATTGTGAGGGGTGGAGCGGTAGGTGCGCAGTCATCATGAGTGGAAGGGGCACCAAGCAGTCGCAGCAAACCAGAGTGGATAAATACACCTATTTCAAAGCCACTGGTTCTGCAAATCCCTCCCAAGATGAGTCGACGCGAGAAGCCTTTCCTTGAAGGATGTCATGGAGGCGATAGCTGGGGTCCGCACGTCGATGGAACAAAGAACAGACGCAATAGCAGTGGAGATGACTCTCAACAGGGCCGACTTTGCGAAAATGAGGGAGAAGGTCCAGCAGCTCCAGGTGACCACAATCAGCCTGGTCGAGGACGTCTTGCAGATCCAAACTGAACTCCCAAGCCTGCAATCGTTCCGAAAATATGAGGACAACCTGGACGACTACCAGGGGCGCTCCAGGCACAACAACGTCCGCATCATTGGAGTGCCGAAGAAAGCGGAGGGGCAGTCGCCGGACCTTTTTGTCTAGGACCTAATATTAAAACATCTATGCCCTAAGGGACTGTCCAAGTTCTTTGTGGTGGAGCGGGCGCACAGGGTCCCCGGGGGACGTCCGAAGCCAGGGGCCCCCCCATACCCCTTTTGGCCAGGCTGCTCAACTTTCGTGACCGAGACACAATTTTGCAATGGGCCAGAGCAGCTCCCCCCCTCAAATATGAAAATGCAGTCATTTCATTTTTTCCCGGACTTCACCCAGGATGTTCAGAAACAAAGAAGGTCATTCCTTGCTGTTAAGAAGAAACTCAAAGATAAAGGCCTTAAGTACGCCATGCTCTTTCCAGCCAAGTTGCGAGTTGAGGCAGGCGGCAAACCGTGGTTCTTCGACCGGTTCGAGGACGTGGAGGACTGGTTGGATGGCTGGCGAGAAGCGACTGAACACAACACCCACTGAGCCTACTCTTGCGGGCGACTCGGACGTTCATTTGGACCTGTCTGGGTAACCTCATTCATATGTTTTGTTCTAGGCTCGAAGCAGCTCCGTTCCGATTCCCAGGGGTGGCCCTTACAGATGGTGGGTACATTGACTGGCCTACTCCTTACTGGCCTCGTCTCACTCGGGAAGACACGGGACGCTGTCCCCCACGGGAGCTCACATTGTTTGACCTTGCCTAGAGTGGTTGGCTGGGAGATGGAGCTCTTTCCTCTTGACCCACAATTAGTCACTTAGTTTTTGGGTTGGGCGACAGGCACTCTGCAAGTTACTTCATGGGTAGCTCTAGGCCCAGTGTGCAGGGGAGCAGGGAGGAGGGTGGTTGGTGTTGGGAGTGGGTGGGGGTTTTGTTTGTATTTATTCGACTGGCAGCATTAACTGAGATGACTTTCAGAGGCAAGCTCGTACTTAACACTACCTATGGATATGCAGTGAGATAGGAGTTTCACCCTGATGAGTTGGAACGTCAATTGGCTTGGTGACAGGGTTATACGCACTTTAGTCCTCCAGTATCTTTAACGCCACTCCCCAGATCCAGATGTTGTTTTTCTTCAAGAGACACATCTCGTGGGTAACTCCTGTAGGGACTTAAACAGATGGGGGTACAAGCTGATAGCTCATTCTGGTTTCACCTCCAATCCAGGGGGGTGGGAATCCTTCTTAAAAACGCTTTTCCCTTCCACATACAAGTAACGCACACTGATGAATGGGGCAGGTATGTCACGGTGACGGGCCAGTGGGAGGGCGGTACACTCATCTTGATATCGGTATATGTGCCACCGGGCGAGCAGACGCCCACCTTCGCTGACTTAGGGACCCATTTGCTTTCCCTCCCCGAGGGTCTCCTGTTGGTGGGAGGTGATTTTAATGCTGTTGGCTCGGGCTCACTTGATCTCTACCCCCCCGCGTGACATTGGCCCTGCGCATAGTTGGCTTTCAGACTTTCTTGAATCCTTTGGTCTATCTGATGCCTGGCGAAAGTTCCACCCTAGCGACACCCAGTACACATTCTTTCCAGGAGCTCATCATAGCTTCTCTCGTATCGATTATCTCATAACACCCGCGGCCCAAACCTCCCACATCCGTGAGATCCGACACCTCACTCGGGGAATCTCGGATCACTCCCCAATATGGACCCGGTTGGTCCTGGGGGAGACAAGAGTGGGTGTGATTGCACCCATAAGCCCCTGGTTTCTCGGCAACCCATCAGTCCGTAAGGCCCTCCTGTCCGCAATTGACCTCTATTTTCAAGAGAACCAGGGCTCAATTGACTCCCCCCTTACTCTGTGGGAGGCGTTTAAGTCTGTGATCAGGGGTCAAGCCCTTTCCCTGATTGCTAGAGTCAAAAAAGAAAAGGAGAAAGACCTCGAAGATATTGAGAAAGAAATCCTCTCCCTTGAGAACGTCCCGCCCGGGGAACTGGACTCAGAAACAACGCGCCTCCTGCAGTTCAAGAGGGACGAATATAAGAGCATTGCGACTGACAGGGCATAGAGTTGGGGGAGTGAGAGAGATGCCATAGAGTGGTCATACCTACTAGCAGTTCTTGCCAAAATGGGGTTTGGACCGATCTTCATGTCATGGATTAGATTTCTTTATTCGGCACCTATGGCTCAGGTGATAGTTAACAATAAGCGATCAGACCATTTTCAGCTGCACCGCGGGACCAGACAGGGGTGCCCCTTGTCCCCCCTTCTCTTTGTCCTTGCCCTGGAGCCGTTGGCGGCCTGGATCCGCGCGGACCCGATGATTCGTGGAATGTGGTGGTCGGCTGGCTGGGCGGACCGACTCTCGCTCTATGCGGACGACATTCTCCTCTATTTAACCTCCCCCAAAAAATCTCTAATATGTGTGCAGGATATCTTCACAATATTTGGCAAGTACTCGGGCTATACAATCAACTGGAGCAAGTCGCTCATATATGTATTGGGAGACGCAATACCCCTCTTGCCGAATGATTGCCCAATGCAGACAGTGAGGGATGGCTTCCGCTATCTAGGGGTCTTTATTACTGCTGACCCTAAACTCAGGTATGAACGTAACCTGGTCCCGCCCCTACAGCGCCTTAGGAGGGATGTGTCCTGTTGGAAGGCCTTACCGCTCTCACTGTTGGGCAGAGCAGCACTATTTAAAATGATTTCACTGCCCTGACTACTATACGCTCTACAAAATTATCCAGACCCAGTCCCAGCAAGATATTTCAGGGAAATAGAGGGGTTGCAAAGAGAACTGTTGTGGGAAGGGAGGCCCAGGATAGCGCTTAACAAATTGGTCCTTAACTGGTATGATGGTGGCATTAGTCTCCCCGACATTCGTAGGTAATATTGGGCGTCCCACCTAGCGCCTATTAATCAATGTACGTATCGCCAACCAGATGACCCAGCTTTTATGATGGACAGGTGGCTACTGCCTGGGGGGAATTTTATCAGAGCCTTTTATTCCAACCCCGAGGACTCTCCCTCATGGGCCCCACCAAACACTCTATCGCTATTTGGCATTCCGTCAATAGGAGCCTAGGTTGGGACCGGAAACTCACACTGGCTACGCCTCTGTGGGACTCTGAATTGTTGGGTAGCCTCTGGTCCACGCAGGGCTTTGATAAGTGGCATTTGATTGGCAGATCCCGCTTGGGCGATCTCTGGATTAAGGGCACTGTGGTCCCCTTTGCCACGCTTCAACAACATTATGAACTCTCCACCACGGAATTATTCCGATACACGCAGATTAGACACGCCATTACCACTGCCCTACAGAAAGGCACAACCGCCCCAGAATAATCGCCACTGGAGGAACGTTTGCTGGGCGGCTATCTACCTCAAAAAGCAATCTCCCTCACATACAATAAATTGATTAACAATAACCCCGATCCTCTAGGGTACCTGCAAAAGTGTTGGGAGAGAGATGGTTTAGAATTTGATGACGAGGAGTGGCGGGAAGCGGTTGCCTCACCCAGGGAGGTCGCCATCCCGGCACGTCTGCGATTGGTCCAGCTTAAGATACTCCACGAACATATGTCACTGGGCTACAGCTAGTTCATATGGGGAGGGGTGACGGGGGCGATTGCAGGTGCCGTTGTGGGCACACGGGTACCTTCATCCACATAATTTGGGAATGTGACCAGATATAACAGTATTGGCGAGAGATACATGAGGTAATAGAGGAGGTGCTGCATAAGACCATTCGTCCGGAGGCTAAGCGATGTCTCTTAAACATGTGGGGTCCAAGTGATTTAACAACTATGGAAAGGACCTGGGCTACATTGGGGACGATGGTGGCCAAACGCGATATAGCACAGCAGTGGGGAGCGTCGGCTCCGCCTACTTTGGCCTCCTGGGAGAGAAGTCTTGACTGGTGCATGTTCAGAGAAAAGATATGGCAAGAGGATGCCCCAGAAAGTGGTCAGCAGTGTGGTCTGGGTGGAACGCATATAGGGGAGGGATCTGTGTGGCCCAGGTACATTCCTCAGAGGAGGAACCGCTATCCCCCTGACCTAACTCAAGGGATAAACTGTCATCATTTCTGTAGTCTATATTATTTTGCTATTGTCACCACTGTGTTATCACACTATGACCGTGCCTTGCCGATTGTCTTTTATGCCGTGTCGATTTGTTTTTCTTTTGTATAAAGTAATAAAAAGATATTAAAAAATAAAATTCGCCACCTTGAGCCAACAATACAAAAGATCAATCAGGAAACATTGGCCCATACTAGCTCTTGAACTTGACTTCAACTGCATTTTCAAGGACACACCTATGTTTGCTTATACAAGGGGCAGAAATTTGAAAGACATCATAACTCAAAGGCCAAGCAACAACATGGAAATCAACTTCAAGGGCACTACACCTTGCCACAATTGCAGTAAAGGTAAAAATGTGATCAAAGGGGCTACCATCAATCATCCCATGAAAGGTACCAACAGAAAACTTAAAGTCAATGGCACTTGCGATACAACCAACGTGATATACATGTTGAAATGCCCATGTGGCTTAGTATATGTTAGAAAGACCGAAAGGAAGATAAAAACCAGGATACATGAACATAAAAGCAATATTCGCATTAGGAACTCTAAATCGGTTATTGCAGCTCATTTCATGGACAGTTGTCACAACATAAGCCACCTACAATTTCTCATCTTGGAAACCGTCAGAAGAATCAATGGCAGAGACAACAACAAACATCTCTTACAACGCATGAATCACTGGATCAAATTTCTGAACTCACTAAAACCACATGGTCTCAATGACCGGATGGAATTTTCGTGTTATCTTTAATGTTCATTTGTTCATAATTGGATGTATTCATTGTACTCTGTCTTCGTGACTTTTTAATTTCCACTGAACTTTCCATCCTACTGCTCAAATAGCTTTTCTAAATATGCTATATCCTTTCTTCTTTTTTTCTATCTGTTCACCACTTCTGTGCATCTTACTCAGCAGAACTTTGCTCTTTCATTCACCTTTAAAGCATCTTTCTGTGGTTTTTATATGGTTTGCATTGTCAGTTATCGATATTTTTTATTATTTTTTTAGTTTACACTATTCTGTTAATAACATCACTGTTTTTTTAATCGGAACACATTATATCCAGGCGTCACTTTTTGGTTTTTAGTCCTCTTTCTATGTCGTATGCATCACCGTTTAATGCACACGTAATTTCCTCACTTTGTTTCACACACTTCTTCCCGAAAACGCAATGTCCTTTGCATCTGTGCACAAGTATGTACGTGTTCACTCGACAATGTAAAAATCTTTCAGCCATTTTATTTGCGTCTTCTAACACTTGGCATTTCACTTCATATGCTGTGTTGGTTTCATTCACGCCTGTGGTGTACCACGCGGCTTCATCCACCGGCAGCTTTCTATCATGCACTTTACAACATTTTTGCCTCACTTCGCTACAACCGACCAATACTCATCGTACGGCGGTTGCCAATCAGTTATATTTTGAGCACATTTGCATGTTTAAAATTTTTAACATTTAGATTAGTCCGCTGCATCTCACCACCATTTAATTTTGATACGAGCACGCTCACTGGTGTAGTTTTCCCTGCATTTGTTCTGTACACCGGCATGGTACGCATTTGCCTCGCACTGCAACATTTTGCACAGGATGCACAATCTGGTGATTATTTATTTCATTCATGAGAGGTTTTTCTCATGTTATCCTCGCTTCATTTACTTTTTAGATATTCCTCCCTGATGAAGGGCACTATGATCGCCGAATTGCATCGGGAGATACGTTAAGAAGGATTTATCTTTATGGACTTATTTTGAGATACACAGAATCGATATGGATCGTACAATATCAAAATGTAAATAAACAAATCCTTGGATATACCAGCAATCTTTATTTAAATATTTTGTTATATACTGATAACAAGCATTTAGACTCCACACCATTGTTCCTTGTGGGTCACTGCGGGCTCAGTAGGACGTCCCAAAAAACACACAATTTGGAGAAGGGAGTCCTAGGGAAAATTTTAAAGACCACTAAAGAATTATGTCCCCAAGCAACTATTAACAAAACACAGAAATCCTAGGGTCTATAGACTACCTCTAAGTATTATTTGAACCTATGTGGTAGTGAACCTAACCGGTGAAAAGATAATGGATACAATCACCCTTATGCATCAAGCCAAAATCCAGTCGGTAAAATACCGATTCGGTAATAGCTCCCGGTATTGTGTTAAAAATACCCAATCCCAATGCATCAACCCAAAACCCGAGCAAATAACGAATCGCTAAATAAATAACCTCGAACATACCGAATCGCTAATACCAAAAATGCTAATTTACCGAATCGCTAAATACCGAATCCGCAATTACCGAAATCACTATTAGCTCCCGGAAATTGCCAATAGCAAATAACGAATCGCACCCCAATGCAAGAAAACTCTCTAATACCGAAAATCCCAAAAATCGCTATTTTGCCAGAGCTAAATAAGGGGAATCAAAACCTGGAGGTAAAGTCACAAAAAAAAAAAAAAAAAAAAAAAAAAATTCCTACATGTGCAAATGATTGAGGCAATCACTAAACCCTTAAATTTGGCCCAGGAGACCCTGTTGGCTCCCCCAAAATGGCTGCCCTCTACGTGCTTGCAAGGAGGATGCGGATCAATGCAGCAGGACAGCGCAGGAGAAGGGTACAGGAGAGAGTGTTCAGACTGTGCATAACCCTGCTCGGCCAGAATGAGGACGAGGTGTACCAGAAATATCGCCTCAATCGCGCTATGATCATGCGCCTGATTGCAGACCTGGAACCATTACTGCAGCACCAGACCCACCGGACAAATGCAATCCCTGCGCACGTTCAGGTACTATGCAGCCTGCACCTACTGGCCTCTGGGAGTTTCCAGGGGGTAATTGCGGTTGCCGGAGGTGTTTCGCAAAGCGCACTGTCACGCTTCTTCCAAAAATTCCTAGATGCCATGCTGACAATGCTCCACAGACACATCAGCTTCCCCACAACCCCACAGCAGTTGGACCGCACAAAACAGGCATTCTACCAGGTGGCACAATTTCCACATGTGATTGGATGCATCGACTGCACGCATATCCCCATATGCCCTCCGTCAGCAAATGAGTACCTTTTCAGGAACCGCAAGTCATACCACTCGATCAACGTGCAGGTTGTGTGCGATGCCAACAACATCATAACGGACCTAGTGGCACAATTCCCAGGGAGCACACACGACTCATACATCTTCCGCAACAGTGGAATGCACAGGCGACTACTCAATGGCGAATTTGGAGAGGGACTCCTGTTAGGTAAGTAGAACTACGCTTCCCCACACCAACACCACACATGTATGTACATCACCAATGCTAAGTCTATGCTTCCATCTTCTAGGAGATAGTGCTTAAGCCCTGCGGGAATACATACTAACCCCATACCTAAATCCAGCAACCCCGCAGGAACATCGCTACAACGCTGCACACATCAGCACGAGGAATGTGATAGAGCGGACTTTTGGGATTCTCAAGAGCCGCTTCCGTATCCTCCACAAGACTGGCGGCGCAATGCTATACCAACCAGACACATGCTGTCGAATAATTGCTGTATGTGCAATGCTGCACAACATTGCCACCAGAAGGGGGATACCCATGGAGGTGGACAGGGATGACGACCCCCAGGCTGACCAACCACCCGCCCAACGACGACCGGCACACATCCCAAACACAGCAGAGGGCCATAGGAGGCGGACAGACATAACGCAAAATAATTTTTGACCCTGGGTAAAAAGAGACATTACAAGTTGGTGTTGGGTGCAACTGTTTAATGCACAGTAGCACTGAGGATTGTGCAACAGAACTAGCATTGTGAATCATGCTCCGATTGCATAAATGTAAATAAAAGGTTCCTTAAAGTCAGGCCTGTGCAAACAGAATAATTGGATGGCCATGGTTGCTCCACCATGGACCTGCAGCATGTACAAATTTCTAGTGCCGCTTGCCACGTACACCAAGCCTCCGCTCAGGTGCATCCATACCCTCACCACGGCCTGTCCCCGTGGAGGCACGCGAACTTCGGCGCCTGGTGCTGGCCTCTGCCAGTGACACGCTGCTGACACTGGAGGCAGCCTCACTGGTGTCATCCCCTCCCAATGCTGCAGCACTGCATGTGCTGCTCTGAAGTTGTTCCACAGCAGTGGTGATGTGTCTCAGTGACTTGGCAACATCACCGCAGAAGTGCCCAAGGTCCACCTGCAGGGAGACTGTGCGGCGTGCCAACACAGCGGTGCAGTTGCTGTGCCGTTGTATGGCCTTGGTAGCGGCTGCAGAACGCAACATTAGCTGCCGGTTACTCCTCCTCTGGGACTCATGGCCCTCCCTGATGGCACGGGTGAGCTCACGTACCTCCTCCCTGAGCTGAGCATTGCCATCAGCAACCGCAGTGGTCTGGTCCCTGACCGCCGTGCCCATGTCCCTGACCGCGGAGCCCATGTCGGTGACTGCTGCAGTCATGGCGCGCATCTCCCTCGCTAGGCGCACGATGTTGCAGCTGATGCTAGCCACATGTCTTCCCTGCAGGTTCTGTGTGCGCAGCATCCTCTCCTCAATTGCAGAGGTTGTTGGGACATCCTGGTCAGCTGAGGAGACGGAACTGCGACGGGCCCTGTGACGCCGTGCGTGTCTTGAGCCTCCATGTGGTGCAGCAGGTGGTGTGGATGTGCGCTGCGTGGGTGCCAATTGAGGGGGGGGGGTTGCCATCTCCTGCAAGGGCGCAACTTGGTGCCTGTGCCTCTGCGGTATTGTGGCTGCACTGGCTGCAGGCTGGCTTGCTGGTGCCGTTGCTTGTGGCGCAGGTGGTGGTGCCTTGGCTTGTGGCGCAGGTGCCTTGGCTTGTGGCACTGGTGCTGGTGCCGATGATTGTGGCGCTGGTGGAGGTGGTGCTGGTGGGGTGGCAGGTGTTGGCGGTGCGTGCGCATCCTGCACAGTCTCCTGGTCTGACTCCACGGGTGTCTCAGAGATGATCAGCTGGTCGCTGTCGTCAGAGTCCCCAGGTGATGCATCTGTGTGTGAAACAGTGCATGATTAGTGGGATGATTACACCTACATAGTGTTGTACCCATCAATGTCCCTCTGTGGTCCAACAAATGAACAGTCTACAGCCATGTACAACATATGTGTTGTGTGTTGATTTACGCCTGTGCCTGCACTCTGGGCTGACTAGACTACAACTCCCAAGATGCAGTAGTGTCATGTGTGGAACTGTCTGTGCCAGAGCTGCAGACACAGTGAGATTGGGCTGGGGGCATGGGTATGGATTTACGCTATGCTGGGTGTGGCACAGGCATGCATCTTACCTTGGGCACTTGTGGCTGCGCCGGACGTGTCCATCTGGATCACCCCCACGACGGCTTCCCGCTCTATCGTCCCTTCCACAAGGTCCTCCAGGGCTGTGTTGGATGGTGCAGTGCTTGTTCCGCCTCCAGTCCTTCTTGCCTCCCGGAGCCTCTCAGCAATCCTCTCTTTTGCGCGCTTACGGAGGTCATACCACCGTTTTTTGAGATCGTCGATGCTGCGGCTAGTGACGCCAACCGCATTGATCCTCTCACGGATGCGCTGCCAGATGCGCCGCTTCTCGGACTCAGGCACCTTGAGGGACAGCTTGCCAAAGAGGCGGTCGTGTTTGCTGGCCACTCCCTCGATGAGGTACTCCAGCTCCCTGTCTGAAAACTTCTTCTTGCGCTTGCGTGCAGATTCAGCGCTGGATGGCACTTCCTGCGACATGATGGATGTGTGCTGTGACTGGCAGAATCTGTGTGGCCTCACTCTGCACAGCCTGTCCTTCTTTCCAGCTCCTGTCTGCTCCTCTGTCGAGGCTATGTGGGTGGGGCAGCAGTATTTCCTGGTTGGTGATGTCATCAGCCTGTTCCCGGTGCGACGCGGCAAATTGCGATTTCGCTATTACCGATTCGGTAATTGCTAATTCGGTATTACCGAACTCGCTATTAGCCAAATCGGTATTACCGAACTCGCAATTTGCTAGTGGGGCCGTTTGCGTGCCCCGCTATTAAGGAATCGGTAAATTTAGCGATTTTTAAGGAATCGCTAAATTTTACCGAATCCGTTGATGCATGCCAATTACCGATTCCTTAATGGCGATTCCTTATTTTTCGCTATTAAGGAATCGGTATTAGTTTGGTTGATGCATATGCCCCTATATGTATAAGGGCAGATCCCTTTAAGGACGAAATCCCTCACTCACCAATGGTGACATGCTTCATCATAGGGACTCTCCTCCCAAGGGAAAAACCTAGTTCCCTTGGGGGCTACAACCCCCTCGCTGAGAGGGAGGAGCTCAGGGATGTTTTATCTCTAGTATTTAGGACTGACTTAGTCCAAGTATGATGAGCAAGAAGGTGTGAGCAACTTTAATCAAAAGGTGCCTACTGTCAGGCCAATGCAATGTCAGCGGCCTATATATGAACCTGCATGTACCGCTATACCGGGAGAGCCTGCTGCCAGCAGCAGGCTCTCCAAGTATAGCGGTACCGACGGATAGAGCGGTGCTGCCTTCCTGAGCGGTTGCCAGGCGAGAGGTGAGATCCTGTACCTAGCTTTTGCGGGTGCATGCAGGTTCATATATAGGCCGCTGACATTGCATTGGCCTGATATCCTTTTTTGTATAGTTTATTCACTTCATTTATGTGCAGTAGCGTTTTCCTAACAGGTCCTGACGAAAGCCCGATCCACCTTTGGTCTTCGTGGGCTGAAACATGTTGACCATCTAAAACCCACACCATAGCAGTTTTAAATCCATACTGCAGGTGTACTGCTTTTTAAATTCTGACAGTAGGCACCTTTTGATTAAAGTTGGCTTTGGTGCCTCCTAGCCAGGTTTAACTCATCACCGTTTTTCACATATTCACTAATTTTATTTTTTTGCGCTGCACCCTTGCTCACACCTTCTTGCTCATCATACTTGGACTTAGTCAGTCCTAAATACTAGAGATAAAACATCCCTGAGCTCCTCCCTCTCAGCAAGGGGGTTGTAGCCCCCAAGGGAACTAGGTTTTTCCCTTGGGAGGAGAGTCCCTATGATGAAGCATGTCACCATTGGTGAGTGAGGGATTTCGTCCTTGAAGGGATCTGCTCTTATACATATTGTATCCATTATCTTTTCACCAGTTAGGTTCACTAACACATAGGTTCAAATAATACTTAGAGGTAGTCTATAGACCCTAGGATTTCAGTAGGACGTCCCCCAGTCAGGTGACGCTTCTATTTTTGATTGTTTTCACACTTCTTGATCAGTAAGTGATACTTCTGAAGCACGCCACACACTTTCTCATTGTTTCACACCGATCTGCTTTGCGTGTTCGACGTAAAAACTTTTTTCAAGTTCAAAAACAATGTCAAATATGCATGCTTTACAATGACTACCAAAACCCTTTACCAGGGAACGATTTCACAACAGCAGTGCCGCTGTCACTGTGTCGTTATGTGCTAGACTAACTAAGCACTTATTATCTACTAAATGCACCTAGGGATCCTTCTGTGTGAGAGTGCACTTTGCTAATATAACCATTTAAACTACCTCAAAGCTTCCACATCCCTTAGGATATAGGGATGGGCCTAGGAAACCAAATGGAACGTGGCTAAACGTCCATGATTTCCACTTTTCATGTTAATAAAAGCATTGATGAAATGTTATACATATTTCATACCACTTGGTTTGGCTTCTGATTGTAACTTCATCAATTTGGGTAAAGATGGGCTCCTTAAGGCTAGTGGCCTATGCAATCCCACGTAAGTGGGCCCTGGCAGGTACGATACTGCCGGGTACAGTGTTTTAACAGGAGTACAATTACCACACCATTGTACGTTTTGGATCGAGTGAGACAGTAACTGCACGTTTCCCCCTCCGAGGTGCACAGACCCTGAATGTTTAGTGTTTGTTCACACAAGCTGCAGGAGACTGATGAAAACCATGTGACAAAGACTCACAGGGTGCACTATTACTGCAACTGTTAAAATGCAAAAGGAAGTCAAAATAGCAACATTTCAGCATTGGGCTCCTTTTAGAACCCATACAGTAATTCTATTCAGCATTGAAAGATTTAGGGGCATATTATCTAGGAAGTGGCGGTGAGAGGCGTTAGTCTCCTTGGCTAAATGCCTCTCATCGCCACTTTGGAAGAGCCAGGCTGCACCATATTACCAAGGATATGGTGCAGCCTGGCGTTTTCTGCTGCGATAGCGCTAAGCCTCGCGACTTACCGCCAATGCAGGCACCCTTGCACCAGAGTGCAAGGGTGTCTCCGAGCAGGGAGGTTTGTTTATGTACAGGGAGGTGTCCCTTCCTGTACACAAACAATCAAAATGCAATTTCATAACTTACATGAGTGCTGCTTCATGCAGCAAACATGTAAGTTACAAAATGGCAGTTTAAAAAAAGGTTTGTTTATGTACAGAAAGGGACACCTTCCTGTACATAAACAAACCTTGGCATTTTGCTTTTTCCATGTGTGCTGCACAAGGCAGCACACATTGAAAAAGCAAAAACGAGGAGAAATTAAGCATTTCTCCTTGTTTCGCCACCTTAAGACCAGGATTTTCCTGGTCTTAAGTTCGGCGCTGCCACCTATTATTGCCTCTCTTGATAATATGTGGCAGCGTCGAAGTGAATGGGTGTTGCGGTGGAACGCCCACCACAACACCCACTGCACGCCCCTTTCGCAGTAATTTTAGCATCAAAGGGGCCCTATTACCGAGGCAGCGTTAAGCCACTTAACGTGGCTTTTAGCCACGTTATGTGGTTTAACTCTGCCTTGGTAATAGGGCACTGACCCTATCGCCACCACAACATCACAAAAGGTGACGGCGTGGTGGCGATAGGGGCTTGATAATATGCTCCTTAGAATCTTGCATGTAGTCCACTGATGTGGAGCACTGGTTCGCTTGTATTCCAATGTTTGTGGTTGGTTCTATGAAGAATGAAAAATGTAGCCCTACTGCGAGGAGCGCAGTACGGCAATGTTGGGACTTCTTGGTCCGGTTCCCTACAGCAAAACACAAAGTAGGGTGAGCCAAGGTGCGAGTGATGCATGTTGCCACTGAACATGTTGTTTAAAAATAAAGGGATTTACCCCAAAAGTGCCAGTACTTTAGGAAACAAACATGCAGGCGCACCCTTTAAGGGAGTTAAAGTGATCCTTGAACGGCCACGCCTGTAGCCTCCACTGTCACAATGGAGGGACTAGAATGCAGGAAAATGCTGTGGTGGCAGTGAGGCTCCAGTGAGGCACACAGGGAGCAAGGTGCATAATGTGGGAACCACTCGGGTCCGTAGTGAAGATATATAAATCTGTCCCTTTAAATTAATTGGGTAATCTGGTCTAGCAGCTCTAGCACATTGAGAAGCGTCTCATTGAAGAACACAAATACGGCCTCCACTCCATTTAAGGTGAAATTAATATGGTGGGCGCTCCCTTCATGTAATTATGGTATCAAAGTAAAAGCTAACTAGAAGTCTTCTGCCCCTGTCAAAGCTACAGCTATGCTCACAGTATTCATGGAATGGAGATAAATACAGAAGCCCCTCTGAGTGCTACTGTGAGGGGTAGACCAGCCGACCTGGAAACTGGGGAACAGGGTCTGAGTCTCGGCGGGAGGCACAACATCCAGTGTTTATATGCAAATAACGTAATCTCTCTGTGCACCCATACCTTCGCTGGGATTTGCGCTACATGTAAAATGGTACATCAATTAAGAAAAGAAGTTCCACCAAAGCGCATGAAAACAGTACTTGATCATGGGACACAGATAAGTTAAACACACAAAGGAACAACAGAAAATAGTATGCTACAGCCAATAGAAATGAAAGGAAATTAAGTGACAAGCCCATCAACCAATGAAAAGTAAGAGCGGACTGTAAGCTCCTTTTAAGGTTTATATTGAATACAATAGATTTTACAAGCACAGCAGGCAAAACCTAAAAAGGGAAACACCATCACGCACATTGGGACAGGAAAAAATGGACACAGACTTGAACAGAGACACATTTACATGCACAATGTAAATTTACAAATGGGATGCTCTTTTGCTGTGGGATATTGGCGCCTCCTAAATAAGCGTAATTAAATACTGGTTTTCTATGAGCGGTGCAGTAGATGAGGGAAAGCACCCTGAGCCCTCTAAGTGGACCCCAAGAGACCACACTTTTAATCTAAACACTAAACTTCGCACACGCTAATTATATTTCTATTTGCACTTAGTATGCATTCTTTTGTTAATATACACAATCATAGGACATGGTATCTTGAGCCCTTCAAATAAATATAGTTGTGTTTTATGTTGTTGTTCTTGTGTTCTTTAATTTTTAGGATTTTGACCAGCCAACACGTGTTTCGTCATGGGGAATAGTCCCATTTGACTTCTTCAGGGCTGTCCGCAAAATAACGAGTCGGTGAGTTCTCTCCGCCGGTTCTACTTCCGGTCCGGCTGATAAATAGTTCTCTCTTCCTCACATCAATATTAATATTTTCAGTAAGTTGATCAGTCTTCACTCTGTGTCTACGAGTCGAGATGCTTCTCTTTATTTTGGTGATTATCCCTTCATAATCAAATTTTAAATCCAGTGGGTCCCGCAATTATCGGACTCTGAGCGAGTACGCTCTGTTCCCATTCTGTCTTCGCGAGCACCCGTATGACTGACATAGTGTGCAAGGTGAAACAACGACACCCACACTGGGATGGAGAAACACTGACACCCATATGCACAAAGGGAAGCACAGGGGGAAAGGGAAACACTGGCACACAATGGGATGGACAACCACTCACAGGTGCATGTACAATGGGACACATTCATATGAATAGTGTGACCGAGAAGCACTCACTCATACACTCACAATGGCTCATACACTCACAATGGCTCCAGGAGACACAAAGACTTCGAAGAGACACCGCACTCCCAAAGCGTGTGCTCATTTGAGTCATTTCTGGCTTAAGCACTGTAACAGAACACGAGCTCCTCCACCACTGTCCCAACTGACCATATTGTTCCAGCAAAGAATCAGCCACCGGCTAGGATTTTTCTCAGTATCATATGCCCACGTAGATACTTGACAATGCACAGCGCTATGAGGCCAGAACAATGACAGAAGTGTGCTATACAAAACCGAATCTAACACTTGTGCAGTGTCCCGGTGCTACAATTGACCCAAGAAAATATTGCTTAATATAGATAGTTTGGCGATCCCAAAAATCGCGTTCGCTTTTACTGCTTTTCACCCCCTCCTTTTCTATCAGAGTATTAATGCTACCTTTGTTAGAGAACATTGTGCTACGCCGTCCGGGCACCTCAATGCACCGCGGCACGTTCGCTGCCTTCAGATGGAACTATTTTGGGCTCTTTGGAACAGAGCCAAAAGAAGACGAACTGAGAGTCATCGTGTTAGAGAGTTAACCTTCAAAATACCCTCATGCCTGCATCAAAGGCCGCTGCTAATGAGCCTCCCGCAGAGGACGAATATTACAAATGAGCGCTCATGACAGATGAAATACACCCAAGACACCACAGACCTCTCAGATCTGCCGGACAACAGCAGACTGCATTGTTTGTATCTCATGTTAAACTGTTTTCGTTGCATTGCGGCCTGCACATTCCTGTCACGGTTTGATAGCTCTGCAGGGCCGTTGGCAACTGAGGAGATGCACGTACATCATACACTGTACGTCTTTCAGTCATGGCCAAAAGACATAGTCCAGGCTGATCTCTGTTTACATTGCATGCGTTCTTCAATCTACTTAGGGTCGAAACAGTAGGCATGTCATACGCGTACAGAAGTGATGACAATACCATGCGGGCTACCCGGCTATTTTCTTATTTTTTTGAAGCTGAATGTCTGGCCGTATACGGCGCACCTTAGTCTTCAATGTCAAGAAAGCACCTACCTTAACGTGGTGAAAAGAGGCATGCTTGTACTCCATTTTGTCCATGTTGGCATGTGAGAACCATTCCTGATAAAATGGCGTTCTTCCTTCTCAAGGAAGGGCCGGTGAGGGTAAAAATAACATATAGACATGCATGTTTCACAACATTTTCGAGAACAGCTAGCCTTTCATATGAACACGGTTAGACCTGCCATCTTTGTTTGGTTTTCCCCTAATATTTTGCCTTCAACCCTCTTGGTTCTGTACACTTTACCACTGCTAACTAGTGCTTAAGTGTTTGTGCGCTCTCATTTAAAAAAAATGGTAGAATTGGCTTGTATACGACTGGCAGATTTAATATACTTGCTAGGCCCAAGAAAAGTGGCACTACCTGTGCCTAGGGTCGGTGAAACAAATGCCAAAATTAAATGCCTGCATCACTTACAGTGACACCCACTCAAGCAACCCTTTAAAGTTGTCTTATGTCTACCATTGCAGTCTGTGTGTGCAGTATCACCCCCTAGGTTAGGCCCTGGGAAATCAGAGGGTTGGTTGCAATATATTTACTTTTTTAGTTTTATATGACCTTGTAGTGAAAAACTCTTACATTTGCTTTTCACTACTGCAAAGCCTCCCACTCCAGTAGGGTAGCATTAGAGTTACCTTATTACATGTAATAAGCTGTAACTTCCAAATGGGAACAGGTAACTCATTCATGTTTATTGTCTTTGGAATAGTAATGACAAACCTTAACTAATGGTGAAGCCAGATTTAAACTTACAATTTTGAAAATGCCACCTTTAGAAATATGTCATTTTCCTGCCTTAGCCATTTGGTGCTTGTAGCCTGTCTCTGGGTCTGACTGGGTGCAGTTGGCAGTTTAGCTTTGTGTATTCCTCATAGATGGCCACACTCAATAGAGCGCTTAGGTGTGCCTGGTATGGACCATCACTAGCAGGATGGGAGGGAGGAGCTGGTCACAGCCCCACTTACACTTGAATAGGCTGTGTCCTGCCTCAACATACAGGGATGCATACCCCCTTGAGTTAGTCTGGAGCTAGGACAAGCAAGGCAGGAACTGGGGATAAATATTGGATTTCAGACAGCAAGTCTTCAGTACACTCTGGACTTGTGGATATTTTGCCAGGAAGAAGGACTGCTGTGCTGCTGAAAGGACAGCCACTCTTGTGGACTGCCGCTCTGAATGACTGCTGCCCTACTGTGCTGACCTGCTGCCTGCTGCCCTCTTGCCTGGGTGACAATGACTGGACCTGCATCTGTTTAGTCCAGGACCCCAGGGCGACTCAAAGGGCTAGTTGGCTGGCCTCCTGACTTGAGCATCAGGGACAGAAGGCTCCAACCACCTCAACCCCAGCACCTGGACTCTGCCATCTGTGAGTCTACCATGCCAAGCGGTACCACCCTAGTCCTGGACTTTTGGAAGTGGGGCTGAGGTGTTCTGCCAGCCTCTGTGAACCCAGCAGAACTGAAACACCGTCTCTGTGGTGGGGCGCAACCCCGAGCAGAACTAACTCATTGGCACTGCTGCGTGGGTCTTCCTTGTCTCAAAGATTGGCAACGCTTTGCAGCCACTGCCTCATCGGAACCGCTACTGCGTGTTGCATTCTTAGTCAAGCCCTCACATATTTCATTGACGGCAGCCTTGACAATGATGCTGGACTCCACAGAGCAGCCCCGCAGCTCCTCAGAACCAACGCATCACCCCCAACTGAATGACCCATTATCGACGCCGGACTTCTCATCTCGCCAATGATGCAGAACTTTACATCGCAGCCTCACAGCATCTCGGAACTGATGCAGCGCTTCGGCTGCACTACACATCTTTGACAAGAACCCCCCCCCCATGCACCGCAAACCAGGATTTATGGTACTTTGTTCAGCTGGTCTAACTGGGTCCCTGTAGCTGGCCCATGCTCCATTGCAGTCAGTCAGAACTTGTGACTTTGTCCTGGACTGGTGAGATGAGATATCCACATTTGGTGCGTTGTGCTTTTTGGTGCATTGTGCACTAAATTCTTTGAACTTGCATATATCCACTTCTACAATGTGGATTGTTGTCATTTTTGTCTTGTTTTTACCAATTACTCAATTTTTCTTACCTGGTGTAAGATCCTTTGTGTGTGGTGTTTTCATTGCAATACTGTTTGAAGTGTGGCACACATACTTTCACATTGCCTCTAAGTTAAGCCAGACTGTTCTGTGCCAAGCTTTCAGATGGTTGAGCTCAGGTTAATTTAGGGTTGGTTTGTGCCTCACCCTTACAGGGATTGTGGTTGATGCTTGACCATGGCTCACACCACAGTCAATCAACTACAAATAGCTGAGAATTTATTCAGCACCACCTAAATTATCAATAACACCAAGTGAGTAATTTAAGAGGCTTTTTTTAATCTTTGATCTGCAAAGTCATTTTGATTTTATTGCATATTCTTGGACAACACAATAAAAAACATACAATAAAATATATATATAAAATAATGAAACTTTGGCAACCTTTGTCACACTAACACTTAAAAGACCCTAAAATCTTCCCCAATAGCCCTATGGATATATAGGGAGTTCTGAAAAACAGATAGAAAAGCAGCTGTCACCTTGAAGTACATCAAAGGGGCTCACAGCCACCTTTCAGATATTGTATCTCTGCCAAGGTTCCCGCATGTTAGTGTAGTGTAATTGTTTGAGAATACAGTGAAAATCTTAAAGTCCACTCAGTGACCCACTCTTAGCATTCAACTGCTTTGTCTCATGGGTGGTGGATAGCTACTGATAAAACATTACCTAATTTGGTAACATCAATTAGTGTTCACATGCCTAGTGTTGGAAAGGCGTTCGCCGGAGGGGGGTTCGATGCCCGTCTTGCCCACCCCTTTGACCCACCTCTCCCACGTAGGCCAAGCTAGGCGCGCACACCCTGATATACACTACGAACAGAGTGACACCACACGTATTCTTTGTAGGACGATAGGTCTTTTTTATCGATGATTTTCAAGGGATCTTTATGATCCAAGATGCAAGTAGTACAGCAGTGGCACGAAGTACCACAAATCGGTCGTGGGGAATGGGGGTAGCGGGGCAGTCTTTCAAGATAGTGTCTCTGCGAAATACCCTGCGGATAGCTCACAATCCTCGAGCTGGAGGGTGTCGATTCTCTGGGCGATCTCTTACCGAGTCGTCCTCAAGGGGAGCGCCGCGAGTCACTCAGCAGGCCCAGGTGGTTCCGTGCTCGGGAGCCGTGACCTCGTCAGCAGGGCTCAGATGGTTCAATAGCAAGAGGCCGCGAGTCACTCAGCAGGCCCAGGTGACTTCAGCGTTCAGGAGCCGCGACAGCGTCAGCAGGCTCGGATGGTTCCAGGTCTTCTCTGCCTTCGTTTCTCCGGCACCCCTTGTTATACTCCGCTTGCTCTTTGAAGTCCGGAGTCCTCGCAGAGGGGGGACTGGGGTGACGGAGGGGGTTCGGCGGGATTTCCTGCCGCTCACTTCTTTGGTCTTTTCAGGTGGGTCTGGGAGGGACCCCAGACGCTCGGCAGGGGAGGCGCCTGCTCCCCAGGGGCCTGGTGGCCGATCGAGTCTTTCCGGGGAAGGCGACCCGAGGTGTGACTGGGCTGGCGCCTTTGGGTCTGGCTCGAGGGTTCCCGCTCCCTCGGTCGGACATGCGTGGTAGGGTGTCGAGTCTGTCAGGGCTCTGGCCGGCCCTCGGATCTGGGTGGCTGGGGCGGCCGGAGTCGGAGATGTCGTGTCTTGAGGGTGGTTGCAGGTTGGCTGGATGATTGGGAGGGCAACGCCGTGAGGCCGGTCTCACACGCGTCCCCCCCAGCTGAAAGGCGTGGAGAACTACCCATCCACTGGGGGATTCTCCTCGCCGAAGCGGAAGAACCGGGACAGGCCGTCGGCGTTGGCATGATCCGCCCCGGGGCGATGTTCGACAGTGAAATCCATCCCTTGGAGAGAGATGGACCATCGTAGTAGCTTGGGGTTCTCCCCCCTCATCTGCATTAGCCACCGCAAGGGCCGGTGGTCCGTCTGTACTCGGAAATGGGTTCCGAACAAGTAGGGCCGTAGTTTCTTGAGGGCCCAGACTACGGCAAAGGTCTCTCGTTCTATAGTACTCCAACGCTGCTCTCGGGGCAGCAGCCTTCGGCTGATGAAGGCTATGGGCTGATCGATGCCCTTGTCGTCGAACTGCGAGAGGACGGCCCCGATGCCGTCTTCGGATGCGTCGGTCCGGACCACAAACTCTTGGGAGTAGTCGGGGGCCTTGAGTACGGGGGCGGTGCACATGGCGGTTTTCAAGGCGTCGAACACCTGCTGGCACGGGGTGGTCCACTGCACCTTCTTCGGAAGCTTTTTGGAGGTCAACTCCGTGAGGGGCCCCGCGATACTACCATAGTTTTTAATGAACCTCCGGTAGTACCCTGTAAGGCCCAGGAAGGCCCGGACCTCCGTCTGCATGGTGGGGGGCTCCCAGGACTTGATGGCGTCGATCTTCGGTTGGAGGGGGGCGACCTGGCCGCTGCCCACCTGATGCCCCAGGTAGACCACGGAGCCTTGCCCGAGCTGGCATTTGCTGGCTTTCACTGTTAGGCCGGCTTGGCGCAGGGCCATGAGTACTTGTCGGAGGTGCTGGAGATGCTCGTGCCATTGAGAGCTGAATACGGCGATGTCGTCAAGGTATGCTGCGCTGAACTCCTCGAGTCCGGCCAGGACCTTGTTCACCAACCGCTGGAACGTGGCCGGGGCGTTCTTCATCCCGAACGGCATGACCCTGAAGCGGTAGTGGCCATCTGGTGTGGAGAAGGCAGAGCGTTCTTTCGCTCCCTCCGTGAGAGCAATCTGCCAGTATCCGCAGGTCAGGTCGAAAGTGCTGAGGAACCGGGCGGCCCCCAGGCGGTCGATGAGCTCGTCGGCGCGGGGGATAGGGTGAGCGTCTGCTCGGGTGACCGCATTGAGTCCCCGGTAGTCCACACAGAATCTTAGTTCGGGGGCGACCCCCGGGGAAGCCGCCTTCGGGACCAGGACCACCGGGCTGGCCCAGGAGCTGTCGGAGGGTTCGATTACTCCAAGGGTGAGCATCTTCTGTACCTCGGTCTTGATGCAGGTGCGGACCCGGTCAGGCACCCGGTAGGCTCGGTGTCTCACAGGCGGGCTGTCGCCGGTGTCCACGTCGTGGACACACCAGTTGGTGACCCTTGGAATGAGGGAGAAGAGGTCTGCGAATTGTCTGAGCAGCTGGCGGCAGTCGTCGGACTGTTGGGGAGTGAGGGTGGTTGAAAGTCTTACTCCCTCCACGGAGCCATCCAGGTCTTTAGCGCACAGGGGGTCGGGCAGGGGTTCGGTGTCTTCTTCCGCCCCATCATCGGTGGCCAGTAGCAAACTTAATTCCGTTCTCACAAAGTGGGGCTTGAGACGGTTCACGTGGAGGACCCGGAGGGGGTTCCTTGGGGACTGTACATCGACCAGGTACGTGACCTGGCTCTTCCGCTCGATCACCTTGAAGGGACCAGTCCATTTGTCTTGTAGGGCGCAGGGCTTCACCGGGGCCATGACCCAAACCTGCTGGCCCGGCTGGAACTCGACCAGGGTTGCGTTCTGGTCATACCAGCGCTTCATTTCTTCTTGGCTGGCCTCGAGGTTAGCCTCTGCGAGTTCTCTGAACTTCCTCGTCTGGTTGCGGAGCGCCAGGATGTAGCGGAACACATCAGGGGGTGTCCCCCGGGGGCTTGTCTCCCAGCCCTCTTTGACCAGGCTCGGGGGCCCTCGGACGGGATGTCCGTATAGCAGTTCGAAGGGGCTGAACCCCAGAGACTTTTGGGGAACTTCTCGGTATGCGAACAGGAGGCAAGGGAGGAGGACGTCCCATTTCCGGCGCAGGGGCTCTTCGAGGCCCAGGATCATTCCCTTTAGGGTTCGGTTGAAGCGTTCCACTAGGCCGTTGCCCTGGGGGTGGTAGGGGGTCGTGAACTTATACGTGACTCCGCACTGCTGCCACAGGGACTTCATGTAGCGGGATATAAAGTTAGTGCCGCGATCACTCACAACCTCGCGGGGAAATCCGACACGGGAGAAGATCCCCATGAGAGCTCGGCCCACCACGGGAGCCGTCACGGTGCGGAGGGGGATGGCCTCGGGGTATTGGGTGGCATGGTCCACCCGGACAAGGATGAATCTGTGGCCCTGGGCGGTCTTCGGATCCAGGGATCCCACGATGTCGATGCCGACCCGCTCGAACGGGGTACTCACAACGGGGAACGGTTGTAAGGGAGCTTTGCGTTTTCCGCCACTCTTCCCACTGCCCTGGCACGTGAGGCAGGATTTGCAGTGTACTTCTACATTCACTCGCATCTTGGGCCAATAGAAGTGGGTAACCAATCGCTGATATGTCTTGTCTTGGCCTAAGTGTCCTGCCAAGGGTACATCGTAGGCCAGGCCCAGGAGGAGGCTCCGGAAACGCAGGGGTACCACCAGTACCCGGGCTGCGCCTTGCTCGGCGGACTTTTGCTCGCTGTATAGGAGGCCATTGTCCCAATAGATCCAATGGGTTCCAGTTCGGTCACCGGCGGCCTGGGCTTCGGCTTGTTGTCTGAGTCCCACGAGGGAGGGGCAAGTGGCCTGTTCCTGGCAGAACTCTTCCCGGGAGGGCCCCCCCTCACAGCGCCACTGGCCCATCTCGGGCAGTTCTCTGAGCTCAGTCAGGGCCTCCGGGGCGGAAGGTTCTGGCCCTTCTCCCGGGTTAGTGTCCTCTTCTCCCTCCGAAGGAGGGTTGTCCGCTTCTGGTAGAGTGTCCCGGCTCTCGGGGATAGTGTTCGGTAGGAGGGCCTCACTGCCCTCGGAGAGAGGCAATCGCGCGGTCATGGAGCGCGTGGTGGCGCAGACCCATTCTGGTAGGCCCATCATCTCCAGATGGGCTCTTCGTTCTACTTGCCCCCACGGGGAACTCTCCAGGTCATTGTCCAGGAGGCAGTCTACGGGCTGTGATGTCCGGACCGCTACCTTCAGTTCTCCGGAGACCCCTCCCCACTCGAAGGGCACCAGCGCCATCTGGCAGAGGCTCTCAGAATTGTCGGAGGATACGACCGGGCAGAGGGCACCGGTTAGGATCTGGTCTTCGGAAATTAGGCTGCGGTGGACCGCGGTGACACTCGCCCCGGTGTCGCGGAGGCCCTCGACTCGGTGGCCGTTGATGGTCACTTGCTGTCGGTATTTCTTTGTGTTGGCGGGCAAGGGTGTCCCGGGGACCATTTCTCGATCACCAAGGGAGACCAGGGCCATGGCCGCCGGTTCCCATTCTTCGGAGTCCTCCATCTCTTCCCCCAGAGCCACGGAGGCCATCTGCCGGGCCCAGGGGTTGGTCGTTGTGGTTCGCTGATACTGGGGACACTGGGGGTCATTGGCGTAGTGTCCGGGCCGTTGGCAGCGGAAGCAGGTGATCCTAGCTCGTGGACCTAGCCGTCCTGCGACTCCGGTGCTTGCTGGAGACGGGGCTGAACCCGCCGCTGGTGGGCTGCTGGGGGGGCTGGTTGAGGACCCCCCGGGGAAGTCTCTTGGTCGGCCGTGGTTTCCTCCGCCCCTCTGGCGGGGGGGGCCTTGATTGTGGCGGCCGTAGTCCCCCACGGGGCCTCGGGTGGCTCCGGTATTCACCCAACGATCAGCCTCAGCGGCCAGCTTCCGAGGGTCGGTGAGTTTGCTGTCCAGGAGATGCTGGCGCAGTTCTACAAAGCAATTGGCCGCTAAATGTTCCCAGGCAATCAGATCAAACAGTTCTTCGAAGGTGGAGACCTTGCTGCCCTTGATCCACCCGTCCAAGGCTCTGCTGTAAAAGTTCACGTATTCTACCCACGTGGTGCCCGGTATCTTCTTACAATCTCGGAACCGTTGTCGGTACATTTCGGGGGTGAGTCCATACCGGCCCACGAGGGCTTCCTTCATGTGGCTGTAGGAGTTCATGACCGTGGAGGGCAGATCTAGCAGGGTGTCTCTTCCTTCGCTTAAGAACCGGCCCCATAGGCCAGCCCCCCAATCCTTCTGCGGGACTCGGTGAGAGGTCATGGCGACTTTGTAGGCCTTAAACCACTGCTGGATATCGTCATTCTTGTAATACTCTTTTACCACATCCTTGGGGATGTGGACTTTGGTTTCCCCGGTGGGAGCGGGCGGTGGATTCCCGGGTGGCTGTGACTTTTCGTTTTTAGCCCACCACTCGATCTCCTTCAGGCTGCGTTCATGTTCTAGCTGGAGCTTCTTTTCGTCGTGCTCTCTTTGGCGTCTCTTCTCTTCGAGTTCCCCTTGTAGCCGTAACTGCTCGACGGCCAACTTTTTCTCTGCTAGTTTTAGTTCTCCCTCGATTTTTAGTTTTGCCAGTTCAAGTTCGTGGTTGCGGCTTCTCTCTCGGTCCGCTAGCTCCTCGGGGGACAGGTTCCCCTCTGGCCCGTTGTTTCTCGCCGGGATGCTTTGTGGTTCATGGGCAGAGTCTCCTTCCGTTTGGGTCGGGGGTGCCCCCGTCTCGACCCAGGTTTTCAATACTTTCTGGAAGTCTTCCTTTGTGCTTAATCCGGTGGTAGCGATGCCAAGGTCTTTGCAAAACTGTTTTAATTCTCTATGTGTGTAATAGTCCAATTGATCCTCTCGGAACGGTGAGCTTATTTCGGTACCTGCGGCACCCAGGGAGGTTTCTCCTTCCATCTCTGTTTGGTAGTGTGTCAGTCGTTTACTGCACGCTCTCTTTCGGTGTCGGCTCGGATCCCGTCGTCTGCCACCAAATGTTGGAAAGGCGTTCGCCGGAGGGGGGTTCGATGCCCGTCTTGCCCACCCCTTTGACCCACCTCTCCCACGTAGGCCGAGCTAGGCGCGCACACCCTGATATACACTACGAACAGAGTGACACCACACGTATTCTTTGTAGGACGATAGGTCTTTTTTATCGATGATTTTCAAGGGATCTTTATGATCCAAGATGCAAGTAGTACAGCAGTGGCACGAAGTACCACAAATCGGTCGTGGGGAATGGGGGTAGCGGGACAGTCTTTCAAGATAGTGTCTCTGCGAAATACCCTGCGGATAGCTCACAATCCTCGAGCTGGAGGGTGTCGATTCTCTGGGCGATCTCTTACCGAGTCGTCCTCAAGGGGAGCGCCGCGAGTCTCTCAGCAGGCACAGGTGGTCGGAGTTCGGGAGCCGCGATTCCGTCAGCAAGGCTCAGATGGTTCAATAGCTGGGGGCCGCGAGTCACTCAGCAGGCCCAGGTGGTTCAGTGCTCGGGAGCCGCGACCTCGTCAGCAGGGCTCAGATGGTTCGATAGCAAGAGGCCGCGAGTCACTCAGCAGGCCCAGGTGGTTCCGTGCTCGGGAGCCGTGACCTCGTCAGCAGGGCTCAGATGGTTCAATAGCAAGAGGCCGCGAGTCACTCAGCAGGCCCAGGTGACTTCAGCGTTCAGGAGCCGCGACAGCGTCAGCAGGCTCGGATGGTTCCAGGTCTTCTCTGCCTTCGTTTCTCCGGCACCCCTTGTTATACTCCGCTTGCTCTTTGAAGTCCGGGGTCCTCGCAGAGGGGGGACTGGGGTGACGGAGGGGGTTCGGCGGGATTTCCTGCCGCTCACTTCTTTGGTCTTTTCAGGTGGGTCTGGGAGGGACCCCAGACGCTCGGCAGGGGAGGCGCCTGATCCCCAGGGGCCTGGTGGCCGATCGAGTCTTCCCGGGGAAGGCGACCCGAGGTGTGACTGGGCTGGCGCCTTTGGGTCTGGCTCGAGGGTTCCCGCTCCCTCGGTCGGACATGCGTGGTAGGGTGTCGAGTCTCTCAGGGCTCTGGCCGGCCCTCGGATCTGGGTGGCTGGGGCGGCCGGAGTCGGAGATGTCGTGTCTTGAGGGTGGTTGCAGGTTGGCTGGATGATTGGGAGGGCAACGCCGTGAGGCCGGTCTCACACCTAGAAAGATCCTTATTGGAGTAATCAAGGCGGGATCTACATACAACAGCATGTAGAACATTCTCAGCAATCATTTTGGTTCTGGTACAATGTCAATTACTTCTCAGGCTTCAGTAAGACACAGAGAACATGCTCCATTGAATCAGCAGTGAAAGCTTCAACTAGGTACACAAGAAATGGTAACACATGGGCATCATTACTGCAAGTGTCTCTCCATCACAGAAATAGTATTATAATGGGAATGTCCCATGCTTGGAACACATGTACGTTCCCCTGATATGACTGCCATACTGCACATGGGCCTGATATCCTGACATTTTCTTTTTGCCATAGAATCATGCCAATCTAGTGTGTGCAGAGGCCTAGGTCGGTACCTGGTAATATGAGATCAGGGTACTGTTATATGACCAGGAGTGATGCCCCAAGCATGCCTTCCTACAGGGCAGAAGACTGCTGTCCCTGTCCTGGGTTTAGCATATGCATTGGTGATGACAGCATACCAGTGTTTTGTGATTTATACTTTGCCCAGGACTTTTTATCTGTGACAGTGAGAGTGTGGCCTACTGACCCCTCTTGAGCAAAGACTCTTGAGCAAAGATACAATGTTATATGTACACCAGAACCTTACACAATTTGTGTATATCCAAGACATGTTCTCCAGACTGTGGAAGAATATTACCTGCATTCCTGTGAGTGAAGGTTGAAGATCCAGACACTGAAGTAAGGAGGATAGAGACAGGGTTATCTTAAGAAGTGCCGTGAAGACTCTGTTAGCAAGGGGATGGTAATTGGTTTTTCCCAGCCATTTGGTGGATGGTAGGAATGAAGTGTGGTATTGAAGTTTCTGTTGTTCACAGTGAGGTAGTTTCGAGGTCAGGCCTATACTTTTGGCTATCCTTGATTTCTGCCTTAGAAAGACTGGCCTTGTCTACAAAATGTGTACAAAACTGGAACCCAGACCACCCATCTTTGTTCCAGTCTGAAGTCCTTCACCAAGAAAGGGAATGCTCTGTAAAGTACTCTCATTAATGTAGCTTCAAGGGGGGAGGGCTTGGAGTGTGGCATTCTCCAAATAAATACATTCTTGGCTTGGTAGCTGGGTCTTGGGGCCCTGAGTCAGGCCTGCTCTAAGTGTGTCAGTTTTTCTTGTCATCCTGATTTCACTAAGGGACTTTAACTTGTTTATTTTTGTGATCAGGAAATTATATATATATTTTTTTAAATTTGTCTAGGTTGCCTCATGTTTTTTGAGGCAGCCTGACACAAAATCCTTTTTCATATTTACAAAGCCAAGCAAATCTTGAATTACGTGGCTTTGCAAGAAAAAGTATTGCAAAGCAGCACTTAGAGCTTCCCTGCATTTCTTTGTGTCAGGCAGGAATGAAGGGATGGTTGGGCGTTCCCTTGCATGCACCCATGGATTTCGCACACAAACTCATATTTACATAGAGTTGTAGACATAGGTTTGCACCAAACTGGTGTCCTGCCTGAGGCATTGTGCAGCACACGTACAAAGAGGAAAAAGTCTCCAAGGATAGTATTTGTGCAGGAAGGAACCCCTTCATAAACAACAACTATCCTGACCATTAACGGATACATCCTTCAACTATAGCAGAAGGGCGCCTTCATTAACACTAAACAGCACTTTTTGAAGAGATGGTGCTGTTCTGCTTTTCTCAGGTAGTGCAATACAGCACATCAAGTTTGTTTGCTCCACTGCACTGCTCCACATCTTTGGAAATGCACCACTGTGGCTTTGACTCCATTTAGCAGCCACTGCACTCACCAATGTGAACCTGACCAGCTAGGAAGCTACAACTGCATCTAGCCATTGTAAGGCTGATTGGTAGGCTTGGGATGCTGCAACTTCACCTTGTCACTGTGAGTCTGACTAACCTGGGATCCCACATCACTCCTGTAAACTCAGTCAGCTTCAGAGGCCCTACCGGCATGTCATCTCTATGGACCTGCAAGCTGAAGGTATAGGCCACATTACAATGCATGCAATACATCGCATGCCATTACAACGCGGTCGTTACAACGACTGCGTTGTTACATCGCACACCATTACAACGCAAGTTGTTACAATGACTTACTGTAGGGGGCGCACTGGATTTTGGAATAGTATAATTTACTATTCCAACTCCAGTCTGTGCAACAGTAGGAAAGGTGTTTGATATTAAATCCAACACCTTCTGCCCCTACAGCAAGTCATTGTAATGAATTGCGTTGTAATTATTTGCGATGTAACAATGCGGTCGTTGTAACAAATGCGTTGTAATGGCATGCGATGTATCGCACGCGATGTAAACGATGTTTCCCAGCTGAAGAGGCCACTTCCACTAGCAAGGTTGGGCTGCAATACCCAGACCCGAACTGCATCCACCAAGAGATGTTGGCATCAGAAGTGTATCCTGCCAGCATGGGCAGTGTCTGCCTAACTGCCTAATCTGCAAGCACTGGTGTGCAGGCATCTTGAGGCTTTTCTAAAACCAGACCACACAGATAGAGACACATCCAACGAAAGATAAGTGCATCCGCTTAAGCATAATTGGATTGCTTAGTTTTTAGGTCTCGCCTGGCTATCGCGTAAGCGATCGCACAGGGAGACTTATGTAGGGGCTTCAGAAAATGCTCCCAAAGGCTTCCCAGGCGGATCGGGTGGCGGTTACGCGCACAACCACGCGCATTCCATTTGCCACCAGCTACTTCCTGCGCGTGTGCCGCCTCACGCATTCAGAGAGATTTAGTAAGGGGCACAAGACCTTAGGAATGCGGTTTATGGCCAGTGCATGTGAGGCGTTAAAGCACAAAGCTGGCATCTGGCATCGGACTTGAAAGCAGCAGACTGCTTTCGCTAGCGCGCGCTCGGCCTCACTTCCTGCATCCCCTCTTACAACAATTAACTTTCGTTATAACTCACACCCCATATGCTCGTTCCCTCCCACCCTTCCTTTGATGTCCGCTTTTCTTGTTGTTTTTTTATTTATTATTTATTTTGAGATTTGTAAAGCGCCTGGTGACCCGAAGGCATCCCCGCGCTATAAAAAACTGTAAAATCCAGGACGGGCGAAAACCAGGAACTATTTGGGGAAGAGGAGGGTTTTGAGTTTTTTGCGAAAGAGTGTGTGGCTGGGTTCCAGACGAAGCAGACGAGGAAGTGCGTTCCATGTGGAGGAGGCTTTAACCGAGAAGCGGCGTCCACCGGTGCGCGACTTCTTGAATCTTGGGACTGTGGCCAGATGTTCGTTGTCCGAACGGAGGTTTCTGTGGGCTTTATAAGGTGTAATCATATCTTTGAGGGTGGCAGGTCCAACCCCCTTGATGAGTTTGTGCGTGATGCACATGGCCTTAAACTCCACTCGCTGGCGGACCGGAAGCCAGTGCAAAGATTTGAGGGCCGGTAAGGTGTGGGCTCTGGGGGGAAGGTTGAGAATGAGTCTTGCTGCGGCATTTTGTACGCGCTGAAGTTTGGTCAGGGTGGTTTCAGGGGCCCCGAGGTATGCGGCGTTGCCGTAGTCCAGGCGTGCTAATATGAGCCCTTGCACCAGAAGTTTCCTGGACAGGGGGGGCAGGAGGGGGAGGATCTTCCGAATTGAGCGCAGAAGACCAAAGCATGACCCCGCGGTCTTGACTGCCTGGGTCTTCATGGAAAGGTCCTGCTCCAACCAGAAGCCCAGTGTTTTAATTTCTGTCTTGGGCGTGGGGATGTCACCGAAGGAGTCTGGCCAGGCTGAGGGAGGGACAGAAGACCATTTGTTGCCCAGCAGCATGATTTCTGTTTTTGCCCCGTTCAGCTTCAGCGAGGATTCGCACATCCAGGTATGTATGTCTTGCAGGCAGTTGAGTAGGATTTCGGGGTTTTTGTCCAACTGGGACAGGGAGACGACGAGTTGTGTGTCGTCGGCATAGTTGACTATTTTTATCCCATAGCGGGTAACCACATCCTCCAGCGGGGCCATATAGACATTAAACAGGGTGGGACTGAGCGAGGACCCCTGGGGCACACCCCGCGTGAGCGGGAGGGGGTCTGATCGGAAGTTACCGTCCCACACCTGAAATGAACGTCCCGTGAGGAAGGATTTGATCCAGGCATGTGTGGCTCCCACAATTCCTGCCTTGGCCAGGCGGTGGAGGAGGACACGGTGGTCCACCGTGTCAAATGCGGCACTGAGGTCCAGGAGGATCACTGCCACTGATCCTCCTGAATCCAGGATACACCTAGTCTCCTCGATGACGGAGAGGAGTGCGGTGTCTGTGCCGTGGCCTGGCCGGAATCCGGTTTGTGACTGACGTAGTATTTTATTCGTCTCGAGGAATTGGGAGAGTTGCACATTGACCAATTTCTCCGCCACCTTGCTGAAACAGGGAAGGAGCGAAATGGGTCTATAGTTGGCCAAATCGTCCGGGTTTAGGTTGGACTTCTTCAGCAGGGCCTTGACGACTGCGCCCTTCCAGGAGGAGGGCACTATGCCTTGGGCCAGCGATGTGTTTATCAGATCCCTAATGGTGGGTGAGGTGCTGGGAGAAACAGTTTTTAAGAATCTGACGGGTGCTGGGTCCAGGGGGGATCCACTTCTCATTTTAGCCAGAGTGGTGGTGACCTCATCGAGGGAGATTTCTCTAAAGGAGGACAGCCGCGGGCTGGTAGAGTGGGCGTCTAACTCCACCGGGATGGGGGGGCTGATTAGGGGGAGGGATTCCAAGATCCGCGTGATTTTGGAGTCAAAGAATGCGGCTAAGTCCTTACATCTGTCCTGCGGGGGAGGAGAGGCTGCGGGAGCTGAGGGAATGTTAAGTAGTTCCTTAACTATCAGGAAGGATTCCTTAGTAGAATTGGCCGCGTTTTTGATTCTATTGTCGTAAAAGGTCGACTTGGCTAGTTTGATGGCCGATTTATAGCGTCTTACTGCTATGTTATAGGTGTCTTTTTTACTATGTAGCCAGTCTTTCCTCCACAACCTTTCCGCTTTTTTACATTCTTTGCGGAGGTCACGGAGTTCCGGGGTGTACCACGGGGCATGACCTATTGACCTGTCTTTGATCTCCCGATTTTTTAGGGGAATGAGGCTATCAAGGGAGGAGGAGAGCCAGCCTCTTACTTGGGTGTCAGCCTCGGACGGGTCAGCCGAAAGGCTCGGGATCGAAGAGTCCAGAGCTGTAGCCCAGTCCCCTGTTGAGAGTTTGGCCCACGATCTGTCCTTGGAGAAGGTGGGGGCTTTATGGGGATTCTTAATAGCCCCAGGAATGTTGAAGGTGATAACAAAATGGTCTGTCCATGGGAGAGGTTGGGAGTTGGTAAATTGGAGGGAAGGGATGTTTGAGAACACTGGATCGAGGAGGTGTCCTTTGACATGTGTTGGACCTGAGTTGGCAAGAAGAAGGCCATGGGAAGCCAGGTCGCAAATAAGATCGGCGGCCCTGTGTCCAACGGGTCATCAAAGTGAATGTTGAGGTCGCCTGTTAGTAGAAAGTTTGATGAGAGGTGGGCTGAAGAGGAAACAATTTCCAAAAGGGTAGCTGCGAAGGGGGCGAAGTGGCCGGGAGGCCGGTACACCAGAAGGCCTGAGAGGGAACTGGTCGGAGTAAGCTGGAAGGTGAAGAGACAGCTCTCTGAGTCCGGGGTTGTCGTTGTGTTAATACGGCCGGCGAGGTGGTCCCTGAAAATGATAGCAATTCCACCTCCTCTTCCTAAAGGGCGTGGTTGGGACAAGATGAGAAAGCCGGGGGGGAGAGCCAATACCATGTCGGAGTTGGAGTGCCCCGTGATCCAGGTTTCTGTCAAGAAGAGTATGTCCAGGTCTAGATCGTCAATCAGGTGATTTATATGCAGAGCATGCTTCGGAAGCGATCTGCAATTAATTGTCGCCATTTTGATGACCGGCGGTGGGATAGGGGATTTAGGGAGGTGTAGCTTCGTCGGTTTGCAAATGGTGCAGCTGACGTAGGGGGTGTTTACAAACCACGCCGCACACTACCGCACGCCACACACTGCTGCGCACACTGCTGCATTACACACTGCTGCATGCCGCACACTGCTGCACACCTCACACTGCCACATGAAACACTGCTGCACGCCTCACACTGCTGCATGCCTCACACTGCTGCACGCCACACACTGCTGCACACCACACACTGCTGCACGCCACACACTGCTGCACACCTCACACTGCTGCACGCCGCACACTGCTGCATGCCACACACTGCTACATGCCACACACTGCTGCACGCCACACACTGCTGCATGCCGCTGCACGCCACACAATGCTGCATGCCGCACACTGCTGCACGCAGCACACTGCTGCATGCCGCACACTGCTGCACGCCGCACACTGCTACACGAAACACTGGTGCATGCCACACACTGCTGCACGCCACACACTGCTGCACGCCACACACTGCTGCATGCCACACACTGCTGCACGCCGCACAATGCTACACGAAACACAGCTGCACGCCACACACTGCTGCACGCCACACACTGTTGCACGCCACACACTGCTGCACGCCACACACAGCTGCACACTGCTGCATTACTCACTGCTGCATGCTGCACGACACTGCTGCACGCAGCCCACTGCTGCACGCCTCACACTGCTGCACGCCTCACACTGCTGCACGCCACACACTGCTGCACATCATACACTGCTGCACTCCACACACTGCTTTTATGCGAGTTCATGCTACTGACATTGTAAATGACAATGCCTTTTATTTGTTTTAAAACCAAAACATAAATAAAAGGCATTGTAATTTTACAATGCCAATAGCTCAAACCCTTATAAATGCGAGACCTATTGCATTGCAAATGCTTGTTGGTTTTGCTGTTTCATTAAATTATTTGGTTTTACTAAAAGCCAAGTACTGGGCTTGACATTGAAGTTATTGTGTCTGTTGATTGTTAAGTTCTGAGTTCCTGCCCCATACTACATCCCTGAGAAGCCTTGGTCTGACTGCCCTTGCTACACTTCAACTCAAGTGATTGGCCCAGTTTGCAGAGCCATAGTAGAGCTCACTCCCAGGACACCAGTGGCAAACGACTTCAACCACCACGTTTAAATCCTGTAGCCCCTGACAACCACGTGGCCCTTTGAAAGGGGTCTGACAACAGGTATGGCATGTGCATCAGCAGCACAAGCATACCTCCCTCTCAAAACAAGCACAGCACAGATATTCGAATTACAAGTGTCCCATTGTGATTAAAGAAGAGCATTACAGCAGAAGCTGTGAAAGTCCAATCCATTACAGATCTGGTGCAGTGCAACATCAGCTGTACAAAATTCCCTCAGACAAAGATTAGATACTACACAGTTGTAGCAGTGAAAGTATCTTCTCTCACATAAGTCGTACAAAATGGGCAGTGGCAATGTAAGCTTCCTCCCATCAATTCATGAAGTGCAGTGCAGCAAAAGCAGTGCAATCTCCCCTTCCTCACTGGTGGTAAATTTGTTTAGTGAGAATGAGCAAATGAATTAACAGGTGAATAGATACATTGATGATTGTGATTATGTAACTGGATGATGAGTAAGTTAATATGTGAGTACATTTGTGAGAGGGATTTTGAATGCATGGTGAACTTGTGATTGGATGAACTCAGAATTTGTTTAAATAGGTGAGTAGATGGAGACTGTATTTAAATGGAGAATGTGTGTTGGTGGATATGGATTTGGGTGAGGATGGATGCTTGTTTGTGTACTAATTATCAGTGTGCATGTAAATGCAAAGATGTCTGTGGTTGTGTGAGTGAATTTGCATGGAAGGTTGTACGTTTAAATGGATTATGTATGTGTCTCTGATGGATACATGTGTGAAAAAGTATCTAAACATTGGCCACCTCTTCGGGACAAGTGGCCTTCCACTTTCAAGCATGTCATTTCAAGTAGGGGAGGGGGAAAAACCTTTCAGGTCCACTGCTTCACTGAAATGGAGGCTAAAAACAACAATCTTTGTTTTTCTAGTGGAGCAAACTCCTTTGGCTCTCTGGTTCCCTGAAACAGTGATCAACGGAGATGCATGAATCATGGATCAATGTGTTTCTTGTGTTTTATCACTAGAGAGCGGGACAATCCACCAAGGTGTAGACTTTTTCAACTCTGCCGGCAGATTCCTGAACTTGGAAGTTTGTGGGCCAATCCATCAATATAGTATGGGGGGACATACAAGTATAGCAGTTCATTGAAAAGGGTGTGTGGTTGATGCGTGTGAGATAAATACACTGCCAAAACAGCAAGATACATTTCAGTCACCCCATTGTACTTGTTTAGAGGTTCAAAGGGTACATAATGTTACTTAACTGACCACTTAGGGCCATAACCATCCTCCATTAACCTTGTTTTCAGAATTAACTGCGTAATCGCGCCTCTCAACATTTTGCTTATTCTCTCCTATCTTAACCGAGACTCTTGGTCAGATATGAAACTGACAGAGCACAGATATCTGAACCCTCAATCTCTTAGTGAAATCATCAAACATCTTTCCCCCTTGATCATATGGACCTTTGTTAGTCATCTTGAAGCATTGAAGGGGAAGGAACATCAGAATTACATTTCCCAATGTGTGAAGCCAGTATGACTCCACAATCACTACAAGGAATCAAATAATTCAAATATAAAGGTTTTTTTTAAGAACATTAGTCCAGCTAGTATATATTCAAAGGAGAAATACATTCAGAAGGAATAACAATTCAGTCTGAACTATGGAATATGCTAGTAAATTAATTTGTAATAAAATGAGGTTCAAAATAGTAACAGCCACAATCCAAAGGAAGCAGATTGTCACAATAAGAATCTAAATGGGAAGCATAGAAAGTGTCCATATAAAGTCTAACTTCAGTAGAAGTTGAGGGGTAATAAGAAGAGTACAAAGCATGAAGTTTCACACTCAAATAAGCCTAGCAGAGAGAGGGATCCATTCCCTCTCAAAGTCAAGATAAAGTATGCCTAACTAAATATGAAACACCAATTGACAATACAAACAGCAGTTTCTATAACATCCATTTCTCACTCCCACCACTGAAAGCCGATCAGGTAACTGCATTTGAGGGGAGTCAACATACTCTCTAAGCTCCCACCTCCAGATAATTAGGTACACGGCTGGTAGCCTTGAATGTTGCTTCCTGTTAGTACAACATGAACAGAAGGCCTTCTCTCATCACCGGTTCTTCACAAGTGTTGCCAACTTTTTTCTCCCAGGCCTCACTATCAGTAGTCTAATGCACAACAATAACAAGAATCACAATAAGGCACCTGCATAGGAGAGAGGACAGCCTACTGGCAGTGTTAAGCAAACAATTTCACCTAAAGCTTAATGTCAGGTTAAGTTAACTTGAGGATCAAAATGGATGCACATTACAATATTATATGTAGGGATCAGGGTTCTTGTTGCAGTATCTCCCCCACTTTTTACCTTGTACTTGATGCAACTTTGACTGAAGTGTACTGGGTTCCTGCTTACCAGGTCCCCAGTACCAGTGTTCTTTGCCTAAAACTGTGCAATTGTTCAAAATTTTTCAAAACCTTTAGCACCCTCTCTGAGTCCATAGTAAATGCTACCCCTGGTACCTAAGGCCTGAGGGACTGAAGAAGGTCATTAAGGGCACCAGAACAAATTGTGCGACCCTAAGGAACACCTCATCATGCACATGCAAGGCTGCCATAGCAGGATGTGTGTCTCAGTACAGACAAAAGGAAAACACATGTCATACCTTCCTGTGTGCCATGTCCCCTAAACCTGCATTTTCCCTTTAGAAAAAAATAAAAACATTCCTTACCTTAGTTTCAAAGTCTTTGTTCCTAAACTGGGGTAAGAGTGGGAACATCGCTCTAAAGTCAAACACTGAACAGATGTGTGGAGAGATAGTGATGTTACATAAATATTTCATGAAAGAACCCTATAGTTCATGTTTGACGTTACCCAATGGCACATGGTCACTATCTTTAAAAAAAAAATTTGATTGGTCCCTCATACATTTTACCTTTACTTATGTCATCTATGTGGTGTAAATACATTCTATTTGATACACCTCAACACTTCACATGCATAGGGCCACCTTTCCAACTCTCCTATATTCAATGTCACAGCATCCACAGGGTTGAAAACGCAAGTTACAAAATAATTTTTGAACTTATTACAACCCCTCTGTCTTCCAGTACACTATGGATTTTTCCAAACTCACCTCCGCTTGTGAGTCGTTGCCAGCCGTTATACCAGCAATCCTATTATGTATCTTACTAAAGTGAAATCAGTAAACCCTATAAGTGCACAATTTAAATTTAGAGAGACTAACTCTTGGGTGACTTACTTCATCACGGTTTGACGTCTCCTTTCACTATCGTCACTCTTTACCCTCTGACGCTCGCTGTGCGAGTGCCTGGATTCCACTTGTAATGGTGGATCTGCGGTCTTCTGCATCATGTGACCACCTCTCCAGCTGCCTTCTCCGATGCTAGAACGTGTTTCTAGTAAGGTCCGCATTCCTTTTTGTCCACCATATTTTGGACATTTGCTGTCCTTTGTCTCATTTATCTGCCAATAGACAGAAAGAAGAGAATATTTGTTTTTATGTATAGTACCCATAATGTAAGTTAAAACCCTGAAGTTTATGACTTTGAGCCTAGTTTAGAATCAGCTGGCCTCCGACACTTCTCAGAAACATGACCCCCCTCCTGTGTATTTCATCAAAAACTGGAATTTATCTCTGTGGCATTCCCCCCTAGTTTTTTCACATTTGTTCCTACCATATGTCTGCCTGTATATAGAGAGCACCCGAATGCACATTAAGTGCCTGATCGCTTTTCCATGAAGCCTGCTCATTAACTACTTATAGTGTGTGTCCATTTTTTTTTCAACACTAGTCTGTGTCCTCACTGGTGTAATTATATATTGCCCCCACCATGGTCATCATGAAAAACTGGGAATTACCATTCCTCCACTTGTTGTGTGTTTTTCAGTGTATTTTTTTCATACCATGATTGTTATAATCTTCTGCTTAAGCAACTTCTCAAGGGTAAAAATCAGATGTATGTGGACATTCCTAGATATTGGTAATGAGCTAAACCCACATGTTATATTCATGGGAGAGTTCACCTCCCAACGTCAGCCCTTTTGTGTAGAATTCAAATAGTGCCAAAGGGATCTCATCATTCAACCCCCCTCTCGCTACAATTCAATCGATGTATTCATCTTTGTTCACATCTGAACAGGAAGACTTTAACATCTCTCAATGTGTTTGAAATGAAGGATTTGTCAATCACTACCCATTTCACAACATTTTCTGGGTGTTTCATATGGGCAAAATGGGATGTCAGCCTTTTAATTTTTTTCTTGCACTTCACATTACTCATATGTTCCAAAATTCTGACTCTTATCCGTCTCGTTGTCATCCCCACATGCATAGGGTTGCATGGGCACCTAATTAAGTATATTACATTCTCTGAGTTACATGTAGTATGACTTGTTAGTATCCAGGGGTACTGTAGACCCAACTTCACCAATTTCGTACTGCTGGTATGTGGGGAAGCTTTGCATGATCCATAGGCATAATGTCCTGTTAACGAAGGAAGCCCCCATAGGTTAGGTCCTGGTTTGGATTTCAGCCCTTGTGGTCTCCTGTGTACGAATAAGTTCCTAATGCTTGCACTTTTCTTAAAGGAAAATAGTGGGCCATTTTATTAGACCTGGGGGCCCCTCCGTATCTCTGTTACCAGTTACAACGGCTCCATGAATGTAATTTTGCAAAAATCAGGCATGAAAATAATGGTGAGCTCATTGATCCCATCTCTATTGACAGAGGTGTACAACAAGTGTGCGTGTTGGCCCTGACCCTCTTTTGCCTATTTATTAATGGTTTAGTGGAGGCCTTGATCGCAGGGAGGGATATAGAGGCTCCTAGGTTGGCGAACCGCAAGGTACTAGCCTTGATTTTTGCTGACGATACCCTCTTGCTATCTAAGTCCCCTATGGGAATACAGAGGGCCTTAGACATCTTTCACTCATTTTGCAAGAGCAGTGGCTTAGAGATAAATTCTCAGAAAACCATATATATGGCTTTTAATGCAAGAAAAACTACACAACCTTATCCCCAGTTAGATGGAAAACCACTAGAAAAAGTGACCGACTTTGAATATCAGGGAATAACACTTATCGAGAAAATGGAGTGGTGTGTACAAATATAGAAGGCTAGCCTAAAGTTGGCCCAGACAACGGGGGGTTAGCAAAGATGCATTGGAAGTGCACTCATAAAACAGTTGGGCCGGTGATGGAAATGTATAAAGTACAAGCTACAGGGGCGGCTTTGTATGGGGCAGAAATCTGGGGTCATCGGCCATCCGACCCCCTATCTAAGATCGAGAATTCCTTTGCTAGGCAACTTCTGGGTCTTCTGGGTCGACGGAGGACCTTTGTGGGGACGATTAGTGCCGTGCGTTCTTGGAGTAAGTGTGACTATAGGACCACGGCCCCTCACCGGTCCCGGGTTTGGAGATTTTCCAATAAACCCTTATAATTGTTCACTCTCGGAAACCATTCAGAGTACTGAAGTATTAAAGGCGACTGGCCGTTTCTCAGTAGAAGGTAACGAATCCCCTAGTTGGGGGTAGACCAAGAAAAATAGCCAAGGGACCAACACCCTGATGAATGCCTGCACGACTCTTATGAGCGTTTGATTTGGGCAGAAACATGTTGGTAATAGCAGCAGGGATTTAGGGGTTTTACCTCCCTAAAAAATCCCGACAAGTTACTTTTAACCCTGTCAGGGGGTGACAGGAATAAAATTTAAGATAGTCCCCTCCTAGACAGTTTTATTATATATGTCTGCACTTTTGTGGTCCCTCCTTTAGGGAATATTGTCCTTGTTCTGTTTACTGTAGACACTATTTGTTCTATTTTGTCAAACCCCTCTTTTCTGTTCTGTTACCTCACCACTTTATTCTTCATCTTACAAAAAACATTGCGGTCCGCCCACTGTGTTGGTCTGCACGGGGGCGTTCGACGCGGCCCAATGATGAAGCATGACACTGCAAAGTGTGTGAGGGCAGTATTTTAAGAATAATGTCTTTTCCTTCTAAATAATACTCAAGGTTTATGTGATAGTAGGGATAGTATTGTGCTCTTCACTATCATAATAACCGGTGATGAATACATTCTGTGGAGCTTTTCTCTGTGTAGTGAGTTTAAAACTTCTGGGTCTTCCCAAAAGTACACCGCTCATGCCGCTTCAAATGGATCTTGGGGTCGGACCAATTGCAGAGGATGTTGCCCTCAGACCCCTTTTACATTGGCGACGCCTATAGAGTACCCCAGAATTAGCCATTTATAGAGAGGAGCTGAAGGAAGTGTTACATTTACAGGGAGCAAGTAAAATCTCATGGCTGGTCTATATTAAAAACTCTCTAACAGCCATGGGGATGGGCGACCTGTGGGCTAGTGCTGAAGATAGTTGCCTGTCAATATCTAGAAAGGCCCTGTCAAAGAGCTTTAGGGAATACAAATTTATTCAGATACAGGGGAGCTCCGCGACTGGTGCATTGACCGCAGCTTTCTTAGAGATAAAACAGCAATACAGGTTAGAACCTGCTCTTGATGATATTCAACCAGCCCTTGCTAAAAAGCTTTATCTGCAGTTTAGGTACGGAGTACTGCCATTACGTGCTTTTACAAATAATTGGGGGGGTAGCCCGACCCAGGGTTGTCCGTCACACACCAGAGACAGACCAATGTGTATTATTTTTCTGCCCGGCATACAAGAAGGCAAAACACCGATGGTTACTACAGCTATGCAGAAACCTCGGAACAAATCACAGACTTTTAGGATACTAAAATATGATACTATAATGCCCATTGCGTATTCAGTTTCTCATTACCTGTTTTCTATGTGGTGTACACGTAGAGCTATTTTAAAATTAGGGCTCGCTCAATCCGATCATTTAATTCCATCACCGTGATTGGGCGTCTTTTTAATCTCATAGTGTTATATTTTAATGTCATAAAAGTATACATTTTAATTATTTATTAAATTTTAAACTTCTTTAGGAACTTTACAAATAACACTGTAATGCACAAGCACTTTACTAATGGAAAATTCAATTGAATTAATTGTGCTGTATTTTTTTTTAATTTGTGCTTTTATGGCCTTTCAGGCCGAAAAAAGAATTTTTTGACTTGACTTGAACTAGTCATAGTGTGTGTCCATGTGTTTCTCAACACTAGTCTGTGTCCTCACTGGTGTAATTATGTATTGCCCCCACCATGGTCATCAAGAAAAACTGGGAATTCCGATTCCTCCACTTGTTATGTGTTTTTCTGTGTATTTTTCATACCATGATCGTTATAATCTTCTGCTTAAGTAACTTCTCAAGCGTAAAAATCAGATGTGTGTGGACATTCCTAGCTATTGGTAATGAGCTAAACCCACATGTTATATTCATGGGAGAGTTCACCTCCCAACTTCAGCCCTATTGTGTAGAATTCAAATAGTGCCAAAGGGATCTCATCATTCAACTCCCCTCTCGCTCATTCAATCGATGTATCCATCTTTGTTCACATCTGAACAAGAAGACTTTTACATCTCTCAATGTGTTTGAAATGAAGGATTTGTCAATCAATACCCATTTCACAACATTTTCGGGGTGTTTCATTTCGGCAAAATGGGAGGTCAGTCTTGTCATTGTTTTCTTGCACCTCACATTACTCATATGTTCCAAAATTCTGACTCTCATACGTCTCGTTGTCATCCCCACTTGCATAAGGTTGCATGTGCACCTAATTAAGTATATTACATTCTCTGAGTTACATGTAGTATGACTTGTTAGTATCCCGGGTTAATGGAGACCCAACTCCACCGATTTCGTACTGCTGGTAAGTGGGGAAGCTTTGCATGATCCACAGGCATAATGTCCTCTTATCGAAGGAAGCCCCCATAGCTTAGGTCCTGGTTTGCATTTCAGCCCTTGTGGTCTCGTGTGTACAAATAAGTTCCTAATGCTTGCCCTTTTCTTAAAGGAAAATAGTGGTGTTCCTAGGTTCAACGCATTGGAATTCAGAATACACCAATTTCTTGTCATAATCTTTTCACACAGTTTGAGGCTGTGCGAAAAGTAGTCACACAGTTATTCCTATCCACCTTAGGTTTTTTTAATGTCTCCATAAGGGAGCCCTGCTGTTGTTACTTGCTCTCTTCCAAGCCCTATTACTGACTTGTCTGGGGTAATTCTTTTCCTGCAGTTTTGTACTGAGGCTTGCTGCTTCCATTCCAAAGGTACTTTTCTCAGAGCAGTTCCTTATCAAGCGAAGAAACTGCCAATAGGGCAGGTTCTCTCCCTCAGATATTTCCAATGGAAACTTTGGAAGGAGAGCAGATTTTTCTCATATATCTGTTTGTAAAATACTTCACTCGCCAACCTGCCGGCCTCCGATTTAATCTACAAATGCAAAGATAGAAAAAATGAGGTGAAGATAGTTGAGGCAAAAAATAAGAAAGTGTTTCTACTATTCAACCATCTGAGAAATTCCTCCAGCGACTAGCTGTGACCTTGCCAGATCAAAAACACATCGTCAATATAACAACGCTAAATCCTGGCAGAATCTGAAAGGGGATTTCCTGGGGAATAAATATGTTCCCTCTCGAATTCTGAAACATAAAGGCATGCCAGGCACAGCACGAACGTACTCCCCATGGAAGTTCCATGTGACTGAGGTACATAGTTTTATCCAATTGGAAGAAATTTCTGGTAAGTGTCACTACTGCTAGACTCAAAATAAAAGGCCTCAGATTTTGGTGTTCCCGCTGCTCAAAGAACAACATGTTTTCAATAACCCTCAGAGTCTCTTCTTGGGGAACATTGGTGTGCAAGGATTCGATATCCAACCCTACCAGGAATAGAGTCTGAGGATCGAATGGAGTCCTTGATGAGATTCAACACTTCTCTCATATCCTTCAGACAGGATGCAACTTCTCCACAATTTGCCTTATGAAAAAGTCACAAAATTGTGATAAAGGTTCTAGTACTGAACCTATCCCCAACACTATCGGTCTTCCAGGTGAGGGTCTGGTGGGTCTGTGTACTTAAGGCAGCATATGAAAGTAAGGGACATCTGGTTTCTCTCTACAAAGGAAAGCCCCTTTGTTCTGGGATATCCTACCATTCATTATTGCCTCATCTACGAGGGAGCTGATAAACCCCGTAACTCTGGGGTAGGAACTTTTCCTGATATTTTATAGTTACATCTGTCTGTTAGCAAACAAAGGCATTCTGTCTTGTAGTCCTCCATTATCTGAATAACAATCTCACTCCCTTTGTCGGCTGTCTTAATGATGATACAGGTGTCCCCCTGGAGTTCCTGGATGACCTGCCTTTACTGTTTTGTCAGATTGAAAAAGGTTGCTCTCCATCTTAGTCATCAAATCAATCTCTTGGATCACTGCCTGCTCAAATGCCCCAATCTCTGGTAGTAATTGTGAAAGAGCTAACTTGAAAGCAGTTTTGGAGCGCACTTATGTGTCCCCTTGTTGATAGAATTCCTGCTGTTCCTTACCAAAGAAGACACTCAGACGTACTTTCCTAAAGAACTCAGGGGCAAATTAACAACGAGGCGATAAAAAATTATCGTCGCTTTTGCGGCCGTTTTCGGCCGAAAAGCGGCGATGATTTTATCGCATTATTTACAAGGAGACGCTATCGCGTGTTTCCTTGAATCAGCTCCTGTTTAGTTCACGCCTCACTTTGCATCTCTAATGAGATGCAAAGTAGGCGTTCCCTGCAAAAACTAAGGGAAAATGATCTCTAACTGCCCTACTCCGTATTTACAATACGGCCCAGGACACCCTTAGCGATGTAAAATACAGCGTTAATCACTGTTATCGCCGGTATTTTACGTCTGCTAATTTTCATGACTACCCTATCTATGACATGGGAGGTGGATTCAGTGGCTGAATCCACATTGCCCTATCATCAAGGTTTCTTCTATCGCTGTGGGAATATCGCTGGTTTACCAGCGATATTCCCGCATAACGCCACTTTTGATGTAAAATTTATCGCCCTGGAGTAACGCGTTGTTAATAACGCGTTATCCGGGCGATAAATTACAGCGATAGGCAGCGATAAATATAAAAGCGCTAAGCGCGCTTTGCGATATTTATCGCCGTCTGTTGCTGATATGCCCCTCATTGAGTTCACATTTCAAATTTAAAATGTCCACCATGTTGTTAAGGACAAATTCCAGACCTTTATTTAGACCTCTATCCCGTTCTTGAGTCAGCGTTATATCACTCCAACTATTTCTTTGCTCCTGCTTGAAAGAAAATCTCGGGTCATACTCCGTGTAATTCTTGCCCCTGATGGTAGCCTCTGCCTCTAGTTCTTGTTCGATACTAATAATCACTGTGGTCACTTCTAGAACTGGTGGCATCTGTATCTCTTTTCCCTGAGCTATTTTCCGTATATTCTGTGCCTCTTTCTGTTTATCATATTCAACATTTATATAGGGAGGGAAAAGGCCTTTACAACCCTGGCTGAGCCACGTGTGCCATTTCCCCGCAAGTGGTACAACGCTTGCCTGAACCATACATCTGCCTAAACCGCGCATATTCGTGGTGAAGGCAGACATCGGTCTAGATGGCCAGATGTGTGAGAAGAGGAACAGGAAGCGTTGGGACAGGAAGCTCTGGATGGAGACATTTAAGTGGGGCTGGGGCCAAGTAGTTTTTACTGGTGGGGGTCCGTTTGAGGACTCAGGGCGGGAGGGGTCAGGGTCATTTTTTGGGAAGGGGGCAGAGATTTAGGGCTTAGGGGCAGGGTAGTTTTAAGGGTTGGGTCAGGGTTTTAGGGTGCAGGGAAGGGGAAGGGGCAGTTTTCAGGGGAGGGTGTCAGTTTTAGGGCTCAGGGTGGGGGGAGCTGGGTCAGGGTCGGAGTAGTTTTTGGCAGGGAGCGGGGTTTTAGGCCCCAGGGCAAGGGGTATGGAATGGTTAGTTTTAATGGCGGGCGGGTTTGTTTTATGGCTTAGGGCAGGGGCTGAAGTCAGGGTAGATTTTGGCAGGGGTCAGGATTTTAGGCCTCAGGACAGAGAAATAGGAAGGGGTAGTTTTAAGGGGAGGACAAGTCGGTTTTACAGCTCAGGGCGTGGGGCACGATTTTGGCCTCATGGCGGGGAGGTTTGGGATAGTGATAATTTACCACACATATCACTTTAGCAATCATGCCTTTATAATGAAATTCATTCCAACGGCATGCATGGTAAAGGAGTGTGTGGGTAAGACGCATTTGCTGCTGGGACTGCATTGTTTAGGCACCCATGGTATAGCCATGCATGCTTCTGTCATACAACCACATAGGTATACACCCTTTCACGCGGGAACCTCTTAAGGACTTTGTTGGAAGGCAGTGGGGTTGTACTAAGTTCAAAATGAATTTTTGTAACTTGCGTTTTCAACCCATGGATGCTGTGACATTGAATGTAGCAGAGTTGGAAAGGTAGCTCCATCCATTTGAAGTGTTGAGGTGCAACAAATAGAATTTACTTACACCACAAAAATGACAGAAGTAAAGGTAAAAGGTATGAGGGAACTATCAAAAAATGTTTTTTTACAGATAGTGACCATTTGACAGAGGGTAACTTTAAACCTGAATTATGGGGTTCTTTCAGCCAATATTTATGTAGGATCACTATCTCTCCACACATCTTTTGAGTGTTTGACTATAGGGCGATGTTCCCACTCTTACCCCAGTTTAGGAACAAAGACTTTGAAACTCAGGTAAGGAATGTTTTTATTGTTTCCCACAGGCTGTTGGTAAAACCATATATATATTTGTGTTTCACACCTATGCACTGTGAGGGTGGACACGTTGAATATCTGGATGACACTGGTTCATTGAATGAATGGTTTTAGTGATTGGAGGGATAGAAGGAGGGAAACCTCCTACCCTTTAAGGTTCTTGGAATAATAATGTTAGATTTATCTTCTAGGTATTTCCAGGAGTGTTACAAGTGGCAAGCGTGGCCTGTTACCATTGTTCACCTCCATATAGAGAGTAAGGAGGAGGGACATTTCTTTAGAGATAATAACTACGGGATCTGTATCCTGATGAAGGCCAATGACTAGCAGTGGCAACGATATGGCTTAAACGTGTTCATATTAGCAGATAGGGGACAGGGATATAGTTTCCCAAGTTTACCCTGCCTTTCAATATTTAACCCTGCCAAGGAGGGCCCATAATAAAACTAAGAGTGTACCTCCTTAGACAGTTTTATTCATCCCTTTTCTGCACATTACTTGATCCCTTTTCGAGTCAGTTTCTTTGTATGCCATAAGTGGCTGTACTGTACCTGTTTGTAGAACCTGTACTTCCTTTCATAGGATAACAATGCAGAACTCAAAAATTGCACTGTGTCTACTTTTTGAACTGAAAAGAATCAATATTTAGAAACATACTAACCTGAATGATTTTTCTCTGATGCCTAAACATATATAAAGATACCTGCTATTTTTATAAATTGGTATGGATCTCCTTGTTGTGTTGTGTGTGTCAGTCAAAAAAGTCTTTATTACGATTATTCATCTTAAAATACATATATATACAATAAAACAATATAAAATACTGCGACCATAATTGAAATCACAGAATGCGTAATTTAAACACAGCAAACAATTCATTTGAAATTTAAAATGTCCATAAAACTCCATATAAAAAGATAAAATTGGCGAAATTACTGTAGACCGCCATTCCTTTCGCGAATAGCCCAAGACCAGCTTAGGAATTTGGCTACCCCTATGATGATGGTTTCGTTATCTCCAATTTTCAAGAGTCGTTTTGCTGTCATAGCAGAGGTTGTACAAAGAGATCTACTCAGGGGTTTAAGCCACATACTCCTAGGTAAATGGTATGCTGGACAAACGTAGAGAAGGTGGTTTATATCTTCGATACAGTCAGGGCAGAAAGGACACCTGTCTCCCATGCCAGTCTTCCATTTACTGGTAAATTTCCTGAGTGGGAGCGTTTCTACCCTAAACTGGTGGTACAGCCTACGATCTCGTGGTTTGGTAATCAAGTCCCAGTAAATTTCAATAGACCGTTCGTCTTTAAAATCCCAAAAAGCTCTGGTCAATGAGGAGCCCACCAGAGTAGAATATCTCCTAGATTTTACTAAGCTCCAGTATGCCGCTCTTAAGTCTGTCTTAGATGGAGGAACAGCCGTGTCCGGGGATACCCAGAAGTCCCTCATTCCCATATCAATAAGGAGATTTTTGACAGTTTTTAGCCATAGAATCTTATTTGAGTGGTCCAGCCCCCTTACTTCAAGTAAAGCCTTTGCAAAATGATGTAATTCTGGGGTAGACCACAACCTTCTCCAAAAGAGGACCAATCTAAGCTGTACAATGTCCTCAATGGGATTACACCCTAGATCAAGCAATAGCGGGATTCGAGGAGTCGATCGTGGGAGGCCCACAATTGATCTTAAACATTTGTTTTGGGCCAGAACTAAATCGGACAGGTTACAACACCCCCAGATCTCAGCGCCATATAAGATGGCAGGGACTATTTTCAAAGAATACAGCTTAATGGCTGGAGCCACTGGCTTGGTTAAAGAGAGCCTGTGCTCCCTTAAAAGGGATCCTGCTAGCTGTGAATGTTTCAAGGCTAAAAGCTTCATCTGTGGAGTCCAGCTCAACTTTTCCCCAAGGGTAATGCCTAGACAAGTAAAAACTTTGGTCTGCTCCAGGGGTGTCCCACCCATAAAAACTTTAGCCGAAACATCTCCTGCCCCATGGAGAACCATAAATTTTGTTTTCTCTACATTAACCTCAAGCTCATGTTCACTGCAAAAGGCCTCAAAGCGGGATAAAGCCCGCTGCAGACCCTGCCGTGTTTTGGATAGAATCAGAGTATCGTCAGCGAACATGAGCAAGGGCACCCTTTGGCCGTCCAACTTTGGAGCATCAGTGGGGTGGTTTTCAAAGTACTGGACAACCCCATTTATAAACAGTGAAAACAATGTTGGGGCTAGAACACACCCCTTGTGTGTGTCATTTTTTGATCATTGTGTGTAGTTGCAGATGTATTGCACTCCATTCGGTTAAGCCTAAGGCTGCTCAACCACCCTACTGCGAATAGGACACTTTGGGATTGCTAGAGCAAGCCCCTGTCTACTTATAAGGGAACCCCTAGACCCCATACACGGTATATCAGATTATTGATATATCACATAAAGAGCCATCTTCCTATATTATACATCAGTGAAAGTGTACAATCATTGTTAAATGTGAATGCATATTGAACATGACTATATCAGTTTATGAATTAACCTAATGCAGTTATGTGTAACTTATAACAATCATAATGGCTACATTGTATTATTATTTTGGTTAAATCCGCTGCACACTTTAATAAAAATGCAACCGCATTTAAGTATAAATGTCATATATAGAGGCATAAATGTATGTACATGACATAAACAGTGTGGAGGTAAAATTAGGTTGCTCCAATTCGCCTGTGATTGCTTCTTAGCCATCACAATATCACATGAATCTTCCCTTGAGACCGGCTCAAAGCCTAGATGTGTTAAGCATCTAACAACTTGTGTTCTCCAGGTGCTTAATCTCATCGTAAAACCTACACACGCTCTCCTCCAATTCTACATCCCTTCTCTTCCTTTTAATTCCCCTTCCATGCTCTTCTCTATCACTTAATATCAGGCACTTGTACCCTGTAAACATGACAAAAAAACAAATCACGCAAATTGTGATGACTATGATGGGTCTCAATATACAGCTGAAAGTCCACTACCTAAATTCCCAAACCATTTGCCTACAGCATTAAACCCTTTCCCAAGAACCTGTACCTACTAGCTTGCCAAAATGTTCCTTAAGTTCAGTAATAGTCCTAATAAACTTCATCTCCTCACTCTTGTCCTGTATGTAGGTACAACATTGTGGAACCTTCAACATCTTACAGCCATCATCCTCCTTCGCAAGAACCATAGACCTAATAGCTATTATTTCAGTATCAACAGCTAAAAATGATCCAGATTTACAATGAAACCAATTATTCTATTATAGAAGAAAACTTCCTAATCTTTAGATCATTCAAAACTCCTTCAACAGAAAGCATCAATGCCCCAAAATATCCCCTACTATCTCAGAGGCACTACTACTATGTTTTGTTTTACCAGGAAATATCCTCCAAAATGATCATCTAAATGTTCTTCAGGGTATATTTTCGAGAAGACTATAGCTAAATAGCAAGTGCCATATCAATTCCTAGGCATCAAAAAATAAGCATGCTCTCCGCACACATTATATACGCCCAAAATTTGATCTATGTTTCCTCCCTATTCAAACTTGTGTTCACAATCACTCTTTCCCATAAATTAATTGTGGATCACAGTTTTAACCCGGTGTGCACACAACATGCCTTTATGTTGCCAATTTAAAGTTATTGTCTAAGTCTAACTCCTTGTGCTCCAACTCTTCCTTAGCCCACTTGTCTTTCCGTATCTCTTGTCCTCAATCACCCTTATCCTATCTTATAACTCATCTATAAAAAAAGTTTTTCGACGTCGGTCAAAGAAAATGTCAAATTCTGTCTATGGGTATATGAAGTATCACGTTTCTTTTTAGGCTGTAAGAAGCTCTAAACAGTGTCCATCTCTTTAGCATTGAGTTGTGCATTCAAATTTTTGTACATAGGGACTTCTGAGGAAACTAAATCATAATTCGAAATATCATTCTCATCCATATAAAAGTCTAAGCAAAATACTGCAGATAATACCATAAGTAAGAGAGATATGATGATAGGTTAGTCCTTCAGCCACTGAAGCAAGTAACTATATACGAACATAGCACTCTTTAGCATCCATAGGCTCAATATGCTCAAACAGCAATCCAAAGTAAGCATTGGAAGAAAAATCTCCATTTATCTGTGTGTAACAACTTATAATTAAAAGTAATGAGTTCCTTACAGCAGATGTAGGGCTGCTGGGGGTAGGCATAGGCTTAGATCTAATAGGACTTGAAGGGGTTAGTGAGAATAATGCTGCAAGCAGAATGACTAACACTACAGTGACCACTATCTATATGGCAGCTATTATAAACCTATGCCATTTTAATTTACTACTTTCCATGACTTCACTACATTCAGACCGTTGAGTAGAAAATAATAGCAAACACATTTTTTATGTACATTTCTACTTGTGCAAATGGCTAAACTTTGTTCAATGGTAAAAGTAATTAACTTATTTCCAGAAGTCTTCATGAGTCATCCCAATACCTACTTCGTGTTCTTCCATAATGACACCCTTACTCTCCTTCTGCAGCCTAAGAAATCTTCTTAATTTTTTAAGCAAAGGTCATTCAATTGTCGCAGTTCAAGAGAAATGTCAATCAAAGTTCAGTTCCAATAATCAGCAAAGACACAGTTCAGTTCAGCTAGTGTTTGGATTATACCTGGGAGGACCTCGCAGGGTATTACCCAGTAGAATTCCACAGAGTTACAAAAAACTCTGCGAGATTCCGTGGAATTCTGCTAATGACGATAAAGATGCTCATTCACCCATTTCTGATGCTTTTTCCGGCCAGTAGTGTGTTCCACACTACAAAATCTGCACAAATGGCACCATGTGGTGCACAAACATGTTGTCATTTTGTTTGTATACTTCTGTTCCTGTTTCCTTGCTGGCTGTCTTTTTCTTCAATCCAACCTAATCCAAACCCATCTTTTCTTCTCTATTCCAAATCCCAACTTTTTTCTACTTATTTTGTTATTGTTTCATTTTCACTGTGCTAATTTTTTGTTTATTTTACATTCATTGACTGTTTTGTACTTTGTTTTTTATTTTCCTTTCCCAGCCTGTTCTTTGTCTGTCCTCCTCCTGTTTCTCTACTTTCCCTCTTGACTCCATATCCACTTGGTAAGATCGAAAAAGCAGGCAGCACGTGCGCCACCTGCAACCCATGCTGGCATCGCAGAAGGGCAGGGGTGCGGCCCGCCAAATCTTCAGTGAGGCAGAGGTGGCTGCACTCATTTTCTGGATGCAGTGCCACGTCCCCCACATGGTGGCAGCAGGCGGCAGGCCCAGCACGGGCAATGCCTTGAAGGAGAGGCAGCTGCTCTGGGGTTGAGTGAAGCAGTGTGTGGGTCGCTGCACTGGGATCACTCGCACCCAGCAGCAGCTGATGCAACGCTGGTCAGATACCATTGACCAGATCTGCTTGACCTGCTGGGCATTGAGGTTGTGGGGCTCAATGAGTAAATAATAGTTTTTGTTGGACCTGCGATGGGCAAGCCCAGCACAAAGGGGGGTAGCTTGGCTCGAGTGACAAGGCGGTAGAAGGCTGTTGTGTGAAGCCGGCTACGACCAAATAATAACTCCCTGCACACCACATAAAAAGAAGGACACCACACCACTGTTATAGAAAAATACGTTTCGTTTATGTAAAAGTTCTCTAGGTTGGAAGAAGTTCAATTAGTTAATCACATTCACCTTTCTTACATGGGTTTGATTAGCTGTGTACTGGTTGCGTAGGAATAAATGGTTGGACTCTAATAAATAAATATACTGGATAAGTATCAGGATTCAATACATTTGGAATAAATATCAGCAATGACTGGAATAAATATCAGCAAAACATCACAGTTGCATAGCAAGTTAGATACCGATCGTTTCACATAAATATCTCAGGGTCATACTGGTATCGCTGCCACCAATTAATCACTTTCAGGGTAAACACATTTAGATTGCCATTTAATGCGGAATGCGCGCTCTTACAGTTTTTGAAGTGTTCACGGGTTCGGGCTCTCTGGGCACAAGATACTCGTGATAATCCTTTAGTTGCACTTAAAGCATATTGCGCGTGTATCTGGAAGATAAAGACATATAATGCCTTCGGCAATTACACTCAGCGGCCAGCCGGTTTAATACTACTGCGGCTGGAGGAGTCTGTGCGCTTCTGTCAACGCAGGCGGGGTCTCCGAAGGCGGCTTCAGTTCACGAGTCCTCAGACCGTCGAACGGGCTGCCGGAGGGGTCAAACTACCTGCGCGCACAGTTCAAAATTGGAGCCGCACCTCAGACCCGGAACAATGCGGCAACTTCAGGGGAAGAGACGGTCCCACCTCACTTTAGCTGCGCCAGTAAGCGCTCCAGTCAGTATGGCCCTTCTCCCAAGGGCGAAGGGGGGTTCCAGGGGCTCCGCGATCCTCCCTCCGATCTCACTCACGGGGGGGCTCCCGCCCACAACAACAGTCCCCAAGTCACTCGGGCAGGGCAGAGACGGTACTCTCGCCCAAATGAAGGCCAGCCTTTCCCCGCCCCAGCACAGCACCTCACCTTCTGTCCACGATCAGCGCTTCATGGCGGTGGGTTCGGAGACGTCCGAACGCCCGCCAGGAGGCACTTAAGTTGAAGGGGCCCTGTCAAGGGTCGCAGTCGCGATCTCACCACTGGGGGAGGCGGGGAGGCTCTAACTATGGCCAAAGTCTCTGAGGGGCAATTGGGCACTCGCTGGCCAGGCGCTGAAGGCGAGAGGTCACTGCTCGCGCTTCTGACTGGAACGCCAGTCAGGGTCCACGCCAACAACCTCGGCTGTACTTCGGCCTGCGCTATCAGCTGCCTCAGGGAGGGGGGAACAGGGCAGGTGTCAATCTGGTGTCAAGTCCTCTTCTATGTTTCTTCTCTTCTCCACTTTTTCTCATCATGGCCGCCAGGGACTGGGCCTTTTATAGCCAGTGACCTGGGGTGCCAGCACGAGCCAGAAGGTTCTAGAACCTTCCCTGGCTGTGTCAATGACATGGCCCTTCCAAGGTGTCTTTTTGGTCATTAGGAGCCACCATACTGGGCTTCCTAAGGCAGCCATTTTGTGTACTTGTAACTTCTGAGGGGATTCCTGTCAGGTTTGCAGGTTACACAGAGTGCGCCAAAACCTCCAAAGGGTCAGAGGTCAGAAGGACTCCAATGGGAGTCACTCTCATAGGGGACAATGGTGTCCACCATTTTAGGGTTGACAACCTCAGTGTGTAATGCCACCGGTTCCGTCAGGCGCCTTGTACATAGGTGCCAGGAACTTGGTGAGCAACTGAGCGTCAAGGAGCATCTAGCCCCATGGGACAACACACAAAAAGGTCCTGGTAGACAAATAAAAAGCGACAAATTTTAGGAGGCACGGGGGAACAAAATAAATCATGGTGTTAGGGGACTCTCAGAAGCAGACAGGTCTAACACGCGTCCCCCCCAGCTGAAAGTGGGAAGAGCTACCCAACCCCTTGGGAGTCCGCAACACTAAGGCAGAAATACCTGGAGAGACCGTCTGCATTGGCGTGGTCAGCTCCGGGCCGATGTTCCACCCGAAAGTCCATTCCCTGTAGGGAGATAGACCACCTCAACAGTTTTGGGTTTTCCCCCTTCATCTGCATGAGCCAACTAAGGGGTCGGTGGTCTGTCTGAACCAGGAAGTGCGAACCAAACAGGTATGGTCGCAGCTTCTTTAGTGCCCAGACCACCGCAAAGGCTTCCCGCTCAATGGTACTCCATCTCTGTTCCCGGGGAAGTAGTCTCCGTGACAGGAAGATCACGGGCTGATCCAGACCCTCTTCACTGAGTTGCGATAGCACCGCCCCAATGCCAATGTCGGATGCATCTGTCTGGACAATGAATTCCTTCGAGAAGTCTGGAGCCTTCAAAACTGGAGCGTTGCACAATGCCTGTTTCAGAGTGTCGAAGGCTCGTTGGCAAGCCTCGGTCCAGATGACTCTTCTGGGTTGCTTCTTGGCCGTGAGTTCAGTAAGGGGAGCCACGATAGTGCCATACCCCTTCACGAACCGTCTGTAGTAACCTGTGAGGCCCAGGAAGGCTTGGACCTCAGTCTGGGTCTTGGGGGGTTCCCAGGCCACGATTGCCTCAATCTTTGCCTGAAGGGGTTGCACCGTTCCCCGGCCCACCAAGTGACCTAAGTACACCACCGACCCCTGCCCAATCTGACACTTGCTGGCCTTGATCGTCAGACCAGCTTGTTCCAGGGCCTGGAGAACGTCTTGCAGGTGCTGCAAGTGATCCTCCCAACTGCTACTGAAGACAGCAATGTCGTCAAGGTAAGCAGCAGAGAAGGATTCCTTCCCAGTGAGGATCATGTTCACCAGCCGCTGGAAGGTTGCAGGAGCGTTCTTGAGCCCAAAGGGCATCACACAGAACTGGTAGTGTCCATCAGGTGTGGAGAAGGCTGACCTTTCCCTCGCTCCACTAGTCATAGGAATCTGCCAGTACCCTGCTGTGAGGTCAATGGTACTCAGATATTGGGCAGCTCCCAACCGGTCAATTAGTTCATCCGCCCGAGGGATCGGATGAGCATCGGTCTTCGTGACTGAATTAAGTCCTCGATAGTCCACGCAGAATCGCAATTCTGGCGTGGTGCCAGGTGGTGCAGCTTTAGGAACTAAAACCACCGGGCTAGACCAAGGGCTATTTGAAGGTTCAATAACTCCGAGCTCCAGCATCTTAGCTACTTCACTTCGGATGCTGGCCTTCACCTTGTCCGACAGCCGGTAAGACTTAGACTTCACAGGTGGGCTGTCGCCGGTGTCCACGTCATGAACACACAGATGGGTCTTACCCGGGACAAGGGAGAACAGAGGAGAGAATGACCCCAGGACCTGGCGGCATTCCTCCTGCTGCTCCGGAGTTAGGGATGGTGAGAGTTTCACTCCCTCCAATGACCCATCCTTTTCTTGAGACGCCAACAGGTCGGGGAGAGGCTCAGTGTCCTCTTCCTCCGATCCATCAGTCACCAGGATCAACATGACTTCGGGCCTCTCATAGTGGGGCTTGAGGCGATTGGCATGCAGCACCCGACGTGGATGCCGTGGGGTCTTGACGTCCACCAGGTAGGTAGACTTGCCCATCTTTTCCAATACCTCATATGGGCCTGTCCAACGGTCCTGAAGAGCGCTTAGCTCTCCCGGTTCCATCACCCACACCTTCTGTCCAGGCTCCAGCTCCACTGGGTGAGCGTTGTGGTCATACCACGCTTTCATCACTGCCTGGCTGGCTTCCTAGTTGTCAGAAGCTTGCTTCCACAACTTAGCCATTTGGCTCCGGAAGGCCAGCATATAGCTCACCACGTCCTGGGGAACTTTCCGGGGAGACTTTTCCCATGAGTCCCTCACCAGGCTGAGAGGTCCACGTACAGGGTGCCCATACAGAAGCTCGAAGGGGCTAAAGCCCACTCCCTTCTGTGGCACTTCCCTGTAGGAAAAAAGTAAGCAGGGTAGGAGGACGTCCCATTTCCTCCGCAGGCTTTCGGGTAGACTTCTGATCATACCCTTCAACGTCTTGTTGAACCTTTCCACAAGGCCATTGGCCTGTGGGTGATAAGGAGTGGTGAACCGGTAGGTCACTCCACACTCCTTCCACATTGCCCGCATGTATGCTGACATGAAGTTGGTCCCCCTATCAGACACAACTTCCTTGGGGAAACCCACTCGGGTAAAGATCCCCATCAGGGCCTTTGCCACCACCGGTGCAGTGATGGTTCTCAGAGGAATTGCCTCTGGATACCTTGTGGCATGATCCACCAGTACCAGGATAAACCTGTGACCGGATGTTGTCGGTGGATCTAAGGGCCCAGCAATGTCGATGCCCACCCTTTCAAAGGGGGTGCCAACGACGGGAAGTGGTTCCAGGGGAGCCTTCAGCTTCGTCCCTGTTTTCCCACTGGCTTGGCATGACACACACGACCGACAATATGCGTCGGACGCCACCCTCATTCGAGGCCAATAAAAGTGGGGGACAAGCCTGGCAAAGGTCTTGTCCTGACCCAAGTGTCCTGCCAAGGGAATCTCATGAGCCAACTCTAACAGGAAGGCTCGGTAACACTGTGGGACTACCAGGGCCCGTGACAATCCGTGCACTGGCGCCCTGGGTTCACTGTAGAGGAGGCCATTCTCCCAGTAAATACAATAGTTCCCAGACTCGTTACCCGCTGCTTGGGCTTCAGCCTGTTGCCTCAGACCCTTGAGGGTGGGACATTTCCTTTGTCCCCTGCTCAGTTCCTCCCTGGACAGACCTCCCTCCACTCGCCAATCAGTAATGCCACTGGTTCCGTCAGGCGCCTTGTACATAGGTGCCAGGAACTTGGTGAGCAACTGAGCGTCAAGGAGCATCTAGCCCCATGGGACAACACACAAAAAGGTCCTGGTAGACAAATAAAAAGCGACAAATTTTAGGAGGCACGGGGGAACAAAATAAATCATGGTGTTAGGGGACTCTCAGAAGCAGACAGGTCTAACACGCGTCCCCCCCAGCTGAAAGTGGGAAGAGCTACCCAACCCCTTGGGAGTCCTCAACACTAAGGCAGAAATACCTGGAGAGACCGTCTGCATTGGCGTGGTCAGCTCCGGGCCGATGTTCCACCCGAAAGTCCATTCCCTGTAGGGAGATAGACCACCTCAACAGTTTTGGGTTTTCCCCCTTCATCTGCATGAGCCAACTAAGGGGTCGGTGGTCTGTCTGAACCAGGAAGTGCGAACCAAACAGGTATGGTCGCAGCTTCTTTAGTGCCCAGACCACCGCAAAGGCTTCCCGCTCAATGGTACTCCATCTCTGTTCCCGGGGAAGTAGTCTCCGTGACAGGAAGATCACGGGCTGATCCAGACCCTCTTCACTGAGTTGCGATAGCACCGCCCCAATGCCAATGTCGGATGCATCTGTCTGGACAATGAATTCCTTCGAGAAGTCTGGAGCCTTCAAAACTGGAGCGTTGCACAATGCCTGTTTCAGAGTGTCGAAGGCTCGTTGGCAAGCCTCGGTCCAGATGACTCTTCTGGGTTGCTTCTTGGCCGTGAGTTCAGTAAGGGGAGCCACGATAGTGCCATACCCCTTCACGAACCGTCTGTAGTAACCTGTGAGGCCCAGGAAGGCTTGGACCTCAGTCTGGGTCTTGGGGGGTTCCCAGGCCACGATTGCCTCAATCTTTGCCTGAAGGGGTTGCACCGTTCCCCGGCCCACCAAGTGACCTAAGTACACCACCGACCCCTGCCCAATCTGACACTTGCTGGCCTTGATCGTCAGACCAGCTTGTTCCAGGGCCTGGAGAACGTCTTGCAGGTGCTGCAAGTGATCCTCCCAACTGCTACTGAAGACAGCAATGTCGTCAAGGTAAGCAGCAGAGAAGGATTCCTTCCCAGTGAGGATCATGTTCACCAGCCGCTGGAAGGTTGCAGGAGCGTTCTTGAGCCCAAAGGGCATCACACAGAACTGGTAGTGTCCATCAGGTGTGGAGAAGGCTGACCTTTCCCTCGCTCCACTAGTCATAGGAATCTGCCAGTACCCTGCTGTGAGGTCAATGGTACTCAGATATTGGGCAGCTCCCAACCGGTCAATTAGTTCATCCGCCCGAGGGATCGGATGAGCATCGGTCTTCGTGACTGAATTAAGTCCTCGATAGTCCACGCAGAATCGCAATTCTGGCGTGGTGCCAGGTGGTGCAGCTTTAGGAACTAAAACCACCGGGCTAGACCAAGGGCTATTTGAAGGTTCAATAACTCCGAGCTCCAGCATCTTAGCTACTTCACTTCGGATGCTGGCCTTCACCTTGTCCGACAGCCGGTAAGACTTAGACTTCACAGGTGGGCTGTCGCCGGTGTCCACGTCATGAACACACAGATGGGTCTTACCCGGGACAAGGGAGAACAGAGGAGAGAATGACCCCAGGACCTGGCGGCATTCCTCCTGCTGCTCCGGAGTTAGGGATGGTGAGAGTTTCACTCCCTCCAATGACCCATCCTTTTCTTGAGACGCCAACAGGTCGGGGAGAGGCTCAGTGTCCTCTTCCTCCGATCCATCAGTCACCAGGATCAACATGACTTCGGGCCTCTCATAGTGGGGCTTGAGGCGATTGGCATGCAGCACCCGACGTGGATGCCGTGGGGTCTTGACGTCCACCAGGTAGGTAGACTTGCCCATCTTTTCCAATACCTCATATGGGCCTGTCCAACGGTCCTGAAGAGCGCTTAGCTCTCCCGGTTCCATCACCCACACCTTCTGTCCAGGCTCCAGCTCCACTGGGTGAGCGTTGTGGTCATACCACGCTTTCATCACTGCCTGGCTGGCTTCCTAGTTGTCAGAAGCTTGCTTCCACAACTTAGCCATTTGGCTCCGGAAGGCCAGCATATAGCTCACCACGTCCTGGGGAACTTTCCGGGGAGACTTTTCCCATGAGTCCCTCACCAGGCTGAGAGGTCCACGTACAGGGTGCCCATACAGAAGCTCGAAGGGGCTAAAGCCCACTCCCTTCTGTGGCACTTCCCTGTAGGAAAAAAGTAAGCAGGGTAGGAGGACGTCCCATTTCCTCCGCAGGCTTTCGGGTAGACTTCTGATCATACCCTTCAACGTCTTGTTGAACCTTTCCACAAGGCCATTGGCCTGTGGGTGATAAGGAGTGGTGAACCGGTAGGTCACTCCACACTCCTTCCACATTGCCCGCATGTATGCTGACATGAAGTTGGTCCCCCTATCAGACACAACTTCCTTGGGGAAACCCACTCGGGTAAAGATCCCCATCAGGGCCTTTGCCACCACCGGTGCAGTGATGGTTCTCAGAGGAATTGCCTCTGGATACCTTGTGGCATGATCCACCAGTACCAGGATAAACCTGTGACCGGATGTTGTCGGTGGATCTAAGGGCCCAGCAATGTCGATGCCCACCCTTTCAAAGGGGGTGCCAACGACGGGAAGTGGTTCCAGGGGAGCCTTCAGCTTCGTCCCTGTTTTCCCACTGGCTTGGCATGACACACACGACCGACAATATGCGTCGGACGCCACCCTCATTCGAGGCCAATAAAAGTGGGGGACAAGCCTGGCAAAGGTCTTGTCCTGACCCAAGTGTCCTGCCAAGGGAATCTCATGAGCCAACTCTAACAGGAAGGCTCGGTAACACTGTGGGACTACCAGGGCCCGTGACAATCCGTGCACTGGCGCCCTGGGTTCACTGTAGAGGAGGCCATTCTCCCAGTAAATACAATAGTTCCCAGACTCGTTACCCGCTGCTTGGGCTTCAGCCTGTTGCCTCAGACCCTTGAGGGTGGGACATTTCCTTTGTCCCCTGCTCAGTTCCTCCCTGGACAGACCTCCCTCCACTCGCCAATCAGTGGGGATAGGTAAGTTCTCCAACGGAACCATGTCCTCCTCCATGGACTCCGGGTCCACCTCCGTAGGTGGCCTATCCGTCTCACGGGGCACGGACGTCGAGGCAGGCTCCTCCTTTCGCCGGCATGCTCCCTCATCAGCAGCTACGGGGTGGGCCATTGTTCCAGACTCCGACCCCTGCGACTTCTCCTCCCGAGCAGTTGCCGACCTGGTACTCACACAGGCCCAATCAGGTGTACCCAGCATCTCCGAATGGGTCCGGTATTCCACCTCCTTCCAAGCATTGTGCTCCATATCATTGCCCAGCAAACAATCGACTGGTACGGCGGGGCTTACGGCGACTCGAAGTGGACCTGCAACCCCTCCCCACTCAAAGGGAACCTCGGCCACAGGATAGTGGCCCATTCTGCCGTCAGCCAGTGCGGCTGGATGAAGTACGCCCGGAACCACCTGCTCCGAGGACACCAGTTGACTCCTTACCATAGTCATACTGGCTCCTGTATCTCTCAGAGCTTCCCCTCTATGGCCATTGATGGTGACCCACTGCCCATACTTGGTAGTATTCGAGGGCACCTGGATCTTTGGAACCATCTCCCGATCACCCAGGGACACTAAGGTGACTCCCGCCCACTCCCTTCCCTCACTTAAGGGCATCTCCTCCCCGAGCGCTACACTAGCGACTCCCGGGGCCTTTCCTCCAGCGGGAGTGGGTGGTCTCTTTGGGCATTTCGGGTCTCCTTTGTAATGTCCAATACCACCGCACTCAAAGCAATGGACAACCCTTGGCTGCTGACTCTGGCCAGGGTTAGGGTTCTTCTGCGGGTTAGCCTTAGAGTTGGAAAAGGTGTTTTTCCCCTTAAAGTTATTTTGGGGGCCTTTGGAGAACTCCTGTTTCTTGTTATCTCCCCCCTCTTTCCTTAGGGGAGCGCCTTGTCCGGACTTCTGAGAATCTCCTCCAGTCCCCTTCGTGGACACTCGGGTACTTGCCCAAATGTCCGCCTCCTCAGCAAGCTTACGGGGGCAAGTAAGTTTGCTGTCTACCAGGTGTTGCCTCAGCTCGGGAAGGCATTTCTCGAGTAGATGCTCCTTGAGGATTAAGTCATACAACCCTTGATAGTCCTCCACCTCACTACCTTGGACCCACCCTTCCAGGGCTTTCTTGGCAAAATCCAGGAAGTCAACCCAATTTTGTGAGCTCAGCTTGTGGCTACCCCTAAACCTTTGCCGGTATTTCTCCGGGCTCAACCCAAACTTCCTAAAGAGTGCCACCTTCATGGCGGGGTAGTCTACCTGTTCCTCCCGGTCTAGGGCCAATAGGGCATCCCTTCCTGTCAGAGGCATGTACCGGTATAATCCACCACCCCAGTGCTTCTCATGGATCCCATGGGCTCTTAAGGAGACCTCATAGGCTGCCAGCCACTTGGCTATGTCGTCCCCAGCGGAATAACTGGCGACTACGTCCTTTGGTAAATGGGGCCTGGGCTCCCTGGCAATTTCCTTGGACTCGACACCCCCCGGAGTATTATTAATGGTCTTGAGGTCGAGTTCTCATAACTTGAACTCATGTTCCATCCTCCTCCCTTCCATCTCCAGCTTGGCCAACTCCCACCTTAACTGTCTTTCCTCTCTCCTGTCGGCTAACTCGGTTTCTGATAACCCTCTTGATGACACACTACTGCCCTCCTGTGAGGCTACCTTGGGGCTGATAGACATCGCACCCACCCCCAGGGGACATTCTGTAATCATCTCCCTGACAGTTTCCCTGTCTGATTCCTCCTCCTCTACCGTTCCCTCCGTGTGTGCTTCCACCCAGGCTCGCAGACTAGTACGGAGCTCCTCTCTCTTGGCTCCTCGCCTAACGAACACTCCCCTTTCCTGACAGAACTCCCTGAGCTGTGCCACAGTATAGGTCTCCAGCTCTGACATTTTGAATTCCATTTTTGTCAGTTGAAAGGGTGGACCACCACCCCGAAGTAGGTTATGAAGATAGGAACTTTCTCTGAGGATCACCTCCACCCACCTCCAGGAAAGAATTAAAAAAAACAAAATCACAGAATTAGAAGGCCGCTGGGAGAATACTCCGGGTGTGTACCTGTGATGCACACTGAATTATTATGAGGTTCACAACAGCACGGCTCGTAATCCCAACCGCTGCCACCAATTTTATGTTGGACCTGCGATGGGCAAGCCCAGCACAAAGGGGGGTAGCTTGGCTCGAGTGACAAGGCGGTAGAAGGCGGTTGTGTTAAGCCGGCTATGACCTAATAATAACTCCCTGCACACCACATAAAAAGAAGGACACCACACCACTGTTATAGAAAAATACGTTTCGTTTATGTAAAAGTTCTCTGGGTTGGAAGAAGTTCAATTAGTTAATCACATTCACCTTTCTTACATGGGTTTGATTAGCTGTGTACTGGTTGCGTAGGAATAAATGGTTGGACTCTAATAAATAAATATACTGGATAAATATCAGGATTCAATACATTTGGAATAAATATCAGCAATGACTGGAATAAATATCAGCAAAACATCACAGTTGCATAGCCAGTTAGATACCGATCGTTTCACATAAATATCTCAGGGTCATACTGGTATCGCTGCCACCAATTAATCACTTTCAGGGTAAACATATTTAGATTGCCATTTAATGCGGAATGCGCGCTCTTACAGTTTTTGAAGTGTTCACGGGTTCGGGCTCTCTGGGCACAAGATACTCGTGATAATCCTTTAGTTGCACTTAAAGCATATTGCGCGTGTATCTGGAAGATAAAGACATACAATGACTACGGCAATTACACTCCGCGGCCAGCCGGTTTAATACTACTGCGGCCGGAGGAGTCTGTGCGCTTCTGTCAATGCAGGCGGGGTCTCCGAAGGCGGCTTCAGTTCACGAGTCCTCAGACCGTTGAACGGGCTGCCGGAGGGGTCAAACTACCTGTGCGCACAGTTCAAAATTGGAGCCGCACCTCAGTCCCGGAACAATGCGGCAACTTCAGGGGAAGAGACGGTCCCACCTCACTTTAACTGCGCCAGTAAGCGCTCCAGTCAGTATGGCCCTTCTCCCAAGGGTGAAGGGGGGTTCCAGGGGCTCCGCGATCCTCCCTCCAATCTCACTCACGGGGGGGCTCCCGCCCACAACAACAGTCCCCAAGTCATTTGGGCAGGGCAGAGACGGTACTCTCGCCCAAATGAAGGCCAGCCTTTTCCCGCCCCAGCGCAGCACCTCACCTTCTGTCCACGATCAGCGTTTCGACGGCGGTGGGTTCGGAGACGTCCGAATGCCCGCCAGGAGGCCCTTAAGTTGAAGGGGCCCTGTCAAGGGTCGCAGTCGCGATCTCACCACTGGGGGAGGCGGGGAGGCTCTAACTATGGTCAAAGTCTCTGAGGGGCAATTGGGCACTCGCTGGCCAGGCGCTGAAGGCGAGAGGTCACTGCTCGCGCTTCTGACTGGAACGCCAGTCAGGGTCCACGCCAACAACCTCGGCTGTACTTCGGCCTGCGCTATCAGCTGCCTCAGGGGGGGGGGGGAACAGGGCAGGTGTCAATCTGGTGTCAAGTCCTCTTCTATGTTTCTTCTCTTCTCCACTTTTTCTCATCATGGCCGCCAGGGACTGGGCCTTTTATAGCCAGTGACCTGGGGTGCCAGCACGAGCCAGAAGGTTCTAGAACCTTCCCTGGCTGTGTCAATGACATGGCCCTTACAAGGTGTCTTTTTGGTCATTAGGAGCCACCATACTGGGCTTCCTAAGGCAGCCATTTTGTGTACTTGTAACTTCTGAGGGGATTCCTGTCAGGTTTGCAGGTTACACAGAGTGCGCCAAAACCTCCAAAGGGTCAGAGGTCAGAAGGACTCCAATGGGAGTCACTCTCATAGGGGACAATGGTGTCCACCATTTTAGGGTTGACAACCTCAGTGTGTAATGCCACCGGTTCCGTCAGGCGCCTTGTACATAGGTGCCAGGAACTTGGTGAGCAACTGAGCGTCAAGGAGCATCTAGCCCCATGGGACAACACACAAAAAGGTCCTGGTAGACAAATAAAAAGCGACAAATTTTAGGAGGCACGGGGGAACAAAATAAATCATGGTGTGAGGGGACTCTCAGAAGCAGACAGGTCTAACAGTTTTATTTTCTAAAAAAAAAAAAAGAAAGTTTTCAAGTAGCATGATCACAAGTAAGGTAAGGTTATGTGATGGTTTTGAGATGTATATATATATATATATATACATTCACTGAAAAAACCATAGGTTTCAGAGACGTTATAGTTAGAAATTAGCATTTAAAAAAAACCTTAGAAATTCACAGAAAAAAACATTGGTTTCAGGGGTGTTATAGTTAGCTGACCATTTCACTCGTACAAAACCGTAGAAATTCCTCCGTTATAGTTAGTTCTGCTAACTATAACTCGTGCGCCCGCAATGCACTGCTGATGATGTCACATATTACATCATTCATGACATGGTCAGTGACATCACTGATGACATCACTGATGACATCTCAAATGACATTACTGATGACATCACTGATGACATCATCCAGTGAATGTACTTTAGTTTGAAATTTAAACATGTATTATATACATACCAATCTGTATTGAAGATTGAGTGGATATATAACTGTCTGGATGGAGAATTTAGTAGCTGTCTGACTGTATGTTTAAGTGAGTAATTAAAAGTGTCTCACTTAATACATGGATTAGAAACTAAACTATGTGAATGTGTGCATCACTGTCTCTGTTGTTGTATAACATGCTGCATCAGTTGGTCACTAACTACATGAGTGTGTATATTAGTTATTGATTAGTTGGGTAAGTATTTGTATGGGACACTGAGTTTGTGTGTGGTTGGATGGGGTGTGTGTAACTATGCATAGATGAGTGAATGGTTGATTGACTAGGTGTATAGGTTTAAGAGTGCATGTGGAAACAGTTGTTTGGGTGACTGAGTGTATTTATTTGTGTGCCGGTAAGCGAATATATGTTTTAGTTGTACATCTTCAACAAAGTAAAAAAATAAAAGTCATTGTATGTGAGAGTTGGTGTATATAAATAAGTATGTGTAAGAGTCAGTGATTGTGAGTGTAACTATATGAATGAGTTTATAATTGTAATGGTGATTTTTTAACATATTAACTATGAGTTACTATGTGTTTGAATAAATGAGTTGTTGTTGGATAATTGTGTAAGTGAGTAAATGTAAGTGTGATTAATTTTTTTCATGAGTGAGTAGGATGACTGCATAACCGACTAAGATGACTGCTGATGTGTCAATGTCTATATATGTGAATAAGTGCATTTGAAAGTGTTCTATTAATTAGTGACTACATGTATAAATGATTCTGTTGTTGAATGGGTAGTTGTGTGTGTAGACTTAGTAATCAGTGAGTGGATATGTAGTAACTGGTATTGGTGTGTCAATGGTTTCAAATATGGCACTCTGTATTTTACAGTGAGTGATGAAAGGTTATACTAGTGTATGATGAGGTGTATCAGATTGTCACGTGGATGATGTCATCAGTGATGTCATTTGAGATGTCATCAGTGATATCATCAGTGAAGTCACTGACCATGTCCTGAATGATGCAATATGTGACATCATCAGCAGTGCATTGCGGGCGCGCAAGTTATAGTTAGCAGAACTAACTATAACATAGGAATTTCTATGGTTTTGTACGAGTGAAATGGACAGCTAACTATAACACCCCTGAAACCAATGTTTTTTTCTGTGAATTTCTAAGGTTTTTTTAAATGCTAATTTCTAACTATAACGTCTCTGAAACCTATCGTTTTTTCAGTGAATTTCAAAGCTTTTTTAAATGCTAATTTCTATCTATAACGTCTCTGAAACCTATGGTTTTTTTAAGTGAATTTCAAAGGTTTTTTAAATGCTAACTTTTAAGTGTGTTGGTAGTTATACCTACTTTTTTGTACTGATTTTCTACAGTTTTTTAACTGTTCATATATAAATGTGTTATTCATTAAATAACATTATATATTTTTCTGAAAATTGCAAAAACAACATTAAAAAATTATTTTAATATATTTATTTTATTTTCTTTAAAAAAAATGTTTTTTCCCCAAAAAATTCGGAGTCGCGCACTCAAAGCGTACACATCACGGTGGGTGGGTGGATTCTAGCTGCTATTTTAGAAAAGTTGTGAAGGATCCTTGTACGGCGTGCGACGGCTGCGTGTTTTTCAGTTACATCATATACATTTCATATTACGTGATGTGCACGATTGGTGTGCGACCAGTCCGCAACTCCTGCTCCCGCGCATTGGCGACACATGCGCATTACGTACAAGATGCTTGCACGGTGGTGGGTCCCGCGTGATGTCATATACATGCTGGGGCGTGCTGGGTGCGCAACTCCCGCAGAAAAAGTTATGTTCCAAAATGATATGTATGTGTCTTTAATATACATATTAGAGCAAGAGATTATCTAAGATAGTCATAAAAATAACATATATGTACTTATAATAAACTTATATTATATTTAAATATATTTTCGCAAAGTCAGGTGTGTGCATCGTGAGTGCAAAGAACCAGGTCAGCAGAGGTGCTGTAGAGCCAGAGAAACCAGGTCAGCAGAGCTGTTGTAGAGCCAGAGAACCAGGTCAGCAGAGCTGCTCTAGAGCCTAAGAAGCAGGTCAGCAGAGCTGCTCTAGAACCAGAGACCCAGGTCAGCAAAGCTGCTCTAGAGCCAGAGACCCAGGTCAGCAGAGCTGCTCTAGAGACCGAGAACCAGGTCAGCAGAGCTGCTGTAGAGCCAGAGAAACCAGGTCAGCAGAGCTGCTTTAGAGGGAGAGAACCAGGTTAGCAGAACTGCTTTAGAGCCAGAGAACCAGGTCAGCAGAGCTGCTCTAGAGGCAGAGAACCAGGTCAGCAGAACTGCTTTAGAGCCAGAGAACCAGGTCAGCAGAGCTCTTTAGAGAGAGAGAACCAGGTCAGCAGAGCTGCTTTAGAGCCAGAGAACCAGGTCAGCAGAACTGCTTTAAAGCCAGAGAACCAGGTCAGCAGAGCTCTTTAGAGGGAGAGAACCAGGTCAGCAGAGCTGCTTTAGAGCCAGAGAACCAGGTCAGCAGAGCTGCTCTAGAGCCTAAGAACCATGTCAGCAGAGCCGCTGTAGAGCCAGAGAAACCAGGTCAGTAGAGCTGCTTTGGAGGGAGAGAACGAGGTCAGCAGAGCTGCTCCGGAGGGAGAGAACCAGGTCAGCAGAGCTGCTCTAAAACCAGAGAACCATGTCAGCAGAACTGCTTTAGATCCATAGAACCGGGTCAGCAGAGCTGCTTTAGAGCCAGAGAACCAGGTCAGCGGAGCTGTTGTAAAGCCAGAGAACCAGATCAGCAGACCTGCTCTGTAGCCTAAGATCTAGGTCAGCAGAGCTGCTCTAGAGCCAGAGAACCAGGTCAGCAGACCTGCTGTAGAGCCAGAGAAACCAGGTCAGCAGAGCTGCTTTAGAGGGAGAGAACAAGGTCAGCAGAGCTGCTTTAGAGCCAGAGAACCAGGTCCGCAGAGCTGCTCTAGCTGACACTAACTGACTGACACTGACTGACTGACACTGACAGATTGACACTGACTGACACTGACTGACACTGATTGACTGACACTGACTGACACTGACACTGACTGACACTGATTGACTGAAACTGACTGACTGACAATGACTGATACGGATTGACTGACACTGACTGACTGACACTGACTGACTGACTGACACTGACTGACTGACTGATTGACACTGACTGACACTGACTGACTGACAATGACTGATACTGATTGACTGACACTGACTGACTGACTGACTGACACTGACTGACACTGACTGACTACTCTCTACTACTCTACTACTCACTCTCTACTACTCTCTCTCTAATACTCACTCTACTACTCACTCTATACTACCATCTACTACTCACTCTCTAGTACTCACTACTACTCACTCTACTACTCTCTACTACCCTCTACCACTCAATCTCTACTACTCTACTACTCACTTTCTACTACTCTCTCTCTACTACTCACTTTCTACTACTCACTCTACTACTCACTCTCTACTATTCACTCTCTACTCACACTATACTACTTTCTACTACTCACTCTCTACTACTCTCTACTACTCACTCTACTACTCTCTACCACTCACTCTCTATTACTCCACTACTCGCTCTCTACTACTCTCTACTACTCTCTCTCTACTACTCTCTCTCTACTACTCACTCTCTACTACTCACTCTCTACTATTTATTATTTACTACTCTCTCTCTACTACTCTCTACTACTCACTCTCTACTACTCTACTACTCTCTCTACTGCTCACTCTCTACTACTCTCTACTACTCACTCTATTACTCTTTACCACTCACTCTCTACTACTCTACTACTCACTCTCTGCTACTTTCTCTCTTCTACTCACTCTCTACTACTCACTCTACTACTCTCTACTACTCACTCTCTACTACTCTCTCTCTACTACTCACTTTTTTACTACTCTCTACTACTCACTCTCCACTACTCACTCTCTACTATTCGCTCTCAACTACTCTCTACTACTCACTCTATTACTCACTCTCTACTACTCACTACTACTCTCTCTACTTCTCACTCTCTACTACTCACTCTCTACTACTCACTATCTACTACACACTCTCTACTACTTACTCTCTGCTACTCGCTCTCTGCTACTCTCTACTACTCACTCTACTACTCTCTAATACTCACTATACTACTCACTCTCTACTACTCTCTACTACTAACTCTCTAGTACTCCACTACTCTCTACTACTCACTCTCTACTACTCTACTACTCTCTCTCTACTACCCACTCTCTACTACTCACTCTACTACTCTCTACTACTCACTCTCTACTACTCACTCTCTACTACTGACTCTCTACTACTCACTCTCTACTACTCTACTACTCTCTCTCTACTACCCACTCTCTACTACTCACTCTACTACTCTCTACTACTCACTCTCGACTACTCACTCTCTACTACTGACTCTCTACTACTGAGTCTCTACTACTCTCTCTACTACTACTCTCTACTAATCTCTACTACTCCCTCTCTACTACTACTACACACTCTCTACTACTTACTCTCTGCTACTCGCTCTCAGCTACTCTCTACTACTCACTCTACTACTCTCTAATACTCACTATACTACTCACTCTCTACTACTCTCTACTACTAACTCTCTAGTACTCCACTACTCTCTACTACTCACTCTCTACTACTCTACTACTCTCTCTCTACTACCCACTCTCTACTACTCACTCTACTACTCTCTCCTACTCACTCTCTACTACTCACTCTCTACTACTCACTCTCTACTACTCTATGACTCTTTACTACTCTCTCTCTACTACCCCCTCTCTACTACTCACTCTACTACTCTCTACTACTCACTCTCTACTACTCACTCTCTACTACTGACTCTCTACTACTGACTCTCTACTACTCTCTCCACTACTACTCTCTACTAATCTCTACTACTCCCTCTCTACTACTCCCTCTACTACTCACTCTACTACTCACTCTCTACTACTCCCTCTCTACTACTGACTCTCTACTACTCTCTCTCTACTACTCTCTACTACTCACCCTACTACTCACTCTCTACTACTCTCTACTACTCTCTCTCTCCTTCTCACTCTCTACTACTCACTCTCTACTACTCACTCTCTACTACTCTTTACTACTCACTCTACTACTCACTCTCTACTACTCTCTACTACTCACTCTCTACTACTCACTCTCTACTACTCACTCTACTACTCTCTATTACTCACTCTCTGCTACTCTCTCTACTACTCTCTACTACTCTCTACTACTCACTCTCCACTCTCTACCTCTCTATCTCACTCTACCTCTCACTCTACTACTCTCTACCTCTCTACCTCTACCTCTCTACCTCTACACCTCTTCTACACCTCTATCTCTACACCTCTACCTCTCTACCTCTCTCTACCTCTCTCTACACGCACACATATGCACATATATATATGCATATATATGCATATGCATTTATATATATGTATGTGTATATATATTCACTTAAAAAACCATAGGTTTTACACATGTTATAGTTAGCTGGACATTTCACTCGTAAAAAACCAATGAAATTCCCCCGTTATAGTTAGTGCAGGAAACTATAACTTCCCCCGTTATGGTTAGTGCAGGCAACTATAACTCACGCGACCGCAATCCTCTGCTGATGACGTCAGATATTACATCACTGTATTTAGACACTTATTTACCCATGTCTTCTTCCATTAATCTTTAGCTATACATATATTACAAATATTTATTTTTCATAAAGACACATATGTCATCAGTGATGTAATATCTGACCGATTCGAATGTTTACCGACATCTAACAACCAATCAGAATTGCGCTCGCGCACGGCAGGGTGCACACTTATAGATATTGATATGCTTTTAAATGCTATTTTCTCAGGAAATACTGAACAGATTTACACCAGACCTGCAAAAGGCACTTCCTTGACCTCTCTGCCAAATTTCAAGTAATTCTGTTCAGCCGTTCGGGCTGTAGCTGTGTCTAAAGGTCCTATGGAAAAATGCATTGGGAAAACGTGTTGTGGGACCCCTCCTTTTTCTCGGCCCCCGCTTGACGAATCACCCCGAGACTTTCAGGGTAGGAGCTGAACGGAGCGCCCCATTAGTTTTGAAAATTTCGCGAGGATTCGTCAACCGGCGCCAAAGTTATTCAAAATAGAATTTTGAGATTTCCTATGGAAACTAGGTTGTAACTATAACTATCTACTGGCGACCGCCAGTAGATAATATATATACATACATATATAAACATATATATAATCTGCATATCTATATAAATACAAATATAAATGCATGCATACATATACATATACATATATGCATACATATGCATGTTATGTACATGAAAGTTTGAAAACACTACTACAAGCAAAGCTAAAAAGCCACCTAATTACAAACAGAATTGCTTTAACTTAAACGAGGGCGGGACCTATTGCATTTTCAATGCTTTTTTACTTTGGTTCCATCAAGAAGGCATTCAGATGTGTCACACATTTGCCATAAATTCTGAATGTTAGCACTCTAGTTGCTCATTAGATCACTGTAGTAAAGCTACTGCTCACCAGGGAAGTCTGCTGCTGGTATTCAAAGTGCATGTTTCAGTCTGCATGTCAGAATTTTTTAATGAAATAGAAGAGGATTTGAGAAGTCACTCAAAATGTGCCCTAATTTTTCTTTCTGCAGCACTAATCATACTTTCTATGGCAAAATGAACCCCCTCATTTTGTTCCTTTTTAAATTAAATGTTTTAAGAGTTACCACTTTATTCCATTCAAGATGGCTTCAGGTATGCCATACGTTTGTCATAAGTAGGACTGTTAGCTCTCTTGTTATTCTTTAGAACACTCTGGGAAGCTGCAGTAGAACACAAAGGAATCAACTGACAGTCTCTGCCCTTGTTGGATGTACATGTTTTACTGAGAATGTCAGACTTCATTCTCACATGACTGAGAAAGATAATGTGAATTTACAGAAAATATGCTCTCAGGTTAGCTTATAGATCACCTACCAAACCTCTGTGGGAAAAGCATGAGAAAATATTTTTCTCTCAAACATGATTCATGATATCCCAGCAGAAGGCTTTTTCACATGGTAAAATCACCATAGAACACACCAGAATTCCTAAAATGAGTATGATACCATCAACAAATGATTTATAATGTAACTAAAGTCTTAAAACCTTCTATTAACTGCAATGCTTTTTAATGAGGAGCTATCATGTACATTGGTCCCAAGATGGCTGCCAACACATCTTGGATGAAGTGCTGACAGCCAATCAGATTTCACGATGAAATGTGTTTAGGCTCCGCCCAGATATATATGTGATTTTGATTTTCTCAGGAACTACTGAACAGATTGACACCATTTAAACAAAAGGCACAAGTCTAAACTAAGGATTACCACTATGCCAAATTTGGTGTAATTCCGTTCAGCAGTTCGGGCTGCAGCTGCGGCTAAAGGTCCTATGGGAAATTGCTTGGGGAAAACACATTTTGGGACCTCCCTTTTTTCTCGGCCCCCGCTACATGAATCATCCCGAGACTTTCAGGATAGGAGCGGACCGGAGCTGGCCAAAAGTTTTGAAATTTCGCGAAGATTCGTCAATCGGCGCCAAAGTTATTGGGAATAGAATTCTGCGGATTTCCTATGGAAAATAGGTCCTAACTATAACTACCTACTGGCGACCGGCAGTAGGTAATATATATATATGTATAGGTTACATGGGTGAACCAGAGGAATTTAGCTGAGCTAACTATAACTCGCATGACATCATCCAGTGATTGTGTTTCCTAAAAGTTACTGAGTGTTAAACATATATATATATATACACTAAGGTAACTTGCTATGGAAATGCTGTATGGGTAAGTGAGTGGGTGTGTAAGTGGTGTATAGAAGAGTGACTGGGTATATAAGAGACTGTATACATGAGATAGTGGGTGTGTGAGTTTTGTATAGGTGAGCGAGTGGGTGTGTCAGTGCATGTATGAGTAAGTGAGTGGCTGTGTGAATGCCTGTATAGTTGACTGAATTGGTATATTAGTGGTTGTAAATGTTGAATGAGAGGTGCATGAATGGCTGAATGGGTGTTTGAGCTGAGACATAAGTGTATGTAAGGGTGAGTGGCAGGGTGCTTAAGTGGCTGTCTCGATGCATTAATGGTGCATGGGCAAGTGAATGGGTGTATGAGCGACAGTATGTGTGAGCAAATGGGTGTTTGAGTGGTTTTATGGGTGAGTAAGTGAGTGTGAGAAAGGTTGTATGGTAAAGAATATGGTTCCCTCAGTCACTGTATAGGTGAGTGAGCATGTGTATTAGTATATATATAAGTAACTGAGTGGCTATGTGAGTAATTGTATGGGTGAGTTAGTGGCTGTGTGACTGACTGTATGGGTGACTGAGTAGGTGTGTGAGTAGGTATATGATGAACTCATTTACTGTATCAGTAGCTGTATGGTTGTATGACTGGATGTATACGTGTGTCTATGTATCAATAACTGGATCTGTGACTGGCTGTATTGGTAAGTGAGTAAATACTTGAGTGTTTGTAAATGTGAATTAGTGATTCTGTTAGTGGTTCTATTGGTCAGTTGATTTGTTACTGGCTGTATGGATGAGTGATGAGATGTGTGAGTGTTTGGATGAGTTCTGTGAATGAGTTTGTTAGTAAATGTATGGGAGTGGTTGTATGACATGTTTTATGGGGTTATAAGCGGGTATGTCAGTGTTTCTCTGGATGATGTCATCAGTGATGTCATTTCAGATGTCATCATTGATGGTATCAGTGATGTCATCAGTGATGTCACTGACCATGTCATGAGTGATGTAATATGTGAGGTCATAAGCAGTGCATTGTTGGGGTGCGAGTTACAGTTAGCTCAGCTAACTATAACTGCTGAATTTCTCAGAAATTTCAGCCTAACTATAACATCTCTGTAATCTTTGTTTTTTCTCAGTGAATTTTCTAAGTTTAAAAAAAAAGTCTAATTCCTAACTATAATGTCCCTGTAACCTTTGTTTTTCAATGAATTTCAAAAGTTTTTTTAAAATGCTAATTCCTAACTATAACTATAACTATAACCTTTGTTTTTTAAAGTGAATTTCAGCCACCATCACATTTAAAACTTAAAACTGAAAAACTGATTATGACCAAAATGCTAAAGACATTACTATCTAAATGACTCTATAATAGCATGTATATCTAACTCCCCTAATATCTCTATGACACAGTGTATAACTCTTTCAGTGATATATGTGATTGCATACATCACAGTGTCAGTAAGTCTCTCATTCACTGTATAAGTATTTGAGTGGATCAGTGAGACAGTGCATCAGTCTATCAATGGTTCTGTAACAAACTGCGTGACTGTCTCAGTGCATCTATGAGTGGGTGAATCAGTGTCTCAATGGGTCTGTGATTGATTGCATGAGTCTCTCAGCTGATATATGAGTAGGTGCATAAGTGCCTTTGTAAGTAAGTATATGACTCTCTGACTGGATCTGTGAGTGGATACATGAGTGTCTAAGGGGGTGTCTGAGTGGGTGGGTGCATGAGTGTCTGAGTGATACTGTGAGTGGTGTGTGGGTCTCTGAGTGAGACTGTGAGTGGGTGAGTGAGTCTCTGAGTGAATGTGTGACTGGGTTTATAAGTCTCTAAGGGAGTTTCTGAGTGGGTGTGTGAGTGACTATATGGGTGTGTGAGTAACTGTGTGGATGTGTGTGTATCTGAATGAGTCTGGGAGTGGGTTTATGAGTGTCTGAGTGGATCTGTGAGTGGGTGTATGTGTGTCTCAATGGATCTGTGAGTGAGAGTCTGTTAGTGTATTAGTGAGTAGCTGAGTGCATAAGTCTCTAAGATCATCTGTGACTTAGTATGTGAGTGATGGTATGGGTGTGTGAGGGGGTGTATGAGTATCTGAGTGGATCTATGAGTAAGTAAATGACTCTCAGTGGGTCTGTTAGTGGGTGTGTGAGTGTCTCAGTGAGTCTGTAAGTACATACATGAGTGTGTGAGTGGGTCTGTAAGTGGGTGTGTGAGTCTCTGAGTGAGTCTGTAAGTGCATGCATGAGTATTTCAGTGGGTCTGTGAGTGGGTGCATGAGTGCCCAGATGGGACTCTGAGTACGTATAAGATTCTCTAAGTGGGCATGAGACTGTAAGCATAAGTCTATGAGTGGGTCAATAAGTAGGTGTGTGAGTCTCTGGGTGGGTCTGTACATGGGTGCATCACTCTCTGAGTGAGTCCGTAAGTGGGTGCATGAGTACCTGAATGGGTATGTGAAGTCGATACATGAGTATCCAACTGTGTATGTGGGATGTATAAGTGTGTGAGTGGGTATGTGAATGGGTGTGTAAGTATCTTAGACATCTCAAACTCATTAAGAGTGCATACATGAGTCTGTGACAGTGATCAGTGAGTGTGCACAAATATATATATTTTTTATATATCCACCAATATTCGTAATGTTGCCACGATAGTCACGACGTCCCCAAGATGGTACATGGAAAGCAGTGCTGTCGGTCTCAGTGTCGTCACGAATATGTTGCGTGTTTGAAAAAATCTATTTTGGCCGCATAACATGCGTCACTAACACTCTCATTTCTCAAACATGAGGTCAGAGTACTTCCACCTTTACTCTTATGTTAGTTTTCACAGACATTTTCAGCCCTGGGAACTGTTCCCGATTGATAAAATGGCAGCTACAACTTTCTGTTTAAATTGCGTCCAGCCATCAGAACATTTTCGTTGATGAGGGCATTTGTGATTTACAGTGAAATCATCACAAAATGTCAGAAACCATGACAAAGTCACCATGATATATTTGCGGCCCATTATATCACTATATTGTTAGGTTTTAATTTATCAAAAACTACTGAACAGATTTCACCGAATATAAAAAAAGCACAATCTGTTTAACAACATCTACCTTTCTGTCAAATTTGGTGTAATTCCTAACCCCATGGTAGTGGGCATAGCGGGGCAACGCGGAGGGCCACGAAGTTAAGAACAAACTCCGCGGAACACCATGGAGCTCCGCTACGCCACCCGCCTCCCACCCCCCTATTAACAGTTGCTTAAAACTGAAATAAAACTACTTCTAAAGTAAATAAAAAACACTTACCTTGGCTGTGATGTCCCCGGGCTGCTCTCCTCCTCTTCATCTCCGTCTCTGGGGAAACTGTTCATGCGCGTGCGCCCGTGCATGCACATTTCTCATGCGTGTCAGTCAGTGCTATCATTGATTACCTAGCTATGATTTAATGCAAGGGCAGGAAGAACTTTGCCCAGGCTTTGTGACTACTATATCACCAATCATCACATCCAAATTAAATTCCAATGGCCCTAGGAAAATAGCAATGTCCTGCCACGGGACTGTGCCACTATAGACAGTATAAACAAGTGTTTGAAATGAGCGCTTCACAATTCATGGTTTTTCTAATTTGTTCTTCTTACTTTCTTGATATAGCTTCTCCTGCTGCTGGAGCTGGTGACACGCAGCAACTGGCACGAGCCCCAACACGGCAGGCGATAGCACCCAGTTGCGGAAGCAGAAGTTTGAGGCAGTGGCTGCAGAATATTGCTGGCTGTAGGCCCAGTAGAAAGAAGAACAGGAGGCACAGCCTTCAAGTTCAGAGAGGCTGACAGCGAGGCCCGCCTCCTACTCAGCCATGCCACCACTGCCAACTGCAGCCAGGGTCCACTGTCGCCCGTGCCACCACCAGCCTCACATCCTCCTTGGACTCAACACCAAGCCTCCCCCACTATGTTCAATGAGAGCTGGTGCACCGCAGACGTGAGACGGCCCAGCTGGAGCACAAGATGGCACAGGTCAGGCATGGGCAGCAGAACTTGGCCAGGTTACTGAATGCCCTCAATGCTCTTTTTTATTGAGTTTTTTGTTTTAGTGGGAGGGTATGTTGTGGCTGGGGATGGTGGAGAAAGGGTTTTGTACATTGGGCTTTCAATTTTTTGGGACATTTTTGGCTTGGGGAAGCTGGTGGGCCTGTTGTGGGTGGAGAGGGTAGGTCTTAAAATAAATGAACTCTGCGTTCTTTTGCCATCATCATTATCTGTCATTCATTTGCTAGTTGGCATAGAATAGCATTGTTGAAAGTTACTGTGGACATGAGAGTGCCACACGGAGGTGCCCTCTGAAATCGTCACATATTATACAGCAACTTTTCATCATAGATTTTCCTTACCTGAAGCCCATCGCCATGTATGCATTCTTACCTTTTCCTGCTGTCCAGTGATTAATTATACCTGCCACTATACTGGGACTGTCCAGGAACAGAATAGTGATTTATTTACTTCTGTATCACTTGATACATTTTTGTAGCACCCAGCCTCCAATAAATGATACAGTATGCTGCTTACTTAAAGAAAACACTTGAATTGTACCGACCAACGCGGCAGTTAAGATTTAGTAATCGTTCTCTACTCTGTACTCAGAGAATCAGAAAGGTCAAGATAGGTGGCCGGGTTTTTCTCATCTTGCCCCTCAGCATTGGAATAGGCTCCCGGAGGAGATTCGTGCCTGCTCTACTTTCGCACAGTTCAAGAAGCTACTCAAACCTGGCTGTTTTAGACACTACTGCCCATTTGGTGTCCCTCTCTCAGGCGCCAAGAGATCCCTCTGGGGATGATTAGCTGCGCCATACAAATGAGTAAAATAAATATGGTAGTTAGTGGAGTAACTGGTCTTGTCCCACCCTCTGTAACTATATTCCCAGTAAGGGGTCTGCAATCATGCACAAACATTTAATATTTTTTTATCTCTCCTTCCAAAGGACAACTTCACTAGTCATCCACTAGTTCTTCAATTTCACTTCTTACCTGAATTGACAAAGCAATGGTATTTCTCACAATCTTCCCAAGCATTATTGCAATGTTTCCCAAAAGGGCCTACTTATTAATGGTGGTGGTATTAATAGTGTTCTTGCACTACCAGGTAAGACAACACAGAGAGGGACTGATTCACAAAGTTAAAGTCACACTTTTGATGTTACTTTACTGACTCTTGCAGTGTGAGTTTACGACTACTAACTTTTCCATCAGTAACTTTCTGAGTAGTGACTTTGCGAGTCTTAAGAAGTTCCCACAGTGAGTTGGTGTTGCTTTCACCACATCTGCCCCACCAAGTGTGTAATCAATTTATAGTGTACATTTGTAAGTTACACCTCAATATATTGCACAGCCTGAGGGAAGAGGGTTAGAGGTGTGATGAATGGATGGGAACATGGAGTTGAGGAAAGGTGTGACAAAGACAAACACTGCACAACAACAATATTTATCAGGTCGATGAGCAGCAAACCATCAAATCTGTTGTGGAAGGAAATGAAGGAATGTCATAGTTCAGTTAATGCATTGCAAACAGTCCTTCAGCTCTAGAGATCCAATTATCTAGTCGTTCTGTCATCTAGGTTTGAAACATACAAATTAGGGAAGAGTGAACCCACACAGTTCTAAAAATTATGATTGTGAAAAGAAAAATGATACTGAATATAAATGCCATATAAACGATATGGCTTAAACGTGTTCATATTAGCAGATAGGGGACAGGGATATAGTTTCCCAAGTTTACCCTGCCTTTCAATATTTAACCCTGCCAAGGAGGGCCCATAATAAAACTAAGAGTGTACCTCCTTAGACAGTTTTATTCATCCCTTTTCTGCACATTACTTGATCCCTTTTCGAGTCAGTTTCTTTGTATGCCATAAGTGGCTGTACTGTACCTGTTTGTAGAACCTGTACTTCCTTTCATAGGATAACAATGCAGAACTCAAAAATTGCACTGTGTCTACTTTTTGAACTGAAAAGAATCAATATTTAGAAACATACTAACCTGAATGATTTTTCTCTGATGCCTAAACATATATAAAGATACCTGCTATTTTTATAAATTGGTATGGATCTCCTTGTTGTGTTGTGTGTGTCAGTCAAAAAAGTCTTTATTACGATTATTCATCTTAAAATACATATATATACAATAAAACAATATAAAATACTGCGACCATAATTGAAATCACAGAATGCGTAATTTAAACACAGCAAACAATTCATTTGAAATTTAAAATGTCCATAAAACTCCATATAAAAAGATAAAATTGGCGAAATTACTGTAGACCGCCATTCCTTTCGCGAATAGCCCAAGACCAGCTTAGGAATTTGGCTACCCCTATGATGATGGTTTCGTTATCTCCAATTTTCAAGAGTCGTTTTGCTGTCATAGCAGAGGTTGTACAAAGAGATCTACTCAGGGGTTTAAGCCACATACTCCTAGGTAAATGGTATGCTGGACAAACGTAGAGAAGGTGGTTTATATCTTCGATACAGTCAGGGCAGAAAGGACACCTGTCTCCCATGCCAGTCTTCCATTTACTGGTAAATTTCCTGAGTGGGAGCGTTTCTACCCTAAACTGGTGGTACAGCCTACGATCTCGTGGTTTGGTAATCAAGTCCCAGTAAATTTCAATAGACCGTTCGTCTTTAAAATCCCAAAAAGCTCTGGTCAATGAGGAGCCCACCAGAGTAGAATATCTCCTAGATTTTACTAAGCTCCAGTATGCCGCTCTTAAGTCTGTCTTAGATGGAGGAACAGCCGTGTCCGGGGATACCCAGAAGTCCCTCATTCCCATATCAATAAGGAGATTTTTGACAGTTTTTAGCCATAGAATCTTATTTGAGTGGTCCAGCCCCCTTACTTCAAGTAAAGCCTTTGCAAAATGATGTAATTCTGGGGTGGACCACAACCTTCTCCAAAAGAGGACCAATCTAAGCTGAACAATGTCCTCAATGGGATTACACCCTAGATCAAGCAATAGCGGGATTCGAGGAGTCGATCGTGGGAGGCCCACAATTGATCTTAAACATTTGTTTTGGGCCAGAACTAAATCGGACAGGTTACAACACCCCCAGATCTCAGCGCCATATAAGATGGCAGGGACTATTTTCAAAGAATACAGCTTAATGGCTGGAGCCACTGGCTTGGTTAAAGAGAGCCTGTGCTCCCTTAAAAGGGATCCTGCTAGCTGTGAATGTTTCAAGGCTAAAAGCTTCATCTGTGGAGTCCAGCTCAACTTTTCCCCAAGGGTAATGCCTAGACAAGTAAAAACTTTGGTCTGCTCCAGGGGTGTCCCACCCATAAAAACTTTAGCCGAAACATCTCCTGCCCCATGGAGAACCATAAATTTTGTTTTCTCTACATTAACCTCAAGCTCATGTTCACTGCAAAAGGCCTCAAAGCGGGATAAAGCCCGCTGCAGACCCTGCCGTGTTTTGGATAGAATCAGAGTATCGTCAGCGAACATGAGCAAGGGCACCCTTTGGCCGTCCAACTTTGGAGCATCAGTGGGGTGGTTTTCAAAGTACTGGACAACCCCATTTATAAACAGTGAAAACAATGTTGGGGCTAGAACACACCCCTTGTGTGTGTCATTTTTTGATCATTGTGTGTAGTTGCAGATGTATTGCACTCCATTCGGTTAAGCCTAAGGCTGCTCAACCACCCTACAGCGAATAGGACACTTTGGGATTGCTAGAGCAAGCCCCTGTCTACTTATAAGGGAACCCCTAGACCCCATACACGGTATATCAGATTATTGATATATCACATAAAGAGCCATCTTCCTATATTATACATCAGTGAAAGTGTACAATCATTGTTAAATGTGAATGCATATTGAACATGACTATATCAGTTTATGAATTAACCTAATGCAGTTATGTGTAACTTATAACAATCATAATGGCTACATTGTATTATTATTTTGGTTAAATGCGCTGCACACTTTAATAAAAATGCAACCGCATTTAAGTATAAATGTCATATATAGAGGCATAAATGTATGTACATGACATAAACAGTGTGGAGGTAAAATTAGGTTGCTCCAATTCGCCTGTGATTGCTTCTTAGCCATCACAATATCACATGAATCTTCCCTTGAGACCGGCTCAAAGCCTAGATGTGTTAAGCATCTAACAACTTGTGTTCTCCAGGTGCTTAATCTCATCATAAAACCTACACACGCTCTCCTCCAATTCTACATCCCTTCTCTTCCTTTTAATTCCCCTTCCATGCTCTTCTCTATCACTTAATATCAGGCACTTGTACCCTGTAAACATGACAAAAAAACAAATCACGCAAATTGCGATGACTATGATGGGTCTCAATATACAGCTGAAAGTCCACTACCTAAATTCCCAAACCATTTGCCTACAGCATTAAACCCTTTCCCAAGAACCTGTACCTACTAGCTTGCCAAAATGTTCCTTAAGTTCAGTAATAGTCCTAATAAACTTCATCTCCTCACTCTTGTCCTGTATGTAGGTACAACATTGTGGAACCTTCAACATCTTACAGCCATCATCCTCCTTCGCAAGAACCATAGACCTAATAGCTATTATTTCAGTATCAACAGCTAAAAATGATCCAGATTTACAATGAAACCAATTATTCTATTATAGAAGAAAACTTCCTAATCTTTAGATCATTCAAAACTCCTTCAACAGAAAGCATCAATGCCCCAAAATATCCCCTACTATCTCAGAGGCACTACTACTATGTTTTGTTTTACCAGGAAATATCCTCCAAAATGATCATCTAAATGTTCTTCAGGGTATATTTTCGAGAAGACTATAGCTAAATAGCAAGTGCCATATCAATTCCTAGGCATCAAAAAATAGGCATGCTCTCCGCACACATTATATACGCCCAAAATTTGATCTATGTTTCCTCCCTATTCAAACTTGTGTTCACAATCACTCTTTCCCATAAATTAATTGTGGATCACAGTTTTAACCCGGTGTGCACACAACATGCCTTTATGTTGCCAATTTAAAGTTATTGTCTAAGTCTAACTCCCTGTGCTCCAACTCTTCCTTAGCCCACTTGTCTTTCCGTATCTCTTGTCCTCAATCACCCTTATCCTATCTTATAACTCATCTATAAAAAAAGTTTTTCGACGTCGGTCAAAGAAAATGTCAAATTCTGTCTATGGGTATATGAAGTATCACGTTTCTTTTTAGGCTGTAAGAAGCTCTAAACAGTGTCCATCTCTTTAGCATTGAGTTGTGCATTCAAATTTTTGTACATAGGGACTTCTGAGGAAACTAAATCATAATTCGAAATATCATTCTCATCCATATAAAAGTCTAAGCAAAATACTGCAGATAATACCATAAGTAAGAGAGATATGATGATAGGTTAGTCCTTCAGCCACTGAAGCAAGTAACTATATACGAACATAGCACTCTTTAGCATCCATAGGCTCAATATGCTCAAACAGCAATCCAAAGTAAGCATTGGAAGAAAAATCTCCATTTATCTGTGTGTAACAACTTATAATTAAAAGTAATGAGTTCCTTACAGCAGATGTAGGGCTGCTGGGGGTAGGCATAGGCTTAGATCTAATAGGACTTGAAGGGGTTAGTGAGAATAATGCTGCAAGCAGAATGACTAACACTACAGTGACCACTATCTATATGGCAGCTATTATAAACCTATGCCATTTTAATTTACTACTTTCCATGACTTCACTACATTCAGACCGTTGAGTAGAAAATAATAGCAAACACATTTTTTATGTACATTTCTACTTGTGCAAATGGCTAAACTTTGTTCAATGGTAAAAGTAATTAACTTATTTCCAGAAGTCTTCATGAGTCATCCCAATACCTACTTCGTGTTCTTCCATAATGACACCCTTACTCTCCTTCTGCAGCCTAAGAAATCTTCTTAATTTTTTAAGCAAAGGTCATTCAATTGTCGCAGTTCAAGAGAAATGTCAATCAAAGTTCAGTTCCAATAATCAGCAAAGACACAGTTCAGTTCAGCTAGTGTTTGGATTATACCTGGGAGGACCTCGCAGGGTATTACCCAGTAGAATTCCACAGAGTTACAAAAAACTCTGCGAGATTCCGTGGAATTCTGCTAATGACGATAAAGATGCTCATTCACCCATTTCTGATGCTTTTTCCGGCCAGTAGTGTGTTCCACACTACAAAATCTGCACAAATGGCACCATGTGGTGCACAAACATGTTGTCATTTTGTTTGTATACTTCTGTTCCTGTTTCCTTGCTGGCTGTCTTTTTCTTCAATCCAACCTAATCCAAACCCATCTTTTCTTCTCTATTCCAAATCCCAACTTTTTTCTACTTATTTTGTTATTGTTTCATTTTCACTGTGCTAATTTTTTGTTTATTTTACATTCATTGACTGTTTTGTACTTTGTTTTTTATTTTCCTTTCCCAGCCTGTTCTTTGTCTGTCCTCCTCCTGTTTCTCTACTTTCCCTCTTGACTCCATATCCACTTGGTAAGATCGAAAAAGCAGGCAGCACGTGCGCCACCTGCAACCCATGCTGGCATCGCAGAAGGGCAGGGGTGCGGCCCGCCAAATCTTCAGTGAGGCAGAGGTGGCTGCACTCATTTTCTGGATGCAGTGCCACGTCCCCCACATGGTGGCAGCAGGCGGCAGGCCCAGCACGGGCAATGCCTTGAAGGAGAGGCAGCTGCTCTGGGGTTGAGTGAAGCAGTGTGTGGGTCGCTGCACTGGGATCACTCGCACCCAGCAGCAGCTGATGCAACGCTGGTCAGATACCATTGACCAGATCTGCTTGACCTGCTGGGCATTGAGGTTGTGGGGCTCAATGAGTAAATAATAGTTTTTGTTGGACCTGCGATGGGCAAGCCCAGCACAAAGGGGGGTAGCTTGGCTCGAGTGACAAGGCGGTAGAAGGCTGTTGTGTGAAGCCGGCTATGACCAAATAATAACTCCCTGCACACCACATAAAAAGAAGGACACCACACCACTGTTATAGAAAAATACGTTTCGTTTATGTAAAAGTTCTCTGGGTTGGAAGAAGATCAATTAGTTAATCACATTCACCTTTCTTACATGGGTTTGATTAGCTGTGTACTGGTTGCGTAGGAATAAATGGTTGGACTCTAATAAATAAATATACTGGATAAGTATCAGGATTCAATACATTTGGAATAAATATCAGCAATGACTGGAATAAATATCAGCAAAACATCACAGTTGCATAGCAAGTTAGATACCGATCGTTTCACATAAATATCTCAGGGTCATACTGGTATCGCTGCCACCAATTAATCACTTTCAGGGTAAACACATTTAGATTGCCATTTAATGCGGAATGCGCGCTCTTACAGTTTTTGAAGTGTTCACGGGTTCGGGCTCTCTGGGCACAAGATACTCGTGATAATCCTTTAGTTGCACTTAAAGCATATTGCGCGTGTATCTGGAAGATAAAGACATATAATGCCTTCGGCAATTACACTCAGCGGCCAGCCGGTTTAATACTACTGCGGCCGGAGGAGTCTGTGCGCTTCTGTCAACGCAGGCGGGGTCTCCGAAGGCGGCTTCAGTTCACGAGTCCTCAGACCGTCGAACGGGCTGCCGGAGGGGTCAAAGTACCTGCGCGCACAGTTCAAAATTGGAGCCGCACCTCAGACCCGGAACAATGCGGCAACTTCAGGGGAAGAGACGGTCCCACCTCACTTTAGCTGCGCCAGTAAGCGCTCCAGTCAGTATGGCCCTTCTCCCAAGGGCGAAGGGGGGTTCCAGGGGCTCCGCGATCCTCCCTCCGATCTCACTCACGGGGGGGCTCCCGCCCACAACAACAGTCCCCAAGTCACTCGGGCAGGGCAGAGACGGTACTCTCGCCCAAATGAAGGCCAGCCTTTCCCCGCCCCAGCGCAGCACCTCACCTTCTGTCCACGATCAGCGCTTCATGGCGGTGGGTTCGGAGACGTCCGAACGCCCGCCAGGAGGCACTTAAGTTGAAGGGGCCCTGTCAAGGGTCGCAGTCGCGATCTCACCACTGGGGGAGGCGGGGAGGCTCTAACTATGGCCAAAGTCTCTGAGGGGCAATTGGGCACTCGCTGTCCAGGCGCTGAAGGCGAGAGGTCACTGCTCGCGCTTCTGACTGGAACGCCAGTCAGGGTCCACGCCAACAACCTCGGCTGTACTTCGGCCTGCGCTATCAGCTGCCTCAGGGAGGGGGGAACAGGGCAGGTGTCAATCTGGTGTCAAGTCCTCTTCTATGTTTCTTCTCTTCTCCACTTTTTCTCATCATGGCCGCCAGGGACTGGGCCTTTTATAGCCAGTGACCTGGGGTGCCAGCACGAGCCAGAAGGTTCTAGAACCTTCCCTGGCTGTGTCAATGACATGGCCCTTCCAAGGTGTCTTTTTGGTCATTAGGAGCCACCATACTGGGCTTCCTAAGGCAGCCATTTTGTGTACTTGTAACTTCTGAGGGGATTCCTGTCAGGTTTGCAGGTTACACAGAGTGCGCCAAAACCTCCAAAGGGTCAGAGGTCAGAAGGACTCCAATGGGAGTCACTCTCATAGGGGACAATGGTGTCCACCATTTTAGGGTTGACAACCTCAGTGTGTAATGCCACTGGTTCCGTCAGGCGCCTTGTACATAGGTGCCAGGAACTTGGTGAGCAACTGAGCGTCAAGGAGCATCTAGCCCCATGGGACAACACACAAAAAGGTCCTGGTAGACAAATAAAAAGCGACAAATTTTAGGAGGCACGGGGGAACAAAATAAATCATGGTGTTAGGGGACTCTCAGAAGCAGACAGGTCTAACACGCGTCCCCCCCAGCTGAAAGTGGGAAGAGCTACCCAACCCCTTGGGAGTCCTCAACACTAAGGCAGAAATACCTGGAGAGACCGTCTGCATTGGCGTGGTCAGCTCCGGGCCGATGTTCCACCCGAAAGTCCATTCCCTGTAGGGAGATAGACCACCTCAACAGTTTTGGGTTTTCCCCCTTCATCTGCATGAGCCAACTAAGGGGTCGGTGGTCTGTCTGAACCAGGAAGTGCGAACCAAACAGGTATGGTCGCAGCTTCTTTAGTGCCCAGACCACCGCAAAGGCTTCCCGCTCAATGGTACTCCATCTCTGTTCCCGGGGAAGTAGTCTCCGTGACAGGAAGATCACGGGCTGATCCAGACCCTCTTCACTGAGTTGCGATAGCACCGCCCCAATGCCAATGTCGGATGCATCTGTCTGGACAATGAATTCCTTCGAGAAGTCTGGAGCCTTCAAAACTGGAGCGTTGCACAATGCCTGTTTCAGAGTGTCGAAGGCTCGTTGGCAAGCCTCGGTCCAGATGACTCTTCTGGGTTGCTTCTTGGCCGTGAGTTCAGTAAGGGGAGCCACGATAGTGCCATACCCCTTCACGAACCGTCTGTAGTAACCTGTGAGGCCCAGGAAGGCTTGGACCTCAGTCTGGGTCTTGGGGGGTTCCCAGGCCACGATTGCCTCAATCTTTGCCTGAAGGGGTTGCACCGTTCCCCGGCCCACCAAGTGACCTAAGTACACCACCGACCCCTGCCCAATCTGACACTTGCTGGCCTTGATCGTCAGACCAGCTTGTTCCAGGGCCTGGAGAACGTCTTGCAGGTGCTGCAAGTGATCCTCCCAACTGCTACTGAAGACAGCAATGTCGTCAAGGTAAGCAGCAGAGAAGGATTCCTTCCCAGTGAGGATCATGTTCACCAGCCGCTGGAAGGTTGCAGGAGCATTCTTGAGCCCAAAGGGCATCACACAGAACTGGTAGTGTCCATCAGGTGTGGAGAAGGCTGACCTTTCCCTCGCTCCACTAGTCATAGGAATCTGCCAGTACCCTGCTGTGAGGTCAATGGTACTCAGATATTGGGCAGCTCCCAACCGGTCAATTAGTTCATCCGCCCGAGGGATCGGATGAGCATCGGTCTTCGTGACTGAATTAAGTCCTCGATAGTCCACGCAGAATCGCAATTCTGGCGTGGTGCCAGGTGGTGCAGCTTTAGGAACTAAAACCACCGGGCTAGACCAAGGGCTATTTGAAGGTTCAATAACTCCGAGCTCCAGCATCTTAGCTACTTCACTTCGGATGCTGGCCTTCACCTTGTCTGACAGCCGGTAAGACTTAGACTTCACAGGTGGGCTGTCGCCGGTGTTCACGTCATGAACACACAGATGGGTCTTACCCGGGACAAGGGAGAACAGAGGAGAGAATGACCCCAGGACCTGGCGGCATTCCTCCTGCTGCTCCGGAGTTAGGGATGGTGATAGTTTCACTCCCTCCAATGACCCATCCTTTTCTTGAGACGCCAACAGGTCGGGGAGAGGCTCAGTGTCCTCTTCCTCCGATCCATCAGTCACCAGGATCAACATGACTTCGGGCCTCTCATAGTGGGGCTTGAGGCGATTGGCATGCAGCACCCGACGTGGATGCCGTGGGGTCTTGACGTCCACCAGGTAGGTAGACTTGCCCATCTTTTCCAATACCTCATATGGGCCTGTCCAACGGTCCTGAAGAGCGCTTAGCTCTCCCGGTTCCATCACCCACACCTTCTGTCCAGGCTCCAGCTCCACTGGGTGAGCGTTGTGGTCATACCACGCTTTCATCACTGCCTGGCTGGCTTCCTAGTTGTCAGAAGCTTGCTTCCACAACTTAGCCATTTGGCTCCGGAAGGCCAGCATATAGCTCACCACGTCCTGGGGAACTTTCCGGGGAGACTTTTCCCATGAGTCCCTCACCAGGCTGAGAGGTCCACGTACAGGGTGCCCATACAGAAGCTCGAAGGGGCTAAAGCCCACTCCCTTCTGTGGCACTTCCCTGTAGGAAAAAAGTAAGCAGGGTAGGAGGACGTCCCATTTCCTCCGCAGGCTTTCGGGTAGACTTCTGATCATACCCTTCAACGTCTTGTTGAACCTTTCCACAAGGCCATTGGCCTGTGGGTGATAAGGAGTGGTGAACCGGTAGGTCACTCCACACTCCTTCCACATTGCCCGCATGTATGCTGACATGAAGTTGGTCCCCCTATCAGACACAACTTCCTTGGGGAAACCCACTCGGGTAAAGAGCCCCATCAGGGCCTTTGCCACCACCGGTGCAGTGATGGTTCTCAGAGGAATTGCCTCTGGATACCTTGTGGCATGATCCACCAGTACCAGGATAAACCTGTGACCGGATGTTGTCGGTGGATCTAAGGGCCCAGCAATGTCGATGCCCACCCTTTCAAAGGGGGTGCCAACGACGGGAAGTGGTTCCAGGGGAGCCTTCAGCTTCGTCCCTGTTTTCCCACTGGCTTGGCATGACACACACGACCGACAATATGCGTCGGACGCCACCCTCATTCGAGGCCAATAAAAGTGGGGGACAAGCCTGGCAAAGGTCTTGTCCTGACCCAAGTGTCCTGCCAAGGGAATCTCATGAGCCAACTCTAACAGGAAGGCTCGGTAACACTGTGGGACTACCAGGGCCCGTGACAATCCGTGCACTGGCGCCCTGGGTTCACTGTAGAGGAGGCCATTCTCCCAGTAAATACAATAGTTCCCAGACTCGTTACCCGCTGCTTGGGCTTCAGCCTGTTGCCTCAGACCCTTGAGGGTGGGACATTTCCTTTGTCCCCTGCTCAGTTCCTCCCTGGACAGACCTCCCTCCACTCGCCAATCAGTGGGGATAGGTAAGTTCTCCAACGGAACCATGTCCTCCTCCATGGACTCCGGGTCCACCTCCGTAGGTGGCCTATCCGTCTCACGGGGCACGGACGTCGAGGCAGGCTCCTCCTTTCGCCGGCATGCTCCCTCATCAGCAGCTACGGGGTGGGCCATTGTTCCAGACTCCGACCCCTGCGACTTCTCCTCCCGAGCAGTTGCCGACCTGGTACTCACACAGGCCCAATCAGGTGTACCCAGCATCTCCGAATGGGTCCGGTATTCCACCTCCTTCCAAGCATTGTGCTCCATATCATTGCCCAGCAAACAATCGACTGGTACGGCGGGGCTTACGGCGACTCGAAGTGGACCTGCAACCCCTCCCCACTCAAAGGGAACCTCGGCCACAGGATAGTGGCCCATTCTGCCGTCAGCCAGTGCGGCTGGATGAAGTACGCCCGGAACCACCTGCTCCGAGGACACCAGTTGACTCCTTACCATAGTCATACTGGCTCCTGTATCTCTCAGAGCTTCCCCTCTATGGCCATTGATGGTGACCCACTGCCCATACTTGGTAGTATTCGAGGGCACCTGGATCTTTGGAACCATCTCCCGATCACCCAGGGACACTAAGGTGACTCCCGCCCACTCCCTTCCCTCACTTAAGGGCATCTCCTCCCCGAGCGCTACACTAGCGACTCCCGGGGCCTTTCCTCCAGCGGGAGTGGGTGGTCTCTTTGGGCATTTCGGGTCTCCTTTGTAATGTCCAATACCACCGCACTCAAAGCAATGGACAACCCTTGGCTGCTGACTCTGGCCAGGGTTAGGGTTCTTCTGCGGGTTAGCCTTAGAGTTGGAAAAGGTGTTTTTCCCCTTAAAGTTATTTTGGGGGCCTTTGGAGAACTCCTGTTTCTTGTTATCTCCCCCCTCTTTCCTTAGGGGAGCGCCCTGTCCGGACTTCTGAGAATCTCCTCCAGTCCCCTTCGTGGACACTCGGGTACTTGCCCAAATGTCCGCCTCCTCAGCAAGCTTACGGGGGCAAGTAAGTTTGCTGTCTACCAGGTGTTGCCTCAGCTCGGAAAGGCATTTCTCGAGTAGATGCTCCTTGAGGATTAAGTCATACAACCCTTGATAGTCCACCACCTCACTACCTTGGACCCACCCTTCCAGGGCTTTCTTGGCAAAATCCAGGAAGTCAACCCAATTTTGTGAGCTCAGCTTGTGGCTACCCCTAAACCTTTGCCGGTATTTCTCCGGGGTCAACCCAAACTTCCTAATGAGTGCCACCTTCATGGCGGGGTAGTCTACCTGTTCCTCCCGGTCTAGGGCCAATAGGGCATCCCTTCCTGTCAGAGGCATGTACCGGTATAATCCACCACCCCAGTGCTTCTCATGGATCCCATGGGCTCTTAAGGAGACCTCATAGGCTGCCAGCCACTTGGCTATGTCGTCCCCAGCGGAATAACTGGCGACTACGTCCTTTGGTAAATGGGGCCTGGGCTCCCTGGAAATTTCCTTGGACTCGACACCCCCCGGAGTATTATTAATGGTCTTGAGGTCGAGTTCTCATAACTTGAACTCATGTTCCATCCTCCTCCCTTCCATCTCCAGCTTGGCCAACTCCCACCTTAACTGTCTTTCCTCTCTCCTGTCGGCTAACTCGGTTTCTGATAACCCTCTTGATGACACACTACTGCCCTCCTGTGAGGCTACCTTGGGGCTGATAGACATCGCACCCACCCCCAGGGGACATTCTGTAATCATCTCCCTGACAGTTTCCCTGTCTGATTCCTCCTCCTCTACCGTTCCCTCCGTGTGTGCTTCCACCCAGGCTCACAGACTAGTACGGAGCTCCTCTCTCTTGGCTCCTCGCCTAACGAACACTCCCCTTTCCTGACAGAACTCCCTGAGCTGTGCCACAGTATAGGTCTCCAGCTCTGACATTTTGAATTCCATTTTTGTCAGTTGAAAGGGTGGACCACCACCCCGAAGTAGGTTATGAAGATAGGAACTTTGTCTGAGGATCACCTCCACCCACCTCCAGGAAAGAATTAAAAAAAACAAAATCACAGAATTAGAAGGCCGCTGGGAGAATACTCCGGGTGTGTACCTGTGATGCACACTGAATTATTATGAGGTTCACAACAGCACGGCTCGTAATCCCAACCGCTGCCACCAATTTTATGTTGGACCTGCGATGGGCAAGCCCAGCACAAAGGGGGGTAGCTTGGCTCGAGTGACAAGGCGGTAGAAGGCGGTTGTGTTAAGCCGGCTATGACCTAATAATAACTCCCTGCACACCACATAAAAAGAAGGACACCACACCACTGTTATAGAAAAATACGTTTCGTTTATGTAAAAGTTCTCTGGGTTGGAAGAAGTTCAATTAGTTAATCACATTCACCTTTCTTACATGGGTTTGATTAGCTGTGTACTGGTTGCGTAGGAATAAATGGTTGGACTCTAATAAATAAATATACTGGATAAATATCAGGATTCAATACATTTGGAATAAATATCAGCAATGACTGAAATAAATATCAGCAAAACATCACAGTTGCATAGCCAGTTAGATACCGATCGTTTCACATAAATATCTCAGGGTCATACTGGTATCGCTGCCACCAATTAATCACTTTCAGGGTAAACATATTTAGATTGCCATTTAATGCGGAATGCGCGCTCTTACAGTTTTTGAAGTGTTCACGGGTTCGGGCTCTCTGGGCACAAGATACTCGTGATAATCCTTTAGTTGCACTTAAAGCATATTGCGCGTGTATCTGGAAGATAAAGACATACAATGACTACGGCAATTACACTCCGCGGCCAGCCGGTTTAATACTACTGCGGCCGGAGGAGTCTGTGCGCTTCTGTCAATGCAGGCGGGGTCTCCGAAGGCGGCTTCAGTTCACGAGTCCTCAGACCGTAGAACGGGCTGCCGGAGGGGTCAAACTACCTGTGCGCACAGTTCAAAATTGGAGCCGCACCTCAGTCCCGGAACAATGCGGCAACTTCAGGGAAAGAGACGGTCCCACCTCACTTTAGCTGCGCCAGTAAGCGCTCCAGTCAGTATGGCCCTTCTCCCAAGGGTGAAGGGGGGTTCCAGGGGCTCCGCGATCCTCCCTCCAATCTCACTCACGGGGGGCTCCCGCCCACAACAACAGTCCCCAAGTCATTCGGGCAGGGCAGAGACGGTACTCTCGCCCAAATGAAGGCCAGCCTTTTCCCGCCCCAGCGCAGCACCTCACCTTCTGTCCACGATCAGCGCTTCGATGGCGGTGGGTTCGGAGACGTCCGAATGCCCGCCAGGAGGCCCTTAAGTTGAAGGGGCCCTGTCAAGGGTCGCAGTCGCGATCTCACCACTGGGGGAGGCGGGGAGGCTCTAACTATGGTCAAAGTCTCTGAGGGGCAATTGGGCACTCGCTGGCCAGGCGCTGAAGGCGAGAGGTCACTGCTCGCGCTTCTGACTGGAACGCCAGTCAGGGTCCACGCCAACAACCTCGGCTGTACTTCGGCCTGCGCTATCAGCTGCCTCAGGGGGGGGGGGAACAGGGCAGGTGTCAATCTGGTGTCAAGTCCTCTTCTATGTTTCTTCTCTTCTCCACTTTTTCTCATCATGGCCGCCAGGGACTGGGCCTTTTATAGCCAGTGACCTGGGGTGCCAGCACGAGCCAGAAGGTTCTAGAACCTTCCCTGGCTGTGTCAATGACATGGCCCTTACAAGGTGTCTTTTTGGTCATTAGGAGCCACCATACTGGGCTTCCTAAGGCAGCCATTTTGTGTACTTGTAACTTCTGAGGGGATTCCTGTCAGGTTTGCAGGTTACACAGAGTGCGCCAAAACCTCCAAAGGGTCAGAGGTCAGAAGGACTCCAATGGGAGTCACTCTCATAGGGGACAATGGTGTCCACCATTTTAGGGTTGACAACCTCAGTGTGTAATGCCACCGGTTCCGTCAGGCGCCTTGTACATAGGTGCCAGGAACTTGGTGAGCAACTGAGCGTCAAGGAGCATCTAGCCCCATGGGACAACACACAAAAAGGTCCTGGTAGACAAATAAAAAGCGACAAATTTTAGGAGGCACGGGGGAACAAAATAAATCATGGTGTGAGGGGACTCTCAGAAGCAGACAGGTCTAACAGTTTTATTTTCTAAAAAAAAAAAAAGAAAGTTTTCAAGTAGCATGATCACAAGTAAGGTAAGGTTATGTGATGGTTTTGAGATGTATATATATATATATATACATTCACTGAAAAAACCATAGGTTTCAGAGACGTTATAGTTAGAAATTAGCATTGAAAAAAAACCTTAGAAATTCACAGAAAAAAACATTGGTTTCAGGGGTGTTATAGTTAGCTGACCATTTCACTCGTACAAAACCGTAGAAATTCCTCCGTTATAGTTAGTTCTGCTAACTATAACTCGTGCGCCCGCAATGCACTGCTGATGATGTCACATATTACATCATTCATGACATGGTCAGTGACATCACTGATGACATCACTGATGACATCTCAAATGACATTACTGATGACATCACTGATGACATCATCCAGTGAATGTACTTTAGTTTGAAATTTAAACATGTATTATATACATACCAATCTGTATTGAAGATTGAGTGGATATATAACTGTCTGGATGGAGAATTTAGTAGCTGTCTGACTGTATGTTTAAGTGAGTAATTAAAAGTGTCTCACTTAATACATGGATTAGAAACTAAACTATGTGAATGTGTGCATCACTGTCTCTGTTGTTGTATAACATGCTGCATCAGTTGGTCACTAACTACATGAGTGTGTATATTAGTTATTGATTAGTTGGGTAAGTATTTGTATGGGACACTGAGTTTGTGTGTGGTTGGATGGGGTGTGTGTAACTATGCATAGATGAGTGAATGGTTGATTGACTAGGTGTATAGGTTTAAGAGTGCATGTGGAAACAGTTGTTTGGGTGACTGAGTGTATTTATTTGTGTGCCGGTAAGCGAATATATGTTTTAGTTGTACATCTTCAACAAAGTAAAAAAATAAAAGTCATTGTATGTGAGAGTTGGTGTATATAAATAAGTATGTGTAAGAGTCAGTGATTGTGAGTGTAACTATATGAATGAGTTTATAATTGTAATGGTGATTTTTTAACATATTAACTATGAGTTACTATGTGTTTGAATAAATGAGTTGTTGTTGGATAATTGTGTAAGTGAGTAAATGTAAGTGTGATTAATTTTTTTCATGAGTGAGTAGGATGACTGCATAACCGACTAAGATGACTGCTGATGTGTCAATGTCTATATATGTGAATAAGTGCATTTGAAAGTGTTCTATTAATTAGTGACTACATGTATAAATGATTCTGTTGTTGAATGGGTAGTTGTGTGTGTAGACTTAGTAATCAGTGAGTGGATATGTAGTAACTGGTATTGGTGTGTCAATGGTTTCAAATATGGCACTCTGTATTTTACAGTGAGTGATGAAAGGTTATACTAGTGTATGATGAGGTGTATCAGATTGTCACGTGGATGATGTCATCAGTGATGTCATCAGTGATGTCATTTGAGATGTCATCAGTGATATCATCAGTGAAGTCACTGACCATGTCCTGAATGATGCAATATGTGACATCATCAGCAGTGCATTGCGGGCGCGCAAGTTATAGTTAGCAGAACTAACTATAACATAGGAATTTCTATGGTTTTGTACGAGTGAAATGGACAGCTAACTATAACACCCCTGAAACCAATGTTTTTTTCTGTGAATTTCTAAGGTTTTTTTAAATGCTAATTTCTAACTATAACGTCTCTGAAACCTATCGTTTTTTCAGTGAATTTCAAAGCTTTTTTAAATGCTAATTTCTATCTATAACGTCTCTGAAACCTATGGTTTTTTTAAGTGAATTTCAAAGGTTTTTTAAATGCTAACTTTTAAGTGTGTTGGTAGTTATACCTACTTTTTTGTACTGATTTTCTACAGTTTTTTAACTGTTCATATATAAATGTGTTATTCATTAAATAACATTATATATTTTTCTGAAAATTGCAAAAACAACATTAAAAAATTATTTTAATATTTTTATTTTATTTTCTTTAAAAAAAATGTTTTTTCCCCAAAAAATTCGGAGTCGCGCACTCAAAGCGTACACATCACGGTGGGTGGGTGGATTCTAGCTGCTATTTTAGAAAAGTTGTGAAGGATCCTTGTACGGCGTGCGACGGCTGCGTGTTTTTCAGTTACATCATATACATTTCATATTACGTGATGTGCACGATTGGGGTGCGACCAGTCCGCAACTCCTGCTCCCGCGCATTGGCGACACATGCGCATTACGTACAAGATGCTTGCACGGTGGCGGGTCCCGCGTGATGTCATATACATGCTGGGGCGTGCTGGGTGCGCAACTCCCGCAGAAAAAGTTATGTTCCAAAATGATATGTATGTGTCTTTAATATACATATTAGAGCAAGAGATTATCTAAGATAGTCATAAAAATAACATATATGTACTTATAATAAACTTATATTATATTTAAATATATTTTCGCAAAGTCAGGTGTGTGCATCGTGAGTGCAAAGAACCAGGTCAGCAGAGGTGCTGTAGAGCCAGAGAAACCAGGTCAGCAGAGCTGTTGTAGAGCCAGAGAACCAGGTCAGCAGAGCTGCTCTAGAGCCTAAGAAGCAGGTCAGCAGAGCTGCTCTAGAACCAGAGACCCAGGTCAGCAAAGCTGCTCTAGAGCCAGAGACCCAGGTCAGCAGAGCTGCTCTAGAGACCGAGAACCAGGACAGCAGAGCTGCTGTAGAGCCAGAGAAACCAGGTCAGCAGAGCTGCTTTAGAGGGAGAGAACCAGGTTAGCAGAACTGCTTTAGAGCCAGAGAACCAGGTCAGCAGAGCTGCTCTAGAGGCAGAGAACCAGGTCAGCAGAACTGCTTTAGAGCCAGAGAACCAGGTCAGCAGAGCTCTTTAGAGAGAGAGAACCAGGTCAGCAGAGCTGCTTTAGAGCCAGAGAACCAGGTCAGCAGAACTGCTTTAAAGCCAGAGAACCAGGTCAGCAGAGCTCTTTAGAGGGAGAGAACCAGGTCAGCAGAGCTGCTTTAGAGCCAGAGAACCAGGTCAGCAGAGCTGCTCTAGAGCCTAAGAACCATGTCAGCAGAGCCGCTGTAGAGCCAGAGAAACCAGGTCAGTCTGGAGGAGTCTGTGCGCTTCTGTCAATGCAGGCGGGGTCTCCGAAGGCGGCTTCAGTTCACGAGTCCTCAGACCGTAGAACGGGCTGCCGGAGGGGTCAAACTACCTGTGCGCACAGTTCAAAATTGGAGCCGCACCTCAGTCCCGGAACAATGCGGCAACTTCAGGGAAAGAGACGGTCCCACCTCACTTTAGCTGCGCCAGTAAGCGCTCCAGTCAGTATGGCCCTTCTCCCAAGGGTGAAGGGGGGTTCCAGGGGCTCCGCGATCCTCCCTCCAATCTCACTCACGGGGGGGCTCCCGCCCACAACAACAGTCCCCAAGTCATTCGGGCAGGGCAGAGACGGTACTCTCGCCCAAATGAAGGCCAGCCTTTTCCCGCCCCAGCGCAGCACCTCACCTTCTGTCCACGATCAGCGCTTCGATGGCGGTGGGTTCGGAGACGTCCGAATGCCCGCCAGGAGGCCCTTAAGTTGAAGGGGCCCTGTCAAGGGTCGCAGTCGCGATCTCACCACTGGGGGAGGCGGGGAGGCTCTAACTATGGTCAAAGTCTCTGAGGGGCAATTTGGCACTCGCTGGCCAGGCGCTGAAGGCGAGAGGTCACTGCTCGCACTTCTGACTGGAACGCCAGTCAGGGTCCACGCCAACAACCTCGGCTGTACTTCGGCCTGCGCTATCAGCTGCCTCAGGGGGGGGGGAACAGGGCAGGTGTCAATCTGGTGTCAAGTCCTCTTCTATGTTTCTTCTCTTCTCCACTTTTTCTCATCATGGCCGCCAGGGACTGGGCCTTTTATAGCCAGTGACCTGGGGTGCCAGCACGAGCCAGAAGGTTCTAGAACCTTCCCTGGCTGTGTCAATGACATGGCCCTTACAAGGTGTCTTTTTGGTCATTAGGAGCCACCATACTGGGCTTCCTAAGGCAGCCATTTTGTGTACTTGTAACTTCTGAGGGGATTCCTGTCAGGTTTGCAGGTTACACAGAGTGCGCCAAAACCTCCAAAGGGTCAGAGGTCAGAAGGACTCCAATGGGAGTCACTCTCATAGGGGACAATGGTGTCCACCATTTTAGGGTTGACAACCTCAGTGTGTAATGCCACCGGTTCCGTCAGGCGCCTTGTACATAGGTGCCAGGAACTTGGTGAGCAACTGAGCGTCAAGGAGCATCTAGCCCCATGGGACAACACACAAAAAGGTCCTGGTAGACAAATAAAAAGCGACAAATTTTAGGAGGCACGGGGGAACAAAATAAATCATGGTGTGAGGGGACTCTCAGAAGCAGACAGGTCTAACAGTTTTATTTTCTAAAAAAAAAAAAAGAAAGTTTTCAAGTAGCATGATCACAAGTAAGGTAAGGTTATGTGATGGTTTTGAGATGTATATATATATATATATACATTCACTGAAAAAACCATAGGTTTCAGAGACGTTATAGTTAGAAATTAGCATTTAAAAAAAACCTTAGAAATTCACAGAAAAAAACATTGGTTTCAGGGGTGTTATAGTTAGCTGACCATTTCACTCGTACAAAACCGTAGAAATTCCTCCGTTATAGTTAGTTCTGCTAACTATAACTCGTGCGCCCGCAATGCACTGCTGATGCGCTGATCGTGGACAGAAGGTGAGGTGCTGCGCTGGGGCGGGAAAAGGCTGGCCTTCATTTGGGCGAGAGTACCGTCTCTGCCCTGCCCGAATGACTTGGGGACTGTTGTTGTGGGCGGGAGCCCCCCGTGAGTGAGATTGGAGGGAGGATCGCGGAGCCCCTGGAACCCCCCTTCACCCTTGGGAGAAGGGCCATACTGACTGGAGCGCTTACTGGCGTAGCTAAAGAGAGGTGGGACCGTCTCTTTCCCTGAAGTTGCCGCATTGTTCCGGGACTGAGGTGCGGCTCCAATTTTTAACTGTGCGCACAGGTAGTTTGACCCCTCCGGCAGCCCGTTCTACGGTCTGAGGACTCGTGAACTGAAGCCGCCTTCGGAGACCCCGCCTGCATTGACAGAAGCGCACAGACTCCTCCAGACTGACCTGGTTTCTCTGGCTCTACAGCGGCTCTGCTGACATGGTTCTTAGGCTCTAGAGCAGCTCTGCTGACCTGGTTCTCTGGCTCTAAAGCAGCTCTGCTGACCTGGTTCTCTCCCTCTAAAGAGCTCTGCTGACCTGGTTCTCTGGCTTTAAAGCAGTTCTGCTGACCTGGTTCTCTGGCTCTAAAGCAGCTCTGCTGACCTGGTTCTCTCTCTCTAAAGAGCTCTGCTGACCTGGTTCTCTGGCTCTAAAGCAGTTCTGCTGACCTGGTTCTCTGCCTCTAGAGCAGCTCTGCTGACCTGGTTCTCTGGCTCTAAAGCAGTTCTGCTAACCTGGTTCTCTCCCTCTAAAGCAGCTCTGCTGACCTGGTTTCTCTGGCTCTACAGCAGCTTTGGAGGGAGAGAACGAGGTCAGCAGAGCTGCTCCGGAGGGAGAGAACCAGGTCAGCAGAGCTGCTCTAAAACCAGAGAACCATGTCAGCAGAACTGCTTTAGATCCATAGAACCGGGTCAGCAGAGCTGCTTTGGAGCCAGAGAACCAGGTCAGCGGAGCTGTTGTAAAGCCAGAGAACCAGATCAGCAGACCTGCTCTGTAGCCTAAGATCTAGGTCAGCAGAGCTGCTCTAGAGCCAGAGAACCAGGTCAGCAGACCTGCTGTAGAGCCAGAGAAACCAGGTCAGCAGAGCTGCTTTAGAGGGAGAGAACAAGGTCAGCAGAGCTGCTTTAGAGCCAGAGAACCAGGTCCGCGGGGGGAGCCCCCCCGTGAGTGAGATTGGAGGGAGGATCGCGGAGCCCCTGGAACCCCCCTTCACCCTTGGGAGAAGGGCCATACTGACTGGAGCGCTTACTGGCGCAGCTAAAGTGAGGTGGGACCGTCTCTTTCCCTGAAGTTGCCGCATTGTTCCGGGACTGAGGTGCGGCTCCAATTTTGAACTGTGCGCACAGGTAGTTTGACCCCTCCGGCAGCCCGTTCTACGGTCTGAGGACTCGTGAACTGAAGCCGCCTTCGGAGACCCCGCCTGCATTGACAGAAGCGCACAGACTCCTCCAGACTGACCTGGTTTCTCTGGCTCTACAGCGGCTCTGCTGACATGGTTCTTAGGCTCTAGAGCAGCTCTGCTGACCTGGTTCTCTGGCTCTAAAGCAGCTCTGCTGACCTGGTTCTCTCCCTCTAAAGAGCTCTGCTGACCTGGTTCTCTGGCTTTAAAGCAGTTCTGCTGACCTGGTTCTCTGGCTCTAAAGCAGCTCTGCTGACCTGGTTCTCTCTCTCTAAAGAGCTCTGCTGACCTGGTTCTCTGGCTCTAAAGCAGTTCTGCTGACCTGGTTCTCTGCCTCTAGAGCAGCTCTGCTGACCTGGTTCTCTGGCTCTAAAGCAGTTCTGCTAACCTGGTTCTCTCCCTCTAAAGCAGCTCTGCTGACCTGGTTTCTCTGGCTCTACAGCAGCTTTGGAGGGAGAGAACGAGGTCAGCAGAGCTGCTCCGGAGGGAGAGAACCAGGTCAGCAGAGCTGCTCTAAAACCAGAGAACCATGTCAGCAGAACTGCTTTAGATCCATAGAACCGGGTCAGCAGAGCTGCTTTGGAGCCAGAGAACCAGGTCAGCGGAGCTGTTGTAAAGCCAGAGAACCAGATCAGCAGACCTGCTCTGTAGCCTAAGATCTAGGTCAGCAGAGCTGCTCTAGAGCCAGAGAACCAGGTCAGCAGACCTGCTGTAGAGCCAGAGAAACCAGGTCAGCAGAGCTGCTTTAGAGGGAGAGAACAAGGTCAGCAGAGCTGCTTTAGAGCCAGAGAACCAGGTCCGCAGAGCTGCTCTAGCTGACACTAACTGACTGACACTGACTGACTGACACTGACAGATTGACACTGACTGACACTGACTGACACTGATTGACTGACACTGACTGACACTGACACTGACTGACACTGATTGACTGAAACTGACTGACTGACAATGACTGATACGGATTGACTGACACTGACTGACTGACACTGACTGACTGACTGACACTGACTGACTGACTGATTGACACTGACCGACACTGACTGACTGACAATGACTGATACTGATTGACTGACACTGACTGACTGACTGACTGACACTGACTGACACTGACTGACTACTCTCTACTACTCTACTACTCACACTCTACTACTCTCTCTCTAATACTCACTCTACTACTCACTCTATACTACCATCTACTACTCACTCTCTAGTACTCACTACTACTCACTCTACTACTCTCTACTACCCTCTACCACTCAATCTCTACTACTCTACTACTCACTTTCTACTACTCTCTCTCTACTACTCACTTTCTACTACTCACTCTACTACTCACTCTCTACTATTCACTCTCTACTCACACTATACTACTTTCTACTACTCACTCTCTACTACTCTCTACTACTCACTCTACTACTCTCTACCACTCACTCTCTATTACTCCACTACTCGCTCTCTACTACTCTCTACTACTCTCTCTCTACTACTCTCTCTCTACTACTCACTCTCTACTACTCACTCTCTACTATTTATTATTTACTACTCTCTCTCTACTACTCTCTACTACTCACTCTCTACTACTCTACTACTCTCTCTACTGCTCACTCTCTACTACTCTCTACTACTCACTCTATTACTCTTTACCACTCACTCTCTACTACTCTACTACTCACTCTCTGCTACTTTCTCTCTTCTACTCACTCTCTACTACTCACTCTACTACTCTCTACTACTCACTCTCTACTACTCTCTCTCTACTACTCACTTTTTTACTACTCTCTACTACTCACTCTCCACTACTCACTCTCTACTATTCGCTCTCAACTACTCTCTACTACTCACTCTATTACTCACTCTCTACTACTCACTACTACTCTCTCTACTTCTCACTCTCTACTACTCACTCTCTACTACTCACTATCTACTACACACTCTCTACTACTTACTCTCTGCTACTCGCTCTCTGCTACTCTCTACTACTCACTCTACTACTCTCTAATACTCACTATACTACTCACTCTCTACTACTCTCTACTACTAACTCTCTAGTACTCCACTACTCTCTACTACTCACTCTCTACTACTCTACTACTCTCTCTCTACTACCCACTCTCTACTACTCACTCTACTACTCTCTACTACTCACTCTCTACTACTCACTCTCTACTACTGACTCTCTACTACTCACTCTCTACTACTCTACTACTCTCTCTCTACTACCCACTCTCTACTACTCACTCTACTACTCTCTACTACTCACTCTCGACTACTCACTCTCTACTACTGACTCTCTACTACTGAGTCTCTACTACTCTCTCTACTACTACTCTCTACTAATCTCTACTACTCCCTCTCTACTACTACTACACACTCTCTACTACTTACTCTCTGCTACTCGCTCTCAGCTACTCTCTACTACTCACTCTACTACTCTCTAATACTCACTATACTACTCACTCTCTACTACTCTCTACTACTAACTCTCTAGTACTCCACTACTCTCTACTACTCACTCTCTACTACTCTACTACTCTCTCTCTACTACCCACTCTCTACTACTCACTCTACTACTCTCTCCTACTCACTCTCTACTACTCACTCTCTACTACTCACTCTCTACTACTCTATGACTCTCTACTACTCTCTCTCTACTACCCCCTCTCTACTACTCACTCTACTACTCTCTACTACTCACTCTCTACTACTCACTCTCTACTACTGACTCTCTACTACTGACTCTCTACTACTCTCTCCACTACTACTCTCTACTAATCTCTACTACTCCCTCTCTACTACTCCCTCTACTACTCACTCTACTACTCACTCTCTACTACTCCCTCTCTACTACTGACTCTCTACTACTCTCTCTCTACTACTCTCTACTACTCACCCTACTACTCACTCTCTACTACTCTCTACTACTCTCTCTCTCCTTCTCACTCTCTACTACTCACTCTCTACTACTCACTCTCTACTACTCTTTACTACTCACGCTACTACTCACTCTCTACTACTCTCTACTACTCACTCTCTACTACTCACTCTCTACTACTCACTCTACTACTCTCTATTACTCACTCTCTGCTACTCTCTCTACTACTCTCTACTACTCTCTACTACTCACTCTCCACTCTCTACCTCTCTATCTCACTCTACCTCTCACTCTACTACTCTCTACCTCTCTACCTCTACCTCTCTACCTCTACACCTCTTCTACACCTCTATCTCTACACCTCTACCTCTCTACCTCTCTCTACCTCTCTCTACACGCACACATATGCACATATATATGTGCATATATATGCATATGCATTTATATATATGTATGTGTATATATATTCACTTAAAAAACCATAGGTTTCACACATGTTATAGTTAGCTGGACATTTCACTCGTAAAAAACCAATGAAATTCCCCCGTTATAGTTAGTGCAGGAAACTATAACTTCCCCCGTTATGGTTAGTGCAGGCAACTATAACTCACGCGACCGCAATCCTCTGCTGATGACGTCAGATATTACATCACTGTATTTAGACACTTATTTACCCATGTCTTCTTCCATTAATCTTTAGCTATACATATATTACAAATATTTATTTTTCATAAAGACACATATGTCATCAGTGATGTAATATCTGACCGATTCGAATGTTTACCGACATCTAACAACCAATCAGAATTGCGCTCGCGCACGGCAGGGTGCACACTTATAGATATTGATATGCTTTTAAATGCTATTTTCTCAGGAAATACTGAACAGATTTACACCAGACCTGCAAAAGGCACTTCCTTGACCTCTCTGCCAAATTTCAAGTAATTCTGTTCAGCCGTTCGGGCTGTAGCTGTGTCTAAAGGTCCTATGGAAAAATGCATTGGGAAAACGTGTTGTGGGACCCCTCCTTTTTCTCGGCCCCCGCTTGACGAATCACCCCGAGACTTTCAGGGTAGGAGCTGAACGGAGCGCCCCATTAGTTTTGAAAATTTCGCGAGGATTCGTCAACCGGCGCCAAAGTTATTCAAAATAGAATTTTGAGATTTCCTATGGAAACTAGGTTGTAACTATAACTATCTACTGGCGACCGCCAGTAGATAATATATATACATACATATATAAACATATATATAATCTGCATATCTATATAAATACAAATATAAATGCATGCATACATATACATATACATATATGCATACATATGCATGTTATGTACATGAAAGTTTGAAAACACTACTACAAGCAAAGCTAAAAAGCCACCTAATTACAAACAGAATTGCTTTAACTTAAACGAGGGCGGGACCTATTGCATTTTCAATGCTTTTTTACTTTGGTTCCATCAAGAAGGCATTCAGATGTGTCACACATTTGCCATAAATTCTGAATGTTAGCACTCTAGTTGCTCATTAGATCACTGTAGTAAAGCTACTGCTCACCAGGGAAGTCTGCTGCTGGTATTCAAAGTGCATGTTTCAGTCTGCATGTCAGAATTTTTTAATGAAATAGAAGAGGATTTGAGAAGTCACTCAAAATGTGCCCTAATTTTTCTTTCTGCAGCACTAATCATACTTTCTATGGCAAAATGAACCCCCTCATTTTGTTCCTTTTTAAATTAAATGTTTTAAGAGTTACCACTTTATTCCATTCAAGATGGCTTCAGGTATGCCATACGTTTGTCATAAGTAGGACTGTTAGCTCTCTTGTTATTCTTTAGAACACTCTGGGAAGCTGCAGTAGAACACAAAGGAATCAACTGACAGTCTCTGCCCTTGTTGGATGTACATGTTTTACTGAGAATGTCAGACTTCATTCTCACATGACTGAGAAAGATAATGTGAATTTACAGAAAATATGCTCTCAGGTTAGCTTATAGATCACCTACCAAACCTCTGTGGGAAAAGCATGAGAAAATATTTTTCTCTCAAACATGATTCATGATATCCCAGCAGAAGGCTTTTTCACATGGTAAAATCACCATAGAACACACCAGAATTCCTAAAATGAGTATGATACCATCAACAAATGATTTATAATGTAACTAAAGTCTTAAAACCTTCTATTAACTGCAATGCTTTTTAATGAGGAGCTATCATGTACATTGGTCCCAAGATGGCTGCCAACACATCTTGGATGAAGTGCTGACAGCCAATCAGATTTCACGATGAAATGTGTTTAGGCTCCGCCCAGATATATATGTGATTTTGATTTTCTCAGGAACTACTGAACAGATTGACACCATTTAAACAAAAGGCACAAGTCTGAACTAAGGATTACCACTATGCCAAATTTGGTGTAATTCCGTTCAGCAGTTCGGGCTGCAGCTGCGGCTAAAGGTCCTATGGGAAATTGCTTGGGGAAAACACATTTTGGGACCTCCCTTTTTTCTCGGCCCCCGCTACATGAATCATCCCGAGACTTTCAGGATAGGAGCGGACCGGAGCTGGCCAAAAGTTTTGAAATTTCGCGAAGATTCGTCAATCGGCGCCAAAGTTATTGGGAATAGAATGCTGCGGATTTCCTATGGAAAATAGGTCCTAACTATAACTACCTACTGGCGACCGGCAGTAGGTAATATATATATATGTATAGGTTACATGGGTGAACCAGAGGAATTTAGCTGAGCTAACTATAACTCGCATGACATCATCCAGTGATTGTGTTTCCTAAAAGTTACTGAGTGTTAAACATATATATATATATACACTAAGGTAACTTGCTATGGAAATGCTGTATGGGTAAGTGAGTGGGTGTGTAAGTGGTGTATAGAAGAGTGACTGGGTATATAAGAGACTGTATACATGAGATAGTGGGTGTGTGAGTTTTGTATAGGTGAGCGAGTGGGTGTGTCAGTGCATGTATGAGTAAGTGAGTGGCTGTGTGAATGCCTGTATAGTTGACTGAATTGGTATATTAGTGGTTGTAAATGTTGAATGAGAGGTGCATGAATGGCTGAATGGGTGTTTGAGCTGAGACATAAGTGTATGTAAGGGTGAGTGGCAGGGTGCTTAAGTGGCTGTCTCGATGCATTAATGGTGCATGGGCAAGTGAATGGGTGTATGAGCGACAGTATGTGTGAGCAAATGGGTGTTTGAGTGGTTTTATGGGTGAGTAAGTGAGTGTGAGAAAGGTTGTATGGTAAAGAATATGGTTCCCTCAGTCACTGTATAGGTGAGTGAGCATGTGTATTAGTATATATATAAGTAACTGAGTGGCTATGTGAGTAATTGTATGGGTGAGTTAGTGGCTGTGTGACTGACTGTATGGGTGACTGAGTAGGTGTGTGAGTAGGTATATGATGAACTCATTTACTGTATCAGTAGCTGTATGGTTGTATGACTGGATGTATACGTGTGTCTATGTATCAATAACTGGATCTGTGACTGGCTGTATTGGTAAGTGAGTAAATACTTGAGTGTTTGTAAATGTGAATTAGTGATTCTGTTAGTGGTTCTATTGGTCAGTTGATTTGTTACTGGCTGTATGGATGAGTGATGAGATGTGTGAGTGTTTGGATGAGTTCTGTGAATGAGTTTGTTAGTAAATGTATGGGAGTGGTTGTATGACATGTTTTATGGGGTTATAAGCGGGTATGTCAGTGTTTCTCTGGATGATGTCATCAGTGATGTCATTTCAGATGTCATCATTGATGGTATCAGTGATGTCATCAGTGATGTCACTGACCATGTCATGAGTGATGTAATATGTGAGGTCATAAGCAGTGCATTGTTGGGGTGCGAGTTACAGTTAGCTCAGCTAACTATAACTGCTGAATTTCTCAGAAATTTCAGCCTAACTATAACATCTCTGTAATCTTTGTTTTTTCTCAGTGAATTTTCTAAGTTTAAAAAAAAAGTCTAATTCCTAACTATAATGTCCCTGTAACCTTTGTTTTTCAATGAATTTCAAAAGTTTTTTTTAAAATGCTAATTCCTAACTATAACTATAACTATAACCTTTGTTTTTTAAAGTGAATTTCAGCCACCATCACATTTAAAACTTAAAACTGAAAAACTGATTATGACCAAAATGCTAAAGACATTACTATCTAAATGACTCTATAATAGCATGTATATCTAACTCCCCTAATATCTCTATGACACAGTGTATAACTCTTTCAGTGATATATGTGATTGCATACATCACAGTGTCAGTAAGTCTCTCATTCACTGTATAAGTATTTGAGTGGATCAGTGAGACAGTGCATCAGTCTATCAATGGTTCTGTAACAAACTGCGTGACTGTCTCAGTGCATCTATGAGTGGGTGAATCAGTGTCTCAATGGGTCTGTGATTGATTGCATGAGTCTCTCAGCTGATATATGAGTAGGTGTATAAGTGCCTTTGTAAGTAAGTATATGACTCTCTGACTGGATCTGTGAGTGGATACATGAGTGTCTAAGGGGGTGTCTGAGTGGGTGGGTGCATGAGTGTCTGAGTGATACTGTGAGTGGTGTGTGGGTCTCTGAGTGAGACTGTGAGTGGGTGAGTGAGTCTCTGAGTGAATGTGTGACTGGGTTTATAAGTCTCTAAGGGAGTTTCTGAGTGGGTGTGTGAGTGACTATATGGGTGTGTGAGTAACTGTGTGGATGTGTGTGTATCTGAATGAGTCTGGGAGTGGGTTTATGAGTGTCTGAGTGGATCTGTGAGTGGGTGTATGTGTGTCTCAATGGATCTGTGAGTGAGAGTCTGTTAGTGTATTAGTGAGTAGCTGAGTGCATAAGTCTCTAAGATCATCTGTGACTTAGTATGTGAGTGATGGTATGGGTGTGTGACTCTCTGAGTGAGTCTGTAAGTGCATGCATGAGTATTTCAGTGGGTCTGTGAGTGGGTGCATGAGTGCCCAGATGGGACTCTGAGTACGTATAAGATTCTCTAAGTGGGCATGAGACTGTAAGCATAAGTCTATGAGTGGGTCAATAAGTAGGTGTGTGAGTCTCTGGGTGGGTCTGTACATGGGTGCATCACTCTCTGAGTGAGTCCGTAAGTGGGTGCATGAGTACCTGAATGGGTATGTGAGGTCGATACATGAGTATCCAACTGTGTATGTGGGATGTATAAGTGTGTGAGTGGGTATGTGAATGGGTGTGTAAGTATCTTAGACATCTCAAACTCATTAAGAGTGCATACATGAGTCTGTGACAGTGATCGGTGAGTGTGCACAAATATATATATTTTTTATATATCCACCAATATTCGTAATGTTGCCACGATAGTCACGACGTCCCCAAGATGGTACATGGAAAGCAGTGCTGTCGGTCTCAGTGTCGTCACGAATATGTTGCGTGTTTGAAAAAATCTATTTTGGCCGCATAACATGCGTCACTAACACTCTCATTTCTCAAACATGAGGTCAGAGTACTTCCACCTTTACTCTTATGTTAGTTTTCACAGACATTTTCAGCCCTGGGAACTGTTCCCGATTGATAAAATGGCAGCTACAACTTTCTGTTTAAATTGCGTCCAGCCATCAGAACATTTTCGTTGATGAGGGCATTTGTGATTTACAGTGAAATCATCACAAAATGTCAGAAACCATGACAAAGTTACCATGATATATTTGCGGCCCATTATATCACTATATTGTTAGGTTTTAATTTATCAAAAACTACTGAACAGATTTCACCGAATATAAAAAAAGCACAATCTGTTTAACAACATCTACCTTTCTGTCAAATTTGGTGTAATTCCTAACCCCATGGTAGTGGGCATAGCGGGGCAACGCGGAGGGCCACGAAGTTAAGAACAAACTCCGCGGAACACCATGGAGCTCCGCTACGCCACCCGCCTCCCCCCCCCCTATTAACAGTTGCTTAAAACTGAAATAAAACTACTTCTAAAGTAAATAAAAAACACTTACCTTGGCTGTGGTGTCCCCGGGCTGCTCTCCTCCTCTTCTTCTCTGTCTCTGGGGAAACTGTGCATGCGCGTGCGCCCGTGCATGCACATTTCTCATGCGTGTCAGTCAGTGCTATCATTGATTACCTAGCTATGATTTAATGCAAGGGCAGGAAGAACTTTGCCCAGGCTTTGTGACTACTATATCACCAATCATCACATCCAAATTAAATTCCAATGGCCCTAGGAAAATAGCAATGTCCTGCCACGGGACTGTGCCACTATAGACAGTATAAACAAGTGTTTGAAATGAGCGCTTCACAATTCATGGTTTTTCTAATTTGTTCTTCTTACTTTCTTGATATAGCTTCTCCTGCTGCTGGAGCTGGTGACACGCAGCAACTGGCACGAGCCCCAACACGGCAGGCGATAGCACCCAGTTGCGGAAGCAGAAGTTTGAGGCAGTGGCTGCAGAATATTGCTGGCTGTAGGCCCAGTAGAAAGAAGAACAGGAGGCACAGCCTTCAAGTTCAGAGAGGCTGACAGCGAGGCCCGCCTCCTACTCAGCCATGCCACCACTGCCAACTGCAGCCAGGGTCCACTGTCGCCCGTGCCACCACCAGCCTCACATCCTCCTTGGACTCAACACCAAGCCTCCCCCACTATGTTCAATGAGAGCTGGTGCACCGCAGACGTGAGACGGCCCAGCTGGAGCACAAGATGGCACAGGTCAGGCATGGGCAGCAGAACTTGGCCAGGTTACTGAATGCCCTCAATGCTCTTTTTTATTGAGTTTTTTGTTTTAGTGGGAGGGTATGTTGTGGCTGGGGATGGTGGAGAAAGGGTTTTGTACATTGGGCTTTCAATTTTTTGGGACATTTTTGGCTTGGGGAAGCTGGTGGGCCTGTTGTGGGTGGAGAGGGTGGGTCTTAAAATAAATGAACTCTACGTTTTTTTGCCATCATCATTATCTGTCATTCATTTGCTAGTTGGCATAGAATAGCATTGTTGAAAGTTACTGTGGACATGAGAGTGCCACACGGAGGTGCCCTCTGAAATCGTCACATATTATACAGCAACTTTTCATCATAGATTTTCCTTACCTGAAGCCCATCGCCATGTATGCATTCTTACCTTTTCCTGCTGTCCAGTGATTAATTATACCTGCCACTATACTGGGACTGTCCAGGAACAGAATAGTGATTTATTTACTTCTGTATCACTTGATACATTTTTGTAGCACCCAGCCTCCAATAAATGATACAGTATGCTGCTTACTTAAAGAAAACACTTGAATTGTACCGACCAACGCGGCAGTTAAGATTTAGTAATCGTTCTCTACTCTGTACTCAGAGAATCAGAAAGGTCAAGATAGGTGGCCGGGTTTTTCTCATCTTGCCCCTCAGCATTGGAATAGGCTCCCGGAGGAGATTCGTGCCTGCTCTACTTTCGCACAGTTCAAGAAGCTACTCAAACCTGGCTGTTTTAGACACTACTGCCCATTTGGTGTCCCTCTCTCAGGCGCCAAGAGATCCCTCTGGGGATGATTAGCTGCGCCATACAAATGAGTAAAATAAATATGGTAGTTAGTGGAGTAACTGGTCTTGTCCCACCCTCTGTAACTATATTCCCAGTAAGGGGTCTGCAATCATGCACAAACATTTAATATTTTTTTATCTCTCCTTCCAAAGGACAACTTCACTAGTCATCCACTAGTTCTTCAATTTCACTTCTTACCTGAATTGACAAAGCAATGGTATTTCTCACAATCTTCCCAAGCGTTATTGCAATGTTTCCCAAAAGGGCCTACTTATTAATGGTGGTGGTATTAATAGTGTTCTTGCACTACCAGGTAAGACAACACAGAGAGGGACTGATTCACAAAGTTAAAGTCACACTTTTGATGTTACTTTACTGACTCTTGCAGTGTGAGTTTACGACTACTAACTTTTCCATCAGTAACTTTCTGAGTAGTGACTTTGCAAGTCTTAAGAAGTTCCCACAGTGAGTTGGTGTTGCTTTCACCACATCTGCCCCACCAAGTGTGTAATCAATTTATAGTGTACATTTGTAAGTTACACCTCAATATATTGCACAGCCTGAGGGAAGAGGGTTAGAGGTGTGATGAATGGATGGGAACATGGAGTTGAGGAAAGGTGTGACAAAGACAAACACTGCACAACAATAATATTTATCAGGTCGATGAGCAGCAAACCATCAAATCTGTTGTGGAAGGAAATGAAGGAATGTCATAGTTCAGTTAATGCATTGCAAACAGTCCTTCAGCTCTAGAGATCCAATTATCTAGTCGTTCTGTCATCTAGGTTTGAAACATACAAATTAGGGAAGAGTGAACCCACACAGTTCTAAAAATTATGATTGTGAAAAGAAAAATGATACTGAATATAAATGCCAAATTGGGCGGTGCATCTGCATTCATCTTGGAATGTCTGTCTTGGTGCATGGTTGAATCGGTCTGGTAAGGTGAGCAGGAGAGTTGGAACTTTCGCACACAAGAAATAAAGGCCTATTGATTATAAAAAAGTAAATGTCAATATTGTAGAGTCAAGGACAAGGTAAGCTTCATGAGGAGTAGGCCAAGAGGCAGAGCAAGAGCATAGGCTGTGGCAGTGCAATAGCATAATGACTCATGTGTGATTAACTGGGAAGCAAGAGCAATTTTACAACCAATTCCAGACAAGTAGCTGCATGTACCTGGCTGATGAATCTCACAACTGTCATACAATTTGGCCAAGTGCATCTATCATGTGACATGTCTATCTCCAGTTACATCCCCTCCAACCATAACCACTTCATTAGAGGAGTTTGACGTTTGAGCCAGCACACTACTCAGCATTTCCCAAATCAACGCACCTCTTTCCAGTCCACAGGGATGAGTAGTCCTCTTTGAGTCAAGTTGGTTTCCCTTTGAACTTGAAGTAGATAACTTCCTTCTTCCGGCTATAGAGGTAGTCCTGCCATGAGTCCTGAATCTGACTCAGAGTCCCGACTCCGAGTCCTCTTAACCCAAAGGAGATTGAGAGAGATAGACCTGTAGCGCACTACTGTTGATGAACAAGTAACGCAAAAGAAGTTGAGCATTTCATGTAGATTGTATTTGTTAACTAAACTAACTGGCCTGGGCGGAGTTCACAGAGTTCTGCTAAGCAGAACCCTGAGAAGTCGAAAAAAAACTCTGCTGCGCTACCTGGAGTTCCGCTTGCGGGCAGAGTTTGCTGGTGCGCTTGTTCACATTGCGATGGGAATGCGGGGTGCATCCTCTCACTTCAAATAGCATGTGAACGGCAATACGTGGTTCTCAAGTGTGTTCTCGTGTTCTAAATCATGAATGAATGCCACCTCGCGGTCCGAATGGAGTGGCAATCTTGTTTTTCTGCCCTCTGTTATGGTGCTGGGCCTAAATCTTCTCTTTCTTTAATCTCTCTAATCCTCCTCCATTATTACTGATCTACCAGTTTGTGGGGCAGTCAACACAAGGTATTCCAAAACTTAGGGGGAAGCCACTACTGACACTATTATATGCAGATGACGCAGTGCTCATGGAGCGTCCGCCCAGGGCACTGCGTCACCCGATGCAGGCTTTTGTGGATTTTATGGCCCTACTTGATTTGCAAACACATTTTACAAAATCTCACATTATGTCATGTGAACCGCAGGCTGTTTCTATACCATATACGTTAATTGGTTCTTAGCATTTGAGCCACACCATCACTTTTCCATATCTTGGAGTGATTTTTTCAGCTGGAGGGTCTTGGACAATTAACATTATGCATCATAGCATATCATTTGCAATGGCTAATGGCTCCTTGTGTAGCCTCCCCCAACCTGTGGAGGGTTAAGCCTCTCTTGCAGATTTATAAGGCGCAATGTGTACCCATCACCATGTACGGTGCTGAGGTTTGGGGCTTTTCGAATTGCAAGGCTATAAAGAGCAAGGAAAACAGATTTTGTAGAAAAGTTTTGTTTGTTCCCTTTTTCTGCTTCACACTATATTTTCCATAAAGAGCTTAGTCTTCCTTATCCAGCTGACCGTATTAGGGTTCATCACGTATTGCTGTGGCTTGCAAGCTGGAGAAACGCTGGGCTAATACAAGACATCATTTTGGATTGTCTCTCTCTGGATAAGGGTTTTCTTATTCCCTGGTTGCCCGATGTTAACCCCTTCAATGCGGCGCGGATTACCACGCTGTGCTGAAGGGTTTGTGCGCGGGCGGGGCCGTGACGGAGCGGTTCCGTCATCCGCACAGCGCGACCGACGCGCATGACGGAAGCGCTCCATCACATGCATCGAAAGGGTTAAAGATGAATATCGTAAAATTGTAATGGAAACTGCTTTCACTGAACCATCATCGTATTTTCATACAGACAAAAATATAGTAGCACATGCGCTTTATGATTATGAACATTCACAGGGTCCAAGGGATACGTTGATGAAGCTAAATGTGTCTGCATATATCGGATTATGTGAATCTGATTGTTCTTCCAATTACTTTGGCTTGCACATAATAGATTGGAGCGATCTTTGCTATTTTGTTTTAGATCGGACACAATGAAATACCTGTTGTGCTTTCCCCATGGATTTGTCCACATTGTAGAGGCTGTACCATGTCCCTGTGATAATGTTTCAGGCCAATCAATGCTCCATTTTATCTTCTTTTGTAAATTTTATGTAAGGTATACAGGATTGCTTTTAATTCTGGTTCTAAAAATGTATTTTCAAAGTGCTGGACAATGCAGCCCCCCCCCCTTAGACTTTTAATGACCCTACATAATGATGAAATTATTTTGCATGTTAGGGCCTTTTTAAAATGTGCTGTGTGAGCTCGTAGGTCTATGTTGTCCTAAAATTATTTTTACACATATTGTTATGTTTTAACTTTATAACTATTGTTGTTTTTGTTTTATGCATCATATATTCTGACATAATGTTGTATGTGCTTTTATGGTTGTTATCATACTTCGGAATAAAGCTATGAATTGATTGAGTGATTGATTCTGCTCTACCCCTAATTATTTTTTTTTTATAATAGTGTTTGTCTTTGTGAATTTTCAATTTTTGGGAAATTTCTTTCGTGCTTTTGGGACTTTTTTTTACTTTATTTCCTCTTACTTCCTTATTTCTTTCTTCTTTCCTTTCCCTTCATTCCCTTCTTTTTATACCCCATCTAGTGCCATGGCAGAGGGACGACTTCTTTGTGGACAGCACCACCGTCCATGTGTGCAGTCCTGTTCAGTCTTTAGAGAGAAGGAGGAGGCAGCACTAGTTTTGTTTGTGCAGCGCTACCTTTCCTCTATGGAGGCAGCACGCGGCAAGCACGGTAGCACATACTCCCCATGGGAGCATCAGCAGCACTTGGGGATAGTTTGGCGTACCGCCCAGCAGCTGGTGGCCATCTTGGGAGACTTATTTGTTATGAAGTTTCCTAATTTCCTCATTTACTACAGTCTCCTCAGTAGGAAATACTTTCAGTTTTTTACTTTGATTCCATCAAGAAGGCATTCAGATGTGTCACACATTTGCCATAAATTCGGAATGTTAGCATATTAGATCACCGTAGTAAAGCTACTGTAGACCAGGGAAGTCTGCTGCTGGTATTGAAAGTGCATGTTTCAGTCTGCATGTCAGAATTTTGTTAATGAAATAGAAGAGGATTTGAGAAGTCAATCAAAATGTGCCCTAATTTATCTTTTTTCAGCACTAATCATAATTTCTATGGCAAAATAAACCCCCTCATTGTGTTCGTCTTAAATTAAACTACTGACTCTCTACTACTCACCCGCTACTACTCTCTACTACTCACTCTCTACTACTCACTCTCTACTACTCTCTACTACTATTCTCTACTACTCACTCTCTACTACTCACTCTCTACTACTCACTCTCTACTACTCACTCTACTACTCTCTACTACTCTCTACCACTCACTCTCTACTACTCTACTACTCACTCTCTACTACTCTCTCTCTCTACTAATCCCTCTCTACTACTCACTCTACTACTCTCTACTACTCACTCTCTACTACTCTCTCTACTACACTCTACTACTCTCTACTACTCACTCTCTACTACTCACTCTCTACTACTCACTCTCTACTACTCTACTACTCTCTATTACTCTCTCTACTACTCACTCTCTGCTACTCTACTACTCTCTCTAGTACTCACTCCCTTCTACTCTCTCTACTACTCACTCTCTACTACTCTCTACTACTCACTCTACTACTCTCTACCACTCACTCTACTACTCACTCTCTACTACTCTCTCTCTACTACTTACTCTACTACTCTCTACTACTCACTCTCTACTACTCACACTCTACTACTCACTCTCTACTACTCACTCTCTACTACTCACTGTCCACTACTCAGTCTCTACTATTCTACTACTCTCTACTCTCGCTACTACTCACTCTCTACTAATATCGCTACTACTCACTATCTACTACTCTCTACTACTCACTCTACTACTCACTCTCTACTACTCAGTCTCCACTACTCCACTACTTGCTCTCTACTACTCATTACTACTCACTCTACTACTCACTCTCTACTACTCTCTACAACTCAGTCTCCACTACTCCACTCCCCTCTACTACTCTCTCTCTACTACTCACTCTCTACTACTCTACTACTCCCTCTCTACTACTCTACTACTCACTCTCTACTACTCTATCTCTACTACTCACTCTCTACTACTCACTCTCTACTACTCCCTACTACTCACTCTACTACTCACTCTCTAGTACTGTCTACTAATCACTCTCCACTACTCCACTACCCTCTACTACTCACTCTTCACTACTCCCTACTACTCTCTCTCTCTACTACTCACTCTCTACTACTCAGTCTCTACTATTCTCTCTCTACTACTCTCTCTCTATTACTCACTCTCTACTACACTCTCTCTACTACTCTCTACTACTCTCTACTACTCACTATACTACTCTCTCTCTACTACTCACTCTCTGCTACTCTACTACTCTCTCTACTACTCACTCCCTTCTACTCTCTCTACTACTCACTCTCTACTACTCTCTACTACTCACTCTACTACTCTCTACCACTCACTCTACTACTCACTCTCTACTACTCTCTCTCTACTACTCACTCTACTACTCTCTACTACTCACTCTCTACTACTCATACTCTACTACTCACTCTCTACTACTCACTCTCTACTACTCACTGTCCACTACTCAGTCTCTACTACTCTACTACTCTCTACTCTCGCTACTACTCACTCTCTACTACTCTCGCTACTACTCACTATCTACTACTCTCTACTACTCACTCTACTACTCACTCTCTACTACTCTCTACTACTCAGTCTCCACTACCCTCTACTACTCACTCTCTACTACTCACTCTCTACTACTCTACTACTCCCTACTACTACTCACTCTCTACTACTCTCTACTACTCAGTCTCCACTACTCCACTACCCTCTACTACTTGCTCTCTACTACTCCCTACTACTCACTCTACTACTCACTCTCTACTACTCTCTACAACTCAGTCTCCACTACTCCACTACCCTCTACTACTCACTCTCTACTACTCACTCTCTACTACTCTACTACTCCCTCTCTACTACTCACTCTCTACTACTCACTCTCTACTACTCTATCTCTACTACTCACTCTCTACTACTCACTCTCTAATACTTCCTACTACTCACTCTACTACTCACTCTCTAGTACTGTCTACTAATCACTCTCCACTACTCCACTACCCTCAACTACTCACTCTCCACTACTCCCTACTACTCTCTCTCTCTACTACTCACTCTCTACTACTCAGTCTCTACTACTCTCTCTCTACTACTCTCTCTCTATTACTCACTCTCTACTATGCTCTCTCTACTACTCTCTACTACTCTCTACTACTCACTATACTACTCTCTCTCTACTTCTCACTCTCTACTACTCACTCTTTACTACTCTCTCTCTACTACGCTCTACTACTCTCTACTACTCACTCTCTACTACTCACTCTCTACTACTCTCTACTAGTCACTCTACTACTCACTCTCTACTACTCTCTACTACTCTCTCTCTGATACTCACTCTCTACTACTCACTCTCTACTACTTTAACTTAAACGAGGGCGAGACCTATTGCATTTTCAATGCTTTTTTACTTTGGTTCCATCAAGAAGGCATTCAGATGTGTCACACATTTGCCATAAATTCTGAATGTTAGCACTCTAGTTGCTCATTAGATCACTGTAGTAAAGCTACTGCTCACCAGGGAAGTCTGCTGCTGGTATTCAAAGTGCATGTTTCAGTCTGCATGTCAGAATTTTGTAATGAAATAGAAGAGGATTTGAGAAGTCAAAATGTGCCCTAATTTTTCTTTCTGCAGCACTAATCATACATTCTATGGAAAAATGAACCCTCTCATTTTGTTCCTTTGCAAATTAAATGTTTTAAGTGTTACCACTTTATTCCAATCAAGATGGCTTCAGGTGTGCCACACTTTAGTAATAAGTAAGACTGTTAGCGCTCTAGTTGTTCTTTAGAACACTCTAGGACATTCTGTCATTGGGCTATACTTGGGCTACATCTGGGTGATATGGGTGCTACATTTAGGCTCTTTTGTCTCTGATGGCCATCTTGAGAGACTTCTTTGTTATGAAGTTTCCTAATTTCCTCATTTTCTACAGTCTCCTCAGTAGGAATACTTTCAGTTTTTTACTTTGATTCCATCAAGAAGGCATGCGAATGTGTCACACATTTGCCATAAATTTAGAATGTTAGCACTCTAGTTGCTCATTAGATCACTGTAGTAAAGCTACTGCTCACTAGGGAAGTCTGCTGCTGGTATTCAAAGTGCATGTTTCAGTCTGCATGTCAGATTTTTTTAATGAAATAGAAGAGGATTTGAGAAGTCACTCAAAATGTGCCCTAATTTTTCTTTCTGCAGCACTAATCATACTTTCTATGGCAAAATGAACCCCCTCATTTTGTTCCTTTTTAAATTAAATGTTTTAAGAGTTACCACTTTATTCCAATCAAGATGGCTTCAGGTTTGCCATACGTTTGTCATAAGTAGGACTGTTAGCGCTCTTGTTGTTCTTTAGAACACTCTGGGAAGCTGCAGTAGAACACAAAGGAATCTACTGACAGTCTCTGCCCTTGTTGGATGTACATGTTTTACTGAGAATGTCAGACTTCATTCTCACATGACTGAGAAAGATAATGTGAATTTACAGAAAATATGCTCTCAGGTTAGCTTATAGATCACCTACCAAACCTCTGTGGGAAAAGCATGAGAAAATATTTTTCTCTCAAACATGATTCATGATATCCCAGCAGAAGGCTTTTTCACATGGCAAAATCACCATAGAACCCCCCAGAAGTCCTAAAATGAGTATGATACCATCAACAAATGATTTATAATGTAACTACAGTCTTAAAACCTTCTATTAACTGCAATGCTTTTTAATGAGGAGCTATCATGTACATTGGTCCCAAGATGGCTGCCAACACTTCTTGGATGAAGTGCTGACAGCCAATCAGATTTCACGATGAAATGTGTTTAGGCTCCGCCCAGATATATATGTGATTTTGATTTTCTCAGGAACTACTGAACAGATTGACACCATTTAAGCAAAAGGCACAAGTCTGAACTAAGGACTACCACTATGCCAAATTTGGTGTAATTCCGTTCAGCAGTTCGGGCTGCAGCTGCGGCTAAAGGTCCTATGGGAAATTGCTTGGGGAAAACACGTTTTGGGACCTCCCTTTTTTCTCGGCCCCCGCTACATGAATCATCCCGAGACTTTCAGGGTAGGAGTGGACCGGAGCTGGCCAAAAGTTTAGAAATTTCGCGAAAATTGGTATATTAGTGGTTGTAAATGTTGAATGAAAGGTGCATGAATGGCTGAATGGGTGCTTGAGCTGAGACATAAGTGTATGTAAGGGTGAGTGGCAGGGTGCTTAAGTGGCTGTCTCGATGCATCAATGGTGTATGGGCAAGTGAATGGGTGTATGAGCGACAGTATGTGTGAGCGAATGGGTGTTTGAGTGGTTTTATGGGTGAGTAAGTGAGTGTGAGAAAGGTTGTATGGTAAAGAATGTGTTTCCCTCAGTCACTGTATAGGTGAGTGAGCATGTGTATTAGTATATATATAAGTAACTGAGTGGCTATGTGAGTAATTGTATGGGTGAGTTAGTGGCTGTGTGACTGACTGTATGGGTGACTGAGTAGGTGTGTGAGTAGGTATATGATGAACTCATTTACTGTATCAGTAGCTGTATGGTTGTATGACTGGATGTGTAAGTGTGTCTATGTATCAATAACTGGATCTGTGACTGGCTGTATTGGTAAGTGAGTAAATGCTTCAGTGTTTGTAAATGTGAATTAGTGATTCTGTTAGTGGTTCTGTTGGTCAGTTGATTTGTTACTGGCTGTATGGATGAGTGATGAGATGTGTGAGTGTTTGGATGAGTTCTGTGAATGAGTTTGTTAGTGAATGTATGGGAGTGGGTGTATGACATGTGTTATGGGGTTATAAGCGGGTATGTCAGTGTTTCTCTGGATGATGTCATCAGTGATGTCATTCCAGATGTCATCATTGATGGTATCAGTGATGTCATCAGTGATGTCACTGACCATGTCATGAGTGATGTAATATGTGAGGTCATAGGCAGTGCATTGTTGGGGCGCGAGTTACAGTTATCTCAGCCTAACTATAACATCTCTGTAACCTTTGTTTTTCTCAGTGAATTTTCTAAGTTTAAAAAAAAAGTCTAATTCCTAATTATAATGTCCCTGTAACCTTTGTTTTTTTCAATGAATTTCTAAAGTTTTTTTAAAATGCTAATTCCTAACTATAACTATAACCTTTGTTTTTTAAAGTGAATTTCAGCCACCATCACATTTAAAACTTAAAACTGAAAAATTGATTATGACCAAAACACTAAAGACATTACTATCTAAATGACTCTATAATAGCATGTATATCTAACTCCCCTAATATCTCTATGACACAGTGTATAACTCTTTCAGTGGTATATGTGATTGCATACATCACAGTGTCAGTAAGTCTCTCATTCACTGTATAAGTGTCTGAGTGGATCAATGAGACAGTGCATCAGTCTATCAATGGTTCTGTAACAAACAGCGTGACTGTCTCAGTGCATCTATGAGTGGGTGAATCAGTGTCTCAATGGGTCTGTGATTGATTGCATGAGTCTCTCAGCTGATATATGAGTAGGTGCATAAGTGCCTTTGTAAGTAAGTATATGACTCTCTGACTGGATCTGTGAGTGGAAACATGAGTGTCTAAGGGGGTGTCTGAGTGGGTGGGTGCATGAGTGTCTGAGTGATACTGTGAGTGGGTGTGTGGGTCTCTGAGTGAGACTGTGAGTGGGTGAGTGAGTCTCTGAGTGAATGTGTGACTGGGTTTATAAGTCTCTAAGGGAGTTTCTGAGTGTGTGTGTGAGTGACTATATGGGTGTGTGAGTAACTGTGTGGATGTGTGTGTATCTGAATGGGTCTGGGAGTGGGTTTATGAGTGTCTGAGTGGCTCTCTGAGTGGGTGTATGTGTGTCTCAATGGATCTGTGAGTGAGAGTCTCTTAGTGTATTAGTGAGTAGCTGAGTGCATAAGTCTCTAAGATCATCTGTGACTTAGTGTGTGAGTGATGGTATGGGTGTGTGAGGGGGTGTATGCGTATCTGAGTGGATCTATGAGTAAGTAAATGACTCTCAGTGGGTCTGTTAGTGGGTGTGTGAGTGTCTCAGTGAGTCTGTAAGTACATACATGAGTGTGTGAGTGGGTCTGTAAGTGGGTGTGTGAGTCTCTCAGTGGGTCTGTACATGGGTGTGTGACTCTCTGAGTGAGTCTGTAGGTGCGTGCATGAGTATTTCAGTGGGTCTGTGAGTGGGTGCATGAGTGCCCAGACTCTGAGTAGGTATAAGAGTCTCTAAGTGGGTATGAGACTGTAAGCATAAGTCTATGAGTGGGTCAATAAGTAGGTGCGTGAGTCTCTGGGTGGGTCTGTACATGGGTGCATCACTCTCTGAGTGAGTCCATAAGTGGGTGCATGAGTACCTGAATGGGTATGTTAGGTCGATACATGAGTATCCAACTGTGTATGTGGGATGTATAAGTGTGTGAGTGGGTATGTGAATGGGTGTGTAAGTATCTTAGACATCTCAAACTCATTAAGAGTGCGTACATGAGTCTGTGACAGTGATCGGTGAGTGCGCACAAATATATATATTTTTAATATTTCCACCAATATTCGTAATGTTGCCAGGATAGTCACGACTTCCCCAAGATGGTACATGGAAAGCAGTGCTGTCGGTCTCAGTGTCGTCACGAATGTGTTGCGTGTTTGAAAAAAATCTATTTTGGCCGCATAACATGCATCACTAACACTCTCATTTCTCAAACATGAGGTCAGAGTACTTCCACCTTTACTCTTATGTTAGTTTTCACAGACATTTTCAGCCCTGGGAACTGTTCCCGATTGATAAAATGGCAGCTACAACTTTCTGTTTCAATTGCGTCCAGCCATCAGAACATTTTCGTTGGTGAGGGCATTTGTGATTTACAGTGGAATCATCAGAAAATGTCAGCAACCATCACAAAGTCACCATGATATATTTGCGGCCCATGATATCACTATATTGTTAGGTTTTAATTTATCAAAAACTACTGAACAGATTTCACCGAATATAAAAAAAGCACAATCTGTTTAACAACATCTACCTTTCTGTCAAATTTGGTGTAATTCCTAACCCCATGCGTAGTGGGCATAGCGGGGCAACGCGGAGGGCCACGAAGTTGAGAACAAACTCCGCGGAACACCGTGGAGCTCCGCTACGCCACCCGCCTCCCACCCCCCTATTAACAGTTGCTTAAAACTGAAATAAAACTACTTCTAAAGTAAATAAAAAACACTTACCTTGGCTGCGGTGTCCCCGGGCTGCTCTCCTCCTCTTCATCTCCGTCTCTGGGGAAACTGCGCATGCGCGTGCGCCCGTGCATGCACATTTCTCATGCGTGTCAGTCAGTGCTATCATTGATTACCTAGCTATGATTTATTGCAAGGGCAGGAAAAACTTTGCCCAGGCTGTGTGACTACTATATCATCAATCATCACATTCAAATTAAATTCCAATGGCCCTAGGAAAATAGCAATGACCTGCCACGGGACTGTGCCACTATACACAGTATAAACAAGTGTTTGAAATGAGCGCTTCACAGTTCATGGTTTTTCTATTTTGTTCTTCTTACTTTCTTGATATAGCTTCTCTTGCTGCTGGAGCTGGTTACACGCAGCAACTGGCACGAGCCCCAACACGGCAGGCGATAGCACCCGGTTGCGGAAGCAGAAGTTGGAGGCAGTGGCTGCAGAATATTGCTGGCTGTAGGCCCAGTAGAAAGAAGAACAGGAGGCACAGCCTTCAAGTTCAGAGAGGCCGACAGCGAGGCCCGCCTCCTACTCGGCCATGCCACCACTGCCAACTGCAGCCAGGGTCCGCTGTCGCCCGTGCCACCACCAGCCTCACATCCTCCTTGGACTTAACACCAAGCCTCCCCCACTATGTTCAATGAGAGCTGGTGCACCGCAGACGTGAGACGGCCCAGCTGGAGCACAAGATGGCACTGGTCAGGCATGGGCAGCAGAACTTGGCCAGCTTACTGAATGCCCTCAATGCTCTTTTTTTATTGAGTTTTTTGTTTTAGTGGGAGGGTATGTTGTGGCTCGAGATGGTGGGGAAAGGGTTTTGTACATTGGACTTTCAACTTTTTGGGACATTTTTGGCTTGGGGAAGCCGGTGGGCCTGTTGTGGGTGGAGAGGGTGGGTCTTAAAATAAATGAACTCTACTTTTTTTTGCCATCATCATTATCTGTCATTCATTTGCTAGTTGGCATAGTATAGCATTGTTGAAAGTTACTGTGGACATGAGAGTGCCACACAGAGGTGCCCTCTGAAATTGTCACATATTATACAACAACTTTTCATCATAGATTTTCCTTACCTGAAGCTCATCGCCATGTATGCATTCTTACCTTTTCCTGCTGTCCAGTGATTAATTATACCCGCCACTATACTGGGACTGTCCAGGAACAGAATAGTGATTTATTTACTTCTGTATCACTTGATACATTTTTGTAGCACCCAGCCTCCAATAAATGATACAGTATGCAGCTTACTTAAAGAAAAAACTTGAATCGTACCGACCAACGTGGCAGTTAAGATTTAGTAATTGTTCTCTACTCTGTACTCAGAGAATCAGAAAGGTCAAGATAGGTGGCCGGGTTTTTTCTCATCTTGCCCCTCAGCATTGGAATAGGCTCCCGGAGGAGATTCGTGCCTGCTCTACTTTCGCACGGTTCAAGAAGCTACTCAAACCTGGCTGTTTTAGACACTACTGCCCATTTGGTGTCCCTCTCTCAGGCGCTGAGAGATCCCTCTGGGGATGATTCGCTGCGCCATACAAATGAGTAAAATAAATATGGTAGTTAGTGGAGTAACTGTTCTTGTCCCACCCTCTATAACTATCTTCCCAGTAAGGGGTCTGCAATCATGCACAAACATTTAATATTTTTTTATCTCTCCTTCCAAAGGACAACTTCACTAGTCATCCACTAGTTCTTCAATTTCACTTCTTACCTGAATTGACAAAGCAATGGTATTTCTCACAATCTTCCCAAGCATTATTGCAATGTTTCCCAAAAGGGCCTACTTATTAATGGTGGTGGTATTAATAGTGTTCTTGCACTACCAGGTAAGACAACACAGAGAGGGACTGATTCACAAAGTTAAAGTCACACTTTTGATGTTACTTTACCGACTCTTGCAGTGTGAGTTTACGACTACTAACTTTTCCATCAGTAACTTTCTGAGTAGTGACTTTGCGAGTCTTAAGAAGTTCCCACAGTGAGTTGGTGTTGCTTTCACCACATCTGCCCCACCAAGTGTGTAATCAATTTATAGTGTACATTTGTAAGTTACACCTCAATATATTGCACAGCCTGAGGGAAGAGGGTTAGAGGTTTGATGAATGGATGGGAAAATGGAGTTGAGGAAAGGTGTGACAAAGACAAACACTGCACAACAACAATATTTATCAGGTCGATGAGCAGCAAACCATCAAATCTGTTGTGGAAGGAAATGAAGGAATGTCATAGTTCAGTTAATGCATTGCAAACAGTCCTTCAACTCTAGAGATCCAATTATCTAGTTGTTCTGTCATCTAGGTTTGAAACATACACATTAGGGAAGAGTGAACCCACACAGTTCTAAAAATTATGATTGTGAAAAGAAAAATGATACTGAATATAAATGCCAAATTGGGTGGTGCATCTGCATTCATCTTGGAATGTCTGTCTTGGTGCATGGCTGAATCGGTCTGGTAAGGTGAGCAGGAGAGTTGGAACTTTCGCACACAAGAAATAAAGGCCTATTGATTATAAAAAAGTAAATGTCAATATTGTAGAGTCAAGGACAAGGTAAGCTTCATGAGGAGTAGGCCAAGAGGCAGAGCAAGTGCATAGGCTGTGGCAGTGCATTAGCATAATGACTCATGTGTGATTAACTGGGAAGCAAGAGCAATTTTACAACCAATTCCAGACAAGTAGCTGCATGTACCTGGCTGATGAATCTCACAACCTTCATACAATTTGGCCAAGTGCATCTATCATGTGACATGTCTATCTCCAATTACATCCCCTCCAACCATAACCCCTTCATTAGAGGAGTTTGACGTTTGAGCCAGCACACTACTCAGCATTTCCCAAATCAACGCACCTCTTTCCAGTCCACAGGGATGAGTAGTCCTCTTTGAGTCAAGTTGGTTTCCCTTTGAACTTGAAGTAGATAACTTCCTTCTTCCGGCTATAGAGGTAGTCCTGCCATGAGTCCTGATTCTGACTCAGAGTCCCGACTCCGAGTCCTCTTAACCCAAAGGAGATTGAGAGAGATAGACCTGTAGCGCACCACTGTTGATGAACAAGTAGCGCAAAAGAAGTTGAGCATTTCATGTAGATTGTATTTGTTACCTAAACTAACTGGCCTGGGTGGAGTTCACAGAGTTCTGCTAAGCAGACCCCTCAGAAGTCGAAAAAAAACTCTGCTGCGCTAACTGGAGTTCCGCTTGCTGGCAGAGTTTGCTGGTGTGCTTGTTCACATTGCGATGGGAATGCGGGGTGCATCCTCTCACTTCAAGTAGCATGTGAATGGCAGTACGTGGTTCTCAAGTGTGTTCTCGTATTCTAAATCATGAACGAATGCAACCTCGCGGTCCGAATGGAGTGGCAATCTTGTTTTTCTGCCCTCTGTTATGGCGCTGGGCCTAAATCTTCTCTTTCTTTAATCTCTCTAATCCTCCTCCATTATTACTGATCTACCAGTTTGTGGGGCAGTCAACACAAGGTGTTCCAAAACTTAGGGGGAAGCCACTACTGACACTATTATATGCAGATGACGCAGTGCTCATGGAGCGTCCGCCCAGGGCACTGCGTCACCCGATGCAGGCTTTTGTGGATTTTATGGCCCTACTTGATTTGCAAACACATTTTACAAAATCTCACATTATGTCATGTGAACCGCAGGCTGTTTCTATACCAAATATGTTAATTGGTTCTTAGCATTTGAGCCACACCATCACTTTTCCATATCTTGGAGTGATTTTTTCAGCTGGAGGGTCTTGGACAATTAACATTATTCATCGTAGCATAACATTTGCAATGGCTAATGGCTCCTTGTGTAGCCTCCCCCAACCTGTGGAGGGTTAAGCCTCTCTTGCAGATTTATAAGGCGCAATGTGTACCCATCACCATGTACGGTGCTGAGGTTTGGAGCTTTTCGAATTGCAAGGCTATAAAGAGCAAGGAAAACAGATTTTGTAGAAAAGTTTTGTTTGTTCCCTTTTTCTGCTTCACACTATATTTTCCATAAAGAGCTTAGTCTTCCTTATTCAGCTGACCGTATTAGGGTTCATCACGTATTGCTGTGGCTTGCAAGCTGGAGAAATGCTGAGGCCGGGCTAATACAAGACATCATTTTGGATTGTCTCTCTCTGGATAAGGGTTTTCTTATTCCCTGGCTGCCCTATGTTAACCCCTTAAGCGCGGCGCGGATTACCGCGCTGTGCTGAAGGGTTCGTACGCGGGTTGGGCCGTGACGGAGCGGTTCCGTCATCCGCACAGTGCGACCGACACGCATGACGGAACCGCTCCGTCACAAGCATCGAAAGGGTTAAAGATGAATATCGTAAAATTGTAATGGAAACTGCTTTCACTGAACCATCATCGTATTTTCATACAGACAAAAATATAGTAGCACATGCGCTTTATGATTATAAACATTCACAGGGTCCAAGGGATACGTTGGTGAAGCTAAATGTGTCTGCATATATCGGATTATGTGAATCTGATTGTTCTTCCGATTACATTTGGCTTGCACATAATAGATTGGAGCGATCTTTGCTATTTTGTTTTAGATCGGACACAATGAAATTCCTGTTGTGCTTTCCCCATGGATTTGTCCACATTGTAGAGGCTGTACCATGTCCCTGTGATAATGTTTCAGGCCAATCAATGCTCCATTTTATCTTCTTTTGTAAATTTGATGTAAGGTATACAGGATTGCTTTTAATTCTGGTTCTAAAAATGTATTTTCAAAGTGCTGGACAATGCAGCCCCCCCCCTTAGACTTTTAATGACCCTACCTAATGATGAAATTGTTTTGCATGTTAGGGCCTTTTTAAAATGAGCTGTGGGAGCTCGTAGGTCTATGTTGTCCTAAAATTATTTTTACACATATTGTTATGTTTTAACTTTATAACTATTGTTGTTTTTGTTTTATGCATCATATATTCTGACATAATGTTGTATGTGCTTTTATGGTTGTTATCATACTTCGGAATAAAGCTATGTATTGATTGAGTGATTGATTCTGCTCTACCTCTAATTTTTTTTTTTTTTTATAATAGTGTTTGTCTTTGTGAATTTTCAATTTTTGGGAAATTTCTTTCGTGCTTTTGGGACTTTTTTACTTTATTTCCTCTTACTTCCTTATTTCTTTCTTCTTTCCTTTCCCTTCATTCCCTTCTTTTTATACCCCATCTAGTGCCATGGCAGAGGGACGACTTCTTTGTGGACAGCACCACCGTCCATGTGTGCAGCCCTGTTCAATCTTTAGAGAGAAGGAGGAGGCAGCACTAGTTTTTTTTGGCAGCGCTACCTTTCCTCTATGCAGGTAGCACGCGGCAAGCACGGTAGCACACACTCCCCATGGGAGCATCAGCAGCACTTGGGGATAGTTTGGCGTACTGCCCAGCAGCTGGTGCACCACTTGGCAGACATTCTGGAATGCGAACAGGACCTGCTCAACCTGCTAGTCATCGAGATTCTGGAGCTCGGTGAGTATATTAAATATTGTTTGTGTTTGTGTTCTACAATGCTACCATTTTTTTCTGAACAGCCTGCTGATCACACTCGGAGGCAAGTTAAGTTTAGTTTATGCTTGTATGTTATTATTGTGTGATCCAGTTTATAATTTCTGCTAAGCAGGTGCTCAGAGCGACCTAATTTTACTCTTCACTGGCGCTCGCTTTGGCTGATTAATGAAGAAGCCATTGCAGACTGTTCTCTTGTCACTACAGTGAATCAGTGAGTAGTGTATTCTCTCTGTGACTCTGTTTATGTATCTCATACAGTTCCAATGTATTTATTTCACAGCGGTGTAGTATGCATCTATGCATTGCAAAAAAGGTAGACTGAGTTGGTCCATCAAGGGGGCGTGGAGAAACGGGAATAGAATCAAAGATCAATCACTGCAATGCATTAGTTCCAAATGTAGTTTTTGCTAACCGCTTCGACGCGGCTGGAAGTCCCCCGCAGTACGGAAGAATTCCACGCGTGCGCGGAATGGACAGCCCCCGGCCGTCCTCCGCACACAACAACCATGACGTCGAACAGCCAGGAGCCGTCCGACGCATGGAAGAGGTTAAGGAAATTTGGAATAGGGATTTACGGGCAACTCAACGACAGTCGATAGACTCGAGTCAAAACTAGTAGTACTATAGGCGATTTGTTTTAGAGAAGTACAATGTGACTGCGTTTGCTTGTCATAAATACATTTGTGGATATTATTAACTGAATCACTAATCTATTTTTTTAATCTTCTTAACTTCATTCATCAGCACCCAAATGCAAGAAGAGGGATGTTTGTGAGGGTCTGGGAAAAGCTGGTCAGCCGGTGCCGACCACCAGCGCCGCTGCTGAGGGCTCTGCTGATCCACATAAGTCCTTTTATGATTGTTGTGGACTTTTGAGGGTAGAATCTTGGGGTATTGGAATGTTGGTGCCATCTCATGTGAAGACCCAAGTAAGCTAGTATTATAAACAAAACTCACCATGTATGTTTGTTGAGAAGGCTTTCCTTTTCCTGCTTATGTGTAACTCTAACACAGTTGAGTTTATGAGACAGTGGCCATGGTCATCATGGACCACCCCCAAACCCCGAATGTAGTGTGCTGCTGTCACATTCATTTATAGTTACAGTATACCAGAAGATTTCCGTGACAGTGCAGCATGGATGGAAAAAAAGAATGAGGTCCCACTCAATTGCATTTTCCAACCAACAACATATGTCTTTCATTGACCATTATTTCACACCTGGCTTGTCTAACTTTGTAAACCAACCAATAAATTGCAGAAAATGATATTTGGAAGATACAGTGCTAACTGAACTGTAGTGCTGTTTTACAGTTGTGTTTGGGGTTGCTTATCTGGCATCTAAATTATGTGTAATGTTTTATTCTGGCCATACAGAACATCAGTGATGCCGGCTCCAGTGCTGCTGCAAGAGGAGACGGGTCAGTTGGAGGGAGAGAAGCAGCAGCAGGGATGGGCACTGGTAGGTCACATAATTTCTTGAAGTTAATATGCTCACTAGCTATTCCCATGGCATCATTAACATATGACCATGAAGTGAACCCCCCAGCTTTACTTGCCACAGCGGTGGTTGAGTTATTATTATGGCTCTTCCATCTGCAACTCAGCAAAAGCTCACATAATGAGCATTGATGGCTTGAGGGAGACATGACAGGTTGAAAGAAAGGAAATGGTATATGAGTGAAAGGGTGGGTAGGTGAAAGGGTGCATTGGTGACTAAAAGGATGCATGGGCAAAAGGATTGTTTGAAGATAGGTTGGCTATTGAATGGATGAATTGGAAATTTTGGTGAAACTCTGAATGAGAGAAAGGAAAGCTTAATTATGGTGGCTATGGTAAATTCAAATGAAAGGATGAATGAATATATTGAATGTTCAGCAGAATAAGCAAGACAGCTTTTCTCATGAGGCACATTCTGCTCCCCTACTTTGCTTACTAGGTTTATGTAGGGTTATCATTCAAAGCTATGGATCTAAGTGGGGGTTATTTTTTAATGTTTGTTATACTCCCTTGACTTGCTGTATTTGTTAAGTGAGCCAGCTGAATCCCACCCATCAGTCAACATCCTCCCTCTCTGCCCATGGCATTTTTGCCAACTATGACCACGGTGCAGTATGGGTCAATTCATGACTGCAGTGTTGACTGTGTAACGTGTGTCTGATTTAGTTAATGCGGTATTTACAATGTTTTCAATGCATTGCAAACCGAACACACAAGGCTTGCTGTTTCCCTTCACTCACTAAGTCACCTCTTAGTACTTCACTCTTTTTTTTTCCCTAAGTTCTTCCGTGCCAGCTTACCAAATTGGAAAATCCATTCTTGGCATGTGCCAGATTTAATTCTATAACCATGTGAAGTGAAATGGTTCCAGAACATATTTCATGGTCTCCCATAACAGATTTATTTTACACTTGTTCAGATTTTTCCCATTCGAAATGTATAGTGACTGAATAAGCAAAAGATGACGAATCGATGATCAGTGTAGTGGCCCCTCTATTATATATACAAAAATCTCTACCGTACCGGTTTAATCACTACTCTACCCCTTGCAGTACAGTAAATCAAGTTTTTTTTGTTGCTTACTGCCAAGTGAATGAATTTGTTGAAAATGTGTGGCGGTGGGCGAGGACACAGAGTAAAGTGGGAGTAATTGCATGATTTTATGTCAAGCTTGGTGTATGGGATACACAGTGACGAATGTGCCCAAAAAGATCTATATAGCCCATTACTTTCCTGTAGTGCAGTCCATTAGATTAATTTTTCTCAATTTACGGCAGACAGGATAATATATCAATCAATCAATCATAGCATTTGTAAAGCGCACTACATACCCGTGAGGGTCTAAAGGCGCATGGGGGAATGCTGCTACTGTTCGAAGAGCCAGGTCTTGAGGAGTCTCCTGAAGGTTAGGAGGTCTTCGGTCTGCCGTAGGTGGATGGGGAGGGTGTTCCACGTCTTGGCGGCGAGGTGGGAGAATGATCTGCCGCTGGCGGTCACTCTTTGGATGCGTTGGACGGTGACGAGGGCGCAGTCTGTGGAGCGGAGCTGGCGGGCGGGGGTGTAGAGGCTGAGTCAGCAGTTGAGGTATGCTGGTCTTGTGTCGTGGAGTGCCTTGTGTGCGTGGGTGAGGAGCTTGAAGGTTATCCTCTTGTTGATGGGGAGCCAGTGCAGGTCTCTCAGGTGGAGTGTGATGTGGTTGCGGTGGGTTATGTCAAGGATCAGGCGTGCGGAGGCGTTCTGGATGCGTTGGAGCCGTTTCAGGAGTTTGGCCAGGGCTCCTGCATAGAGTGCGTTGCCGTAGTCCAGTCTACTGGTGACGAGGGCCTGGGTGACCGTCCTTCTAGTTTCGGTAGGTATCCACTTGAAGATCCTGTGAAGCATGCGGAGGGTGTTGAAGCAGGACGAAGAGACAGCGTTGACCTGCTTCGTCATGGAGAGTGTGGAGTCGAGGATGACCCCTAGGTTTCGTGCATGGTGGGTGGGTGTAGGGGGTGCTCCTAGTGCCGATGGCCACCAGGAGTCGTCCCAGGCCGAGGGGGTGGAGCCGAGGATGAGGACCTCTGTCTTATCTGAGATCATCTTCAGTCGGATGTTCCTCATCCAGTCGGCGACGGCCTTCATTCCTTCGTGGAGGTTGGTTTTGGCGGTGTGGGGGTCCTTGGTGAGCGAGAGGATCAGCTGGGTGTCATCAGCGTAGATGATGTTTGGGTCGTGCCGTTGGGCGACGTGGGCGAGCGGTGCCATGTAGACATTGAACAACGTTGGGCTGAGGGATGAGCCTTGGGGTACACCGCAGATGATCTCGGTGGCTTCGGAACGGAAGGGGGGGACGCGGACACTCTGGGTTCTACCGGAGAGGAAGGAGGTGGTCCAGTCCAGGGCCTTCTCTTGGATTCCGACGTCGTGGAGGCATGCTCTTAGTGTGCGGTGGCAGACTGTGTCGAAAGCGGCTGACAGGTCTAGGAGGATGAGGGCCGCGGTTTCTCTGTTGTCGAGCAGGATCCTGATGTCGTCTTTGGTGGTGATGAGGGTAGTTTCGGTGCTGTGGTTGCTGCGGAACCGGGACTGGGACGGGTCCAGGATGAAGCTGGTCAGTTGTTTGTTGACGGCCTTTTCGATGACCTTCACCGGGAACGGGAGCAGGGAGATGGGTCGGAAGTTCTTGTGGTCCTTGGGGTCCGCCTTGGGTTTCTTTAGTAAGACGTTGATCTCTGCGTGCTTCCAGCTCTCCAGGAAGGTCGCTGTCTCGAAGGAGATGTTGATGGTTTTTCAGAGGTGGGGTGCGATGGTGCTGCTGACTTTGTTGAAGATGTGGTGTGGGCAGGGGTCTTCCGGGGATCCGGAGTGGACGGTGTTCATGTTCTTGATGGTGTCGTCGTCATTGATGTTGGTCCAGGCAAGCAGGTGGTTGGTGCGGGTGGTTATCGTGGCAGCGGGGGTGTCAGTGGTTGCTGGGGTGGTGACGGCGCTGAAGCTGTTGTGGATGTCTGCGATCTTGCGATGGAAGAAGGTGGCCAGCGAGTCACACAGGTCTTGTAATGCTGGGATGTCGTTGGTGTTGGAGCTGGGGTTGGAGATTTACTTCACGATGCTGAATAGCTCTTTGCTGTTGTGTGGGTTGTTGTCTATGCGGTCTCTGAAGGCGGTCCTTTTAGTAGATCTGATGAGTTGGTGGTGTCGGTGGGTGGCGTTCCTGTGGGCTGTGTAGCTTTCCGGTGTTCGTTCGCGGGTCCAGTTTTTTCCTAGTTTTCGGCAGGTTCGCTTGGAGGCCTGGAGGTCTTCGGTGAACCAGCTGGCTCTCTTGCTGGTGTGGGTGTTGGGGGGCTTCTTGAGTGGGGCAAGGGTGTTGGTGCAGTCGTTGATCCATTGTCTTAGGCTGCGGGCTGCGGCGTCGGGTCGGTCAGGTCTGCGGGTGGGCTCTGGGTGAGGGTGGTGGTTAGCTGATCCTCGGTGACCTTGCCCTAGCTGCGGCGAGGCATCTGCTGGGTGCGGTGGTGTGTGGTGGGTTTCCGAAAGGTGAAGTGGATGCAGCAGTGGTCGGTCCAGTGGAGTTCGGTGGTGTGGTCGATGAAGATGTGGGTGCTTGCTGAGAAGATGGGGTCAAGCATGTGGCCGGCGGAGTGAGTGGGAGTTGTGACAAGTTGTCTGAGTCCAAGGTTGCCGAGGTTGTCGATCAGGGTGGAGGAGTTGGTGTCGTTGTTGTTCCCGAGATCGAAGTTCAGGTCCCCGAGGAAGATGTGGTCCATGGAGGCGAGGATGTGTGTGCTGACGAAGTCGGCGATGGAGTCGCTGTACTGCGGTCGGGGTCCGGGGAGTCTGTAGATGAGGGTGCCTCTGAGGGTGGTGTTGGGGTCGGTGTGGATCTGGAAGTTCAGGTGTTTGGCGGTGCTGAGGGTGTCGTCGGCGTCTGTCGAGATTTTGAGAGTGTTTCTGTGGACGATGGCAATTCCCTTCCTATTCCGTTGGTGCGGTCCTTGCGGGTGATCTTGTAGCCTTCCGGAATGGCTATGGCGATGTTGGGTGCTGAGGAGGGGTTCAGCCAGGTCTCTGTCAGGAAGGCTACGTCTGGGGTGTTGGAGTCCAGTAGGTCCCAGAGTTCCATGGCGTGTTTGCGGGTGGAGCGGGTTTTGAGCAGGCCTTTGGCACGCCAGCTGCGTGCGGCCGCTGTACAGCCACTGCGTGGCCTCCATATAAGGTGGTTAGGGGGGGAGGAGTAGCTGGGAGGTGGGAGCGGGGCGGTGAAAGGGAGCTGAGGGGGCGGGGCCACAGGGGAGTCATCGGCGGGAAAAAGCGGCAGGAGTGGGCACAGCGGGAAAGGGTGAAAAAATTGAGAGAAGCACGTAAAACACACAGCAGGGTTTACAGCAGTTTACTAGGGGGAGGAATACACTGGGAAACAGTGAAACAGTAAAAAAAATGGTAAAAAAGGAGATGAGAGGCACGATACCACCAAAAATAACCAACAGTGTAACAGGGGGCGACAGTAGTAGCAAGGCACTAGCAGTGGTGGCACAAGATGAGCAGCGGAGTGGGGAGCGTCCTACCCAGAACCGGGGTCCAGGGTCAAGGGTCGCTCGCCCTACCGCTGCGCGGCCTCCATATAAGGGGGTTAGGGAGGTGGGAGCGGGGCGGCGAATGGGAGCTGAGGGGACGGGGCCGCAGGGGAGACAGCGGCGGGAAAAAGCGGCGGGAGTGGGCACAGCGGGAAAGGGTGAAAAAATCGAGAGAAGCACGTAAAAACACACAGCAGGGTTTACAGCAGTTTACCAGGGGGAGGAAAAAACCGTGAAATAGTAAAAAAAAACGTAAAAAAGGAGACAAGAGGCACGATAACACCAAAAATAACCAACAGTGTACCAGGGGATGACAGTAGTAGCAAGGCACTAGCAGCGGTGGCACAAGATGAGCAGCGGAGTGGGGACCAGGGTCAAGGGTCGCTCCCTGCATTTCATTTGTGAGGTGTGTGACGTAGTATCTTATTTATTATTCATCTGTCTCTTTGGAGATAGGATAGAAAGCGAAATGCATTTAGCGAAGAGCAGGCCCATTGGTATTAAAAATACATAATTGTCAACTATAGCTGGAGACAGTAGCAAACTATCCGACACACTGGCTAGCAATGAACGTGGCTTCATTATTTTAGGACAACTTGTACTCCATATAGTGCATAATGCCATACTCATTAATAAGAGGTATTTAATTTTTTCAGCTCAAAAGTGTTTGACTCTGTTCATAGTTACTTGAAAAGCCTTTAGAAGAAAAAATAATCAAATCACAGTTTTTTTAATTCAGTGATGTTATTCTGCCTGTTAATACTTTTCTGACACACAGTCAGTGCTGTTTTATGTTTGGCATGTGTGGGTATTAAACATAAAATTGGCCTTAATCCTAATCACATCAAATACATTCCAATGGCCCTAGGGGACCAGCAATGTATTGCTAGTGTCCCTCAGTAATTTAAAACAATTGTATGCCCAGAGCATCATTTACAATTTGTCTTTTTTGTTTTTTTCCATATAGCTGCTCTTGCTGGTCCAGCCGGATCACCCACCAGAGGCAGGAGCGTATCAAGCTAGAATACCGGCAGCTGGTGTTCCTGGAAGAGGAGGAGGAGGAAATGACAGCACAACAGCCAGGCCTCACTGCAGCCAGTCCCCCTCAGCCTCCAGCCTCACGGATATCCCATCGCTGCTGCCAGCCAACAGCTGCCAGCCCCTACAACACTGACAATAGGTCATTGCTGCCCTGCATCCTTCATCGGCTGAACATCATTGAGGGCCAGCTCACCACAATGGAGCAGAGCCTGGACCAGCTCCTGGCTGATATCCATAATGCCCTCTTCTAGCTCTTTATTAATTTTTTTGTTTTAGTGGGAGGAACTTGTTGTTTGTTGGGGCTGGGTGGAGAGGGGGAAAGAGAATTGGGACTGAAGTGACTTTTTCCTTGGACAATTTGAGTTTTGGGGCTTGGGTCAGAATTGTTTGGGGAGAAGGGTAGGCACATTGTTTGGTTGGAGAGGGTGGGTTTCTTTGTAAATAAATAAAGGGGAAGACTTTTTTATTCAATCTAAATTTATGCCTGAAGTAGTTTCTTTAACTTTTACTTTGCACTGCTACCTTCAAGTAGTTTTATGCAGACTGTTTATTATGTGCTTATAACTTAAGAGAAAGCGTATCGCTTAGTTGTATAGTTATACTTCTCTAACTATCTTGACCATTAGGGGGAATGATGACCTATATTGTGTACAACAACCTAGATAAACAACAGTAGCAGCTAGTTAAATCTAATCCAGTTTAGTTGCCTTACCTGAATATAGATGAAGCAACAACAGGGAAGGCATCACAACTTCACAAGCGAGGTCCCACTTCCAGTTCCTCCCAGGTGAACTCTAACTGTAGGATTAATCTGAATGATTGATTGATTATTCATCGTAGGCAACTAAATGGTAATAGAATGACTGAATTAGTGGGTTATAAATTTATCAAAGATTTACAAAGAATTGATACCACCTGAGTACTACATGACACGAATGCCTGATAGTGATAAAATACAAAAAATAGTAATACTAGTACATTTTGGCTACTGTGGAGCTAGTAGCATTATTTGTGAAATCCTCAAGTTATAAAAAATGGATTCAAAGTCTGGAGTGGACAAGCTTAGGTCAGGCATTTACGGTTATGCATCACAAGGCCTGAATGATGATGCTGACGACTGATGTTCTTCATTCTATATCTAAAATATGGATCATTTTAATGCACATGTGGGTAATGGGCTGGTGTTGACTATTGCTTAGAAGATCCTGCAGTACGTTGGTGTTGCTTTCACCACATCTGCCCCACCAAGTGTGTGATCCAATGATGGTGTAAATGAAGCCACGCCTCAATGACTCACACAGCCCGGGGGATTTGATTAATGGACTGGGTAGGAGATTTGAGGTACGGTTTGGCAAAGACAAACACTACAACACAAGGACAACATTTACCTGGGCAATGAGCAGCAGCACATCATGTGCCATCAAATTGTTGTTAGAAGGAAACAAAGGAATGAGTATGACAGAGTATAGATACATTCATTGCAAACAGTCCTTCTGCCCTGAGACCCATGTTATCAGATATCTAAATGCTCTGTCTTTTAGGTTGGGGAGTGAACCCACCCAGTTCTCTTAATATGGTTGCTGAAAAAATGAGACTGTATTGCAAAATTAGGTTGTGCATCTGCATTCTCCTCAGGAATGTCCACTCTTTGATGCCTGTCTGGACTGGTCAGGTAAGTGAGCAGGAGTGTTGTTAAGCTCAGCTAGCTTTTGCCTTTTGTTCATGCAGGAGACTAGAAGAAGTCCTTCGGATTGTTACAGAGACACTATATTGTAGAGTCAAGGAGAAGAACCGAAGGAAGGTAAGCTTCATGAGGAGTGTATCAAGAAGACTCAGAGGCAGAGCAAAAAAAAAACAAGAGGGGGACTCAGAGTTTCACTTTTGCTACAAGTCCAATGCACACACATACACATACAGCAGCATTTCACAAATGCACCTCTCTCTATTCCACATAGCTGAGTACTAGACCTTTGAACGGAAGTCGATACTCAATAACTTATTGCTTCTAGTGGTTGATGAGGTAGTCCTGCAGCTCCCACCTGGAGTTATTCCATGATCCTCCTCCTGACTCCAAATAACTCCTTTACAGACTTGTCATCATCATGATAACCCGAGCAAGATAGCCTTGTGGGGCAGTGCTGTTGAAGAACAAGTAGAAGAACAGAATTACAGTAGTTTGCATCGGTTTTTGTTTGTTAACTAAAGTGACTGTTTTGTTCTCTGAAGAATCAGAAAAAAAGGAGAGGACCCTGCAATTAAATCTGGCTAAGTGTGAAAGGGCCGATCACCTTCAGGGAATAAAATATTCGACCATCACTCAAGCCCCAAACATTGCAAATCAATAATCATCTCAAGAAATCTCCTGTATTACAGTTCCACACACCCTCCCTGTCAGTCTTCACATCAATCATAACTCACAGTCACTCAATAATTTGATCTTTTTCTGGTGCAATGGTTACATATTCCACTCCAAGCATGGTGCTAGGCACACTATCTCCCCTTTAATGCAAGCAACAGATTGGAATTTGGCAGTCTTGTAAATCAAATGATTGTCTGGGGTAGCCATCTTAGATGATAAAAAAATAGAAGGATAATAAGAGTAATCCATTTTTGCCTTAGTAAATTTGTGAAGGCCCATCACCTCCAGGGAAAAAATGATCCACCATCAGTCAGGCCCCAGACATTGCAAATCAATCATCTCAAGCAAGTTCCCACATTTCAGTTCAACACACTCCCTCACTGTCTGCCACCACATGAATCATCAATCATCATCATCACTTACTCAATCAGTCACTCACCGTTGCAATAGTTGATGTTATCTCTTCCAATCCAAGCATGGGTAGTTTAGGTATTAGGCATTCAATCAACTTTAATGCAGGCAACACATTGAAATTTGGTATTGGCAGGCAGTCTTGTAGATGATAAATGATCTTCTGGATCAGAACTTCTACTGCTAAGTAATACAAAAAGGGATAGGCAAAAGGCATGCGAGGGGGGCAGGTATTATCCCTAATATCAAGAAGGAATTGTGGAGGCTTCTTCAATGCACACTGGTCCAACTTCAATCCAGCAATATATGTGACTAATAAAAAAGGTAGGGCAGCATAAATCTGACACAAAAATAATTATGTTCCTCTAGCTGTTCTTTTTATTTTTTCGTTTTTTTGTGAAGAAAGAACTAAGTTCAACATGAAAAAATTAAAAAGTTCTATACTGGCATACTTTGTCCGGGAAGTAGATTTCGTCCTGAAACTCAGGTGGTTCACCCAGAAGTTGGTCAGCTAAAACTGATCAAACACCCTCCTCCTGTGCTGCTGTTTCTGGAACGGTGTAATTGTGTGATATAAAATGTTGGTTAATTTTTATCATAGTCAATCTCTCCACGCTTGGAAGCGAGCAACTGGTCCTTCTCACTGTAACCACCGCACCAGCTGCACTGAACACATGTTCAACAAACACACTGGGGACAGGACAAGCCAGATACTTTATTGGCAGTCTACACAAAGAACTGGGCATAGGGTACATCTCAGACCTGATTGCCGTTGCCCAGTTTATGTGCTAGCTGAGAATCTGGGCTTGTCCCACTTCAAAATTAAATCAACTTTTCATTACAGACTACATTGCACATGAGGGGCCCTACGTATCCCCTGGCTAAATTATATCATGGAGCAAATGAAATGGCTGGGCTGTCCCGGTTGTATGTCAACCGTGGGCCCCTAGGCTCAGTAGCCATTAGAGACATTAAACAACAGTTTCTGGCTAAAAGGCAGGGGCTTAGGGGAGGTAACGAGTTAGTTAAGATCACTGTGAGAAGGTATGTTACACTGAGCCTAGGCCCACAGGTACAGCCATACTTGCTGCTTGTCACTAAAGCATACCATTCCTAAAGGCTATGCAAAATCTGGATCACTAAAGCCCTGCCTTTGTGACACTTTTTCTAAGCAGGATACTCTACACTTTATTTTTTCTGTGGTGTTTATGACTTCCTTCGCAAAACGTTTATTCTTATGCTGCTCAGAAATTGTCAATTTGCCCAAGTAAGGCCTACATTACTATATCTTCAAATGCTTTCTTCTACCATAGTTTGTTCTGGGGTCACGATCTTTTTAACAGGGGCCATAAGATTTAGGAAGAGGTTGTCTTTGTAGTAGCCAGGATGTATCCTTTATTTGTGTTCCGGGAACTTTACATGTCACCTCGTGTACGTTATGCCAACTCCCTAGTCCATCGAGTCAATGTTTTACTACTCGTACATTTTACCCAATGTATTTTATGTCTATTATAACATTTAGTAACAGTTTTCAAAAATATGGTTTAAATGTGTATCTGTTTGTATTGTTGGTTTTCGCCTAGTGACCTGCATGCTTTGGAGTTTTAATCATATATGTGGGATCTTTTAATTACTGTATTTCTCATTAAATGTCTGTTTTTATTGCTTTCAGTAGCCGAATAAAGTATCTTTTGAGTTGACTTGACTTTATTGCCAGTCTGCTGAGGTCTGACCATTGGCGCATCTTTCCAGACCTATACAGCAATGGATTTTGACCCACATAGACCTCTTTCGGATCATCCAGTTACTCCTGGAACATCCTGTGGATGGTCATTGGTGCTGCCACCTGCTCAACCTGTTTTGCCATCGCTTCTGCACTAGTCTTGCAGAGGTTGGGTCTGGTCCGTCTGTTGCTGGTTCTTGCTGGTGCTCTGGTTGATGGTGCTGTTGGCTGCTGTGAGACAAGACTGACTTCTCTGGAAGTTGAAGGCGGCACCCCAGAACTGCGAGGTGGGATTCAAATTCCAGCCGTTCTTCTTCCAAGTCTCTGGCTTGCTCTACAATCCACTTCTTGTATTTTAAAACATCCCCTTCAGAAAAAGTAATGAAAGTGGGCAGAATGTTTTTTGAACTGTGGACAAGTAGTGTGGCACAGATGTACTACTTGGACACAATGATGTCATGTTGCAGTCTTGTATTACAAGCCATGCAAAGGATAAAGGTCTCAACCAGGTCTATTCAGACCTGTGGGGTTGAACCTTTCAGACACCTTCTTTACCTGGTTCTGTAATAGATGCAACAACAGGATAGCTTGACCAATCCTACTGTCCTCCTTGCTAACTACCCGTGTGAAAACCTCAAAAGGGAGTAGCATCTGTGTCAGGCATTTGACTAGGGCCCATTTGTCCGCATCCATGGTCATAGCTTTCCCAACGATTTGGGAAAGAATGGGAAAGAAAGGGGACCCCTACACGCAACAAATACACTTGCTAGCTGTAGGGAAAACAATATGAAGGGGAAAAGAAACAAGCTAGATACAAGTATTCAATGTTCAAGGGAACCAATAACAGGACAACAGGACAATTTATAACATATGAAACATGATCATATTTTTAAAAGGGTCCTACAATACAGTACAATGTTACATGTAGTACAATACTTTGTCATTATTTGAAACAGGGTCCAGGTGAATCATGGACAGAAAGGAGGGTCGGCGGTTGACATTGTACTGTATTGTATGACCCTTTTCAAAACATGATCATGTTTCATATGTTATAAATTGTTTGATGCATTGTAGATTTTAATGAAACAGATATCTTCAAAAAAGTGATAAAATGTCAATTAAATAAAAAGATTTTTGATAATATCTATGCACAATGCCTTCTGATTGCCTATATGTTGTCGTGTTAGATTATTGGTTTCTTTGAACATTGAATACTTGTATCTAGCCTGTTTCTTTTGCCCTTGATAGCTTTCCCAACTGCATCCCCTCCTATTTTAATGACATAGTCAGTGATCTGTTTATAATTCTCAAACAGATGCTGCTAAATGTAAAAGGTCGAGTTCCAACGTGTTGGTACCTCCTGTATCTGGGCTTTAACTGGTGTTCTATTATAACGCTGAATAATCCGCAGCTGCTTCCAGGCTTTAAACGAATGGCTGAAATGAGTGTTGATTCTTTTGCAGGTAGTCAGTATGTTGCTGACTATGGGGCATATTAACATGGCTTAACACCACGCTCCTCCACTTCTGAAACGCAGGGCTGCACCATATTTTAAACAATATTGTGCAGTCCTGTGTTTCCCCCTGCTCTGGCGCTAAATTTAGCTGCCTAGCGCCAATGCAGCCACCCTTGCACTATAGTGCAAGAGGACCTGCATTTCTGGGGAAGATTGTTTTTGTGCAAGAAGGTGTCCCCACCTGCACATAAACAATCTTTAAATGGTGTTTTGTAATTTCTATGTGTGCTGCTTAATGCAGCACACATAGAAGTTGCAAAACGTCATTTTTTTAAATGATTGTTTATTTGCAGGAAGGGTCACCTTCCTGCACATAAACAATCAATGGCTTTTGCAGCACACATGGAAGCAAGGAGAAATTAAACATTTATGCTCATTTCGCCAGCTTAAGACCAGGTATTCCCTGGTCTTAATTTTGGCCCTGCCCCCTATTTATGCCACCTTTGTAAATATGGGGCAGCGTCACAATCAATGGGTGTTGTGGCAGAACGCCCACCGCAACACCTATTGCGCTTCTCTTTCACAGTATAGTGTGAAAGGGTGCCTTATTTACCAGGCAGCTTTAAGCCACATTAAGTGGATTAACGCTGCCTTGTAAATAAGGTGAAGCCCCTACTGCCACCACAATGTCCCAAAAATTTATGTTGTGGAATAGGGCCTTGTAAATATGCCCCTGAGTCTTCCTTTTTGCTAAAGTCTTGCACCACCAGGTTGATGCAATGAGCCAAACACAGGACCCTGAAATGGCCTCAGCCTGACATGGCCTTGACTATGTCACTGCCATTGTCATTAGCGACAAATCCAATTCTGAGACCTCTGGGGTGCAACCATTCATACACCTTGCTATTAAATTTCTCCAAGATATTTACAGCTGTATGTGATTTCTACATGGTGAACATGCCCACTGTTGCACACCCCCGAACACTTTTAAAACTTTCTTCAGGGTCAAGACCTGAAGATATCTTTTGCTTTACACTCCAAAAGAGATCGAGTGTGCAGTGATGCACATGTAATCAGCCACCTGACATCATTCCACATGTCTGTCATCAGGTGGATAGTGTGAACAACACTTTGCTGCAAAGCTTGTCCAACCAACTGCAGCATATCGTGATGCAGCGCTGGAACAGTAACTCTGACAAAATAGGTCCTACTTGTTACCTCCCATTTTGGGCATATGGCTGCCACAAATTCCAAGAATCTCACTCCTTCCACAAAAGAAAAAGGGAGGAGGCCCAGCGCTAACATTTTTGCCTGCTTCCCATTGTACAACCATGTGGTTGGGTGAATCTGCTCCTAGAGCCCCTCCTACCTAAACATGCCTTTAATAGTAGCCTGAATTTTCTTTTTTTTTGGGGCACTGACACAGGCGC